>NC_083456.1:29880113-31215290 GCF_023558535.2 Drosophila nasuta
GCTGCCGTGGCCCTCATCAATGCTGCCATTGAACAGCCTGTTGAGGTGCCACATGTGCCCAAGCAGCAGCAGGTGCTCAAGCAACAGCAGCAAATCGGTTCACCCAAATTGCAGAACAATGTGAACAAGAACAAGCAACAGGTCAACAAGAAACAGCAGAAGGAAACAACTCTCGCAGCCAAGGATCTTGTCCAGGCCCTCGACAAGCTCGCCGAGCATCAGACCATTGGCGTCTCGGCTCTGATGAATGTCTTCTCGCGTGCCGAACTCAATCGCTCCGAGATACAAATACTCATTGATTATCTGTTGAACAAACAGCAAGATATGCCCGCTAATCATGGCGATTGGTCCGATGACATCTGCCAGAAACTAAAGCGTCAACTCGAGGAGAAGGAGAAACAACTGGCTGAGGAACAGGAGGCCTCCATTGGCATCCAGGCTAAATTGCGTGAGCTGCGCCAAGAGGTGAATACCGAGCGTGCTCAAATGCATGGACGCAGCCAGGCCTACAACGACAAATTGGCCTCATTGAATCAGGATCTGGCCAATGCCAATGACAAATTGACCGCATTGGGTCAGGATCTGGCTGCTGCCAATAAGGAGCGTAATGAGTTGCAGGCCAAATTATTGCACGAGAAACAGGCCAGCTCGCAAGATCTGTTGCTACAGTTGCAGCGTCTGCAGCAGGATCTGGTGCACAAGGAGAAGGTCATTGCGGAAATGACGAGCTTTTTGAACGCCGAGTCACAACAAAAGAACGAGCTGATTCAACAGCAGACAAAGCAACTGCTCGCACTGGAGCAGCAGCGCGATGAGCTCGAGGCTCGCCTCAATAACAGTGTCTTTGAGCTGGAGCAGCGCAAGCAGCTCGAAACCCAGAACACTGAACTCCAGCTGGAGCTGCGCAATCTGAACAATGCTCTTGAGACGGCTAAGGCCGAACTGTTGCAATCCCAGGCCGACCTGCAACGCGTCTGCAGCACAGAATTGCCCGAGTTGCGTCAACAGACGGCCGCTCTGGAGGCCAGCAATGTCACACTCAACCAGCAGTTGAGCCAGGCCAACAGTCATGCAGTCCAGGCGAATGCCCAGCAATCGGAGCAGGCCCAAGCACAGTCCGAGGCTCTCACTGCACTCCAAGCCGAGCTGCGTGCCCTCAACGATGTCCAGGCCACACAGAAACAGCAGAACAGCACGCTGCAGTCGCAGCTTGTGGAGGCACAACAGCGTGCCGAGCAGCTGCAGGGCAAGGAGAAACAGTTGCAGCAGGAGCTGCAAGAGCAGCGCGAGAAGAATAATGTAAGTAAATTTCAAAATTAACTAATATAGAAAGTAATTTAAATTTGCGCGGTCGCGAATTTCCCGAAAGTACCATTTAGGGATCAAATACAAACAATGTGGCAACTTTGCGGGAATATCGAAAAAGATCGATATTTATGTTATCGAAACGCTTCCGATTGGAATTTGAATTTAAGCTACAATCAATTTACAATGATAATTTTTAACATTCTTCTTCTGTGTTCTTTATTTTTGGTTTGTCCATGTCTTGTCCAATTAATCCGAACTTCCTTTTCGCTTGACTAATTTGCCACGTTGTGTTTGTTGTGTTTCGTCAGGACGTTCGTCTGAAAAATTGGAAGTTGATTGAAGCGTTGCAAAATGCCGAAGCAAACGCTAGAGCAACAATAATAACAACATCAACAGCAAAGACGAAAACAAATACAGCGCTAAGCGTAGGCGTAAGTGCACGACAAGATTAACACGCTCCCCGCCCCGCTCCGCTTATTGTTTATTGTTTATTTACGTTTACGTTTTTTGTATTATAATTTTAATGCTGCAGTCGAAATAAATCAAATGTGAAATTCAATGATCAATAGTAATGTGAGCGTGTATATATGTTTGAAATTGCAGCAACAACACAAGCAGCTGCAGGAGCAACAACAATTGCAACAGCAGCAGCAGCAGCAACAACAAAAGTCCGCAGCTGCTGCCAATGGCGCTTTGAGCGGTGGCAACTCGGCAAAGGGTGAACAGCAACGCATTCGCGAGCTGTACCAGCGTTTGTATCCGGATGCAGTTAAGGCGCATGCGGGCAACGCACTCAGCGCCTCCTTTGACGAGTGGCTGGAGCAGGTGCTGGCCACACACCTGAAGCAGCAGCAACAGAAGCAGCTGCTACTCGCAGCCCAGAGCAGTAGTAATAAGTCCACACAATCAACAAACAATGGCAGCAGCAACAGTAGCAGCAGCAGCAGCAGCGAACACAACAGCAACAATAATACCCACAACAATATTAGTAGCAATAATAGTAATTCGAATAGCAAATCCCTCTTCGTTAGTGCTGCCGAGCAGCAAGAGCTGCAAACACAGAACCTAAAGCTGCGCAAGCGCAACGACGAACTCACGCAGCTGGTCACAAAGACGGTAAGAAGAGAAAGTCCCCCCCATCTTTTGTTATTTCATTAATTGACCATTCTTCTTCTTTTGATCTGCAGAGCAACACTCTGATTGACTTGGAGCAGCGAGCACGCGAGCAAGACGATCACTGGCGTGGCATTGTTAGCCAAAAGGAGCAGCTCATCTCGAAGCTGCAGCATGCCTCAAATGGCGAGCAAGTGAGTATATCACTTAACAATCAAAAATAGAATATCTTAACTAATTACTTTTTGTTTTAGGACATTTAATGTCGCCGCAGTTGGGAGTTTGTTGCCCCCTATAAATAAATAAATTCAGCAGAACCACAACGACGATTTATATGGACAACAATCAGAGCGTTTGTCGAACTTCCACAAAAAAAAAAAAATAAGAAAGCAGCAACTCAACAACAACAATTCTAACAATCTATTAAGTTTAAAGTTTAATATTACAATTACAAAATACTTGAAGAAGCAACACTAAAACACACATAAAAAGAAGCATAAGAAAGAAAATGGAACAAAAAGAGAAAATATAATAACGAGCCCAACAACAGCAACATTTAACATTTTAAAGTAGTAAAAAAAAAGAAAAACAAAAAAAGAAAATATGATGAAATTAAGTAATGCTTTAATGAATTATATATACATAAACTAAACAAGCAAGTAAGAAGAAAAACAAAACAAACAAAAAAAAAAAAACATAAAATAATACAAAAAGAAAAAAAAACTTGTGCAATGTTGAACATCTAAATGTGAGGCGAGAGAAAAGTAAATTAATTATTCTAAATCCACAACCACACATTGCTGCTGCTGTTGCACATGCCACATGCCACATGCCACATCTAGAGACAGTTTAGAAACACACACACACACGCGTATTTGTTTGTAATTTAATTTATATACACATACAATATTATGCTATATTCTTTGTGTTTAACCTGCATTTAAAAACCACGTCAAAAGTGCGCGCTAACCTATTAATTGTTTTCCTGTTTCTTTACTATTTTGTTTTCCATTGTTTGTACATGTTTTACTTAAGTTAAGCAAACCGAAATTGAAATTCTTTGGCGAATTTCAAAAGGCCAAACAACAACCAATCAAATTGTAAAGAGATTCAATTGTCAGATGGAAGAGGAACGAAAGTGAAAGTGAAACCAGTAGTAATTGTAATTGTGCATCGAGATTTTTGTTTATTTTTTATGTTTTTTTGTTTGTTCAATTGTTCAGTTCTGTGTAAAGTGAGAGAGAGAGAGCGAGAGCGCAAAAAAGTAAAAAGTATTTCGAGAAAGTAGCCGCAGCAATAGAATATGTTAGTAGAGCAAATGGTTAGCCGACAACAGCAACATTTAATTAAGCGTATGATAAATAAAATAAAACAAAAACAAAAAAAAACCAACTATTTTTATATACATATAAAATGAAAACCATTAACAAAAAGTAAATAAAGAACTTAAATCTAATTGATGAGTAAATGAAAAACACAAAACAAAAAAAACAAGCGCAGTTGATGAAGATGGGGTAAAAGCAACAACATATAACGTAATGAGGAGATGGAAAGCGAATTAGTAATTAATGTTGCGTTAATTAAACAACTAAAGCGCAAGAATTAAATTAGGCAAACAAACAAATTGATGAACAAACAGAATGAGAGAGGGATAAATGGAAACAAAAGTCGCAAAGGGACAGCGCGTTGTTATAAATAAATAATAATAAACAAAATGAAACACTACACGCCCTAGCATTAACGCATTATAACAATTTATGATGTATAATTTATGCTAAAAACGAGAATTAAATACACACACACATATGACAAAACTCCTGTGCATTTCTTATATTTAAATCATTTCTTTTGTGCATAAATAATTGTACGAATATGACATAGCTTAAATGTGGATGTGGCATCAATGCTTGGCCGCCAGCTGAAGATTCTGTAGGGGAATGACCATGTGGAAAGGATACTGCAACAGCTCCACACACGAAGGCCGCTTCTTGGGATTCAGTTGCAAACAGTTCTTGACCATCTGCAAGTAAATTTTGGATTGTTAAAAAGTGTACTATCTCTACTATGAACTCTATATTTACGTGGACTAGCATCAGAGGATAATAAATGGGCAGCGCAGGATACTCGATGCTGCTGCTCGGATTCGCAATTGCGTTCATCTTCGCGTTGATGTTGCGTATGTGGCCAAAGGGCGTCTTCTGATATAGCAGCAGATACAAGATGCAGCCCAGCGACCACACATCCGACTTGGTAGAGATCTTAATCTTCGGCTGATTGCCGCCACGCATGGGACTGGTGCCGCTAGAGATGTCGGTCAAGGCCTCGGGACTGATGTAGTTGAACGTGCCAGCTTGCGAGAATTTGATGATACTTGTCGAGTCCACCGCAATGTTGCTGGCAATACCAAAGTCAATCAGCTTGAGCCTGCCATTGGCCATGAGAAAGTTGGCTGGCTTCAGATCAGAATGTATAACGCCATGCTGATGTATATAGTTGACGGCCTGCAGCATTTGATAGAGTATATTCATCAGATTGTACAGTGGCAGATTGGTGGTGAATCCCTGGAGTATCTTGTTCAAATCACAATCGCCCTTCTCCATCACCAGGTACAGCTTGGACTCAGCACGCAACAGTTCACTAAACAATAAAATTGAGATTACTTTGATTGACTCTTAGCTTTGTGGAACAACTCACTAATCGTAGAGCGAGACAACGCAAATGTTGCCCTGCAGTTTCTCCAGCAGCTTCGTCTCATTGAGATATCCCTGCACCACGAGAGGATCGGCTTGAAGATCGACCACCTTCAAGGCAAACTCCTTACCATTATCCTGGCGACGCGCCAAGTAAACGGAACTGGAGCCACCGCTGCCCAATTTCTTGACCATCTGATAAGCGTGTTGCTTGATTTTCAGTACATTCGAGTTGGCTTTGGCAGCATTATCTGGCTTGTCAGTTGCTGTGGCAATGGGCAGTGGCAGTTCTGGAATTGCGGCTTTCAGCTGCTCCGCTTGACCAAAGGCGCCTTCAAGTGACTTTTTTGATTTTCCGCTTGGCGGCATCTCTTTGAGCTGCACTGGAGGAGCAGCCGGTGTCTCAGGACTCTCACTGATGGTGTCACACAGAGAGAAGGTCAGACTATCGCTGGCAAAGGGCGCATTGCGACTGACGGTCATAGGCGTCTGGAAGAGCACTTTTTGGAAGCGAAACTCATTGTCCAGCTGCTCGTTGCGCGTCTTTTGTGCGGTTCGTCGTGAGCTAATGCTGCCCACCTGTGGCGTCACAAACTCCACCTCGGGCTTCGCTTGCGACTTGGCCGCAGCTGCTGCTGGAGCGGTTCTCAGTGGTGTTTGGCTGTCCAACGCCTTGCGATGCTCGGAAATGATGTGCATCGATCGTGGCGGAGGTTTCTTATTGGGGATATGTTGTGCCTGCTTTGGCGATTTGTTGGTAGTGCCACTACAGTCGATGCCCATGTTTCCAAAGCGTCCCAAAAACGACAGATTGGAGTCATTCGGCTTCAATGGAACGCCAGCAATCAAAGGTTCACTGGTTGTGCTGCCCGTCAGCTCTTGCACTGGACTGAGTACAAAGGAGTCGTTGAGAATGGCGCAGTTGAGATTGTGATCTTCATCATCGCTATCCGAGTCCATCATGACCATCTCAGAACGTCTTCTAGGCCTAAAATTGAAAAATTATTTAGGCTGCCGATCATGGTGATCTACCTTGTCTCAACTTACAGCATATTGAAGCTGGGTGTTGCCGCATTGAAATTTGTCTTTGGCTCTTGTGACACATTCTCCTTGTCCGCATTGTTACTGTAATAAGCTCGGCCTTAACTTTACTACTAATTTAATGAATATTATCTTACATAGCTTGCGGTTTCCTGTCGCCAATTGGATGCGCGTCCGTTGGCTTGCAGGGCGCTGTGCTGCCTTCATCTTCCGAATCCGAGTAAAATGCCAACAAATCTCTAACGCGGCGTGGTGCAGGTGTAGTCATTTATAACTTGTATTTTGCTGCCAATTGTTAAACAATTTTACCGCAATTTGAATTTGCGCAACAACAAAAACTTTGAATTGTTTATCAAGCCAAGAGATGCAATAGATTTATCGATATATCGATAACTCATTAATGCTAGAAGTATGCTTAGAAAATGCAAATTTGTACCAGAGGTTGCTACTTTTAAAATATAACCTTCAACTATTACCTGATTTACTTGTAAATGGGCATTCTCAAAAACTTACAAAAGAAATTTACGTTAGTTGATCAATAAATAAAGTGCGCTGTTATCTGGCAACGCTTCGCACAGCTTATATCACTGTGTATGGTATATTGTGGTATATTTTACGTCGTAAACTAGTATTGCTTTCAAATTGAACTGACGGTCACGCTGACGCTGCGGGCGCACCGACAATAATAAAAAACAAACAACAAACAAAGCCCATTTATTTTGCTGTTTAGGTGCAGTCCATTTGAAGCTCAACGAACAACGCAACAACATGGATTCCGATGCAGCAGCTGGCGCAGCTATTCAAACCGGCAGTGGAAGCCAAGGACAACAGAATCGCGACACTGACGAGCTGCTTGATCCCGTGCTATTCTCTAACGACAATGGCGCATATAAGCTGAAAACCGTGCCTGCATTTAGGTATGTACGCATTCTCTCACACATACCGCCACATAGCCGGCAGCTATGAATCACAGAGTGTGAAAGAGTGATGCTATTGCTGGCTGGCTTGTTGCTGATACCAGCAGCGTAACGAATCACAACGCAATTAACACACACACCACTGGTACAATGAATGTACTTTACTTTTTTTATTTAACATTTTTAGTATACATTTGCTTATCTCGACGATCATTTCGTGTGTGGGCATTGGCCTGGCGACCCTGTTCCCAGAGGATCGACGCTGCGATGCCTACTTTATAATGCTCTACTTGCGCGCCACCTTCTGGGTGATCACTTTCGTGAGTATCTCCTGTAGAGTTTAACCGTTTGTCTGATTACCGTTTCCCGTTTACCCGATTGCCATTGAACGCGACCTATCTCAATCCATAGACCGTATCAATATCATTAAAAGTTGTATTATACACATTACATGGCAATATATTGGTCTTAATATTTTTATTTAACGATTTAATCATTCAATTTAAATTAAAAAAGACTAAATTGCCATTGCGTAGAATCCTATATATGTACATACATATATTGAAAAGTACCCTAAAATAATCATTTTGTATCTTTTTTGCACAGCTCTTTGATCACTTTGTGAAGAAACAGCATGATAATCTCCGCATGAATGGCTATCACGATTTCCATCGAGAGACGAGCATGCAGAAGGGAGTGCCACTGCAAATTGTGTCGCTGTGGAACTCGATGCTGCTCGGAGTCCAGGCCCTCATCCATCACTATTATGGCAATGACTTCGAGAAGCATTGCGCCGAGGGCTGGCTGTCGCCCATCAGTTACATTACCACCTTCAATGTGGCCGAGAATCTTCTGCTCGCCGCCACCCATGGCTGCTATATAAGTGAGCATAATCCAGTTACTATTATAAACAGTTTTACATCCTTTTTCTCCCCTAGATAAAGTAGTGAAGTTCAATAAGGCAAAGCTGGCGCCAGATGTTTTGCGTGGCGCAGATCGTGCCAGCGGTTCTTTGGGTCTCATGCAGCCGGGAGGCGACACCGCTGAGCTGCTCGAGAGGCAAGCGGATCTGATCAGTTATCTGAAGGATCACACATATAAGATCAACCAGAAGCTGCACCAGATGCAGACGAATGTGCGTCCGTTGCGTGTGCCGCAAATTCCTTAAAATAAGGCAAACTGGCTAAACAATTGGACTAACAATACGTAATCCTACAGTATACAAAACAGAAACAAATCAAATCAAAAACGACATATGCTCTTTTTTTAAATTAAACTTAATTTTCATTTTATCAATTTTATTTTATTGTTCACGACGAAGAAATATTCTTCAAAAAACAAATGTAATTGTCGCTGACACAATTTTCTTAGTTTTAAACTAAGAAATTGTCACGAAAGATGACGGATGTGGTTTTGATTGGCGCGTATTAAAAAGACTTTTTAACCAAGTCAACTGTTGCATGAAACTTTACAACTAAAAGAAAACAAATGCTGTTTATTTGCTTTGTGGATTCAATATTTCCGCTGGTATTTCCAATATTTCTAAAGAGTTGTCCTTAGACGAACAAATGACCTGCAAATCAAATTGGAATTGAATAAAATTTAAATGTTATGCGAATGTTTATTAAAAACTTTACCTTATCGCCAGCGACGGCCAAAGCCAGCACCAAACGTCCGCAGCCCTTGAAGCGACCCAAACGCAGTCCCGTCTCCTTGTCGAGCACATAGATAAAACCATCATAGCAGCCAACCAGCAGAAATCGTTCGCCATACGCTGCCATTGAAACGGCACCGTTGCCACAGTTTGAAATATTGCATATGTTGCCAGTCTGTAAAACACACAAAATACATTATTTTAAATTTGACTTTAAATTGCAATGAATCAGCAACTGATTCACCAACAAACACTCACTGCAAAGTCGAATTTGAACACTTCAAATTTCTGTGTGCCACAAAACACATGTCCATCGCTCAGAATTAAGCTATACACATTCAGACCTTCCGGTATGCTCAGACGACGCAAAAGCAGTCCAGAGGCTGCATCGTGAAGAAACACAGTGTTTCCCTTGCAGCCAAACATGATGATTTGACGTGCTCCCTCTTTGATGGCTCTGATGGCAATTATCGACTGTCCCCGTAAACAACAGAGGCATGTCAATCAACTTGTTGGCCTGCAAATTAAATAAAAATTTAAAAATTAATAAGCGCAAATATTAGAAAAAATTAAAAAAATTGAGATCTGAAAGATCCTTCCAACTTGGAGATGCGGGGCATCGATCCCCGTACCTCTCACATGCTAAGCGAGCGCTCTACCATCTGAGCTACATCCCCGTTGTGATTTCCCTGAATTTATTGGCCCTCTTAAACACCGATAACTATCGTATTAACCGTATTTACCTTTCGGTGGTACCCACATGTGCTTTGCATTCGTAATTTGGGCTTATTGTAATGTCGAATGTGCAACGTCATGAAAGTTCGAAA
The DNA here is from genome assembly GCF_023558535.2 of Drosophila nasuta. Lineage (NCBI taxonomy): Eukaryota > Metazoa > Arthropoda > Insecta > Diptera > Drosophilidae > Drosophila > Drosophila nasuta. The sequence continues at coordinate 29,889,664 of NC_083456.1, forward strand.
CCATTTGATTGCATAGCTCTAAGCAACACAGTTTTACACACAATTAAAAATAGATTTCGTTGGTATAAACTATTTATATATTATATAGATATGTAGACTGATTATTTGGGTGCAGTGCTTTCTTATCAACTAAATATTTAGATTAGACAATTGTATGTTACGGCGGAACTTTATAAAATAACCTTATGAAATATACTGTAAGGGATTCATGGCCTTAAGTTTAATTATAATTGAAGAATATTTAAATGAAATTCTCCTATTCTCCTTCTACTTAGGAACTATTGTCTTTTTAGAAATTAAAAACTTTTACAAGGTGTCAAATTACGGACGTTGTCTGTGAAGATTTTCTAATCAGAAATGAATGTAATAATAAAAAGTTATACATTTAGTGTAATAGATTTCTATTATATTATATATTATCTAAATTCTACTGTAAAGAAAATTGAAATATATTGTAAGGGATTCATGGCCTAGAGTTCTATTATAATTGAAGAATATTTTAATGTGATTTTACACTATTTAGAAATTAATCTATTTAGAAATTAAAAAACTTTTACAAGGTGTCAAATTATTGGATTAATCTGTGAAGATTTACTTATCATAAATGAATGTAATAATAAAAAGTTCTACATTTAGTATAATAGATTTCTATTGTATTATATATTGTCTAAATTCTCATATATGATCATCTAAATTCTACTGTAAATAATAATATTCGTTTATGAATGAGGTTTTTTTTTAAATATATATTCCGAATTTTACAACTTTTTACTCCACCAAGAAATATGATATTTCTTTACTAATAAGAACGCAGTTTTCCGTATTGGGAAACAGTTCTTCTATAATATTCGAATCAAACAATCTTTCAGCCTACTTTTTCGACATTCTTCGATGTTTTTATCAATCAATAGATAAGTTATCATCAAAAATATTACCTTCTTCATGGGTATGCAGCCAAAACAATTACAAATTCTTGAACAAAAGCAATTAAATTAATTCTGAGAAATTGATAAATGTATTTCACATTATTATTATTTCAGTGAGTTGAGAATTGTGCGGGCAAAGCTTTAAATAAACACTCGATAGTTTCGGAAAATGTATAAAAAGCCATTAGGACTAAATAAAGAAAAACTAGCCACACCCTTTGAGAAAACACTAGAAAATTGCAGAGCCAAAATTTAAACGAGGAGAGGAGAGGAGGGAGGGAAGGTGCAGATGCAGCTAGCCTTGTGATTAATGGAGCTGCCTCTCCTTCCTTGGTCATGCAACTCTAATCAAACATAGAGCACATGAAATGACTATAAAATCAACAATATTAAAAAAGAGCGAGACAGAGCATGGGCAACTGCAATTTACATGCATGCACTAGTATTGGTGCAAAATACATACATACATATAGTGGAGTCATTTTACAAGATGGCGTAGCAGCAATGTGCAATGTGCATGGGAAGGTGATAAAAAGGAAAGAAAAAGAAATAAAATAAATACGAGATGGTAGCTAAAATGGTGCTGGCGTTGCTTTGTTTATTTAGTGGTTGCAAGTATGCGTCGCTTGCCTGCCTGCCACACCCACAAGGCCGCATGCAATTTGCTGCTGCGTCGGATGCTGGTGTAACAACACAGCAATAGCAACAGCAACAGCAACAGCAATAACAACAACAGCAACAACAACGATGTCGGGACCGGCAAATAACCAACCCGATTCGTCAGGCTCAGCCAATGGGAGAACAGCTCACACACACACACACACAGACAGGCGGCGTCATATTCCAGAGACACAACACAACAAAACAGGAGCCAACCAGCCACCCACAACAACAGCAAAGGCAATAACAACAACAACAACAACAAGCACGAAGAAACATTCCAATTGCAGCGCCTTGGAAGGTTCGAGCGACAGAGCAAACGATAACTGAGAAGTGAGGGAGTGAGAATGAGAACGAGAGCTGGAGCTGGCGTGTGAGTGAGCGCGTATAAGTGTGAGTATATATAGTTTGTATTTTATTTAAAATTGTTTTGAGTAAATAGCATATAAACATTTTATTTGCTGCTGCCAAATTGCCGATGCCAGAGCCGAGCGAAGCAAAAGCAAAAGCTAAGCCACAAGCAAAGTGCAGCAGCAGCAGCAGCGAAAGACATGCGCAAAGTTAAGAGAGTGCGAAACGAAGAGCGCAACGAACGACTTCGGGTAAGCACAAAGAGAGTAGTGTGGGAGAGCGAATGCGAAAACGAGAGAGCAACGACGACGATGATGATGATGGGTTGCTGCTGTGTGTGAATGCAGCGCAGCGCAATGCGAGCAACGAGTGCAAGTGTGAGTCAGCAAAATATAGAGTAAACTAAACATGAACACATAAAAACTTAAATAAACAACAATAGAGCGTGCCCGAGTGTGGGAGCGAGATGGCAGCAGCCGGTAGCCAGTGAGTGTATAAAAAAGAGAGAGAGGTAGTGAGGTGCTCTATGTGCTGCATGCGCTGCAGTTTGCTGTTGTTTGTTGCAACTAACCCCCAGACCAGGCGCTATATAACGGGTATGTATTAGTTTTTTGGCCAAACAACGAGCAGCAAAGCCAAACACACACACACAAAATAAAAGACAAAACAGCGACAAAGCAAAATATCAAGCAATAGCAGCAAAGCAAACTGCAACAAGCAACGCCTTCTCATGCAACCAGTATATAAATATGTGTATGCCTGTGTGTGTGTGGCACCTACTTGGGTCGGGTCTATAGCACAGTATAGTTGGGGCGGGGCTATAGCTAAATATTTAGTAAATAACTAGAGGCAGCTGCAAGTACAGTTGCCTCGTTGTATTTCGATTTTGTGTAGCATAATTTTAGGCGGCAGCAGCCGTGAATTATCCGCACGTCGCAGCCATAAATCGAATGCTGCCAAAAAATTAAGACTTATCGCCATCGCCCTCAACATGAAATCGTAATGAAGTGCCAGCTTTGCATCTCCCTTCCCCTTCTCTTGCTTCTTCTCTATCTCATTCTCTCTCCCCTTCGCGATTCCCAATTTGCGTATGCCAAAGAAGAAAAAAAAAGCGAACAAAAATAAATTCGATTTGATTTCCATTGTCTAGACATTGGGTTCATTCGATGGCTGCTTAATGCCAATTCGTTGTTTTTCATTCTTGCCACTTCTTCTGGGGCAAGGTGTGGACGCAAGATAGTTGTATGTATGCGTGTGTGTGTGTGTGCGGCACTTATTCACTTTTTAATTGAATATTTTCGAGTGTTTATTTGACAGCTAAATATTTAATGAGCCGCACATTCATTAAATGTGAAGCCAGCTACGAAATAACTCCAAGTTCCTTACGGAGTTTGATATGTGCGCCTTGTGGTATGCAACAAATTTGTACGAATCGAAATGGTTGAGGAATTGACTAAATTAGAGATTGATAGCTTTGACTATGCTTTTGAATAAGTAGAAAAGGTTCTTCATAATGACACTATTGTTATCTTTATTATATAAACATATATGTGCAAAGTAATGAATAGTTTGACAAATATTGGTTTTTAGCAAATTTTAAAATAGAGAAAAAACTTTAAATTGATTGATTTTTTTCACTATTCATATTTCTACCCATACCCATAATCATAGAGCGTATCGTCAGCAAATTTGGTATGTCTAGAGTTAATAGTCTATGAACTAAAGCGATTTGTTGATGCGGACAGACAGAACGACAGAGAGATAAATACCTATAGAAAAGACATTCCTTTGTTATCCTTTACCTAATGGCTTCATTTCATAAATATGACATATAAAAGTCATACTAATATATTTCAGCACTCTTAAGAATCGCTTTTTTTTAAAACATTTACTTAATCTAGTTTAAAAACTACTTCAATCTTATTTTTGTTAAGGTTCAAGTAGTTTTAGGGTTGATTATTTGCAATTCCTTGGAATTTCGAAATAAATATATTTTCTGTAACATTCATTTTCGACTTACCGCAACGTTGTAGGTGTAAATGTTTCCCCAACGGCTGCCAATATATGCAATGCCCCAATTGATATCAATAGATTGCAGCGGCTCCTTCAGATAACCCGTGTGCAGCATACGTTCCAGATTCTGTACATAAATGCAATGTAAAACAGAGCACAAAATATGAGAGAATTATATGCTTTACCCCCAGCGATGACTTTTTGAAGAAGCCATCCAGTGATGTGGTATACAGACAGGATTCCTTCTCGCAGAGAAACATGTTGGTGATGGCATCGCTGTGCTTGACGATGTGCTGCTCCAGCTTGTGATTTTCTGCGTTGAAGACATAGAGATCACCGCTCTCCGAGGCGGCAAAGATGCGCATCTTGTGAACCACAATCTGTGAGATGGGACTTTTGATGCTGAACAAGCGACCGCTGGGTATAAAGTTGCTATTCTCTGGCATGGATTTCAATGGCAACTCATCGGTTGAGTTGTCGATGGGATCTGAAAAGGTTGGTGGCGGAGAAAGCGGTGGTAACGGTGGTATAACAGCCAGCGGTTGTTGACAGTTGCGTTTGGCAGGCACAACTTCTGGTGCATCAATTGAAGCTCGCTTTGGAGCGTGAGTTGCAACTTGCTCTGACTCCAATTTGATTTGCTGCGAATCCTCTGAAGACTGCTCTGCAGTTTTCGGCTGTGATTTCTGCTCGATTTTGTCCTTTTTGCGTGGCTTGCCACGCACTCGACTGCCATGTTTGCGCAACATCTTCACATGCCGCACTATAATTGTGCGTCGCGAACGCTTTTTCACTGGCATCGGCGATGTGGCACGCTCTGTTGTGGCAACCATGGGCGGCGGAGAATTCACAGGCGTAACGCCAGGTGGCGGTGTGGCAGCTGCCTGATTCCTTGTGATTATTGTGTTGAGCAGCAAATACTTGCGATTCATCAGCTCCAAACTGACCATCTCCAGATCGCTCTTTTCCTTTTGAAACTTGAGTATCATCTCCTCGAGGAAGCCACGACGATTCTGATATTCCAACAGCCGGCGATCAATCTCCAGCAGATTCTGCATCACAGAGTCGCCAATTGGCAGCTGTTTGTTCTCCAGCGGCAGCGGATAAAGTCCCGGCGAGAGACGCGGCAAGGCGGCATCCAGCTGCAGAAAAGACATGCCCAGCAACGGTGCGGCTGCTTGCAACGGCTGTGTGGTGGCACTTGCCACATGACTCGGCGGTGTGGCATTGCGGGGTGGCGTTGGCGGCAATGAAGCGCGCTCTGATTCCGCTGACTCAACATTGCTTTGATGTGCCGGCTGCTGCGAGTTAAGCTCATTTGTGGACTCATTAGTCCGTTGCAACTTCAGCAGATTCTCGATTTCCTTGGCTAGAAAATCGATGGCCATGCGATTGTTCGACTGTCGTAGATTCTGTTGAATTTCAGCCACAACACGCTTGCTAAACTTGTTCGGATTATGTTGCTGGCTTGTGACCATGCAGGAGATAAAGTGCAATTTGCTCTGCACATTCGCACTGCGGTTGCTGCGATAACAATTGGCCAGCGATCCTTTCAACTGCGGCAGCATGTGCTGCTCAAAGCTGGCGATAACTTCAGCCGCATCTCGTTGCAAATCAGATTCGTTGCTGTCGATTTGCTCTGCTTCTCTATCATCGTCAGTGGCTGTTGGCTTTGTCTCTTCCAGCTCTTCTTCCTGCTCATCTTCGGAGGAGGAACTGAGCACAATGCAAGCGTCAGAAATATGATTGTTTGCTGCCAGTTTTTCAGGTTCCTTTGACTCGCTTTGCTTGCATTTTGCGGGACTTTTCTTTGGTGTTTTGCTTGACTTTTTCGCAGTCATGGCCTTGAATTTTTTGGCCAACTCCAAGCGTGTCATCAAATCCATTTCTTCCTCCAGTTGGTCTTCAGTCTTCACCTCGATATCGTTTGGTTTCTCCACTGTCTCTGTGGATTCCTTCTGCGTTTGCGTCTTGTCGCTGTTGAAATTCAGGCAATCTTCAATCTGTTGCAGCAACAGTTGTGGCAAATCTAGCGCATCCACAATATCGTCTTCCACCAGCTCGGTTTGCAGCGTCTCCTTTGGTGGCTCGATCTCAATATCCTTAAGCTGTCTGCGTAGGCAATCGCGTTGTCGACGACGCGCCTGCGACTTGAGATGTTCGTCGTAGATCGTGTCGCTGTTGTTGATTATGTACTTGAGTGCCGCCTTGTCCATGTTGGCCAGACGATCGTTGATGTTGTCCCCGCCATTGTGACACACAGTGTGACGACGTGCCTGAATGGCAGGCGGAGTTCTTATTGTTGTTGTCTCACTTGCAACGGGGGGCGTATGCGTAATATCGCTTTGCAGCTGCTCGCTGAATATTTCTGCACTGAGCAGCTCGTTTAAGGGTCGCACTTGTATTAAGGAAGAAGTTTTTGGTTCCTCAACGGTCTCAACTGCAGTCGACTGCTCTTTGGCTGCTGCTTGCAATATTTTGATTGGATAGGGAGTGTTGAGTAATACTTTTCTCTTGCTGATCTCTTTTTGTGAGGTTTCCTCTAGACTATTCTGTTGCACTTTATTTCCCTGTTGCTCGTCTGGTTTCTCGTTGTCTTCCTTATCTTTATCCTTAAAGCTTAAACGTCTCTTATTGATCCTCTTTCGCTTGTTGTCTTCTTCCGGTTTTGTACTCTTTTGTTCGTCGTGACTCTTTTGTTGATTGCTTTCTTCTGCTTGCTGGTTTTCTTTACAGTTTGAAGGTTTTCCTTCTGTTTGTTGCTTTTCTTTTCCTAGTTCTTCTTCAGCTGATCGTTTTTCGGTTCTTTTGAGTCTTACTCGACACTTATTAATCTTATTTTCTTTTTTATTACTTTCCTTATTCACTGGTTTAGTTTGTGGCAATTCGTTTTCTTCTAGCTGTTGTTCTTCTGTTGCTTCTTCTTCAGTTGCTTGCAACTTGAAATGTCTTTCTCTTAAATGTCTATGGTAATCAGTTCTTTTGGGACTCTCGTGTTTTCCGTAATAATTCTTATTTCGATAGTTGTGTCTGTCATTGGAATTGTAAGAATCCGAATTGTTCCGACTGCTATTGCGTTGCCAGTTGGGTTTCTCAAAATAGCGTTGTGAATATCGAGTGTGATATTGCGGATTTGGATTATAGTTCCACTGCATACAACAAATCAAATGAGAAACACTTCAAATTGATGCTTATTAATACTTACATTATTATTGAAAAACGTCCTGCAAGAGAGAAGAAGAAAGAGAAAAACATTCGAATCAAGTTGCACAAACAATAAAGGAATAATTAATGTAATCAAGCAACGTCTCAAGTTTGCGAGTCAACTTTCTGGCACGTAAGAAAGCTGCGGCATTAATTTAACAGATTTAAAATTTATAACCACAGGCGTCTGCTCCTCTCTTTTGACTTTTTTACCTCCCTATTTGTGTATGCAAAGGTGCGAATTCCTTTTTTCTACTTTCTGGCATGTCCGCTTCACCTCACCTCTTCCTCCTTCTTTTATTTGGTTTTCTCTGGCAAATCTCGTTAAGAAATGCTAAAATATACGACCACAAATCTTGTGTTGTTCTTGCTGCCGCCTTTTGTTCATGTAATTTGTAACTTAAACTAATTAAAAATTGCAAAATGTTGCTACAGTCGAGCAGCTTAACAATGTATTCTGTACGCTTCAGCTTGAGCGTTTTCTTTCTAGGATTTTGACAGATTCTAAATCAGAAAATAAGACAGAAACAATTGTATATTAATTTCTAATATGTGGTTAAATGTTTGACAATAACCAATTAATATTAGCTGTGATTTTCATAGACTTCAATTTATGATATATATTAAGGAATTACTTTATGGCTTTTACACTATAGTTGATCTAAAGAATAAAATACTACAAACCTAGGAATATACTAAAACATATTTTTTATTTTAATTTAAATTTTAGCAAATTATTTCTCTAAAAAAATGCAATTAGTTTTCTAAAGTTTGTTCAGTCTATAATAAATAAAATACTACAAACCCAGAAATATACTAAAAAATATCTTGTCATTTTAATTTAAAGTTCAGCAAATTATTTCACTAAAAAAATTCAACTAGTTTTCTTAGATATTTGTAAAGTTTGTTCAGTCAATAACAAATAAAAGTAATCAATTTGAATACAATATTTGTTGTAGAATTATTTCTCACATATTTTTCAACAACAAAACTTTGCGTTATCAGCTAAAATGTTTCACTGACTAAAGGTTTAACTTTGCCTTCATTCTCGGTGCCTCAAAATAAACCCGAAAACCCGCATCACAAGTTGTATCAACACGATTGCTACCTTCTTTTCTTGGTTGGGCAAATCAAGGCAACTTGAACCCAAAACATAAAAATTAATATGCATAACGCATAGCGGAAGGAAAAAACTTAAGAAAATTTATGCAGTGATGAGTGAAAAAGGATGCCCAAGTGTTGCACAACAAAAAAAATATACAAAAGATAAAAAGAAGAGGCGCAGCAAAAAAAACGGAAACGGGACAAAAGTCAAATGTCACACGGGGCGTATGTGACAAGTGCTCTAATGAGCAGGAGGCAAATACTTGGGCACCTCTGAACTAATGAAGCCTCAGCCAAAAGGGGCGTGGCAAGTCAATTAAAAAAACAGAACGAGAAGAGACGAAAGTTAGAGCCAGCAAAAAAGTACGTGATGCTCGAGAGAAGAGTGAGCACAAATATTTGCGAGACAGCGCAACTAAAAGTCGCACACAGACTGTCTAGAAATTAAAATTACAAGACGCTTGGATGACTGTGGCAGAGGCAAGTTATTCTCCAGGTAAAAGTTTTGAGGTAACATTTCTTTTACGATTCGCCTGGGTGGCAAGCCAAAGTCAAGTCAAGAAAGTAAGCAAAAGTGCCACTCGTGCCTTTGTCATTAATTTTGTATATCATTGAGTTTTACGATGCTCATAAATATGAAAACGTTTAACTTGCAGCAACTCTCCTTCCTCCTCCCCCTCTCCTTAACCCCTTTTTGATATGAGACAAACTAATTGTTGTGCTCGGAAATGTCTTTTTAAGCGGAGACACGCTTCCTCACATGTTTTCACAATGTTTTCCCCATTCTTCTCTCTCGACTCTCTCTCTCTGATAAACAACAATTAATGGTCTGGGATTCCTCTAGAGTTCTCCTGATGTGCAACAGCTTGAGGTAATTTTCAACTTTTCTCCAACGCATTTGGTTGACTCGTTGACAGGCGTGTTTTGTTCATTCGTTTGTTTGGTTTTAATTAAAGCCCAAAACACACACATAACGAACAAGATACTCAACTCGATTTTACAGGAGTGTGAGTGTTTTGCACAATAAACAAACAACGCGTTGCTTCAAGAGCAATTGTCGTTTAATTGTGGTTCTTGCAAGACAACAGAATTTTTTAAAATTAAAAGAAATTCTACCTAAAGAAATGCTTAAATATGGCATTACTTGTCATACTACCATATTTCTGTAAACTAACAAACCCTGTTATTCATCAATTCCTTATTGCGCGAATTCTACAGTCACAACAAATAACTTTGTCAGAATATAGTACTAACATTTTCAGAAATATTATTTTATGTACAAAAATAAATAAATATTACAAACAAATTTCGATTTAAAGTTAATTCTTAATGATGATAAATGCTCGGCTAAATCACATTGTCAGAATAAATATTCCAAAGTTTATTAAAAAGCCAAAAAACTTTGTGTCTATTTATATTTATCTAATCAGCGCTATTAAATCTGTTTAAATAAATCAAAAGTACAGTAGAAACCCACAAAATAGAATACTTTGAAACTTGAAACTTCCGCAAATAAGAACAAATGTTTTGGAAGAAATTCGTGTTAAATTTTTGTATTTTTTTGTTTTTATTTCAACGGATTGATTAGTTTATTTATAAAAAGTTGTAAACGTTATATAATGAACTAAGCAATCCGTCACAATTCTATATACATATAACCAATCATATTTAAATACAATTTTTGGTTTTGGTTATATGTATATAGATTATTATGTTTTTCAAAAAGTTGACTTCATTTTTATATTAGAGTGTCCAGAAATTTGAATTTTGTAGAAATTATTACTGAGGTTTTTAAGTAATTGGAATGAATCATTATATACACATTTAGTTGAATAATGTATATAATATTGTTTATCATTATTTTCTTTTTTTAATAAAAATTAATCAATTATATTTTTTTAAAGAGCTCACTTAAACAGTAGACATTTTGAAGACAAATGTTGACCAACAACAGAAATTAGTATTTTCACAAAGATAATTTTCGCTGCATCCACTTATCGGGTGTCTACTGTATACTTCAATTATAAGTGGCTCTATTCTCTATTCAGTTACATGGTATCTACAATAGCTTGTCGCATTTCTGGCCACTCCCAAGTGCGACAATTACTTTCAAAATAAAAACCCGCCTCGCTCTAAGCCAGAAACCAGTTCAGTTTAGGCCAAGCTTAAGCGGCGAATGTGGGCCAAGCCAAGCCAAGACATGCATTTCAATTGAATGGTCATTAATTGGTAATTGGACTTGGCCGCGAGTCGCGAGTTTCGTTGGCAAAGTGTCGCAGATATAGCTCAGTTTTACCGTTAGTTATCACCTGGGGATGTAGCTCAGATGGTAGAGCGCTCGCTTAGCATGTGAGAGGTACGGGGATCGATGCCCCGCATCTCCAACAAGGACGAAACCAACTTTTTGCTATTTTCTTTTTTTTATTTTTCTCTACATGACATAACAAAACACTTAAAACAATTAAAAAATAGCAAAACACATAAATTTCGATGGCAGCTAAAGAGAAGAGCAGAAGGAGTAGGGGAAGGGAGAGTTTGCAGTAGCTTAACTAGCTTAGCAGTCGTCAGGGAAGCGAAAAACTTTGTCCTGTGCACGGCAAAAATTAAAACAAAAGCCTTTTGCTCATAAATAGCACATCATGTATCATTTACAATACTCAAACCCACTCAACTCAACTCAACACAGACCCCAGAGTGTACTCCTGTTTGCTGCGTTGTGTGTGCCTGCGGCTCAACTCGACTGTTTCGTTGTCCTGGGACCTGGGAGTTGTGTCCTGCTTGCTGTTTAATTGCTGGCAAAGTTGTGTATGTATGTGTGTGTGTGTGCCAGGATGGCTTGGCAAGTAAACAAACATTGGCATATTGTGCTGATTTATGTGCGACAATGTGTTTTCCGTGTGATTCTTTTGCCCATCGGAATGGGGCATCAAATCAAATTACGCGACTTGATTGTCGACATGGGGGGCAACACACACACACACATATCTATATATTGAGCCCAAGTCGTTTGGCAGTTACAAAGCGAACTTTGAATATTCATTAGTGCGCCGCGCCTTCTTATTATCCTCGCAATCTTATTGCAGACGTCTGCATATTTGTTTTCCAAAATGTATCTTCTATTGGCAGGCAAAAAAAAAAAAAAATTCCATTCCGGATCTTTGGAGATGCGGGGCATCGATCCCCGTACCTCTCACATGCTAAGCGAGCGCTCTACCATCTGAGCTACATCCCCATGTGTCTTTTAGCCAAACAATTTCCACCTACAATTGCCGCTAAACTTGCCAACAAACTGCAGCGACAGCTAAAAGCCAGCAAAGAGCTTTTGGCCTCAGCAAACTGTTTGTGGTAGCTTTAATGCAAATGTCTTCGATCAGCAAATACTTTTGGGCATTCATGCAAGAGAAGTTGTTGATTTATTTTGACTTTACCCAAACTGTTTTGAAATTTACTCACGCTAAAGCAAAATAGTAATATTTTGTTATTTATAAGTTCTAAGTTTGAAATCTCAGATCTATATTTAAATTATATTTTAGTACTTTTGGTAACCTGAATTTTGCAGACAAAAATAGTTTTAAAATGAGATTGTTTGACAGCAGTGATATTCGCTTAGATTTCTGCTTCAGAATGAGGAAAGAATAATATATTATTATTATTAAATTAGATTGCTGATATTAAAACTAGTTCCAAGAAATATTCTAGTATTTCTGGGCATTCCTGTGCGAGAAGTTGTTGATTTATTTTTACTTTCCTCAAACTGTTTTGTAATTTACTCAAGCTAAAGCAAAGCTATGATACAACATATGATATTTACATACAAATTCTAAGTTTGGAATCTCAGATCTATATTTAAATTATATAGAAATGTTGTAACATTTGTTGAAACTAAATTTAGCGGACAAAAATAGTTTGTAGATGTGATTATTTACAGTAAGAAGTGAATAAGATATTGGCTTTAAAACTAGGGAAAAATACTATATACAATTAGATTCCTGATATTAAAACTAGTTCCAAGAAATATTTATAGACCCTTATATTAAAAACAATAAGAAAGTTACTTTCGAGTGTGCTCGACTGTAAGATACTCGCTACCCATTTTGAATAAAAGCTAAATATTGCGGTATTTTTTCAAAGTATACCAAAAATACTAAAAATATACCAAATTGTATATTTGGAATATCAATATAGTACCATTTTCAAAATATACCATAGACGACATAATATACCAGATTGTCGGCCAAAGCATCTAAGACCCCTAGTTAGTAGGCGTTTTTGCCCTATCTCTAGCTTTAAAATTACGCTTCTTATTCGATTTTTTTGATTTGCGGAGGCGGAAGTGGGCGTGTCAAGAATTTGAAACAAACTTGATTTGCGTGCAAACATAACAAATGCTGTCGAAAAAAGATTATAGCTCTATCTTTTATAGTCTCTGAGATCCAGTGTTTCATACGGACAGACGGACAGACACACAGACGGAAAATATGTTCATTAAAATTATGATAATAGACACGTCTTTCTTATTATTATTATATTAATTATTCCTTATTATAGCTCAAGTTCTTATGAATCCGTAATTTCTAAATTCGCATTTGCAATTTTTTAACGATTAAATGAAGTCACATTTGAATTCTCTTACTTCAACCTGACTCGAAATTTATCTTCCAAATAGAGCTCTACGCTAAACAACTTAACCAAAGTTTTGATCCCATCTATTTATCTTCTTTATCGCTGCGAGGCATTTAAAAATCGTGAGTTCGATAAAATAATACAACAAAGCTACCCGCATAATCAAGTGCTTGGCATTTCAGTATCGTTTGTCGTTTGCCGTTTGGTGCACGAAACAACCAAGAAACAAACAAACAATAAAATATTGAGCACATTAATGTTTAGTCAGACGTAAAATTACTTTTAAGTCTACTTTTGCAAACGCAAGGAGCTCGCGCGATAGACTCTTAAACAATGTCAAGGAGCAGGACACCAGGACACCAGATAGAGATAGAAAGAGGCACGAGCTATAAAGACGTTAGATAAACGTTAGATGCATATTTATGATTTAGCACTCGAAACGACAAAAATGGAATGAGATACGTGGCCATTGAGGACACTCCTGTTGGTCCTGACTGTCACATTTTTCTTCTATTTTTTGAATTTTTTGCTATTTGCGTAAAGCTTTCATAATGCTCGATAATGAAAAATGAAAAATCTCTCACTTTTCAAATAGAAGAAGGAAGACAGTTGGCTGGCCTCCTCTCGTGGCCGTAATAAAAGTTTATGCAAGTGTTTTGGATTTAATTAAGAATAAGAAAAATGAAAATGCCAAACTTTTCGATTGCCAGATGCGCGCGTCTCGCATAAGCGGATTTGCCAGAGACATTTATTGTTATTTCTACTTCGAATTTGTTTACGTTAATTAGAAAGAAGCTCAGCCCCATTGACAAGGGGATGTCCTTGCATAGACTGCGCACTTTGAGCAAATTGAAGGCAGCAAAAATCATCATCTTAGCGCGAGATTGGAAGGAATTTATTTGGTCATTTCATGAAATTGATTGAGAGGAAAAGTCATCATAGCTGCATGTGTCATAAATTCATTTTAAATTTAAATTGAAATGGTATTAAGATCGAGTAAAAAAGTTGAGGAATTACTGGAAGTTAATTACGATGATTTTTTGATAGTTTTTATATAATTTTTCAAAATTTTCATAAGTTTTTGAACCAATGCATTCATTTTAAGAAATGTTTTCGTTTCAACTATAATAATCAAATGTCTCAAATTAAAATATATTTTAAAATCTACGTATTACAAAATAAATACCTTTTCAAAATGCAACTCAATAAAAGATTTCTTAATTTATTTCTAATATAGAACATTTCTTTGCTAAAATGAACAATATATTATAATTTTCAGCTCACCTTGTTGTTTGATTTGTAGTGCAATTGAAAAACTCTTGCTTAATCTTAGACTCTTCTAAGGACATTCGAAACGTAATGCAAATGGACAATAAAATGAATCACAAACAACCTTAATTGACAACTTGGTTGCCATCTACTAAACACTAAAACCAATCGTCAGTTACTCAAATCAAAGTCAGTCTATTAATGCACTTAAACAATTCGATTGCCAAAGTTCAGTTCATTACACATCAAGTTCAATAAGTTAACTCAATCACAATAAGTCAGTTGACCATGTCAAATACAGCTCACGTTTTGCCACTTCAAGCGATGCTTAATTGTTTATGAATTGGCCTATAGAGTTGTCTCGTTTTTGTGCGTGTGAGCGTATGTGTGTGAAATATAAATCAGCCTGTGTGATAGGCTATGGTTTTTTTTTGTGTGTGTTGGTGTTTCCTGTCAACACGTTGCGTGACAGTTATGCGGTTGACAAAGCGGAAACGGAAGTTTGTGCGTGGTTAAGTGAAGGGAGTTAGTTCCCTTCTCTTTTTTGAGGTTTATTTTCGATTTATTGCTCTGTTTTTTACGTTTAATTGTTGGATATTATTTTGAATATCGCCTTATTTTTGATAACCATTTATTTTTATGAACTTTATTTTAAATTCTGGTATACTTTTATTTTGCATTTGAATTACAATTTAATTGGAATTAATTTGGTATTTTGAAATTTGTCTACATGTACATGGATACATTTATTTAACGTAATTGTTCTTGAATTGTATTTGATTTTTAATCTTTATAGTAAAATGTGGATTAAAATATGTTGGTTTTCATTATTTTATTAATTTTTGAATATGCCATTTTTTAATTTGATTTGATTTATTGCGATTTCTGAGTTTTAGTTTGATTTATAAGTTATTTCTGAATTGCATTTATTTTTAAAGTAGTTTATTTTACTGGTAATTTTTATGAATAAGTGCTTTAATTGTTGTCTATTTTTACTAAGCATTTATTTCTCAGTTTATTCATTAATGAATTTAAATGATGTAGTGACTATTTCTTATGAATTTAACATAATAATATTGTTTTTTGTTTTTAATTGTTTATCATTTGTAACTTATTTATTTGTAATTTGGTAGAATTCATGTTGTATATATAAATTGATTCGTATAATGAAAGACATAAATTTGGAATGTATTATTTATGGCACCATAAAATCTGGTGTTGTTGACCGGAAACAACAACACATAGGAGACATATAGAACACTGCACTACACAACACTGGCACTGGGTACGAGAACTTTCTGTGCTGCTGTCGTGCTGCCAAATGGCATTAACCGACGGTAAGATTCTGGTAGTTGGGAGTAGTTTAGAGAGCAACACAGAAACAGCAACAGCAATAGCAATAGCAACAGTTGCAGCAACAACAGCAAGTGCTGCGATGTACATGGCCAACACAACAACAAGTGCAATAACACACAACACAATAACAAGAACAAGAACAACAACAACAAGAGTTGCGTACACACAGCCATTTCATATACAACGAACGAGCGTCGAGCCGAGGATCATAACGACTTGTATATAACACGAAGTCACGGCCCGAGAGGCGGCCGCTGCACCAAAGCAGTAGGAGAGGGGAGGCGGAAGGCAAAACAAAACACAGCACAAAACAATGCAAAATACAACAACAGCAGCAGGCAGGCAGGCAGGCTGGAAGAGGGAGGCAACAGCAATGTGTAACTAAATAAGATGCAACGACAACGCAGCAGAAGGATTGGGGAAAGAGGAGAAGGAGGAGGGGAGCAGCCGCCCACGCCGCCCGTTGCGGGCAGCGCACGACGAACGAGCGAGGTGTAAAGACCGAGCGAGACTAACGCCATACGCCAAGGAGCAGTGCAGTCAGCAGCAAGCCTTTCGTCTTCACACGAAAGCCGACACACGACGACAGCCGAAAGACGGACGAGCCGAGAGAGCAAGCGAGTTAGTGAGCGCTGGAAGTGAGAGCGAGTGCGCATGAGAAATTGAGCAAAAGAAACGCATTGGGAAATAAAATAAAATACAAGCAAAACAACATAAATAGCAAAAACAATAACAACAACAAGATCAAGAGAAGCAGCAGCAGCAGAACAGCAACAGCAGCAAAGCAATAACAACAACTGCAATGTGCAATTAATGGTTGCTTGCAAAGTCAGAGCGAGAGCGAAAGAGAGAGAGAGCGTAAGTCAGAGTGCGGGAGAGTGGGAAAAGTGCAAGCGCAACTGCTGCCTGGTTGGCTGTTGCACACTTCTAGGCTGGCTGCTGGTGTGAGTGTTGGCATTTTTGTTTGTAAACTACATATACAACAATACAATAAGCAAGACATGGAGATGGTTTCAAGTCGGAGTAAGAGTCAGAGTCAGTGTGCAGGATCCTCCTGCTCCTTGTGCCCCACTGTACTATACTGTACATATGTAGTATGCAAGACCGAAATTTTCGGCGCATGTCATTTGATTGTCCTGCCTATAAAAGTCAGTTAGGCTATGTGCTTGAGCTCAGTTGAATTTCAACTACCAAGCGTTTCGTGTTTGTCTCCTACGAAGAAGCAACAAACAACAATTGCATTAACTGTGTTTCGTCCTGTTTATAATTGTGTGTGCTACGCAGGAAAATCGCAAGGAAATTCGACAGCGAGCTCATTGCCAAAAAGAAGAGCGGCAAGACTCTTGGATTTCAACGCGAGCCAACGGCTTAAAAAGGTGCGTCTGAGTTTAGGGGATGTATTCACATGCGCATGGGGTTGTAAAATTAAATTCTTATCCGCTACAAGTAGTTCTAAGGTTCATTAAGGGATTGTTAAGTTAATTAGGATTGATCTCTGATAAGTCTTATTTAATTAAGGAAGAGCAAACTTCTTAAAAATTACCAATAATTGGCAGAATAAGTATCCTGTACTTAAGATATCTATCATGATTTCAATGAGATAGCAGAAATGTCCAAGGAATAAGTATACACATTTGAAACAAAAAAAAAGATAATATTCTGCGCACTATCTGCCAACAGATCTTCAGAACCCTAATCGCTGACTGCGCAGATAACAATCTCGCTCTCTCTGTTCTCCAGCTTCGGCTTTACGAAGTTGCAAGCCGAAGTAAAGAGAAAGTTCAACCATAGAGAGCTTAGTAAGACGTAATGATCTGTGCACTCTGAGAAACTAAAGTTGGGGAGCATTTATATAAAAGTTTTTCCTAAAAACTTCTTAACTACAATTCGCTATTTATATTTATTAATCCGAATATCCTTTTATTTATTTTTAAATATTTGTTCTTTATTATAACCCTACACTTAATATAAGTTGAAGGCCTCACTCACTCTGGCTCATTACAATAAGGAATTGTATTTGCTATTAAATTAAAATAATAATAATAATAATTTGTTACATTTTCTATCCCATTTTACAGACAACTTTCATCTTCAATCGCTTGTAAAGCTCCAACTACTTCAATCATCAAACGGCTTCAAGGCCGCCATCAAATTAGTTGTGTGTGTCACTCGTCAGTTCGCACACAGCGAGCCTACTGTAAGTAGAATCACGTAAAGATGCCAACAATGAAGAAAAGCGTGGTTTTTCATGGAGTAAAGAGCAACGTCAGTCGCTATAAGGCGTCACACAAACGAACCAAAGTCACAAATAAGTATGAAAAATGCAACAAAGCAAATTGAAATGAACGTAACGGAAAAGTAACCATTAAATTAATCCATATAAATAAAATAATGATAATTGTAACCAATAGTAGGGCCCTTAAGTAGCCAACGATATACGATACAATGTAATCAATATCAAGTTATCAAACTATCTAATTAAGCAGTCACAAGAAAATAAACAGCAATGCATAGGTAGGCAAGTAATGGTATAATAGCTATAAGTTCAATCATCGATAATAATGCACAAAATATAATGTGTCGAATCCAACAATCAAACATTCCTCCCGAAAATTAAGTATAACGATCTATAAATGATCACGCTATCGATCGGTTTAAATATCATAAAAACTGTTCTTCCCATCGAGAGCTAAACATTGGCCCAAGTCTGATCTATCCGGGGCATGTGTTCTGCTTGTTAACCCCAACCTGCCAACAAAATTATCCGTGGAACATTTAAATGGGTGTCCGTTTTTTTGCACATCGCGTACGCGACGGTCACATACAATACAATCCATTCAATCTGAGGCCAAGGTCCGGACCTTTGCTTTAACGCGATCTACGTGCCGTGCGTCAAGCGGCTGTCGCCCCTCGTGTCGGTTGGGCGGGTGGTGGGTAACTATTGATGTTACACGTTGGGACTGCGTTCGCAAAACAAATCGGATTGGATTCAAGATTGAATTCTAGTATTATATTATACATTCTTCAGATCTTCACTATTATTTGTTGATTATATGTCTATGCATCCCTTTTATTTTGTAGATCTTATCATTTTATCAATCAAAAATTGAATGTTGTACGTATGCGTATACTTAATATTTGACACATACTTGCAGCCATTCGGTGGTAATTGACTTTCATTGCCAATTCCTTCAGGAATGTGTTATATTTATAAAATATATTTATATACCCGCTACCTTTCGGTAGCACTTGTTATGGTTGTTAGATCAATACAATACAATAATAACTATAGTCTATAATTTTCCTGAAAATTTGGTATCGATCAGGTGCAAAATTTATTTAAGAAATTCTTTTGTATGGGAAAAAAAGGCCGACCTACTAGGGGTCTTTGCTTTGTTTGTACATCTGGTATATTTTGCACGCCATGGTATATTATGAATGTACTACTATACCATATACCAACTATAGTCTTTGATATATTTTTGTATTTTTGCGGTATGTTAATTTGGTATATTTGCTTTTTTTGCTTTTATTCAAAATGGGTAGCGGGTATCTCACAGTCGAGAACATTCTACTTTCTTACTAGTTTAAATAATAATTCTGCGTTCTAGAGTTTAAAATAAAGCATGCCACTATATTCTAAATACTTAATTTTTTTAAATAATGTATACATATGTGTTAAAAAAAAGGTTTTCACAATTTTAAAGTTAATTTAACGTTAATATATTAGTATTTATAATTTCATACTTTTAGTATTTAAGTCGTTATATGATTGATATAGATTTTTTTTGCTTGTCTCACATTGAAGTTGAGTTGGATTTATATACACATAGATATCATTAATGTCTGTCAAAAGTCAAACCCAAAAGACATTCTACAGCCGCTATTTAGTTTTCATAGTGTTTATCACTAGGACTTTCATGAATGTCTAAAATGCCATTTCTAAATCCAGCTTGATGTGAGAACTCTTGCCAAAATATCTTTGGAAGTTTATCATAATCCAACTTCAGCGGCTGTGTGGCCACCACAGTTGGTGTTTGTTTTGAAACCCTTAACGCAAACCTTGTTAACGCTCTTTGCTGTCAACCGAGCATCGGCCAAGAAATGCATATTTAGTCAAGTGTTAATAATGTGCTTGCCTTCCCCAGGGCAATCCAAGCCAGACCCAAGCCCAGACCCAGATCCAGGCAAACCACCCACAAAAGGTGCAAGCGTGCGTTAAAAGAAACAAAACAAAAAATACAGAGACGCACACACAAGACAAACAAACAAACAAATACGAAAAGAAAAATGAAAATAGAGTAAAAAACTTGCCTGCGTAATTTTCTCCAGGGCTGGTTTTTATGCGACGGCGGTGAGGGGAACTGGTGCCTGTGATTGTGAGAAAAATAAATATAAAAAAATTAAAATAAATAAAGCGAAAAGAAAATGCATAACTAAACAGAGCAAAGATTCTTATAGCTAGTGTCCAAAAGCGAAGAGAAAGAGAAGGAAAAGGAGGCTGACTGTCTGTTAATTTTGTTATTCAAAATGTTGTCTGAGATTCGCGACGTTTATTTATTTCCGCATTGCTGCGGCCTTTTGGCTTCATTCTTTTCATTTCAAGACCTCGCGTTTTGTCTTGGCCTTCATTGTCATTTCCGATGGGGACTTTTTGGATTTTTTGTTCCTTCGCCTGCAACGAGTTGATAATGAAGTTGCAGAGGAAAGGCGAAGAATATTTCGCAGGGATTTTTAATTTGTTGGCGCATAATTAAAATTTGCGGCAAGTTGCAAATGTCGCATCAGTCTGTTGCACATGGCAAATGAACAGTAGTTGGGGCAGTCACAGTATCTGCTAGATACTTTTATCGGCACGACGCGTCACGTACTTTCAACGTCAATTGGCCAAAAAGTTATTGCCTAGGTGAATTGACAGGCCAGGACAACAACTGAGCGCACTCGAACGGAAATTTCAATGACAATGGCCAGAGTCCGAACCCCAAGGAGTCTGAGTTTGAGTCTGAGGCAAGCCAAGCGTGAGCCCAAAAAGTATCTCACGAATAGCCGCAAGGGACAGCGTCTCCTCCTTTTCCCCTCCTCAACTTCCATTGTTCGCCATCCACTTGAAAATTTATGTGTTAATTTCAAGACAGAGTTTTTTTCGGACATTTTTCAAAAGGTTTTTTTTCCTACTGTTGTTGTTTAGGGCTTAAAAGTGAGTGAGAGGCATGTGGTCCAGGTGCTGCCAGGGTCAGCTTGGTGCTTGGTGGTAATAAATGAGCTAATAATAAGCGAAATGTGCTTTTGAGTGACCCTAAACAATGGCCCGTTTCCCGATTCCCCCATTTCTTGGGGTCTGAGGCGATTGGAAGGTTCTGCTTCATGCCAGAAATTGCTGTGAAATTGAGTTAAAAAAAAAAAGAGCGAGCACAACTTTCTCGACCGGCAGCTGAAAAATGCGCAAAAGTGTCGAAAATTCCGTTGCTGACATGAAAAGATTTGTTTATAATTAATTTCCCAACGCTTTTCATTCTTTTTTTTTCAACGGTCTGAAACATGTGACGCGGTATGAAATTAATTACGTTAATACCTATGGTCAGCTATGTTTTATTTGCACTTTTTTTGGCGATGGCGAATAGCAATTAACAAAGGTCTTAAACAAGAATTTGAAAAATACGAAAAAATAAGTTTAGAATATAGTGAAAGTTGTATACTCTACAAAATACTGAATAGCTTCTTAATTGTATTTACTTTACTTTATTTTACAACTTTTTCTTTAAGTTTTGAAGTTTATAACTACAATAAGATTTATAATTTATTGCTGACTTTTATATTTTAATGATATTCCTAGCAATATTATTCCCATCTTAATACACACTTCAACAATCCTTTCGTTACAAACTTTTCTACAATTTTAATCGACTCTAAGCTAAGACATTTTTTTGAATTTTTTAAAAAGTGCTTTTGGTAGTCGGAGGCTAAGAGCCAAATAACGGCAGCAACAACAGTAAAAGCCACAAACAAGTGTTGACGTGTTGCGAGAAATTGGTAACAGAAGAGAAGAAAAAGTAGAATGAAGTAGATGTCAGAAAAAAGAACTGAAATTTTTAGCCGCATGTTACAAATTCCAATCAATTTCTAGAGCGTCTAGAAGGTGAGGACATGTTGAGATGAGTTCAGTTGAGATGAGATGAGATGAGATGAGACCAATGTCCAGTCATTTGCCGGAAAATTGAGCAGACATGCATATCCGGATATCCGCAAAACGGAAATGGTCAAGATGCAAAACGCAGTCAGGTTGGGCTGCTATCAATTACAATTGTTCTTCTCTACTCTTTTTTTTGGAGGTGAACTACGCTTTGTGGCTTTGTGTCTTGGCAGCAGTTGGAGCCGTGTCTGCAGCTTGTTTGGTTAACAAGATGAAGTCGGCCCAGCTGCAGGCTATGGCTAAGGACAACTTCGACGTCGACGTCAACGTCATTGAGACAAGCATCCGCAGCTAACAAAACAAACAAACAAACAGCAAAGTTGTCTATTGAGTCGCTTTTTGTTTTGTTTTTTTTTTTTGTTTTCTGGCCTGGCAACATTTGCGGCCTAATGGAATTTGACGCGTTAGCTAAAAAAAAACTGACTCAAGTAGCTGAGAGAAAGAAAAAGGGGGCATAAAGGTCCTTGCTACATGTGGCATATGAGTTGTTGTTGTTGTTGTTGCTGTTGCTCCTGCTGCTGCTGAATTGAAAATCGAAGTTAATATGCGCTGCAGACTGTGAAACAAATCATTTTCAAGTTGTTATGCGATATCGACACGTTTTTCCCATTTTATATTTATTATGAGTATTTCACATTTGTTTTTCTCCGTCTCTTGTTTTTGCAGCTGTTGCAAGGACACGGCATAAATGCCAATAATTTGAAGATATTTCATAGAGAGCAGCATATTAGATTTAGCTAGAACTTTAGCACATTATAATGCTGATGACATTGCTTATAAGCAAATTAAATGCAATTTGAGGGCTTGTTTATGCCACAATCCTCAAACCCAGCAGCTCTTGCCACATCAAACACGCAGCAGGCAGTCAAGGCAAAAGCGCGCCAAAAAAGCTCAACAAAACACTCGAGTATGTAAAACAGGCAAGCGAAAAAAATGCGTTTAGGCCAGCTATTTTAACAGCACGTGGGGGGATGCTGTGCCACGAAATGTGTCATGTGGCAAGTGGCATATACAACACATTATGCTCATGGCTCGACCTGAGATCCTGCGGAGCCCATAAAATTAGTAAGGACGTGAGAGCAACGCGTCGCTGGCGTTGATAGCCTGCCTCATTATCATAACATTTTCTGCGAACGTTGGCAGTTTACTAACTTCAATGTTGCACGTCATGTACAATGTACAAGCCACAATAAATGTATGTACATAACTTCTAGTTGATGTTGCATTTTCGTTATTATGATTTAGATGTACATACGCGTGACAATAATGAATTATATAACGATGTAAATATGAAATTGAAAATTACAACTAAAAGGAAACTATAGTTTAATTTAATTTAAATGTGAAATGCTATTCTAGTTCTTTAACTACAATCTTTACGTGCATGCGACAAAGTTTTTTATATTTTACTATCCGTACTCGTACCTCACTTAGCGGCCTAAACTGGGAGAGAATTTAGGCGGTTAAACTAATAGATGTCAAGTGAAACTGCTACATTTTATTTGATTTTTCTTTAGTTCATTTAATATCAGGGGCTGAAAGTGTACCGATTTTATGCCGGTAAATATAAACAATGTTGCCATTAAGCGAGATATTCATGAAGAACCGTGTGTGTCCTTTCAGTAGAAATTTCACTGTAGACTTTCCAATGGAGTAAATTTCATGATTGCATGAGATTTCTTTCTTCTATTACCATTTTCACAGAAAATATATAATTAACAAACCTTATGAGAATGTTTGAAAACTCTATAAAATTCAAAAGGCTTCTAAATTTATGTGATAAAATGATCATTTCAGTAATTTCGCTTTCATCCACTAAATATTTTAATTGGTATTCACACACTCATAAGATTATGCATATGTATGCAAGCATCACACATGACGTCCGTCTGTTTGTTATGCATGTGTGTGTGAAAGCAATATGGCGACTAATGGGCTGTCAAAATATAAAATTGCAACTTACCTATTGCCACTTGGTGAATTATATTGTTTGCTATAGAAGTACGGCAGACGTTGTTGTTGTTGCTCTTGACCACCTGTATGGCATCCAGCTGACTGCAGCTCCGTCGCCGGCTTGCATGACGCAGAATCCGTTGCCGAAACAGAAGCCGACGGCTCTTCGGAGCCGGCAATTGAAGGTGTCGCCGTTGTTGTTGTTGTTGAAATTGGCGTTTCTATTGAGACTCCGACAACTGCGGTCGCAGCAGCCACGGCCGCATCACACTTTTCTGCTATGGACTCCTTGGGAGTCGGCAGGTCTTGATTACTCTCAACGTTCATTGCCAAACTTAACAAACTATATACAAGTAACACTAGGAACGACTTAAAATAAAGGACTTAAGTCATTATTAAGGCAGCGCCATCACAATTGTTTTGCTACAACGCGATTGACATTTGTACTTTCTGTTGTTGTTGTTGTTGCTTGAAACCGTCAAAGTGCATTTCTTATTGTCATTGCCGCGACGACAGTATTATCGTTTTACGTTTGTTTGTTTATTTACGAACTTCCCGAGCGATTTGTGTTCAATAAGATTACAAAAAATGCAAACATTACAAAAACTACGCACGTAAAGAACTCTTACTTTTGTTTGAGCTAAGTAAAATACTGGAAAAAACAGCTGAGAGCAGAGTTGCATGGGCATGCAGTGCTGCCACCTAGCGTTAGAAATTTAAGGCGCGTAAAATAACAATTTGAATTTGCAAAACGAAATGTAAATAATATTGTGGTTTGCTTGCGAGTTTATGCAAATGCTGTTTGATTATTTGCTTTTATCTACTCAGACATTTTCATTTGTTTTGCCGCTACTTTTATTTACTCTCGCACAAATCTTTACAGCTCCCTGGCGCTGATTTTTCATTTGACGTTGTTGTTGTCTGGCTGCTTGGCAGATACGCAGTTTGAAATTTCCATAATTATATGCATCAGTTGGCAGGTGGCTGAAGAAGCTGAGGCACAACAATAAAAACTCAAAACAATAAACGCAAAGGAACAAAGAGGGCACGAAAACAAGGTAAATTGTACGAATGTGTATTTTTGTAATTTTTATGGCAGACTAAACCTGCGCAAAGTGTAAATATTGACAGTTTTTAAAAGCGAATAAACAATAAAAGCAAAATTGCAATCGAAAAGAAAAACAAACAAAATGCGTAAATTAATTTCTTCGGCTGGGTTGTGGATGTTGTGTTGGGTCGATTTTGTGGGTTGTCTTGTTTCATTCCAGATTGTTCCAAACCGAAGCAGCCCTTGATTAGATTATTTTCGGCAGTACTGTGGAATGTGGTACGTTTTGGACAAGCGACGATCATCAGGGGATGTAGCTCAGATGGTAGAGCGCTCGCTTAGCATGTGAGAGGTACGGGGATCGATGCCCCGCATCTCCAGAGAGGATTAATTTTTTGTAAACGATTTTTAAAATAGATATGATTTTAAAAATATTAAAATTTAATTATTATACAATTATTTAGTATGTATATGAATTAGTATTCTAATGAATGTGGTGTTTGTTTTGATTGAGATATGATATTTACATACATATGTATTATTTATTTTTATTTATTTATTTAAATTATTTTTATTTATTTTAAAGATTTAAATAAACTTCACAATGTTACAAATAAATTTAAAAAAATTGAAGAACTGATTTATTCCTTTTAACTGGAGATGCGGGGCATCGATCCCCGTACCTCTCACATGCTAAGCGAGCGCTCTACCATCTGAGCTACATCCCCGTTGCATTTTGCCGTTATTTATTTCCCTAGAAAAGATAACTTCAAAAATATGTAGTGTAAAAGATTGTTTTTTTCAAAAATGATATGTGGACACATCCAAAACTATTATTTGAGAATTGTAGCTGATATCCTAGATGTACATTTTAAGTCCTGCTCGGCCCATATTAATTAAGCATACAATTTTTAAAAACGCTTTCCAAATAAAAAAATCGTTAATTTTGGAAATTACACAATTAACTAAAGAGATAAAAAAAGAAGGACTAAAGTCCTTTAAACTGGAGATGCGGGGCATCGATCCCCGTACCTCTCACATGCTAAGCGAGCGCTCTACCATCTGAGCTACATCCCCGTTGTGATTTTCGGTGATTTTGTGGTCAATTTAAAAGCTGCAGCTCGTAGAATCTAAAAATAGATTGGTCTGTAAATAACTGGAATGCAAGACCATGGTCAGCAATTGTCCACATGAATGGAATCAACAAATGAGCGCAATAAACAAAGATACAAGTTTCTGTTACAAAAGAAACAACCTAAAACTGGTCACGTATTTCTGGTTCATTGGCCCAAACAAAATTTGAAAGTGCGACCAAAGCATAAATATGCATGAACTGACGTTTATATTATGCAAGAAGGCTACAGAAGCAGTTTTGATTCGAAAATGCTGGTCAACTTACAAATCAACAAAAAACTGGTTTTTATTCATCAAATGGTAGTTGGACACAAATTAATGTAAATAATCAGCAGAGATAGTAAAAGATAGTAGCTTAATAAATTTATAAAGTAATTAACTCTAGAACAGATTTAGTAAAATTAATCTTAAAAAAATCAAAAAAGAATCGACGGGCTCAACCGGGATTTGAACCCGGGACCTCTCGCACCCAAAGCGAGAATCATACCCCTAGACCATTGAGCCGCTTGCATTTACGATCGCCTATTTGTCTTCTTAAGTCAACGATCTTGAGTTGCACTTTGTTTAAAATTCAATTTTAAAATGCAACTTTCTAAAATAAAACCAAGGTTGAATACAAATTATTTGGGAAATTAATTCAGTTTGTAATACCAACTTGCTTTTCGAACATAAATCACGTAGAGTAGTGTAGGGCATAGGGTTGATTTAAAATAAGACTATCATTTCAAGCATTTTCAACAGGGGATGTAGCTCAGATGGTAGAGCGCTCGCTTAGCATGTGAGAGGTACGGGGATCGATGCCCCGCATCTCCAGAGAGGATTTCTTTTTCCTTTTTGGTTTTGTTAATTTTTTCTCTCATTTTCTGTAATTAACTGCGCACATAATTTCCAGTTGAACACACTCGAAATGGACGGCAATTATTTGCATTAGCGTTTTGTGGTCGATTCAAGATAAAAGGTTAGTGCGAAAGTGAAGTTGAGTAAGGACTTTTCACATGCACTATATCTCCAGTTCCAGTTCAGAGAATGAGTCCGCAACCTGCTCAAATATTTAATTATTCATAACTTTAAACAATCACGGCGACGTCAGCGTCATGCCATATAACCCTAGGGCTACCCCAGATTTATCCTCCGCACAGTCAGAATGCCGTTTACGTCTCAACAAGCACAACACACAATACAAGGGATTCCCCTCCCCAGCATTCCCTCGTCGTTTTTGCTACTGTGCTGCTGCTGGTAATAACATTGTCGTAAAATCATGTTTGGCTTATCGTTATCCCAGCTGGGGAGCCGAGGACAGAGCCAGAGCCAGAGGATAGACAGGACACGACTTGGCATCGTCAGGATGTGAGTTGTGCGCGCTGCATTTAAATGCCGCTGAAAATGGCGTGAATTATAGAGGCGTAGGTTAAATGCCGTTAGACAGCCACATAAAGTACAACAACAAAAACAGGAACAACAAGGATATGGGGGAGTCGAGTAACCCTTTCACTCTTGACATGTCATAGCATCGGGATAGATTTCAAAAATGTTGAATGTTCGCAAAAGTTTTGCGTGTCGCCCGCCCGCCGTCTGCTTTTAATTTTTGTAAAATTATTTGCATTCGCATGCGAAACTGACACAAAACTTTACTACAACCTCCGCCGTGTTTGGTGTCCTGGCGTTATCCTCGACTCCTTCCAACCAAGACTCTGGCTGTTTTCTTGTAATTATCGCTTTTGTTTGTTAGTTGAACTTTTGCCAGGTCTGGCCGCCGGCTAGCATACAAGTAGAAAATTAGCGTACTAAAATTACTAAACAATATTTGGCAAGACGCCTGTTTGCTCCTGCCGCAAAGTAGGCAACATATTGTCCTTGAGTCGACTTGTTGTCGTTCATTTTCTAATTGGTCCAAAAAGTTGCTGCCAAGTTTTCTCGTTCCACACAAAAATGATTTCGTTTGCTAATTCAATTTTAATGCTTGATTTCATATTAATTGAAAAATATATTTGACTTTAGCAACTGACAGTAAAAAGGGGTGTCGTTGAGTAGAGAAAGTAACTTAAAGTTGGTAATTTGACTTGAAGTATAATTTTGGATAGATTTAGTTCCTTTGACGACTGATAAATCTATTTAAAATTTGGTAATATACGAAATTTAATATAAATATTACAACTATATTATTAAAAGAATGAGTTTCTGTAACTTTTCTGAAAAGAAAAACAGAAAAATAATGTGTGGAATAATAAATAAATAAATTCCTATATAGGTTTGTATATCTTCAATTCACAGTTTGAAATTAATTGTGATATAAAAAAAATCTCTTTCAACGAAAGATTGAAATTCTCTGAAATTCTTTTTCTAGGAAATTGATGGCTTAAAATACATAAAACTGAAATGCTAAACGCATTCCTGAATACATATCTTAAGCTTAAGAATAGGTTAATTAGAGCTGGACCAAATTTTTAACTTCACTCTTTATGCGTCTAACTAATATGAAGTATTAAAATCAATTTCAACAGACTTTTGTTGAATATTATATTGAATCTTAGTCGAAAGATTTACTTCATTCTGCTGCTTTTGTCAATGGGCAATAATTTGCTATGAAGCCAACGTTTATTAAACTAATAATTTACATGGACACACATTGTCGTTAAAAACAATTTGCTGTGCACAACAAAAAGCACACACACACCGAGATTTATAAGCCACACATACATAGGAAGCCAACAAAAAAGCGAAGAGTCATAAACGTATTTAGAGCGATAAAAAGGTCAGATTCCCCTTGCTTCCCCTTGCTTCTCCCTAAGCTGTAAGTAAACTTATTGAATGTCTTAAGTTTTTTTCCATCTTTAACATTGTTTTCCCCCATCTCGAGTTGCCTTCTGCTTGTTTTCATTTCATTTTTATGACAACGTTTAGAAATCATTGTATATGAGTATTTTGCTGTCTTTTGGCGCTGTTTGTCTTTCCATTGCTTTGCTTTTGGCCACATTTAGCGCTATGCTCCCATTCCGTTCCGTATTGACATTTGATCTTTATGTGGCCAAGGTTCTAACCCCGACCACATATTGTACAGCAACAGCAGCAGCAGTATGTTGACTGTGTCGCTTTTGTTTGTCTGCAGGCATCTTTTTATGACTCGAGTGTGTTTGCCTTTCGGCTTTCGCCTTTCGCCTTGCCATAAAAAATAAAGGAGCAAAGCACAAAAAATGGTACACAAGTCTTAGAAACCAAATTTCTTGTGCGGGGTCATAAATATGAGGTCATCTGTTATGAACACGAGCTGCAATGGCTTAAGAAGCCTTTGAGTAAATAAAACTTGCCTCAAAGCAACGCAAAGCAAATCGCGTCGTTGTCTTCTGCGGTGACAATCAAATGATGGAAAATAAATACAAATGCAATACATTATTTGAAGAGTAGTCAAAACTTTAATGTATTTTATAGAAAATATTATTTTATGAACATTTAACAATTTGAAATTTAAACTTTCATTTCCTACTGATGTGAAAATAAAGATAAAACATTTTTGGTAATAAATAACTTCATTAGAATTTAAAATAAATTGCGAAGGTATTGACTACTAGAAACACAATTTATAAGCTTTTAATTGTAGTAATATGAAGAAAAACAACTAAATAAATAAATAAACAAGTAAAAAAGATACAGTTGAGATACCCGCTTCGCATTTTGAATGAAGGTTCAAAAAAGTACGATATTATTCTAAAAATATATCAAATTAATAACATACCGAAGACTGCATTTGGTATATTCATATACTATTATGGCGGGTAAACATATACTTTAATAAGACATTACAGTATTCTAAAAATATACCAAATTAATATACCGAAAGAGCACTTAAGCATATCGAAGACTATATTTGGTATATTGATATACTATACTAATAGTATTATTCTATGGATATACCAACTTAAAATACCGCAAAAAACAGAACGATGACTATATTTGTTATATTGATATACTATTATGTCAGGTAAACATATAATTTAACTTTCTAAAGTTTATTCAACATGTTCTGTAAACATTTTCTTATAAAAATTCACGCAAATTGCAGTGCTAAGAGTAAGTAAACTAACTTGATCTCAGTCCATTACTTTAATCGGCAAGCAAACTGCGCATCCTTTCACTATCCGCACAGCCCGCTGTGTTGAGAACCCAAAACACATTCCAAACATCTTAATCAAATCAGAGCTGCTAAATGGCCAGAGATACCCTCATAAATATGTCAATTAATGGCACGCCCAAAGAAAGAGAGAGAGAGAGAGTGAGAGAAAGGAATAGTGTCTGCTGGTTGGTCTTATCTGAATGAAGACATAAGTGCCGTGATATCAATTTATGTCAACGTAAATGGGACTGATTGTGAGATTGGACGCGTTTAATATATGCACAAGCACTTGACTGGCCCTGGAACATGTGTCAGCGAATCTTAAGTGAAGCTTATGAAACTATTAAAAGGCGCAGACGGCGCACCGCACATGTCCTTGTCTGCCATCCCTTCTAGCAACAACAACAAGGATAACAGCAATGACAAACATATAAACAAACAACGTCGCATACACACCAAAAACAGGAGCTGGGGTAATTAGTTTACTACACGCCCGAGGCGTACCCAAAAACTGAGGTTGTCTCTCCTCCATTCCATTCCCTTTCCATCTCATTTCCTTTCCCTTGTTTGTTATGAATAATTCCGACAATGGGCACAAAACTTTGACCAGCTGAAGAGACAGAAAACCACAAGAAGGTAACCGCAAGACGAAGAAGCTGCGGCACGGATTTCATTGCTCTAATGTAATAATCATTGTGTAGCGCTTAAACGCAGATTACTCATACGCACGGTTTGCCAACGTCTAGCATTAATTATTAAGCTGCTCAGAGTCTTGACAGCTCAATAAAAAGGGAATGTTGCTAATGTTAATTGCCTTTTTGTGTGCCACAGCATTTGCATAATTTTCTTTAAACAATAAAAATCTAATTTGGCCAACGCGTTGCACTTACAAATATAATTTCTTGTTAAATTCATAATTGTTAATTTTGTTTTCGGACACTTTTGACTTGCCTTCTGCCAAGGCCCTGGCTTTCTTTTGGCCATTGTGGGCTTAACTTTAATTAAGAGACAAGTTCATTTGCCATGGGGTTGTTGTGCTTCACAGTTCTAAGGGTGGAATAATGAGCGTCTCATAAATGGTCAGTTATGTAGTTGAGATGATGATGAGAAGAAAGAGAGAGAGAGAATGAAGTTTAGAGTAGTATTATTTTTATAAATTATATTTTTTTCCTCCCACTCACAATTCTTTTTTGAAGTCACACAAACAGCACTTAAAATTAATGGTTTACTATTTGCACAACAGCTGTGCAACATTTGGTAATTCAGTTGCAAAAAATTGGGCAACTCGCCACCAAAAAATCCAACAAAACAGAAAAAAAGGTAAGCAAACCATTTGGCAACTCCCAACTCCCCATGTGAATGAATGTTGGCAAACAGTGCAAACCTTTTGTAACTCACTCGCAACAGTTCCCCCCTTGAAAGCAGGAGCAACACACTCGACATTCCACATTCAGAGTCGCGTTGTGACACATGAGTCGAATATGTTGCAAATTCAATATTTGCCAACAATTTTGCAGCATTTCTTGTTGTCATTTTTTTTTTTTGGGCAATGTACTTTGCTTTTTTGTATTGTTGTTGTACCTTTTTTTGGACATGTCCGAAACGACAGTTGTAACAAGCAAACAACGACAGCAAAAGAACAATAACAACAATGCCTCGTGCATGTCAAATAAAAAAGTTAAAAGCATTTGATGCAACACACACAAATGTGAGAGATACGAGCATAAGAAATAGCAACAATGGCCAGAATGAAAGGGCAATTGAACAGTATTAGAATTTTAATGCTCTTTTAATATAGCAAAATTACTGAAATTACAATCATTTTAATTTGAAATGCATAACATAAATATAAAAGTTTTTGATATGGATTCTGAAAGTTTATGATATCAGACAGTATTTACTCATGAATTTGTAACTGAACAATTTTCAATACTTAAACTTTTACGATATAACTTCGTGAATATAATCGCTAACAATATTTAACATAATCATAAAAATAAATATAGAATCCTTGAATAGTAGATGCTGGGAATACCGATGACTATTTTTGATAGTGACAAAAAGGAATTACAAATTGATTTCTAACAGGAGATCTTCTGAACTTAAAGATACATATAGAGAAATACACATACAAACTTTTGAAAAAATGTTTTTAACATCAAAAAAGTTTTGCTTATTAATGCTGAACTTAAGATTTTAGATTCACAACAACGACATCCATTTTTATTAATATTATATAATATATATTAAGGAGAA
This sequence comes from Drosophila nasuta, assembly GCF_023558535.2. Lineage (NCBI taxonomy): Eukaryota > Metazoa > Arthropoda > Insecta > Diptera > Drosophilidae > Drosophila > Drosophila nasuta. The sequence goes on from NC_083456.1 coordinate 29,921,859, forward strand.
TTTACTTATAAACTTCTAACTCAAAGTTTAAAGATTTCATAGCAACAACACTTTAAACTCTCATATACAAATTCTTAAAAATGTCAAAAGAATTGTAATGATCTAATTTTGTACTAACTGTTAAGCAACATGCTAAAATTTGAATGCTCTACCTTTTATGATTTCGTCATGCTCATACTTTACACAAATGTGATGAGTTGCAGAGTTATGAGAAGGAGAGAGTTGAGAGAGTTCTCGCATTTCCTTCCTCACTGGCCCACAGATGCCGCAGGGCAGCTCTGAAACTGACCGTGTGTCTATCCGTCCGTCTGTCTGTCTGTCCATCCGTCCGTCCGTATGTGCGTCTCTGATCCGTCTGTTGTGCTCGCCTGTTAACGTGTGCTTTGGTTAACGAATCGTGCAAATGCGGGTGGAATTGGTAGCTGCGGAACGATGATGATGGAAGTTGAGTTTATTTTGCACATTTTTTGTGCATTTATTTGATTACGCTGAGTATTTTATTTTTCAATAAACACGACCGAAGGAAACAAAAGCAGGGCAACTGGCGCCGCTCATTAAATTTTGATTGTTTCTTGGCCATAAAAATCACAGCAAAAGTTTCAGCAAATCACACAAGTCGCGACGAACTACAACAACAACGACAACAACAAGAAGAAGAAATAATGTTGGTGGCAACATAATAGCAAGTGGCATGCCCCATGTTGCATAGCTTGAAATCGCTTTAGGCATTTCACAAAAATGATGATAATTAGCCACAAAAAACCGGCAGTCCGCTTGCTGGTCCAAAAAGTAAAAGTCAAATCAAAAACTAAACAAAAGTGCTGAGGAAATTGCCCAACTGCTGAGCAAGGAGAGGCGAACGAAGAAGCGAGGAGTGTCAGTCATGTCCCAATGTGAAAATTAACTTGTAAACGCTTATAGCGAATGCGCTTGAAGGGGAAACGCAGATAGCAACACCCAACACCAAACACCACAAGTCAGGACTCCTCTCCAGGGATTGGGGCTAACGATTTACAATCAACCCAAACACCAAAAAAAGCAGCAGCAGCAAGAAGCAGCAAAACGCCAAGAGTCTAAATAAAAACTTTTGCATTTCATTTCGTCTTTTGATATTTGTGTGGAGATTTCTTGCTCGCTACTTTCGAGTGCGATTAAATTGTTTTAATGGTTTTTGTTCTCCACGGACAGCTGAAGAGGGGAAAATGCAGGGGGGATGTCAAAGGTGTTGGGTAGTGGTGGGTAAAACGCTTAAAGTTTGTTTTTTAATGGCCGCAGTTTTGTTGGCTGTGGTTTTTGGTCTGTGGTCGCTGAGGTTTCCTAATTGCCACCACAACACCGCCAAAAATAACAACAGAGAGAGAGAGAAAGAGCAACAACCATTTAAAGGTGTTAAAGTCTTTAGAAATTCGGGGATTAAAATTGTTGAAGTAAAGGGATTTTTGTTGGGGTTTAAAAAATATTTATTTAACTATTAAATTGTGAAGAAACACATAATAATACGTGTTTTTTTAGTTTGCCATTTCAATACATTTAATTAGCATATCTCTATCTTTTACTGAAAGTAAAATGTATTTATTATTTGATTTTTCATTTTCAGCTTGAAGAATTAAAGTTAATCTTCCTAAAATTCCGTAAATCAAATTCTAATAAGTAAATTAAATAAACATTGCAAGGTTTGATTATTTTTAAGCAAACCAAAACCAAAGAAAACTTTTTGATATTCTATGCTCTGTTTTTCAGCCAAACAATAAATGTGAATATTCACATGTGAAGTTAAATAATTTTTGGCTATCAACACTGTCGCACGCTGTCCAGTTTTGGCCGGCTTAAGGACATCCTTTGCCCCATCCTTTGCCACAAAAGCACCTTTGTCACAGTCACAAAGCTTAGGAAGAGTTTGGACAAAACCCAAAGGTTTCAAGTAACTATAACAGTTAAGCAGCTTTTGGCCAAGTTGTGTGCCATTTGATAGCCCAAAAGCGCAAATGAATTCTATGCATACAATATATATAGTATTTCATTTAAAGAAATGATATATATGTATGTGCCTTTTTTATTTTATGAGTGCCAACTAACCGGGTTCAGTGACAGTCGACTAAATCATGTGAGGATTTGCGTTTATCACACAAGGCAGCCAAGCGATTCGCTTGGATGTTGTTGTGTGTTTGTTGTGCGTAGTCGAGTCGCATCCTGTTGAGGATGGCACCTTTTTGGGATGGCAGGAAATTGAAAATTTCCACAGTCAACGCCGTCGCCACATGTGTGGCATGTCAGCGAGTCTAATGCCAACTAAAGCGAACCCAAGGGCCAATAACATTTACGCTAATTTGATAATCTGCACACGCACAAGGGTTGCGCCAATTCCAACAACATTTACATACATTCCCAAAAGTGGAATGAGAGGGCCATAACAGACGCACCTAATTGGCTGCAATGGCACCCGAGGGAGTTCTGGCCACGACGGGCCACACAATATTCACTAGCTGACCGCCTTGAATGCCAATGCCAATGCCAAAGTCAAACCGAATCCCTTTTCACATTATCAGCGCGTTATCATCGCATTCGCTTTACTCTTGAACGCATTTTTGGGGCGCAACTCTTCTTCTTGCGGTCAGCGAGTTTATTATTTTGGCTTTTATTTTATTCGACTTTATTTTATGCTGGCTTATCTGTTTTTGTTGTTAACATTTACGTTGTTGCAAAAAAGCTGTTTTTGCCATTCTCGCCACCCAAAAATCGGCTGCGTAATCGCTTTTGTACGCTTGACTTCAGCTGGAATTAGCTGCGGGTTCTGGGCGAAACAACATTCAAGATTTGTTTCGTTTCACAGCATTTATTAGTGCTATTATTCTTGTCGTTTGACTGGTCAGGCAAATAAATTAACTTTGCATAAATCTAATTATTTATTCAGGTCATTAATAAATGAGTGGCATAATTTTTGCTTAGCCGCTGTGTTTAGACTAAGTAAAAACAATAAATATAAATAGTTTCATTTTTAAAATGTTCTATAATAAATATCGGAATTAGACAATTTTGATTTAAATTCGTATTACATTTTTTTAATTTTGTAATCCTTAAATATTCGCTAAGTAGCAATAATTTGTATTATTTCAATGTGTTTTACATATAAGTTATTTTTTAAATTATTCTATATTTCACAATATTTCCTCTTTCTTCTGCCAATCATTAGCTGTCATCACTTTTACTCTGCTTAAGAGGAAGTCAACGCCCACTTGGCGTATGCGTAATCTTCTCCCCTTCCCACTTGCTTGCACATTACACATACGCCCCATGTGCATATGTTTGTGTGTGCGACGGCTGGCTGTTATGCGACAAGATTTATGTGCGCTTTCTTTGGCTGGCATTCAACATTTTAACGCCTGCAAATTTGCTAATTAATTAGTTTAAACGAGAAAAATGTCTGATATCCGAGTGCGGAACAAAATCTCCGTTGTAGGCATTATAATTTGATTAGTTGGCAATTTTCCAGCGCAACATGCAAGTGAAATAAGCGTTCACCGCAAAAACCCAAAACACAGTTGGTGGTAATTAATGTGTTTATGAGTGAGACGCGACTTGTGGGCGATACACAGAACGTACAAAAAAAACGCGAGGGAAACGCGCGCGTTTTTACACGCGTGTAATTTGTTTAGGAATTGTTGTAGCCCTTTTTTTGACTGCTTTGCGGCAAATAAAAAATTAATTTAACTCATGTTTTGCATGTGGGTTTAGCTGGCGAATTTCGGGCACCGTTGAAACATAATGAAATTGATTTAAGGTTATTAATGCCGAGCACTCGGCGAACACATTCCAGTTGCGTTTGCCTAAGTAAATGTTTGCCATTCCATAATGTTGCTCTACGAGTAACCTTTAACGTCAATTTTATGCAAATTATGTTATTTCTGCTGCGGCTGCTGTTGCTTTTAGGGGGCGTGGCTCGAATGGATCCGTGTAGCGACGGGGCGTCGCTGTAAACTTTTCTTCTGTGGCTCAAGTGGGTCTGGGTGTTGTTATTGAAGTTTTTGGGCGTCTGCCCTCGAAATGACTGCCGACTGTTCACTGCCGACTGCCGACTGCTCACTGCTGACTTATTCAATAAGCCAAGTTGAAGTATGCTCCGCTGCTGCTGCTGCTGCTGCTTAAGTAAATACCGTGTGCCTCATACAAGCCACGAGCCGAGTGTATGCAAAAAGTGCAAATAATAATAATAAAGAGTACTTATTGTTTGATTTATGTGTCTGTGTGTACACAATACGAATATTCCTACATACGCGTATTTGCTAAAGTGTGGGCAACTGAGGCTGCTTTCTTGATTTTTGAGGCAAGTCTGCATATCTGCGTACAGAAAATTTATTGAGAGAACTTAATATGAGACCAAATACGCAACTGGTTTTTATAGCTAGAGTGCTGGGTAGTCTATAGTTTAGAAAAAATAAAGTTACATTTTTATTTGTCTATAATTTGTGTTAATTTTACTAGCAATTCGTGAACTTTTGAGCTGGAAATATTTGTATTAGTGTAGAAATATAATAATATTTGTATTGTATTATTGTATTTATAATAGACTTGAAAAGTAAAAGTGTAAACAATATAGATTAAAGATATGATCTTCTTTCTTACTTCTGACTTCTGATGATCCACTACGAGCACCTGATGATACTCATAGCTTCGTGCATATCGTATTGCTAATGCCAAACGATACCAATAGGGTCTATCGAATAGGCTCCACCCCTGTTACATGTATTCCTTAGCTTTTTTATTTATCTGTTAAGCAACACTAAAAAACTTGTTCAAACCTCCATATTTAATATAGATTAAAATGATTATTTTATCATTAAACATACTTCATAATATAAATACATTTTGCATTAAAAGTCATGAAATACTCTCTTTTAACATTGTTTTGTGTTTCATGTTTCTTATTATATTATATTTAACAACCCACTAAGTGCTTTATTCACTTTGAAACTAGTAGACAGCATTTCATTTACAATTTTTACTATTATTCCAAATGAATGTAAAAATGCCCAACAGCTTTTTTTCCCTTCATTCAAATACAATATTGTCTAATCAAACCCCAAAATACCTTTGTCTTTCTTAAGGTGTTATTTTCGACACTTTTTGAATCTCTTTCTATTTCAATCCTCCACTTCAAACTCTCTTTTTTATGTCCCCTCTTTCACTGTCTCTTATTTCATCTCCGTCTGTGTATTGCAAACTAAGCCCTGCCATCAGTTGCCACTGATAAAGTCACCTTTATTTGTCAGTCTTAGCCAAATCGTGGGCACGTACCTGCCACGCCCCCCAGAGGCAAGTGTCCAACTTAAACCCAAAGCGTTAAACCGCACACACCTATCATGAGTTTGCTGTTGTTGTTCCTGCTGCTTCGTCACCTCGAACATTCATTCAGCCAGCCAGCGATACAGGATGTGCCAGGATTGTATAAGGCAACGGGCAGGGGGCGAGGGGCGCTTGCTAAGTGAGCCATTTATCTTCTCAGGAACCTCAAGCGCGGCGACACAACAACACAAAAATAGCATTTCCTACACGCGTCATCCAATCCAGGCAGACGCCAATAATGTTGCGCTGCAAATAAAACGATTTATATGCCGCAATGCCACGCAACAGCAGCAACAACAACAACAACTAGCAAAACATTTCGGTTTTTGCCTTATCCCAGGATACATCAATTGAACAACAGCAACACGAAGTAAATGAAACCCCAGAAAAAGCAAAAAGAAAAAAATAGAAAAAACGAAAGCAAAATCGAAGATTGCTATCTTTGACGGCTTGTTTTCCTGCCTCCCAGTGCAAGGGCAAGGGGGCGTGGCAGCCATTATGTATTGGCGTTGAAACAATTTGAACAGCCGAATGCTCCAAGTGTTTCGCTTCGCATTCGCATTCGCCTTCGTCGAGCAAAACAAATGAAAGGAAGTCGTTTAAAAGTACAAACGGACATTATTTATCGCTCAAACCATTTAGTCGCTGAAACTACACAAAGAGCATAAAAAAAGCAAGGACTAAGACCTCGACCAAAGTTGCCTCTTCCCCCCCGTCAATAGTCTCCATCTCTTACCACTTGTTGTTGTCTGTGTCTACTTAGTTGTAATAAATGGAAAACGTTGCCGAGTCCAACAACTTCCCCACACACACACACAATACGTTGCATATAATTTTTTGGCGCTAGCAATTGGATTTTAGCCGCAACCACTGAGAAAGAGACAACTAGATGCATAGAGATTAAGAAGGGAAGGAATTCAGATAACTGCCGCTAGCAAATCGATTGATTTCTGCTTGCTTAAGCAGTTTTCGATAGATCCGGGAGCAAAGTAATTTACAGTTAGCAGCTGTCTTATCGGAATGAGAACTTACATTGTGGCCACTCGGAATGAGTTTCCCTTAATTGTCGCTGTTTGCTGTTGGGGAAAGACAACAAAAATCAACTGGACAAATCTAAATGATAGTTAGAGGAAATACAAGTTTTTATAGTCTTTGAAGATTTTAAAAGATCTGCTTTAATAATAAAGTTAATAATCCTTTCTAAAGAATCTTTAATAACTCCTAAATAAGAATAATTTCATTTTATGTATATATCAGAGAATTTATTCAATTCATTTCAATTTTGAAGACTTACAGATAAAATAAACCAAAATTTATTGTGATATATCAGATCAGTAGCAACTGATGACAGGGCTTAGTTTGCAATACACTTAATCATACGGAATTTTCTCGCAAACTTTTTCAAATGATAAATATTTAATATTTAAGCTGTAGTAATATGATATTACAATATCTGAATAGTTCCGCATTTCACGAATGTTTATTATCTAAAACAAGTGTATCACATGAAAATGCACTATATTAACTCCAACTTTATCCGTCTATATAATTTTGGGGTTATAGTAAATTACATAAAATATCTTCATAGAGAAAGGCTCTCAATATTCTCTAAAATTTTTTCAAATACTCGTACATTCCTTAGCTAATTTAACAGACAATTAGAAATTAGCTACGCTTATTTAACTGCTATAGCCAATGTCGAGCTTTAGCTTAACGGTTGCTAATACAACTACTTACTCTTTACCTAACTTATTTAAGATTCGCGAGGCAGACAATGCCACCAGCTAGGCATTCCTATGTCACAGCTACAATGAGAAGTACAACACTATGGAATAAATGGACATTTCTTGACAAATATTTAGTTTGAAGATTGTGAAAAGCAAATGCTAAGAAATTTTTATCATTTTAAAGATCTCATTATTATTTTTTAAATAGATATATTTTCACCTAGTATGTACATATTTGTATTTAAGAAATAGCTGTCTTAATTTTGTATTTAATATTATGTCTTCAAATATTAAAACATTTTTAAGAGAGTTTTTAAGAGTGTGACAATAAGTCAGATACTAATTTATTTTTAAGGAACTTTCTAAATCAAAATGTAATATGAGTATAAAGTTTATTTTCTATTGTTTAAGCATGTTAACTTTTGCCCAATTCATTTTATGAATAAATACAATTCACATATTCTCTAAAAAATTATGATTTTTGTCCATAGTGCAATGTCCAGGCTGATCACATACAATCATACAGACCTCAGGCGTCTTATCGCCTTAAACCACTTTAGTGTCAGGCACGTTGACAGCGGTCGGTCCGTATGCCAGACTAACTGTGAACATTGTCGCCGCTCTGCTTCACACTCCCATTTCAAGTAGTTGTTGTTGTTGTTGTTGTGTGTGTGTTGTTGTGCTTGTTGTGTGGGCTGACCATTTAACGGAGTGTCTGTTAACATGGCCAGTGGTCTTGTCGTCATTGCGAGATAGCGCCAAAAAAAAAGAAGAGAAGCTCACCCACGGCGAGTGGAATTTACGTTTTTCGGGCCATAATGAGGGTGATTTTCGTATTTGTGGTAGATTTGTCCACTTAGCAGCATGACCACAGCCAGGACTTGGTTTGCTTTTTGATGCTGTTGCAATTTGCCGGACCGTCGGCTGGATGTTAAAGCAAATCATTTGTAGCGCTTTGCCACAGTGGATTATCTAGGCCGGGTCCTGCAGGATAATGTTAATAATTTGTAATGCCTGCATATTTTTTGTTGCCTACTTTGCGGCGCTCGTTGTCATCAGCCTGATATGCTATACGCGAGCTTGTGTTTTATGCGCCAGCATGCATGACAATGATTTGTGCTAATGAGTAGCGCACCAGGAGAGTGGGGAAAAGTGGGAAGTAAAGAGAATTTTGTGGAGTCAGATTTCCCCTAGTGCTCGTTTAATTGGCATTTTTGCTGAGACGTCTGCCGGTTTTGTTTTATTAAAAAAATGGGAATGCAAAAGAATTTCCAATGCAAATGAAAACCGAAATTTCGGACAGTTTCGCTCTCCATTCCAATTGAGTTGATTTTCATTATCAGCAGCAGCAAAAACGGTCTAACTTAAGTCCGCCAGGGTCCGCCAAGTGCTGAAATGTGTACACAATTGTCTACGGATTTTCAATATTATTTTGCTGCGGTCGTTCCCCCAATCCCTTCTCCTCTATCTCCCGCTCCAACTTCCTCTTCGCAGACAAAAAGCCACCAGCAGCTGAACCTGAAGTTGTCTTGGGTTCATTGTGAATGTGTCAGTCTCGCTCTCAACCGCTGTTGAGGATGTTCATTGTAACCAATTTCAATTGGGCATTTTATTTTATATTTGAATTTTAAAATTCCTTCCGCACCGGCGACAGCAGGCGACAGGAAAATGGACAATTTGTGTTTGCGGCAATTGATTGGCAAATACTTCGTTTTGTCCGGCCAAATGGTTAAGGCCAAAAGGTTTGCTGATTAATACGCGTTGACAGTGAAAAGCGTAGATTTATTTTCATTTCTCAGCAGTATTAAAATTCCTTTCATTTTATAGTGAGGAGGGAAGAATAAAGCAGATGTATATACGACGAATTACTGATTTTGTTTTTATTATTTTATTCCTTAAAATTAAAATCTAATTTAAAATCACAATATAAACGCGGATTATATTTGTGACATTCCAGAAATCAAATTCGATTGCTAAGGAAATTAGTGATATATGGAAAACTTTTCATTTAACTGCAACAAATTTATTGTTTGTGTTTATGGCCACAAAACTTTGCACTTAGCAGACGCCACGATCAATTGACAACTCATCCATGCAGCGTATGCGCCATTTAAGCGCCTTAAAGTCGGCAATAACCGAGAGCACACAAACAAGAGGAAAAAAAAAGTTGTCCGATGCGTAACTTGCATGCAAATTACAAGCAATAAAACGAGGCACGTCGATGCTTAAGCAAACTTCTGAGACAAAAACCAGAGGCAGAGGCACTCAGACAAGTAGCGACAACATCCACAAGCCAAAGCGATTATTCTTTATTGTTTAGACAACGAGAACGACAGCAACAGCAACAACAATAATAACAATAACATGAAACAGGCGCTTGTAGCAATTCTCACATCATACGATTGGCATTGAGATTGCGTCCTTGGTATTCGAAATTCCCAAGGCTGTCGTCATATGTAACCACGACAAACGCTGGGGATATGTAAATTTGTCACCGAGCAAAAGGAGTGAAATAATCATAAAAATGTCAAGGCAGACGGTGTGTGGGGAAAATCCTGAATTGAATTTTTATCTATTGTATTGGCAATAAAGTCACATTGTCAATGTGTTGCTATAAAATTATTATTTTTTTATTTATTATTTTTTTCTTTCTTGAGTAAGAATAAATTAAAAAAGAAACCGGGCTCAACCGGGATTTGAACCCGGGACCTCTCGCACCCAAAGCGAGAATCATACCCCTAGACCATTGAGCCGCCGATGATATAGAGGATTTTGTATCGAAATTTAAAAGCTGCAACTAGCTTAAATTTAAATATTTTTGTGTAATTAAAGATACAAGTTCAACAAAAGATAAATGCCAACAACCGGTTCACAGTTTTTTCTTTTGTCTTCAGACCTTCGCTCTTTGAGACATCTTTCAGCTGTCAGTTGTTAGTCAAATTTGTTTTTGCTTTTCCCTTTATTAATTATAGGTTTTAATATTGGATATATATAGTACGATTTTTTTCTGGTGTAACCCTTATCATTTGAGCGTTGATTTATTGACTTTTAAACGCTGCAGTTGCACAACACGCAGCTGACTCATCAAATTTGTTTTGTCTTTTCCCTTTTGGCATGCTTTTAATTTAATTTGAAAAGTTTTGCCTGCCCATTTGGCGAATTAAACCCTTTTGACCCAGCCACAATTTTTTACATTATAGAAAAAAAAAACGAGCGAAACGAAAACAAAAGTCTTCGCATAAATAATTATGATATCTGTCAGAATTTTGGACACGCTACGAAATTGCCACGCCCATTAATTGCAATTAAAATGCGATTTCTTTAGCAACAGACAAAATTTCATAAGTTAGCTATTTTTGTACACTTCTTCGATGTTGATTAGATCTTACTATCAAAGATGGTACCGTTGATATTGATAAGTATCTAGATAGTAGTCCCACTCAACGTAACATCGATCTCTTCAGCTTGTCTCATCTTAGCATTTAAACTTTTCCATTTTCCTCTTATTTGTAATGCTCACATTTTTTATTGTTGTCGTTCGTTGTTATAAATCACAAAACTGTATCCATCGAAGATTTATGAGCTGCTAAATATGCGCCAAAGTGAGCAGCGAAACTTTCAACACATATCAAAAATGTAAAACACAATTATGCTATATCTATATAGATACTACATATACATTCTGAAGAATGTGTGTACGTATCTATATCTCGTTACGTACATTATTTATCCGAGTCTTTGTCGCTGTTGCTTTTCATTTGCGCAGATAAACAAAACAAGGTCCTAAGTAAACACAAAATGGTCAAAAAAAAAAAGATGATAAAAGAAAGAAAATTTTAAATGCTGCCGCAGACAAAAACACAAGTTGATTTTAATTGAAAAATAGCAAGAAAAATGCAAACAAATTGTCTGAAATTTGAGGTGTGTCTTCGATACAAACCGAATCGTCTGACTAGATAACTCATTATTGTTTTTAGTTTTCACTTCAAGTAGAAGCTTATAAAAATTACTTTAATTAATGTGGTTGAAGAGATACAGGGAGCAACAATTTTTACACTTTGCGTGCTAAAAATAACAACAAACTAACCATAAACAACAGCAGTCAATCGAGTTTTTCCTTTATTTATTTTTTCAGCAACTTTTTTACCTTTTTCCCACTCGTTTTCAAGTGTTTCGCTGAGCGCCACTTAGTTTGCCATCGTTGTTGTTGTTGTTGGGGAAAAGCCATTAGAAAAAGGCTGCTTGAGTGTTAAATGTGTTTTGGGTCTTGGGTGTTTTGCCTTTTGGTTTGGGGTTAGCATTGTTTTTGTTCGTCTAAGTCAACAAGGTCGAGGGTTAATGAAAGCTCCTTGCTGAAGCTTTTTAACCTTAGTAGCTACAAGTTTTTGCTGCTTCGAATTGTAAATAGTAAATTGATGACAATGAGAGATAGCTCTTTTTTTTTATTAAAAATATAAATATTTATCATCTTATAGATATAGATTATAATATACCAATGTCAGTCATTATATCTTGGCCAGTGCCTTGAACTTGTTGCGTTGCTGCTGCTTAAAGGCTTCGTGTTTCTTGCGTTCTGCATTCTTTAGCAGAAATTCACGAAACTTGCGACGCATATCCAGGGAAAGTCCTGTGTTCCGCAAATCCAATGACTCTAGCATCTTATTGCAGCCTATAATCTTCAGCAAATGCTTGCCAAATTCCTAATATCGAATCAGTGAACATTGAAAAGTTCTTAAAGAAATTCAAACTTACTTCGCCCAAACAATTGTTGGATAGATCAATGTGTAGCAGTGTCTTGTGCTGGCAGATCAACATCATAAAGAGCTTCGTGATGGTTTCGCTGATGCCACAGTTGCCCAGATTCAGTTCTCGAATGGGCATCAGCTGGAGCGTATGAAAAATGGCGGCAGCGCCATCGCTTTGTATGGGATTCAGGCGCAGCACCAGGCGCAACAGCGGCACGTGCCTCAAAGTGCAGCTCAGCGTGTAGGCGCCTTCCTCCGCTGTCGGGAGAGGAAATACATTTAAAAATTGAAAATAGAAAATAGAAAGAAAAATTAGAGAAAAAGAAAATAAACACAAAGAAGTGTGGTATTATTTATCAAATATACCAAATAGAATTCAGAATATTGAGTAAACGGTATTATTATAAAATATACCAAATTTATCTATTGAATAAATACACAAATATACTGAGGGCTAAATGTGGTAGATCGATACAAATGAAGGAAAAGGCATGCAGTGATGTATTATTCTTAAAATATACCAAAATGATATACTGCATAAATACTAAATTATACTGAGTTTTATATATTGATATAAATAAATCAAATGGAAAGCAGTGCGGTATTATTCTTAAAATATACCGAATTAATATACTAAATCAATACTAAATTATTCTGACAGTTTTATATATTGTATAAATAAAGCAAATGGAAAGCAGTGCGGTATTATTCTTAAAATATACCGAGTTAATATACTAAACCAATACTAAATAATACTGAGGGCTATATGTGGTAGATCGATACAAATGAAGGAAAAGAAAAGCAGTGCGGTATTATTCTTAAAATATACCAAATTAATATACTAAATAAATACTAAATTATTCTGACAGTTTTATATATTGATATAAATAAAGCAAATGGAAAGCAGTGCGGTATTATTCTTAAAATATACCGAATTAATATACTAAATCAATACTAAAATATTCTGACAGTTTTATATATTGATATAAATAAAGCAAATGGAAAGCAGTGCGGTATTATTCTTTAAATATACCGAGTTAATATACTAAACCAATACTAAATAATACTGAGGGCTATATGTGGTAGATCGATACAAATGAAGGAAAAGAAAAGCAGTGCGGTATTATTCTTAAAATATACCAAATTAATATACTAAATAAATACTAAATTATTCTGACAGTTTTATATATTGATATAAATAAAGCAAATGGAAAGCAGTGCGGTATTATTCTTAAAATATACCGAATAAATATACTAAACCAATACTAAATAATACTGAGGGCTAAATGTGGTAGATCGATACAAATGAAGGAAAAGAAAAGCAGTGCGGTATTATTCTTAAAATATACCAAATTAATATACTAAATAAATACTAAATTATTCTGACAGTTTTATATATTGATATAAATAAAGCAAATGGAAAGCAGTGCGGTATTATTCTTAAAATATACCGAGTTAATATACTAAATCAATACTAAATAATACTGAGGGCTATATGTGGTTGATCGATATAATACTACATTAAGACATTCATACGCACTGATTTTATTGTTGGTCAGATCGAGCACTGTGAGTGTGGAAAAAGATTCCTTGCCACAGGTCTCGAGGAAGCTGCGTATACCCGCATCTCCGACAGCGCAATGCATCAGGGATAACTCCTTTAAATGATGACAACCCTTGTCCAAGCTATGAGCCAAGAATCTCAGTTGATACGCAGACAGCTTGGTGTTGTGCAGACTAAACCCAAGAGTACAACATTAAAGGACGTTTCAATGGCTTATTACACAACTTACCAAAACTTGCGCAGCTCGTGGCACTGGCTGAGTCCTTTGGACAGCAGCAGAATGTCCCGTGGCGTTAGCTGATTGCAGCCAATTTGGTAATTGATGCCCGCCGTCTTGGTGCTGTAGCTCAGCCGCAGTCGCCGTAAGTCCGGCAGATTGCTCAGTAGGTAATCAAGCGGAATGTGATCTATGTGAGAAAGGGAGAAAGAGAACTCATTATACACTGCTTAAAGGTTTTACTATGAAAAGAGTATCACCATTGCTCTCGCTGTCGCCTGGTGCGGGCTGCAGCAGATTTATCTCCAATTGATTTATGTACGCCGCACAGATGTCCAAGGCGGTCTGCACATTGCCATCCTGCTCATAGTCGCCGGTTTGCATATTTTCAATAAACTCCTGCACATGTCGCTCCATGTATATGTTAATCCAGCGACGCTCTTTGCCCCTCGCCTGTAGCGTTGCCAAACGCCAGCGCAGCTCATAGCAACGCTGCCAGAAGCAATCATCCCGGATGTGAGTGCTGAGCAACTGCAGCGGTAGCTGCGTATCCAGCTGACTGAGTATGTAGTTACGGTCCTGTCGTCGTGGCAGCTGACGGTAAAGAGGCAGCTCTAGAAAACAATACGTGAATACGTCGTGTTTTGCTCTTGTTGCTTCTGTCAACTTACAACAAACCTACATACTTACCACTCCAATTGTTGACGATGGCATCGAGAACAAGATGTCGCAGACTTTTCGCTTCATTTGCTTGGCACTCGCCGGCAAGTTCAGCCTGGATCGGAGTCAATGATTTACTGTTGACTTTGGGCAGCCTGACATCCTGGGGATTGAAATAGGCCTGGAAGGTGTCAATGGAGACTGTGCTGGGAAATTCACAATACGAGAAATCCATTCTTCACTTCACAACAAAACCAAGAACTATTTACTTTTTAGTTTTAAGTAAACAAATTTATTTGAAGAGTCGGTTGTCAAGGCAATGCGGTTTGTTCAACTTAACTTGGTTGCTACATTACTATTTTAAGTGATACAACACTACACTAAGGCGAAATGGTAGCTAGTAGCTACAATACTCATAAAAGAAAGCTTATTGCTATAATAATCGCTAGTTACTACATTGCTAGTTGCTACATCACTCCAAAAGTTTGCTGGCTGCTACGTCAATTGTACACAAATAACAGGGGTTTTCTTCTGCTTGGAACTTTATTATCACTATCAAATGATCAGTCAATTTCTGTGTATTGGTCAGGTATAAGTTGGTGTTTGGGATACTCGGGAATCAAAAACTCCAATCGCATGTTACGTAGCAGTGCACAGTCAATATAGCTCCTAAATTCTGGATATTTACTAGAATGGCACTCAATGGCCCGTCCGTCTTTAAATATCGTTTTGCGCAGCTCCATCATAATTTTTCGATCTCGAATTTTTGTATAGAAATATGGAAAAAGCCAACCTGTTACCGGTGGTATATTATAAGGCGTCGATCTTCCGATGCAAACAGTGCTTAAGGGGCCCCTTAAATTAATGCAAATTAGGTTTAGAATATTTTTTTTGAATGTTATGAATACTCACATTTCTTTGTAATAGTTTATATGTGGTCTCGAATCGATTCTCATTCGATATACTGTAAATTCACCACCAATATTATATCGAGTATCTCGAAACAGATCGCCAAAACTAACGGCCCACGGATTGTGAACCCAGTTTCCCATTTTATCTGTTTCATACCTCGGTAGTGGAAGGGTCAACTCTATGTGATCTGTATAGCGGCTTAGTTCAATGTAACTTTGTTATTATTGTTAAATTGCCTTACCTTTATTCCCGAACACTGGACCTGGCGTTAAGTAGTCATCGCTGCCTATACATAAAATTAATTTAATTGTCATAGTTATTCATTATTGGTATCATTTGTTTGTATTTACGCGCTTTGTGTGATTTATCGTCATTCGCTCGGTCTTCTTTTTTTTGGTACTTAATTGCTGTTTAATGGGTTTTGCTTCAGCAACTTGCAGATCATCGACGAGGGCATCCTCAAGTCCACTTAAATTCGATTTGCTTGAGATTTCGGCAAGGTCAATTGCACTCTCAATACTATTCAATGACATCGTTTCCTGCGGATCTCTGTCTTCAGCAACCTGCAACTCGGGTGTAGACAAGTTCGATTTGCTTAAGATCTCGATAAGGTCGCTCTTTATCTCTGTTTTGTTCAATGGAGCTGTTTCAATAACCTGAAGGCCAAACGAATGCAAGGCCATACATTATTTCTCTAATGGAAAACAAAAACAAACAAAATATATACTCACGCTCGATATAAACATTATAAAAATGACCAAACTTAGCGACATAATTTTTTTTTTTTTTAACTTGAAACACAGTTTAATAATATAATGTTTCAGTGTTCGTGTGCTACTGTGTATCCGAGTGTAATTCTGCTTGAAATTGAAGTTTGTTGAAGGCAACTTTTAGAATGTTTCTAATTATTATCCGAGTGACTTAGTAGGCGTAACTTTAATAAGGAAGGAAATCGTCAGAGTTACTTCGGCTTTAATCTCCTGGTAAAATTTGTAATATCCCATTGGAAGATAATAAGGAAAACCGTCGCCAGTCAAAGGACAATTATCAAATATATACTCTTTCTTTAAATCTGATAGATCCACATATGGCGGCAAATTTGAGCAGTTTGCCACATTCAAGTAGAGCATGTCATGGTAATAGGTATCCACAAAAGTCTTTAAGCTTTGATTTGGTATTTGGTAGGGAGTCAAAGTATAGTCGCTCTCACGGCCATTTCGACAATGCCATATAAGTACTTTCGCCTGAATTTGTTATTGATTAGTTCATATTATTACTGCATTAAAATTATATTTTGCTCACTGTGCTCTTTTCATCGGTATCACAATTCCAATTGACACGTGCCGAAAAGACTGATTCACTGAATGAGATCCGATTGACTTGTATGGACGTATTCACTTTTTTCCTCATTTGATGATGTCAAGCCTGCACTAAGTATTTCAAAATCATATGCTCTCTTTGCTGGTGAAAACAATATGCAGATATTTGGCATCAACAAAAATGCCCACACAATCGAAGACGACATCTTTTAAATAGACAATGTGCTGACTATCTCAATTTGTCGTCTTCTTATATTGTCAACATTCTAAGCTTAATGAAATTGAGTTGTATTGTGATAATGTTCAGCGTTGTTAAAAATATCTGGTCATCGCTGTATTTCCGTTTACGTTTCAAAAAAACATGGAAAATATCTACACCTCTAATTATAAGATACACATTCAGCAAGCCGATTATGAGTTCGATTAGATATCATTACACCACATTTTTTTGCTTACTAGCAATAATATTGATTTGGATTTTCATTTTATTGCGCTCAAGCAGAGAGAAAATTATACCTGGCATTTAGCTGAGATATTCGCAGCTGTCATGACTCGACTTTAATGCAGCTTCTTGACTTTGCCATCTTCAACGTCGTTTCATTTTTATGGCTTAGTTGCGTGTCGCCTGAAAATATGCAAAATATTTCGAATTTCGTATAAAATGGCGTTATTTCTGTACGACGACGACGACGACGACGACCAAATCCCCTGTTCAAATTAATAACCAAGAGTTTTCATGATGCGCATTATTATGGCCAAATTATACACCTTATAAAAACAGTTGCGATTCGTCCCGACCAACAAAGATGTGAACCAATTTTTATGTAAAGCAATTTATTTTGAATTATTTTTATGGCACCTAAGTCGATGGTTCTTTTGGCAAACCACAAATTGCAGGGTCATGATTGCCAAATCATTCTCATATCTCTTTTTTTACTCCTAGTTTCGTGTGTTATCTTGATGAAGGAAATTCATGCACCTTATATATTTGAGGAATAACAACAATAATAATAATAACAGCAATAATTTATTAAAATAATTATATAGAGAAACATTACACAATAAACAACGTTGTTATATCTATCGCATCTAACAATTAGCTTGTTCTATGTCACTGATAAAAGTTATTAAAATATTTACCAAACAATGGAATACATGAAATTTGTTGTTTATTTGATAAGGAGGTAAATTTGGCAAAGCCATTATCGAAACAAAATTAGTGGATGCGATTTTATAATCGTCGTATCAGCTATATATAGCACGGCATTTGTGTCGATCTGCTAACAATCGTACTTTTATTCAGTAGTTATAATGAATTTTGGATTGATTTCCTATGGAATACTTTTGTATTTCTTGTGTTTTAGTGCTAGAAACGATGCCGTGGTAAGTTGACAATGATTAAATACAATGAAAATATCTGTCTCAGTCTTTATCCTCATTATAGCGCAATTGGGATTTCGAATTTTTGTACATCGAATCAACTAGCTCAAATGAGGACCTAATCAATGCCAGCTTAAAACTAGAACACACAGAAATTGGTAAGAATTCAGCGTCAGGTTTCATCGATTGGAAATTCGATGCTGATGAACATACTATGGTGAGTTAGTTTGTGATCTTAAAAAACAAACATGCGATTTCAATAAATGCTTTTCGTTTGGTTGCAGTTTCAATTGCGATTTCTTTGGAGTCAGAGCGGCAGAGATAATGACTATAAGGACACCATTTATCAAGTACCGATGATAACTTTTTATGAGTTTCTTGATAAATATTACATGAAAGTTATCTATGCGGATTGGGGCAGTTGTTCGAATTTTCCAAATATCGGGGACAAATTTGTTCCACCCTGGAACAAAACTACATACATATTTTCTAAATGTGATCCACAGGTCGTGAACTATCCAGATATATTACCTAGAGGCTATCATAAATTGGTGGGCAAAGTAATTGGGCAAGCTGAACTTGTTATTCATATTACTCTAAAATTGACACCCCGAAAAAATATGCTTGTATAAAGTGTTCCTTGAAAATACCTACGATAAATATATAGAATTTTCAAAATCACATTTCTGGAGTTTATTTCAACCTGTGTTCTGATTAAAATTTATAATTCAAATTGAGTCCTGTTCCAAAGTCCGATTTGCCTCGGAATGGTCCGCTCATGTGTCGCGATGCATTTGCTGTGGCATCCAAATTGAGGTTGCCGCTGGGCGACGACATCAGATTGACTTTGCCAGCTGCATTCATGGTTGTCATATTGTATTTCGGTATATGATTGACTCCCACAGATGCAGCATGGCCGCGACTAGAATTAATATTCAACCCACCTCCGAATTGGTCGAGATTTCGGGTATGAGTGTGCATAGCAGTTGCATTTATCTCTGCTTGCTTGTTGGAGAAAATATTCGCCTCGCCGCTGATTGTGGTTGAATGACTTTCCATTGCAATTGGTTGTGGTTGCTGTTGATGCTGAAACACCGATTAGTGATAGTATTCTGAGTGTCGCTAGTTCTCCGATCCGCTTTTTATACCCCGGCAGATGCATCACCGCAAACTCGGTACATTCCCGCCTATAGTTTGCGTTGAGTAATGGGTACATCACACGCTTGACACTCATTTAGATTAATAAAATACATAAGAAAGTCCCCTCGATATATATGCTCTTTGCATATTATCTTTATGAGGCTGCATATGCACTTATATCCAGGAATTATAAAAAAACTCAAAAGAAGCATTTTGATAAGAAACAAGTAAGAAAGCTACAGCCGAGTGTACTCGACTGTGAGATACCCGCTACCCATTTTAAATAAAAGCAATATATTTTGCGGTATTATTCTCAAAATATACAAAATATACTGCAAAAATGGTACCGCATTCAAAATATACCTTAGACGGCACAATATACCAGATTGTCAGCCAAAGCAACTATGACCCCTAGTAAGTAGGCGTTTTTGCCCATACAAAAGTATTTCTTCAAAAACTTCGACAATTTTTATCTGATCGCTATCCAAGTTCTAGACGATTTCCTTTATTGTTAAGCTGACGTCGAAATCAATGGGATAATAAGTTGTAACACAGATTATAACAAAACTTGCGACATATTCTTCATCACATTGAACTTTTATTTAAATTGCCAGCACAAACAAATTATGTATTTATACCCGCTACCCATAGGGTAGAAGGGTATTATAACTTTGCGCCGGCAGGAAATGTATGTAACAGGTAGAAGGAGACATCTACGACCCTATAAAGTATATATATTCTTGATCAGCATCAATTGCCGAGACGATCTAGCCATGTCCGTTTGTCCGTCTGTCTGTCTGTGTGTTTGACAGTCTGTCCGTCCGTCCGTATGAAACACTGGATCTCAGAGACTATAAGAGATAGAGCTATAATTTTTTCGACAACATTTGTTATGTTTGCACGCAGATCAAGAATTTAATAATAATAACTATGGTATACGATCAGATAAAAATTGTATGCGCAAAAACGCCTACCCACTAGGGGTCTTAGTTGCTTTGGCCGACAATCTGGTATATAGTGCCTCTATGGTATATTTTGAATGTGGTATTATATCGATATACCAAATATACTATTTGTTATATTTTGTAGTATTTTCGGTATATTTTGAAAATAATAACGCAATATTTTGCTTTTATTCAAAATGGGAAGCGGGTATCTCATAGCCGAGCACACTCGACTGTAGCTTTCTAACTTGTTTTAACCTAACTTTTTATACCCGCTATCCATAGGGTAGAAGGGTATTATAACTTTGTGCCGGCAGGAAATGTATGTAACAGGTAGAAGGAGACATCTACGACCCTATAAAGTATATATATTCTTGATCAGCGTCAACAGCCGAGACGATATAGCCATGTCCGTCTGTCCGTCTGTCCGTATGAACACCTAGATCTCAAAGACTATAAGAGATAGAGCTATAATTTTTTTTCGACAGCATTTGTTATGTTTGCACGCAGATCAAATTTTTGCCACGTCCACTAAAATTTGGTTGCGATCAAATAATTGTGGATGTTATTAAAGAAATAGTTTTGTAAAGGCAAAAACGCCTACTTACTAGGGGTCTTAGTTGCTTTGGCTGACAATCTGGTATATTGTGCCGTCTATGGTATATTATGAATGCGGTATTATATCGATATACCAAACATATCATTTGGTATATTTTTGTATTTTTGTAGTATATTTGGTATATTTTGACAAAAATACCGCAAAATATATTTCTTTTATTCAAAATGGGTAGCAGGTATCTCACAGTCGAGTACACTCGACTGTAGCTTTATTACTTGTTAAATACAAAATCAGTCTTCTTCGATCCTATAAATTATATATATTTTTAATCAGCAAACGATATATAGACATGTCATAATCAGCGAGATTTGTTTACTATTGTCAGGTCTTCATTTGATTGAAAATATGGTATATTTTGTGTGTATGGATACCGTGGTAGTATTTATATATACCAAATTTACATTTCAGTATATTTATATATTTTTTCGGTATATTAATTGAGTATATTTTAATAAGAATAGCGTCCTCATGTGCATTTATTGACACACTCTATCCTTCTTTCTTGTTATCTCTGCTACTGTTCAAAAGATCTGTTTCAACAAAATTGAGGATCATTGACTGCGTAAACAATCATTATTTTTCCAATGGAATTCATATAACAAGTAAATATACAAACTCAATTTATAGGTGAAAATAATAAAAATATTTGTATTTAGTGACATTATTTATGTAAAGCATTTTGATAAGAGAAAACATAATTTGTTGATGCTGGCAATTTAAATTAAAGTTCAATGATGATGGGTATATGTCGCATGTTTTGTTATAATCTATGGTACAACTTATTATCCCATTGATTTCGATGTCACCTTAAAAATAAAGGAAATCGTCAGCGTTCCTTCGCCTTTAATCTCCAGGTGAAATTTATAGTATCCCAAAGGTAGAATATAGGGAAAACCATCGCCAGTCAAAGAACATTCATTCAAAATGTAATTCATCTTCACTGGTGGTACATCGAAATATGGCGGTAAATTTGAGCAGTTTGCCACATTCGCGTAGAACAAATCATGGTAATAGGTATCCACAAAAGTCTTTAAGTTTTGATTTGGTATTTGGTAGGGAGTGTTACTGTAGTCATTTTCACGGCCACTGCGACTATGCAACAGAACGAAACTCCCCTGAATTCATAGGTAATAAGTGATCTAAAAATTACATAAATAGTCAGCATATCTTACCGTGGAATCCTCATCGGCGCCGCAGTTCCAATAAACGTTTGCCGAAACGACCGATTCACTAAATGAGATCCGATTGACCTGTATGGTCGCATTCACTTTGCTTTCATCGGAGGACACCATAGAAGCACTAATTACTTCAAAATTCCACGCTCTCTCTGACTGTGAACCCAAGATGCATATATTTGGCATCAGCAAAAATGTCCACACAATCGAAGACAACATCATTTAAAAAGAGAATGCGCTGACTAAAGTTGTATCTCAATTTAGCGTATGCTTATATAGCTAACATTATGAGATTGATATAATTGACTTTCGTTGTGATAATGTTCAGAGTTGTTCAAAATATCTGATCATTTCAATATTTCCGTTTACATTTCAAATGAACATGGAATATATTTACATCACTGATTATAAGATACGGCAGGAAGCCGATTATGAGTTGGATTAAATATCATTACATCACATTTTTATACCAGCAACCCATAGGGTAGAAGGGTATTACAACTTTGTGCCAGCAAGAAATTTACGAGACGATATTGCCACAATCTGGTTATTATGCACTCTATTACTTCTTTACTTACTAGCAATAATATTGATTTGGATTTTCCTTTTATTGCACCCAAGCAGAGTGAAAATTATACCTGGCATTTAGCTGAGATATTCGCAGCTGTCATGACTCGACTTTAATGCAGCTTCTTGACTTTGCCATCTTTAACGTCGTTTCATTTTTATGGCTTAGTTGCGTGGCGCCTGGAAATATGCAAAATATTTCGAATTTCGTATAAAATGGCGTTATTTCTGTACGACGACGACGACGACGACGACCAAATCCCCTGTTCAAATTAATAACCAAGAGTTTTCATGATGCGCATTATTATGGCCAAATTATACACCTTATAAAAACAGTTGCGATTCGTCCCGACCAACAAAGATGTGAACCAATTTTTATGTAAAGCAATTTATTTTGAATTATTTTTATGACATTTAACGCTACTCAGACAGTTGATGGTTATTTTGGAAGAAACATAAATAGCTGTGTCTGCTAAGTCTAACTTACATTTATCATCGTCTTTTTATCTCTCTTATCTCTCACTAACGTGTGTTGTGATGATGAAGGGAAATGCTGATGAACATACTATGGTGAGTTAGTTTGTGATCTTCAAATACAAACATGCGATTTCAATAAATGATTTTCGTTTGGTTGCAGTGCCAAATGCGATTTCTTTGGAGTCAGAGCGGCAGAGATAATGACTATAAGGACACCATTTATCAACTACCGATGATGACTTTTAATGAATTTCTTGATAAATATCGAGAACTATCCCGATATATTACCTAGAGGCTATCATAAATTGGTGGGCAAAGTAATTGGGCAAGCTGAACTTGTTATACAGACTACTTTAAAATTGACACCCCGAAAAAATATGCATGTTTAAAGTATTCCTTGAAAAAAACCTTCGATAAAAAAATAGAATTTGCAAAATCATATTTCTGGAGTTTATATCAACCTGTGTCCTGATTAAAATTTATAATTCAAATTGAGTCCTGTTCCAAAGTCCGATTTGCCTCGGAATGGTCCGAAAGAACCCTGGTTCCGAAGTCCCCTCGATATATATGCCCTTTGCATATTATCTTTATGATCCTGCATATGCACTTATATCCAGGAATTACAAAAAAAAAACTCAAAAGAAGCATTTTGAATAGAAAATACATAATTTGTTTGTGCTGGCAATTTTAATAAAAGTTCAATGTGATGAAGTGTATGTCGCAAGTTTTGTTATAATTTATGGTACAACTTATTATCCCATTGATTTCGACGTCAGCTTAACAATAAAGGAAATCGTGAACGTTGCTTCGGTTTTAAGCACCAGGTGAAATTTATAGTATCCCAAAGGTAGAATATAGGGAAAACCATCGCCAGTCATAGAACATTCATTCAAAATGTATCTCATCTTCACTGGTGGTACATCGAAATATGGCGGTAAATTTGAGCAGTTTGCCACATTCAGGTAGAACATGTCATGATAATAGTTATCCACAAAAGTCTTTAACTTTTGATTTGGTATTTGGTAGGGAGTGTTACTGTAGTCATTTTCACGGCCACTGCGACTATGCAACACAACGAAACTCCCCTGAATTCATAGGTAATAAGTGATCTAAAAATTACATAAATAGTCAGCATATCTTACCGTGGAATCCTCATCGGCGCCGCAGTTCCAATAAACGTTTGCCGAAACGACCGATTCACTAAATGAGATCCGATTGACCTGTATGGTCGCATTCACTTTGCTTTCATCGGAGGACACCATAGAAGCACTAATTACTTCAAAATTCCACGCTCTCTCTGACTGTGAACCCAAGATGCATATATTTGGCATCAGCAAAAATGTCCACACAATCGAAGACAACATCATTTAAAAAGAGAATGCGCTGACTAAAGTTGTATCTCAATTTAGCGTATGCTTATATAGCTAACATTATGAGATTGATATAATTGACTTTCGTTGTGATAATGTTCAGAGTTGTTCAAAATATCTGATCATCGCAATATTTCCGTTTACATTTCAAATGAACATGGAAAATATCTACATCACTGATTATAAGATACGGCAGCAAGCCGATTATGAGTTGGATTAAATATCATTACATCACATTTATATACCAGAAACCCATAGGGTAGAAGGGTATTATAACTTTGTGCCAGCAGGAAATGTATATTACAGGTAGAAGGAGGCATCTTCGAACCTATAAAGTACATCTATTGTTAATCAGTTATTATGCACTCTATTACTTGTTTACTTACTTAGCAATAATATTGAGTGAAAATTATACCTGGCACTTAGCTGAGATATTCGCAGCTGTCATGACTCGACTTTAATGCAGCTTCTTGATTTTGCCATCTTCAACGTCGTGTCATTTTTTTACCCGCTACACATAGGGTAGAAGGGTATTATAATTTTGTGCCGGCAGGAAATGTAAGTAACAGCAGGAATCTACGACTCTATAAAGTATATATATTCTTGATCAGCATCAATAGCCGAGACGATCTAGCCATGTCCGTTTGTCCGTCTGTCTGTCTGTGTGTTTGACAGTCTGTCCGTCCGTCCGTATGAAACACTGAATCTCAGAGACTCTAAGAGATAGAGCTATAATTTTTTTTCGACAGCATTTGTTATGTTTGCACGCAGATCAAGTTTGTTTCAAATTATTGCCACGCCCACTTCTGCCCTCGCAAATCAAAAAAACGAATAACAAGCGTAAAGCTAGAGTTGCGAATTTTTGTATATATAATAATTACTATAGTAGTTATGATTCCTGAAAATTTGGTTGCGATCAGACAAAAATTGTCGAAGTTATTAAAGAAATACTTTTGTATGGGCAAAAACGCCTACTTACTAGGGGTCTTAGTTGCTTTGGCTAACAATCTAGTATTTTGTGCTGTCTATGGTATTTTTTCAATGTGGTACTATATCGATATATCAAATATACCATTTGGTATACATTTTTAATATTTTTTCAGTATATTCGGTATATTTTGAGAAAAATACCGCAAAATATATTTCTTTTACTCAAAATGGGTAACGGGTATCTCACAGTCGAGCACACTCGACTATAGCTTTCTTACTTGTATTTTGTTATGATGATGGACGGAAATTCATGCAACTCATTTATTTGAGGGAACATATAAACAGCAATAATTTAACAAAATATTGATATAGAGAAATCTTACACAATATAAAACGTTGTTATATCTATCGCATCTAACAGTTAGCTTGTTCTATGTCAACGATCAAAGTTATTAAAATATTTACCAAACAATGGAATACATGAAATTTTAAATTGATTTCATAAGTAGATAAATTTGACAAAGCCATTATGGTGATGATACATCGTTATAAAATTAGTGAATGTAACTTTTTAATCGTCGTACGAGCTATATATAGCCCGGCATTTGTGTCGATCTGCTAACAATCGTACTTTTATTCAGTAGTTATAATGAATTTTGGATTGATTTCCTATGGAATACTTTTGTATTTCTTGTGTTTTAGTGCTAGAAACGATGCCTTGGTAAGTTGACAATGATTAAATACAATAAAAATATCTGTCTCAGTCTTAATCCTCATTATAGCGCAATTGGGATTTCGAATTTTTGTACATCGAATCAACTAGCTCAAATGAGGACCTAATCAATGCCAGCATAAAACTAGAACACGCAGAAATTGGTAAGCATTCAGTGTCAGGTTTCATCGATTGGAAATTCGATGCTGATGAACATACTATGGTGAGTTAGTTTGTGATCTTCAAATACAAACATGCGATTTCAATAAATGATTTTCGTTTGGTTGCAGTGTCAAATGCGATTTCTTTGGAGTCAGAGCGGCAGAGATAATGACTATAAGGACACCATTTATCAAGTACCGATGATGACTTTTTATGAATTTCTTGATAAATATTACACGAAATTTATCTATGCGGATTTTGGCAGTTGCACGAACTTGCCGGACATCGGAAACAAATTTGTGCCACCCTGGAACAAGAGTACATACATATTTTCTAAATGTGATCCACCGGTCGAGAACTATCCAGATATATTACCTAGAGGCTATCATAAATTGGTGGGCAAAGTAATTGGGCAAGCTGAACTTGTTATTCATATTACTCTAAAATTGACACCCCGAAAAAATATGCTTGTATAAAGTGTTCCTTGAAAATACCTACGATAAATATATAGAATTTTCAAAATCACATTTCTGGAGTTTATTTCAACCTGTGTTCTGATTAAAATTTATAATTCAAGTTAAGTCCAGTTCCAAAGTCCGATTTGCCTCGGAATGGTCCGCTCATGTGTCGCGATGCATTTGCTGTGGCATCCAAATTGAGGTTGCCGCTGGGCGACGACATCAGATTGACTTTGCCAGCTGCATTCATGGTTGTCATATTGTATTTCGGTATATGATTGACTCCCACAGATGCAGCATGGCCGCGACTAGAATTAATATTCAACCCACCTCCGAATTGGTCGAGATTTCGGGTATGAGTGTGCATAGCAGTTGCATTCATCTCTGCTTGCTTGTTGGAGAAAATATTCGCCTGGGCGCTGGTTGTGGTGGAACTGCCAAATCCTTGGGTATGTCCGTGTTGTACCGACAAACTGTGCCCGTTGCTGTCGAAATTACGGTTGTGAGCAACTTGTGAAGTGAAATAATTATAATTAGTTACTTACGCATTTACTCCTGCATAGACACCTTTAGTGACGGGTCCTCCATTGGTCATTGCGAAAACTCCAGCCTTGGCATTCATCTGCTCATCACCTTTTATCACGCCGCATTTGGCGAATGCAGCTCCTGTCTTCGGGTCGGCACTTGAATGACAGTCCATTGTAATTGGTTGTGGATGCTGTTGATGCTGAAACACCGATTACTGATAGTATTCTGAGTGTCGCTAGTTCTCCGATCCGCTTTTTATATCCCGGCAGCTGCATCACCGCAAACTCGGTACATTCCCGCCTATAGTTTGCATTGAGTAATGGGTACATCACACGCTTGACACTCATTTAGATTAATAAAATACATAAGAAAGTCCCCTCTTTGCATATTATCTTTATGATTCTGCATATGCACTTATAGCCACGAATTGTAAATAGGTTACTCAAAAGAAACAGTTATAAAATTCCATATCAATTTAATAACTGAAGAAAATATTTCATCGTTTGCGAAAATACACTTAATTTTATCTGAAATTCTCGTAGCGTGATTTACTCTTTCCGGTTCATTTTCATCATGTTAGTGACTTATTGCTGCTTTAGCGACAACTGCGCAAAAGGCGCCGTGGCTTAGTTGGTTAAAGCGCCTGTCTAGTAAACAGGAGATCGTGAGTTCGAATCTCGCCGGGGCCTATGCAACTGAAAAGTTGTAGTGACGTTTTTTTATTATTATACTTATAATTTTTTAAACAAAAATAATAAACTATTTATTAAACAACACATATTTAAATGTGTTTTTATCAATTATCGAGTTTAATTGGCAAGAGGAGTTTCCAATACTGGTTTCATAATTATTTTTTTAGATTCTGTAGAACGATCTTATCTATTTAATTAATTAAAAAGCTTTTAAATATAGTCATTGACAGATTCTTATCATTCATGAACTGAGAACCCGAATTGATCTACTCGTTAGAGGAAAAAATGTTTTAAAGTTTTCGCGACCCTTTCAACTGGCGCCGTGGCTTAGTTGGTTAAAGCGCCTGTCTAGTAAACAGGAGATCGTGAGTTCGAATCTCGCCGGGGCCTTTGTGCAACAGTTCTTGTGTACAGCTGTGAAATTACTTTTTTATTTTTAAAAAATATTTTAGAACATACGAAATAGATTTAGCTGTTAGGCTGTTCGCCCCTTGCCACTTGCCTTCTAAAAATAGTACAATGCTATGCCATTTTCTTGTTGCTTTTATACGTCTGCACTGCTGACAGCTGACAAAAAGTTTGCGTGCCGTAAACAGTGGCATCGGCATCGGCATCGGATTTGCCTTTATAGTCATCAACTTGCGGCATTCATATCAACTCACTCCCATATACATCATCCGCCCAGTTGCCACCTGTTGTCGTGGCCATTGCATAACGGAAGCCAACGGCGCTGAACGACGGATATGTTCGACAGCATGTTGCATGACTGTTGACTGTCCGAATGGGAGTGCGGGGTGCGGGGTGAACATACATTTGCTTTGCAAATGTATCACATATCGTCGTCAACGTCCTTTCAGTTATTTCTCTGGGGGGTAGGCTGCAATTAGCCAGCAGCATCAGCAGAAGCAGCAGCAACTTTATTTGTTTCGATTTATTCGCAGTCGTTGGCTTATCTTTACTTTTTATACTTAAACGCACAGCTCAGATAAATTGCGCTGGATGTGAGTCAAATGAGAGAGGGGAATTTACCCACATCATAATCAGCACAGCGGTTAAAATAATATGTAAACCACAACTCCGGACAATGGTCACATATTCATATGTATTCATGTATTGTATGTCACATCGTATAATCATTTTTATGGATTTCATTTCCAATGTCCTTCCTTTTATGTGGTTGCTGGTGTGCTGCTCCTTTTGTTTGTCGGATACAGCAATGTCCTTTTCTAATTTCCTCATGAGCATTATTATTTGACTCTTGCCAGCAGCCAGTCAAGTTTAATTGATCAAAATGTTTATCTACTTACTTGCTGTTTATGCAGTGATTATGTATATAATACATATGTTGAGAATGTAATTATTTGTTTAGTGAACTAGCTTACCAAGATCTTAATAGTTAGATCTGATTGCAATATAAGTTAAAAGACATTGTTAACTTTAAATATATCGGCAATAAAACTAAATTAAGATTAGAAAGAATTTTAATATTTTTGACACTAAGTAAATTGTTCAATAATGAAAAAAAAACATATTTACAGTCGAGTATACTCAACTATGAAATACCCGCTACGCGCTTTTAATTGGAATTGTTGGTAACATATACCAATATACCAAAATACGTGAATACACCAAAGTGTATATCGATATACTACTAATATCAAAATATACCAAATTGTCAACCAATGAAATTAAAAGCCGACAGCTTCAGCTTCATTTTTGCCATATACTCAATTCTGGAATAACTTCTAAGATTTAAATCAATAAGCGTACAAATTATGAAATTGTAAATTCATCTTCGTGGTGTATATTTTCCATTCTAAAATCGTTTATTAGCACAATTGTTGTTGTTGTTCCTAGTATGTATTTTCTATACTCAAGTAAACGGTCTTAAACACAATTGTACATACATAACATAACATATATCATTTACAACACTGACTGCAATACTCTCTGACAGATGCTGTATGTAATTGCCACGCCTGCTGACCAAGGCAAACTCACACCAAATCCTAGTTTTTAGCAATTGTCAGCAATTTTCTCAATTGGGGACAAAAACTATCGGACTGCAAGGAGAGAGCAGAGGAGGAGAGTAGAAGACTAAACAAATGTGATTTGGGCACACAATGTCGTCGTGTTGCTGTGTATTTTTGTGATTATCCTGAACAAGGACGAAGACTCCCATTCGGGAGCACACATGGTGGGCGTGTACATACCATAAGCATTAACATAATTTATGTGGTTCCGCCGGATTTAGCTTTGTCGTCGTTGTCGTCGTCGTCGTCGTCCTCGTAAAAAAGGACGCTCGACCATTGTCCATTTGAGTTGTGCTGCTTATTTCGATAACAATGGCAACGTTTTGGGGAGGATTGCGGTTTTTATTGTTTTTATGGCAACAAAGTTTATGAAAAGTTTCCCTGCCAACAGATAGAAACGGACTCTCTCTCTTTCTCTTTCTCTTTCTCTGTACTGTAATTTCATTTTAGTTTTCTGTTGACTTTGCATATTTTTTTAATTAAATGTAAAAGTAACCGCCGAAATCAAAGTTGTTTCATTGGTGCTATGGCTAATCTATGAAACCATTTCTCAGATTTGCCGTCCGGGGGTCAGAGCCATAAAAACGTGCGAAATTTTCATCGGCGCGTGAATTTTCACAGCACTTGCTGATGCTGTTTTTGTTTTTCACAGGCATAGGATATGGGATTCAGCTGATTGTTGTCACCTGTACATACCCTGTAACCGTAAGGAGATTGGGAGAACGATGATGAATCACAATACCATAAAACTATACCCAGAAAATGTTCAATAGAAAGTGTTATAAATAAATATAAATTTTCAATATTTATTTATTATTAAATTTACAGGATATTTGGGCAGTTGTTCTTAAGTTTGTATTGCCTTCAAAAGTTGTTTTTAGTACACCTGGCACGCAGTGCTCATAACTCAAGAAACATTGTTGTTGCCAGCAGGAATCAGGCAGCAAAAGTCAAAAGCTTGCCAAGTTTTGTCCCTTTCTCTGTGTTGTTGTTGCTGTTTAATGAATAATGGCTAACACGTGCTGGCTAAAAAGAAAGTGAAGAATATGAAATTATGAAATTTAAACCTACTTAGCAAATGTCAACTGAAAATAGGTAAAATAACTGAATGGTAAAAAAAAAGTTATTGAGAGTTTGTATGCAAAAGCAAATTACAATTTTGCGCTGTACTTATTTATTATTTAATTGTGATTTCAAATTCACTTCAATTTAATTATATACAGCAAGAAAAAACGTGCATTAATAAAAAAAAAAATTGGAATCAAGATTGTTTTGTTTCGTAAGTCAAGATCGAAAAATTAAAAAAAAAATCTAGAATGCCCAATCTGCAAATTCGAGATTATAATCTTGTTTCAAGAATGGAAAAATCTTAAAATTAAACCAAGAAACCAAAATCTTAAAACAAGATTTTTTCAATCTAGATTTTTTTGTCTCTGTATAGTCTTCATTTACCAATCTATTTTTTTATTTAATAACAAATTTAAGTGATGTCCAATACACGTGTTTATTATTTAATTGTAATTTTAAACTTGTCTATATTTCAAATTAAATGAACAGCTCTAGAAATGTTGTCAAATACTTAAATTTAATATATAATTGTAATTAATTCTAAGTCAGCGACAGTCTGTTCAAAATATTGTGTAATAATTATTTACTATTTAACTGTTAATAAGAAGAATTACTTTTAATCTGTAACCAAGGCAAATAGAGGGAAATAGGCAGTAATAATGCAACAAGTCAATAGCTACTTCAACTTGCTCTTGGCCTGAGCTTCAAGAGCAGTTTGATTGAGCTAATTACAAGTGTGTGTCTTCTGTCTTGTATCTTGTGTCATGTGGCGTTGTTCAATGTTGCACGCTTCGCTGCGGCAACTCTTGCGATGTGGCAGCTGAGGCAACGGCGACTCCCAAACTTCATTACAGGCCTCATTAAGCGGCATCTCATAGTGACTGGAGCAGCTTCATCCCAGCCAAGTGGATGTTCAGTTCAGATAGAGACTTTAATGCGGATAGTTGCCAAAATGTCTTCGCTCGTAAGTAAAAAACGAGGATCAACTCCAGTTCGATAAACGAATCTCTTGCAGATGCTTTTGCTGTTGATGCTGCTCTCGGCCATTTGCTGTGCGGACTTGCAACAGGATGAGCAGGAGGAACTGCAGCCGGAGCACTACGATGGACGTTCGTTCTTCTTTCTGGGCACTTTGTTTCGTCGCTGGCGGGATCGTTGGCTCGCTTTCCACAATCCTGCTCCGCTTTACGCTGGCGCCGCGTTTCCCATTAATGGTTATTACAATTGTCCGCCCTTTGGCTGCAATCCTGCTGGCATTGGACCCCAACCTGGTTACTATCCGCCCTACTACGGATCATCACTGCAGCAGCAACAACAACAACAGCAACAGGCGCAGGGCAACAGCAATGTGTACATCTATCAGACGGATCAGAATAGTGCGAGTTCAGCAACTGGCAGCATGCCGCCTTATGGCTCAGCTTTCCTTGGTCCAGCGCGACAGCCAACGCCTTTGCTGCCGCCTTCCTCCTCTTCACCACAGGCACCACCGTTTCCTCCTCTACCTCCACTTCCCCCGCGGCCCATTCCTTTGCCTCCGGCCACGCTGCCGCCTCAAGTAAGCGCCAGCAGCAGCGGCGGTGGAAGCAGCTTTGGCTTTGGAGCTGTTCCTCTGCCTGTTCCGCTTCCCGTGGCTGGCTGCTGTGCCCTGGGCTAAGCAGCATCGCCTAAGTAAACACCGCAGACAAAGTAAAAGAAAACAATACAGTTTTAATTGAAAAGCGTGCAACAAAAAAGCAAACCCAAAAATTCACAAGACACTCGACTTCGATCATCTGATGGCGAAGCCGAAATACTCTAAATACTAAATGTATAAAATACTGAATTGATATACTATAACTAAACTGAAATACTAAACATTATATATACTAAAAATATATATACTATAACTAAATTTATATACTAAATATATAATATACTGAATTTATAAACTCTAACTAAATGGAAATACTAAATATTATATATACTAAATTTATATACTATAACTAAATTGAAAAACTAAATGTATAATATACAAAATTGAAATACTAAATATATAATATACTGAATTCATATGCTATAACTAAATTGAAATACTAAATATTTAATATACTGAATTGATATACTATAACTAAATTGAAATACTAAATGTAGAGAATACTGAATTGTTATACTATATCTAATTGAAATACTAAATGTACAATATACTAAATTGAGATAATAAATATATAATATACTGATATATACTTTATGATTATATACTTTAACTAAATTGAAATACTAATTGATTAAAATGTTAACGCGGCTTATTAAAAAACAAAATCTTAGAAACTTTACATAAAAATAGAATATTATTAAACAAAGAATGTAAATTCATCTATATATAATTAAAAGAAGATCATTTGAGTAAACTTTCGATATCCAATCTCTATTTAATAATACAAAATTCTATAAAAATCAAATCTAAATATTCATACATTATCTGTAAATTCACTTTCAATATTACAGTGTCTCAAACTCAACACTCCAGCTGTTGAACTCTTCTTTAGTAACTCGCTAAAAAGGGTTATGTGTAAAAATGTGCATGAAAATGAGGGCAGCAAAGTGTTTGAGGAGGGAGGGTAAAAACATTCAATCACATACTTACACACACATTTGCAGGCACAGACACACATATGGACATTTATCCATTAACGCCGAAAAAGTCCAAACCAATCTGCATAAACAAACTCATCAGAAGCAAGCGCAGCGCTCTGGCATTTGTTTTGATTCCATCATAAACCATAAGATAGCTCCAGACAAGCAACTAGCTGGCATCGAATCTGATGCTGATGCTGATGCAGATGCTGGTTGCTGGCTCCTGGATGCTGATGAAGTGGTTGAAGTTGCCCAAGGAGCAGACGTAGACCCAACACGCTGTTGAATTGTTTGGCAAATAAATGCCCGCCAGCATAATGGATGGCCATGGATGATGGCTTCGCTCGGCTTCGCTCGGCTTCGGTCAGCTCCTTCTCGTCGCTCCCCACTTTCCACTTCTCGATTCTCAATGGCAGTCCGGTTCTGTTATTATTTTTATATAACTTGTGAAAATAATAATAGAGCTGCCAGAGGGAAAGAGGAGCGTGGCCAAGCAAATACGAATGCGCCAGCGAGCGACAGTTGTATAAACACAAGTGTGAAAGTCCAGATAGTAACGGCTGATGAGCAATTGCTGGTTGGAACGGGACCAGCATCCAGCATCCAGCATATCCAACATATCCAGCAGTCATTTCTCCTGTTCTCCACATGCAATTGGCCGCGCGTTTATTTGTGTTTGTGCTATGACAACAATGGAGCACGAAAGTGGTAAGAGTTAATGTCCAGGTCTCTCTCTCTCTGTGTGTGTGTTGTCCACAACATGCTCAGCAGGTGCTGTTGTTGTGCTTTCTTTTAGACAACTTTCACTGACCGGAAGCGGAAATTAAATGCATAAGTTTATTCAAGTTGTGTGGACCCATCGTCCACTTCTTATCGAGTTTCAAGCAGCCGTCCGGCAAGTGACAACAATATGTGATGGATAAAGTTGCGGTGAAAGTCTTCAAAATCAATATATACGTAATTTATTTTAAAATGCAGCAAATGCGCCCACAAACTTATTTCACACGTGTGCGAAATTATTTATTTCTATTAACATTGTCTATACCACGCAACAAGAGTCACAAAAGCGGCATTTTCTGCCAACATATTCAACGGGGATGTAGCTCAGATGGTAGAGCGCTCGCTTAGCATGTGAGAGGTACGGGGATCGATGCCCCGCATCTCCAGTTGAAAATATCTTTTATTTTTTTAAACTTTTTTTGTTACTATTTTTGATCAGGTTTATTTATTTTAAAAGAAAACGTATTTTTGTTAATAATTTAAACAAAAATTGTAAAAAAAAAAAGTTCGCCGGGCTCAACCGGGATTTGAACCCGGGACCTCTCGCACCCAAAGCGAGAATCATACCCCTAGACCATTGAGCCGCTTGTCTGACGCTCGCCTGCTTCCAGTTTTATACTTAGCATTGACGCTGCTTGCTACTAAAAGAAACGAAAATGTTTATAACTTTAGAAAGTTGCTATTAATAATTTAAACAATACTAACATTGCTAAGATACATTTTTAATTAAAAAAAAGTCGAAAAAAGGAATCACCTTTGGAGATGCGGGGCATCGATCCCCGTACCTCTCACATGCTAAGCGAGCGCTCTACCATCTGAGCTACATCCCCATGTGAAAATTGGTTGGCAAAGAGTCAAAAAGCGTGGCACTTTTGACCACCTTATTTGGTTTTATATGTTTTGAGTATATGTGAGGTAGTTTTAATGGTCAACAATATGCTATGACTACGAATTGATAACATGGAGAATTAAATAATACTTTGGTTTGGCAGAGTCAAGAGTTGAATTGCTTAGCCATAATAGTTGCCATAGCCGGGAACGTAGCCACCACCGTAATTGCTGCCTGGATAGCCGCCGGGATAGTTGCCAGCATAACCGTTGCCGAGAGCGCCTCCATAGCCAGGGAAACCAACTCCTCCATAGCCGGGATAACCACCGCCATAGGAAGGCAAGGGAGCGGGATAACCTTGTTGACCAAACGAAGGGCGTGCGTTGTTGCCACCGCCTAAGAAGCCACCGAGAAGATTGCTAAACAGACCACCAAATGGTCCGCCGCCTCCACCACCTCCTCCTCCGCCAAGCAAGCCATTGAGACCAATTATGCGATTATCCACGGGAGCAGCAGGCGAAGCGGACGAGGGACTGACTCCTTGAGCAGCTCCTGTGGAGGAAGCTCCTGCGCCTGGATATTGATATTGAGCATAGCTGCTGCCGAAGAGGCAAAGCATTAAGAACTGCAAAGATTGTAAATAAGAAATTGTTTGACGCTTCAAGAAGTGAGAAACACTTACAGCACAGCTAATCTTCATGATGATTGGATTTTGTTTGGATGTTGACTGATTGTTTGCTTTGAAGATGTCTCAGCTTATATAACAAGTTCTCAGACTGCACGCCCACATATTAG
This sequence comes from Drosophila nasuta, assembly GCF_023558535.2. Lineage (NCBI taxonomy): Eukaryota > Metazoa > Arthropoda > Insecta > Diptera > Drosophilidae > Drosophila > Drosophila nasuta. The sequence goes on from NC_083456.1 coordinate 29,957,615, forward strand.
GCCCGGAACTAGACAGCGACCTTAAACTTGCGATTTGAACTCATTCAATGTTTTTCACACGATTCACAATAATTTTTGCATTAGTCGCAGCGACTAACTAAGTCAAATTTGTTTATTTATAATGTAGGCTTGTCATAAACTGGTTTGACAAGCTTTCAATTTCGATTGACAGTTCTTTGAACTCATCGGAAAAAGGAGATACAGGAAGTGAATGAAATGCTATAAAAAGTGTCAACTCGATTCTGCAGTTGATTAGAACTTTGCGACAACATGAAGCTAAACACGGTGAGTTCCAAATTCATCATTGCAAATCTTCAATCCATAATGTGCAATTTCAGGGATCGCTGTTGTTGCTGCTTTGTGTAGCCTTTGGCGAAGGACATGGCTTTGGTGGCAAGAAGTTTGGAGGGGGCTACGGAGTGGGTTACCCATTGCCGTATCCTGTGGCACAACCAGTTCCAGTTCCCGAGCCAATTGTTGTCCCACAACCAATTCCAGTGCCTCAACCTGTTCCAGTGCCAGTTGCAGTGCCTCAGCCTATACCCTATGTGCCTTTCAAGCACGGCTGGAAGGGCGGATTAGGTGGTTTTGGAGGTGGCTATGGAGGCTATGGCGGCTATGGTGGTGGCTATCAGAGCTATTCATCGTATAGCTCGGCCAGCGCATTTGGAGGCGGCGCTTATGGTGGTTTCGGAGGATTGGGTGGATTTGGCGGTTTCAAACGGCGCTAAAATAGATATCTTTAATTTATTGTTATTTTTACAAATAGTTTATAAAAAAAAAATAATAAAACAAAAAATTGAATTAGCAAAAAGATTGTTCCCGCCCGGGTTCGAACCGGGGGACCTTGTGCGTGTGAAGCACACGTGATAACCACTACACTACGGAAACCTACATTCTGAAGTGATGTTATTTTCTATTAACAACTGATTGTGATAAAACGCCATCTACAGTTCATGTACTAGTTTAACAGCATTGAAAATGCGCGCCATCTAGCGGAACAATAATGTAACAAACAATTCAAATTGGTTTGTTGAGCTGGATGAAATTAGTTGGATTGAGTTATGGCCAACTAATCCGATTGGACAATTATCAAGTAAGAAAGTTGCAGTCGTTAAAATTACCCAACTAATAAATATAACGAAAAATACTATCAGCGGAATTAAACAGTGGTAAATTGCCCAATCTTAAAATTCAAGATTATTATTGTTTGAAGAATGCGAAAATCTCAAAATTTAACCACGAAGGAAAATCTTAAATCAAGATCAACCTAAAAATCTTATTTCTTAAGATCAAAAAAATCTTAAATTAAGATTTACAATCTACTTTTCGCTCAAATTTGTTTTCTTTTTATATAAATAAAAAAAAAATTACTTTTATCTTCAATGAAATACTCATTTTTGTTAATAACACTAAGTGCATGTTTATTGTGAAATGAGCTTAAAACTAAATAACAAATAGAATGATGCTAATGGCAAGAAGTCTCTGGTTGAGCTTTAAGCTCGCTTATTTACCCCACAGGCCACCACCGCCGAAGCCACCGCCTCCAAAGCCACCGCCTCCATAGCTGCCGCCTCCATAACTGCCGCCGCTGCTGTAGTGGCTCTCATGATGCTCCTCGTGATGCTCGTAACCGCTGCTGTGGCCTCCATAACCACCGAAGCCGCCGCCAACATTCACGCCTCCACCGAATCCGCCGCTGATGCCTCCGCCAAGTCCAGCACCCAATGCGCCGCCAATCAAACCAGCTTTAAGACCCAGCAGCTTTGGAGTACGCGCTTTCACCTTGACGAAACCACCATGTGGACCTTTGAAGGCAAGAAGCTTGAGCTTGCCAGCGTTGGCTTCATTTAGTAGGAAGACTAAGCAGATTCCTAGGAGAAGGAATAAATTTTGTGGACGCTGCAAAGAAATAAAATAGATTTTTAGTAATACAAAATTATTTTTATTTTTAGAAAAAATACTTTAAATATTTTTTTTACTTATCAACACTTAAAAAGAAAGTTTCCAACATTTAAAGAAATGCTTTTAAGGCCTTTGTAGCCAGTGCTTTAGATATAAATTAGTGTTCATTTTAATTACATCTAATATAAGTAAATAAATAAATGCTTCTATTTCTATCAACTTCAGTGTAAAGTTTACAATATTAATTTGTCAAATACATATTTGGGAAATATTTAATCTTTATTAATCTTTGATTTATCTTTCTTGTGTTAAACAAATCTATTCACTTTAAAGATTAATATTGTGTTTATTCCGAACCTTATTAATTTTATTGTTGCACACACTTTAAAGTTGTATGTAATTGAAAACTTTTAGTTACTCACAATGATTTGCATTTTACAGCTTTGGGTATCCGCTTTTTATTTGATGGCCTCGTATATTTAAGTTTGTGTTTTATTAATGTACTTTTATTGTCCAATTTGTAAACCGTCCAAACTCAAATGCTCAAATATATCTTCGCCGATTTATAAGGTATGATGTCGCTTGCATGGACCACGACGCGTCTGCAATTGAAGCGACTGCGCGGCAAGCGATCACTTTTTATCTCTTTAGCGTGTTTTTCTTTCATTGCCCTTATGCAATCGCCGCTTGTCAAGATCTCGTTTTACCTTTGAGCTGTTGTTGTTGTTGTTGTGTGAACTTCAGTTCAGTTGTTCATATGTGTGTGTGTTGGCATCTTTGTCTCATGCACACAAATTGACCCTGAAAATTTCTGGTTTTCGAGCTGAATAGGAGCACAGATATAAAGCACAAAAAAAAGCAAAATAATATCAGATATATGTGACAGAAACTCTGAAAAGTGGGAGCTAACAGTAAATTATTATGAATGGCCAATGGACAAGCTGCTCTAATTTAGGGTATTTCCAGTCTCAGCAGTTGACTTAAATTAACACACAAATTAGGCATTTTGCTCGGAAGTAAATTTTTGATTTCCTATTGTCGAAGAAGTGTTCGAGAATTTCCATAGATAGATCACAATTGAAATATATAAGTAAAGATGATAAATTGCTTAAGTCAACTAATTTTTGAATACTAAAAATTGCAGGCAATAAAGCACGTGAATCATCATCACCAATTTTGGGTATTTACGTTTTATTGACCTCCAAAACGTCAAAAGACCAACAAATAGAAATCGTTTAACTTAAAAAAACAGAAATTTCCAGCAGTTAACAACACAACACACATATCTACATCTACATTTGTAAGCTGGCTCATTTGCCATAGCCAAAGTATGGATTTCTAAAACCGCCTCCAGCTCCATAATTGCCATAATTATTGTATTGAAATTGATTCGACTGCTGCTGATAACCCGCTCCATAGCCTCCTCCAAATCCTCCACCATATCCTGCGCCTGGCCATCCATAGCCGTATCCTGGATTCCCAAAGCCATATCCATAGTTGCCACTGCTGCTGCTCGCTGCAGCACTTGCACTTGCTCCAGACGAGGCGTAGTTGCCTCCTCCATATCCTCCAAAAGGCACAAAGCCATATCCAGATCCTGGGAACTGAGGCGCACTCAAGGAAGCCACAGCGAGGCAGCTCAGTATAAAGAAAGCGAAATAAAACTGTGAACAAGATTAGGATTAATCAAGTTGTAGCTGATAGAATTTGGAAGACACACCTGCATAGTTGAAGAACCAAAACTGTAGTGACAATTGACTCGCAAATTTGCCATTTATAAAAGCCAATTTAAACGGAAGCCAAATCTAAAGTAATTACTTATTAATGGCATATAATTAACTAAACTAAATTATTGTACGAACTTGAAGACAGTTAAAAATAATAGCAAAAACAATAAGCACAATAGAAATATTAAGAATGAACTTTGCTGGGATTTTCCAAAGTGACAGCAACTAAAATAATTCTAAAACATCATTTGTAAACCTTGTAGGCAATTTAGTTTAGTTCTTTTCATATTAAAATAAAATATGTATTGTGATGACTTGCAAAATATGAATTACCACTAAAGCATGAAATCCAATCAGTTTGCAAATGTTGCGGAAGGCGTAATACAAATCCATCATAGCAAGTAACAAAGTCATCAAAACTTTGTCTAACATTTGACTAAGTAAAGCTGACATGCCCCCAAACAAGTGACTTCCTCATGGTGATGTGGGTGGCTTTTTGGCAACTCCAGCTGACGTCAGCAAAGCAATCAACATAAAGGTGAATAAACTGCGTTCAACGAAAGTGAATAACATTATTCATACAGAATAAACACAAAGAGTAAATAGATTGAATGATTGAAAGGGGGCTCGGGGTGTAATGTTATAGTTAGTACTGAGTACTAGCAGATTAAACAAATCAAATCGTTAGCAAGTGCTAATGAGCCAACTGAATGCTGGTCGCAGTCGCACTGGCTGACGAGGGTTCCGGCAACTCCACGCCTAATGCTTCGCTGCACGTTCTCTCACGAGTTCGTTGCCTAAGTCTTTTGTTTCAGCAGTTTGGTATTTTAATGTCGCTTGTAGCCGAATACTCTAGCTGTAAAGTTGCTAAGCTGTGGTAAAAGGTAAACAATGTTTTTTTTTGAAAAGAATGGAAATACAAATTTTTTTTATTTATTAAGCCAAATATTTTGAAAAATAATAGAAGTTAGACAATACAGTAAATTACATTTGAAATAAAATTATATAAAAATAATAATATCAAATTTATATTTTTAATAATATATATAATAGGAGAAGTAAGACAAAACTTTTAAAAAGTGAATATTAATTTTAAAAAAATGTATATAAATAAGAATACAAAACTTAAGTACCTTTAAAGAAAAAGTAAAAAAATCCTGGAAATACTAAAAGTAATTATTTACTATATTAAGAAAAGAAATGAGAATTAACTACAAGCTTAAATTAACTCTAATTTAACTATTATTAAATTCATGTTCTATACATAAATAAAAGAATAAGCGAAAGATAAATTATGGTTCTTTTAACAAAATGTATACAAAGAAAAGACTAAAGACTAAGGAATGATTTATAGCCTCGCAGTTAAAATGAGCGTGACTCATCTTGAAACTAGCTTTAAAGTCCTTAAATACAGAATAAAGAAACTAAGAAGCGGAGCTCAAAAAAATACCTTCAAAACTGGTTACTGGGTTAATGAGTTAATGCAAGGGTATGTAAGCATCGGCTAGCTGGGAAATTCTGTCTTATGATCACTCAAGTGATTATTTTTATTGGGTTTTTTTCAGCTGTGTGTGATCTTGATCTTCCACAACGACGACGACGACGACAAGCAGCAATCTGCGGTACGATGGTACGGCAATTGCCTTAACCCTCAACAGATTTTGTAGACTTGTATCGTAGACTATATGTACATATGTTTATTTTGACAATCGACGAAAATTAACGCATTCTGAGGCCCATTGTCAGCTGGCCATTGAAGAAGGGGTATTCCATGATTTCGTCACTAACTGGTTCTGCTCTCAGATTCAGATTCGGATTGAGTTTTAGTTTCGCTCTTCGCTGCTGTTTGTTCTGCAATTTGCGTAGAATTACTTGGCAATGCGTGGCGCGTACTTTTCAGCTTCTTCTTCTTTTTTGGGGGGGAACTATGCACGAATTCAGCGGGCTATATAAATGCCAAGCACTTCACAATTGCAATTTAGTTTCGTTATCGAATCGGTGCGCAACACAACCACAACATCCACTATCCACACTTAAATATATAATTATTCGTATGGCGCGCTTTTGTTGTGTACGTTCAGTTGGTTGCCTTCTTTCTACTTGATGCAGTTGCTCATCGCTTGTGGTTTCTTTTCTTGCAGTTGTTGGTGCTGCTAGCAGTAGCTGGCTATGGAGTCGCTGCACCTGCACCGGGCAAAGCCCAGGGACGCACATTTGGATTGCTTGGCGGTGGCTTAGGCGGAGGTGTTGGACTCAGCGCTGGAATTGGCTTGAATGCCGGTCTCTATAGTGGATTTGGCGGTGGTCATGGCTTCGGTGGTGGCTACTATCCAGGCGGTGGCTATGGAGGCTATGGCCGACCTGGCTTTGGCGGTGGTTACTATCCAGGAGGAGGCTATGGTGGAGGCTACGGCAGTGGCTATGGAGGTTATCCAGGTGGCGGCTATGGCGGCGGTTTCTATCCCGGCGGTGGCTACAACAACTTCGGTGGCTCCTATGGTGGTCAATACAGTCAATCGCAGTCGCAGTACTCTAACAACTATTACAATGGCGGCTATGGCGGTGGCGGTGGTTTCTTTGGCAAGTAAGCCTCAGTGTGTGTGATCTTTACTTAATGCTTAGTTATCTCTTGTTATTTGTACTGAAAAATAAACAAAAATGATGAACGCCAAAAGTTCCCCTGAAATCCGGTTTTTCCTCTTGTAATTGTGCACCGTGTTGTCCTTGTTATTGTTGTTCCTCTAGTCACCGTTTGTTGTTGTTGTTGGCGTCGCCTTCTTCACTTTAATGCGCAGAACGCGACGTGCATAAATTTAATGTGGCAGAGATGAGAGATTTATTTAAGTACGTGCATGAGTAAGATCTCGAGCAAAGACCAGGAATATTCTACGACTATTATTCATCGCAATTGGCGGCGGAGATAATAAAGCAGCATAAACGTAATTTATGCATGTGCTCAGTATAATGGGGAATCCCAACTATTTCATTTGGAATACTTATTTCAAATTCAAAATATGAATACATTATTTTTGCGGGTTGCTAACAATTTGTTTGGGGATGTCATTAATTATTGCTATTGAAATACTACTTGCGAAAGATGTGTAGAAATATATTTAATTGTTTCGAGCCAAAATTTAAATTATTAAGATTGTATTTTAAGACCAAATTCCTTTTTTTAGTAAATGTAAATACTCTCAATAATTTAATATTAAATGTATCTTAAATATTCAACAAGTATTTTAGGCTGTGAAATAATATCGAATGATATTCGTGCAGAATTTTCTAGAATTTGTATTTTATTTTAACATTCGAATGATTTCTGAACTAATATGAATATTTTAATATTTAAATCGAGATGTGTAGAAAAATATTAGATTGTTTCGAACCAAATTTGGAATTATTAAGATTGTATTTTAACACCCAAATTATTTGTTATGTGATGGGAATACTTTTATTTATTTTTAAGGAAATCTAAAATATTCAAAAGGTGAACATCATTTGGATGGATTGGATTTGAGTTGAAATGGATTTACCATAATTGTAATTTTGTTTTAATATTTAATATTCAAATGTTTTCTCATCTGGCGTGTATGCTCTTAAAATTTTATTTTTTTATCCACTTTGTACAAACATTTTTAGAATTGTTCAAATACTTGAGAAAGAGTTGTGTGGCAAAATATTCAATTGTTCCGTACTGACATTGAAATTATGATAATCTTTGTTAGTTATTATTTAGTAAATAAAAAATATTGGCAGTTAAAGTTTAATGCAATCCTCAGTTAAAATGGATGCTCTGTTCAACTCAACTTTTAAGCATATGTATATTTTAAAATGCAAATCGCACTCCAATATTTACACTTTTCGCTGTAATCATGTGAAAGAGAATGAGCTCAGATTATATTTCCGCGCAATCAATTCAAGAAGTGTCACGACTTATCATCTCTGTTTAATATTCTTAAGATGGATTTATGGACTTGGAATATTTAAAGCCAGGAAACATTTAACAAAACAATAAAGTTTATTTTATAAAAAACGTTCTACAATAATAAATGTAACTGTTGGTTTTCGTATTTAATGTCTAACTTAAACTTAAATAAGAGTCGTTTGATTTTAGCTAATCTCGTTGATATCCTTATCCATAGCTGCTGCGATAATTCCTGACATTATAGGCGCCTGTTTGATAGACCGGCTGCACTTGACCCGTCAGCTGTTGGATGATGCCGTTGACTGTGGTTGCCACGCCTCCCACAAGCTGAGCTGGCGTCACTGGCGGCTGCAAAGGAAGACAAATTAGCAAAGATCAATAACTAATTACTGCAGTTCACTTACAGAGCCTGCTGAATCGTAGTACACTCGATTGGGCACAGGACGACGCACTGGGACTGCAACTGGAGTTGGATTGTAGTTGGGATCAACGGCAGGATCGCTCTGTGGATCGTTGGCAACCGAAGCGGCAGCTGGTCGCAAGGGCAGCGGATCAGCGAGCGGCACAGTGGTGGCCAGGCTGTTCTGCAATATGCCCGGGGCAAAGAGCGACAGCCAGGTGGCAAATGGTGCATAGGGACGCACAGGTACGGGCACGGGAACAGGAGCAACTGGACCTACGGGATCAGAGAGCAGACCGCCACCTAAACCACCTAAGCCACCTAATCCGCCACCGTAGCCACCTAATCCTCCACCATAGCCGCCATAGCCACGACAGCCGCCTGCACCGCCATACACGTTGTAGACATTCAGGTCAAACAGAAATCGTCCCTGCTCAACGGCATCCTTCTGAGCGCCGCTGGCATCGCGGCCAAAGGGAATACATGGTCTGCCATAGCCATAAGCTCCAGCTGATGCATAAGGTCGATAGAGTTTCTTCAGCTTCTTCTTGAGCAGCAGAGTCTTGGTGTCGCCTTCATCACTGTTAAGATCATCCAGTTCCTGATTCTGTGCACCCGCAAACTTGGCATTCTCCTTGTCCGATTTGCTGCTGCTGCTGCTGCTCTGTCTACTCAAGCGACTGCTCTGCGAGTAGTAGTTGTTGTTGTAGTTGGCGATGGCTGCCAGACGTCGATTGTAATAGGAATTGTAATCGTTGTAGACACGTGGCGCGGCGACACAATAACCGAGTGTGCCGATCAACAGCAGCCAGACGAACTGCATCGTTACCGAGGATAATTTTGTGGTACTTCTTTACTCTGTGGCACTTGCGACGCTGCGGCGCGTTGGCAATGGACTATGTTGCCAGCTTGGAGCACGCCCCAATTTATCACCTCTGCGCAAAAAAATGAAACCAACGAAAATTGCTAACAACATGGCAAATTTGCTGTTTTTCCCTTAGAAGGCAGCAGCAGGCGATTGCACAATGCTCATTTTGTTTTTAATTGGCTCGCATTTTTCCGCAGTCGCATTCGTATTCGCATTGTGCGAGTCTGCGATAAATATGCTAATAGAAGCCGCCCACGCACAGCCACAGCGTCATCATCATCATCATCATCATGATGATTGCGCCCACATGACACAGTGAATTAAAGAAAGAAAAAAACATGTTACAAGCGAGCGACGCTTGTGCATTGACCTGTGTCAAATGATGCCACAAAACTGAGTTGAGCAGCCAGGCGTAGGGAGCTCTAACTTGATGATGCTTTCGCTTGTAGCCAAAAAATTAATAACACCAAGTCAAGTGGGTCAATGTCACACGGCTGAATCAGCGGGCAAAGCTAAACACTACTCTTGTCTAGCTTAATGTTTACAATTTCGATTTATTCATATCTGCTGTGCAAGTGTAAAACTGCCTGCTGCTGATATGTATTACAATTAATAAATATATAGTATTATTTACTTTAAGCACACGTACAAAACACTTTTCAAGCCTCGCAACTTACATTTAAGACTTAGAACTACAAAACAAGTCTGTACAATTGAGAAATATAGGTGACAAGACATCAGACTAACTAACAGTAAGAGCTACCTAACTACATGAATATATGTATATAGTTTGGATTGATTGAAAGCTTAAAAGACTGTGTGCGTCATAAGAGTCTCTGTCTTGAGCAAGAGTTACAACTAAACAGCGATCTTGGGCTTGCTGGCCTCGGCACGTTTGCGTTTCGCCCGCAAGCGTTGATTGCAATACACGCGCAGAAAGATGGCCACGAATACGATGAGCACACCAAAGATGCCCAGCAACGTAATGCTGTGTTGATAGATGAAACAGGAAAGCATTATGGCAGCCGCCTGTAAATAAAACAAAGAAAGAGTGTGAGAGAGTGAGTTGTATATCAAATTCATGGCATTCAAAGTGCGGGCCACTCACCTGTCGCAGCGTCATGATGATGGTAAACACAACTGGGCCAAACACATCAATTGTGTGGTAGATAAACAATTGGCCAACCGCCGAACAGATGGATAGAACAACCATGTCGAACACGAACTTTGGATGCTACAAGTAAAACCAAATATTTGTAAACAAAAGCAAACAATTGGCTGGATGACTGAACTATAGAAAATCCCCGACAAAGTAAATTAGCAAATGCCAAATAAACGAATAAACTATTTGCATAAATAGATAAGTAGATTCGACGATTGCGAAATGATGCAACTGTTTAAATAGACTTTGAAGAAAGATAGGCAGGAATGGACATAAATTAAAGGTGTGTAAATGCAGTGCAGAGTAATGTTAGCATTAGATATAATAAGATAAGATAGTTGTTAATTAAGGTTTGTAATTGGAAAGTATTTTTAGACAGAGGAATATTCAATTCTAAAGCAATGAAGCAACCACATAGAGTAAAGATAATTAATGGTTTCTCTGTTGACTCACCTCTGTGGCAAATGCGAGCGAATCCATGAAGCCGCCCTGCATGGAGAGTGAGGCGCCTGTGAAGATCGATGAGAACAGATTGACGCCGCACATCATTTGCAGCGAACTCATGCCGTAGCTCTTAAACAATCCGCCCTGCCAGTTGGCCGTGAAGCTGTCGAAGACCATGTACATGGAGAGCAGAAAGATGCCCGTCAATGTGGTCACTCCACTCGCTTTGCTGTTATCCGACGAGCCACTCATGAAGAAAATCATGCCCAGGGAAATGAGCAAAGCTGTGAAATACTCATACGACTCGTATTTGGCTTTCGACATGATTTTGCCCATTAACATGACTGGAATAATCTTGCAGGACTTGGCCAACACTTGTGTGGGAAAGTTTACAAACTTCAGAGCCTCGTATTGGAACCAGGCGCTCATAATGTTTGAGAACGAGGCAAACGAATACTTGTAGAGTGGCGCCCGGTGTCTTCCCGGAGCTGGTTGCCATTGCATATATATGAGGGCCACAAAGAAGGCGAGCAGTCGGTTGGCGAAGACCAGAAACTGTGAATCCTTGAATTTGGCACTTTCTCCGTTGAAGTTGTAGTAATGCTGCGTCATAATCTTCTCCTGCAACACACCCCACGTCAGATAGGAGACCATGAGGCCGCCAAAGCACCAAAATAGCTGTACAGCCTCCTGGGAACTTGTGCGTTTAATTTGCGTGCGTTCACGCTCGTTTGGAGTGAGTTCTAGGGGGTCGTAGCCGGAGTTCCCTGTGATGCACATGTTGACAGCGGTGTGCAGCAGCGTTTTGTTGCCACGCTCCAGATAATTTGAACGCTGCACATATTTGTAGATCAAATAGCCTGGCACAAAGACGCAACTATAGCCGAAGCAATTGACAAGTAGCTTAAGCAACCAGGCATAATCCTTGGACTGTGACTCCACCAGCTGAGACAGCGTCATGTCCACCACATAGCGACCACCCAGAGAAATGCGCAGCAGATCCGAAAAGAAGTGAATAACGAGTAGGCTGACAACGATGAAGGAGCTGCAAGGAGACACGTTAGAAAAAGATACTAACAATATTACATATTACTTACCATATTATTAGCTCTGGTGTACGAGTTCCCATCTTGTAGACGACCATGTGGCAGCTTTGTCTGCGTTCGACTGTTTCTTGCTCTTCTTTGGGTTCAAGTTCGAGCCACCACAAGAAGAATTTGCTGACACGTTCGAAATTTATGTAGTTGCCAAATAATCACGCCCCAAGCGTTCTTCTAGCCGGTAAAGTCAAGTGTCACAAGTTCAATAACCGCTCAAACAAGTTTTTTGAATACGATAAGCAGCACAACAACAACAAATACGTGAAGACTTTTGTTTATATGTAACTAATAACTATGCATATGTTCATCCATATGTTTATTTACGTTTGGTCTGCATAGCACAAAGCGTTGCGTGATGTTTGCTTTATATAAAGACGAGATGAAGCTGATTGATGACACAGCCGCACTTGTGCCGCGGCTGTGCTAATATTATACGCATTTCATTGTTAATTACACCTTAAAACTCTCGCGCTGTGTAGAAAATTCAACTATTATGAAGTGGCTGCTTGCCAGCGGTGCCAGATCCCGTCGATTGCATCTATTGTGAATGAGCATTCAAATTTTGCAGCCCTGCAAGAAGTGTGGCCATTGCGATTTATATTTGTTATATTTCTACTTAACTTAGTTTAGCAACTACATAAGCAAACATACATTTATATACTTCACAGCATGCTAGAAATACTTTTAAAAAATTATATAAGCTTTATAAAATGTAATCACGCTCGCTGCTATGCAACATTGTATATTTTAGTATATTTGTAGTCGTAAAACTGTATGTACTAGATTTCGAATCTGCGGTCACATTGCTTACAAGCTGTACCTTTTTGCAATTTGCTTTCTTTGTCATAAAAACTGTCAGGAAAAATATTATTTTCACATGCTAATCGCTAACAAATCAAGCTGAAAAAAGTGGAAAACGAATATTTCGCGTGGAAATAACACTTTGAGAGTGTTAAAACTAAACTACACGGAGCCCTAGCAAGTGAATATCAAAAGTGAAAAATTGTGAAATACAACGCAGCTTCTTTGCACAAATACAGAAACAACGACGATAATAGCAGCTAATATGTAAGTTTTATTAGATTAATATAGAAAATATTCGTGCTTATTTTTAGCAAATATATAATATATTGAAAATGCAATTGAGAAAATGGATATGCAATATGTGTGGTTGATGTTGCCGTTGCTGTAGCAACTGCCGTATGTTTGTGTGTGTGTGTGTGTGAGTTTATAATTAGAATTCATTTTTCACATGCTCCATGAACTCATTTCTAAATCTGTTCAAAGAGATAATAATTTTCGTATGTATCACATAATTGACGTACATTTGTTTTATGGCACGTCGACGACATCTGCTGGGCCCTCTTCGATTTATTAATCCGCCGATTTTATGGCGCGCAGATTTTCCGACGGCAGCTGCTACAACATATTCGACTTTCTACCTGTTTCTGCTACCTGAAATCTGCAATATTTTCGCATATATAAATAACTGACTTTTCTGCTTTTGCTTACAGTTATCAACCAAGTTTCAAGGTGTCAAGAACGTGAAACTCTGAACGCAAAACAAGCTAATAAATAAATAAGCAAAAGTTATCACAACGTAAAGGAAAATATACAAATATAAAATGGTGCAAACAGGAATCTCGCTAAACGAGCGTTTTACTCAAATGCAATCTCGCCAGGATCATCAGGCTCGTCCAGCCGCGCCATCGGCGTCTCGTGGTCGCCGTAGTCGTTCTCAGAGTCGCAGTCGCCGCATTGTGGATGCCACAGCATCGGCGGCCAACACTCGACTGTTGCAGGAGTTCAAGAGGAAGCACACTGTTCAGACGGCCCTCAAACTGAAGCGCGTATGTGTCCAAAAAAACAAACAAACCAAAACAAACAACAACTACAATCACAACTACAGTATTAACTGTCTGGGATAATTGAGGGAAAATCAAGGAAAGCAGTTGTTTAACTGACTGAACATACGACAAGCAACGTTGAACGTTAAACGTATTCCATGGCTGGGAACAGCACAAAGACCACAACAACTGAACGTGGAGCAGCTACAGAGGATTAATGCATTCTGCGTTTATAACACTAGTCTAAACAACACAGTTGAACACAACTGTTTTTTGATTAGCTAGCAAAGCGAGAAGAACTTGTCCTGCCTGCCTGCCCAGTGCAGTCTAGTTCAGCCTTATATATAGATAGCCACTTCAGTAGTAGACTTCTATTGTTCACACACACTGAACTGAAAACGTTACCGCCTTTTTTGAGCCCAGCGACTGTTTCAGTTTTGCTAACTGCAAAGCAAAAAGCCAAACAAATCCATCACAAAAAAACCAACCAAAACCCTTATGCATCTTACAGAGAAGCTTGCGGACAACTGCCAACGGCGGCATCGGCGGCGGCAGCAACATCAAATCGCTCCGGATGGGGCCCAATGGAAGAGCCGTGCGCTCAAACAACAGCACTCGCCTGGCAACGTAAGCATCACCCAATACAATCTATATATAGAAATGCAAAACACACACATTTGAAGCTGTTGTTGTCTCGGAAGCAAGCAAGCAGCTTTAAACTCAAGTGATAATTGCCCAAAATAGAACCCAAAAAACCAAAACACATCTCTACCTTCTGCTTACAAACTTCAATATCACATAAAATAGCATGCGCGCCGATTTGATTGCCAACAACGGTGGTGGACGACCACGTCGCAGCGGCAGCGTATCCCGGCGTGCCAGCTCGGTGGCTAGAGCAGCAGGAGCAGGTGGACTACGCCAGCGACTGGGATTACGTCGACCCACGGTGGGTGGCGCAGCCGAGCGTGTGGCACAACGTCGCCGCGGCTTGCCCCGCCAGCAGCAGCAACTGCAGCAGCAGCCAGCCTTTTCACGCAGTCGTGATCAGAGTCGCGGACGTGCTCAGAGTCGCGGACGCGATCAGAGTCGTGGCCGTTCGCAGAGCCGTGGTCGTTCGCAGAGTCGTGCCCGCTCGCAGAGCCGTGGCCGCTCACAGAGTCGCGGACGCCGTCCGCAGCAGCAGCAGGCATTAGGCCAAAGAGTTGGTGGTGGTGGTGGACGTGCAGCAGGCCGAGTATCGGTGAAGCAACGTTTGGGCGTGCGTCCAGGTGTGGCAGCAGCAGCTGGCGCAGGAGCAGCTGCCGGCAGACGACGTGGAGCGAATCGTCGTCGTGACAACAACACAACAAGTCAAGTGCGCGGCGTTGCTGCCGGACGCATTGGAAAGCGTCGCAATTCGAACGCAGCACAAAAGGCAGTTGCCGTTGCAGCTGCAACCACTGCTGGTGGCCGCGGACGCAGAGGACGTGCACGTGGCAGGTAAGCGTAGCAAGCTCTTAATTAAATCATGCATTATATTAACCTATTTTCTATTGACTTATTTTAGATCTGCTGTGCGTGCCGTTAATGCTGCCACTGCTGGTTCTGCTGTCACACAACGCTCGCGCTCTCGCTCACGATCTCGGGCACGTCAGGGAGGAAATGCTGCTGCTGCTGCTGCGTCGCCAGCAAATGGCGGCAGGCAAAAGGCTGCTGCAGGCGCACGTCGCCGTGGTCGCAGCCAACAGCGTGCAGGTGGCAAGGTTGCTAAGGCTGGTAATAAAAATGGTAACAACAACGGCAAGAATAAGAACAACAGCGCCAACAACAAGAAAGGAGAAGCGACAGGAGCTGGCAAAGCAAATCAGCAAGGTCGTCGTGGACGTAGTCGCAATCGTGGTGGTCGCCCAGCTACAGGTAAAAGCGTTGCAAGAGCAAGACAGCCAGCGCACAAAGGATGCCAGCCAGCTTGGATTGCAGCAACATTGAATTAACTATGTTAATTACAATTGTCTCAAAGAGCAACCACAATTAATCGTCGGTCTTTTTTCTATTCTCCTTCCCCCACACAATTCATAGGTAAACCGCAGCGTGGCGAAGTGAAGCGTGAGGATCTGGACAAGGAGCTGGATCAGTATATGTCAACCACAAAATCTGAAATGGACTATCTGTTGAAGTAGAAGAGTAGACTGCGACCACCAAAGAGTACACACCACCGCATGGCAGATTTCTATTAGTTAATAAGTTATCTATGTTAGTTACTAATTAGACTGTAAGTCAGAGGCAACTTGAATCAATGCTCCATTTTAGTTGAATGCTGCTACAAAGCATTTCTGTAAATATCGATAACATTTAAGGATAAATCACGCTGTTTGCATAATTACAATTGTCGATTGTATGGCATGAAATATACAGTGTGCTTCTTGTTCAACTTAAACGCTGTTACTTTTACTATGTCTGTGTGTTTTTTTATGTGTTGCCAGACAACACAGCTGTGTATGTGCCTGAGTGCGTGTGTTGGCAAAGTGCCGGAAATTGACTTTTGTGTGAATGTGTTTTTATTTGTCTGACAAAACAAACAACAAAGGAACAAACCCACTTAATCCCTGACCATCCCCTTGTGACGATTGAAGATAAATGTATTTATTTTGTTGGCTGCCTTGTGTACCATTTGCTTTGCACCCTGTAATACTGTTAAACCGAAGACATTATTTGTGTCAGTTAAACATAATTCTTATATGAGAGTATAGCAGGGTATGCTTAAGCATTGTACTCTCGGTTTTCTTGTTGTCTGCTCGCTTCTAAGTGAATATTTTTAATTTCTGTGATTGATTGTCTTACGCCAGGATTCACCTGCTCGAAAAGGTGCGCTATGTGTTTTGTGTGTGTGTGTAAAGGAAGATTGGCTTTATCGTTTTAATTAAATTCAGCTACTGTGTGCGCAATGTTGCCTTGGAGTAATCGAGTTTGCCGAGTTAAATGCTTGTCACAACATTGTGGTTCTCATGGCGGGCAATTCATTAAGCTGCATCACTCGTCCAATCAGCCTGCAGGCTAAAATTTGCCACGAGCCACCGCCATCCGCTAAGTAGTGAAACATGTTTCGCCAGTCAACTTTGAGCTGCTGCTCAATGCGATTAGCTTTTGGCCGCCCCCTCTCTGTCACTAATCACCCACTTGACGCATCCCATTCCAAATGTAGCCAAAGTCACCCAACGGGTGGTGGCCAAAAACCCGTCTAATTAACACAAAATGGCTATTTGTTGCGCTTGTTAATTGCCATGAAGAATTTCTCCATCCTACGTTCGACAATGCGTTGCGTTCTCGGTTAGTTCAACTTATAGGCCTCGTGGGACGTTTCGTCATTAACCCTTTTTTGGCCACCACCAGTCAGCTGCTGTTAAAAACATTAAACAATTCAACAATTTATAAGCAATTAGCAAATGTTGACGCCCAACACGTTTCTGCATAATTAACGAAATCTATTTATGTGTTCACCTTTTCCTTCTTTTCTTTTCTTTTTTTCGTTACACTTTCCTTGCTCTTTAATTCAATCAGTTTTTTGTTCAAGTTAAGATCAATATTTGCAACATACTTCGAAATCAACATTTATATTTCTGCTTTGCATATTTGCCACCTGTCAGATTAGAAGAGTGAACTGCTGCCTTCCTTTTGAGCCGCATCACATCAAGACTTCAATTTGTCAGCGACGCGTAATAGCTTGTGGCTTAAAGCAAACAACAACTTGGCCAACGTAGAACCAATTTCACTAATCTGTTCGTTTGTGTATGTGTGTGTGTGTTTTGAGTGTTGAGTGTGTCTATAAAAGCGGCGCAACCTGACAGTCAAAAGGTGAAAAAAAGGCCTACGTTTTGCCTTGCTGTAATTTCGAGTCCATTTTCCGCTGGCGGATTACGAGCCTAATGCTAGCCGGTTCAAGGTAATCAAGGACGAGCACGACAGCTCGCTCTAATCTTCTTGATATTTTATGCGGGACTCTTGCGCGTATAAATTGTGAAGTTGTTTTTTTTTTTTCGCCCGTGGCTAATTAGTGGAGTAAAGGACGCATGCTAAGACAGCGGGATATTGCTGTGTTCCCAACAGGAGCCAGGATCCTCTTATCAATTACATGCATGAATGACTCGCTACGCCGAAAGACAATTTCTTCGTTTGGGGTGCAACTTCAGCTTAGCTCGCCACGTGTGTTCTCAGCAAACACAAGGTAGCAAGAGCAACACTAAAGCAACAGGAGTGACAATGTCAACAACTGGACGTCATATCACATCGCATCACATTATATCACACATACGCACCGTTGGTCGCCAATGGAATACAATTTGCACGCATAAATACCGATAAAACAGGGCAGCATAAATGCTTTAGCGGAGTTTGTATTAGGCAACAAATTGTGGCGTGTGCTGCAATTACTTTTCGCCAGCAAATAGCCAACTATAAAAAGTTTAATGTAAGTAGAGTATTATGAATGTATTCAACTCTCTAACGAATCTAGTTTTTCAGTTCTCTGGTTTTCCTTTCACTTAAGATTTTGGAGATGCTTTATAAAAGACAAACAATTTTGGGATGTTCTGCAAGTAGTTTTCACATATAATTCGCCATCAACAAAAGTTTATGGTAAGTAATATATTATGTAAAACATAAATTTAATCAACTCTCTAATGAATCGTGTTATTCAGGTGAACTCATTTCATTTACACTGAAAGTTCAGTAATTACCGCACATTGTGGGACGTTCTGCAATTACTTTTCGCCGGAATACCGCAAACTATATAAAGTTGATGGTAAGTTAAATATTTTATGCATAACAAATTGTTGTAATACTCTAAAGTATTGTGTTTTTCATTTAAAATCGTTTGCTGGCTTCCCCTTCAGTTGAACTTTTTAAAGTGCTTCATAAATGGCATTTGTATTGTAATCTGGCTTCGCATTCGTCGCTCGTCACTCCGCCGTCTGGCAGAGCTAATGAAGCGTCAAAGTGTTGAATGGCAATCTCCTGTGCAGAGTTATATTGGGTGAGCGAGCGTGTGTGTGTGTGCGTGTGTATTAGTGTGTGCCGCATAATAAATAAGCTAAATCCGGCAGGCAGCCAGTCACCCAGACAGCCAGCCAATGAGTTAGTTGGTCCTTATGAAATTGTACACGTGTGAACAATTGAGCGATCAGCGTTTGTTTCCTTCGTGATTTGTGTTTTGTAGTTTTATATTTACGCGTCATTGTTCTCAAATGTTTGCTGCCTGGTGTGTGGAAATTTGCCAAGGCTGCTTTTAAAGACGATGACGATGGTAGTGAAGGTGTTGTGCCAAATTGAAAGCCATGTTGCCAACGCAGCCATTAGCGAAAGCCAAAACAAATAAACTGCAGGAAGTCTAAGGATTTGTTCAAACTCTATCTCTCTCTCTCTTTGAGTTTGTCTCGCTATGTCTATCTTCGTGTCTGCAGCTCTCGGTCTATCTCTTGGAATGCCAGTGGGGCAATCAATTTCATGCTTGCACACACTTTCTCGTATTTACTTTTTGCACTCTTCTTTGCCTGCCTTGCACATCTCTTCATCGCTTCATCTCGCTTACTGTGTGTATTTCTTTCCCATGATTTCGCTCATGCAATTTAATTGTCTCTCACTCACTCATTCGCTAGTTCGCGTGCTCGCTCGACTACATTGTTGTAGTTGTTGGCTTTGTTATTCCGCGACGCCATTTTGTCCGTGCACTTTGCGGTTGGCGTCGCTTTAGCGCTTAGTCAACAGCTCAACGTGCCCCTCAGGGTATGCAACACAAATTTTTCATTACGTTCACTGCAACTGCAAACCGTAGACACCTTGCATCTCATCTCATCTCTCTCCCTCTGTGGCTCACTCACTCAGTCATCCCATCGATGACTCTGATTTCTGGTACATTGCGTTTAACGTTTGATGGCAAATAATAACAAAGAGCTAAAAAAATTGTTTGCGCCACTGTGCTCGTAAAAGCATTTGAATTGCATTAAACCCATGGCAATAATGCAATTTTCATGACATTTATGAGCTGAGCACATGCTCGATACTGTCGCCATCTCATTCGCTTATTGACGCTGCACGCAGCCAGCCAAGTTTAAAGTTAACCGTCGTGCGATGCGCTGCGTTGAGCAGCAGAGTGTGGATTGGTGAGGTAAGCTGTATACACTGTCATCGACTGCCGGAAACTGTTTGTTGTCGTTGCTGCAAAGTAAACGACACCGTCAGCAGTTACGTGGGCGTGTCTGTGTGTCTGTCTGTGTGTGTTGTCTGACAGTGAGCACTTAAGTCCGCCTAACTCTCACAGATCTTGATTAGATGTGCCTCAAGCGTGTCACATGCACAACAGCAGCACCAACAGAAGCAGCAAATACCCTTTGTCATTGTCCTTGTCGTTGCCAATCGTTGGCTGATCCATCAGGGCGAAAGCGGATAAATTCCGTGTCATCGGTACAAAAAGATTTCGTAAACAATGTGCCAAGCTTTTCAAATATTACAAATTGAAATTCAATGTAATAATACTTAATAATCATTAATTTAGACATATTTCTCTTTACCAAATGAAAGTTCTTGACTTTTTATAGAATACAGCAACAAGACTTGCGTCCTGTGAAGTAGTTTATTTATAGCAATTAAATGTATTAATACCATAAACTTAGAGCATAAAATACTTATGCTTGTAAACTAACATCGAAGGAAATAATAGAATGAATTGTTTTTTTTTTTGGTAGTCAGACAGTTTTGAATAGCAACTAATTCGAGTGACTAACAAACACAGCTACAGTTTAATAACAAACACTTATACAACTTTTGCCTTAGAGAGCAGCATTAGCTTATGCCTACGATTCTATATAGTTTTCAAAATATACTATTAATAGTTTCGCTTTCGGTTTTTGTTTCTGTTGCGGAAATGCTTAGATCTTAATAGTAAGTACAGTTGAGTTGCTTAAAGCTACAAGATGGCGGCATGCGAAATGACAGGTACAGTCACACCTAGCTAATACACAGAATACACATACACACACAGTCACACACTATTTTAGTATTTTCATTCATTCATCGCTAATGATATGAAGGGAGTTTGTTATCTAAGTTTATAGGTTTCTCTCTTGTGGTTTGTTTGCCTAGGTAACATTTTGTTTTGCTCTTTGATTTGATTTTGAATGAATCACCCTGTAGTTTACATTTGATTACACACACTTAGAAGTACATACACCGTTATTCGTTATGCGTTTGGCGCTCCGATCTGATTTACATTTGCGTTTACGTTTACGTTTTTTATTTGCAGTTTCTCCCATAAGCATGGCTCATAAATTCGTGTTCAGCACTCGTCGTCGGTGATTGTATAACTGCCCCGGAACTCACTCAGCGGCGTGGCATTTGTCGTTGATGGCGTCATCAGTGGAGCCCCCTGAAAGGAGATGGCCAGCGGCAGGGCGGAGGGTGCACAGAGACTCAGTGCGCTCCTGCCTTCGGTCACGGAGCGATAGCGCAGAGGACGACCCGAGCTGCAATGCATAAATAGACCACCGAATATTTTGGTTATTTTACAATATAAAAAATATGGAATGTTGTCCACATAAATGGAGAATTTCGATCATAAACGAGGGGAAACATTTAGGAAAATGCGTGCTAAGACTGCTCGATTACTCATTACCCTGTAAAGAATTCAATTTTAAATGGGGAAAATGGGAGTACATAAACAAGTAAGTATAGAAAATAATGTTTTAAACATTTTTCTGCCTTTCAATGAGAAGCATTGTTATACTTTCAGGATTATTTAAAGCAAATATTATAGATGCAGTCAAACTAAACCAACGTGATTTGCTGGTTTTCTTATATGTAAGTATTATAAATCATTCTTTTTTCTTTTTATTGAATTTCAAATTAAGTAACTCCTTAAACTATTCACAGATGCAGGGTATATTCTTAAAAGGGAGCAAAAACAACAATGGAAAGTGCTGGAGTCAACAACATCGAGACGTTTTGAATGGAGTTTCAATAGTTTCCCATAAGTTTCAACTACTTTTTAATATCACACATATGTGCATACTTTAGCATAAATACTTGTAAGACTCCACAAACACACATACACACACACACACACATGCATGCTTCAATACCACACAAACACATAAGTATCTACCAATGGATTGCTTTGCGCTTCCTCAATGCGACCTTCAACAATAAATTTGTGTATCGAGCATCCAATGGAAAATTTGCAATAATGAATGTGAGAATATATATTTCAGTACTTTCATATGTAATCCGATTTATGTATTCTAATATTTACGTTCATATTTTGTATGTCCTTAAATAACTTTTGAAATGCTTCTAAATAAAAGCTTAAAACTATGTTGTATTTCGCTTTTCCGTTGAGTAAAATTATGGGAGCACTAATGGTCTTTATATATGGTACGAAGGTAAGTAAAGTAAGCTAAGTAAATGGAAGGAATATATTGCAAAATATAGCAATATTGCACTTTTGGCCAATCCTTGAAATGCCAAAATTAAAAACGAATTTTTCACCTCGAAATAAGGTTTTTAATGTCGATAACATAGTCGTATCCTTGCACATTTAGCTGAGCTTTCGCTTGTTGAGATCCAAAGAATTAACACTATCGATTGGCAACAATAAAATATGACGTCATCTAAGAATTGTTCACTTGAAAATTTTCAGACTGAGATCTTAAAAAAATTCGCGAAATTCAGAATATCCTCGATAACTCAGCAACTACAAGGACGATTTGAATGTCCTTTGACCAGTTGATGGTCCTACTCTATAAAAGTTGTTTGCCACAGGACTCGTCAGGATATGCAAGGATACAGACGAGATATGGCTAATTTTCTGTATAGAAAAAAAGTCCTTTTATTTCGGCTCCTGCAAGGACGATCGTCCTTCTGATTTCAGATTTTGAACTTTCAGGACAAGCACTATCTGCATGCCAAAGGACATCGTTGTAGTCCTTCAAACGGCTGAGTTACAGTTGATTTTTCAGTTTTTGACCAAATTTTCTATGCCACCCCCTTGTAAAATTTTCGAAAAAAATGTTTGTGCAATTTTGAAAATCTTTGAATGCCAATCGATAGTTTTGATGCTGGTGAGCAGGAAAACACATGTCCTTTTTGAATTCATAAGGATATAGTGCAAGAAGATCTAAGGATATAATGTCCTTTATAGTTAACTGTTCATAACTTGGTTAAATTCAATCACATTTAACGAGGGCACATCTGGATGTGTTTGCTAATAGGAACTCTATCGTTAGGAAGCTAAGGATATGAGGTCCTTATCGATAACACATAACTATTTTAACATTGCCAATTTGTGATTTAAAATGTAAAAAATTAGATTAGTTTATTTAGATTAGTGCTTAGAATAAAAATAAATGATTTTGCCGCGACGTATTTAATGAAAATTTGCAGCAGATTTTTTTAAACGCATTTTAGCCTTCCACACGAACAACTCCCATCGCATTGAAGGGATCACATTTCACATGTTTCGCCAGAGAATTTGTATTTAGTGCAAAACTCGCCGGATACTAATCGCTGTTCATTCATCAACTTGAGAACTTTTCACACATTGGCAGTCTGTGCGATAAATTGCATTGATTTCATCGCCGAAATACGAGTGGCAATGGCCAAAAATTAATCATACGTCATGTTGCACATCAATCGCCTTTTTCAGTGGCGAATGGAAAATGGACAATGGCTAAACCGCAATACAATAGCTGATTGCGAGCACAACAAATGTGCTTTAAGCTCATTTTACTTACCGTTCACAGTTGCATTTCAAGAGGCGAATGAAGGCCGCACGAAATGTGCGATTGAAGATGGTGTAGATGATCGGATTGATCGTGGAGGAGACATAGCCCAGCCAGAGGCAAGTGTTCACCACATGCTCGGGCACTTGGCACTCGGGGCAGGCGGCAAAGATGATGTTGAGGATGAAGAACGGCGACCAGCAAAGCACAAACGTGAAGAACACCAAACCCAGCACCTTGGTGGCCTTCTGTTCGGTGGCCACAGCGTTGGCGGAGAGACTGTTGCGTTTCTGGCGACTGTTGAGAAAACTGAGATGAAAAAAAGGAAAATATAAATGACTGCCACTTGGGCTAAGTTATTTGGCTAGCCACTCACCGCAAATTGAGCGTGGGCGTGGCCACACGATTTAAAGCAATCTTAAAGGGGCGCAGCTTGTGGCGTCTCTCCTCCGCTGTCGTTGTTGTTGTCGCCGCAGTCGTCGCTTGTGTTGTCGACGTCGTCACCTGCTCCAGTGGATGATTGCCCTGGCTGTGTATGGTGGCAATGCTGATTCGGCTGGAGCCAACGCTGCCGCCTCCAGCATTTGTGCAGCTCGTTGTGGCAGCTGTTGCGCCTCCGTTTTTGCCGCCACCATTTCCATTTGTTGCGTAACCCAATTGTGGCTGAGAAACGCTCACGCGCACCGAGGCTCGTCGATTGGGATGGCTGCGGAGAAGAGGGAAGAGGGGGAGAGAAATGGGGAAATGTCGTGTAAAACGAGTCAGTCACTTCGCATATTTAGATTGTATTTTGCAGCTACGCGTTGTACTCGCATTTGATATTAGATTTAAGTCTTTTGATTGCGGCCTCCAGACGCCTACGCAACAAGCAACAAGCAACAAGCAGCAAGCACAACAGGCAACAGTTTATAAAATTGACTTTTAATGCGATGTTGGCAGGAGCCAAACGTAATGAAAAACGCTTTGATTTGCCAACAAAATGCGAGAGAGACCCTTTTGTCAAATGCTGGAAGTAAACGCTGGCAATTTAGCGATTTCTTTTTTCTTTTTTGCTTTCACCATGCGGCAAACTTAAAGCAAACAACGTTTTGGCTTTGTTAATCAAATAAATTGGTGCTAAATTAACTTCTATATTGAATGTTTGTTGCAAATTGATTTGCTCTTTAATAACAATTTTGTGAGAAACTTGCGGCAATTCCCCAAACTGATTTACTTTAACCTTGCCCCAATAAGTATGCTACGAAAAATGCAATCGCTTACTTTTTCGTACTCTTCGCTACAGTTTGATTAAAATAGCCATGCACCGAGCACAACTGCCTGCAATTTTAAGTAGTTGTTGGCAGCTGAAAAGTTGCCCCAGTTGACTCTCCACTTGGCCGAGTGTAAATAAATGCATTTGCAAACTGTTTGGGGACAGTTGTAACTATCCCCCTCAACAGCTGCCGCCGTGGAAAAGCACTTTGCAGTACACTACGATGTTTCTTCCTTCCTTGCTTGTTGCCTTGCCACAACAAATAAAACATGGAAGTTTTTCAATTTTTTGGCCCAGAGCCGGCGACAAGCAGCAGAACAACGAAATAAGCACCCGAGTGGCGTCAAATGTCCAACTAATAATTTGCAAGCGAAAGCCAGGCGACAAAGTTTTTTGTATTCTCTTCCTATGTTTATTTTTTTTTGCAGTTGTTGTAGCTTGTTACCTTGGCAACTTTTTTGGGAGCCTGTCTCATTAGAAATTCATATATTTATGCGGCAACTTGTTCGGCATAAATCCGAGGGAATGCGCACGGACGTGACATACAGCTGAGCGGGATATTTCATCTTCCCTTATTTCGTTTTGTCTTCGTTTTGTTGGGTAAGGGAGACGTGCTTAATCGTGGAGTGAGCTTGACTTGCAGCAGCTTTGCTCTCAGCATTTTCTGCTAAATTTGCATTAATGCAAATAGTAACAAAAGTGACAAGAGCGAAAGAGAGCGGAAGAGAAAAGGACGACTGCAGTGTCATTTGCAAAATTTCGGTTGGCATTTTGGCTGAATGCGAAATTGGTGCTTTTCGTACTTTTTTGGCCAACAACATTGTCGCCTGTGACGTTTGAGTAGTTGAGTACTCCACCTCTGGCGTCAGTGGCAGCTACGGCTCATGCTGTGGTTGTCCTCTTTGTGGTTTCCTTTTTGTATTTTATGCGCTATTTATTGTCGCAACAGCAGAAGGAGCTTTGCTGCTTCTTACACACTCAACACAACACAACACAACGCAACAGAACAGAACACAACAATGTGTCTGGCAACCCGCAGACTCGACAAACAGTTTCGTGTTTTCTGTGTTTTCGGTGCTGCACCACATGACGTGTGAGTGATTTATGTTTCCAGCGCATTGCAAGTGCTTGCAAGCAAATTATGTATACGCCATGTTGCGATACACACTTTCGAATGCTCATTTAATTGCACGAAGATGCATAATTGATTGTATCACCCATCTCTATGCTTATGAATTATTTATTTATAATTTAAAGTTTGCTGTCCATAAGCTGTCACAATAATCGAAGCCTCGCTTCCCTTCATCTTCCTTTCTGTTTTCGTTTTGGACATTCTAAATCCATGTCTACTTCACTTTTTTTTCTCTGAGCTGTATACAAACAAATGAAAGTCATTTGCCACGCGCTATGGGCCAAAAAACTTGTTACCAAAACAAAGCAAAAAATGACTAAAGAAGCAAAAAAAACCAAGATGAAGGTAAAGGTAACTTTTCAAGTGGCGAAAAAGCCAAAAGCAAAGTCGAAATAAAACTCAATTTGTTGTTGTTATTCGTCTCCGAGTTGAATTCGACTTCGACCTGAGGCGAAAAACGAAGCCAAACCGCTTTGCACTTACAATGTAAATTATGCAAATTTTCTTAGGGAAAGTAGTCGGAAAAGTTATTTGTTATTTGGTATTTTCGCTCTGGCTTGTGGGTTCCGACCATGTAAAACAAATGTAATAAATTTAAAAGCTTGTATGCTTAGCTGATAATCAACTCTCTCTACTTTCTTCTCGGGTTAGGTTTCCAAGTATTCTGGACACACACACACACACACACACACACAGGAAAGGTAACTACAATGTCATGGGGTGACCATTTTGTGGTTGTGATTTGTCATTGCCTGAATAAATGAACTGATTGCCATCTTGGTTAATGAGCTTCCAGAACCATTTCGACTCCAATTTCATGGACTGCTTGCAAAGGTCAAAACTCTGTTCAGCTCTGCTCTGCGGTTTCCTTTCACTTGCTGTTGCTTTTCCTGCTGCTGCTGCTGTTGCTGATGGCTAACAAATGATAATTCAACCAGAGCTGGTGACTACAACATTCATCTCTGTATCAGTAATGGCTTACACTTTTCATACATATTTAAGTCATATATACACTGACAGCAAAAAGGGAAAGCACAATAAATAAATCAAAACAAGCAGGAAAAAGAAAGCTGCAAAAAAAGAAAAATAAACTATAAAACATAATATTTCTTTAGCCAGAGCTATGCATACACAGCAGAGAAATTCTTTAAGCTTACTTTGAAAAACAAAGGCGAGTAGATTGAAATGTCCAGCGGATAGGAAATGTAACAAGTTTGTGCTGACAAAACTTTGATACTGGGAAAACTAATTGCCAACTAAACTCGTAACAAAAACTAAACAAATTATGTGGCAAAAGTAATTTCGCAAAATTTCGAAAGCTAGCCAATAGTCCGCTCAGCGAATTTAATTAAAGCTGATTCAATTTGCGACAGTTTGAGTTTGCGTTTGCGTTCGCGTCATTTGCATTCAGATTGTGCTCGAGAGCAAGTGCATCGCAAACATCGATGCTAATTAAAGTTTTGAGTGGCTACAACCGAGAGCGAGTGAAAAAGATGGGATGAGACACTCACCTGTCCATGAGATTGGGATTGCCACCGTGCTTGCGCAAGAAACTGCTCGTCGTCTGTTGTGTCTTGCCGCGCATTGAACTCGTTGTGGCCGACGACAACGATGTTGTTGTTGTTGTGGCTGTTGTTGGCGTCGAGGATTGTCGCAAGATGCCGCCGCCGGCAAAGCGGAAGCTGCTCCGTCCAATGCTCGTGACATTTCGACCACTTGCCCCATTGGCCACATTGCGAAAACTAACGCTGGCCATGCTGCGATTATTTGTTGTTGTTGTCCGTTGCTGCATCAATGCTCGCTCCGTTGGCTCATTGTTATTGGAAGTCATTGTGCCTCCATCCCCAGCATATCGTGTTCTTGTGCCACTTCCTCCACCTCCACCTCCGACTCCACCTCCGCCTCCTCCGCTGTCATTGTTAAAGTTGCGATTGCTGTCTCCCATGGCGAGGCATTTGTTGTTGCCGTAATTATTGCTGTTGAAACTGCTGTGCATCTGCAACTGTTGCTGGCTATGCTGAGGGCGTATGGTGAAACGGCCGCCGAGCCTAAAAAGAGAGACAGCACAGAACAGTAAGAGAGAGAGAGCTGTCAGGATCGATGATTTGCTTGATTGCTCGACTGTCTGGCAGCGTGTTGTCTTTTGATTGAGTTAAAGCCAATTTGATGCGCATGACAGCGCATTGATTGCCCTTAACGCAGTTCGTCAACAGGCGACACACTTGCAAGGAAAACTTGCAAGTTTCTACAAGAGATGAAGTGACTCTTTTGTTTGCCAAGTCAAAGTTATGAGCTTCAATCAACCACATAGCTTGGCACTGAAACTGTGGAATTCACTTTGCAATGCTGCGATGTCTGTGTATTCAATTACTCATACGCCCCGTCTGACGACTTGTTGAAGCCATTTTCATTTGCGCATAATTTATTGGTATTGATTTGCTTGGTAATCCAATTGCATCTACCGTTTTGACGCTTGCATTGACCAATTGCTCTCTCTCTCCCTTTGGTCAAAGGTGACACAAATCTCAGCATTCCAATGGCCCAACTAATTGCATTTACTCTTACTCTGCTGTCTGTGTCGAAGTGTGTGTCGAGCGGTGTGTGTGTGTGCAAATGTCAAAGTTTTCAATCCACTTACCGACGGAAGAGCTCGCTCTCCGGATGCTCGGCTGCGAAACGTGCCTTCTTGCGCAGCAAGGGAATGGTGAGCGCATATGTGGAGACCATCATCAGCATCGGTATATAGAATGCCACCAGGGAGCCAAAGACAAAGAACGCTCGATTGTTAATGACACATACATTTGGCTGCGGCATAATGTTCTTCTCATTCACCAGACCTAGAAATCGAACATGATTCACGATATTCACGATAAAAGCAAAAGAATGTTGCTGCTTTCAAGCTCACCCAGCACTGTTATCGAGCTGGAGACCAACATGGCCATGGCCCAGACAATGGCTATCTTGATGCCGGCCAAACGTTTGGTGGAACGATGCCGAGAGCCGAGTGGATTCCTTATGCCCAGATATCGCCCCAAACTGATGAAGCACATGTGCAGTATGCTCGACGAACAGGCAAGTACATCGCAGGTGACATAGACATTGCACCACGTGAACCCGAGTGGCCAATAACCTGCAGAGAAAACAGAAAAAAGAATTACACAAAACTGCAAGCTGAACAGAGAGAGAGAGGGTGAGAGGAAATTGCTTCACTGAGCTGCCTGGCTGCTGGCTGCTAATGAAAAGCGCATGGAAATCAAAGTTAATTGAAATGGGATTGTGCAGACGAAGAACACAAAAACGAAAAAGTAAAAGCAAAAGCAAAAGGTAAATGAAAATGAAAATGCAAAGCGAAATGAAGCCGTAATCAATGCGAAAAGGAATTGTTTAGCTGAAATTGAAATTGAGCTGCGTCAAATGTAGTTCGAAGCAGCTGCTGCAAGATTATGAATATGTTAGTAGATGGCTGCAAGTTGAAGCAGCAACGCTGTTGGCCAACAAACTCGGCATTAATTAGTACAAATTGCGCTTAAATGCGACGTTGTTGTTCGTCTTGTTTGTTACACGCTATTAGGCGCTCTGCGTGGGTTTTTCTCAGCTAATTGTAGTACACTGACGCAGCCAGACAGCTGGTGAGACGGATCAAGAGCCAGCGAGGGGACGAGGTCAAAACAGACAAGCACAGACGCGTCCACTCGACACACACACACCGACACACGCACACACTTGAGAGCGAGAGAGGAAAGCGTTGAATGGAAAAGTCCGGACCCTCATGTCGTATTTAGTTTTATATGCTTGTCACTTACACACACACATACAGACACAGACACAGACACAGACACGCACCGAGAAGTGGCGCGCACACAAAGGCATCAAAAGCTGAAAATGTATTTATTACGTATACGACATGCTGTCCGTAAGCTGGGTGCCTCAAGTGCCAGCCAGAAGTGTGGATGGGCCTAAACAGACAACGCGCCTAATTCCAATGTGTCTGTCATTTCAGATACCCTCTAAAGCAGCACTTAAGTGGGCATATACACACTCAAACACACACGATTACAGGGTATTAAGTGTCTTTATCTCTTTGCAGCTGCTTGCTTAGAAGGTCTGAGGTCATCATCAGCATCCGCTTTATGCGCTTTTAATGTGCAAATATATTTAAAATTCGAATTTGGCTTATTAATTTTACGACGGAGCCCAGCTGCAATTTATTTCCCAAGCTGACATCAAAACCAACAGCTTTTTGATGCCAAAAAAGCTTAAGCCAAGTTAATGTCAGCCAAGAAAGAGAGACAGAGAGAGAGAGCAGAAACAACACAAGAAGGAAGCAACTAAAAAAATACATGGCTGCAAAGCAAACAAAACACAGCGCGAATGTTTCCTGCTGCCCAGTCGACTGTTTGTTGTTGCTCTAGTTCTCGTTCTCCTTGTTGTTGTTGTTGTTGCTTTGGCTAAGACCACACTTAAGGCTTTTAGTTACATTTAGTTTGCTGTTGTCGTCGTCCTAGTCGTTGTCCTAGTCGTCGTCGTCTACGGACAACTTGAGCGTGAAAACAAAGACCTTGCCCTCTGACACAGCGCTGGCAAGTAAACAAAAGTGGCACAATGAGAAAGTTGCCACTGCAGCAGCGTTTCGCTTGCCACATCGGAAAACTGTTGCATAAAGCGTCGCGTGGCGAACAAAGTGCAAAACGAAAATGTAAACAAAAGACTAAAAGAACTGGCTGCAAAGAATGCCTGAAATTAAAGCGAAACCACAGACACTTTGCATGCTGGCAAAAGGATCAGCTTGGTTGTGTCTCAAGGACACACGCAGTAATTGAGCGTAGTTTAAAGCATAAATTATGGCGAAATATACTTGTAACTTGTTCATCATAGTGGTTGCCAACTATATATTCGAAAGCTACCACTAAATTATCTTCTCCCCATTTGCAGCAGTGTCCTGTTCTGTCCGGTTCAACTGAATGCACAACTAATGTGCTCATAATAAAATGAAATTCGCTAATGTTGTTAATGCGCTTCGTTGCGGCACAACCCGCTAAGTACACACACTCACACCCACACTCACACCCTAACACCCACACCCTTATTTCCCATATGGAGTTGTGCTCCTACTCTATGGGATTTATGGGGTTTGAGGTATTCGGTTTTGGGTTTTTGGGGTTTTTGCCATCATGCGAGAGAGACCAATTTATGTGTTTGATCTGTTCATGCTACGTTGAGCTCTGTTGCACAGAACAAGCAGCCAGGCAGGCAGACAGGCAGACAGACAGACAGACAGATGCTGGCAAAGCCTTATCTCTGCCGCATGCAAATTAGACAAGCACGAATATGTTCATAATACTGTTTACATATTTAACTGACAATCTGTCAGCTTTTATCGCAAAACGCAATCCACAAATTTAAGTTAGTTTTTTTTGTGTCAGACAATCAGCAAAAAAAATCTATAAAATTCAATACGGCTTTTCATGTTAAATGATAACTTTAGAATAAATGATGGCGAAAATCTGTTTAATGATAACTATAACAAAATTTAGTACTGCTTTAGAATAAATTATGGCGAATAAATATTTAATGGCAAGTATATTATTAAAATTTTAATAGAAGTACTTCAAAAAGCAAACTTTTATATTTGATGTACGAAGAGTTAACTTAAACTGAGCATCATTAAAAGTTTAAAATCATTGTGACCATTTTCTTGTCAAATAATACTATAAAATTTCTTACTACTTTAGAATAAATGATGGCAAAAATCTGTTTAATGATAAATACCAAAAAAGTCTGTACTACTTGAGAATAAATGATGACAAAAATCTATTTAATGATAAGTACAAAAATAAGTAAAATTAAATAGAAGTTCATAAAGCAGATTTGTTTGTGTTAAGAGTTAACTTAAACTGAGCATCATTAAATGTTTCAAATCATTATGATGGAATTAAATGCAAGCTTTACTTTTCTTGTCACAAAATACTATAAAATTTCTTACTACTTTAGAATAAATGATGGCGAACATCGGTTTCATGATAAATAACAAAAAAGTCTGTACTACTTTAGAATAAATGATGACGAAAATCCATTTAATGATAAGTATATTATTTAAATTTAAATAGAAGAAGTTCATAAAGCAGATTTGTTTGTGTGAAGAGTTAATTTAAACTGAGCAAAATATTCCCAACCTCATTAAAAGTTTCAAATCTGTATTTAAATGCGAGTTATTCTTTCAAAGTCAAACAAAACTACTTTACAGAGAAATTCAAAGCACTTTAAAGGCTACTAAATCAAGTAAAGTCTATACCTTAAAGTGTAGGTAAAATGATGCTGCAACTTTACTTTAAGTATAAGAAAAATCTTGAGTGAAACAAGAGTGACACAAATGTAAGACAGCAAGTTGATGGAAAATGTAATTGATATATGTATGTATATAGTAGTGTGTAGTAAAATGTATACACTTTCTTTTTTTCTGAACCCGTCGCTCGCTTGGACAGCAAGCAAGTAGAGCTATTTGCTGAGCTATTATAATATTCCGAGGTAATTGCTGCAGTTTTTATAGCCGTGCTGCACTCTGCAGAATTTAAGAAGCTTAAAAGCAAAATAAGAAATGAAGAACTCAAAAGGTTGCATTTATGTGGACACGATGTGGGTTGGCGGCAGCGGAAATGGCTAGTTGCGATGCTTCATGTGCTTGCCAAGGACTTTGCACGAATAATTCATGTACAGTGCAATGCACACATAGACAGACAGAGAAGAAGACAAACTACATAGCGATACTTACCCAGAAATGCTGGAATGGCGCCCATGGGCATCACAAACAGACTGACAAGCAGATCGGCGATGGCCAGCGAGAACAGAAAATAGTTGGTCACATTCTGCAGCTTGCGATCCAAGGCGACGGCGAGACACACGAGAATATTGCCTAAGCCGCCGGCAAAGATGAAAAACACGACGAATAGAAAGAGCCAATCGTAACCGTGCGGCGTATAGTCGAATATACTTCTGGCGATGACAATGTCGCTGTCGGTAGTTGTTGCTGTGGCCGCAGACGTGGTCGTGGTGGTTAGAGCCGTGTCCGAGAGCGTATAGTTGGACAGTATCATGTCGAGGCTGGCGGTCACATTGCTGACAGTCTGGTTGCCAAGGCTGCCGGTGACATTGTTGGCCAGTTCGGTTAGGTTCAGCCACGACCAGAGGCCATCGCCCAGTTCAATGTGATAGTCGTACAATGTTGTCGTGGCACTCACATCAACGTCAGCCAATTCGCCAGCTGTGCTCAGCTCCTGTTGCAGCTGACAGAGTAGAGTTTGCTGCTGCTGTTGTTCGTTGCAGACGAGCAGACTGCGTTGTCGATTGCATTGGGCACTAAAACTAAGCGTATCACTCACATTATCACTAACGGCCTCGATGATTGCCAGTTGAAATTGCGCATACGCCTCGTGTGGCGGCCTCAACAGTTGTGTCTCTAGCGCACAGGATGTTGCCCACTCCTGCAGCTCGTCCTCGTTGCTGTTGATGTTGCATGCATAGAATGCCTTCTCCTCGTCTCTCTCAAATGCTTGCAAGCTACAATGGAATGTTGTCGTCGTGCTGTTGCTGTTGCTGTTGTGGGTGTTGCTGTCGCTGTTGTTGTAGTTGTCGTTGGCACTTTGGGCTGCCTCGCAGTTAATGAAAGGTTGCCAAAGTTTGTGCTCTGCCACACGACAATTGAAGTCACGTGTGGCAAGTGTGTATGTTGCATCTGTAGCTGTTGCTGTTGCATCTGTTGCAGTTGTCGTTGTTGTTGCTGTTGTTGGTCCATGACCAGCCTCGCTTTGCATCTCCATTTCATTCTAAAGCTGTGTGGCGTGTGCTTAATGACAACAACAACTTGTTATCCTTGTTGTTGTTGTTGCTGTTGCTGCTGCTCGTATGTTGTCCTTGCTATTATTGTCTGCAAGAGATTGAAAAACATAATTTAAAATAATACATAATTGTAATGCTACCTGCACACTCACACTCTCTCAACATACTTGACTACTATATATAGCCTGACTGGCAACGAGAAATCCAACATTTTCTAATTAGTCGCAAATAAATGGTTTCGCAAATTGTGTGCGACATGTTTTGTGGTCGACACCACAGCAAATCCGCTACCAACTTTGTTTAATTAGCCACCGAGGATGCAAATGCAAATGCCACTGCTACTATGTACATATAGAAATTTACATACACAGAGAGACTAAGTCAGTGCGGGTTTTTGAAAAACAAAACAAAACAAAACAATGCTGATTGCAAATGTATTTTTATTAACAGCAAATGTTTCTAGACTATATTTATAGCATTTAAATTTATTTGAATAAAGAATACAATTTTTATTTTTAATGTTTTTAAATTTTTATTATAGTTTTCTTATTTAAAAGGTCTTGACTTCAAGTATTTGGCTATACTATAATTCAAATTATGAATTATTCACTTATTGAGCTCTAAGCGATATCAGCTATTTTGTTTTTAGCTGATATTAAATATTAGATTAAATATGTGTCTTTATTTCGTTATCAAAGTAAAATGTTGAGCATAATGAAATATTTAATGCAATTTATGAGACTTAATTTTAAATTCGAGCTTGTTTTCTCGCTGTGCATGGATGTGTGTCCTGCTGTTTATTTATATGCGTATGTATTAATGTTTTTTCGCATGTTTACACGTTGCTGTCAATAGCTGGAGCATGACACGCTCAATGGCGCTGCACTTGCTGTTGCTGTTGCCGTTGCCTAGTTGCAGTTGCATCACCATTCCAGTTGCACCAACAGCAGCAACAACAGCAGTAACGGCAGCTTCCGTCAGTCGTCAGAATGTCAGTTGCTGCTGCTGCTGTTGCTGCTGTGAATGGCATTTCAACAAAAGGACAGCTCTCATTGACGGCGTCGGCGCGGCTTTTGTTTACCGTTGGCATCGACTGCTGTCAGCTGTCGCCAGTTTGCCAGCCTCACGGACTGGCTGCTGTTGTCCATGATGTGTTTGCTGCTGTTGCATGCAACACCCACGCGCCTAAAATGCTTTTTGTTTGGCATTTGCATTGGCAGCTCGGCAATTTTGCGCTGCTGTGCGACCCTTTGCTTTCACTGATAATGAGCTCACACACACACACACACACACACACAGTAAGTAACACACCCACACGCACACTCACACCTAAACACACACTTAGCTAGCTCAGCATAGCTAGCTCGACACTTGGCGACTTCTCGCTGCATAAAGGGTTAATTAAAAATGCACCAGGCCACAACAAGATTTATGCAAATGCTGTTGCCACAGCTGCGTGACACTGGCCTGCCACACTTCTTCTTCTGCTTTTTCGCAGCTGCTTTGCCACTTTCTGGTTTAATAAATTTCAATTAAATTCGCTGCGCTTAAAGCTGCGCCCACAAATTGTGTCGCAACGTTCTGAGAGCATGCCGCATCGTGGCTCAATAAACCAAGTTGCAATATATTGTTGTAATATTTTTTGATCACAAAATATTTGCCAAACTATTTTCCATGCGGCGAGTGCGGGCTGGCATTGGGTGGGATGGGTGGCACATGTGGCATGCGGCATCAGGCATGTGGCATGTGGCAGCAGCAGCAGAGTGCCGCTAAAAAGCGCATTCAGTATGCAAGTGATTTGGCCAATCAACCGCAACAAAGGCAGCGTTGTTGAGTGCTCGGGGGCGTGGCGTGGCCATCAAACAGCAGTCATCGCACACACACAAACACATGCACACTCTCACACACACACATGCAGAGTCTGGGCAACCCCGACATTTGCAATTTGGCGTTTGGTAAAATGAAAAATTTTTTGCTTTTGTCAAAAATGAAAATAAATGGAACGCACTTTGCTCGCCTTTCATACACTACACTTCGCTCGAGCAGCGGATGGCAAACAATTTGAATGTGGCAACAAAAATGTTGCACATGGCAAGCTGCAACATGCATGCTCTGGAATACCGCATACAAAGACTTTTTGCGTTATCTTTGATTATGCTTAAGGCAAGCTATGCATACTTATTTTGACATGGAATTAAATTGTAATTGAAAATGCGTATCGAGGTATGCAAATACGCATGAATGTATCACTCAGTTTGTTATGCATAATATTATCAGATTAGAGCAAAAAAGAAATTGGGCAATGAGTAAAAGAAAAATGACATCAAAATTTTAATAATATTTTACGTGCATTTTTGGGAGATTAAATCCAAATTTACTTTTAAATTTAGCTTAACATATTTAAAGACTGATTAGATATTGTAGTGGAATATGGCTGCAAGTTAATCGGTCTTTCATTAATAAAAAAATATAAATAAATAGTACTATTTTTTATAAAATATTTACAAATAAGAAAATGGGCAAAACTGAAACTTCGCTATTTCATTGATAAAAGAATTATAAAACTATAGTATTCTTTTTTCTTTTAGAGGCCCTAATTCATTTCTTTATTAGTTGAATATATCTCGGAGCTGAAATTATATAATATATTTAAAAACTGAGTGGAGATGATACGAGGAATATTTATCATTCTTTTCTCTATACTTAATGTTTCTAAAACTAATTCTAAATCAAGTTGAAATTATTTCGTAATTGAAATAATAATAATATGTATAATGAGTATAATTGTACGCATTGCTTGCTCTATTATTACTATTGATAGTAAATTCTATTATATTTAGAATGGATCTTATAAGTTTAGGAAAATTTCCAAATATTATTGGATTTCAAAAACGCACATCTTAATACCTCGTCATTTTCATTCCTAATTAAAAGCTTCACTTCATTTAATATAAACAATCAACAATTCCTCTCTAAGTAGAGCATTTAAAATTCGTTTGTTGAGTGCTTTCCGTTTAGAGTATTTTTGGTTAGCCGCAGCAGTGTGTTTGTAATTCGCAATTTTGTTTAGCAGCTGCTGCGGTTTCGCTGGCAGTGAAAGTTATTTTTGATTGGATTTGCGCTCGAATGCAAACTGATGGCAGACTGATGCAGACGGCGGAAGTTCGCCAGGTCACCAGCAGGTAATCCTGGTGACAAGACCAGCTGACATTTTACTCGATCCCAATGGGTTGGACACTTGACTAGTCTTGACTGTTCGCCTGCCTGTGGCAGACGAGCTCTAAACATAAGGAGTTGCGACGGGGTTGCCAGCAAGCCAGCAAAACGCTGCTCCACTCATATGCATATATAATGTGCTTGCTTTGACAGCACTCTCGTCGACTTAATTTGAGTGGCGGCCACAATCATGTGCCTACTGCTCTTCACCTCCTCGCCTTTCTCCCTCTCTGTTTACTCACTCTAAAGTCAGAGGCAACAGCCGGGGGCTTTAATGATGTCTCGCTGCAATTTAAAGTCCGGCTGCAAAGGCAACTACTTGGCTTGTCCTGGTTTCACTTTTCCACCTTCTTCTGTTTGTTGTTTGCTATGCCTATGTGTATGTGTGTGTGTGTTTGTGGATGGCGCTTTAATGAGTCGCCGTCAGGCAAACAGCAGCGAGCAACGAGCAGCGGCCAACTTTTGTTTGATTGTTGCAAAATGGCTGCAGCAACAGTCGGGACAAAAAGTCAAAGTGCAAAAGGAGATGCGACCAAGCGCCCCAAAACACACACACACATATGCAAAGTACTTAGTCAGTGTGTGTGCGTGTGTGTGTTGCTGTAGTGTGGCATAATTAAGCCGCTCGTCTATGTGTCACAGCTGAAAATAATGATGCAGCTCTTCATCAGCTGCAGTCCCCCAACAAATCAACTTGAAATTCCATTGAGAATGTTCCCAGAATTTGGGTTACAAAGACTGGGCTGCAGTTCGTTAGAATTAGATGACAAAGTTGCCTTTATTAAAGGACATACCAAATTATTGAAAACAAGGAAGAAAGCTACAGTGTGCTCGACTGTGAGATACATGATACCCATTGTAAATAAAAGTAAGCCCGGGCGGTGTTCATTTTAAAATATATCAGTACCAAAACCTAAGCCTAAAAATATATCAAAAGTTATATTTGTTATATTCAAAATATACCATAGAGTGGAAAATATAGGATCGGAGTTGCCTTCTACTGTCTGTAATACATTTCCAGCCACAAAGTTAAAATACCCTTTCTATACTATGGGTAGTAGGTATTAAACTAATAAGCATCAATAACTAAATTCGTTTATTATGGCTTATTTATTGTTGTGCGTTTAATTATAGATTTGTATTTACCTTAAATGAAATGAATGCATATCATATTGTTGACTGTTATTAAATGCATTGAATGCATTTCAAATGTCGAGCTACGTGCGGAATTAAAGTGATTGGAACAAACGAAAGTTTAAACCGTCGTATACGCAATATATGCGCTGCGATTAAAGAGAGATTTTTCAACCGCAGTTAGAAAATGAATACCATAGAAAGCCATTTCATGGTGCGGAAAACACGCAGCCCGTGACAGCCATAATAACAATAAAGCGAGTGGGAAGCGAGAGAATATAAACTACAGCGAAAACAGGAAAAATAATATTTGCATGAAACACAATATTTGTTGATACTCGCTAGGTTTTTATATGTTTTGTTTTGCATTAAAACTTTTTAAATGCGAGTGAGTATTTTGTGAGCGTTAAGTTATTTTTAGCTTTTTTTTATTGAGATGTGCACTCAACAGGAAACCGAGCGAGTCTTATCGCTTAACGAAGATCAAGATCAATTGCAAGATCTATTTGCTATACCGAGCTATCGAGCTATCGAGCTGTTGGCCAACTGTGTTGACATTGCATTTGCATTTGCACGAGTTGTTGTTGTTGTTGTTGTTGTTGGCGTCAGTCGTGTGTGGCTTAATTTGTGGTTAATTATGTAATTAATTATTAACGGTGCACTGCATTTGCTGCGTTGCGGTTGACTTGCATTTCAAGCGGCTTAAACTGGCGCTGCATTGTCAACATTTTATGGTCATGTTCAGTTAGTTGCACATACAAGATGTTGCCAACACGCCCCCAACAGCCAACAGCAACGACGACAGCCAGTTGGCTTCAATTACACAAATAAATTGCTGCTCATTTGCCGAAACGAAACGAAACGAAACGAAACGTAAAGCCCAAACACATCAGCATTAACACTTTGCTAGCGACCCAAAAAAAGGGGGAACAAAAAAGGAAAAATTATTGCAAATTATTAATAAAAGACGCGCGTTCGGAGACGCCAACAAAAACAACAACAACGACAACGAGCTTAATTGCAACTTGTCCAGGCGTTGTGATTTGTCAAAAGTGTCGCCGCTGCGTCAGAACTCATCAATTATACAATGTCCGACAGTGAAATTGCCGAGAAATTTGTGTGAAAACTTCATTAAGCGGCGCGTCGCATCGCCCCAACAACAACAACAAATGCCTTCAAGTTACTTGGCTATGAGGTCCTCCGCCTAGCTGGTTTTGCGGACTACGCCTAGCAGGCAGTTAATGAAGA
Organism: Drosophila nasuta; assembly: GCF_023558535.2. NCBI lineage: Eukaryota > Metazoa > Arthropoda > Insecta > Diptera > Drosophilidae > Drosophila > Drosophila nasuta. The sequence goes on from NC_083456.1 coordinate 29,996,554, forward strand.
GAAATGGCCAAAAGTGTTTTATAAATGTTTGCCCTAACGGTCGACTGCTGAGCTGGTCTAACAACTTTCCCATAGACTATGTCTTTGCCTCTCTCTATGTCTGTGTGTGTGTGTGTCTGAGAGTGTGTGTGCATAAGTATTCTGAGGCAGCTGCAACTTTCGACATATTTTGTGCAAAGAAAATAGTTGCATTAAGAACAAAGTTTGCCACAGAATATGGCGACAACGTTGTTTGTCTTGCTTTAAGAACACGTTCAAAGCAAGGATGTGTGTATGTGTGTGTGTGTGTAACGTGCTTTAAGAGCAGCCGCAAACAACTTGTTCAAAGACACTCGGGCGTATGAGCAACGTCACTAGTTTCTTTGAGGCCTCTTTTTTTTTTCGGCTGTGCCTTAACAAAAAGTAGCTGTGATGCAAGAGTTCTTACTTGCCTTTCTCTCTCTCTCGCTCTCCCTCTCTCTTTGCGGCAGTTTTTTTTTCAGCCACCACTCGGGCGTATGATGAATATCAAAAGAACGTAATTTAATAGGCAGCAAGGCTCTTAAAGAGCATACGCAATTCGTTGTGCTAGTTTTTTCTGTTTTCTTTTTTTTTTGAATGTGGTTGTTTGCGATTGCTTAAGCACATTACTTCCTGCTTTTGTTGTTGTTGCTGCGGTTGTTTTGCGGAAGTGAGCATCGATAAATTTTCGTTTTTTACTTGTGTGTGTGGTATTTTTGGTGTTCTTTTGTTGCGGCCGCTTTGCTGTTGTTCTCGTTCTCGTTCTCGTTCTCGGCTTGGCACGAAATTTGCTAATAACTCGTGTGCTTTTATGGCGATGCTCAGCGAAAGATACGGAATGTTACGAGCAATGTCGGCCATATCTTAATAAATATATAGAGAGATATATATATATGCATGGCTATTAATCCCGGTCTGTCAGTCAATTATACTACTGATACGACGCGATGCTCTTTGACCCGGGGTTCAAATCGAAAAATGTGAGTCCCCTGACAGTCGACAGTCTCTGTCTTTGTCTTGCCATAAATATGCCAGGCACGCTGGAGAGCAATAGACGGCATCAACGAGACGGCCAAAGTATTGCCAGCTGTCAACAGTTGAATATCTATATTTATTTGCAGCTAGCGAATAATAAAAATATAAATGCAATGAACCGAATATATTTTGACAATCTAAATGGTTGATTTGCATTTGACTAAATGCAAACGCAAAAGAATTGAATTCGACCAATTATGAATTTCCTCTTCAATGCTTTTGCACTTTGGTGTCAAATTGATTTTGTGTGACAAAAAACAAACACGAAAAATCAGTTTGCATTGTAATTCGTTGCATTTAGAAAATAAAACTCGATTTGTTTGTTGTTGCCATCAACTCGATCAAAGCACATCAAGAGTGTGATTTTTGTCATTGGTCAGCGACGAGTGCTCAATCTATAGCTGCAGCTGGCTGCACTTGACCTCGACTATTCTGTGGGGGAAGGGGGGGAGTCGACTTAAAGGCTGACAACTGGAATTTAATTCGAGCAATTTGCATAATTATTAACAAGTTTTTAGTGGCAAGCATTAAATCTCTGCTCTGATTTCCCTCGACTATGTAGAGTAATCTTTTTTTTTTTTGTTTGCTTTTTTTTTGGCAACTTTTGTGAGTCACAGATTGGTGGCCATTTATTATTTTGTGTGCACAGATTTACGGTCGAGAACTTGAAACTGCCTTGCAGAAAGCACACATACGAACCGCAAGAAGTTCGCTTTGATTTACTGACGACTGCAACTTGAAACTGAATTCTGAAACTTGCCGCAATTTTCAACAGTTTTACAAGTGCTTCGGGGGCATTAAGTACATGTATACACTGCTGGCTGTCTGACAGCTACCGGTTGTGGTGAAAACAATTGAAAACTCTAGCCATAAATCTCAAAAAAAGAACGACTATAAACTGCAGATAGCTAGCTCTGCCTGCTCTCAACACAGAGTACAAAGATTAGACAGTAAAAAAAAAAACAAGATAGAAAACAAAAATCGACAAATCAACTCAAACATTCACTCAGCCATTGTTTGCAATTCATTGAGAATTGGCAATGACAGGTAGGCCAAATTCCAAATGCAAACGGCATATTCGCGCGCAACATTGCTCATACGCCACGTATTCATAAAAAAAACGCGCGCAGAAAAAAGAAAATAGCCCATATCGGCGCGTGTTTGTGTTTTCTGTTTTTTTTTTGCTCTCGCTGTTGTCATTCATGTTTTTTGGCTTCTGTGTTCTTTTTGATTATATTGTTTGCTGGCACTTAGCCAAGGTTAAAAAAACAAAACAAAAAGAGCAAGTGGTCGACGCATGCATACAAAAATATTCAGCCTACTTTATTCGGCCCTTTTATCGCCGCCCGCAGGCATGAAACTAACAAGTAGTCAACACACACTCACACACATATGAAAGTAATAAATTTAAATAAAAATCAAATGATTTACGACATTACAACACACACAGGCATAAAAACATCAACACGCAGTCGTATATCAAACGAAATATATATAATATTTAGATTTACAAGCAATTAAATTCCAATTACATCCATTAAATGAGCAATCCAATCAATTAGGCTTGTCACATTCTGTTTGTGTGTGTGGTTTTCGTTTGACAAATGCATCACTTGTAGCATTGATAAGGATAAGCACTTGCTTGGGGTTAGATTTGCGAGCAATTATAAGCAAATGATGCCTACAATGTTGTGATTTTATTAAGGTTAACAGATTTAAATTTTCATGGTAAAATTTCCATTAGATAAATCATAATGATTTAAGGCGTCATAATTTAATAAACATTGCTATTCTCTTATTAATATTTTTGAATAAGGAAATTCATACTACACTGAAAATAAAGATCAATTTCCAAAATCAAGAACATTCGTTCTTAAAAATTGAGTTCTTAAAATAAGACCACCTTAAGAACAAATTCTAATAGTTGACATTTGTAGTACACTTTAAAAAGACAAATTTCTAAAATCAAGAACATTCGTCTTGAAAATTGAGATCTTATAATAAGACCACTTTAAGAACTAAATCCTAAAACTAGGAACATTAGTTCGAAAATTGCCAAATTCGAAATTCAAAAAGAACTAAATACAAGATTTAGGTTATACATTTCTGTAATCCATTCTTTTACAGTTTATATCTAGTTTTAAGAGTATGGATTCATTTCTGTAATCCCTTCTTTTACAGTTTTTATCTAGCTTTAAGAGTATTCATTCATTACTTTCTGTATTGAAGTCTAAGAGAAGAAGGTCTTGGGTTCAAATGCTGCGCAAATCGATTATAAGTAATTCGTAAGAAGAGTGATTAACATAGGACTGCATAACTAACTAAATAATAAAATGGTAAACTAATAAATTAATAGTAAAAAACAATAAAATTATGTAATATTTGTTGTGATCTTATAATAAGATTTTTGGTCTCAAAACTATAAGATTTTTTTCTGGTATGAATAAAATTTTCGGACTTATGTTAAATGTTCTTGAAATCAAGATGTATTTCTAACATTTATTTTTCTTTATTAATAAGAAATGCGTTTTCTAACATTAAGTTTTTCTTGTTATTGACGCCCTTTTTAGATCAAAAATCTTAGTACTAAGATCCAAATCTTGATTTTATAAATTTTTTTAGTGTATTTATATATGGTACTATAAATAAATGAAAAGAATTCTTATTATATATGGTACTATAAATAAATGAAAAGAATTCAAAGACTGTAAATAACTCTAATGATAATGTGAAACATATCACAAAATGAGACCAATAAAAAATAACGAATCATTCATTATGGTTTTAAACGAAGCAAAAGCAATGAAAAAACATATTTTTTAAAAACAAAATCGCATTTTAATTGAAATAAAATACGCCTGTATTTGCAGTTTAGATTGTAATTACATACAAAACAAATAAAGTTAGCAAATATGCTCGTTTGGCATTAAAAGTATTTTGCGCAGTGCAACGCATTGAATTTTAAAATAATACACGTAGTATAAATATTATTTATATATATATTTATACTATATCTGATGGTTACACACACATTAGTTCGTCTATTGTTACAGATGTTTTGCGTATCTAGCTGGAAACTATTTGCAGCCATATAAGGCTGCAGCTGGCACGTGCATCGCCCCCCTCCCTTCTCCTCCTCCTCCTCTTCCGGTTGGGGCACATTTATCGCCTGCATTTACCTGTGCTCAGTGCTCACCGGCAGCGACGGCGGTATCTTAATTGTGCTGTCAATCATTTTGCATATTTGCTCAGAGACAAAATGTTTGATGGCCAGCGCGACGGTCGCAGCGTACGCATCGCAACAACAATAATGGCAAAGATAAATTTAAATAAATAAATAAATATAGTATACATAGGCAATAAAATGTGCATGCGAAGATGTTTGCTGTCAAGTGGCCCGATAAATGCGGTCAACTAAGTAGGATGACAAATCGTCAAACGGGGGAAATATTTTCGCATAGTTAGTCACGACAAAAGACTGAAATTCAATGTTGATTGTTTTGTTCAATTAGCGTGGCACAATATTTATGACTTTTCGATATCCATTCAGCAATTTACACGCCAGCCAATTAAGTGATAAGCCATCAATTAGACAGAGATAGAGAGGCAGAGATCGTGGGAGATCTCAACGTCAAATTGCGCATAAGAATTCGCACAATTGCTCAAAGTCAACAGGCAAAAGACGATTAATTACAGACATCACTTAGGCTCGACTACAACTTGTTGTTGTTTGATTTCAGCACTTGATGTTTTGTGTTTGTTTTGATTTGGCATTTTGTTTACCTCGTCACTTTTGATTGGCCAACTCAACGGCACGCAACTGGAATCTTGATAGTATACAATTTATGCAGCTTTCGATGATGATAACATTTACGATAACGATTAAATTTTTATGTGGCCCGCTGGCAGACATTGAGATCATTGAGAATGGGCGCCATGAATGAATTAAGTTTAATGCAAATACTCATACTCATAATACTGTATTCCCCTAGTAGATATATAAATAACTCGTAAAATATAAATCAACATGTGGAGCGTATAAATTGAAATTGAAATATGCCCATGATATATATTGTGTGTACAGTTTATATTCTTTTATATTCGCTTATTATTGCAGGCTACACTTAGCATGCCTGATGATTGCATGTTCAAAATATTTACGAAAGAATTCATTGCGCCCGAAAGTTAATAAAAAGATTAAGTGCGTTTAATTTAATTAATTACGCACGCAGCGTTAAATTGGAATACTAAAGTCTAAAGGTCATTTCTGAAAATTGTAAAAATATTTGTATAAAATATATTAATGTCTTTCACTCAGCTTGAGTCATTCGATTAATCGAAAACTATTTAAAAATATTACTTATAAAATCAATATGTATTTTAAAAGTTTTATTTTTTATCCGATGCTGCAATTAGCTAAGCCATTTGAGCTACATAATCGATCAAAAGTTGATGGCAAACTATTTAAAAAATATTTGTAAAACACATTTTGCTGGCAGGAAAGTACTTGGAACTCGCTTAAGTCACTTCACAAAATCTGAACAGTTTGGCAAAGTTACTTGCTGACCTCTCACAGCTAACATCATCACATCGATTGGGGGACTTCTGGTGGCAACACTTGTGCCACAAGTAGCGATAAGTTGTTCCACGCCTGTTGCTGACAGCACTTAAGCAGCCAAACATCCAAACAGCAATAGAGCTTGCGTCAAAAACTTGAGGTAATCAACGGCATTTTATGTTGATTTGCCACTAAAGTTTTACTGGTTCCACTTATCTCAGGGATACTACGTCTATGGCATTTGCCACAAAAGTAAATGACTTTGCATTTCGCCCTAATGACAAAACACACACATCTCTTCATCTCTACATCTTTGCCGACACCTTTCACAGGTGTCATTAAAAGTTTTCGCTTAATAGTTTAATTTCCTGACAGGGCTTTAAAGAAAATGTGCGTATAACGTGCGACGGAAACGGAGAAAACCAAGGAAAACCTCAGAAAGGTGCGAGGACATTAAAAAAGGTAAACATTTGATTTTGGTTTTTGGGGTTTTTCGGTAATAAATCTCTGTCTGACAGTTGTTGTTGCTCATTGTTTTTGCATTTGTTTTGTGTGCGGACAGTTGACTTATTTTACATTTTGTGGTTGCTTAAGTAGCAAACGTTGTTTTTTTAGTTTCCTCTCAACTAATGAAACACAATACTGCCATATTTGCACTTCATTGTCTCAAGAATACGTATACGCACCTGCTACTATTGTTGTTGTAGTTGCTGTTGTTGCTCGGGCTTTCGTGTCATTTGCTGGCGCATTTAAAACATGACTTCCTTTATCATTTTTATGCTCGTGCTATTTGCCTTTCCTTAATTGTTCGTGACTTTGCCTTCTCCCTCTCCTTTTGCTGCTGCTGCTGCTGCTGGCAGCAAACAAAGCTAGCGCAACAAATTTACATTCATGTAATTACGTAATCAACGGCAGTCTGGTTACGAGCTTAGGGGAGAGAGTCGAGAGGGAAGGGGGAGGAAGAGTGTTCGAGAGTGAAGGACACCACGAAGTTTACTTTATGCAGGCGTTGCTTTGATTTCCGCCGGCTTCCTTCCGGTACACCTTATTTACATCGCCATTATTCTTTCTCTTTTCGTTATTTTTTGCTTCGTTTTTTTTATTTGTACTTTTCATGTATGTGTAAACACACATGCACACACGCACACTTGCACACGCACACACACTTTCGAGTTAATTTTTAATTAATTTACATTTGAAATTGTTGTGTGTGCTCTCTAGCTTCTGCTGTTGTTTTTTGTTTCTTGCAGTTTAGTTTCGTTTTTTGTGTTGTTTTGTTTTTCTTTTGGATTCTGCTTGATTAACAACCTTCACACGTGCCGACAATTTAAGCAGAGCTAAGCACTTGCAACAATCGTAAAACTATTCTGAATTTAACTAGTTCTCCTTCGCTTCGCTTACACTGCAAATTAGAAGAGACAATTAAAAAAAAAACTTTGTCAGTGCTCTGCCGATAAATTCTGTGGAAAGGTAAAGAATATTCCTCGAATTTTATGGAAGTCAATTTCAACTGATATTCAAATTCTCTAGAAATATGATTTATTTTGTGAATTGCAATGGTTTAATTTTCGGTTTATTTTTGCCCCAATTATAGATATTGGTTTCAGCGTTTATTATTAGTTTTATCATATTTCCAACTAAGTAATTATAGATTTCTGACTTGAGGCTGGAATAAATAGTCTCTCATTCTATTTATACTTCAGTAAATTTAGTAATAGAACTGTTATTAAGCAAATTTTGAAGGTGCTTTTATTTTATGTGTTTTTTTTTTCTCTATATATATTAAATGGGTTTAGTGTTTAATATTGGTTTTTGATATTTTTACAATTAAATGGTTGTAGATGTCTGACCTGAGGCAGAGTTTAATACTCTCTCATTATTTTTATACTTTACTAACACAATTCGCATTAAGCAAATTATTATGGTGCTTTTATTATCGGCGTATTTTGTATATTTTAGTATTTAATATAGGTTTTAGTATATTTCCAAATAAGTAATATAGAAATCTGACCTGAGGCTGATATGAATAGTCTCTCATTCTTTGTATACTTAAAATGTATATACTTTAAATTTAATAATATAATTAAAGAAGAATATTGTTAAGATGCTTTTATTTTTGGTGTATTTTTGCTCTATTCATAGATATTGGTTTTAGTATTTACAATTGCTTTTATCATAGTATATATCCAACTAAGTAATTGTAGATAACGTAGATGAAAAGTATCTCATTCTTTTTATGCTTCAGTTAAATTAGTAATAGAATTCTCATTAAGAAGATTGCTAAGGTGTTTTTCAAAGTCTTTTGCACTCAAAATTACGTCTAATAATGAAACTTTTACTATTTAAGTATCATATGATTAAGTAACGAAGTTGAAACTTATTTTTTCGCATTTTTAAATAGTTTAGCAATTATTTTTACACATTGTTTGTAATAGAATTTAACTACTCTGTTTTGCTTATAGTACAACAAAAATCTATTGTTGAAAATGAACAAAAGAAGCGAACTGAATAAATTTTAAATAAATTAGTTTCAAGCAATTTAGGTAAGCACCTTATATAGCTTTACTCACATATCGACTGCAATACGAGATTGTGTCTCATGATGTCTCATACATTGCAAAGTCCACACAAATCGCTTTTAGTATATATTATTTTAAACTAATTGCAAATTTATCGAGCTCGAATTCCCTTCTAATCTCTATAGCAACGTCTGTGTTAGGCCCAAGAATTTGCCTCTTTGTATGTTTGATTTTCCATTTTCAATTCAGTCTGCATAAATGTTATTCCGCAGATAATGAAGAGCACTTTACATTTCAATTAATCTATGTTGGTTTTAGAGAGAATTCATCAACTTCACTAACATTCCACATTCAATGAGGGGAAAAAACTTAATTCATCACTTGGAGCTTTTAAATTTCAAACTTTTCTATTTATAATATTTTTGTTTTTTTAAGTTGTATTTATTTTTAGTGAAAATTGCAACTGTTGATTATGCCAGCAAACAATTCGTTTATTTATTTTTATATATTTATTTTTGTTTCCACCGGAAAGCGTTGCAAATTGGCAAAGTGATTCAACGTCAGGTGAATGCAATTAGATTGGTTTATTATTTTTTAAATATTATTTTAAGCTGACGAGGTGGCGAAATTTCATTCGTTCTACTTCTTTATGCACTTTTCAAAACATTTTTCTATTTATTTTGCAAACATTTTTCGCGCGCAATTTTCAATTTGAAAAGTATTTAGCTTGATTTGATTTTGTGTGGGCACAGTTCGAGCGCTTTTGTTGGCAGGCGAACGCAACGCGGCAAAATTTTAAAACAAACTGACTGTGCGAATTTTCCAAACTGGTCCATTGAGTCTGAAAAGCCAGTGAAAGGCAGTCGCAGTCGCAGTCACAGTCGCTGCTGCTTCGTCGCAGTCGCAGTCGACGCCAGCGACAACGTTTTCCACTCTCTCAGAGAGTCGACAGCTTGCGCTCTCTTTTTTTGGTCGGGTCGAAACGAAACAGAGGGAAATTCTGTTTTTGCGTTTGTTTGGGAAATTTTCTTGGCGCGCAGCAGCTGCTACTTGGCGCCAACTGTGGGGAGGCTCCACACACACACACACACACACACACACAATATGGGCCTAAGGGGATTCGTTTGATGGAACGCCAAAGGCGAAGGGAGGAGTGGGAGAATGGGAGACCTCCTCAGGCGCCACGTGCGTGCTGCTTTGGCTGTCAACATGGTACGTGCCCAGCGTTGTGGCGATTCATAGAGTGCGGCGTGTGTTTTATGAATGAATAATATGGACACAACGAGCAAAATAATCATTGGTTATTAGTTGAGCAGTTCACAGGCTGCTCTAAGACTCTTACAAAGAGACAGAGAGAGAGAGCAAAGGCTCTTGGCTGTTGTGATAATTAAAGTGTTCAACGGAATGAGCTTAGTTTTTAATTGATTTAAAGCATTCTGCGGTGACTGCCACAATTTGTTTGCTGGGTTTCCCAATTTTCTTTTCTTTTTCGCTTCAATGGAAATTTGCACAATGCCAATCGAAGACCAATGGCAGCTGCTGCCTCTTTTAATGTAATTTATTGAAACGTGCATTGGTTGCGCTTCGCTATTGAAAAGCACAAAAAAAAATAAGAAGTTTGGCGTGTCAACCAAACGCACATACCTTTATATACTCTGAACAGGCAGTTGTATATAGTGAAGGTACGTTTATGTGTATTTTATGAACGTGTTTGGAATTTGATGGGCTGTTTTGTTAAATTTTTTGTTGTGCTCGGTTCTCGTTCTTTGCCTTTGGCATAGATATGAACATATTTTGCTTGCTTTATAACTGTATTTAATAGCTCACACAATGCACGGACTGCGTATACGTAACTTGCCACAAAGCAAATGAAGGATTTGCTTGCCTTTTCGCAGCGCACAAAAGTGGACCATAACTTGTATTTACTCGGGTGCGGCTTTTATTACGCTCCGAATTGAATCGAATGAGTGGCTCGAAGATGAGGAAGAAAGAGATAGAGAGAGAGAGAGAGAGAAGCGAGAAACTTATCGCATCATGTGCGTCCATTTTACGTGCCTCAAATATATTTATTTGGTTTTTGGCAGCTCAGCAAACATTGCAAGCCACTTTTGCCTTTTGCCACACGAACTGTTGCTTTCCACTCTGTGTGTTTACTCGAAGCATTCGTTGCATTTCGTTGCATATTTGTACGCGGCACGTGCCAGGCGCCAGGCTATAAAAAAAAAATATCCGTCATTGAAACAAAGCCGGCACAACTTTGCGTAATGTGTTCGCGCTCGGTGGCGTATGCGTAATGTGAGCCGCTGTTGAAACCGAGCGTCGGTCATTTAAGCCACTCGAAGACACATTTCATTGCCAAGGCGGCGAAGGGGGACTCCACACCACAGTAACCACAATAGCAATTTGATGTGGTTGAGCGCCAGTTTTATTTAATGGCTTTTGTCTTGCTTCAATCGCTCGCACACAAACATTGACACCTACAAACTGTAAACAGATATGGCGTATATTTCTGCCCCGCTCTGTTCTGGCTTAGTTACTTATTTATTGTGCCGCAGCTGTAGTTGGTCTAAGCCCCGCATTTGGCATACATGATTATGAATTACAATTCGCAGTTAATCCGCATGGTCTGCTTAGCAATTATGCTTTGCATCGGGCCAAAAAGGATTAGATCATTGTTGTTGTAGCTGCTGTTGCTGCCAACTGCGATTAGGTTTACCGAATGCTGACTTTGCATATTTAAAAATGCAAAATTCGAGTGAAAAGTTGAGAGTTTGAAGAGAGAGCATGAAAAATGAAAAGCGAAAACTTTCCATAAAACCGCTTGGCCATTAAATTAACAAATTTTGTTTGTTTTAACGACTGCTTTTTAATGTTGGTCATCAAAATAATATATTTTCGAAAAGAAACCAAACGAATTTACGCTTTGCATGATGACCTGCACCTTTGGTTGCGGCCAATCCGGAATACGGCAAAGTTGTGTCAAATATTTTTATTTAATAAACAAACGCAGCATTAAGTAGCAACAAAAGCGGTATGAAAACTTGGCCAACTTGGTGCGGAAATTTAATATAAAAGTTAAAATACTAAATAAAATACTGCGCGCAGAACTTTTTCTTCCACAAAACTTTTGTTGTTGCCTGCCCGGAGTAAAGTAGCCGACGATGGAGAGCGAGAGAAGAAGCATGAAGCGTGTATGACGAATAGGGAAATAAATAAATAGGAAAAAGGCAAAAGGAAGAAGTAAACGAGAACGAAGGAAAAAAAATAGAATTTACTTAAGCATTAATTTGGCAATTCTAAGCGCGGCAGAACAGCACAGCACGTTACTCATACGCCCCATTTAACAATCTGTGCTTATTGTGTAAACTCTTTTCAACTTTTCGCTCGAGCATTGCAAAATGAGCGAGAAAAGAAATCTTGCGGCTCAGCTGCTTGTCGGTTAAATGGCCTAAAAGTAGACAACAAAGCCACGCACAAGCTGCGTTTAAGTGGCTCCGTTTAAGCGTTTAATCATCGACATTAAAAGCAATTGCTTGTCTGCCTTGTTTGGCTGTGCGTGCGCGTGTGTGTAGTTGTTGTACTTAGTTGTTTCGCTTTGTGTGGCGTCTTTTGCTGTTTTTGTTACCCCTCCCACCTAAAATAAACTGCTGTAGGCAATTTGTTGTGAAAATGCCTTTTATCTGTTTGTAACCTGAAGCCATTTGACTGGTTTAATCGTGAAAATTTAGTGCGAAAATAAATATTTGCATATCTATGCCATTTTCATCATCTCATTTAAACGCTATGATTTGATAGCATATTTAAAGCTCGTTATAGTGTCACGTTCAATGTGATCATCATGGATTAGCCCATTATAATCCAATCGGACATTTACTTTTCATTTCATATTTTTTCCTTGTTTATTTGAATTTGTTTTTATGTTGGTTTCGATGACAGACAACTTTGCTCCTAAAGCACCCAATAGAGATTCTTTTGGGGTTGACACAAATAAATACACAAATAAATCAATTTGTTTTGGGGCCATAAAGCTGTCGACTCGATACAAATGATTTATACACCAAGTGATAGTTATTTGCTCAATATATATTCATCGAAAGATACACAGTTAAAGCTCAGGTATCGATGAGAGAAAGTATTCCAAATGCAATGGAGCTGAAAGTGAGATAGGAGATTCTCCGGGGAATATTATTGGCTTCCGGCTGTCCATAGTTAACATAAAAAGGATGTTTATTTTTAGCTAATTTATACACAATGAGGTAAAAGAAGGTACAAGGCTTAAACCTCCCATAAATAAACAGATTAAATCGCGTAATTAACTTGCTTTTTTCTTTATCAACTCATGCAAAAGTTGGCAAAGTTTCCCTTCTTTTTTAGTTGGCAAAATATTGAGTGCAAAGTCTTTGGGAAAAAAGTTTTTCCTAATGGCGCTGCTAATTGAAGTTCTCTTTTCCTTTCGATTCGCTTTTTTTTTTGGCAAAAAGGCTCTTAAATAATTTTGTTGGGCATTTTGTAAAATCAAATAAATATAAAAGCAGCAGTTGTACACTTTTAATTATTCACATTGACGTTGAACGAAATCAAAGAGAAGCCAAAGAAAATTGATTTTGAAAATGTTTTAAATTTCAATAATGCAAAAGCCAGACTATAAAATAAAAGATCACACACAATGGAGGGTGATACGATTTCAATGGCCCCTCATTTGCATGTAGCACGCACACACACACACACACACACACACACACACACACACATACATACATGCAAACACAGTTTCAATGCTAATATAAGTCAGGCACAACAAACTGAATCCCCAAGCGCGCAACAGGCGCAGTTGGAAAGAGAGAGAACGAGAGTGAGAGAGAGAGAGAATAAGGCATCAGGAACGAAGCTGAAAGAATTAGACATAATGGCATAATGTATTAGATTTAATTTGTTTGAAATGCGTTGCGGCCAAAAATGAGAGAGACAAAAGCGCAACAAATTGAGTTAATTCAATTGTCAATCGGATTTGTGTTTAAAGGTGCTCTTCAACAACTCAGAGACTGAATTGCATATTAAAGTAGTTGAATTATATTGTATTCAAGAACCTTTGTTCTAAATGAAGAGCTGCTATCCCTCCGCTGGCAAATTGTGTCGACAATTTTACTTGTTGTAGTAAGTATATTGTTCATATAGTTCTCTCTCTCCCCAGCAACCCGCACGTTTTTCATATGCCATCGCTTTGTCACACACAATAATTTCCGGATGGCAATTTCCGTTGGCAAGTGGGAAATTTACTTGGCAATGGCCTATAAAGAAGCAATCCCCAGAAATGAGCAGCTCACTGCTCGAACATGACAGCGAAACGAGAGTTGAACAAATGAAGTACATGAATCGGTCGAGAATTTTTATGAAAGCGCCAAATAAACTGACAGTGAATACGACAAACGAAATACACTTAAATATTGCATAGTTTAATAAAGTATAAAAATACATAAAACCATAAATAGTTAAACTATGATAAAGTTAAACAATTGAATGAGAAATATTGTTAGATTATTTAAAAAAGACTATTTTACAAGGTTTACTTAGGGTCTTAGTAATTTCGGCTGAAAATCTGGTATATTTTACTACTCTATGGAATACTTTGAATGTAGTACCAGTAGTACAAATATACCAAATATAGAATAAGGTATATTCGCGGTGTATTAATTTGACATACTTTTTTGATTAATACCGCTTTGCTTTCATTAAAAAATTATCGAAGTTATTAAAGAAAGACTTTTATATGGGCAAAAACGCCTACTTACTAGGGGTCTAAAATGCTTTGGCCGACAATTTGGTATATTGTGCCGTCTATGGTATATTTTGAATGTGGTACTACATCTATATACCAAATATACCATTAAGTATATTTTTAGTATTGTTGTAGTATATTTGGTATATTTTAAGAATAATGTCCCAAAATATATTTTAGTATTTTTGTGGTATATTTGGTACATTTTGAGAATAATACCGCAAAATATATTGCTTTCATTCAAAATGGATAGCGGGTATCTCACAGTCGAGCACACTCGATCGTAGTTTTCTTACTTGTTCTCTATAGTACATATGCTCTGAATAGAGTATAATAAGCAGCGCATTCTTCAGTGTGTGCGTGAGCATGTTCTTTATGTTAAATATAAAAAGATTGCTAGTGAATTTGCCGCCATTTCAGCTGCTGTTCGTTCGTACACAACTATAAAAGCTACAATAAAGGTTGACAGTTGAACAAGGGCTTGCAACCAGCATCTTGGCGCCATGTCATGTAAAGCTGGATCAGCCAGTATACATATAGTATATATATCTGTACTCTCGTCGTATGTGTCAGTATAATTAAAGGCATTAAGCGATACAGTTGTACTTTTCAGCCAACGGGTTTGCGCCCCGTCAAGGTAACATTCACATAAATATGTATGAATGCGAAGCTTTTGGCTGCGGGTGCCAATTAGCATCAGGGATACGGATTCTTCGGGTGCCACAAGATAAGCCAACAACACACACACACACAGACACACACACAGCAAAAGTTGGTGGCATTAAAAACTTGCTGTGATTTGTGTGCTGCGCGTTGTTGAAAAAATGTGCAAAGTTTAATGAATGTCTGCAGCTTTCTCGTATTTTGTGGGAGTATTTAAGAGTGATTACGAGAGTTACGAGTGCAAGTTGCTTAAAGCGCGATAAATGCTAGATCAGTTCACTTGATTTAGGTGTAGCAAAGTTAAACACAAAAAAAAGACACCACAAATCTTAAATTCTTGAAGTACAAACTTCAATTTCTATGAGGCAGATAGGCAGCTAAACTGGCCAGTTGGCCAACTTGAAGCAGTTTTTTTGTTACAGAATTTATGGTGGCTCGTTAATATGGGCATATTTGTGGGCCTGAATGTTCTGCTTTTGCTCATGTGGCAGATACCAGCATTTTTACAAGCCTATATAACAGGGCTATAAATTTTAAAGCCTCACATTTCATTTACCCATTTTGGGCAAAACTTTTTTTTTGCGTTGATTTTTGTGGCGTTCATAAAATTATTGAGAAATACTGAGGAGACACAACTTCAGCATAAATATTTCTATCTTCAAGCACAATGACAATAATTTACAATTGATTAGCCGCACCTCAAGCAGAGAAATGGTCAGAGGGCAGAGGGTAAAGGACAAACCTGTCAGTGACCCTAATTTTTGGAATTCTTGAAGCTTTAAGCCAGCTGCCAGAAATGTTTAGCATTTTGGTCAACTTACCCGTTGGTAATAAATAATAATAGCTTATTTGCGTGCAAGGTTCTTGGGTCTCCATGCATTTTAAACCTGCCCGAACTTGGGTTGTCCTTGCCAAGAATTCACTTTGAAAAAGGAATTTTGTTATTTACATAAATTCTATGTCAAAATCTGCAATGGAATAGAAATCTTTTTAAATTTTGTAAAGCCAATTTATAAATTAGCTAATATGTAGTTTATTAACCACTAATGACACAACATTATTTAATGTTAAGTAATTATATATTTTATTATTTTGCCAAGAATTCACATTGAAAAAGGAATTTTGCGTTTTACATAAATTCAATTGAAGAGAAATTTCTAAAGCTAATTTAAAAATTAGCTAATGTGCAGTTTATTAACCATTAATGGCACAACATTATTTAATGTAATTAAGTAATTATATACATTTTATTATTATGGAGTTCGCAAAGTCATTCGCATGCATAATATTAACCTCATTAATGTTGATATAATTTCATCTTTTATTATTGTTATTGTCATAGCAATTTAAATTTCATAATTGAAAATGAAAATGCCACTGGGAAGGTGGCGTTGGAAATGGAGAAACTGACGAGAGAGTGTCTTCCATACATTGTGTTGTGGTGGCTGCCTGTAAATATTGCATCCGCTTTTCATTAAGCGGTTCAGCGGAAGTGTGCTTAAAAGCAGCCATAAACACATACACCCACACACACACACACACTCCCACGCACTGATTTTAATAACTTTATATACACAATAAAAATGATCGTTGTTAATTTTCACCTGACGAGGGGAAGCATGAAAAAGCAAAATGAGTCAAATTAAATCTGCGGCGTTGTATTCAGTTTTAATGCCAACGCGAATGTTGCGTGTAGATGTGTGGTTTCATGTACATAAGTATGTGCATATGTGTGTGTATTTGGGTGTTTGTGTGTGGTTATAAAATAAACGTCGACAGTTTGTGTGCTTTGGCATTGTTGTGTGAGCATTAGCCTTGTTGCCCGCATTCTCTCCTCTCTCTCTCTCTCTCTTTGTCGCCTGTCGCCAATGCAAATTCAGATTTTAGAGATTTAGTAAGCAGTTTACTCTTGATTTCATTTATGTTCATTCATTCATTTCCAGTACAAAAAAAAAAAATTTGCATTTGCCCCTGCTGGCCATATGCAAATGCCCGGAATGCGAATGCTGACAGCACATTAATAACAAGAGAAGACGTGGAAGCACCAACAAAAAAAAAAAAGAAGAAAAACATAAAAATTTATTTACCAGACACAATACTCCAAAATACCAAAAGCGCAAAGGATACAACAGACTTGGAATTCAGACTTGCAGGCATAAGGCTAACAATAATTTCTGCTGATAGCAGCAGCATTCCCAGTTGATACAACACGTAATTCATGTTGCCATAGAGCTGCTGACACTGCGCGTAAAATTAAAAGCCAATATGCGGCATAAAATCCAGCAACCAGGTTTCATACTTCACAGACGCGCACATTGACATAGAGGCACAACATTATTGTATCGTTACAATGTCTATGGCAGTCTGAGTTAGTAGCTGTCGCTGGGAGAAGGCCAAAGGAGCTGGAGGAGCACCCGGAGCTGGAGCTGTCTTTGATTGCCGCCTGCCACTTGATATGGCAATACAGCTGCTTCCTTTTGTCGTGTGCCTTGTGTGCGGTTTGTTTGCGTTCCCACGGGTTCTAACGCGTTATTTGCCTATATATGTATGTGTGTATGTGTGTGTGTACATAGATGCGACTCACACCTACTCACACGTGGCTCAACAACCTCGCAAAATGTTCAAGTTCAAAGTGGCGGTAAATGCTGATGGCAAGACAAAGTCAGAAAGAGAAAGTGTGGGAGACAGACACACACCTGAAATATGTGCACATCGTATATGAAGTTATTTAGTTATAGATATGTGCGCACGCGACATGGAATGTGACTCACTCTAGTTGCACTACATTATAAATAGACATGCGGCACAATGTTCTCGGTTTCTCTCGGTTTCATCACACGGTGGAAATTCAATTTGCATGCATTAAAGGTCACATGGGGTCCCGGGCTCGCAGTTTTAAAAATAGCAACAAACACAATAAAGCAGAGAATAACAAACAATGCTTTGTATACATATTTATTTTCCCGCTGCTTCACAGCTGAATAGATTCCACACACAGGCACACATAAAATGTGTTGCCTACTTTTGAGCTGAAGCTTAAAATACCATTTATTTGAGCATTACTCACGGCCGATTCTACATACTTACAATTTTACAATTGGTCTCTCAATTGTAATACGTATTTAGATTGTATTTACTGTTTTGTCTGTCATGTTTCTATTTACTGTCCTGCCACGCAAAAGATTCCACATGCGACACATGAAGAAAAATATGTTGCCTACTTTTGGGCTGTTTACTTCAAATCTTATTTACGGCACGTCTACAATTTTCCAATTGACCTAACAATTTTAATACCATCAAGTTCCCAAAAATAGCACAAATAACAGCGCTTTACGATTTATTAAATGGAAGTTTCACATGTTTTTTTACTACAGTTTAAACACTATAAAGCATGTAATATATATGCAGATGATCAACCAGTTTTACCTGTCCATAAATTTATAAGCGCCACTAAAAGTGTTTTCTTCCTTAATACACACTTTGTTGCAAGTAACTGATTGAAATTTTACTGCTAACATGAAATGGTATTACATACTCACTACTCGTATTTATCCGATCAGCATTGATTTCAGTTTATTTTCTAGTTAATTTGCGACAACTTAAGATTTGACGATGATCGGATTAAATGCTTTGCTAGAGAGTCATTCACTTTTGTATACGCTTACAAATTACTTGTACTTGCACATAACTTATTGCCAGACAACTGTAAAATGTAGCATACTTTGCAGCGCTAATGTGCTTGTAGCTTTTGCCTGGTCGCAGCTGCTTGAAACGCATTTGAATTTGTCTCTGCAAATCAGTTATGGCGCTCATTCACTTTACGAGTGCGCATACACTCGGTTTGTCGTTTTTTGTCAAATCAAATAAGTTCAATAGCCTCATTTGCAAACGCATGAATAAATTATACTGATTACTTAGTATCCAGCGAAACGAACACAACGTTTGCCCCCGCGCAACGCCCAATTAACGCACCTTCCGCACAATGTCAGGTAATTTTCAAACCAAACCAAACCAAAGCAAAGCAGCCAACCAAACCGAACGCCTCTTAAATGTTGTTGCTACTACTGCCTGCCTGCCTGCCTGCCATTGTTGGTAAAGGAAAAAGCAATGGCAGGCTGGCTGACAGTCTGAGATTTATTACCAGGCGTGAGCCAAAGCGAACGCTAATAGCCTCAGGCGTTGCTCGTGGCTTGCTTGCTTGCTTTAAATACCACATACCAAAATCATTAAGTGGGTGTCTTAAGTGAATAACCAAATTTACATTATAATAGTTTCATTTCCGAGTTGTGTAAACTTCGAGTGAAACACTTCAAAGACAGAGAGACAGAATGAAATTCTTTAACCAAACGGAAATTTGTTGACATTGTCTATAGGGTATTGCGCATTTGTTCAAAAGCTTAATCTCGCTGTTTGCTTTTGAGGCTCTTATTGGTTTAAATGCTTACAAAATTCTAGTAAATTTTGCCCAAGCAGCTGCTGCCTAATACTTATTGCTTAATGCGTTGTGTATCATGTGACGCCGTCTGGATGAGATTAATTAAATTTCACGGTGGCTTTAAAGCGACCTTCAAGTTGCCACCGAAGAAGTTGAGATGCGTTGAATGGCAATTGGGATTAGAGCATGGGCGTGGATCATCAGGAGATGGATGATTGACAACCTGGCGGCATTGTTCAGCTGTCAGCTGCTCTAGTCAGTCATGCAGTGAGTTGTCTCTTGTCTATTGTCGCAGCAAAACGAAAAAAAAAGTTGTACTTTTATTGCTCTAATCAAATCAAGCGTCGGGGTTTTGTCAACTTCAAGAACCATTAACGAAATGCCATCAAATTCTAGTACTCGTCATTGTATTTGCATACGCATGTCAGCGTTAACATTCAAGCAAAAAACTCTCCTAACAATTCTTATTTTTTTTTTTTTTTTGTGCGTTTTGCATTTTCATAATTTCACATGTCAGCGAAGGCTGTTGGAGGCTGTTGCCACATGTGGCACATGCAAAATCAAAGCACAAAGGCTTCGGCTTCCACTTATGTAAATGCCTTCACGGCGTCGTCGAGTATCTGCAGCATAAATCGAGGCTGACGAGCACTTTGGATGTGGATCGGTTTGTTTTTGGTTTAGGAATTCTAAAATGGAATGCAGACTCAAAGATAACTTTTGTCTCTATCTCTCTCTCTATCAGTTTATCTCTGCCTGGCCGTAGCGACAAATGTAATTTAAGTTGCACAAAAACACACACACATGATGTCTGCAGCTTGCCAGCTGCGGCTTGCCAAAGCTTATTGATTGAAAACTGCAGCACTGCTTTAATTCAAGTGCAAGTTTGGAAGGAAGCCATAATCGACAAACTGTAAATTTCATTTAAAAGCATTTGCCAGAAATTTGACTAATTTACTTGGCAGCAGTAGTTGATGTCGCAATTAAGTTGCTTGGCAAAATATTTACAGACCACATGACAAGTGCTAATAATTATTATTTAATGCACAGCATCCTTTACAATTTCAAGTACCTCTTGATACACAAGCTGCTATCTTAATTAGGCACTACAGGAACTGTTGACGATTTTCATTTGCTGGCCAGCAACGACAACAACACGACAACAAAATTCATTCTCTAATTGCTAATTATAAAATTTCAGCTATCAAAGGTGCAATTAATAAACAATTTCAACAATATTATCGGTAGTTTTTCCAATTAAATGTGTAAATATTTAATGGACACATAATTTAATAATATTTAAACGCATTATAGTTTATAATTAAATTCAATGTATTTGCTTTTAAATACTTGCTGTTAAATATTTTCTAATAAATCGCTGGCATACTCATTAATATTGTTTTGTGTGTTTTATTATTTCCGGTATTGTAAACAATTTTCAATCGTAGTGAATAGACCGATTTAGACCATTGTTTATGTTAAACAATGCGATTGGAGCGCACAATAAAATGACTTTTGCAATAAGTCATGACTACAACTTTGTGCCTAGTCATTAAGTTAAAAGCTTTTGCTGTTTATTTACCATACAATGGCAGAAGGCAGAAGGCAGCAGACAGACAGGAATTAGATAGACTTTAAGGCATATCATAGAATTCGAACTGGTTGCCATACAGTTGCTAATGAGCCGAGCCGAATATATAGATTGAAACGGAGGTTGAATTCAGGGAGCAGCTGTTGTACAAGTCGAGCGTGTGATATGTGTTTCAATGGGCTCAGGGTCAGGCTACCAATTCGAAGCAAAAAAAGAAACAATAAGAAAGCTACAGTTGAGTGTGCTCGACTGAGATATCCGCTACACATTTCAAAATGAACTAAAACAATGCAGTACAAATATTTCATTTTACTATAGCTGGTATTTTTGTATACTATTGTAACTTGCTACTGTTTTCAATAAGAGCCAAAAAAAATGGGATATTATTCTTAAAGTATACCAACATTATTTACTAAAAGTATACTAAAATATACCATAGACTATATTCGGTATATCGATATACTATTATGTCTTCTTTTGCCTGTTACATACATTTTCTGAAAGCACAAAGTTATAATAAGTACCCTTTTACCCAATGTATAGGGGGTATCAAAAGATAGAGAGAAGAAAAAAAGCCTGGTTTTTGTTGTTAAACTTTAAAAGAGTGGCAGCAAGGAGATGAGGACAAAGCAAACACACACAAATACTTGCAAGCAGCTGTCCTGGTGCCTGTCTGTCGAGTCGAGTCGTGCCTCGTGTCTCACGGCTATTATGATAACAATTGTTCGTTCATGTGCGATTAAGGTCAAGAATACCAGCTGCTTTAAGCTGCTGCTGGTGATGCTTTAAGCTAAGTGTGTGTCAGTGTGTGTGTGTGTGTGTTTGTGTGTGGGAGACAGCCAGTCAGTCAGTTGTCATTAGCATACTTGAGCAATTGCTGGCAACAATGCAGCATGCATAAAAACACTTAATTGTGCCTGGCCATCAACGTGTTGGCACTTGATGAAGGCTCACGTCTCACACTTTTACGGGGGGACAGCAACAAAAAAGCAGCCCGAATGCTTCCACAAGGACACACACACACCCGCAGCGAAGGGCTTTAAATGTTTCATGGTTTTGCTTAGCAGACCGCAACGATGTCGAAATTGCAAATTAAAGCTTTAAATATGCATGCAGCATGGTCAAGTGGGCAGACACTCGTTTTTATTTGTTTTTTTCTTCTTTTTTTTGTTTGTTTGTTAGATGCGTTGTTGGTTGGCATTTTCAATTAATGAAGCCTTCGCACGCTCAATTTCGAGCGCTTTGCAGTGTCACACAAAAACATTTCCATTAAAATTTCTATGAAATTGTTGCCAACTCATTTGGCATTTTGGCTTTTGCGGTGTGAATTCAGTTGGCTGGCTGCAGGCTGAAGAATTTAATGCGCTCAAATGAAGCAAACGAGTTTTATATTGCATGTAACAATTTCATTTACATAAATCACTCATACGTCAAGGTGTACGCCAAAGAAAGCAAAGGCAATGCTGCAAGTAGCTGGCTGCTGTTGCTGTTGCTGCGTTCCTGGTTGGTTGCTTGCTTGCTTACTTGCTCGTGGTTGTGTTGCCTGGCAGCCGTTTTGACGGCACAACACGCAGCAGCATGACATGAACTAAATGATGATTTATGAATGCTCGCAATGTTGACGTTAAACTCATGGCCAGAATAAGTGAAGCGAGTGGCCAACTAAAGCCGAATTTTCAAACGTAACATTTTGATAAAGCTTAAAGCGCCACATTTAGGTAATCCATAGCTGCCTTCGTTGAAGAAGATGGAGCACACATCATTAATTGTTTCGTTAGTTTTGCCAGCAATTAAACCCAGTCTAATGAGTTCTTCGTTCTTCTCCCTTATACGCTGGCAACCACAAAGCAATTCACACACAGTCAGAGTTCCGAACATTCCTGACCCTAACATAACCCTCAGCCGCTCAACCTTTGTCTCAGCTTGTAATTCGTTTTTCGAGCCGCCTTCCAGCCACGTGACCCGAGAGACATTCGATGCCTCCAATCCTCTCCGTGCAGAAAAGTAGCTTTACTCGCCTTTTTTCCAGTTGTGTTGTGTTCTCGGTTAACTTTGTGTGCAGCAGATCGAAAAAGTTTTAAGCTGATATGCTCTACAGACGGTGTCGACTACTGTTTATTTTTCTGCTGTAGTTTCTATCTTTTTTTCTGTGGGTGTTTGTTTAGTTTTTTGGGGGATTGCGGAAAATAAACTATATGATTTTAATGTGAAAAGTTTAATGAGTATGTAAATATTTATTATTGTGCTGCAAGTCCACACTTTTGGGCGTGTGAACTGCGTAAATATTTAATTAAGCGTTCAAGTGTGCGTTGGCCTCTCTGAACTCTCTCTGAATTTGAGTTGGCAAATTATTTATTTACCAATTTGTGCGTATGTTAATTGCTCACACTGTCGTTTATGTTATTTTGTGCACTGCATGTCAACTGCTAATGACTCGTAAGGTTGCCTCTGCAAATACTTGAAGTAAATGCAGAAGAGAAGGAAAATTGTAAATTTTGTTAGTTACAAAAGTGCTGTCATGAGCTGAAAAGCACAAGAGACAACAAATTTAGGATTACATTTTAGTTGAAATTACAATAAAAGCAAAATCCAGCTAGCTGCCTCTGTTGGCCAAAGATAAACAACGAAACGGCCAACAAACTGACAACAGAGTGCGGACAATGGACAGCCGAGAGGCAACTTTTGACAAAATAACAAAAGCCACAGCAGCAGTCAAACAATGGCCAAAGAGTTTAGCTATACTCTTGGACTTTTCCATCCTGCCAACCAAACTAACTGTTACTTACTCTCTTTCTTTCTTGTTTACCCTTATCTGTTGGCTGCTGTTGTTGGCTCCGAGACACGTTTGCCGACCTCCCCCCCCTCAGGTAAATACTCGAGAGTTTTTGCTTGCAAATGCCGAACACATTTCGACATTCAATTGTGAACATTTCCCTCTTTTTGCACATTGTGTGTGGTCAGCAATTTGTAATTGAGTGAGCTGATGCAAGAAGTAGGCAGTAGTTTAAAACTCGATAGCTACTGCATTTGCATGACAACAGTTTGTTGTCATTTCGACCAAGCTAATTCCAGATGAACTGCTCGAAGCGACGACATTCAAGTCAACACGCAGCAATGTCCCCAGTTGGCATAGAAATCTCTCCTTGCCCATTAGGAATCAATGTTTCAATATGCACTTCGGACAATTTGCAAAGAGCTAACGACAGGGAAATAATATAATGAATTTTTAGTTGCTATGAAATTGGGCAGAGAAACATTATGAATTTTTACTTGCTGATTGGAAAATATATATTTGAAAATTATGTATACATAAATGCACCCACATCATATCTCAACTAATTGCAATTGCTTGCAATTGTGGTGTGTGTCAGCTGCACAGCTAAAAGTTACTAGATATGTGGGCAGCCTGATCAATAAACTACTTGTTCCAAGTTCTATGACATGCATGCAGTCCACCTCGCTCCTTTGTTTCAGCTTGTCCGAAACTTTTGCCATAAAAGTACAAGCGAAGGGGGCACAAAAAAGTAGATTTAACTCAACTGACAATACTTCTTTCGACAGCTGCTGCTCTCTCTCTCTCACACACTATCTCTCTCTCTTTCTCTCTCTGGGTATCTGTGTAAGCTCTGAGCTGACCACAGAGAACTCGGTTTCAATGCATTTATGGTGAACGCATACCACAATCAACAGTGACATGCACTTTAGAACACACAACTTTGTCGTGAACCGTACGTAGATAAAACGACAATGAAATTTATTTTTCCAAGGCTTACGACTCTCTGCAGCAGTAGTATAAATAATTAAGAATTTATCCAGCTGCTTTATATATTAGATACGTACAAAAACAAAGCACACTTTACGACTGACTGTCAATATTACGTATACGCAACGGAAAAAACAAATTTGACATTACGAGGCAAGTCATAATTATGTTGTTTCCGCAACAAAAGCAGTTAGCGCACATTTGTGGTCAACATGAATGCGACGCGCACCTGCGAAAGGTTGTCAAAAGCCGCATTGGCAAATAAATTGCCTAGTTAAGTGCATGTCAAAGCTGTGTCCGTAGTCATAAAAGCCGCAACAGTTTGCATAATTTTGAAAGAGGGAAAGGTAAAAGTTTACTTCTGTAATTAAAAGCAGATAAACTGTGGCAAAAGTAAAATGAATTCATCTCCAGTGGAGTTCAGCCTGAGATCTCTATATTCAAATGTGTCTTGAGGAGGTCAAATTCAACAGTTGCCTCAAGACACAGATTTGCTTCACCTGCAAATAATTTGCATATGACTTGAGCTTATTAAAGCGAAAGCAAAGGCAAAGGCAAAAGTAATGCGCACAGCCTGTGTGTGACAGCTATTCATCATGCACATCACGCACAGCAAACACACAATGTGTTACGCAAATATTTGTGAACTTAAATTTTCACACACAATCTTTGGCCAACACAGATTTTGTGTTTTTTCTGTGTAATTTATAAGGAAAATACGAGAGTCCAGCAAAGCTGTCAATTGTCATTTGACTTTGGCTTTTGCAAATTATGTCCAACTGGATTATACAATTGTTGCAGGTAATATTCCAAAGTTTAATTGAACTATTCAACTGGCTTAATTCAATTTGCATTTCGATTTACGATTGCCTTTTGTACTGGCCATTGTCTGTGTGTGCTTAAAGCCGAAAGCCAACATTAAAATCAAATTACCCACACAAGGTAGATAAATTGCTTGTTCTGATTTTGTGGGTGGCCAGCAAATACAATTTTTGTAATTACCAAGAAATGAGATTTGTGAGTGGCAAGTTACGATATTGCCAACAGGCAACCAACTACTTTAATTCCGAATTTATAATAAATGCAGCGCATGTCTTTAAATCAGACTTTAGCTGTAGAGTAATTGCAATTTTATAAATGGCCTAAAGCCACTTCCGCTAATGGGTCAGCCAATAAAGCGGGCTGTCTGCTCGTAAATTGAACTGTCTCCCATGTAATAGTCGAAGCAAAGACACGTCGAACGACGAGCGACGAACGAACGACATGCCACCGGCTGTCTGCCATCAAAAAATCTGCTGAAAAGTGCAAAAACCAGAAACGCATTGAACGACGCAGCGCCAATTTCACAGGCGAAGGACAACTGTGAAAATTGTCAAGTGAGCACACACCTATACTCTTGTGTGTTCGCTGGCAAGAATAAGTAAAATAACACAAAAAAGCTGACTATGAAATGAATAATGTATGCGTTGATGTCACGTTAACCGCCTCCCTTCAACGTCACCGTCACCGTCACCATCACCGTCACCTTCTGGCGACCTAGCTTTGCCTCATGCTTTTATGCACAAATTACCTGTCACTTGTGCTTATGTATGCGTGTAGTAGTGCTTGCTGCCCATTCTGCCCAAAAGTTATACAGGTGCGAAGTGGCAACTCGCATTCAAACCTACTCACACACATTCACTTTGACTCTCTTACCCTAGAGGAGAACCGACGAACACTTCGAGCAGATGTTGTGCCATGCCATAAATCTGCTCGAGATGAAGCTGAAGCTGTGGCTGTAGCTGTAGATGTGCGTAGCCACTGCCAGACAACGAATAAGGCTAAATTTATGGCCCACATTTGCCTGACATTGCCTTTGCTGTCTTGTGGCGTAGTCTTGAAGTCTGTGCAACAGTTCCTCCGATTGCCAGGCTCAACTGTGCGTGCAAACACTTAATTAACACGCCAACACGAAAATTTCACCATCACATACGAAATTTCAACCAATTAACGCATCACTAAGCCGTGGTCAATTGATAAATATGTAGAACTAATAATTGGCCGTAGTCGAGGCCACTTGAGATTTCCATTCAACATCATTGGCCAGCCGAGTGGCTTGTTTTGCACCGTAAATTAAGTATACGAAGTGGTTGCCAATGCCATAGCGTCCTTGTTAACTCGTCAAACTAATTATGAGGCCAGGCATAACTTGTTCATCTTCATTCATTGCCGCCACACCTGGCGTATGCGTGATGCATTTAATAGGCTTGAAATTTTGCACCTTTGCATTATGCATAAGCAGCATTTCCGGGTTCCAAATACTAGCCGGAGATGGAAAACTAATTATTAATGATTGCAAATCCCAAAGTGCAATGCTGCAGAGGCGAAGCAACCGAGAGAGTTCTATTAATGAAATTCGGCTTATAGAGATTAGCGATAAATGAAAATGATTCAGAGCTCTCAAATATAATTCTAAATGATTTAAAGAAAAATAATAATAGACAAAAAAAAAAAATAGATACTCAAAAAAAAAATTAAAACGGCTTTATATTTAAAAAAATAATGTATTCTATAATCAATTCAAATACTTCACAAGCTCGAAATAATGCCACAAAAGTGCCGCACATTTTGTTGAAAATAAATCATATTTGTTGTGTAATTGAAAAATATAGAATTTATTATGCATTTAATCCAACACTTTGCTGCCGTTAAGCCCGCCAGTTATGCTAGCCTAATTTTGCGAAAGCGTGGCTCATTGTCAATTGAAATCACCGCACTAATTCCCAGCATTATTAATTTATCACAAACCATAATTCAATATTTATATTTTTCTAATAAATCTCACACCGTCAGCGCTTTAAAGTGAACCTTTGTCACCATGGGGATTAAAATCGCTGATATCTGAAATGAACGTCAAAACAAAGCACATATTTATAATCTCTTGTTTTTGTTGTTGTTGTTGACATTATTTACCATAGCCAGCGGTTATGGCATGTCATGAAAAGCCCTGCAGTGCATAAAATAACTATGCGCTTTCATCAAATTTCAATTGAAATTCATGAGCATAAGAGAGGAGCAAGGAGAGAGAGGGAAATGTGTGAGAGAAGAGCGCTTTGCCCTAAGGGAATTACTGTGGCGTGTGGAGGAACACTTTTAGCAACTTTTTGCATTCAATGCAATTACATACATATAATTCAATTAAAAAGTTCACAATGTAAACGAGTCGAGTCGATGCGATGTAGTTGCCACTGCTCTGCTCTGCTCTGCTCTGCGCTACTCTATAAAATGTCAATGCACAATTTAATTAAACGTTGCGCATACGCCGTGTAGGCAGCATTGAAAAATGTGTATTCATAGGACAAAGCACAGCTTGAACAATTTGCATGTTAATTAAAATGCATCAAAACTTTGACACATTGCAACAACAACTAACAAATTGCGTACAAGTTCCATTATCTCTCTTTCTCTCTATATCTCTCTCTGTCTCTTTCTAAGAGATGACTATTGTTGTAGGGTTGAATTGGAGCCAACTGGCTTCAGCATAACAATAAATGTATTTGTATGAATATTAATGATGGCAAAATGAACGATGATGCCAAATCGAATGGGAGTTTTTCTCTCGACTTGCCAAATCGAATCGAATGCGAATACAAGAATGAATGTTATTAATTATGCCAGCAATTATTCGGATAATGACCTTTTCCTGGCACGTGCCAAGCTGTCAGCTCCGTATTGTTGACAAATTAACGATACATCCAAACTTGAATGCAAATCATTCACTTTACTTCTGGTCAATGGGGCTTCATTATTCATTCCAAAAACTGACCCTTTGCAGCATTGTCGATATCTTTCGCCGATATCTCTCGACCAGTTTCAATTCAACTAAAAGCATTGAAAAATTCACTGGAGGAAAAAACAAGTGAGAAAGCTACGGTCGAGTGGGCTCGACTTTGAGATACCCGCTACCCATTTTGATTAAAAGAAAAAAAAGGGCGGTATTAATTTTAAATTATACCAAATTAATATACCACAAAAATACTGAAAATATACCAAAAGTAGTATATGGTATATTTATAGAGTACTACATTCCAAATATATCATCGAGTACAAAATATACCAGATTGTCATCCAATGAATCTAACTCTTATAATCGCTGAGATACGGACGGACAGACAGACATATCGCTTCGGCTGTTCATGCTGATCAAGATTTTATATACTTTATAGGGTCAGGTACAAGTAGAGGGTATAAGAAAAACATTTAAAAAAAACTTATTGACGAAGAAATCAAAGACAGCGGCGGCAACAAAAAGTTTTGTGCTTCAAGCAAAAATTCAGATATTTTTCTTCAAAATGAAAGAAGATGAGAAAATTGCATCGAATGGAAGAAATTGTCGACAAGTTTTTTGGTTGTTACTTGGGATTGCTTGCGCCCTTGAAACTCTGGCATAATGAAAACTCATCTGGCTGCAGTGCCAGCAAAAATATGTCCATCAATTGGATATAAGCCAAGAATTTTAATAGCCAAAATAAAGCGCAAAGAGCGAAAGAAAATAGACAACGGCAATGGGGAAAAAAATGAATCAAATAAGTATGTGAATGCAATCAGCCAAGTGACAGTGCAAAGTTTATGGCCAAATCACACAGCTGCCATGGCAATGC
Source organism: Drosophila nasuta (assembly GCF_023558535.2). Taxonomy (NCBI): domain Eukaryota; kingdom Metazoa; phylum Arthropoda; class Insecta; order Diptera; family Drosophilidae; genus Drosophila; species Drosophila nasuta. The sequence continues at coordinate 30,025,531 of NC_083456.1, forward strand.
GATCCCCAAAGGGCGTCGGCGTCGTTTCTTTAACTTTGCTCTGCATAAATTGAGTGTGCACTGGGGATGCCCAAATGACAATTGTCAAATGCTTCAATGGCCAAGCAGTTGAATATCGAGGCCATCAGGAATGCATAAAATCAACTAAGCAAATGGCAATTATTGAGGTAAAGTTCTTTCGTTATTATCATCCATATTTATAAGCAGAAAACTTTGCCAATCATCATTTATTCCACGATTGTCTATGTGCTGATAATTTGCTGATCTTAACTGCCATTGACAAGCGAGATTTGATACTCGTAAAGCAGTCCCAGCCGACAGCACAGGAAGCAATTATAAATATTTGCCAGTCAAGCTGGCGACGTCGTAGCTGCCATCAATGTCAAGGACACTCATTGCATTGGCTCTCTATCGACAGGCGCCAATTTCACTTATGCTGAGCTGTTACGATGCCGTTATAGATACGCTGCTCCAAAAACTGAGCTCAGCTTATCAGTAGCAAAAAGAAGATGGACACAAAAAACACAGAGAGAGAGAGAAAGAGCGAAAAAAAAACAGCAGATAGACAGTTGAAGTGATAAGTATCAGTGGCAATGTGGAGATGGATAGCAAAACTTTGGCTCGACCTTGGCTTCTTTCTTTCATTCTCTCTTTTTGCTCTACTCATGGCAAATTATAACAGTCTGCCAATCGGACAGGCATATCAATTGAATTTTGTTTTTCAGGGTATCTATACATATATATTTATTTGGTTTTATGTTGTAGTTGCTTTTTGGTTGGCCCCATAAGGCATTGAACTTTCACTGAAGCCTCCTGATTGACCCATTCGATGCGTGCCGGGGCTAACAGCATTTTGGTATAGAGACCTCTCGGCAAATTGTATTTATTGTTATTATTGCGAACGCGATTTCCTACTCCAACGCTCCACGTTCCTCGCATTGTTGATTGTTGGGTCCGCTTGATTTCGAAATTGACACAAATGATTGTTATGAGCAAAAGGGAATGTGTTGATTGTGTGTTAATTGGATGGCAAGTGCGAGTATCCTGAGTAGTTATTGTTATGATTTCCTCCGCAAGGATAAGCGACACTTTTTCGCTTGCAAATGCGGATGTCTGCATCAGCAGAAATGTGAATAAGTATTATTGCCAAACATACATACGCCGTAATTGCCTATTATATTATTTGGATCAAGACCTTTCGCAAATCAAATAAAATACAGTTGGTTTATCCAACAATATTTCGCTTAGGCTTTGCTACTTTCTCTTAAATTCCATTCTCTTAAATACTGGGAAATTTCATCTTTGACTCAGCTTGCACTTAATATCAAGTTTATGAATGAACAAGCAGCACTTTCGCTGTTAATTTAACAACCAAGTGCATATTTATAGATTTTAATAGGCTGCTGCAATTGTGTTCATTACAAATTACAGTCTCTACGTGCTTTTCGCTTTGTAATTAGTGAGGCGGCAACAAGTTGATGAGAGCAGCAGCTTAATGAGTCTACAAAATATCTGCGTTCTTTTTTTAGGAACAGGCGAATGCCTTGGCAAATGTTTTCACGTAAAGCTGCAAAACACTTGACTTCAACTTTAAAACAATTTGTCTTTAAAGCATGACGTGCAGGTAGCGAAGAATGTTGTCTTCAATGTCAGACAGCTCGAGAGCAAAAAGCTTCATCCGTAAATATAAATATAGAACTAGAGAAGATGCACGACTAATCAATGCTCTGTAGAAAACATAATTTTAATGCAAGTATTTTATAAGAGAGTTTAAAATACAACTTAATAAACTGATTTCGCTTAGTGATTCTTCCCATTGTTACAAGCCGCTTAAAAGTTCAATCATACCCCAAAAGTGTATTCTCGAGTGAATTTCTCGTACAACTGTCAGTCTGAAGGACATTGCTGCCACATCTCTTTTGCTGCTGCTTTTGCTTTTCGTATTGTTGTTGTTTTAAATCGCGTATTCTTCCCTCATCGTCACTATGCCAGTTTTATGGCTTGTACAATTGCAGCTGTTAGAGGTAGTAAATTATTGAGGCGTGCGGAACGTGCATGAATTTTCTCCCAAAAAAAAGGAAAAGCAATACGCAACACACCAAAGCAAAAAAAAATAGTTCTACAAAGCAAATTGCTCACATTCACCCCTTTTAAATGTCACAGCGTGCGCTATTACGTATACGACATGTGGTTCACTATCTTTGCCCAGCGTTGAACTTGAATGTCAACAATGCCAAACGCCAATGTCCACTATGCTGTCCATTATTATGCCTAATAATGACCAAAGTCAACTGTTTTCGGGTGCACATAAAAATTCCAGCGTGTTGATTTTAATATCTGCTTAATGGACAGTCATAAAAATGAATAAATGCACCAAGGCGCAAAACTGCGAAACGGCAAATTAAAGGGAGAAAAGTGTTGAAATCTATTCAGTGTTGATTATCGTTAAGGTCAGTTGAAGACAGCTTATGGATGTGCAAAAAGTTTCCCAATTATAAACCCGACTGCAATTGTAAGCCCGTCAAAGAGATAGACAAAGGACGAAAATTCACTCACTCACACATATACATACATGTGTACATATGTATGTTTGTCTCTGATGAGCTTACAGTTGACGTGTTTTGTTGTAGGCCCACAGCACGAGCTTGTCGAAATGAGGTATGTGCCTGGCATGCAAAAATACACTCAGATAAACGAGATAGAGACAGGATGATGGCAAAGGAAGTTGACCAAAAAACTTTGTGGAAATGGAAATGGAAGAAGCTTCTCAGGCTCAGGAAGTGTAAACATGTTAAACTCACAGGTGTTGCAAAACTTGGGCAAGTTTGTGGCCAAGTTTTGTTCCTATTTTTTTCCGGCTTTGTCTTCTTCCAATGCGAACACATTAAAAGCGCAGGCAATTTAATTAGATTCCATTGCTGGCAGCTGCTAAAACAAAGGCGGTGGTAAACAGTTTTCAATTTATTTAAGCGAAATAAATTGGCACACCTGAAAACCATAACCGACCATAACACCAAAAAACCATAAGGCAAAGGCAAAGGAGTGCCAAGCAAGCCAAATTGAATCAAAATGAAATGTAATCAAGCAGATGGCTGCGCTTTTTCCAGCATATTTATTTCCAGTCTGCTTTCTCTTAAGTTCTTTTTCGGTCAATCAATGCTGTAAAATTAAATAAAATTCTCATGCGATTCGCTTCCATTTGGTTTATTTTTGCCATGTTTTTGTTTTTTGTTTACCTATGAGTACAATAAATAAGTTACAAAGTGTGTGTGCGGCCTGTGGTTAAACTTAACCCCATTAACAACCGACCAAAAGAGAGGCAGCTCAAAGGGCTGTATAGAAATTCAGTATTCAGTTTTCAGCTTTCAGTTTTTTGGGCATGCACACAATGTGGGCGGCATTAGCCACGCCCCATTTGAAGAAGTTGTCATACATGTTTGGACAAATATTTTCTTTGACCTGTGTAAACTTTGGGGGCATTCCTAGGGCCTGTTTGTAAAAGGTCAGCCGGCCAGCCAGCTGCTAAAAGGCTTCGTGTCAAAAAGTTAAGCAATAAAATTTCCACCGAGCAAACAAAAATAAATAAAAAGTTACGCAAAATAGGGGCTTATGGGAGCACACAGCTTTCTACCGGCCCCCAAAAAAAGGGTTCCCTGTAAAAGGGCTAACATAAAATGAAAGCAGAAAGGGCAACTTAATTGTTTCAAATAAAGGCAAGCTTTTCGATGACTTTGCTGATTACTTAAAATATTTCTAGCGATTTGGGAAACATTATGTGATAAGAAAAAACAATTGCCAATATGCTGTGATTATGGAGGCGAGGAAAACTAATCTTAAACTCAGTTTGAGGCTACAGAGCTTTGCTTAAAACTATTTGCTAAGGGGCCATAAAATAGAGGTACAACTTTGAAAGCTGCTATAAATAGTAAAAGGATTTTTTTGAGTTTCGAACAAGGATAAACTTTGAATTATAAAAGCATAGGACGTGAGCTTTAAAGCTATTTTGCTCTCAGTTTGTCTTTGAACCTGCTAAAGCTTTGAAAACTTTCTAACATTTCTTATGCTTACAATCCGAATCTGTTAATGTTAAAATGCAAATTAAACATTTAACATTAAAAAAATTAATTGAGGAAAACAAAAGTGAAAGCCAAGTTAAGCTTGTTTGTCAAACATGCGGCCACCTCAAGACATATTCCATTACCAGTAATGCGCATACTAAGCCACTAAAGTAATTAAAATGTCTCATTATCAACGATTTATGGAACTTTTTAAATTAAAGTATCCTGTCAAGAGCTGTAATTAGATTTCCACACTCAAAACAAAAGCACATTCTACTCTTAGTGTTCAATTACTTATAGTATGAGTAGAGTGAATACTAAGCACACTATGTCAGGTGAAAATAATGTAATATGTAGACTGGTTTAGAGAGGCTACACTCGAGGTCTATTCATTCAGAAACTGTGCTGTTGACATTTAAAAGCTTTTGTCCTGCCCCGAGCGTTTCAATAATTTGCGGCATCCAATACAATTAGAGCGGAAATTAAAATTGACGTATTTTTAATTAAATTGTAACACTTAACGGAGAAGCAACGTGCATTATCTAAGCATATTGTATGTCCCAAGAATTCTAATTTTGTAGAGTGCTCAAATTGCACTTTAAGGAATTAAATTTCAATTAAGAATATCTGAACGAATTAAAAAATTTTCGGAATATGTAAAATTATCAACTAATCTCCAATAAATATCCATTTTCCTTCATTCTTTAGCAAAACTTAATATAAACAAATCCCATTGTTGTATCGGCCCCTTCATAATAACAATAACATGAGCCACGCCGACCGGCAACTGAGGGCAATAACAAAAATCAGCTGTTTTCCTTCCTCGCTCTCTCGAAAGCTCAGCGAAAGGTAACTTGAAAAGCTGCCGCATTCATATGGCGTATGGCAAGCGGGTCAACGCTGCGTATGCGTTACGTTTCACTTTCGTTGCGAGAGGAGCCGAGACAGCCGAGACCAAAAAACACGATTGGCGGCTGCTGTGTGACTTCGACTTCGATGTCGTTTCAGTTTCAATTTCAATTTCAGTTCCCGTGCAAGCCTCAACGCATACAGTTCTATGCCAGTCGGTCAAAAGCAGGCCAAAAGCATTTGGCGCTAGTCGTGTGCGGCATCTCTTTAACAGTGGTCGTGCTTGTGGTAGTTGTTCTTGTTGTTGTTACTATTCTATGTAGTTGTCGTTGTGGTTCGGGCGCTTCTTCTGGGACGGCCCAGATAAGTAGGCAACGAGAGTTGTGCAAGAAACGGCCCAAGACAACTTAACTCGATGTCAAGTGGCCGCAGCCACAACTTAAAGTTTCTTTGCTGCGCCTGACTGTTCGTCTCTGTGTGTGTCTGTGTGTGTGTGTGTATGTATATCTGTGTATGTGTGTGTCTGTGGTTTGGGTGTCGCTGTGTCTGCGGCTCGCGTGTGTTTGCTTGTTATTGTCTAAGTTTAAGGCTTTAACGCCAGCTCGAGCGTACGATTTTTATGAATGAATTCCACTGCTAAGCGCAAAAGCAAAAGCAACAGCAACAGCAACATCATCAACGTCAATATCAAAATCGAAGACGACGTCTGTGGCAATTGTGTGATGTGGTCTAAAAGCCAAGGCGTGCCTGGCATATCAATAGCATTGTCGTTGCCATTCTCGCCCACATAGGCATCGAAATCGGCTTCAACATTGGCATCAACAGCAGCAACATCAACATCAACATCAACATTGGCATCAGCTGGTGCTTGTGTTAATGAGCTGCCATCGCGGCAAAGAATTTCGCAGACTCTCTTGGCCAACGTTATGCAAACAATGTTTCGTATTCTATCAATGACAACCCGTCCACAGTCTTAGCCTCAATCGACAGCAAGTTAAGACTTAGAAGATCTTAATGGTTTGCCATAAACGAATGTTTATAGTACTTCGTATGTGGCACAAACAACTCAATTTATGTTCATGGCTATTGATAAATAAATATAACGAGTTAACAAAGGTCTCAGCTGCATATTTATGTTACTCATTCTAAAAAAAACACTACACGCTTCATTGAAGTATCATTAAACACATGAAGCGTGCAATTATGTTAATCACATTATGCAAATTTTTAGACAACATTCATAATGCGTGTTCGTATTGCAATTAAAGAATTAATGCGTGAATAAGTAATGTGCTTAACAGTTATTACGCCAAACAACAATTATGCAAAAGGGTCGCATAATTGTCTTTCAATTTGTGATTGTTAATGGCGTTGATAGATTGAATTTTATGTATAATATTCAATCATAGCTAAAATTGAATTTATTTACAAAACATTCCTCACTTTCTAGTAATTGAATAATGTTTTATTTGGGACAAAGACAAAGACAAAAGTTATTTAATCTAAAAGTAATTGAACTCATTCAAGTATAAATTGTTTAATTTCTTATTCTTAGAATTGAACAACTATTTATGGAATAGAACATTCTTTGTTCTACTCCAAATTCAACTGCAATTCGAAACTCCTACAAACTTGACACTGATAATATCAAGCCCTTGTGCTGTCCAACTGTAGCCACAATAGCTTCTCTCGAATTGAATGTGAAAATCCCATAACAAAAGACAACTTTTGTGTGTATGTGCGATTGATTTCAAAAGGCCGAATGCCATTGTTTTGGTAATAAATAGAGCATGAGTCTAACAGACTACGAAATGAATAACAGGTGAATGCTAGACATGAAGTCAAGAGTTGATGATGGGTTGACACAAAGCTGGCGAAAGTGTTGACAACTTAGATGAGTAGATCATATGAACAACATGAGTAGTAGAAACAACAAGAACCATGACATACCTCACTTTGCGTAGTTGTCTTCGTCAGCGTCGCCGTCGCCGTCGCCATGGCTGCCATTAAAGACGACACACGCCAGCCAACTGACGCCTGCTTACATTAAGGAATTCCGTTTCCGGCGTATCGCGTATACGCGCCGTGTTCGGTCTCGGGGTCGCGCTGCCTTAATTGCCGAAATATTTGTGCCGGCATCGACGTTTAAAATTTTTGCAGGCCTCTTTTGCAGCATTCGTCGCGAGACGTGCGGACATTTGAGTTGAAAACTGAAGCGAAACGAAATGAAACACAGAGAAAAGAAAACGAAATGAATGCGAAAAGCGTAACGTGAAAATCCTAGTACTTCGAGAGGCACGCACGTGTGTGCCTAGAATTACAAAGCACTTGACTCGCAGCGTAAGTCAAATGGTCAAAAAGGCAGGCCACATCAAGCCGTTTTAATTGCGTCTGGCTAAAAGGATTTACAGCCTCCTCCACGCACACTCTCTCAACACTCTGTGTTCGTGTGCGTTTAAGCTCTTTAGTGCATTGTGCGTGTGTTCGTGTGTGTGTTCGAGTGCGTGTCACAGACACGCTGAGTACCTGGCTCTCTTCGGCTTAGACCAGACACAAAACCTGCTGCGACAGACCTAAAAGCTGCTTACCACGGACCAAGCCCATCAATAGGCTTCAGCCACGCCCCCCGTTGAACGTCCCGTGCCGCGTGCTGTCTGCCACGTTATGCTGGTAAGTATGCTACAAAATCACAATAGCGTTTGCCATTGCGATTGCGTATACGTCACGTTGCACTCAGCGTGAAATATATGTATATGTGTGTTCAAACAATTTGTATTCATCGCTTCGTTTTAGCATCAAAGTCGCAACAAAGAAAATTGTCTGCGACTTGACAAAGAGCGAACGAAATACTCTTTAAATACTTAGTACTTAAAGGGTATGCTGGCATCATCATTATTTTTTGTTTATTTAAGGCTGAAATTTTTGAAGTGCGTTGCATATTTCATTTCAGTTATTTATCTGCACTTCTTTATCAATTTGGCTTGCGCCAATCACTCAACAGCACCTGAATTATGCAGCACATTTAAATTATGAAAAGCAAAAGCTTTGAGACTCTCTCTCTCACATGCACACACCACATAAATCACATAAATTGCAGACAGAAAAAAAAAATGAAATGAAACGTCTGACGTAACCTCGTTGATGCTGTGCTGCTGCTGTTGATGCTGCTGTTGCTTGTTAGCCAAATAGTCCCGCTTGTTATGACAATGCCGTTACGCCCACTATTGTGAGTCTGCCTCCAGAGTCTTGGAAAATCCACTTGACGTACAAAAAATAAAATGCCGAGCACAGCAAAGTGAGAGGAGACACGCGCAAAATGAAGCGACAAAGTCACACAAAAGTCGTGCTGACAAATTTTTGAACAAATAACAAATGTGCACACCATCTCAACTCAGACCTCCGCTTGACACACGCACACACACACACACTGAGACACACCAAGCCCCAAAGGAAGCGAAGATTTGACAAGAAAACAGATCAAGCGAAAGCTTCAAGTTTCGATAAACTTGAACAAAAGAAAATAGCAACAAACTACTTATATGCGAAGTGGATGAGCAGCGACAGGCATTCATGATGAACTCGTATGTGATTTGCATGTCATTTGGCACTTGGCAAAGTTTTTGAGGAATTTCAAGAATGGGCTCAGCTATTTCTAGCTGAAAATTCAGCTGATAAGATGACATTTTAATTAGCTAATGCTTGTCTATACGCCTCTTAATTAATAAAGGAGCTCTAACAAATGAGTTGTAGCTGCGAAAAAGCGAATCTTCTAGTGTTTTGCTTTATATATTGCTCAAGTTTGTGTCGAGTGTTATCACAGCGTAGAAGCTTAGCTAATAAATGAAGTAAGCAACTCTTAAAAACATTGCTTTCTCGCTATCTTTCTCAATTTCTTTGCGTTTAGAGAGCATAACTATATTTCAACTGCTCCAGCTAAACTTTTGCTGTATATATTCATCTCGGACTTTTCAACTTGTCACATGAAGCACATAAATCCACACACAAGCACGCACACAGTAGCATGTGCCTATCAGGCAGGCGACAGCGACAAACTTTGCAACTATTCTCCTCTTTTTTTTCTCTACTTATTCTTTTTGTACTCTCCACTTTAGAGCAAGGGGATTGGAGGGAAGGGACGGTCAAAAAGGCAAGCGAAACATTTGTTTTCGCTGCCGTTTACAACTTCCGGGCTGACTTTAACAGCAGGCCTCGACGGCCACTTTTTGTTTAGCCGCCCCGTAAAGTATGCAACAGCATTCACAGAGCTTTAACAAGTTTTGCGGCAAAACAGAGAATAGAGAATAGAGAATACAAAATACGAAGTACTTTCGTGTATTTTGTAGTACAACGGAATTCGCATGGGGACATTCGTACACATATGCTTGAATTTCACTTTCTATGCGCTGGCACATTAAGTCGCTCTTGTAGCTGTCAGTGTTTACGTCTCCGAGATGTGTTGTGTTTGGGGTCGGTGGGTTCTGGCTCATGGTTTGTAACCATTAGACTTGAATATGATACATCTAGTAGAGCATAAGTGTGTGGAAGACTGAAGTAAAATGTCTCCTCACTTCTATTGTGCTCAAGCTCGATGCCATTTGAATTTCTTTTGTCTGTTTGATGGAAATAAGTTCAGCATCGGTTTCAGTTTTCTCATTTGTGTGCAAGCAAACAAAACAAGAACAACAACTTGTAAATAAATAGCTTCAGTTCAACGTTAATCAAATCAGACATGCACAAACATAATGCACAGCAATATGTCATTGTTCTTCTGCTGAGTGTTGACAACCAGTTGTGTTAAATAGATTAACGACATTCTAGCAAAGGCTTAATTTAAATACTTGACGTATAACATATTTTCATACCTCTTTATTAGCATTTTTCCGTTTTCTTCTGCCCATATCAATGCATAATTTCTTGCTAAGCTGATTAGTTGAGTTTGTTTTTTAATGCTAAACCAAAACCCCAGTTTTTAACCCTTGCAACTTTACAACTCGTTACGCAAATCAAAGAGGCGCACATAAATCCCATTTCGAGTATTTCAGGGTGAATGCTTTTATATGACCTAAGCCGATTTTACGTAAAATATGCCAACATTTTTTGGTTAAATACCCCGTGGAGTTTACTTGACGTATACTTGATTTGCTTTTTCTGTTAGAAAAACAACTGTGAATAATATAAATCTGTTTAATTGAAAGTTGAGTTATTTACAACTTATTTAAATTACAAATATTTGAAGAATACTTCATCTCTGAACACCTCTTACAGGGTATTTTTATAGCCGCCCACAGAAGAATGTCTCACTTTTCTTTATTTGCTACTGTTCGGCTGCAAACTTTTTTATATTTACATTCATTATTTCTTTGGAATTTTTAACCTTTCTCGTCGTATTTGTGTTTGTTGTGGGTAAACGAATTGAAATGCGTTTATCGCATTTTTTATGATTTTGCAATTTTTTCTGCCTTTTAATGGACCCGTCATAAATTAAACGTTGATCACGATTTTTTTATGCCTCCCAGAGACGATATATTTATTTTATTTTAATGCGCACATTCACATGGACTTAATAATATTTTTATTTCGTTTGGCACTTCATTTAATAAATGTTTCGTGGGCATTTCACTATATAATTTTCGTTTAATTAATCCAAGCGCAGAAGTGACATATTTTGAGGTGCTTAATTGAAACGTAATAATTGGCAAATAAATGGTGTTTTAATAAAGAAAGCAATTGGTTAACTTATTGGTCAACAAGTGGCTTTTCGATTAATAACATCGATTTGTCAGAACATTTATTTCACACAACACAATTTAGTCCAGTGATTGGCTTCGAACGTAACAATCAATAAGTGTGAAAGGCGCAACCAAAACGCACTCATATGGAAATGCCAATTGGATACAGGGATAACAACAAATATGGGCGATCAAGTTGAAAGTGTTGCCCCAGGAAAGTGAATTGAATCAACAATTTAAAATGTCTTGCTTATCTATTTGGGAAAAGGGTCATAGGCATATATTTGCCATATAACATTTGGGATTGAATATGTGAAAGTGCAACTCACACAACTCGAATAAACTCGCTGAATATTGAGATTTATTTCACAGTCAACTTAGCACAAAAAGTGACTTATTTATGGTTAAAATTTAATATAGAAATAGACTAAAGAAGATTGCTTATATAAATTCTTAACAAAATTAAACTTTTCTTTATCCCTGAATTGAAGTAAAAGCCAACTAAAAGCATTCTCTGATATCATTTTGTACTATTTCATTAATATTTTCTGTTGTTTTTTTTTCAAATTTTATAAAGAAATAGACTGAAAAAGGTTTTTTATTAAACTATTAACAAAACTGTGTTTCCTTTTATTTCTGAATTGAAATAGCAGCAGACTAAAAGCTTTCTCTGATTTCATATTTTACTATTTTTATTTTAAATTCAAAATACAAATAGCCGTAAGAAGTTTACTTATTTAATTCTTCACAAAATTAAACTTTTCTTTATCTCTGAATTGAAGTAAAAGCATTCTCTGATATCACATTTTACTTTTTCATTAATATTTGCTGTTCTTATTTCAAATTTAAAATAAAAATCCACTGAAAGCTATTAAAATTGTGCTTCTCTTTATCTCGGAATTGAAATAGCAGCAGACTAAAAGCTTTCTCTGATTTCATATTTTACTATTTTTATTTTAAATTTTAAATACAAATAGCCGTAAGAAGTTTACTTATTTAATTCTTCACAAAATTGCGCTTTTCTTTATCTCAAAATTAAAAGAGGATCCTGACTAAAAGCATTCTCTGATTTCATATTTTACTTTTTCATTAATATTTGCTGATTTTATTTTTGGCAACTTGCAAGCAAATAATAACACAAAAGTTTTGCTGGCATCAAATTCAAGTGCAACTAATTGGATGGCCAGCAGTGTATCAGAATTCTTTGACTCACTTATGTGCGTGTGTGTGTGTGAATACCCATACACACGTACGAAAACTTCATCGCTCGCAATCTGCTTTAATGCCATATTAAGGCAACTGAATGGAATTGAATACGAAAAAGCAACACACACATCGCACACACACACACACACACAGACAAGACACAAATGTGTATGAATATGGGGGAATGCGTAAACAGTTAGCAGGATGACGCGGAGAAGGCAGGAAGCGAGAACGGAAGCACAACAAAATTTTCAAAAATAAAATTGCGCTGTAAACAGACAAAAGAAAAACATGAAGACAAACGTCAGAGCAGAGCGAAAGCAGCAGCTGACAGCGAACAAAACAAAACAGAACAAGACAACACAACACAAAATAAAATAAAATAAAACAAAGCAAAAAGAACACACAAAAAAATTACTGCGGATTTTTACTAGAGTTTTGCATGAATGAGCCAAAAAAAGAAAGCAAAGCAAAGAAAATGTTAGCAGGGGTTGAACTTGGGTCGAGGGGTTGACGGGCGTTGTGGAGGATTTTCTTTTCTTTAGCCATCTTTATGTCTTTATGCATTTGCCAGTCGCTTGTTTTGCGCTGCTCATTCGCATTTGTTTGCGTCTGTGTGTGTGCTAATTTATCTTGTCATATATGATTTAATGCAACGCCACACTCGCTTTGCACTTGGCATTTTCTCGCCTTTTTCTTCTTGTTCTGCAATTGTGTCTGGCTTCGCCATTTATGAAGTCACTAAAGGCAGCTACTTTCAATGCACTTCCTTATGGCAACAAATTATCTCAACTAAAATTTGCAACACCAGCAAACAGCAGCCACAGTATCATCATCATTTATGCATCCCTTCCCCTCTCCCCACCGCTCACTCATCCATCATCTTTTACCATCGTCGTCGTCGTCGTCGAGTGCGCGCCAGCAATTTTGTAATTTAAAGCAAATTTGTTGTGCCAAGTGATAAACGATGCAATTTGTTGTCTTTGAAATGTACTTTCCGATTGCATATTAAATTATAAATATGTAAATGCATCATTTCATTTCATATTTCAATTTTTCTATCAATTTACTCAGATTCTGATAAATCTTTCAAATTTAAATCAAGTGCTAAACATTTAATAATTCTTTATAAATTCTTCATATGAAATATTCCAATTCATACTTTTGTTTAACCAGCATTAAATATGCAAATATCACATTTCGTTTGCCCTTAGCATAAATATCAAATATTTAAGCTATAGCTAATTAAAGAGCTTAGCCAAACAAAATTGAAAATGAGCAGTAGAAATTTACATTTGTGTGTTGTAAAACAATTTATGTGGATAAATACGAATATGAATAAATATTTGATAAATGCGTCCGTCGTCTATGTGTGTTTTGTAAAATTGAAAATACACATGAATTTCACATATTATTATTGATTGCCATTTCGTACTGCGTTAATATATATATGGCAATAATTTGCCTTAATGCCGGTGGCGTATACGCAATGAATGCTCTCTCCAATTGCGAAAGCTTGACAATTGCTACTGATGAGTTGAAAGCGTACAGCAGATGGGTTTTTGGCAATGGGAAAAGTTAAATGGATTTACAGTTTAAATTGCTCATTACCGAATGGTAAAAGTTGTGTGCACGCAAATTAAAGATAATTATTGGTTTTACTGATGGACACAATTTGTTGATGCACAAGAATCGCAACAAATTAAGGCTAAAAATTCAAAAAGCAATTAAAGTTAAATACAAATTTATACAAAACAAGTATAAAAGCTACAGTCGAGTGTGCTCGACTGTGAAGTACTCGCTACCCATTTCGAATAAGCTGTAGTATTCTGTCAATATGCCTGAAACATATCTTTTGGTATATTTTTGGTATTTTTGTAGTATATTTTTAATACAGATTAAAATTAATGCCACATATTAAAATATACCGAATTAATATACCTCAAAAAATACTAAAAATATACCGAACGCTATATTTTAGGTATAATGGTATATTTTGATTAAGCTGTAGTATTCTGTCAATATGCCTAAAACAAATCTTTTGGTATATGTTTGGTATTTTCGTGGTATATTTTTAATATACATTAAAATTAATGCCATACATTAATATACCTCAAAAAATACTGAAAATATACCGAACGCTATATTTTAGGTATAATGGTATATTTTGAATAAGCTGTAGTATTCTGTCAATATGCCTGAAACATATCTTTTGGTATATGTTTGGTATTTTTGTAATATATTTTTAATATACATTAAAATTAATGCCACACATATTTAAATATACCGAATAAATATACCTCAAAAAATACTAAAAATATACCGAACGCTATATTTTAGGTATAATGGTACAGTACTACACATAAAATATCATAAGGTGAAAAATATACCAGATTATCAGCCAAAGTAACATTACATTCATTTTCTGGATGCCCAAAGTTATTATACCCTCCTCCCTATGGTTATCGGGTATAATGCTGTGCACAACAAAGAACAAACTATAATAAAATTGTGTTTTTATTAGAAATGTTTTGATTGCGAAATTTACCTGTCAACTTCAAACTTTCCAACTTTCTAAAATGTCAACACAATCAATTTGGCTATTCTTTGAAAAGTTTTTGCCAATTCTTGTGGCCGCGTAATTTCTATCAGCCAATTGATTGCTCAGGCTATTGAATAACTCAATTTCAAATTGAAACTAAATTTCACAATGCATTGATTTAATGAGCATTGATAATGAGCACAAATTGCCGCTTGCCAACATTTTTCCATCGTCGTCATCGTCTTGTCCGGCTGAGAAAGCAGCGCAGCAATTACGAACATTCAGAGAAATTAAGCCCCGGCCCAACGGCGCAAATTAATGAGCCCAAGTCAGTGGGCAGCCAACGGCAGTGATTTATGGCTGCAAAAAAGGGGTCAACACGGGTCCCGGGGAGGACATCACATCCAGGTACATACATTTCTACTGTCCACCTTGTGGCGCCTCCCGCGGTGCGAGGCTCTCTTGGTTGGTTGGTTGGTTAAGGTGCCATCGTTATGCTGCTCGTTGGTGGTCACTAATTTGCGTCACGATATTGTGGTTGAGGTTCGCTAAGACGACGCGTCAGGCATGTCATTAAACGCTACTAATTAGCCAGACTAGCCAGCCAAGTAAGACAGAATGCTCTTAAGCAAGCTGCTGAACAGCATTTTTAATTTGCAAATAAGTGTTTTTAATTAAAAATAAATGCGCAAAGTCGCAAGAAATACAATGCTAAGCAATAACTCAAACAGAAAGCGGAAGCAGCCTCCAAAAATAGAAAGAGAAATGGCAACAATTTAATTTCACGTAACTCTAAACAAAATCAAAACCAGTCCAAAATCAAGCCTAGCCTAAATCGGGACGCCATTTTCCAACAATTACGCAATAAACAAGCAGGACGAGGCTAACAAACACAAAAAAAAGCAACGAGGAGAAACGCACAATGAATGAAAACGTAAATGGCGTAACGTAGAAGAAACGGAAGGAATTGGGGGAAGTCTGTAAATATGGCAAAGCGGCAGGCAGCAGGTGGCAGGAGGCAGCTGTGCTTGCCTGCCTTTTAGTCCTTTCATACTGTGTACACATAAAGATGCCTTAAAAGGGTATTATAAGGTTGTGTAAATGCACATACTCCTATTAAACTCGTACGTTATGCCGCACAGCTGAGCTGAGCACATTTACGAGCCGATAAAGTATATATTTTGATCGCAATATAACCAAGTCCAAAGATAAGAGCTTACTTGCCAAAATGTGCCAACAACTCGTTAGCTTCTCGAATTTATTATTATTTTTATTATTATTCGCATTACTTAACTCGGGAAAACTACTCTATTATACAGGGCATATCGAAGTCAAGGACTATGTTTTAAATTCCATACGCTTGAATTGATTTTTGTGCTAACAACAAGAAAAATATGTGGTTTGCTTGCAAGATTTGTGTACGCCGGAATGACAACTGAAAGCCTTGCTTCAGATAAAGAGAGAGAGAGCAAAAAGTGAATGTTAGAAAACAAATGGGTTAAATGAGAGTTATGCAGACAGCAGGCAGACATTAAAGGATTTCCAAAGTGGAAGCTAGAAATATACATATATATGCAGATACAACAGGTTCTAGTGCTGCAATTCTAAAGATTACAGCTTTCGAGTCGAGTGACAACTGTAAGCCAAAGAAAATGGAAAACAAAAATTTGGGTCAGGATTTGCCAAAGTGGAAATGAGTGCTGGAATCATTCAAGCAAATATTGTGCTAGCAGATTATTGAAAATGTTGTGCAGCAGATTGCAAATTCCGAGATAGAGCAAAAGGGAAGAACTCATCCATCAATTTATTGCTTGCGTAGTAATGAGAGTTTTCCTCACATCTGAGCCTTTAACTTTCACTTCCTTTCAGTCTACGAGTATTTCTGTGGCTTAATTAACGCACAAAAGCTATGACTGTTTTAGCTGCGGTTTGTTAACATGGAATTAGCACAGCACAGAGAATACAACATAGTATAATGTAGGTGTATTCATGGCATTATCAAAGTCACGCATGCGAGTTCAGTGAACTCATTATAACGGTCGGTAAACCACAAAAACTCAAACACTCTAAGGACGTGGAATATTAATGGGTGACAGGTCATGATGTACGACAGAGACTAAAGCCTTCTACGAAGTATGCCCACAGCACAGCACAGAGAGAGAGCGACAGAGACGACATAGATACTAAGCCAAAGTGCCGTCAAAAAGTCATAAACTTGTCACACACTTTGTAATCTTCAGCTTGTCCTTCTCCTACTTTCCTCTTTCCCTCACTTGGCTAGCTGCCATCACGTTGCGTATGGAATTTCGCGAAAAAAACTGAAATAAAATTCAGTCAGTCTCAACACTTGAAAGTGCCGCGAAGCGACTCGCAATCTGCATCTTCAGCCATTACGTATACTTAATATATATGCCTTTGGCATATAGTAAGAGTATTTGGAGGCTGTGTATACTAAACAAGTTGGGTATGCAATTCATCAATGCGCACGCGACTCGAATTAATTTGTTCAAAAACACAAATTCAAGCGGTATTAGAATTTTCTCATTAGCAAAGCGCAACTAACAAGCCAACAACATTGACTGACTTCTCCACTTACTGGCTTTTGGCTAAAATCCCACTGACACTTCCTGCTCGGTGTGTTCGCCATGGCATTTGCTGTTAATTTGCCGTGCAAATTAAAAGTTTTGCGCACAAAAATGCTCTCTCGCTACCATCTCGCCATCTCGACTCGTGACCAAAGGGGTAAAAGGATTTCATTCCGTCTCTGTCGCCGTCGCTGTCGATTCGTGCTGCGTAATCCGTTTCAATTTGAATGTAAATGAGTTAACTATGCGACCACTTGGCTAGGTGTGAATTGTGGCAAATCGTGTGGCCAGGTGACACGTGCAACTCGCCAACTAGCGTCAGCAAATGCAAATTATTCATACAACTTCGACATTGGGATTACTCTGATTTCAACAAAATGAAAAAGCTGCGAAACCAGCGCAAATAAAAGTTAGATATAACTTGAAATTTAAGCAACGATTGCATAACACTTTAATTCGGTGTAAACTAAATTTATAACGCTTTAAAATAATTTGCACATTATTTAAAATACTGAAAACTCTTAGCAAAAATACTTTTCCTTTTCTATTCTCTTAGAATCTTAGTTTTTTTGGCATAGCAAATTTAAAAAACATGAAAATACTTCGCGTTCGTTCTTTTTAAAAACTTAAGAGTTATAGCTAAAAATACTTGTATTTTTATAGAATTAAAAATAGCAAAAAGGATTTTAAATAACGAAATTCCAAATAGCTTAAACTTAACTACAAAATTAATCAATGCTTAACAGTTTATTTTTGTGGCTAGTATTTCGTATATTACTTATTCTTTAACCATATCAAAAAACACTTTCCATTTTAAATAGCAACAAAATAGTTTTTAAGCATACACACATTCCTAATTGAAATTTTTACATTATTACAAAGTTCAACTGCCAACTTTTTTTGTGCTTAACAGTCTTTATCTCTTGGCTTCCAGAACTTCTCTACAATTTCCCACATTTAAAAAGAGTGTAAGGCAATGTGCATTAGCAACTGTTGCTGTTGCTGTTCCTGTTGTTGCTGCTAAGTTGCAATGACTTTAAAGGATTTTCGTGCTTTCGCAACTTGAGCAATTAAATTTGAAATCACTTTGGCAGTAACACGACTCTGAAATGAGCTGTGGCCTAATGCGCTTTCCTCCGCCCCAAAACAACCGATTCACACACAGTTTTCCAAAGCACACACACATGTGAGGGCTGGAAAGAGGAGAGTGTGTGTGTGTGTGTGTGCGTGTCTGGCAAACAGTTTGCATTGCATTTGACGCAGCGTTTTTTGGGCCACAAAACTTGTTCAACAAGTTTTACGCATAGTTTCACTGTATTTCAATTAGAAAACACACACAGACTTGAAAGCAGCCACAAAACATTTACGGATATGGTCAGCACTTGTTTGTCATGCAGTGCAAAATTGCACAGTTTTGCGTCTGTGAATAGTCAATGAGTGGTAAACATATCCCCAACTTAAAGTCGAGTTACAAAATTATATGTTATAGTATAAGTTTTATTCGCTTGCAAAGGCAACCTTGAGAAATGTGTTGGCTGTGTTCGTAATAATCAAAACACAACCGTAAATAATCAGAGCGTCCCACATGTCGTATACTTCATCATATAATCCGCTCTTGCCGAAAATAAAAAAGAAAAACGAAAGCAAAAATGCTATGCCAACAATATGGTGCAGAGAAAGACCCAAAATGAAATTAGTTGACAGCCAGATTGTCCCCAAAGGGGACGGAGAAATAGAGAGAGAGAGCGCACGATAGAGGAGAGAAAGAGTGGGCAGACGCTGAAGTGAAGTGCCTTAGCTGAAGCTTGGAGCTCAACTGGAAATTCAATTAACCCAATTGGTGGACTTTCAACGATGTCTACGAGAGCATGCCACCTACTCGTAGGATTTCCACACACACACACACACACATTTTCCTGCTCGACACAAAAAATATGCTGCTGCTCTTCCTTACAATAATGAAACCAAAGTGAGACCAAAGCGAAGGCACTGACGCCGCCGCCACCGCCGCAGCAAGGTCAAAGCGCATTAAAAAGGACTTAGGCTAGGCAACATCACCCAACAAGGCAGCACAGAAAAAAAAAGGGTTTCTCCTGCTGGCGTTGACCCATAGAAAGTCATGAAAACAGAGCACAACAAATGCCAAAAATGCAATAAAAAATCGCAGCATAAAAGAAACGAAAAACTCAAACCTACAAAAAAATGGACATGGACAAAAAAAACGGAAATTTGTGCGCATAATTAAATTTGCCTGTCCGAGTGAGTGTCTGTGTGTGTGTGTGTGTGTGTGTATGTGTGAGTGCGTGAAATATGCGCTGGAGCCGCAGCTCAAATGCGAGACTATTTGTAGATCTGTTTGGCAGCCATAGAAATGTAATTGAAAATGTTTATGGTCCCTCAACAACAACGAGCAGCAGCAGCCGCAGGCGGAAAAACTCGACTGGTCAAATTTATGCCCAGGCTTTCAACTACAAATTTGCCAGCATAAATTTTCAAACTCGTACTTTGCTCCACTTTTTTGTGCCAACTAAGTGCCATTGTGAGTGTGCGTGTGTGCGTACGCATTTGTGTGTGTGTAAGTGATGTGTGTGCCGAGTTAAGTTAAGTTGTCAAGCGGCCAAACTGAAGATGTTGATTTGCGAAAATATAAAGTTTTTGCAAACCAACTTCTCTATTGCATCGTTTTGTGGAAATATTTTCTGAGAATTTCTTGTTGCCCAAAATGTCAGCACATTTAACATCTTGTGACTTTCGACATGTTGAAATGTTCAAGATATAGATTTACATGCCAGCAACATGCATGTTGAAAATGTTTTTATGCAGATTTGATTATTTTTACAGTGTTATCAGTTTTGCAAGCAAGCTTTTAAAATTAAATAAATATTTTCATTACATTCACAAACAGATAACCGATTTTATGAATGCAAAAAGCAAATAACTGTCAAAAGGCAGAAGCGAGCAATTAAATTGAATAAAATAATCATGACTTGATTTTATTATTGCAAACTGAATGTTCTGATTTCTTAAATTTAAAACAAGTTCCGATTTTAAGTAAAGTTGTAAAAATTGTAGAAGTTATTTAAGAAATATTCTCGTATGACAAAAAAAAACCTACTACAATGGGGTCTTAGATGCTTAAGCTAACAACCTATGGTATATTTTGAATGTACTTCAATATCGATATAACAAATATCACTTTTGGTATAATTTAATATTATTTTGTATATTTTTAATGTAGTGCAATCTCGATATGCCAAATATAGCATGCGGTATATTTTAGTATTGTTCTGCATATTTTTGGTATATTTTTATAATATGGTTTCTCATTTGTTTTTTAATTGAACTGGGAAAGACTGTCAAAAAAATTTAATTATTAAATAATTCGCAACTAAACGTTCTGATTCCTTAAATCAAAAACATGTGCTGTTTTTAAATTAATTAAAATTGTATAACTTTTAGAGTAAAAGTAACCTTTATACATAGTTTTCAAGCCGTATTCCCAAACTTATTTGACCATCTTTCTTTGCAAAAAGGAATCGATAAAAATTGTATTCAAATCGATCTGTTTAGCAGCACAAATTGGCAGGCACTCAGTGTATGCTGTGTGAATCTTCCTTTTACTTTATTACCTTGACAAGATTTAAGTGCCAAGCAGCTCGATTCGAGTGCTCAAACGTCGCTAAGTAGGCAACATCAAGCTGCCAGCAAGAGTTATACTATAGTATGTATATACATATATATTTATATGTGAGTGAAGCATTGCAGAGTTGGCGCACAGGGAACAGGTAAGCAAGGCTTTGAGCTTAACGCAAATCAAATAAAATGCGAAAAAAAATGAGAAGTGGCAAAAGCTCGAAAATTTTTCGTATACTCGAATATGCAAATTGCTTTTAGCTCTGATTTTTGGTCCACATAAAACGCGTGCCCAGCAGCAAGCTTAATGCAGGTGTAACTGTGCTCACTTACACACATACTTACATAAGTATATATAGAAGTACTCATATATATATATACGATATCGTTGAGTGTCTGAAGCCCCATGTGCCGCCATAGGCTTTGCTGTCACTCGTAAGTTTTATGCCCGCAAGTGTTTTTCATTAAAATATTTCTCTCGTACTCTCTCATAAACATGCTCGAAATTTTATATATGTAAATTAATATATATGTATGTATGTGTGCCGCATGTATATATTCCTTTGGTTATAGAAATGATGATATTATGCGCAGATTTTCTGCTGAAATCTGCTTTACTCGAGACACTGTTCCTCTTTCCCTCTCTTTCTCTCTACTTCTCTTTCGCTTTCTCTTCTCTCTCTTTCTCTGCCCATCAACAAGGGAGGCGTATTTTATTTTTATTTTCTATATTTTTGGCTGAATTTTAATGATGAATGCCGCAGCGACAAGCACCAAAAGTTCTTAATTTAAATGTGCGTCGCTTGCTCGCTCGCTCTGTGTGTATGTGTATGTGTGCGTGTTTGTGTGTGTTTGTGGCAAAGTGTCTCTGTATGGGCAATGTTTTTGTGCGCCTAAAACATTTACATAAATTCGTGCAAATAATGTAATGTAAATTATTAAAAATAAAAAATTCCATTCATTGCGTTTTTTTTCAAAATTAAATTTACCAGCGATGCTGAAAGCAAAAGGAAATAAAGAAAAAAAAACGAGAAAAGTGAATGATAAATGCGCTATGAATGCGCTGAATGAAGCATTTTAATTAGCTTAAGCAATAAGCGAAAAAATATTTGTAAACAAAACGGCATAAAAGAACTTCTGAAGCATATGTTTCTAATCACAAAATTCTTTGTGGTATTCATTGAATTTGTGTGTATAAAAGAATTAACTTTAATTTCTGAATAGAGGAATATTTTTTCTGATTTGTAATGCGTAAATAAATAATTTATTTTTATAAAAGCATTTATCTTAAAATAAATTCAGAGGCGAATATTATTCTTAGTTTGTAATGCCTGAAGCAAATGATCGAATATCAAATAAATAGAAAATCTACTTTTCTATAATCTTCAATGAATATATGAATACAATAGACAGAAAGGAATATTTTTTATAAATAGTAATGCCTGAATAACTGTCCAATAACCTTAACTTATTTGTACTAACATCTAAATATAAATAAATTCACTAAAAAGTAGAAGCATATTGAAAAAAATAATAATAAGGCCAGAAGCAACTGCTAGAGCTTCCAACAAACTTACAAATCTGAAGTGCGCACAAAAGTATGCTATGATTTTGTGAAATGAGTATTTTAATCAGCAGATTTAACTAAAGTGCCTCTTATTTGTATGCAAAGGCAGTTTAAGCATATTTACAAGCAAAACATGCTCACTACTTGAACATTTGGTCTGGCGTGATTTAAGTCAAGGTCAAAAGAAAACTCATTAGTGTCGATTGACATTTACGGCAATCAAAAGCACAAACACATGTACACAATTCCAAGCACTTAGACTATAATAAAACCAACAACAAAAACTATAACAAAAAAAAAAAAACAACAAAATACGAAGAAAAAACAATCAACAAACTACTGAGAACAACAACAAAACTAACGACACAACTTTTTGAATACAATTACAACACTCAACGGCAAATCGGATGAACACATTGCCTGCCCTGAACAAGTAGTAAGTATGAATGTAAGTACATGTGTGGTATGTACAACACACACACACACACATACACATAAACATGCGTTCATTCTTACATACAAGTAAGAAATTTGTGGCAACGATTTCAAGTTCATGTTGTGATTTTGCCGCTTGCGACTAATTTTTGCACAAACAAAAAACGCCCACACACTCACACACACACTCACACTTTCACACATCGCCGAAGAGAGAAAGACATCAACAACACAGGACCAACAGCTGTAACGGTAATAAACAACAAGCCGTAACAATAACAACAACAACAACAACAAGAGGAACAGCAGCGAGGCCAACATTGAAATTTCTTTCTTTGCCCGACGTCGTGTGTTGCGCAAGAGATTTTTGTCGCCAAAACAAAAAATAAAACTTGTAGACGGAGAGTCAGAAGACAAAAGAACTGCAGAAACGCAAAAGACAAAAGCGCAAGTCTTGCATGTTGCGATTGTGAGTCAGAGAAACACTGAGAGAAGCCACAGTAACTGAATTGCCAGGTGTAAAAAAGGTGCACAAAATATTTTGGTTGAAAGCATTAATAAAAAAGTTTTTGCAACACAATATATTAAAGAAACTTTAGTGCGAATTACCGGTAAAATATACCTAAAATACTAAAATATACCAAAGGCTGTATTTGGTATATTGATGTAGTAATACATTCAGAACCATTCGCCATACTTCAATGAATGCGATTGAAAAAATGTAAAAAAAAAAAACATTTCATTTACACAATAAATAAATAAACACCACAAAAAATACACAATTCAACTTGCTTAAATTCTCGGAAAATTCTTTAAATTAAAACGAATATCAATCATGTTTATATTAATTTCAAAAAACAATACAATTCGCATTGTAGTTGCATAAATTTACTTTGCATATTACTCTAAAAAATAAACAAATAATCAAATCGAGTTGATTTATTTAAATTTTACATAAATTTGAATTCTATTTCTGCAAATGAAATCCAAATTTATTCAGTTTTAGAAGCATACCATATCCAATTAGAATACCTATCAGAGGCTTTTTAATTATTACAACATTCTGTTGCCCAATCGAAAAACTTGATTATTCATACACACACACACACAGTTCTCTGCTCAAGTTGTTAAAATTGACTTTAAGAGCAATAAAAGCAACCTTCGTTCATATATTTTGCCGTATTGCACGAACAACTTTCATTATCTTTTCGCGAAGGAAAACCAATCAAGCTAAAATTTCCAGCTAAAGGAAAATCTTTACCCCTCAACCCATAAACTAAAACCACAATCAACAGCGGAATGCCTGAAGCGACAGTTTGGTTAGCCACACTCGACGCACAAATTCGAAACTTTCTTCCTACAATTTAAATTGAAATTAATGAACGAGGGGAAGGGGGAAGGCGAAGGCGAAGACAGAGAACATTGTGAATGGGTTACTGCGAGTGGGGTAGAAGTAAAAGCCTCACTGCTTCACTATTCAACCTCAACCTTAACCTTAACCCAATCCGCATTTGAAAGACTTTCGGCATATAAAAGGAACCCAAAATAAAAGCTTTCGCTGCGTTAGTTCATGTGAAAATGTTGATAAACGCAGCAAATGCGGTACTTAGTCAAATATTTATTCTAAGAAAATGGAAAAACGTGCTCGCAAGGATCTCTCGGCAACGCCCCCAGACGTCAGCTTCAGCTTCAGCTCCAACGCCTTAAGTCAAAGTCAAAGACGAAGCTGCTGCTGCTGATGCTGCGTTGTCGTGATATGTTTCTAGTTGAGCTCAATTAGTGTCCCAGCCTTGAGGCTGGCTTACCCCCCCGAAAAACGCACATGTCTCTCCCTCTTTTTGCTGCTCCGCCCAATCTAGCACGTAACAATTTATGCAAGAGCTACCCCAACCGAAAAAAGAGGAGAAATATGGAAGCAAAAGAAAACTCCAATCATTTGTCAACGTAACCAGAGCAACCATGTAATTGAGTTATTACACCCACAGTCAACGCCTTGCGACGACGACGCGTGCTATTTCCATAGCGAAGCCAACACATAAAATAGGCAAGAGGAAACTTTTGGAGGAGATGGGAGCAACGACTAGTGAATACGCTACTTCAGGCAAAAGAAAGTATAAATTTGCTCAGAAATATGCTAATAATTAAACATGTCTTTAATCCTTATTTTATCGTATTCTTCTATTATGATTGGTTTGAAAAGTATATTGGAAATATCTTGATTTAAGACCTTTTCGATCTTACAAAAAAAATCTTGAAAAAGATCTTTGGGTTGAATTAAAACCACTAAGGCTGGGCAATCTAAAATTTCTGTAGAATCTTAATCTTGATTTATGAATAAACCTTCTGAGTTCAACATTAATTATTAAATACATCTTTTATTGCTTTCTGAAACTATTTCTTCCCCACAAAATGTTAGTCCAATCAACAACTATACCAATCACATTAAAATAGAATTTGCAGCAGAAAGTAATAAGAATTTTTGCCACAAGCATTATTTTGTTGGATTCAGAAATTAGTTTACGAAATTTCCTGGAATCATTTGCTAGCAAAATAAACAACTATAACTCCGAAAGTAATTAAAATACATTTTATTAAAATTCATAGGAAATGTTTTGCTCAATATTATCTAATTACTGCCAGCAACTAAACTAATCGAAAGCAATTCACTTTTAATTGCCACAAAATTGGAGTGGAACATAAAATGCAAATGGCTAAAATGAAGTGTCAATTAAAGTCATGCATATTTTTAAATTATATATGCACTCTATATATATATATGAATATTGTAGTTGGCAAGCTGAAAGCCAAGTGTGAGCACTTTAGACAGATCTTTGTCAGAGTTTGTGCCCCAACTTGAAGCATAAACAAACTAACCGGCAGCTCTATTCCGAAGAGCCAAGCCGTTCATATCCTTATGCCATTCATGGCATATGGTAAATAAAACACAAATACACAAACACACAGACAGAGACAGAGACACAGATGGAGACGTAGACACTTGGAAGCATACAGAGGCACCTAACAGGCCCTTGATAAGTGTAGGTCTGAGTGGCAGTTCCTTCCCCTTGGCACCGGCCACCACTTACCGCACATTGTTAGTTCCTCTGAAGATGCCGCCGAACTCAGACCACAAGCATGTCAGGCCTCAAATTGTGTGTGTGCGAGTGTGTGTGTGCACTAAAGATGCTCCAGATAGACACAAACATACAAAGACCATCTACTATGTGTATGTGTGTGTGTCAATATGTATGTAAATAAGCGAGAAAACAAGTGGTTATAAATTTACAAGGATGCCTGCTACCCAAACGAGACACATTGCGTATACGCCATCGAGGCCAAAAGCCGTCAACCAAGAGCAAATCCTCACGCATGTCTGCGTGAGTCTATAGACGAATGTGTGTGTGCGAGAGTGTGTGTGTGGTTGGCTATACCTTAATAATAATGCCCTTAAGAAAGGACGCGCGCCACAATAACAAAAATAGGCAGCGACAGCAACAACAAGAGCAAAAAATTGAGTTAAATAAAATAAATGAACGTAAACATGGCACAAAAACGAGATGGGAAAGTGTGCCAAAGACCGATGAGGTGTGCACAAATGAATATGTGAGGGAGAGAGAGAGAGAGTGAGACAACACCAACTATTAAGTACAGCGAAAGCAGCTCGAGGCTCGAGTCCAGCCGCCTGCTTTCGAAATGATCTCGCTCTCCTCTCCTCTCCTCTCGTCTCCTCATCGCACTTGGATTCGTTTTGTGTGTGCTTTTATTACACGCATCCTTGGAAAGTTTTTAATATATTTATTTATATATATACTATAAGCGTGCCACTGTCGACATCGTCAATGTTGTTGTTTATCGCTGTAGCTGTAGCTTCTCGGCTCTGCTCTCTGCTCTCCTCTGGCTGCTATTGTTGTTGCTCTCCTTGGCCCAATCCCGTTGACTAGTTACGGCTTTATTACGCTCCTCATAAAATGTCATAAAATTAAAAGCAATTTTGCTGTTGGCAATGCTTTTCCGTTTTTCCCATTTCGGCAAGTAACTAGCTTTCGCTCATGGCAATACAATCAACAACGAGTATTTTCCTCTCCTCCCTTCTCTTCCTCTCGGTGACATTAACAGTTATTAAAATTCTGAAAATGGTTTTAAAAGGGCTTTAAAGGTCAACTACAACGCAAAGGCATTTGCGATTTCTCCAATCAAGAAATTGATTATACATTTATGTTAAATTTCTGACTTTCCTAATGGCAACAGCAGCAAGCAAGCAAGCCCATAAATCAGCGTAAAGCTCTTTTTGGTTAAGGCCGACAAAAAGGTCTTCAAGATTTGCCTGCAATTTAACTCAATTATGCCGTCAGAGGCTCGATGGCATTTTGTTTGCCATAAAATACCCTTTTATCGTTGAGCTTATATGCTTTAGAAATGTGATGGCAAATCACTTTAAGTCGATTGTCATTTATGCTTGCTAAATAAAGTGCTGGAATTTTGCTTAAATAGCGTTTGAAAATATTTTATGAAATTCAATTAAAATGTCAAGTTTGTTAATTAAATGTTTTTAACACGTTTGTCAAATTAAAGTTAACGATTTTAAAAAGCTTATCAAATTTTATACAATTTATATTTTTGCTGAGAATTATTCAGGTCAAATTCCAACAAAAATTTTATCAAATTTCAATCCAATTTTTGACAGATTATAAATCAATTAAAAATAATACAATAAAATGTATTTAAAATTTTTGCTAAAATGTTCTATCATTTTGATTATTGATGCAAATTAGTCGGGCTTCGAGTTCATATAAATGTATTTTAAAAATTTGGTCAAACTTTCTATCATTTTTATTAATAATCCAAATTAGTGCAGCAAAGTTTTCACATAAATACAATACCATCAATAATTAAATACATTTAAAAAGTATTTCATATTTTTCATTCATTTAATTCATCTCTCATATTCACATAAATAATTAAATGTTTTTAAAAATGAGAATTATTCAAGGCAGAATTTGCACATAATAAATAAATAAATACGCTTCAATCAAATCGAAATTTTTGATGGCTTTTAAATGTATTAGTTGTATTAGTAAAGCAATTAAAAAATTCAATGAAATGTGTTTAAAACGTTTCGTTCAATTTTCTATTATTTATAATTTAGATGCAATTTAGTCTGACTAAGTTTGCACATAAATTTAAGTTCACCAAAAATTAATTATTAAATACATTTAAAAAGAATCATCTTTCAGAAATGATTAATGAAAATAATTCATCTCTCATATTCACATAAATAATTAAATGTTTTTAAAAATGAGAATTATTCAAGCCAGAATTTGCACATAATAAATAAATAAATACGCTTCAATCAAATCGAAATTTTTGATGGCTTTTAAATGTATTAGTTGTATTAGTAAAGCAATTAAAAAATTCAATGAAATGTGTTTAAAACGTTTCGTTCAATTTTCTATTATTTATAATTTAGATGCAATTTAGTCTGACTAAGTTTGCACATAAATTTAAGTTCACCAAAAATTAATTATTAAATACATTTAAAAAGAATCATCTTTCAGAAATGATTAATGAAAATAATTCATCTCTCGTATTCACATAAATAATTAAATGTTTTTGAAAATGAGAATTTGCACATAATAAATAAATAAATACGCTTCAATCAAATCGAAATTTTTGATGGCTGTCATAAGGCATTATAAGTCTATTAATTCTGTTATTGAAACCTCACTTTCGACATGCTCGAACAACAATATGGCAAACAGCAACAACCCAGAGCTGTTGCCTGGGCTCAGCTGCCTTGTACAACAGACTTTTCAGCTGTTGTGCCCCTCGTTTAACCTTCACACTTTTGACAATTGGCCTACAACAACAACAACAACAACTAAACTCGAGAGGGAAGAAAGAGAACAAAGGTAGCACGTGTTAGCCAAATTCGCTGGCATTTTCATTGTACGGCAATTTGCGTGGCATTCGTGGCCCCATCGAAGGCAGATTATTTATGTTGGCCCATTGACAACACAACAGAGTGATCAATCATTTCCGGGCAATCGAATGAAGATGACAATGCCCCGGCATAAGGTTCGCTCTCTCTCTCCGCAGACGGCCAAATTTAATATCGAAATGAAAGTTTAGATTGGCGCCATTGCTGATGAATTGAAATATTGCCGCACGAATGCGTTGCGCAGGTAATCAAGCATGAAGTAGGCACAAAAACAACACACAGAGAAAAAGACTGAAAGAGGATGTGAGAGAGGTTCTAAGAATAGATAGGGGAAAAAAAAAGAATGTCGCTTGAACTTTGCGCTTTAAACTTTAAGATAGATAGATGGAAGGCGTGGCAGTTTACAAAGTTGTGTAATCAAAAGTTGGGAACAATTATCAAAGTGCGATTTCTTCAAAAACAATTTCCCCAAAAAAAAAACGTGAAACAGGAAAAGGAAAGCAAACAATTTGCATGTGGCAAGCGGCTCCCTAGGGTATATTTATCTACAAAATTAGAATACCCGTCCACAATACGTTGGCTACAGGATATGAAAATTGTAAAGCAATCGAGGCGCAACGAACGCAAATAAAGTCAAAGAGTTGCGACTGTGTGTGTGTTGGTGTGTATTTTGGTGTGTGCCTGACAACAAAAACAACGAAAAATGTATACGAAATATTTATTTAGGCGCAATCAATTTTATGGCAATTCAGTTTTTATAGCAACAAAGAGCTGTTGCTGCCGAAAGGCAAGTCTTGTAAGCCAAATTTGCGCCTTGAATTATGCAGAGCTTGGCATTTAACCGTGTGTGTGTGTCTTGATGTGGGAGTGTGTGTGTTTAAGTGTTTCCTCTCTCCGTGTGTGTGTGTGTGTGTGTGTGGGTGCTTAAACGTGCATGAAAACGCTGTCAGCCAGGAGAAAAAAGCAGCAACAGCGACGTCGACGTCGAAGGCGGCATGCAGTCGGCAAAGCGTGCGTGACAGATTGTCTCTGTATGGGTGTGTGTGTATAGGTTATGTTTGCACATGTGTGCCGTTCGTTGTCTGTATGTGTGTGTGTTCGGGGGCGTGTGCGAGCTGAACTTTTAAACTAATTTGAAATTTTAATTTAATTAATTTGTATGCGCATTATTGAATGAACGAATGTAAACGTTGACTCCGCATCGATCGTGTGTTTGTGTGTGTGTGTGCGACAAAACAATGGCTCACAAAAGTATGCTATGATAACCGACAGCTGTCGAAAAGCTATTCAGCAAAAGCACAGCACAGCACAGTGCATTGCTATTAATTAATTTATCATTTAATGGCATCATTTTATGGGCATTCTTTTGTTTTGTAAATAAATGAAAACAAGCTCTGCAGTGCAATATTAATGCAATTCTTTCTCTCTCTCTCTCTCTTTTCTCCTGCAGCCAACTGCAATTTGCCAGCGATAGCAACACAATTATGACAAACATTATTAACTACAACAGCTGCAGCAATAACAACAACAAGAAAAATACTCGTAATAATAATAATAATAATAATAATAACAGTTGCGGCCAACAGCGACGGCTGCAAAATGTAAACGGCGAGTGGAGGACTCGGCAACTGGGTCCGTGAAACTCTGCAGCAAAAGCAAAGTTAAAAGGCAACCAAGAAGAAGATTCCAAGACTAGCAACAACAACTACAACAATAACAACAACAACAACCGCAGCAACAAACAAAATACGCAACATAAATGAAGTTAACAATCTGTCAAATTGCTAAATTATTTCTGCTGTTGACAGCCTTCTTCTTTCTCAATTCCCACAACGTCTCCTCCACATTCACCACCAACAGCAACAGTACCATCTCCGCCATCAACAGCAGCAACAACAACAACAATAGCAACAACTACAACAACAGTTTCACGGAGCCAGTTCCATTGCTTGTCCGGCAGACCACAACGCAAGCTGGCAAAGTGCTCAAGACAACGGCAAATGCAACTGCAATAGCAACAGTAACAGCAACGGCAACAGCTGCTGCCACGCATACTTTCCCCACAGCAACAGCAACAACTACGTTTAGCAGCAATTCAATTTTGAGCAGAACAACAACAACAACAGGAAAACAACAACAACCATCACGTAATGCGCGAGAATTTGAACGTCAGGCACGTCAACAGCAAAAGCCCACAGCACAGCAGCAGCCACAACGACAACCACGTCAACGTCGACAACAGCAGCAACAGCAACAACAGAAGCAACAGCAACAAAAACGCGACGCGTCCGCTGCAGCTTTGGCGGCACAACGTGTGGCCGTTTTAATACCATCATCATTGCACATTGATATGATGCATGTGCAACAGGGCTTTCAGTATTTCCTCGACTTTTTTCCAAGTGCATTTATCTAACGCCACTGTCGATTTTCTACACGATGTTGGTAAGTACATGTAACATACACTGAGAGAAAAACAAATTTCTAGATTCAAAAAGTTCTAAACAGTTAATCAAAAACAAAAGAATCTTTGAAAAGAAATATTTCTGAAATTTTAGTTGCGAACAAACGAAAATTGTAAGTTTTTAAAGAAATTTTTTGAATAGGAAAAAAACGAATACGAATACTAGTATACTTTGCACTCTATAGTATATTTTGAATGCAGTAGTATTTTAATATAACAAATATACCCTTTGATATTTTTTTGGTATTTTTGGTATATTAATTTGATGAATCTAGTGATACATCAATATACCATATATAACCCTTGGTATATTTTTGGCATTATTGTGGTATATTAGTTTAGTATATTTTAAAAACAATACCACGGTGTTTTTATTTTATTCAAAATGAGTATCTCACAGTCGAGCACTCTCGACTGCAGCTTCCTTTCTTGTTTCCTTTGATTCGAAAATTTTGAAAACTAAATCTAGTATAGGTATTTTTAGAGATTATGCTCTGCAAAATCTCAGAAATTGATCTTAAATTGATATTGTTTTCAAACACTTTGAAGACTAGTTTTTTCAGTGTAATATATATGTAGACGGACACACTAACACACTAACACACACACACTCACTCAATTTGACCAGTCAGCAGATAAACTGCCACATTCTGTTTATTTTCTGTAGGCCCTTTCGCCAGTTTTCCTCTCTTCACAGTTTCGTTTGGTTTTCTTGTTTGGTTTTCCCAGCTGCTATTAGTCTGCCAAATCCCTTTCAATTCACACATCGTTCTATCACTGATTTCACTCAATCTCTCTCTGCTTCTCTCTCAAATTGAAAAATAGTTTGTATCAGTTTTAGATTGTTTTAGCTAAATCAATTGATTGAGGTGTTTAGCTTAGCAAATGTTTACAAATGGCAGCTGGCATTTGACAAGCTGCAGCCCAGTTCAGCACAAACAACAAGTAAGAAATTGAAATACAGCTTCAATAACTAACTAAATACTCAATTTAATAACTAGTTTTATAATTCAAAAAGTTGCAATATTAAAAAAGTCATACTGCAGCTCAACTTACCACAATTCAACTGAATTCCATTTGCCAGTAAGGAAACCCTACAAATAAAAAGAGAAAAACAATTAAAAATGGCATAAAATTTCGATACGTTTTACGTTGATTAAAGTCCAAGCTGAGACGACTATAAAACTCAATTAGTAAAAAGCCAATAAAAAGTCTTGCTTTAACTTATGAATGTCAAGTGTTTCACTTGCAACAGAGCTAAGCAAATTCAACAGAAACTTCCTAGAATAAAGTTATAAGGCAGAAAAAATGTAGCAAACTCAATTTGCATGCATTATGCGCAGACTTACGAGTACAAAAAAAAAGGCAGAAAAATAATTTAGCTTTTTTCTTGCGCGCTATTTAAACTAATTAAAGCGCAGCGAAAGAAGTTCTCGAGTTTGATGCCACGTCTTGGGCCGTTTTTCTTTGGCTTTTGCCTCGTTTCGTCAAACTGAAAGCAGCGCGCTTTTCTATGTTTTCCTGTGTGCTTACAACTTTAATTACATTGCCATCAATTACAGGCGCAGAGCAAGGACTTTCCTTGCCTTGCATTCCGAACACTCCATCGGCCATCGATGTCATAAATAGAGGGAGAGAGAGAAGGTCGGAGGTCGAACACATTTCTGGCCTGTGACCTGGCAAGTGACAACTTACAATTTCCGCTCGAAAACTTCATGGGCAAAACTGCAACTGACTTATGAGTATATTTATTTTATTTTAGCGACCGCTTCTACAAAGTTAATCCAAGCATTTTCAAGTCCATGGCAACGGTCCTTTTTACTTTGACCATTGCAAGTATTTTATGATGTTTTTCCCCTGACAGAGCTCAAGGAACTTGAGTGTTGAGCACAAAAGTAGAACACTTGCAGTGCCAGAGAAATATTAAAATATGAGTACAATAAAATCTGCAAAGCAACTTTAATAATTGCTACAAAAGTTCTCTGCAAATGATGGCAAATAAATTTGATCTAAATTGAAAAGGAAATTACATTTAATAAGCAACACAATTACTGGCAACAGAACTTAGTTTGAACTTATCAAGTTGATTGCCAAATTATGCTTTATGTCATTGCGATTATTTCCATAAATGAATTGCCAGAAATCGCAATAGGGGGAAAGGAAAAACTTGGCCAGACTTCAAATTGGTTACTTTAATTTGCGACTAATACTCAAGTCTCTCTACTTCTCCCTCCCTCTCTCTCTCTCTCCATCTCTTTTTGTGTCTCTTTCGTTGTTTGTCTGTCTGGCTATTTGCTTTATTCTTTCAATTTGCTTTCTTTTAGTTAGTTTCGAAGTAAACATGGATGAGAGTATACACTAAACTATACTATACTATACTATATGTATGTGTGTGTACATGGGTGAGAAGCTGATGTTGAAGAACCTTGAAGAACTTCTTGTTGGGCAAAAGTTGCCCGGTGCTCACTTATTTGGCGCCAAAGTTTTCGCCAATTGCAACAACAAAATTTGTATTTGGCATGGCGCAAGAAAAAAGTTTAAATTTGATATCTTTAATTTGAACAATCTACCGTTAGTTGTCATAAATAAAAGTTTGCACTTTCGCACTGAGGTTTTAATCAAATAAATTAAGTTGCAACACTCAAATTGATTTAAGTGCAGGACAAAGAAATTCAATTTTCAAACCAAGCTCGTAACTTGCCATTTCTCTTTTTTTTGCTTTTTTCTTGCACTACATCTACTTCTTTCTTTCTATTGCGTTGTCCACATGCAAAATAAATTCTATTTGCCGTAATTTCTCCATCTCTCTCTCTTTCGACTATCTATCTCATTCGTTCTTTCGGTGAGCTGTCGGGCATGTTTTTATGTTGCAAAATATTGAAATTGATTTTAGTTGCATATGCTGCAGTTAGTTTATCCTCATTCAGCTCTGCCGCAATTTATGAGCACATGTGCAAAACTCGGTAACTTATTGTCCTAGACCCTTTTTCTCTTTTTCTCTGTGTCTCCCCTTTACCACAAATATTCATAGTTTGTGCCCACGCGACTTACCCTCAGAGTTCTCCACAAAAGGCCGGACAAATGTATAAATTGTATTGCCATGGATCGCCTTTACCTCTGCAGCAAAAGCGACAAATTAAAAAGGTGGCTGCTGTGCAGCTTCCAGCTAGAATATAATATATAGGATATAGCACTAGTTACGACTTACGACAACGACAACTTGCCAGGTTTCTGCATTTGCTTTGCCTGCCATTTGCCAGCCTGCAAAATGGATTATGCAAGACTTGAGAGCGGGCAAAATAAAAATAAAGGAGCAAAATAAAAATAAATAAAAAGAGAAATGTATTTATATGCAAGGGTTAGCTGCTTGTGCTCGTCGTAATGATGTTGGCATGTCGAGCTTATCTTGAAAATGCAACTTTATTGGCTATCAAAATAAAGCGAAAGGACTTCAAGATGTTATGGCTGATGAATGATATGAAACCGCAATGAGAGACAGACAACAACAAGTACAACTAGAATGCAGTTTTACGACCAATCCTTAAGTTTAAAAGCAACTTCAAGCTGCAGGCGAAACTTCAATGGAGCTTGTCATTTAATGAGATTTGGCATTCATATGTGTAATTTACATTTCCTGCTAACTTTATTAGCCATCAACAAGACAGCAAAGATTTGATTGGCAGATTGAGTAAAGAGAGGAATTTATTTTGTTTTATTTAATCGATTGAGCAAAACATCTTGAAATATACCGAATTTATATACCAATAAAAACTGAAATATACCCAAGTCTATATTTGGTTTATCTATGTAATAAAACATTCAAAATAGTAAAATATACCAAAGTCTATATTTGTTATCAACTTAAATATTTGTTATATTTATATACTACCACATTTTAAATATACCAAATATATTAGATTGTCAACCAACGCAATTATCTATCAATATGACAGCAAAGATTTGATTGACAGATTAAGTAAAGAGTGGAATTTATTTTGTTTTATTTATTCGATTGAGCAAAACAGCGCGGTATTAATCTTAAAATATACCGAATTTATATACCAATAAATACTGAAATATACCAAAGTATATATTTGGTTTGTAATAATACATTCAAAATAGTAAAATATACCAAAATTTATATTTGTTATCAACTTTAATATTTGGTATATTTATATACTACTGCATTCCAAATATACCAAATATATTAGATTGTCAACCAACGTAATTAGCTATCAATATGACAGGAAAGACTGAGTAATTTGTGGAATTAGTTGATATTTTAAATGTATAAAACCTCTCACTATTAGAGATTTTAAAAGTCAACCTAAAACTCAGTTCAGCTACTTCAATCTGCTGGCGAGACGTCTCATTTAATGATATTTGAAATTCGTACGTGTAATTTACATTTCCTACTGGCAAATATTTGACTGACAGTGGAATTAGTTTGTATCTTAAATAATCTATTTTATCTGCCATAATTAAAGATTTCGAAAGTTAACTTAAGGCTCAGCTCAGCTCAGAGATGTCAAAGCGTATTCGTTTCACACTTGGCTTAAGTTGCTTGTAAGGGCAACTAAATTATCAAGAGCTCTCTGCACGAGACTGGGGTACAAGGACTACGAGTTTATCATAAGATGGCTGGGGCATCATGTAAATCATGGCATTTATAACTCATAGCACTTGTCAGTAACAGTTACAGTTACATCTACAGTTAGCAGGCAATGCTGGCAATCTCAAAAGCACTCGAAGAGAGCTGCAGACAGACGTTGCTTATAGTCTACTGCCTTCATCAGCAGTTACTGTTGCTTTACCTCTTAAGCATACACACAAACACACACAAACACACACTCACACACAAAGGGCTTAAATATGCAACGCTTTTTATATGCTACATAAAATGTTTCTTTCTTTCCATGTATTTTTTTCTTCCTTTCGTGCTGTTGCCCCAATGATGATGGCGTTGCTGACGCACAGATTTAAGTGGCTTCATTAAATTACTCGAGCTACCCAAATACACGAGCGTTGTAAAGACTTTAAATGCGGGCATTAATGTAGACACCGACGTGGACTACAATGATGATGGCAATGGCAATGGAAATGGCAAGAGCGTTGGCGATGTCGATGGCGATGGCGTTGACCCAACAAAGCAACGTCAGCAGCAGCAACAAGAAACCCAAATGAAACAGTTGTCAGCAGACATTTTATCAGCAACGGCACAGCAAGTTAAGAAACAACAACAACAACAGCTTGAACTGGAGGCGGGACAAGAGCAACACTCGCTGACCCGCAGCCTGGGTCACTGTCATCAACTGGCTGAACAACTTGCTCACGATTATAATAAAAGCGTCGTCTTCTGGCCCTGTCCTCACATGAAAGTAAGTACCCAAAAAAACATTCGCATTTTTCCCGATTTAATATTCCGATATTGAGTTTGACAAAGGTAAATCTAACTCACTTTGTATAGAACCCATTTCAAAAACAAACTTCAATTTATCTATCGACAATCTGCAGAACATAGGTTCAATAATAATTAAACAGCTGCGGGAGTAAAAGTTTGAGCTCAAAGTTTTGGCGGGATTGCATACGATTTTATTTTGTACATTCTCTGAAGTTTACACTTTAATAATAAGCATCTTTCTGATGTGGGCAACAAGTATTTACAAATTAAAAAAAAATGTTCTTACTTCAAATATACAACATTAATAATTCCCTATTTCGTTCTTGGGATATTTTCTCTTGTTCATTTTAAGAGCTCTGATTAAATTAAATATGTTTGTCAAACATATATTTAAAAACATTTAGACTTTATGAATTGATTCTTTCTTGTTATCTACAGCATCTAATTTCCTAGTAATAATTTTCTTCGTAACTTACAAAGATTTTTAATATTAATAAGCAGCATTCCTAAAAAATCAAAAACATTTTCAACAACATTATTCAAAAATCTAATTCAAAACATTTACACAATATTATAGATGAATCGTATCCCTAAAATTAATTCCCTTCCTTTTTTGCAAGTTAAAATCGTCAGATTAAGAAATAATTAATTTACACATAAAATAGTTGCAGCTGCAGCAATTTAATAACCCCAATTTTGAAGCCATTCTAAATTAGGGTTATAAAATTATTGATGCATTCATGCCGACAATGTTTGCTGTTTATTTGCACAATGTTTTTGGGGTGCGCTCTTTACCAACAGCCAAAATACAAAAAAAAAAGAAAGAAAAATGAGCTCACTTCAGCAATAATATCTTCCGCTTGAAGTAAAACGAATTGCCAAGCTGTGTGTGTGTTAATTAACCAACGCTGGCAGCCAGCTAGATGAACTAAACTGTTGGAACCCGACCCCAGGGGCGAATCTGAGACCCACCACGTTGACCGCCAGGCATTTTGTAGCCAAAATTTCAAATTTTGCAATTTTCTAACAAGCTTCTTGCCAGCAAAGTTCATCAAGTTGATGCTAGACGAGAGAGACAGCGAAAGAGAGAGAGAGAGAGCTGGGAGAGAAGTGAGATGAGAACTGTGGAGAATTAGGGTGCTGCAAATTCAGCACGGAAATGGCAAACAAACTGAGGGAGAAGCGTAGAAGAGTTGAGCAAGGAGTGAGGAGAGGCTTTTACCCCAAATATGTTACAACAAAATTGCTTTGCTCAAAATTTCGGTAACGGCATGAAATTACTTTTTGTGGCAACTGCAGAAGAATTTGCAGCAGTCACTGCTATTTTTTGTTGTTGTTGTTGCGATCTGCTATTTACACTTAACTTCAAGTGTCAAAGTGCACCTAAAATTTACGACTACTCATACATATAGAATTTCCATAAGGGACGTCAAATGCGTTCCCAAGTTTTGGCAACTGTCACAAAGTCAACTTGCAAGAATTTTCTCATTCGTTTTTTGTTTGTTTGCATATTTTATGAGCAGAAAATTTTCGACAATTGACTGACAAATGTTAAAAAGTCTTGTAAAACTTGTTGAGAACGATGACATATTATTAATGAAAACTTGAAGCGAAAGTCGCATTTTGTGTTGACAAATTGTGACAGAAATGCTGACAGAATGCTCTGAGAGTAGAACGCCAAAAGTTATACATTGAGCCATTGCTTTTTAATGAGCAGAGCGAAATGTATGCAGCTTAGACAAAAGCCAAAAGCTGCAAGATAAATAGCAAAAGAGAGAGAGATAGAGAGAGAGAAAGAGAGAGAGAGGGAGCACAATGAAATAGCAGTGGTAGACAAAAGGCAAAAATGTAATGCATACAATTCTCATGCAAATCGCCCAACGAAATAGCAAAGCTGATCATAATGGGAATGAAGATAGGAGAATGCGACTGTGAAGGAAAATGAGAATGGTTATATAGACTCGGTAATGGACTGTGGCAACATGCTGCAATTGATGAAAGCAAAAGCAGCAAAGTGCAGTCAAGTCGTGCAACAATATTTCACAATGTTAAAGCATCATAATTTCTGATTTTTATGCATTCCAATGGCCGTTAGCTGTTGCCCGCCGGAGCATTTAAATCACTCAGCAGCCAGGACATGACAAGGCAAGAAAGAGTGAGGAGTGAAGGCAGAGAGGGAAGGCAGCTTTTGAGACAGGAGCAAACACTGCCATGGCAATGGACTTGGTGTTCGTGCGAAAAACAGAAAAATACGAGGCACAAAAAAAAAATGGAAAAAAAAACTGAAATTCCCATATTTCAAATACCTTCAGAGCCGAGGCACGTGCCGTTGCCGTTGCTGTTGCCATTGCTGTTGCCATTGCTGTTGCTGTTGCCTCCAGCCGATAGGTGACACGTTTGTTGTCTTTGTGTGTTTTCAGCTTTCCATTTCTTTGGGTGTGCTCTCGTTTTCTGTAGAGTTAACATAAAAGTGCTGCACAATCATAAACAAAAATGTTGCTTAGCCTGGCAGCTGTCTGCTTTTTATGCGCCGCTTTTGGCGCCACCAGCTGAGCTGAGCACCGAGCACTGAGCTTCGTTTTATGGTAATGTTGTAAGGCAACAAAGCCGGCAGCGGAACGAGGAGCGGGGGGCGTAGGGGGCGTTCAACAAAGGCGACTGCCAAAGAGCAAACAGTGAAAGTTATTAAACAAATGCAAATGCACACATCAAATGCAGCACAAAACTACTCACAGCACTCACTTGAGCGGACTTGTTATCGACTGCTAAAAAGCACGCGATAAATTGCAAATTTCAAGCTTTTTTGATGGCTTTTCGAGACTGCAGCAAAACCCTTAAAGAGAACTTACTAAACTTGAAACTTGTTGGTGGCCAATAATGATATAATGATGTATGTTCGCTTAGCGTTTACAGCCAATAAAGAAAGTGATGAAACTTGTAGTAAACTTAAGCGTGGAGCATGGACGGCAAATTAAGATTAACATTGAAGATTGACATTGAAGATTAACAATTTCTCTTAATTATCTTACTCAGCCGCAGCTTTATTATGCAGCACTTTTGCGTACAATATTCTCTGTGTACCAAACAAAAAAAACGAAAGTAAGGAAGCGACAGACAAATGTGCTCCACTGTGAGATATCCGCTAAAATTTTGCTTAAAATATACCAAACTAATATACTGAAAATATTAAGAATGTACTAATTAATAGACTTAGCATCTTTTTATGATATTCATAATATTCCAGATTGTCGACCAAAACAACTAGATTTTGACATTCTAAAAATATACTAAATGGTATAATTAGTATATGTATATATTATTACATTCATAATATACCACAAATATACCAGACTGTCAACCAAAACAACTAAGTTCTGACATTCTAGTAATATACTAAATGCTATATTTAGTTTATTACTAAATGCTATATTTAGTATATTACATTCATAATATACCACAGAGTAACAAATATACCAGTATGACATTTCTTGGCATATAACATGAAATTATTGCTTAACTTTTAAGATTCATCTACGATCGAACAAAACTTTCAAGAGTCATAAAGACTACAGTTACTATAGTCCATATATGAATATATTACCTGAGCAGTTGGCACTGATTTTAGAGTTGAAGAACTCTTCTTCAGATTGCTATATACATATCCTTCAAGCACAAACTTAAAATACTCTTCTATCCCAATGGTAGCGGGTATAAAAAAGAGAAACCTTAATAGACCGCAAAAAAACTGCACAAGCAGCATAAAACTATGTAGCCCTAAGCCAAATGGACCACAATTTCAGCTCAGTCTCATAGTCAAGTATTTATCATTCTGCTTCATTTTTTCGAGCTTATTTTTTTTTGCATATCCTGCATAAAAAATTAAGTCGCCGCTAAAATATTTACTTGCTGTTCACTTTATTGCGCTGTATAAATAGAGAAATATATTATTCGGAATTACAAAACAGCAATTTAATTTATGCATTGATGTTGCCCGAATTAATTAAATTGTTGTTTTTTTTCTGGTTTTGTTTTTATGCGCGGGGCCCAACAAACGGAATTGAATTAAGTTGCGCTGATTGTCAATGCGGAAAAAAATATTATTTTCCCGGAAATTGAATTAGAATAATTGGCAAAGTGCACTCGACAAATAGAGAGGCACTTTTCTGGAAAAAGAGTGTTTCACAGGGTTTAAAGTTGCGTTTTTTTAAATTGCCAGTGGAAGCACATAAAAGTAAACTGCAGTAAACTAAGCGCATGTAAGTATTTAAGTGCTAACAACACCCACGCTCACACACATACACGTACATGGACACACATGGCCATTAAACCGCAACCAGGCGACGATCCGCACAGTTGTAAGCTTCAGGTTCAGCTAAGCTTCAATACGAGTTGCGTTTCATGCCGTGCACACACAAAACACAAAACAATGTAGCAGATAAAAGTGTTTTTAATTGACAACGAAACAAACAGAGAACAGAGGCAGCAAAGTCCAGTTGATGCGCTGCAAAGTATGCAATGCATATGAAGTAAATGCCAAAACTGAGCTGCAGCTGCTGCGTAAAATAACATGCACATAAAAGCCGAGATGACCCTGGACTACAAAGTAACAAAACGTGCAATTAACTGTGATTTTTATACGCCTTGTGCAATATTTATGCGCTGCGAATCCAATAACACCTACCGAGGGCCACAGCCACACAGCCGCACGGTCCACGGTCCACGGTCCACCGAGCATCGGCCATGCCCTAAATCAACGACAGCATCGAGAACAGTGAACGAAACGAGAGTTTGTCGCTCAGTTGTTCCGCAGAGAATTGAAAATTTGCAAAATACTGCAATCGCCTTGGGATTGAAAGCAAAACAGAACGCATTGCGAATGCCGCGCACCACATTGAATGCTTTAAGCACCCAGCGACAGCGACAGCGACAGCAACAGCGAAAGCGCACTTTAAGCGTCATTGCGCATACGCCCTGTTCGACTGCAGTACCAAGTGAAATAAGTAACTGTAACGGGCGAAAAACCAATTTGCCAGCTTCCAATTTGCATTAAGCATTGTCTCTCAGCGCAACGTTTGCATAGTTTATCTAAATTACCAATTCAACTGAAGATCAAAATGACTCAAGCCAGTCTAGAGCAAGTTCAAATTTGAATTAAAAGAATAGACAACAAAATACAAGTTTATTGTTAACGATTTGATGATAAGGCAAAGAAATAAACCTTTTTAAAATCAGTATGCATTCCCAACAATAATTGATAAGTAGTTTTTTGTTAATAATTTGAGATTTGATAAAGAAATCGACCTTTTACATCAAAATCCACAATAACATTAATTCATATGTATAACATAATGTTTTCTCCCAGCCAACCTTCGCATATTTCATCTAAGTTGCCAATTAAACTAAATTTTAAAGTAAGCCATGCAAAGTAATGCAAATTCAAATTTGAATTAAACGAATAGACAACAAAGTAGCAGTTTATTGATAATGATTTAATAATAAGGCAAACAAATAAACCTCTTCAGTGTGCTTTAATTTTGGTAATTGTAGTTTTCAGAATTTAGCAATCAAACTAGACAACAAAGTAGAAATAGTTGTTAACGATTCGAGGATAAGGCAAAGAAATAAACCCCTTTCTAACCAGTTTCCATTTTCAACATTAATCAATACCTTATTTTCAGAATTTGTTAAGAAAACTAAAGAACAAAGTAGTTGTTAATGATTTTAGATTAAACAATGCAATAAACCTTTCAACATTAATTGATTTGTGTAACATAGTTTTTACAACTTCTTAAAATGTTTATCTCTTTTTTATCCTTCCGAACATTAATTGATAAGTGTAGTTAACATAACATATTAAAAAATGTATCTCTTGTTTATCCTTTTTAAGTGAAGTTCCCCGAACTTATTAGCACTTTTATCTCTCTGCTCTTACCCAATGTGCAGCAGAGCAAATATTCCACGCCATGCTGCATTCCACAACACACACACACACAGTTTACTCACACCCACGCACGATAAATGCAAACAAAACAGGAAACCCGCATCAAACACATTTCGGTCTTAGTTTTCCATAATGGTCATTGAATTTGAAGTGCCAGAGCGGAGCGAGTGAGGAAAGTTCTCTCTCCCTTACATTTTTTGCGCTTTGCTTTGCTTTGTTTTTACCCCACATATATCCATTTCATGCAATTTACAACATTTTGTAACTTTGCTGCATTTTGTTAAACTTTTGTGGCTTTCGCTGCCCTTCAGGCAAAGGGTTTGCTGTGTTTGTAATAAAGTTATGATACTTTTGCAGCATCAGTTCAACGAAGGGTATCTGAAGTGCCACTCTCTCTGTGCTCAATTTTCTGTGGCCAGTCAACGATTGTTTTGGTCGCTTTGCTGCCGCTTGAATGGCTTAATACGGCAAATTGAGTTTGACCCCATTT
Organism: Drosophila nasuta; assembly: GCF_023558535.2. Taxonomy (NCBI): domain Eukaryota; kingdom Metazoa; phylum Arthropoda; class Insecta; order Diptera; family Drosophilidae; genus Drosophila; species Drosophila nasuta. The sequence continues at coordinate 30,068,366 of NC_083456.1, forward strand.
TTGAATTGTGTGAGAGAGAGAGAGAGTTCAAAACGTAAATAAATAATGCGTGCTGTCTGCGTGCGGGTATTAACTAAATATTGCTAAGCGTTTAATTCCAGCGAGAACATGCAAAAACACATTTAATGAAGATTAATGCCGATGCGTCAACAAATGCAAAAAGAAAAGCCCCTGGGACACATCTTTGCCAAGGCAAAAGCAATCGCTGCATGTAATTTGATCGACTTTGCCATTTATCTATCAATTTGCAATGCTCCATCTCCATCTCCATCTCTATCTTCAGATTCAGCTTTAGATTCAGCTCGCAAGGCAAATCACATGAGAATCGAAACAGAGAAACTGCAGCAATGCGTTTTGTGTGGCCTTCGCTTCGCTTCATCATTCAGTCAGTGAGTTAGTCAGACTGTCAGTCAGCTAGTCAAGCAGTTAACAATTGCCAGCTCAGTCATGGAGCCCGAACATTTTGCTTTCACTCAATCAAGTTTGACAAGTGACAATCACATCGGAAGCTCGGCCGATAACGATGATGACTTCCGAGTTGAAGCAACAACTGCCAATAAATACCAAAACAAACTAAACCGAGAGAGCTTATGGCCATCAATAGTTCGATGACAATGTTTAGACATATACTACTACTATTACCATAATCCATATAAATATTGTTTGCAATGTTTGCACATCTTTCATGGTCATCAATTTTAGTGATGAAAGTAGAACATGAACTGATTTCAAATTAAAGTCAAGTGAAAGAACGTTTAAAACTAATTAAAGTGTTTGGCACCATTTGCAGACACCATTTATAATGCTGCTGTTGCATAGTGTAAAAAGCCATTAAAATCATAAACAATAGTTAAAATTCTGAGTTATCTGCAATGCGAATTGAGAGCAGTTGACGGTCTCCTCCACTGTTGATTTACTGCTTGTTGTTGTTGCTGCCTTGTTGTTGCTTAGCCTCGCTTGCTCGCATGATTGATTGCTGTTTACGCGCCTGACCAAGCCATGACAATCTCTCTCTCTCTCTCTCTCTCTCTCTCTCTCCCCCTTCTCTCCTCCACCCCACCCACAAAGCTATTTCATCCCATTTCTCTGCATTTCCCCTCCGATGCGTCTCTCGCAAGTTGATTACAGTGTGGCCCCTGCGTTGGCATTACGTAATTCGATTTCGCGTCGCCTCGCATGCATTCAGAACCCCGTTGCAGTAATTATTTTTACACAATGTCAGGTGGCAGCGTGGACCAAGCTGCAGGCTAGATTTATTGCACACAGAGAACAACAACAAAAAGAGTGTCGCATAGCATTTTAATGAAAATTGCGAAGTACTCACTAATAGGCTATGTGAAAAGAGAACAGAACAGAACAGAACAGTTCATCTATTTGAAAGCAACTAAATGTAATCAAGTTAATCTGTAACTTAATATACAACACTGTTGGGTGTACAAACTTTTGGCATTATTCTCAAAGATAGTCGCACAATGTTCGCTCTTCATTGGCTGCACTTTAAAACAATATTCTTAAACCGCTTTCACTTTCCAGAAGCATTCGTGCAGCAGCAGCGACAGTTGGCGGATGGTCATTATGACGCATCCAGACACAAACACAATTAAGTGCACTCGTGTGTCCAATGTCCCTTTGTGTGGATGGATAGGATGTGGTGTGGATGGTGTGCATGCTGGCAATAAGAAAGACTTGCTGTGCAACTGCTGCCAGAATGTCATGCCACACCATTCTATCATTATCTCGCTCTCCTTTTGCTTTGTCGCTTCATTGCAGTCAGTTGCCATGTAAGCTGAAACTGACGCTTACGCTGACGCTGGAAGAAGACGAAAACACACAGCAAGCATACACTTTACGTATACGTAATATTTTGCAGTAAATGGCAAAGCAAATGGAGCTTTGTTTGCCAGCATCAGCTCAATGCTGGCAATTGGTTTGTTTATTGTGGCGCTGCGATAAGCTCTTGGGTCATTGCACCACAACAACACAACAACACAAGAAACAGCAACAACAACAACAGACCACACGAGCAGACATGTCCCACATGTGGTAAATGCGCACAGCGGGCATTTGTGGTAACAGATTTGACATGCCACTAAGTGGGCTAAGTTCTGAATATTTATTTAATATATAAATACCCACGAGACATTGATTCTTATTAAAAAAAAGAGTAATTCTTTCTGGAAAATTCCCGCTTAAAATTGCGTCAAAAGCCAGCTGAATTTATTTGCAAATCGTTTCACTCGCAAGCAATGTTGAACATAGTTATTAATGTATTCTAGAAATTGCATTTCATTAATGAAAGTCAAATATTATGTGTCCAATTCATCACAGTTCTAATGAGTTTTGCTGTCGTAGGTGTCGTTGTGTAAAGTGTTTTTGCACTGTCACAGAAAATGTCCATGAATTAATAATTTTGAGCTTGTTTTCGGAGCCGGGCGTGTGCTTAAATATTAACAGCCGACTGTTTGCGTATCAAATTTAATGGATTTTTAATGTTATAGCAATTTAAGAGTCATTCGTTGTGCATAGCAAATGTATTAATTGTTATATATAGTGTGTGGCGAGCAAGTTGAACAGCTGCAACGGCTGCATTGCGTATACGCAATGTGAAAACACATGAAAGTTAATTTTGATGGAATTTAATTGGTTTCAGTGTTTGCTCGGCATGCCAGGCAAACCGACTCCGACGTTGGCTTTGCTGGCTTGTTTCGTTCTCGGTTTTTGGTTTCGTCGTTGCTCTTTGCCCGAGGTCTAATCAAATATGCCAATCACATGAGCCGAGTCGAATGAAAATGAAATTGTTCTTAATTTGCGTGATACGCATCGAAAATCAATTCAACACACACACACGCATACAGGTGAAAGCAAAGAGGATGTGAATGTGATATGGTGGCATGCATATTTAATGTAGCACCCGGATGACAAACCATGATGCATGCGAGTGGCTGCCAGAGTCAAAGTGTTTGCCACTTGGCTTAAGAGTGTGCATAAGCCATGCCGGGATAACGCCTCTCTCTCTCTGTCTCTCTCTCACTCTCTGTGGCAAGCAATTAAATGTTTTGTGAAAAGTCACACAAACAGCTTCAATTTCATTAAATTTTAAAGTGAAATGAATGCCAACGCGCAGCAGACGAAAAAGGATATCCTTTGGCTTGGCATCAGATTCCTAATATCAAACAATTACCCCCAGAAAGCAAGCAAGCAAAGCAGAAAGCAAGCGAGCGAGCTACTTACATAACTTTGCCTTGACAATTTTCAGCTGCTTCGCGTCTGTCTTTTGATATCGTAAGCCAATGCCAGGCAGCGGCAGCCACAACAGACTTTGCCTTGGCTTTCACTCAGTTCAGCTCAGCCTGTTGACAGTTGCGTGTGGTCGTCGTGGCCAAATGTCAAGCTGTCTTAAATGGCAATTAGCTGGAGAATGACAAGTGCAAAACTTATTCAACATTTTTCAAGACTGTTCACTAATTGCACTCCTCTCCGAGTGAGTGTTCATGCACTCAATGACGAGACAATTTGCATAACAAAATCATCATCATAAATTCAATGAGGCTGCTTATTATGTGAAGAACCCTTTTTTTGTAGTCCTTCTAAAATAATAAAAATAAAAAAAAAGGTACACAAATGCTTGGTCACTTATGTGCCACTCAATTATTTATAAAGCGAGAGGCGAGCATAAATGAAACGAAGGTATCATTAGGGAGCAACAATTGTGTGCTCCATAATTGGGCACAACAAAAAATTTGCAAACAAAAAATTTTGTTGTTGGCCCTTTGGCCTAAATTGACAAAGTAAAAATCTCTGACGCTTGTTAACAAGCAGTCAAATATAGTAAGGAAAGAAGCAACAAATATTTGTTAAATCAAGCTATACATGTAATATGTTTTTTTGGGATGGCATCAAGAGCACAAAACACAAAGCAAACAAATCAAAACATTACGAGAAAAAGAGAGAACACACATAATATCAGTTTACCTAAGTCAAACTATAGATTACCAGAGAAAATCAAATACATTTCAACGAAAGTCGAAGCTGCACAGATGCAGATGATGAAAATGAATTCTGAGTGGCAAACACACAGAGGAAAAAGAAAGCAGCCGAAAGAATAGTGAATTGGCATTAAAAACCAATTTGGCAGGGCATTGAAAGACATCAAACAAACATTTCGTAATGCAAAACAACATGGCAAAAGCAGAAAAGCGGAAGCGGAAGCACACACACAAATTTGCCATGTGCTTAAACGAAAGTGAAAACAATTTTGGACTCAGCAGCACGTGCTGTCATAGAGAGAGAGAGAGTATGACATGTGTGTGTGTCTGATTTGCATCTGTGATTCAATCGATTTGTTGTTTTGTGTAACTTTATGGCACCTCAATGCTTGTTGCCACACAATAAAAAAGCACTTATTTCCCGTAGTATTCTGCATTTTGTGCTTCATCAAATCGAAAAGAAACGAGCTCAAAGCAAAAAGTGTTGACCAAAATGTAGAAGAACTGGCTCACATTTAATGTGAAGCATGTTTTGGCCATTTATTTTCAGTTAAATGACAGCAAATTAAGTGGCCGGGACAACTTTTGCCTTTTATTGTATATTGATAATAATGACTGCATATAAAAAAGTGGGCGCACATTAATTTTTATCTGAAAACGACAGCTGCTGCTGTTGCTTATTGAAGATGACAACATTGACAGCAACAGCAACGGCGGTAAATATTATGCAAAAAGTGTAAATACAAACATTTTGGGAACAGCCAGCAGACTCGTTAATTTAACTTTTTAAACATTGTACAACTTCAACGCATATTTAAAGCTTTAGCTGATTTCTGATATACCTTTTCATTATTTTTTTTAAGCAAATCAATATTTGTCTTTGAGCTTCTTTTATAATAATTTAAATTAACATCCTTTAAGACATTTTATATTTTCAACGCATAGTTAAAGCATTAGTTGCTGTGACTTTTTCTTTAAATTCCTTGGAAAAATGAAATTCAAGTTGTCTTGAAGTCACATTTATAATTATTTCAATCAGTAGCCAAAGCCTTTAAGTTATATCTAACACAAAGCTGAAGACATTTATATTTTCAAGTTGATGTGACTTTTTTCTTTAAGTTCCATTGTCTTTAGGTTACATTTATAATTATTTCAATCAATACCCAAAGCCTTTAAGTTATGCCTGCCACAAAGCATAAAAATACCCTCAGCAAATAATACAAAAGAAATTTGTGGACAACAACTTAAATTTCCTATAAATATGCGGAGGGTGTTTAAACTAAATTATTAACATGTGAATAAATATGCAAAAGCTGCCGCAAGAATAAGGCAAAAGAATGTAACAAAAAAAAGAGAGAGAGAGGAGCAGGAGAAAGGATGATAGGGAGGCAAATAAGTGACGCTGCTTGGGGGTCAACTTGAGAATAAGAATACGCCATGGGCAACGTTGCAAGGGACGAACGTTGCTTCCCTGGCGGAATCCTAGGGAGCAAACAAATGTCAAATATTTGCTGAGCTGTGATTAATGTTGATTCTACGGCACGCTTCTTGGCCCTTCTTTGCATGGGATTTTGGCTGCTTAGCAAACGATTCACCTGTGCCAAAGCAAAAAAAAAAAAAAGAAAGCCAGCAGGAAACGAAGCGATGGCAACGGAAACTCATTTCCCGCAGCACAACAAAAAAAAAAAAGAGAAAAGAATACAATACAAATTCGAGTCGATTTCATTCTCATTTGGCTTAGCATTTTCTATGTGGCAATTAATTAAATTGATTGAATGTTTAACAAAGTGTACAACAATAAAACAAAGTGGCAGCGCAAATGCGATTGCCAAGTCCAAGGCGAGAACGAAGGCGATGGCGAAAGCGAAGGCGAAAGCGAGTGACAATAAAACTAAAAGACAATTCCACCCAAAAAATGCCTCAAGTGCAGTTGGGAGTAAATGCTGCAATTGCTATGGCTGGTCACGTTGTGTCAATAGACATCGAAAATGCACTCTGATGCCAAGTGTGTGTTGCACTTCGTAATGCGTTTCCATTTATTTCTCGCATCGATGCGAGTAAGTTACGTAAATACTCCAAAAATTAATTACAGCATTTCTTGCCAACAAAAAAATGTGTTAAGCAATCGCCTGACACATTCGTTAAACCCTCTTTAAAAGTTATGAATAGGTTTAATGCACTGTAAGTGCTGCCGTCTTCTCACTCGCAAATCAATAGCATTAATTTTGATGTCCCTCTTATTAAGTATACGCACTGTTGCACAACAACGCAAAAGTAATCGCCATTGTGCCTTTCTTATTTATGTGTCATAATTTACACAAAAATATGAAAAGAAACGAAAAGAACGGCCAAGTATACAAAAATGGCAAATCATTGCCTAATCACATCAGTCTCAGCTCCCCCTCAATTCCCCCCCTCCTCGCAAGAACTGGGCAAGCTGATTGCTTCCGTTGTTCCCGTTGCCGAGTTTAAAATTCAATTTTGTAGAAAATTGTATGTGCTGCCGTTGAGAGAGCTGCCTAAACGTATTTCAAACGTTTTTCAATTTATTTCGTCTGCCAAAATAATGAAGCGACCAAGCGGGAGGAGGGGAAAAGAGCAGAGAAGACGGCAGCGAAGCATTCAGTCAGCCAGTCAGTCAGTCATCCAGGCAGCTAGACAACAACCGAGAACTTGGGCTCGCTGTCCAGGGCGCAAACTCAAATCAGACCAACAAATGACTCCAAACAAAAATGTGAGAAACAGTCCGAACGAAAAAAAAAGGTCAAAAAGGTACCAAATAACTTAAAGCTACGTGCTGGCCCCTTGGCTTGGCCATTCACCAACACTCAAACCCAAACGCAACACCCAAAAAGTTGGCCCCTCATCAATGCCAATACAATATCGAATATTTTTTCACTCTCAACGCCAGCAACAACAACAACAACAACGGGCAGAGACCTTTTTATGCCTGAGCACGATAATATTTTGAGTGTAGGGCGGGTTGGGGAGAGCAGCTTGATTATTGATTGAACTTTGTTGTGTGTTGCTCGTTGCGTATACGCCCCGAGTTGCACATAGCGCAGAACGTAGAACCCAACCACATAACATAATTCACATCGGAGTCTAATGCTTTGATTAAACCTGATTGAATTGTCTAGAGTAGTAATGTGGTCGATTTGACCGTCTGACAAGGCTCGTAAATAACTCAGGGCCAACATAATTTTCGGTTTTATATTAAACTCAAATTCGTTCATTGTGTTTTTCAGGTCAAAGTTTAGTCAATACGTAAATTACCATTAAGTGAAAGCTAAAAATAAATGAAATCTCTTCCTTCTAATCATAATTTATTTTTATTATAGACACAATTCGTTGTCTCTCTCGCTTCCTGCGCTTAAGCATTTAATTTGTTTAAGTTTAACAAACAGCGAAACTACCATTATTTAGCTTTACATTTCCACGCTTCTAATCAGACAAAAGGTACAACGAAAACGCAAACGAAAACGAAAATGCCAACAAATGTTGGACGAAGCAACAATAAAAAAAGTAAGAAAGCTACAGCCGAGTGTGCTCGATTTTTAGATACCCGCTATCCACTTTCAATAAATACAAAACAGTGCGTTAATAATTTTAAAATATACCAAATTAATATACCAGAAAACAAATAAAAATATACCTGTATTTGGTATATTTATATAGTACTAGATTCAAAATATACCATGTATAAAAATATACCAAAGACTATAATTGGTATATTTTTGTATTGCTACATTCAAAATAGACCATTTATATGCAAAATATACCAGATTTTCAAAGAAACTAACCCCAGTAGAAAGTAGGCGGTTTTGCCCATACAAAATTTATATTATATATAATATCTTCAATTTTTATCGAATTGCAACACAATTTTCAGGAATCTTCAAAATTATAGTTATCATTGTCTGCACCAAAAGTTCAGACTCTATTATCGATTATCGATTAATTTCTAGCTTCAAATTATCGAAATATCGATTTGCGGGGGAAAGTGGGCATGTCAAAAAGTTTAAGTAAACTTGATCTGCGTGCAAATAGAACAAGACTGTCGAAAAAATTATATCTCTATCTCTTATAGTCTCTGAGATCTAGGTGTTCATACGGACAGACGGACAGACGGACATGGCTAGATCGTCTCGGCTGTTGACGCTGATCAAAAATATATTTACTTTATAGGGTCGGAGATGCCTTCTTCTGTCTGTTACATACACTTCCTGCCGGCACAAAGTTATAATACCCTCCTACCCTTTGGGTAGCGGGTATAAAAAGAGCAGTAGCAAAAGAAAAAAAATTAAAATGGCTTACACTGACAGCTAGCTAGCTAGCTAGTGGGGTTTATATTCTATGTTCGTTTCCTTTTCTTTCGCTTTTTAACATTTGCCATATCTTATTTTACAGATCTCGAGCAATTTTCTGCCATCATTCGAGGCAATTTCCCTGGCCGTGCGCAGTATTGCCAGCAAGTTGAATTGGACGCAGGTTGACATCTATGTTGGCGGTAAGTTTTCTTTCTTTCCACCTTCTTCCCACCTACTACAACTTCAACTCTGTCGATTTAATAGCTGATAATTCGCAATGCTGCGAAAATGAAACTGTCTGCATTAATTTGCATTAAATTGCTTTTCTTTGCTCAGCCCAACAACTGACAGACATTAATGACAGACATAATGAACCACTGTGAAATTGAAATTGAAAATACGAAATGGCGTTTGTTTAAAACTTGAACAATTTAACGCAATCAATAAGACTATTTAAGCGCAAATAATGTATTGACAATCCGATTGCAAGCTGCTTAAATAACTTATTATCCAGACAAAGCTGCATAATGTTAAATGCGATCTCAAGGGGTCGGAAGCGCCCACCTAATGCCAAATTATGAGCCGGTTATTAAGATGCCAAGCTACGCTCTCTCTCTCTCTCTCTCTCACTCTCCCTCTCTGTCTCTCTCTCTCTCTCTCGCTCCGTTGGGATAAAGCTGCCGGCAAACAAGCAGCCGTAGCAGTCGTAGTCAAGTCAGCGTGTACACGTGTGCGTATACGCAATGCAATTAGTGGTGACATTATTATGATTAACGTTGAGCCCCAGTCGACCGTGTACAGCTGTGTGTGTGAGGGTGTGTGTGTGTTTGTGGGCGTATCTACAAACTGTGCGTATTTGCGCAATTGTTGACAGCAGAACAAACAGCACACACGGCCATTAGATTGTTGCGCTGCTGCATTTGAGATTTAATTAGGTGGCAAGAGCTAATCTCATGACCAACAGGACCAAAGGCTAGTCTGACATCGTCTCGCATCGCATCGCATTGCTTCGCATCGCCTCGCATAGTTAATGCGTTTAAAGCAGCTGCCTGCTGCCATCAGCTGCGTGCAATCAATTAAAGATTAAACAGCTAAGATAAACATCTGACAGGCAAACAAAATGAAGTGATATCGAAAAGAGAGACACAGTCATTGCCAGCCTTATTAATTAATTAGACAGCAGTTCGAGCGAGCGACACAGCTCATAAAATTAAATGTTTATTGGCATACAAACAGGCGTTAAAGCGTCGTCCAAACTCAAACAGACACTGACTAACACTCAGTTCGAACTGTCCTCTGTTTACACACTCGATATGAATACACATATGTATGAATGTGTATGTGAGTGCAGTAAACTAGTTGCTTAAGCTGTCGTATAAACTTAAGTATTTGCTATTTCTGGTCGTTTGGCAAGTTTGTTGACCCTCCCGGCAAAGCAAAAATTGTAAATTATGTGACATCAGTTGAGAAATTGTATAAAAACAAAGTTATAAAATAACAACAACGACAATAGCAGCAGCTGAATATCTAAAGCGAAATGGCACAAACAAAGCCACGACAAAATGTGTGCTAAAGAAAGCGAAGAATGCCAGGGAAAAATGTAAATTTGCTAGCCAAACAGGCGAGCGATAACAAAACCCAATTCCAGACGTCATAACTATATGGACAACAAATGCTGCCAGCCAGGACAACAGCAGCTGCGAGTCTCAAGTGGAGCAGGAGTAGGAGAAATGGGACAGAGAGAGCGAGCAAACTCTCTCGCATTGCCAGCTAATAAAATCAGTCAGCCAAGCAGTTAAAGCAGCTTCTACTACATGCTCACACTCTGACACACAAAAAAAAAAAACCAAGAACCGCAGAACGCATAATAAAACAGGGCAAAAAACAAACGTGATGTTGGCAAAAAGGGGCAAAGAGGCAAGCAAAGTGATTGCCACACCCAAAATCGAATTGCAAAATTCAAAATCTTGAGCTTTAATAGTCTTAAAGATAGCTTGAGTTGAGTTCAATTTCACTGCTTAAGGGCAAATCGAAGATTGCTCCAGATAGGCAGCCAATCAAAAGTTTAGAGGCTGCATCACAATAAAAATAAGCTAATAGAATTTCTGTGCATAAAATGCGTTTTATCTTGAGCACAAGAAACAAATAAAATTCTTAAACTTCTTTATTAATTTCCGCATTTTTTCTTGTTCTCCACTTGAAGATATCTTAATAGAGACAAACCACTTCCGAACAATATCCTGCCATCTAAATGAAATTGATGAATCACTTATTTAAGATATTATCGCTGCCATTGTGGGAATTGAATCAAAATATAAATGAAATACCATTTCACTCGCTCTTAAAGTCTTTTAGATAGATAAGCCTAATCAAATATACTCGAATAGCCTTTGAGTTATCTCTCAACAGTTGATTTATCACACACATTTATTTGATATGCTTTTTGCCTTAGTTTAATTTGTCTGGTTTCAGGAAATAGAGAGCAACAAAAAAAAACTAATTGCTGACCAGGCAAACGGCCTATAACAAATACCTATGCTTTGTTTTATTTTCTTTATTTTCCTGCTTCTTTTTTTGTGTATACCACATCATAAATTTCTTAAACCAGCCTCTCAACTTTCGGTACGTGAGCCAGTTGGGAAGTCCCGAATGGTCAGCGGGCTTTGGACACACAGACACCAACTGTGCCGTAAAAGTCAGGAGGAAAGAGAAGTTCGTACCCTGATGGCCGCTTAGTTGGGTAAACGGAGGCCACACTCACTTTCTCTGATTTATGCACACACACACACACACACAGGCACACATGATGGTAAAAGAAGAGCAGAGAGAAATAAATGTAAGAGTAATTCCTGTTGGGATGTGCGTGCGCATTTTGGTCAAACATTTTTATGAATAATGGGGCAACATCTCTGTCCATAAATAGCCAATAAACACGGCTGTTGACCAGACATCGAGCTTCACATATTTCCAGAGACTTATGCTCATACTAAAAATAAAGAGCTCTCTCTCTTTCTGTCTCTTATTCTCAGCTCATAGATTTCTCTGAGGCACTGACATTAATCTCGAGTGTTTAACAATTAACGTTATGTGCCAGGCTCAGACTTTGCCAAACAGCTCCTTCATTTGACTTAGCAATATCATTATGCCATGACCACAAGCAGCTGAGGCATATCAACTTGTTCATAGCAAACATTTATGAAATTGACTACAGAGTATCTAAGAAGCGAGCAGACTTCTTCGTTGTGAGCTGCTTTTTATGATAACATAATTAGCTTGAGCTCTCGCCTGGCATAGTCAATTGGTTGTCATGTCCGAGGCGCATTTTATTTATGATTTGTTTTACGCTAAGTGACAGCTAATGGACTTGAGACCATAAAAGGTGCCTAAGTGTCTTACGGAGCCTTTGGGTAGCCATATGCCAAAATTGATTGCATCAGCTCTGTGCTTTGAATATCACTTTCGACTTGTATCGCATTCAAATACAAAACGAAATCTACGAGCATCTCTCTAGTAGCTTGGGGACTCACTGTGATTGCGATTGCGATACAAAGTAGTTGAGAACAACAATAGCAACAACTGTTGACAAAGAGTCAATCAATTTAAACTACTTTCGCAAAAGCAAAAGCAAAAGTTTCGCACAGCGATTTTTTTTATCGCTTGTATTATGCAAATTGCAAGAATATGGCGACAGATGCAATTTGAAACTTTAATTGCATTCCAATAGACAACAAAAAGTTTGTCTAGTGAACAGCGTCGCATAACGAAAACAAGCTCTGATACATATTTGCTCGCTATGTGTGTTTAAGTGTGTGCTGCAAGGTCTGGCGCACGCATTCAAATGTATAATTAACTTAATATTCACTTGCATAATTAACAAACTGTTACTTGGCTGCGTGTCGCCCATTGATAAGAGCAGAGTGCCATCAAGTGAGGTCTATGTGCAGTTTTACCCTAGAATTTAATGGTAGAAGGCGTGTTGCACACTTGCGTATACTTGATATTTTCAACGAGTTGACTTACGTATACTTAATATACCATACAAGTTGTCTTTATTGCTAGTTATTCCCAAAATAGTATCATTTATATGAATAGTTATCTAAATTCGATATTTTCCTAGCTCTTTCAATATCAAGTATACGCATCATTAACCAAAAATGGTAACTATTTACTCTGAAATATATAAACTCGATATTTTTCTAGTTCTTTAATATGAAGTATACGCAGCAAATACCATAAAATTAACTATTTCCTCTAAGTTGAAAAAAGTTACCTTTAATATTACGTATACGCCGCATATACAGGGCATCTCTTTACTACGTTTTGTCTCTTCTTGCACTTTAATACGTTGAAATGTTGACTTTTCAACCATTTATTCCCCCAATTTCAAGCTTAGCCTGCAAATGTTACGTTTTTTTTTTCAAAAATTAAGTATACGCTGCGTGTGCAGAGTATGTTTTCACTCCTCACTTTGCAGGCTGAATTCTTAGTGTTTTTTTTATATAATATTATGGCGCATATCTTTCAGCACAGTTGCCAGCTGGAACGTTAAGTGAATTATAACTTTATTTTAATGTCTCCCTGTCCCAGCTTTCACTATATAGTATACCATACATCTCTGTTTGTGTGTGAGTGCATAAATATTTAAGTTGAGAAATTTAACTTTTGCTCATGGCAGTATTAATGCGAGTTGCTTTTGGTATTTGGGGTCCCATTTTCGGTTACAGTTTTAAAGCATTTTTAATGACAGCTTAATGGAACATGTGTTCAAGCACTGACACCACACGTTGGACCCCAGAGAGAACTTGCTCATACATATAGTTTCAGTTTCAGTTAGCATTTATGAGCAGGGGTTTAAGCACGCGATTAGGGTACGCTAAGCTACTGTGATATGGGTTGATTTAGTGCAAACTATATCAACTGGAAGTACTTATAATCTACTTAGCAAACTTAAAAGTAGTTTGAGATTTACTAAGCTCAACAAAAAAATGAAAGAGGTTGATTTATTACAAAAGTTAAAGCAGCAGCAAATATCATGCGTAATTGTTGTGTGCAATTATTAAACAAAAAAAGATAAGATAGGCATAAAACCGAGTGCACTTGGCATTGTGGTTGTGCTTTTGCCTCGACTCGACTCGACTCATTGCATTGCTTTTTCTGTGCGCTTGTCAAGGCCAATGGGAAGGCGCATTCTGTGGCCATCTCTGTGCACGGTAGGTAAAAAGCGCATACTTAACGCCAGCTGTCTGCACTTTGCATATGCTTATGCACACACACACACACTCAGGACTATTTGCATTTGTGCTTTTTCATTTTATGCATTTAAATATTCATGTGGTGCTCAAAATTTAAATTGCCGCACGTTGTGTAAGTTAGTTAGTGTGCATAACACTATGGGTGTGCTTATTTATATGTGTGTAGGTGTGTGTGTGTATGTGTGTTTGTGTGGGTGTGGCAACAAAGTGCACAAACATTGCAGCCAGTTTGGTCAACCGAGCTATGTTATTTACAATCAACACACACACAGAAAAATATAGAAAAATTCAAATGCTAAAAGCAACCCAAAAAAATAACAAACAAAAAATGTTCGCTTGGAAAACTGAAAAATCGAAATAATGCGAGCCGGAAAAACGGTCACAGTGGAAACCTCATCGTGCACATAAAATTTCAAGCGTAAATGAAATAAATTCCATGTGCTGCACTTTTCCTTGCCTAGCATTTGATTTAGTTTATTTTAGTACATTTTTTTGGGTTTTTCTTTTGTTGCACATTTGAAATAAATGGCCAGGTTTGGTAAATAAATTGATATGGCCACATTGCACGGCACAAAAACAGTAGGCAGACCCACATGGGGGCGTGGCAGTTGACGGCGACACTCGTTACATGCCGCAGAACTCGAATGCAATCAGCACATGTCACACGTGGCGTATGCGTGTTGTGTTATTTGCATAGAAATGCATTAGGATTATGTCAGTGCTGTGTGTGTGAGTGTGTTTGTATAAGAAAAAAATTCAACGGAAATGCGTTTGCATGGCATCAGAAAAAGCAGAGCAAAAACCTTATTGAATTGCTATGCAAATTTTTCAAATTTAAAAAAACGGGCAAGGAAATTGTTTCGAAAACAACGCTTGGCTTACAGCGTGATCGCAATTGTTTGGTGTAAAGAAAATCTTTTGTTTTTTAACATTTCCCTGATTTTCAGTCGCTAACAGGCTGTGAGAAGCATTTGACTTATGGTCTAAGAAAGTTAGCTTGACAGCTGATGAAGATTGAACAGCGAAACTTAATCTTATAACTTAAAGATAAAACTACAAATATTCAAAAAAAATGGGCAAATAAGTTTGACTTTAGCATTTGCACAAGACTATCATTTAGTTGAAGCATTTTCACTCTTATCTGATAATGGAATTTAATTACCAAAATCAATTTAAAAGACAATAACAATCTAGTCAATAATTTGTCAAATTAAAGTAAATTTAATGGACAACATAATTCTAGCAAAATTTCTTATTTACATTTTATTTTTTCAAATACTTAAGTCACTTCTAATACCAATAATAATCCAGTCAAAACTAGCCAATTTGCATATTATTGAGTTTAATTACTAAATTCAATTTAATGGCCAATCATAACCTAGTAAAATTTCTCATTCACATTTTATTTTCTTAAATACTTAGGTCAATTTAGCCAATAATAATTCAGCTAAAACTTGTCAATTTACATATTATTGAGTTTAGTTACTAAGTGCAATTTATAGCACAATAATATTCTAGACAAAATTTTGAAAATTTACTTTTCATTTAGCTTAAATACTGAAGTCAATTTTAAGAGCAATAATAATCTATTCTCAACATGGAACATTTACTTATTATTGAGTTAAACTACTAAAGTCCATTTTACTGACCATTATAATTCAACCATTATTCAATTTATTTTTAAAGTCAATTCAATTTTAAGAGCAATAATAATATATTCTCAAAATTAAAAATTTACTTATTAGTGAATTTAATTTCTCAAGTCAATTCAATCAACAATCCAGTTTACTAAGTTACTTCCACTGCTAATCTCTACTTCAATTAAGACCACAAAATGATTTGTAAACTGTATGTTATTAAGCAACAAGAGCTGCGTTAACAATGTTCATACTTTTGTTTACATCCAGCAATTGTTATTAAATTGTGGCAACTCTGCTGCACTTTGCTGCACTTTCTCAACTTGCGCAACCTTGCCAAAGAGAGAGAAAGAGCTTAAACGTAGCGAGAAAACTATGTAAAATTGCCTTAAGAAGCAGCCACAAACTTTCTCAGCAGCTGCAGCGTGCAATGTGGTGACAGAAAAACAAAAGTAAAACTGGAACTGAAAATGAAAATGAAAGCAAAAACAAATACGATACTCCTATATAGACGAAAATCATGTGCTGCAAACTGTAAACTGTGAACTGTAAACTGCAAAACTGAGAGCTGAGAACTGAGAACTGTGAGCTTGGCAATGTGAAGGAGCAAGCAGCTTGTTGACAGCGTCGCCGTTGCGTAATTGCACAATTTTGTACTTGAGCAAACACATGCGCTTGCCAATATTACGAGAAACGCCAGGGAAAACTGAGAGCCGAGTCGCGACAGTTGACAAGAAACGTCGTCGGGCATCAACTTTTCCCCATGTGTATGTGTGTGTGTGAAGGTGCAAGCAGCTGGCCAAAAGTTGTACAAGCTTTCAGCGTGCAACTCAGTTAATTAGTGTGTCAGCTGCATTGCTAATTGAGTTAAGGCAAGCAGCTGCAACATCCGCAACAGCAACATCAGCTGAAACAGCAACAACAACAACAAGTGCCAAATGCTCTTCTGCTAGAAAAAACAGCCTGAAGCAACTTGAATGCAAAAAAAAAAGTACAGAAAAAAAAGCAACGCAGAGAAACAAACACAGTGAGCAGTTGAAATAACATCAACAAAAAACAACAACAGGTTGTGTCTGTATATTATAAATATTTAATGCAGTGCCACACTTTGCACCCACGAAATGTGCTTAATTCCATTTTTTGCCACATTCAGCAACAACACACATAAATAAACGAGAGGAACATCAAGCAAAATGTTGCCGACAAATGCGTTAAACGCTTGCGACAATGCTGCGTATGCGTAATGTCTCATTAGCTCTCACTTTTCGCCAGTTCATTGGCAATTAATGTACAAGCATAAAATGCCCCAATGAACATTTCCCGCCGTTGTCGTTGCCGTTGACATTTAGCGCCCACTGTATTGCGACATCTTTTACCGCAATGTTCATAAAGACCATAAATTATGCAATTTCTGCCAACCAACTTCACTCCACTTGCCACTTTCCACTTGCCATTTTCCACTTTCCCGCTTGCCATTTTCCCATTTTGCCAGCACCCACAAATCTGCTATTAAGCATGACAATGCATGAAACTATATGCAGATGTGTAAGTGTGAGTGTGAATGTGATTGTGAATGCGAGTGCAAGTGTGAGTGTTTCGGTACACTTGCTCTTTGTTTGCTTGCCATTGGCTTTCATGATCTGAAAATGCCAAGGGGTTAAGTTGAGCCAGCCTACTGTGCTTTATTGCAACCTTACACAACGAGTGAGCTGCACATTACAAGTGCTCTGCACTTGCAAGCCAAAGTAATCGGCTTCAAAAAATGTGCTTCGAGCATCTGTGATGCTCTTTATTACAGCCTGGTAAAGCTAGTCTAGCATTTAATCAGGAAAAATAATGGTAAGAGAGTAGACTAATAATTGTTCTGTCTCTTTTAATTTACGAAACAAGTTTGGTTGTTCATTTTTTTGAACAGATAACTAGAGATTTCTTTTTCATTGTTCTATTTTGTTCCGTATATCGTTTATTGTTGTTCAGAGTTGACTTTTATGATGTTTCGATTAGATCATTCATTTAAAGGTCTTGTAGCATATTTTACAATTTACTTTAAAAAATCTTGATTTCTACATGTTTATTTTTTTTATGTTTTAATAATTAATGCCAAATTTTCAATGCTTAACATATTAGCATACTAAAACACAAGTATTTATATACCCACTAGCCTTAGAAAAGAAGCCTTGAGCTTCCAGGAAATGTATGTAAATAGGTAGAAGGAGAAAGAAGGAAATTCTATTAGCTTTGGATGATAATCTGGTATATTTTCTACTTTGTTATATTTTGATTGTGGTACTATTCCATATACCAAATATAGCATTTTCTATATTATAGTATATTTGCAGTATATTTTTAGCATATTTTAAGGTTAAAACGATACTGCACTGTTTTGCTTTTATTTAATGGGTAGCGGAAATGTAGGTTTCTTACTTGTTGAGGATTATCTTACTATCGAGATCAATCGAAAATAGTAAAAGCAGCTAACAACAATAGAGATACCAATCGAGTAAACAGCAACGAGCTGAATATCAAAAGTGAACAAGTAAATAAGAACGAACAATAAATGTTAACTTATTCAGTTCGTTTACTTTAGTGGAAAGCATATTTTGGGTCTGTCGCTCGTGACTTATAAACAATAAGAAATAGGTTGCTCTTAAAAAATATAATATTATTACATACTCAACTAATACATTCGTTAATATAATTTTGTTAGATTCTTAATTAAAATACTTTCAATAATAAAATACTTATCATGTTTATATTGTTGAAAAGTCAATTATATTTTTGTACTTTCAAAAGGAATACAAATTTTATACAACTGAGTACTCATTTTCTTATTCCAACTCAATTCAAACAACACGTAAAGCAAAACAAATAAATTTACTAGCTTGTTCTTTACACCTTCCTTTCAAATTCAACTTGATAATGCAATCAAATGGCAAGGGGGCGGAACACTTTCAGTTCATTGAGCGCACAGATCGCAAGAGTTTGTACACGCAGATCGGTCTGCTGGTGACAAAGGCGCAGGAAAACGCTCGCGAAGAGCTCAACGAGCGCAGCAAGCGACTCAAGACGCTGCTCGACAAGGAGGAAATGGTCTTCGAGAAGGAGTTCTCAAGCAAGGTGCGCAATCGACTCGACGAGGACATACGCGAACGTCAAGAGCAGCTGCACGAAATCAAAGAGCAGCGCGACAAGCGACACAAGGAATTTGTGCAGCAGAAGCGAGTCCAGCAGGTGATGCTAAATTGCTACGAAATACGCGAAGCGATGCGCGAGAAGGAGCAACAGAACACGAAGAAATGCCTCGAGGAGCAGATGCGTGAGAATCTGCGCAAACAGCGACGCGAATGTGAGCGAGAGCAGTATTGGTTACAGCTGGAGCAGCGACGCTGGAAGGAATACGATCGACAGCACTTCTGCGAGATGCGCAAACGCGAGCAGGTGCAGGAGCAGGTGAGCAAAGTGCTTAAGGTGCAGCTGGAGGAGCACGAGGAGAAACGGCAAAAAGAGCTCGAAGAGAAGCGACTCGATACAATCAAGGTGGACAAACTCATCGAAGAGCTGCGCCTCGAAGAGTTCGATAAGGGCCATCATCTGGGCACCTACGACAAGGAAAAGTATCGCCTCGAGCTGCTCGAGGAGATCAGGCGACGCAAGTGCCAGCAGCTGGCCGAGTGGGAGGCAGATAAGCAAGAGCATGAAGAGTTCATTAGGGAAACCCAGCGTCTTGAGGCGGAGGCCAGGGAGCGCATACGCTTGGGCAAAGAGCAACTGCGTCGCGTGACGCTGGAATACATTGCGTATGTGCGACGTATGCGCAACTTGGAGCTGGGCATCGAGAAGATGATGAACGATCGAATCGATGATCTGTATCACGTGGACATCTGCTGCAAGAACAACATTGCCGAGCAGGCGCGTCTGAAGGCCAAAGAGGCAGCCAAATATTATAGTCTGCTCAAGCAGCAGATCTGCGAGGAGATTGAGCGACGCATGCGTGATGAAGCCTATCAGCGGGAGAACAAAATGCTCGAGAATCGCTTTGTGCATCCGCCAGTCACACGTCAAATGCAGCTGTGCCAGCAAACAAAGAACCGACTTGACCTCGATGCCCAAATTATTGAAATGAAACGTATTCAAGCCGAGGAGGAAGCTCAGTTTGAACAGAAGTTGATGAAAGCTGTTGATGATCCAGAGATTTGCATTCAACTCGCTGCGCAATTCATGGAAAATGGCACCGATTATCTGCCTGTCCATCCCAATTGGAAGATCTTTGCTTGTCCTAAAAACAAATACGTAGCCAAGGCGCCGATGAAGCAAGAGGAGTTTGACAAACTAGTTGCCAACGCCAGCTTAGACAAGTGTCCGTGTCCCGATGCTGCTCGTCGGGATTGCGACTACATGGCGAAGCACGGCAAAGATGTGCCGCCAGAAGCAGCTGCCCCCAAAATAGTGGAAGTTGCTCCTCGCGATGCTGTGCCTACAATCCAAAAGGATGCTTTCAAAAGCTGTTACTGCAAGTAGAAAGCGCCTCTTGGATTACGGGCTCACTTTACAAAGCGGAGAGCAGTTTAAAATTTAACAATTGATTTTAATTCATGTAGATTTTAAAGGAACTATCTCAGCTGTGTATATGAGTAACTTTCAATCATTATCAGTATCATTAGCATTTGTGATTTTTAGCAAATTGGAAATAAAATATCTAAATCATATTGAATCTTAAATCGCAAATGGTTTAAGACCCCTTTTATTAAGTATTTTGGGAATATTGTATGAGGCTAGCGATATTGTAACATAAACAGAACTATAACATAAATAGAATGAAGTTCTGTTAAGATATGTATATACAATACGATAGAATTGTATATACAATACTATAGAAGGTATAATATTAAAGCAGTCTATGAACACGAGTTAAATAAAGAAGACGTGCGTTTACAATGAGAAATAATATTCTAAACAAAATTAGAAAATAAAGAGGGTTAAACAATATAAGACATTGAAATGAATCCCTTCTCTTATGTACGGTAAAGTCTGGTATACATAATATTCATTTATTTGCTTATGAAACAGATCTAATGCTTTAGTCTGCTTCCATAATTTTTTCCAAAAACAGTGATAAACAATATTGCACAACGTTTTACCTTCGTTTTAGAGACATTTATTTAATATTCATTTATTTTCGTAGAATTCAATAGATCAACAGAGCCAATGGAAAAAGATTAGTTTAATTTTAAGATCAAGTTTAAAGAAAACTGTATTCTTGCAAAACGATTTAAGAGAAGGTCTCTTGTCTTTCAACGCAAACATTTGCAAAATTGAACCAAGCAATCACCAACTATCGTGGCTGCATCTTAAGCAAAGAGTAGAAATATGCATCGAAGCAGTCAATTTAAGCGTTGCCTGTGATGGGAGTTGAAATTGGCAATCGCCATGAACGACATTAACCACAAGGTGTGACATGTGTGCGACACAATCACATAAAGGATGTGCCTGGCTTCTCTTCCTTTATGAAAGTGTGTGTCACACACACACACACACAGTTGCCAGGCACACACGTTGCATACACAGTTATTCACAGTCGATATGTGATTTCTCTCTGTACTTGCAGACGACAATTGGGGCCTACCGCTGGCCATAGCGACCAACTTGCATATACCTTATCGCATCGAAATTGGCGGACGAATACGTGACCTGCATGAAGAGGATAAGCCGGGTCGAGGTACGTATACGCAACGTCGTCAATGGAAATTGGCCAGCAGTCGAGATGCATTTTGTACGAAACCCCAAACCACAACTCACACTACTTTTTCTTTCTTTTTTTTCGCTTTCTCCCATCTCTCACTCTCTCTTCACCTCCGTGTGTACTTCACTGACTTTTAGCAATTATTATTACGGCGCCGTTGAATGATGATAGCACGCTGCGTTGGCTACAGAGCCGGGAATGGGCCAAGCAGCAGCACACAAAAGTGGTGCTCATCGATATTGTGGCCAGCTCATTGAATGTCGAGCATCGATTCTACAAATATTTGGCACGCAATGGGAATGGGAAACAGAATGGGAATCAGAATGTGAATGGAAATGGCTATAGCAATGGTAATAGCACTGTTAATGGCAACACAGAGCGACCCGTCTCCGGACTAGTGACCAGCAATCTGTTGGTGCTGACGCTGCTAAGCGATAAGCATCGACACTTTTTGAATGCGGCCGGAATTGGCATGACGATGGTGCAAAATTTCCGTACAACACCAGAGCTAGAGGAAGAAACCACAACAACAACGACGACGACAACAACAACGACAACGTTGCCACCGTCGCCACATCAAAATGCTAGCCTCAACAAACTGCGACCCTTTATGAATCTGTTTTCGTTATACGATTTGTTGCTGTCCGATATTGCATTGCTGCCTGCAACAACAACAACAACAACAACAACCACTAGGGGAGCAGCAACAATGCCAAAATACGATTTCATGGTACTCGATATTGTTCTCGACGCTGCACTGGCCACATACAAATGGCGGCCACTGTTGATTCTTGAGCATGGCGCTGAGAATAATGGTGCGGGCAGTTATAAAACACACGCCATTCAGCCGGGCTACGATGAATGGCTGCTGGTGAGCAGCGTGAAAATGTGGCACTGTGGCGCCATCTGTTGGACAATAGCCGCCATATGCATTGGCCTCATCCTCATCATGGTGGCCGCAAGCGTTGCGGTCGGCATTGCAGTCAGGTGAGTGAAGATTTAATACTAAATAATACGACAAATACTAAGATTAAGATTGATTGAAAAACAGAGTTCAAAATTTCCAAAATTATGATTAAGATTGAATATGTTTGATAGAGTCAACGACTCTAAAAAGAAAAGCATAAAATTTCGAAAATTATATTACTAACTTCAACAAAATAATATCCGCATATTAAAATAGCAAAGTCTTGATCACGAATTTGTTATTAAACGAATTTGAGTAAATCATAAAGATTTTTAGCTGTAATATGTGTTTTTTATTTTAGAAAACAATTAGAAACATTAAAAACTTGGAATACATTAAACTACATAGACAATATTCGACTTATTTCGACCCTTTAGTCATTATAGCACATTTAAAAGAAAAATTTGTTTCATATATTTTAAAAGCCAGCAGCAAATATTTTACACTCCAAAAGAAATCAAAGAAAACATCCAATAACTGAGACATATTCACATAAAGGGTCCCATGTCAAGATAGAAGTAGTGAGCAACATTTATCTATCTTAGACCCTTTAGACATACCAACATATATAAAGGCTAAGTTATACATTTCAATTCGAAGCAGAAGAAATATAAGTAATTGTAGAATAAAGTAGAAGTAGATAACATTCGACTTCCTTATGCCCTTGACTCATAACAACAAACATAAATGCAAAATTATTTGTAATTTTCTATATGACACATTCGAAGAAAGCATTTTCTTAAGCTCAAAAGATATCAAAGAAAATTTCCAAATAAATGACAACTATTCGCAGAAAAAACCTGCACCAATATACATAGTTATAGTCAGAAGTCATTTGAATGTTCTGCCAACTCATTAAAAACTTCACTGGAAAAACTCAAATCAAATCCCAACTCGAATCGATTTTAGCTTCAGGCCACATAAACATAAGACAACAACACGCGCTATATTTAAATTTCCGAGCATGTTCAATTAGTTGTTTGTTTATTATTTGCACTCAGATTTGTAATATTTTATGTCAGTTTGTGCTTATTTCGCGTGGCACGCCATCCCACAGATCACACCTTCAGCTCTCAATTCCCAGTTGAGGGCGGAGAAAACGCGCCGCCAGATTGGAATAATCAATTAGTGCGCCCAAAAGGCGATGCTTGTTTCGAAGCTTTACGAAAAATCTTTTGCCCACGCAGCGCCTTGGGCATAAAATATTTTGCGCGTGGCAAATTTCCATTTTAATTTTCATCATTAAGATTTTTACTCGGTTTTGCTTTCCACCCACTGCTAATTGGCTGCTGTTATTGCATTTGAAGCGCTTTTTAGTGGCCAAAAAAGAAAGAGAGAAAGGAGAGTGCGGGGTGTTCAATATTTTATAGCCGAAATGTTAGTTATGAGGCTTAATTAGATAGCTTTTAATTTTATTAAGTGTGGCATTAGGCAAGTGCGAACATAAATATTTAATATTAAAGCACAAAACTTTGTATTTGCAATTCAAACTGTTTGTGTTGCAAATTTGGCTTTTCAATTAATAGCAATTTCCGGGTGGAAAGTGGAAAGTCTGATAAATGACAGTTGAAGGAATAATCTGTTATTTAGCAAAAGGATTAAAGTGTTGGACAAATCTAGCTGAAAAGGATGAAACACAGACATCCAAACATTTATTCTAATAAATATTTCAATTATAAATATTATGACAAGCACTAACTTAGTTAGGAAAACTATTTGTATTTCAAATTAAGCTTTTCAATTAACTGCAATTTCCGGCTTAACAAGCTAAATTTACATAAAAATAAATATATATTTCAATTACAAACATTATAATAACAATACCAGTATTGCTAATTATTTAGTGATTTATATAGCAAACATATTGAACTAACAATGTATACCTTTGCCTGATTCCACTTTTAATTATATTTATGTTTGCAATTATTTATATTAATCCTTGGACAACGAAACTCGTGGCCATTATAAGCTAATCACCTGCACATGCTAATTGCTAATCAGCTGCCTTTAATTAGTAAAAGCACAAATTAGTAGAAATTTATCAGATAGCATTTAATGCAAATTGCAAATTGGTTAGTTTGTGGCCTTGTTGAAATCATTTAGAGAAAATCAATAAAGGAACCACAGATGAATTACGAGCGTGTTCATGCCGACACACACACACACACGCACACACGCACACACCTTTACATCATGGCCGTCCATTAAAGGAAGCATTAAATTAATTACAATCATCAAAGCGTAGCATAAGTAACAGCTTCGCACTAAAAATGTTGCCTGGCAGTTGACATTTATACGCCGCAGATACATACATATTGTATATATACATATATACATATATACATTACACATACACACACAATAGCATGTCAAGTGCGGTTAAACAAATCATTTACTGTTTGACATGTCAGCAACACTTCCCTTAAGCGTTTCGCATTCCTCTTCCCGCAACTGAGCTCATTAATTGCAGCTGTGAAATTCTGTTTTTAAATAGCAGAAGAGCCTTTAAACTAGTTACACGTCCAACTTTAAGCCACAACAATTAAAAACTTTGCTTTTTTTTTTTTTGCTTGCCTTCGCGCTTCAGCCCGAAGGCAACACAATGCGACGCTCAAAATGCAACTCATGAAGTTTTAATTAGCGTGCGCCGCACGAAAAAAAAAGACTGAAAACAAGGCCGGACACCCAACTAGACCAAGGGACCAAGATAAACATGAAACTAGCTACAAATTAATGTAGCACTATATAGACACCCTGCAAAGTTCACTTGGGAAAGCGGAAGTGAAGAAAGTGATTCAAGTTGTAGTTCAGCAAAGTTTTGAAAAAAGTGTTGCCTACTTTTTAGCGCCATGTTGAAGTTATTCAGGCAAGAAATAGAATAGCTATAAATCTGAAATAGATTTGCATAGATTGAGAAAAAAAATATAAAAAAATATATAACATGTAAATAAATAATACATTTTAGACTTTTCATTAATAAAAATTATTAGCTTAATGTACAAAAAATATTCTGAAAATGTGCCTGATATAATTCTACATTCTGTTGTTTGATGGAATCAGTTTTTGTCTTCAGAATAATTCATTTTATTTGAATTATTTTAATATTAAAATTAATAAATTACTTTAATATTTTCTTTGAACTGAATATTCATACTTTCTGATGTTGTTTGCTGGAATCAGTTTTTGTCTTCATTTTAATTTTTCTGTGCAAAGTTTAGACTTGCATATCCAACAAAACAATGTGACAACATGAATGTAAAATACTGAACCACCCTACTAGAACTTGAATTTCTCTAAAGGGTATTTATAAATGATGCACACGCGCAGCTGTTTTATGCTGAATGATCCCGTTGATTATCAGCCCGGTTAACGCACAGGTGAAAGTTTTTTTTGTGTGATGTCGTGGTTAAACCGAAAGCTGTGCCATAAATAGAAAAACTTTAATGGTCGCTTTGATGGGCTTTTGGGTCAGGCTACTTAACAGCCGTTACACGTGTGTGCCCAAAGAGTTTCGACTGGGTCTAGATAGAGCCCATTAATGTGCATAATACACTTAACCTCAACCTGACTCGCTCTCACTCACACTCTCTGTCTCTCTCTCCGTCTATTGGCCACGTGGCAAACTTCTGGCTTAACAATTGTTGCATGAATTTGCGGTTTTCCATGGGTCTCACTCTCTCTCAGCCACCTGCTGTGCGTTCCGTTGTATTGCCAACTAGTTGTAAGTATGTATACGTAACAGTAAAAACTTTTTATGGTCCAGCCACAAGAGCCAAAGGGGCTGACTGTGGGCTAATGGATGCACAGTGCACTGTTTGCTTACTTGCAGTCCAGCTAAAAGGTGAACAGTGTACAGGTGATAAGAGGAGAGGCAGAGGAGGAGGCAGAGCAATGAATCTGCATGATTCTCAGCTCCAGTTAATTGAGCTAACTGTAAAGTAGTTGTAAGCTTTTGTTTAAATTGCTAAAAGTTGTTGCAGCTCAAGTTGTTGGCTGTTGTTGCTTTCGCCGGTGCAAAAACTAGACTCGAGAGACCGAAGCAGCGAATGACAAGTGAAACTAAGTTGTTTGGATAACAATAGAAAACAAATCTGCAAGCAAGTGAAGAGTTAAATTCCACTGATAAAACTGTTGACAGCACCATAAAAAAGTTTCAATTCAATGGCAAAGTATTTGTTGTTCGATTGCTTGAAGTCAATAAGGCTCAACAAAGTTGCAATAAGATCGACAAGTTAAGTTCTTTAAAGTAACTTGAGATAACAGAGTCTTTTGATCGTGTCGAGTTTCTTTGTTGCTAAAACGGAAATAATTCAATTGTGATGCTTGAATTAATTGATTTCAAATAAATGAAGTATTGCTGAAAGGGTCTCTTCAAGTCGAATGTTGGCGGTTGAATAATGTAATAAAAAAGGAGTTTTTAAAAGATGACTGTTTCCTACACTGATTAAAAGGCAGATACTTATTTGAAGCAACTCCTATTTCTACTAACTATAATTCTAATAATACTATACTTACTCCTAATCTCTTTCTGAGATTCATCATGAATCAGATAAAAGTTTTCTTTCCTTTATGCTGAAAATTCCCTTAGTCCAACTTATGCTGAATGTTTCCCTTCTCTTATGCTGAAAATTCCCTTTCGTTTATACCGAAGATATTCCTAACTTAACATAACTAATGCATATGAAAGGGTCTTCCCTTTTAGCCATATAAGATTCATTCTCAAGTATCAGCGATTTATTCTTCGTTATCTGCGTTCAACCCACAGAAATTACTTTTTGCGCAAGCGACTCTCAAAAGGACCCAACAAGATTGTCCTGTCGGCCAATGACTTTGTGTTTCCGGTGGACTCACGTAGGGTAAGCGAAACAGTTTAAACCCAACGTTTAGGGCCGGATTAATTGGGCTTTTGCAGGTGGACGAAGGCATCGAAGCGATGCTCTGCTGCTGGCTGCAACAGCTACAGGAATTCGGTGGTCCCGAAGTGGATAAACCGGATTTGCTGAAGGGTTCCATTGGCTCACTGAAGAACCTCGGTTTTGTGATACCCGGCGCAGCGGCACCTGGCAATAATAGTGGCGCCATCGCTGCCGCGGCAACAGCAGCAGCAGCTGGAACAACAACAACAACGGTGACGGTGAATGGCAAGAGTGTTTCCTCGACCACGGGCAGTCTGGCGAGGCATAATCCAGCGCATTTGGATATGCGAGCTCGCTACAATGGAGATCTGGTGCAGCTCAAGGAGATACATTTGAATGGTTCCGCTGAGCTGCGCTCCAAGGCCATGGATCTGTTGGTGATGGCGCATGGACTGAGACACGAGAACATTAATCCCTTAATAGGCTGGCTGTCGGATCCCAATCGCACAGCCATGGTGTTTGACTATTGTTCACGTGGATCCCTGCAAGATGTCCTAATCATGGATGAAATAAAACTAGATTGGTCTTTCCGTCTCAGTCTGCTCACGGATTTGGTGCGTGGCATGCGATATTTGCATGCTTCACCTTTGCGAGTTCATGGCGCTTTGACCTCCAGGAATTGTGTTGTCGATGCCCGTTGGGTGTTGAAGATCACCGACTATGGCTTGAATTCGTTCTACGAGGCGCAGGGCATATCGCTGGGACCACGTAATGCCAAGGAGCTGCTGTGGACGGCACCTGAATTGCTGCGCACCATGAAGACACATCAGCAACAGCATCATCATCATCATCAGCATGGACGCATTCAGATGGGCACCCAACTGGGTGATGTCTACTCCTTTGGCATTATTATGCAAGAGGTTGTGGTCAGAGGTGAACCATATTGCATGCTCTCGCTGTCGCCGGATGATATCATTGCGAAAATCAAGAAGCCACCGCCACTGATACGACCATCGGTGTCCAAAGGCGCTGCCCCACCGGAGGCCATCAACATAATGCGACAATGTTGGGCCGAACAACCAGACATGCGTCCCGACTTTAACTCGTGAGTTCTTAAACAAATTATTTCAACTTTTCTGCCTCTTAACTCTTTTTTCCCACTTAGTGTCTATGAACGCTTTAAGATGTTGAATCATGGACGCAAAGTGAACTTTGTGGACACCATGTTCCAAATGCTTGAGAAGTACTCTAACAATTTGGAGGAGTTGATCAGGGAACGCACTGATCAACTGGACATTGAACGAAAGAAGACTGAGCAGCTGCTGAATCGCATGTTGCCAAGGTAACAAACTAAATTAAATTTACTATCTTAATATTATCTTATTCTCTTTAAATATTTCGCTTGCCAGCTCCGTTGCTGAAAAACTTAAAATGGGCCTGGCTGTCGATCCTGAGGAATTCTCCGATGTCACTATCTACTTCAGCGACATTGTTGGTTTTACAACAATCGCCGCCCACTGCAGTCCCGTTCAGGTGGTGGACTTGCTCAACGATCTCTACACCATATTCGATGCCACCATCAATGCTTATAATGTTTATAAGGTAAAGGCTAAAATTTTCCTAATATACAAGGAGAAAAAATGTTCTAAAATCAAGATTAAAATCTTTTGAAGAGAAAATTTTGAACAACCTCAACATTTTTAAAGAATTTGACTTTTTGTGCTAGTGTGGAAACCCACTCAAAGATTAATCCCCTCTCATTTAGGTGGAAACCATTGGCGATGCTTACATGGTCGTAAGTGGACTGCCAGTGAAAATACCCGATCATGCAGAGCAGATTGCGACCATGGCTTTGGATCTGCTGCATCAAAGCGGACGCTTCAATGTCAAGCATTTGCCAGGTGTGCCGCTGCAGCTGCGCATTGGACTGCACACTGGACCCTGCTGTGCTGGCGTCGTGGGTCTAACTATGCCACGTTATTGTCTCTTTGGTGACACTGTTAACACGGCATCCAGAATGGAATCAACAGGTACATTAAATTTGACTCACCTTGCAGACTTTTATTGATGTTCTCTTTGCTGCTTTGCCAGGCTCTTCGTGGCGTATTCACATGTCGCAAGAGACGCGCGATCGTCTCGAGGCCCGTGGCGGTTACTCGATTGAGCCGCGCGGTCTCATTGATATCAAGGGCAAGGGCATGATGAACACGTTCTGGCTGCTGGGCAAGAAGGGCTTCGACAAGCCGCTGCCAATGCCACCGCCAATCGGGTAAGCTCATTGAACACACTTTTTTAACACATTCACTTAAGAAACACATTTAACTAATTGCACTTTACCAATTACACTCCCGCGCAAAATAAAAGAAAAAGCTAACTGAATAAATCGATAAATTCTTATTATCGGCCAATTTATTTTTGTATGCATTTTGCTTTGGTATTTTTGCATCGTTATCGATAGACCGATCATTGATAAATAGTGACAGACGGCAACACTTAACGGGTGCCAATTCTCAAATAGCTGTTAGAAAAGACACAAACATTGTTATTATTTAATTAGTGTATATATATGAATATATATTGCGTGGAAACACATTAAGTTATTTAACAAAACGACTATATCTTCTTTCCACATGCGTTCTTTAAGTGAGTCCCATGGGTAGGTGAAGCAGTTAAATACCCATAACACTTAACTAATTCTTAACTCTTTCATGTCCACAGTTTGGATGAATCTCTTATACGCAACTCCATCGGACTGAAGGCGCAGGCAAATAAATCTCGCACCAGCACCAATCCTTCGTCCTCGCAGAGCTCCTCGCTGGCTGGAGAATCCGTAGAAGTCAAAGTGGAAATCACACCACCCACCAATGTGGACGTGGGCTCCAGCAATCTGCCCAACTCCTATTCGCTAGACTCGAACTCGACGAACACCATCAGTCCCAACACGACGCTGTGTCCCGAGTTTCCAACCAAGACGCCAAGCAGCACAAGTCCACAATCGCGTAAATTATCCGAGCTGACGCCAGACAGTCTCTTGAACCCGAACACCTTCAATCGACTGCCCAACTCAACGGGCGGTTCCAGCTCGCGACTGTACAAGAAAATCGAAGAAATGATGGACCTCAGCTCTCCGTACAATCACTACAAATGCCTCAGTCCCAGTGAGAGCAATCTCACGCAGTTCTACGACGGCAAATATCTGTATGGCAATAATCCGCAATCTGGTCACGCGGCTCATGGCGCCAATGGTCCAGGCAGCGGCGGTTGCTCGGTGAGCGGCAGCACTTCGAAGTTCGACAGCAAACCCGGATCAAGTCGCCTGCTTCGTCGTCAATTCAGCTTAGATCGCGACGATCAGCAATCCAAGGCGGAGCAGCAACATCAACATTCGCTGCAAGCCAGCAACTATGCGGCGCTATTACATGCCAGCAAAAACTCCATGCTGGAGATACCCATGCTGCACGACACCTCACGCAGTCCCAAGGGCACCTTGAGCCGGGTGCACAAGCAGAACTCCTCATCCATAGCACAGGATCTGGAGAAAATCGAAGAGATACCGCTGTCGCCTGCTTCATCGCAGCATCACAGCAGCCTCGACAGCAATCTGAATCGCAGTCCGCCCTCCACACTGGAGGCGCAATCCCCAACGCTGCCTCCAATGTCTGCTGCAGCTGCCTCGCAACTCAGTCCTCCACTGCTCTCGGCTCCAACGTCGCCGGCGCCATCGCGCACTTTGAATGGAATGCATGCTCACAGTCTGAGCAGCAGCAACAGCAACAATAACAACAACAGCAGCAGCAACAGCAGCTCGAATGCCACACAGGAGAACTCCCAACGGCCTGGCCCAGAGATTACGCTGAATGTGGAGCAACTGTTGAGTAGATAGGGCACAGTCTAGGCCCCTCCAGGGCCTAGTAACTCTTGAAAGCTTTAGTAATTTTGGAGTGTTGTGATCTGTGGAAAGCAAAAGTACCTCGATGCATGCAACAAACTTGGTTCCAGCTGCAAAATGAAAGTACAATTTAGTTGAAGATTAGTTCAAATTATGGCCACAACTCGCAGCTTTGGACGAGTGTGCGCCATTAACCATCTAGTCAATGTGTAAAAGGCAGTTTAACCCATTAACTCTACTGCTTAAAAAAACATTTAATCTCTTTAAATTTTTCTTTATTTAAAACGTCGAAAAGAAAAGAATTAAATTTAATTTTACAATTAAACGCTACAGAACTAATGGGTTAAATATGCCTCATAATTAGTATTTGTAACTGCTTCTATAGGGTATTCGGTATTTATTGTTCTACCGATCTTAAGTATTAATCCATTCTGTGTAAGTCTAATCAAAAGTACATATAACATATATATACATAAATTAATCAAGTGCATGGAACTCCTGAACTGAAGCAACTAAATAAGCGTAATCAAAAACTATATCTGATCTGAACTTTTGGGGCTGATTCTATCATCCACTCCACATTCTACACATAAAGTTCCTTTCAAAGAAAAATAAATATGTCAGTATGTAAATAACGTTGATACTGTCATTAAAAAATATTTAAAACATATTATCAAATAAGAATTATATACGTGAATTTAGTTTTCTAAAGACAATCGTTATTAATTTTATAAAAAAAAAGACATGAAAGTGAAGGAATGTAATAAAAAAAAGTAGATCAACAGTAGTTGATCTTTTTGTCTGTACTTTTTAAGTATTTTGTAGCAGCTCTATAATAGACTAGTCGGATTGTAAACTACTCATCCTCTGTGTCAAGTATTAACTGATATTAAATATATATCTCTACTTATATTTATTTAAAAAAGAAAACCAAAATAAAACTTAAATCAAAAATATCAGTTATTAAATGGTAAGGATATAGCAAATTCAACCGGAATATAATTCAAATATAAATCGATCCCACTAATGCAACACTTTTATAACTTACCTATGTAGGTGTAGCTCCTAAGATCAAACAAATAAATTACCCTTCATTTATGGCATACTACAATTTATTTATATTTCTCACCAGCGTTGAATTATTTCATTTAATTGCATTTTTAGTGGCTACACAAATAACGACAGCAACCAATGTCAATTAAGTAAAAGCCCAAAAAAAACCAATAAACTATTCAACAGTTTTTCGTTTTCCACTCCGTTAAAGCGAAAACATTTATTCATATTGATTAAGCTGACTCTCTGGTGGTTGTCGCTTGATATTTGCGCTATTATTTATTTAAATAACTTTAAAATTCACATCGGAATATATTAATGAACAGAACTTCAAAAATAAATAAAATCGCATAAATAAATGGATATTTATTATTTGAATTGCCGTTTTATAACTGACGAGGGAAATCAATAAGAAATTGGTGAGTTTATTATGAATTGTTAATATGCTGTTTACACTTTTAAAAGTAACAGATAAATTGCATACCTGAAAAGAGACAGAGCGATGAGCTATGTGATCTAGCGATCTGGCAGCGCTTCTTGGAAGCTTAAGAAAACTGGGCACTCTGCTAAATTTTCATAGAACTTTTTCATCATACGTGCACACTATTTTTGCTGGCAGCTTAATTCAAAGATGATGCTTTTAAATTGAAAATTTATATTGCAATGATTACTTGCGTGTAAATTATTAATTGGGATTTAAAATGTGCCTTAGCAAAGTGTTGACTTTCGTATTATTTAATAGTAAACATGTTTTTTAACAACTATTTTATGGATTAACTCAATTTGTTTAATTCATAAATGATTGTTTACATGAGGAATTAAAATGTATGACTAAAGATGTATAAACAAAGAAAGCAAACAAGCATACTAATTTAAAAGGGGGGTTTCCCTTTATCGAATGAACAGATGAAGCAAAT
Organism: Drosophila nasuta; assembly: GCF_023558535.2. NCBI lineage: Eukaryota > Metazoa > Arthropoda > Insecta > Diptera > Drosophilidae > Drosophila > Drosophila nasuta. Next base: position 30,100,973 of record NC_083456.1, read on the forward strand.
TTCAGATGAGAAATATTGGTAGGCCAGCTAAATTTATTTAACTTTTAAATGACATTCTAATTAATATATTTTTTTTTAAATTAGCAAAAAGTGCACAAACATACAGTGCGAAAATTATGAATGATTTTAGCTTAACCCCAATTTTCGTAAAGCCCCCTAATAAAATGGATTTTATTCTCTGCTTTCTAGATCCATCTTCTACAATTTAAATGATTTTCGCATACAATATACTTAAAAAACAACTTTGCAATGTCCATTAAATTTCAGTTTCCTCTTTCATCTTTCTCTTAAGTTGTATGATTTTATTATTGGAAGTGTGTCTGAGTGCAAACAGAGTGTGTGTGTGTGTGTGTAATTTGTGTGTGTGTGTGTGGCTAGCTCAAGGAACGGTCTGCTCGTCTTCCATGTAGTACCTAAATAACTGTTATTCATCTTCCTCTTTGTCCTTGCGATGCGATTTCTTCTTGTCGCTGCGACTAGACGATGAACCAGATGCCGATGAGCTGCTCTGTTTGCTGCTTCGCTCGCTGCGATCCTTTTCCCGAGACTTGGATTTCCGACGACTTGACTTGTCGCGGGATCGGGAGCGTGCGTCACGCCTTGAACTGCTCTCCTTCTCTTTGTCCTTCTCCTTGTCCTTATCTTTGTCTTTGTCCTTGTCCTTATCTTTGTCCTTCTCCTTTTCTTTGTCTTTGTCCTTGTCTCGTGACCGCGACTCCTTGTCACGATTGCTGCGATCGCGATCGCGTTCCTTGTGATCACGCTCCTTTCTCTTCTCCTCCTTCAGCATGTGCAGATAATCCTCAAAGTACTCCTCGCGATAAGCCGAGTCCAGAGCACGATAACGCGAATCCGATTCGAATTTCTTCTTAATGTCATACCAACGTGTGTGGCGTTCAATGTCGTGCCGCTCCCGCAGCATGTCCAGAAAGTCTTTGCGCAACTGCAATAAGGGAAATTGAAGATTAGAGCAAGTTTAAGAAATACTTTGAAGTCAATCTACTCACCTGCTCTTTCTTCAGCTGTTTGTCCTTGTCGCGACGCCGTCGCTCACGCTCATCATCGTAGCTATCCGATCTACGATCCGAGGAGGAAGCTGAAGACATATTGCTATTGTTACCGCTCATGGGCATGCGCTGCTGTGGTCCCATGTCTGCAATGAAGGAAGAGTTTAAACATAAGGAAACTGCAAATTTAAGCTTGTTACTCACTCATGTTGTGCGGCATGCGCATCATGCCTGGAGGTGGACCCATGGCTGAAAAAGAGTATAGTTAAAAAATTGTTAGAAATAAGTGTGTTCCACTTTGCACATTATGAGTTATGTTGTATAGTCTTTAAATATGTTATAATCGTTGAGATCTAGGTGTGAACGGACAGAAATGGCTATATTTGTTCAGCTGATGGTGATGATTAAAGTAAATAATTAAAGACCGGTTTTTCGACATCTACTTTTTGCATACATAAAGTGCGCGAAAAAAGAACTAAACTATCTAAGGGGTTAATCTCTAACACGTGGGTATCCTCCAGATACAAACTAACACATTAGCTTTAACTTGATCCTGATGACTATTCCATGTTATTATCTAAAATATAAATAAGTTAAGGACTTGCACATAAGAAAAGCCTTTAGGGCTATGTAAATGCCTTATTCTATCCCGAGTAAGAAGTAAGTCAGTTCACCAGACAGGACAATGAATTTCATATACATATAAGATAAACCAACACTTTTGTTGAATCTTAGGCACTCACCCATGTTGTGTGGCATGCGCATATTAGGTGGCATCATTCCTGGCGGCGCATTGTGGCCACGCAATTGAGGCGGCGGTCCTCCCATCTGAGGAGGCGGCACATTCATCTGAGGCGGCATTCCCGGTGGTCCGCCCATCTGCTGATTGGGCGGCTGCTGTTGTTGCTGCTGCTGATGATGAGCGGGACCCGGCGTCAGCTCCTTGATGCCTGTAGGCACCCAGCCAGCATTATCGTTGCCCCATTGCGATTCTTGCGTAGGCTCATAACCATAATCAAAGGGTTCCGGCTCATGGAAAAAGGGTTCATCCGCCGCACCAGGTGGCGGAAAATTGGGTGCCATGGGTCCCAGACCACCGCGCGAGTACTCCCGACACTCGGCCGTCATCACCTGGATGGCATTCTCCTTGACGCCGCCCGTGGTGGAAATGGGACGCGGCGGACGTGCCATCATGCCCATGCCCGGCCTGGGCTGATGCTGCAGCATGGGCGGCATACCGGGCGGTGGCATTTGCATAGAAGCACCGCCGCCATCATTGAGCATAACCAGCGGCTGCTGATGATGGTGCATTGGACCGCCACCCATGCCTATGACACCACCAATCTGACTGCCTCCTCCGGCTGTTCCTCCTCCTCCGCCGGCGCCATCAGCGAGACCCATGCCAGCGCCTTGATTCACATTTTGTGTCAAACTGGCGAGCCCAACGCCACTTTCCGCCACGCGGAAACGTTTCTGTCGTTCGCAATAAGCGCGCCACGTTTCCTCATTGAAGCCATAGTTAAAGTAGTCCGTAATATCAGCACCGGGCTTGCGCCACGGTTTCTCCTCCAGGGAATCGATGCTGAACTCGTGCACAGCGACTCCGTTGATAGTCCCAGCTCCCTCGAAATCCTCGATGCTGAATTTGCCCGCTTGCGCTGTGGGTTTTGCCTTGTCGCCTGCAGTGGCACCCGCCAGCAGGTTGGGACGCTGTTTGATATTATAAGTGCTGGGTGCTGACTTGATGTCGCCAATGACCACGTTGATGTCATCATCGGAATCGTCGTCGTCATCATCATCGCTGCCAGAGCCGTTGCGCTCTTTGCGCGTCGTTGTGCCGGGTGCCGATAGCGCTAGATCGCTCATATGCGAATCGTGATCATCTAAGTCGTGGTCGTGCCTCTCCAACTCATCCAAATCTCCCAGTCCAGGATCTATGTTTGACACTTTGTTGCCTTTGTCTGTTGTGTCGGGCAGTGCTTCTTCGTCCTCCTCCATTTCCTTGGCGGGATCCTCAAACTCAGCGTACTCCATCATCTCCTCCTTGGGAAACACAGGCAACAGCGATCCAGCAGCTCCCGCTTTTTCGCCGGTCACCGCAGCGAGCGCCTCGTGCTCCGCAGCCAAGGCGTCGCTGCCATTGGATATCTCATTGGTGGTGGAGTCGGGATTCGAGGTGCCGTACAGCCAGCTCTCCTCGTTTGTGTCATCCGCCATCTTTTTGTGTTTGTTTCGCTGGTTTTACTTTCACAAAAGCGATTTACAAATGCCGAGCGCAAAAAAAACGAGCTGAGGTAAACACTGTTTATTAAACTATAACACAAAAAACCCTTTTTTGCATTGTGGCATGTTGGTCACACTGCCACGCAGCAAATTTGCTGTTTCGCTGCCCAATCGTTCCCGTTGTGAGAAACGTTTGGCAGATGGAACACGCCGCAACAGCTGTTTCACTGGTGAATGAAACGAATGCATGAAACGCACGTTTCTTTTTGAAAATGGAATGTTATTGATTCAATTTCAAATTATCTTTTATTGTAGAATGAAAGTTTCTATTTAAATTATCACACAATAATAAATAAATTATAACATGACAAGGCAAATACTATAGTAAATTCGATTTATTCATATTTTTTAATGTTTACATTATTAATTTCTTTATATTTATAGTGTAATGTTAGCTAATATAAATTAAATAATTAACCAAATTTTAATTTTTAAAATAATTATTAAAAGACAATATTGATTAAATTCAAAGTAATTTATTATTCTTTTGTTTTTTTGCAGTTAATGCTCTTCAGAGCGTTTTCAGAATATCACTCACAACATTGCGAAACATACAAGACAACGCACAGTCATAACGCCGCAGACCAAGTTGTCGCAACCCCAACAGCAATTGGCCAAAACGCAGCCAATGCGATCGATGCAGAGTATATCGAGCCAAGGCACAAAGAGCGCCATTGGCATGAGTCTCCAGGATGAGTGCATAATCCGCATTCAAGGCGAGTTCTGCAAAGGAAGTTTGAATAACTAACTATAAATTAGTTGTAAAAGCTTCACCAACCTTTGCGACTGAGGATGAGCGTCTCCAGAAAATTGAGTTCCATGACATCAGCTCGGAGCTGCTGCGCCTCTGAGAGCAGCAACTTGAGCTGCGAATCGCCGCAGCCTTCGATCATGGCGCTAATATCCAGCGACCAATGTGAGGCACGGAGTATGAAGCACTCACTCCAGACCACCTGCAAGATGACATCTTGCTGCTCACGCTCCAGCAGCCGGAACTGTTCGTTGAGCTTCGCCTGACGCAGACAGGTGACCAAAATCTGGGCGAGTATTTGAAAGTGCAACGCTTGACCTCCCGGAGAAGTCGGAGGAGGAGGCGAGACAAGCTGCAGCTGGCGTTGATGCTGCGGATGATGATGATTGTGCGCCTGTTGACTGCGTGGACCACGTTCCTCCTGCACGGCAGCGACATTCATGCCCACAGCAAGGCATCGCTTGAAGCGACAATAGGGACACCAATTGCGACGCGCCTTGTCCACCACACAGTTGCCTTTGATGGCAATGCAGGCATAGTGATTGCCCTTGCGGACGCTGCGCTTGAAGAAACATGAGCAACCATCGCAGCAGGAGACGCCATAATGTTTGCCAGAGCTTTGATCTCCACACACCTGGCAGGCGTTGTTATTATAAATCGAGAGGAGCGACATGTATCCAGCAGGAATCCGAAAGAAACTGAGCTTTGATAGTCGGACTATTGGCGGTTTTTTATAGCCAAGCAAAAAGGACAAATGATATGCAAATCAAAGACACTTCACATGTTAACATGATTTGTGGTTTTTATTTATTTAACGCCCCAGCAGCGAAGCAGCAAAGAGGATAGCCAGAAATACATATTTCCGCGAGAGAGGGCGTAACGTGTCAAAAGTGACAATCATCGGGCAACAGCAACAGCAGCAGCGTGTTAACAATTTGTAAACAATTATTGTTTTGCTCTATGATTGGTCAGCGTCGGCCACCACTCAAAATGTCCTGGCAAGTGCTTTGAACTGACGTTTTGTGTAAATAAAAAGAAGCGTCGCGTAGCATTATTGACAATTAGGGGTTGCTGTCCCCGTTGTGGGTTTTAACTGTAACTGGGCATTGTTGTCTTACCAAAATACATAATTGATTGTGAGTTAAGTCGTCAGTTCATTTTTTTGTTGACAATTTTAAGTTCATATCACAATTTATATAATTAAACTGTAATTGGAAGCAGTTATTAGTATTAGATTATCATTCGGTCATATAGTAAATCAAAAGAAAGCCTAGAGAAGTTTGGTGCTTAAAATTCAAAAATTACAAATTTCGATTTATTTAACCGCTTTGCGATTTATCGATATACCTAACAGACCAATAAGAGTTTGTTGAACAATAACAGCGCAATGTTACAGCTATGTTAGCGCATTTCCATTCTATGAATTTGTATTAAATAATATTCATACCGACTCCGTTTCTCCCATATATTTTGTATTAACCAAAAATACTTACATATACAATTAAAACATAATCGTGGCTAGCCGTAAAAGCTAAATTCAACCTGCTAATAACATTTCAGCTGAATGTTAAGTGTGACCATTTATGGTATATTTATCCCCGGAATATAGCGTAATTGGTAATTTAGCTATCGGTCACGCTGGTCGCCATCCGCTTGCGATCCACTTTGTCATGTTTTTTGTAAAAAAAATAAAACAAATTGCAAGCAACGTTTTGTAAAATAAAATGTAAGCTTTCGTATTTGCAAATAAGCGGCACAAACGCGCGCGTGTAACGGCAATAACAAAATAAAAACGGCAAGCAACAAATAACCGTATGCAAAGTGTATATGTGAATGTGTGTGTGTTGAAAAGAAAAAAGAATTGTTTGGTCTGTGTTGAGCAGCGAGCTTCTTTCTCGTCGTCCACTGCGGTTTTTCCTCTCTGCTGCTGCTGTCGTCGGCCATTAATAAAGCAGCAACTACACAACTAGAGTGAAAACGCGAAAAGACGACGACGACGCTGACTAAGCAGGGGCTGTAAGCAGCAAATAATGTGCAGTGAAGTGTTGAAGTGAGCTTGGCAAATTACAACAAAGCTGCAGGAGGCGGCAGCAAAATTAAACTACAACTACGACAGCTTGAAACACAGTTTGGAAAGCGTTGGAATAATACAGGGTGTAGCAGCAATCAAACATACCTGCAGTGAGTTTGTTGTGTTGTTGTTATTTCATTCATAAAAACATCAGTCAGACTCTGCATTAAATTCCAATTGGTGCGAATTCTGCCAAAACGATAACATGCAGCTGTTTTGGCAGCACTTAAACGAGAGTCACACACATACGCACGCACACATGTGCATTGATTTTTCCAACGTTATGCGTGTTTGTGTGTGTGAGTGTTCCGGAAAAGGCCAGGAAAACTGTTCAAGTGGTTTTTCATTTTGGAGATTAGACGGGAGATTAACGCATTGCTGCTGTTCTATTTTGGTGTAAAAATAAACCGTTTCATAGAGTAGGCGCCGTTTCCCTTCCCATCTCCTCGAAACTTCAGCCACTCCCCACAGCAGTAGCAGAGAGAGAAGAAAAAAAATGTCAACAAGCATGTGCATACAGGGTGTCTGACCTCCCTTCCTCCATCCCCCACCCCAAACGCACGTGCATCGTGAAGCGCCAGCAATGCAAACAACTAAAATAACAAGAACAAGCAAAACGTGCCAAAGCGCAGCAAATAAAAATACACACATACACATTCGTACATAAATGTAAATGTATGAATGCATGTTACACACATATTGAGACATTTCTATGCATTTGTATGTATGGTGGATTTGTAATAATTATAATGCTAGTATGGCCACACTTTACAGTCAATTTGGCATTTGACGGTTAGCGGCCCTTTTTAATATTGTATTTGTTTAGACCGGACAGGTAAAAACGTGAAACGGAAAGCAAAGCGCCAAGTTGCAACTGAATGGGGAAAAAACAAAAGACAACAAAAAAAGTAAAGAGAAATAGTAGAAGACACATTTCCGCCCGGTAGCGAACACAAACCAAAATAGACAACAACGCACAGTGGTGCGAGTCAATAAAAATATGCTTGCATACAATAAATAAATAATCTATAATTCATTAGAAGTGTACATATATAATTTTTTCTAAATATTAATTTATTCCTTCATGAAATCTTTGTTTAAAGCATTAACAACAGTTACTTATCAATAAGAAATCTAAAATTGTATTATTTTTTGCAATTAAGTATTCAAAAGTAATATGTTGAATGGTTCCACATTGCGGCAGTGTCGCTGACGTCGTCGCCGTTGTCTTTGTTGTTGTCTTTCGCATATGCGTGTCTGCAAGTGTATGTGTGTGTGTGTATGTTTGTGGCTTCTCCCAGCGCACTCAATGCACTTGTAGTTGTTGTTATTGCCGTTGTTTCTTTTTAAATACCCTGCAGCAGTTTGAGCAGCAGGGTAATATGGCTTACATAAGCTTTTTTAATCAACTGACTCATTCCAATTGATAAACACACGTGCAGGGTATTTCTTAGTTCCCCTCTTAAATAAGCACTCTTGTATTGCACCTATAAAGTACATCTGCGTGCGTATGTGTGTGTGTGGCCCACTTGAGCAGGCACTGAGGGGAGTGTTGGGGAATGATGGGGAGCTGTTCGTCTGCCATTCTACAACACTAATCTGAATGCCGCAAGTGTTGTTGAGTTTCCTGTGGCGCTGTCGCTCATTAGGGAATAATTTGCATTAGCCGCGTTGCAGTAAAAACTCGTCGCATCAACAGAGCACACACTCGCACATACAAAGACTATTACATACTATTACATGTGTATATAACATTTTTTATTGATTTTACTTGAACTTCAACAACAGCAACAACAATACAATAACAACAGAGAACAGACAAAATTTAACCCAATTCTTGGCGCCCACTCGCCGCACTCAGGAAATGTTTGGAGTTGCCGACGCGTCGCTGTCGACGTCGTCGTTGCGGGGGCAGCGCAGAGCAAAAGCAATTTTTACCTATCGACACAATGTTCGTCATCGCTTTGCTGGCTCTCTCTCTCATGCTCTCGCTCTCAGCTTGATGTTGGGCAGCCGGCCAACAAACATACAAATGCACATACGAAAAGCAAAAAAAAGAAAAAAAACATCTTGTTGTTTGCTTATAATTTTCACACCCCAGCCCTACATAATACATAGTTGTTGTAGTCGCTGCATTGACTTTTTGACGCTTGACGTTGATAAATGAATCATAAAAGCTGCGCAGTCAACGGCGACGCGAACGCCACTGACACCGGCAAACGCATAAAAGTAGAAGACAGACAGAAAGAGAGAGAGAAAAACAGCCGTATGCATATTGCTCTCTCGAGGTATCATATGGTTGGTTTATTGTTTTTGGTTCACTGCCCACGCAATAAAGCTCTTTTACTATTTTCTTTAGCTTAAATTCAGATACATTTCGTTTAAGTGCTAATCGATAACAGCTGTGGCTCTTGTTATCGCACATTTGTGAGTGCAAGTTTAGTGTCGTTTATGTTCTTGCCCACGATCGATCGTCCGTCTTCTCGTGTCGTGCGGTGTCTCTCGCACTGTTGCTGCGCTCTCACACTCGCACTCACTTCGCTCAGCTCTCTCTCACTCTCTCGCTCGCTCTGCTGCTGCGACTGCCGGGCAGTGGCAGTGACACTCAAAGCAAGTCCAACTGGCAGTCAGAGTCAGCTCGTCACTCGGCCCATATTGATATCGATTGTTGTTGTTATTATTGTTGTTGTCGTTGCAGCAACAAAAGCAAAGAAAGACCAAAAACCAAAAAAACCAAAATATTGTGTGGGTGTTTTTAACCATTTTCAAAACAAAAACAAAATTGATTTTTGGTGTGCCAAAAAAAAATTCAAATTGAGAGCAGACAATTTTAAAAGTGATTTTGCAGATAATCATAAAAAAAAACAGCAAAAAAAAAAGAGACAAACATTAAGTAGAAATAAGCAGAATTCAGTGAAACAAGCGCGCTATCTATATACATGTATAGAAGCATACAAACATATAGAACGCTCTATATATGTGTGACAATATAATATACAGACTTACAAATGAATATTTATTCAATATATATTCAATGTATACTTATAATTCCGCTGATTTTATTGTGACAAAGCTAAAGTTGCATGACGTACATGCAATAAGCAAGAAATATAAACGAAAGAAGTAAAGCAACCGTAGAAAGCTAGTTAGATAAGCGTTGTTAGAGATAAACACGCCCCTCTCTGTCTCCGTCTCAGTTCCTGCCCTTGAAGTGACGCATTTTCCACTGCATGAAATCATATGTTTTTTAAGGCAGCAACCGAAAGTAGTCATTATATTTGTTTTCTTTCTTAATAAATAAATTACACACCAAGAACACTCGCAGTACAAAAAAAATCTAAAACATTATTATTGAATTTAAAAAAAATTCCGATTTTTCATTACTTTTGAAGAAAATATATTAAACATCAAACTATAAATAAGAAGATTCTACAAGTAAATAAATAAATAATTACACTCTAAAAACAGACTCAAAAAAATAATAAAACAAGTAAGAAAGCTACAGTCGAGTGTGCTCGACTGTAAGATACCCATTTTGAAAAAAAGCAATATATTTTGCGGTATTATTCTCAAAATATAACAAATATACCACAAAAATACTAAAAATATACCAAATGGTATATATGTATATAAATATACCATATATGTGGTATATAAATATACCATAGTTTTTTTGATTTGCGGGGGTGGAAGTGGGAGTGAAAAAAATTTGAAACAAACTTGATCTGCGTGCAAACCTAACAAATGCTATCGAAAAAAATGATAGCTCTATCTTTTATAGTCTCTGAGATCTAGGTGTTCATACGGACAGACGGACATGGCTAGATCGTCTCGGCTGTTGACGCTGATCACGAATATATATATATATACAATACTTTATAGGGTCGAAGATGCCTTCTTCTACCTGTTACATACATTTCCTGCCGGCACAAAGTTATAATACCCTTCTACCCTATGGGTAGCGGGTATAATGAATGATTTTTATTGAAAAAATTAAACTTACAAAATGCTTAAAATTAATTCTTTTTCTCTAAGATTCCTATTTTAAATTAGTTACCTTTTTAGTTGCAGCTGTTTTGCCACCATAAAAAGTAAGAAACCAACGGCAGCCAGATGTCTAGCGAGGAGGATAAACCCCCGGCGCCTCCCGTGCGTCTCACCAGCAATCGTGGCGGCGTTGGGATCGAACGTGTTCCCATCCCTGGCAGCGGAACTGGCGTCGGCATGGGCGATGGCCAGCCCGTTGATATGCGTCCATTGCCCAAGGGTAAGTTGATCTCTAATAGCTAATTTAGTTACCAATTCTAATTGATTTATTATTATTCACATACAGAACCAGACGATGCGGATCGCAAGAATAAGAAGACGCTGAAGAACAAGATCAAAGGATCGAAACCATCGCATATGGATTCCAAACCAAATATCTCGTATCCCACAAACTTTGAGCATACGGTGCATGTGGGATTCGATGCTGTGACCGGCGAGTTTACGGTGAGTTCGGACTGTCGGATTGTTTGCTTATTTGTGTTGAGGTACTTTATCGTCTGCTTGCTACTCGGCCTCGCAATCATTTATTTGTTTTATGGCCAACAACGAAAAGCGTTATTATAATTTTCTATTGCCAATTCTTTATGGTTTTTTTTTGGTTGTTGTTTTGTTTGCGAGTTTCATGTGATAAGCTTTAAATACAAAGAATACGAAAAAAATAAAACACTCAAACATGCATCGATTCACCACAAATGCTCAGATAACCTTTTGAAGCTAAAGTAAACATTCTGATTAACCAACTCTAAGAAAGTGTTAGATAACGGCGACATTACGGCTGGACGGTTGGAAATTCACAAATTGTAAGCTCATAAATAACTATAATAAGCTCAGGATCTTAGTCATCAATGATGAGTTGTAACTGAGTAACGATGTCAACTTTTGTGATTTCTAGAGAATAGAAAGCAAAACTTATAAAGCTTCTTTTAAGCCAAAGAAAAGCTTTGAAGTACATCAATTGATTAAAAACAGCCAAAGCTTTACACATTTAAAAGCTTCATATCGGGATATGCTTTAAATTTAGAGTGAATTTTCTCTTTAGAGTTGAAAATGGGAGCTTAAAGCTGTTGAAAGCTTCTTAATGTATATATACAATATTTATATTTATCCAATGCTTTTGCAAAATACAGCGTTAGTTAGCTCCTCAAGCCATTCATAAGTATGTTCGATTTACGCATATTGTTTTTCTCCCCATTGAAAATATTTAAGTGTACATTATGATTATTTTTCTATCTCTCTCTCTCGCGATATGCTCTATATCAATTTTGTATTATTCATTATAATTTCAAGCTGCCAATGAAAGTAAGTAAACGCCACGACTAAAGCAAACGGAACTTGCCTTCATTAGTTTTCTAAGCGAAATTCCCATCATCATCTGTTGTTCTTGTTCGGTTATGTTTTCTATATCCCCCTTACCCCATTTCTTTCTGTTCTGAGATCGGCTCTTCTTCCATAGTTTCCATTTGCGTTAAGATTTCAACTGTTTCTCTACACTACACAACACTATTCCCAATACACCAAAGACACTAACTTTTAACTGATGGCTGAGCTTTAATATACGTAGTTCAGATGCTTTTAGTCGCTGTCCCCGAATATATATTCCAATCCAAGCTTACCTTTTGCTGTTCTCTCTATCTCTCTGTGTGTGCTTAGCTTAGCTGAGCTTCTTTTTTGAATGAATGTTATTGAAACTTTTGTACTAATTGAAGATTTCTACATTTTACAGGGTATGCCAGAGGCATGGGCGCGTCTCTTGATGAACTCAAACATCAGCAAGCAGGAGCAGAAGAAGAATCCCCAAGCTGTGCTCGATGTGCTCAAATGGTTCGACAATACAACCAAACAGAGGCCAAGTTCCAAGTACATGACAAATGCCATAACGACGCATTCAGGTAAGATCTAAACTGATTTATACTCTGCAGAACTTCTCGTTAATCTTGTGTCTCATTAGCAGGTTCTTCGCTGAGCCGTGTGAGCAGCAGTAGTCCGAGCAGCACGCCCACAGATTCGGAGCTGCATGGCTCGAATAGTGGCGGCAACTTGATTGGCGTTCAGCTGGGCAGCATGACATTGGGTCCCAATGCGAACAATGTCTCGGCTGCCGGTCAAATGCTGAGCAATCATTACCAACAGCAGCAGCAGCATTTGCTCCAGCAGCAACAGTTGCAACAGCAGCAGCTACAGCAACAACAACAGTTGCATCAGCAGCAGCAACAGCATCAGCATCACATTGGCCTGAGTCAATCGCATTCGTATAACTTTGGTGGCCACACCGCCTCCTCATCCACATCGCAACATTCATCTGCCAATGAGGACGACATGTTGGGTCCGGTGCCGCAGCAACAGCAGCCACCGCCGCCGCCCGTGGCATCGCGGCCAGAGCGCACGAAGTCCATCTACACGCGACCCATCGAGGAGCTGCAGCCAATTGTTCCGATGCCAGCGGCCCCGGCCACCACGCCGACAACGCCACTGCAGAATCACAAAACGACGACGCCGGCGGCGGTGTCGCCATATCTGTTGCACAACAATGCAACAACGACGCTGGACAAGAACAAAAACAATGCAAGTGAGTGCTGCCAGTTCAACTTGGAGTTGAAGCTTTTAGTTGTAGTCACAGCAGTCCCCAAAAAATGTTTTTGCAGTGTGTAGATTATGTATTTTAAAATGGTCATAGTTTGAAAGTTGTCTGCTAGCAAAAGAGTTTCCTATCACGAAAATCAAATTGAAATTGTCATGCACCTTTATAAAGTCTTTAACCATTTCTTTGTATTATGTTGAGCTCACATGTCAATAATTAATCAAATTTGCTGTCAAGTAATATTGATTGAAGCCTCCATGACGGTTTCTCTAATAATTAATGTTCATTTGTCAATTTAGTTCAAATACCTTAATTAAGTAGCAACCCTTATACATTTTTTAATAGTTTGTAGTCTACAATTAGATGTGAAATTCAGTAATTTTAACCCCAGAAATAATTGGGTACATTGTTTTCTGCTTTTACTTGACAGTTGTACATAAACTTCTCAAATTTCGTACATTATAATTTACTTAAGTATACTAAATATTAATAGTTTATTTTTAGCAACTTTATGAACAACTTGGTTAAACATTATTTGAGTAGAAAATGATGAAATATTATTAAACACTGCTGCAAGGGCATTTTGTAGCTTCGGCAATGTGTCGAAGATGTTTTCCGTTTTGTTGTTGTTTTAGTTGAGTTGTCGCACCGCAATAATGCCAATCATGTTTAATGTTATTGTTATATATATATTTGTATCGCCTCTGTGTTCTGTTCTGTTTTGAAATTGCTTTAAATTGTGCTGCTCAACCAAAAAAAACAAAAACAACGGCAGCAGGAGACAGCTCCACAGTAACAGAAGCGGCAGCAGCAGCAGCAGCGACAGCAACACTAACGACAACAGCAGCAGCAACAACAGAAACAGAAGGCAGCGATACAACAGCAACAACAACAACACCAAGAGCAACATCTGCTACAACTACTCGTATTTTGTCTGCTATAACAAACGCTACTACTACTAATTGTCCTCCCTCAACTACTACTACTACTACTTCTACTTGTGCTACAACAGCAACTGTTGCTCCTAGCAGAGAGGAGCAGCAGCTGCTCGCGTGCAATGCTGCAGCAGTCGAAGCATTAGCAACAGCAACTGCAACAGCAGCAACAACGACTAATCACGACTCTTCTGCTTCCTCCTTTTCATCGTTCCCCTCGTTTCATGATGATGCAACGCCGCCGCTCTGCACCAACGCCTTGCCCTCGATACACTGTCCCACGCCAACGTCTTCCGTGCGCAACTCTGCCGTTGTGCCGCTGCTGCCCACGATGGTCACCACACCTGCAACACCTGCCACAGATCTGTACCACGATCCGACGGCGATCAACAATCTCAATGCCACACCAGCGGCGGGCACACAAATTGCGGTGCCACAGCAAGCGGTTGCCGCCTCGGCCACCGCGGCAACCACAGCAACGACAACGACAGCGCGAGCCGCCAATGCCAAGAAGAAGAAAATGTCCGATGAGGAAATACTTGAGAAACTGCGCACCATTGTCTCCGTCGGTGATCCGAATCGCAAGTACACCAAAATGGAGAAAATTGGCCAAGGTGCATCGGGCACTGTGTACACAGCGATCGAATCATCCACGGGCATGGAGGTGGCCATCAAACAGATGAATTTGTCGCAGCAACCGAAGAAGGAGCTGATCATCAATGAGATTCTGGTAATGCGAGAGAACAAGCATCCGAATGTGGTCAACTATTTGGACAGCTATCTGGTGTCCGAGGAGCTGTGGGTGGTCATGGAATATCTGCCCGGTGGCTCGCTGACCGATGTCGTTACCGAGACCTGCATGGATGAGGGACAGATTGCCGCCGTTTGCCGTGAGGTGTTGCAGGCACTCGAGTTTCTGCATGCCAATCAGGTGATTCATCGCGATATCAAAAGTGATAACATACTGCTTGGCTTGGATGGCTCTGTCAAGCTGACTGATTTCGGTTTCTGTGCGCAAATCTCGCCGGAACAATCCAAACGCACAACAATGGTCGGCACACCCTATTGGATGGCGCCCGAGGTCGTAACACGCAAGCAGTATGGACCCAAGGTGCGTATACGCAATGTTATTTGTATTTGGATGTGTGTGAAATTAACTGACTCATTCGACAGGTGGACTTGTGGTCGCTGGGCATCATGGCCATTGAGATGGTCGAGGGTGAGCCGCCGTATTTGAATGAGAATCCGCTAAAAGCATTGTACCTCATTGCCACCAACGGCAAACCGGAGATTAAGGAAAAAGACAAACTGACGGCAGCATTTCAAGATTTTCTGGATCAGTGTCTCGAAGTGGAGGTGGAACGGCGCGCCAGCGCCATGGATCTGCTCAAGGTGAGTAACTCGATATACTTTTTAAATGAATCAATCATTACTCAATTCAAATATCTTTGTCTGCAGCATCCTTTCCTCAAATTGGCGCGTCCATTGGCGAGTCTGACTCCTTTGATTATGGCCGCCAAGGAGGCAACCAAGGGCAACTGATTGACAACCAAGAAACAGCAGCTTATTTAACCATTACTAATGAATTACTATTATAAAAAGCAACAACAGCAACAACAACAACTACAGCAGCAGCAGCAACAACAACAAGGAGCCGAACAACAACACAAACAACAATAGCAACAATAACATTTATGCGATTATAAATGAGACAGATGATAAATTATTAGTGATTATGATTATTATGATGATTATTTATATAAACGTATTTATATACATACACATATATACTTATTATATACATGCATACATTATTAACTATTGGAACGAGAGAAGATTTCATTGAGCCGAGCAGCTGCAACATTAAAACACCACACACACACTTTCGTAGTTCAATTCACATTCAATTTAGATTCTTAATTCAATATATACTTATGTATTTGCCCAAAATCATTTTGCTGCTAATTTGTTATACCAAATTAACGGGGCATTTTAAATGCCTTTGAACTTTATTTCTAAACAAAAAAAAGAAACAAACAAAACCCAATTCGATTAAAATTCATTAAATCTATTCAAACGTCATTAAACATATTAACATAAAACTATATTTTAAATTGGCATTTGCATTTAAAGGTAAAAAAAAAAACCATATAAGAAATAAAAATATTAATAAACCTATTGATTACAACAATTGTATAAAGAAAACAAAACATAAACTTATAATTTCGAAACTAGTTTTTGATTCATTCTTTAGAAAAGAGAGAAATTCTTGCGCAAAACGCTCTAACACTAACTTTAAAAACTTAAGAGTATTATTTAACTGGTTCATTTTAAGACCTTTTTGGTCTTATTTAGATTCATAGATTGCTTTAAATAATAAACAATTAAATATATATATATTTTTGTATATGTGCTTGTCGATTTTTGATTTACGCTTTTTTTTTAGCTCGTTCGTTTTGAGTTTCACAAAGTAACTAAATACGTTTTCAATTCACACACACTCACAAACACACCCTCTAAAGATCCTTTTTGTACTATGTCTGTGTATGTAGATGTAAATCGTGTAATTGTAAAAGAGTTTACCATTATAATTAGAAGAGCCTGTATTTTTCAAATCATCAATATGCATATGTACGATGTGTGGAGAATGAGAAAAACAAATTGTAGCAATTTATTGAACTAATATTATATATATAGACATAGCAAATAGATAAAGAAGCGAACCACTCGTAAACTGTTCAATAAATTGATAGTAGCAACTAAAATAACAAATAACTAGCAATTAAAAAATAGCTTGTAAAAAAACAAAACGATCGTGAACCATGAGAAAACCAGTTACTTTGTGCCTAACCAAAAACAAAACAAAATGAAAATGAAACAATTGAGCAACAAGAAGAACAACAATTAATTAATATTACATATTAATAGCAACTAACTGATATAGAGTAAAACATAGTGAATCGATTAACATAGCACTTAGCGTAGAGCAGAGAACTAAAACAAAACAAAAAGAAAAAAAACGAACACCAAAACACCAGCTACTCTTATAGCGACAAGAAATTTAATTGTTTAACATATTTCAGCAACAAATTTAACAAATAACTTTCCTAGTGATGATGGCAGCGTGCGTTTGGCTTGTTTCTTATTTTGATTTACGGAACAAGGCTTCCAAGAAACTGTGATCAAAAGCGGATGAAGAATGAATACTTTAGTTACTGCGGAAAAGCTAGACAAGTCATATACATATAAGAAAAAGAGTTTGTATTATTAATTTGCCGCCGCCAATCAATCATCTCTGAAGGTATCAAGAATAAACTTTAGTCAGTACTAACTGGAATATTTCATTCACTAATGTTTCATGATCAAATATTTGAAATTTATTTCACATTCTTAACAATTTCAATTCTTTTTGAATCACACCCAAAGAAGCATCGATAAGAAAGCAGATTAGTTGAGTTTAGTAAATCTGTGGATTGTGTAGAAAACAATTCACATTTGACTTGTTGAACCTTTGGTTAACAGCGCAATGACACCACAAATTTAAATGTAAACAAAAATCAAAACAAAACGAAATGGAAAAAGTACATAGTTTTTGTAAAACACAAAACGGAGCGCATTATTTTCGCTATTAGTTCCTAAACAGACAAACACACACACACACACACATACATTTACATTGAAGTACAGATCTAGAATATCTACAATAATTTCAACTATGTATTTCAAACAAACCCTAGGGTGGCGCCAACGTTGAAAACGAATATGAAAACTGACATTATGGAAATTATTATTGTATTTTTTAGTAACTAGGAACTAAAAACAATGAGTTCAGAACGAATGTGTATTTAACAATAATGGTAGCGATGAACGAGAAGATAAAATAAAAAACACAGTACATAAAGAGTTAGAATTATGAAAATTACGAAAAAAGATACAGATGAAGATATATATATATGTACATGTATCGAAGAGATACAAATCTAATTTAACGCGATAAATGATCAATAAAAACAAAAACAATATATACATGCATATAGAGCCCAGTGTCTATTCTTTCATTTTGTATTTATTGTAAAGTAGTTACATGTTTTGTGAAAGGTTTAAAATATTTTATTTAGGCGCTACATAATTCCAATGCTTAAAAATAAATGGTTTTTGAGTTATTCTTTTGTTTGCTTTTCTTTTGTTAATGAAATAGTTTTGCTGTTGTTTGCTGTCGCTTTATTTATTGCGTCGTGTGGATTCGGAGGCAGTCGGCGGTGGTGGCGGACCGCGTTTGTTCATCTCCTCCAAGAATGCCAGCAAAATACTGCTACGCTCCTCATCCAAATGATCCAGCACCAAGTAACTGCAAAGAGTAATGTTATTTGATAATTGAAAAGGGATAATTTCAATTGCAATCATACCGTTTGTCGTTCTTGAGTATGTCCTGGATCTCCTTCAGATGATTGGCATTCTCCTTAATGAGATCGGTGCTCTTGTGTGTTATGAATTTGCATTCCTGCAGCAGTTCACGCAGCGCAGTCTTCGCCTGCATTGTTTTGTCCTTAATGTAATCGCGATACTCGCGCTCACCTTTATCCGAACTGTATTTGAGATATCTGGGATCATCTTTGACTAATTTTTTAATCTCCTTCCAGGTGCTGGTCAGCTGCAGAGTGCCAATCTCATCGAGCATCTCGCGGAACTTTTCACGCTTCTTTTTCATCAGATTGTCAATATGCTCGTTGAAAATGCTGTAAGAAATGTATTTAATTATAACAGTGCTTTAGTTGTGGGGTTTCAAAGATCGCTTACCGCTCACGATCATCGCGATCGAGTGTCTCAATCAGCTCCCAGCGATGATCTTTACGCAGCTGACGCTTCACCTCTTTCCAGGTAAAGTCCGGAGTGCGCACCAGATCCGTCAGCAGTGCCGTGAAGTGTCCAATGCACTCGTCACGCTTGTGATGCTCACGCTCCTTGTCGCGATCACGCAAATGTCCGGCCAGAGTGCGATGCACCTCCTTCTCACGCTCCCGAATGCTCTGCTCGGCGCGCAGCTTGCGCTCACGATCCTTTTGCTTCTGCTCGGCTTCGCTTTCGCGCTGTCTCGCCAATTCGCTGTCCTCGCTACCTGCACGCTCCTCCTGCTCCGAGTCCTCGCGATGCTCGCCTTCCTCCTAGAAAACCAGTTCAGTTAGTCTATCAGACTATTATAATGTTTTACATTAACTCTCACTCACCGGTGACTCTTGCTTCTTGCGTTCCTTGTTCTTGTCGTCCTTATCGCGTGAGGATTTGCGTTCACGATCCCTTGATCGACTGCGATCCCGACGACTGTCCTTGCGACTCTTCTCCTTGTCCTTTTCCCTATCCCGTCGATCGGATTTACGATCCCGTTGACGCTCCCGATCTCGTTGATCGCGCAGCTCACGCTCCTTGCGCTTCTCCTCCTTCATGATCAGTAAATAATCCTCAAAGTATTCCTCTCGATACATGGAGTCCACAACACGATATCGCGAATCCGAATCGAATTTCTTTTTGATGTCATACCAACGCGTATGACGCTCAATGTCATGGCGTTCACGCAACATGTCCAGAAAGTCCTTTCGAATCTAAATATGCATAAAAGTGAATTCAACATGACAGCCATGTGGAAGAGAAAAGAAATGCAACGAAAATGGGGAATTAGTGAAGACTTTGGCACTGATGTGAATTATCACTTAATTGTGCTAAAAATTCTTACTCAACTAACTTAACTTGCCTTAGTAGCTAAAGATAAAGAGAGACTTAAAAGACTAACAAAACATAGTTACACACTTTGCTTGGCTGAAAAAAGAATTTGGTTGATTAGGATTTTGAGAGACGTAACTGAAAAAAAGTGATTTGTGATTAGTGCGGCCCGATAGAGAAATGCAGCAAAATTGTAGGGGAAAAACTTTGACAGACTATAACGAAACAGAAAAGGCTCAAAATAAAACTAATAAGAAAAAGGAGTTATATTGTAAATATATCAATCGGATGAAAAGGATTTGGTGATTGCATTTCTCTATCAATTCATTTCGTTGGCCATGGATAAATTGCTTCAGCTGGGCCGAAGTGCACAATGCATAAAACTAAAGTAAACATACATAAGATAAAATATATAGTAGTAGTTTATATTGTATATCGTATATGCAAGAGATTGAGACGAAGAGAGTAATACAACGTGCTGTGCCGTTGACTGAAGCTTGTGAGAGCAATGTGAGATTTAATAGCGAGATTGAGAGACAAGAGAAAGTGAGAATAAGTGAGAGTGGCAGTCAGTCAGTCACTTTTGCTCTGCACAGCCTTGAATAGAGTTTGGTTTTTGGTTTTGGTTGATTGTTTTTGGGGGGGGAGAAGGACGCTGTCAATTACAAAGAATTTGTAAAACAAAAACAGAAATATTTGATTAATTAAATTATGTATTATTTTCATACTGTTTGCTCTCAGCCTCGAAGCCACCTGAACACGCAATGTTGCTGGTTGCTGTTGTTGTTGTCATGGTGGTTGTTGATGCTGTTGTTGTTGCTGTTGTTCTCGTTGTTGGCTGCTTCACATTGCCCACACCTTGTGATGGTTGTTCCAAACATCAATAGATCAATTGATAATGAATGCACACATCACGGCAAATAACATCTTGATCATCATCATCAACATTATGATCACCATCATCATCATCTTCAATCACCATCATCATCATTCCTAGACGACACGTGCGACGCAGGGCGGGGCGGGAAGTGGAAATCACACCAACGATTATCAGGTAATTTTCAATTTTTTGCATACCTTTACTTATTTTTTTTATTATTATTATTATTTTGATTTGATTCCAAATTTGTTTCTTTTATTGCAGAAAAACAAATTTCGTTTTTTTTGTAAGGAGTTTTTTTTTTTTTTAATTTTGTTTTTAACTCACCACACAGACAGATATTGGAAGCGTGTGCGTGGTGATCTTGAGCTATCAACATTGGCCTGGATCTGGGACCATGACGACGAAGACGAAGACGACGACAACGATGGCGACAGGAACGACGGCATTGTGTGATTTTGGTGTTCTTGTTGGCAATTGTTGTTCTTGGTTCTTGTTGTTGTTGTTGGGTGCTTTTGTGCTGTAATCTGTTAGCTATTATTAGTAGCTAAAAAAGTATTTGATTTTTGTTTTTTTTTGGGTACCGAACCATGTTTTGGTTTCGTTTTGTTTTCGTTTTGCGCAAACCGAACCGTTCAAGGGGTCAATCGATCAGTTGGGGGAAGGATTCAGATCAGATCGGATCGGATCATTTCGTTTCGTATCGTATCGGTTTCATGTTGTTTTCAATTAACAAAAATTAATATAATAACATTATAAAAATACGTTTTTGTATATAAATATTATGTTAAGTCAATATAGTAACATATATAAAAAGTATTGCAATATGCATATATAGAAAATGGAAATATATTTGTATATGGGAAATACGTAAGTTTTTGGTTTTTTTTTTCTTTTTGGGTGGATTGCACTGGAATAATTAAGCATCTGTGAAAACATACCTGCTCTTTGCGTAGCTGCTTGTCTTCCTTTTCGCGACGACGCACCTCAACGATGAACTCATTGAACAGACTTTCCCGTTCACGCACCTTCTCAATGGCACGATAGCGCTCCTCCTTGGCATTGCGTTGACTAAACTCCGAGAATGACGATCTAAGAAAAAAAAGAGTGGTTTGCTTGGAATTAGAAACAGTTGTTGATTTTTGTAGAGACCTTAATAATAATTTCTATATATAGACTTCCAACTATAAAGGTGGTTTCCTTCTCTACTCATTTAAGCGAATAAATTAGTATACATTTCTTAGATAAGTTAAGTCAAGACACAAACCATAGCAAGGTTTTCAACCAGTGCTTATCGAAACCACGAACGAATTGAAACATTGAAATATGTTTTAACACTATTTCATTATTGCAATGCGGGGAAATCTGCTTGCTAAGCTAATAAAGTTTACCTTTTAATTTCTATTCTTTGTCTTCAACGATTTTCTATGCACCTTCTATAAGTATTTTAGGTCTTTAATTATAGGGTTTGCATCTTTACTTACTTGCCATGCAGCTTGGCATCCTCCATAAGCTTGCGAAAATCGTCGCGCTTCTGTCGCATCTTGTTGCGCTTCTCCTTGCGCTCCTCCTCGGCGCGATCCTTCACATACTTTTCAAATACCTGTTTGCGTTCCTTCGATGTCAGCAGCAAGTAGCGTGGATCAAACACAATCTTGTGCAGCTCCTTCTCCCAAGTGCTAAAGGCAGACACATCCTTTTCACGTAGCATCTCCTTGAACTGTGTGACGCGTGTTTCCAGCGGCACCAAAGCGCGCTCCTTGGCCGCACGCTGTTCCGCCTCCAGCACAGCGTCTTCGTTCTTCTTGGCCTTGGTAACTGTTAAAAGATACACATTATTATTATTATACACATTAAGATATATCTATATTATGTCATCTGTTGATAAACTTACACGTGCGCACACGCTTTGTGGGCACTTCTTCCACACTGGACTCGGACTCGGTGCGTATCTTAATCACCTCGTCATCCTCGTCCTCATCCGCTTCCATGCGCTGCTGCTGCTGTGTTGGCTGCTGCGTTGACTGCTGTTGTTGCTGCTGCTGCAGCGTTGTCTGCTGCTCTTGCGTCGCTGTATTCTCTTCTGGCTTTTGCTCGGCCTCCGATGATTTCTCCTCGGCTGTCTTTAATTGCTCTGGTCGCTCATTCACCGCCTTGTCCACATCCTCGCGATTCATTAGATCCTCGGGACGATCCCACACCGAAGTGCGCGTCGATGGATTGTAGAAAAACACTCGAGCATCGCCCGTCCAAACAACACACCAAGGTGTTCCAGCGATCGGAGTGCTGGTCACGGGACGCGACTTATCCGTCTGCTTTGCTGTGGCTGCGGCTGCAGCGGCCAACTTCTTTTGTTCCTCCTCCTTCTTGCGTTTCTCCTCGGCCGCCTTTTTCGCTTCCTTCTCCAATGCTGCAGCCTGCGCTGCCTTATTGTTCTCGCTGTTTGCCTTCATGGCCGCCGCTGCTGCGGCAAAAGCCATTTGCGCATCGAATCCAGGTCCAGCGCCAGGTGGCATATGCATTAACGGATTCGGCAGCAAGTGCGGCGGCATCCCAGCTGGCGGCCCTTGCGGTGCGGCGCCCGAATGCGCCGCCATGCGTGCGGCTTCCATGTCGCGCAACGCCTGCGGTTTCTCCCAAACGCTCTCGCCGCGTGCCGCATGAAAGTAGTAAGGACGTCCGTCGGGTGCACGATGCTCGGACCATTCGGCGGCACGAGCAATAACAGCTGGATCAATGACGCCCGGCTTAATGATTAGATTCTTAGCGGGCTTATCCTGCTGCGCAGCTGCAGGCGGCGCATGCTGCATGTGCTGCTGTTGTTGTTGCTGTTGCCATGGCGGCACGCCAACGCCCCAAGGGCCGGCTGGTGCCCCACCAGGAAAGCCATAGGCAGGTGGTGGCATGCAAAAGGGCGGCGGCTGCCCAAATCCAGGTGGCGGCTGCATGCCAGGCGGCGGCTGCTGTTGCTGGAACATAGGTGGCGGCTGCTGGCGCACATTGGGCGGCGGTTGACTAAGCAACGGCGTGGCGCCATTTGGTGGCGGCTGATTTAGCAAATGTGGCGGCGGTTGCGATGTCAAATGGGGCACAACAACAGCTGCTGCTTTCGGCCCATCGCCATGTTCGGCTGCGTCTGCTTTGGCAGCATTTGGCTGGCGCTTGGCCAGCTCTTCCACCTCCACTTGTGTCATGATCTTGATGTTTGGGCCCTCGGGCCGCGTCCAAGTTGTTTCACGTGTTACCGCGTGATAATAATACGAGCGTCCATCTTCCGCTTTGGTTTCCACCCAAATTTCAGGTGGCGACTGTGACACCCCATTAACGCTTGGTGGGGGTTGATTAGTGTTCATATGCTGCTGTTGTTGTTGTTGTTGCAGCTGCTGCTGCTGCTGTTGTTGTTGTTGCTGCTGCTGGAGCTGTTGTTGCATTTGCGTGTGTTCGCCTATTGGACGACCGCTAAACGCATTAAAAGGCTTGCTCCTGTTGACAAACATTCTTTGTTTAGTTACACGCACGCCCAAAAAAAACAAATAAAAACACTCACCATTGCTGCACTTCACTGGCGTTTGATTTTTCATTAGCTACCCCATTATTATTGTTGGGCCCTTCTTTCAATATTGTTGTTTTGCCATTAATCGCAGCTGCTGGCGGAGATTCGTCTTGCGAGTCTTGTGGACTTGAACTTGCTCTGTCCGCATCCATACTTTCCTCTAAACTTGTTTCCATAGCACACACACACTTTTTGACCGACAAAATAAACGTTCTATTGCATTCGCATTAACAAGATAGAAAAATTTTCTACTTTTTTTTGCCGCTATCGATAATTATTGACCGTCTCGTTATGTTATCGAAACGAACATGCGGCAACCTTGCGTTATCAGTATATTGCAAATAGCCGGTAAATACATAAAAATAAAATTAATATTTAAACACAAATTTCATGTTGCTAATTTTAATTTTTTTTATTTAAGTAATTTACTGCAAACATTTGAAGGTGAACGTAGGGCTAATTATGAAATACTATTGCACTAAAATATGTGGCAGTCTGGCAGCGCTCGTCATAAACGGTTAAACCGTTTCAATTTATGGATATATTCAAATTCTGCGACTTATCAATTGAGTACACCAGTGGTGCTGCCAATTTGGATTTTTTCCCGTCAAAACTGGCTTTTTTGAAGGCTAAATGCGGGAAAAATTTGTGAATTGCGGAAATTGTGAAAAGCGGGGATTCTAGCTTATTTAGAAATTCTGTTGCCTTTTTCCCAACTTTTTTTTGTGTTGTTAACACAAAAGTACAAAAAGTACAAAATATGGAAAAGTGGCAGCTTTACGATAGTCACTTATAAACAATCCAGAAAATGTGTTGGCGTATCGATTGTTTTCTCGAAATACGCTAATTTCATCACTCGCTTATTGTTTCCATTTCAATTTGATCAAGTGGGCCAACATCAGCAACAAAAACAAATTTTGGTCTTTAAAGATTCTGGGGAAAACCGGAGATTTTTTGAGTTGGCAACTGTGGCCATCCAAATATTGTGTTTGCCCTGGTCATACGCGATTTCTGGCTATTTGCCAGGTTAACCTAATTAAATCCAATTTAAGGAAGCATAAGTTAAAGTATTAATTTCAAGCAAAAGATATACTCTATTTATTTTTATTGTAATATCGGATTGTGACGGATGGGAAAATGCTGCGTCGACTATGAAGTGCCTATAAAATATCTGCAGATGATAGGCACTAATATGTCATACGCAAATGAGACAGACTAAGGAGATAACGATAAAATAATGCAAATCTTTATCTTTTAAACAAAAATGAACTTAATAAATTGTTATTTTTGAAGACATTTTTTCTCTTTTTTTTATACATTAGTTTTAGCTTTTTTTTTGATTTTTTAATAATTTTTTTGAGCTTTTTTCTCCATTCATTCCGTCAAAAACAGCTTTTTTTGCTGGTCAAAAGTTGGCAGCACTGTGCACCACACAAACAAAATTAATATATTTAATGATGTATGTTCAAAATTTTTTATTAATAATTTTTGATATTATATTATATATATTATTTGTTGTTATAGTTATTTTTGCATGCCACATAAATCGCAAATTAAATTCTATTTAAATTTGTAGTAAAGTGTGAGTTCATATAATCAGTCAGTCAGCCCAGGACTAGAAATTATAATATGGTATATTTTCACATACACAAATCTAATCCGAAAATATCGTGTATTTACTGTAATCATTATTTTTTTTGCATAAAATTGCAATTTCATGGGTTAAGTACAATTTAGTATAACATACAAAAGAAAGTTAGTTTTCCTCTTAAATCAAAATGAACTCTTGCTGGAGAACGTTTGTGGCTATTGCTCTCATCTGGGCAAGTGAAGTGTTTCTAGTGCACGCGGATGGCAATTCGACTGCTGAAAAATCGACGACTCCAAAAGTAACAACGTCACTTCCACCCAAAGACGAGGATTTGCTGGGCGATACTTACCAACCAACCCAGAACTATTGTGTTCCAAAGTTGTGCGAGAAGAAAGCACATGTAGCTTGTGAACGACACAAAAAGCGCAAATTAATATCTGATGTAAGTGCTAGTTGTACACGTCATCTACCGTAATGAGTATTATATAGTAAATTGGTGTCAAGCGAAAAGTGTTGTAATAAGCATCTTGTTCACTAAATAAGTTATATAATTTAGGGTAGAAGGGTATTATAACTTTGTGCCGGCAGGAAATGAATGTAACAGATAGAACCAGGCATCTCCGACCCTATAAAGTATATATATTCTTGATCAGCGTCAACAGCCGAGACGATATAGCCATGTCCGTCTGTGTGTCTGTCCGTCCGTCCGTATGAACACCTAGATCTCAGAGACTATAAGAGATAGAGCTATAATTTTTTTTCGACAGCATTTTTTATGTTTGCACGCAGATCAAGTTTGTTTCAAATTTTTGCCACGCCCACTTCCGCCCCCGCAAATCCATAAATTGAATACCAAGCGTAATTTTAAAGCTAGAGTTGTGAATTTTGGTATATAATTATAACTAAGTAGTTATGATTCCTGAAAATTTGGTTGCGATCAGATAAAAATTGTGGATGTTATTAAAGAAATGGTTTTGTATAGGCAAAAACGCCTACTTACTAGGGGTCATAGTTGCTTTATGGTATATTATGAATGCGGTACTATATCGATATACCAAATATACCATTTAGTATATTTTTAGTATTTTTGTAGTATATTCGGTATATTTTGAGAAAAATACCGCAAAATATATTTCTTTTATTCAAAATGGGTAGCGGGTATCTCACAGTCGAATACACTCGACTGTAGCTTTCTTACTTGTTTTTTTTTTTTTTTCAAATCTTTTATAAGCTATCTTTAGATTTCTTAATTTGCATGTACAGATTTTAAATAGTACTCTTATTAATCCAATCAAAATGTTTACAGTATTTTGGCAAAGCATGTCCCAGGGCTGCACGTTGGTTGCCCTTGGAGGATGACACCAAGACATTGATACTGGACACCATAAATGGGATGCGCGATAAGGTGGCACATGGTGGATTCGATGCCTTTCTGCCCGCCATTCGCATGGCCTCCGTGCAGTGGGACGACGAGTTGGCGCACATAGCCAAGTACAATGTGCTGAAATGTCGATTGCATCGCGATCATTGTCGCAATACCGCCAGGTACAAGAATGTTGGACAGACGGTTGCCTTTCGTGAAGTGCGTCCCGGGAGAGGTGACACGACCGATACAGCCATTGTTCGTATGATCCAATTGTGGTTCAAAGAGCACGAAGTAGCGACAATGGCCGATATGGAAGCGTATAAAGGCAGACATGGGTAAGATTGAGATTGTGATCAATAAATACTAAACACATTTGTAGTCGACCTAGAGAAAATTTCTATCAACTGATGATGGAGAATTCCCACAAAGTGGGCTGTGCCACTTTGCTGCAGATGAAGAATGGTTGGATGAAATGGTTCTTATGCTGTAATTATGCTCACGGAGCAACCCTTGGCAAGCCGATCTATAAGTCGAGCCTTAAATCTGGCATCGGCTGCCAAACAGGAAAACATCCTGAATATGAGAATCTTTGCTCCCCGGAGGAACTTTACGATGAACAAACTGCGTCGACAAATTCAACTACATCCCCAAATTCAGCTGTGGTTAAAAGTAGAACCAACAATCCCAGTCCAGAGGAGGCAACTGCTGAGACAGCTAATCCAGATGATCGCGTAGTAACAACTGGTTATCAGAATGATACGCAGAGTCTCGCTGGCCCAAATAATCTTTCTGGCAACAAAAGAGATGTTAACATTAACTTTAACTTTTTTTTTGTTTTCTTTAGAAGCCGCTCGTCGCCCAAGGAGCGACGAATTGAGATCATCACCAGTAACCACGAAGTAGACGTTGAGGTCATACCAGAAAAGTACCAACAAATGGAGCGAATGGTTCGACGATCCAAACGCTTAAGAAGTGCCAAGCGCAAACATGGTGCATCTCATCATGCACATCATCGGAGAGCAAAGCATTAAAAACATATTTCGATGACACAATAATCTTGTTAAACACATTCGAATCAATTTAATAACAACGTCTGTAAATAAAGAAAGTTACTATCATTTGTTGACTGCAATAGACCCTTCACTGATTATCAAAGTTGGTCTTGAGAAACTGAATAAACCTCTTCCCTTACATTGAAGAAAATATTCTATACTCGTATATATCTTAAAATAATACATACTTTCAAACTACTGTTTAGATCGAAGTAGAGAAGAAGAAGTCGGAGAGCAAAGCATTAAAGACAAATTTCGATGACACAATAATCCTGTTAAACACATTCGAATCAATTTAATAACAACGTCTGTAAATAAAGAAAGTTACTATCATTTGTTGACTGCAATAGACCCTTCACTGATTATCAAAGTTGGTCTTGAGAAACTGAATAAACCTCTTCCCTTACATTGAAGAAAATATTCTATACTCGTATATATCTTAAAATAATACATACTTTCAAACTACTGTTTAGATCGAAGTAGAGAAGAAGAAGTCGGAGAGCAAAGCATTAAAGACAAATTTCGATGACACAATAATCCTGTTAAACACATTCGAATCAATTTAATAACAACGTCTGTAAATAAAGAAAGTTACTATCATTTGTTGACTGCAATAGACCCTTCACTGATTATCAAAGTTGGTCTTGAGAAACTGAATAAACCTCTTCCCTTACATTGAAGAAAATATTCTATACTCGTATATATCTTAAAATAATACATACTTTCAAACTACTGTTTAGATCGAAGTAGAGAAGAAGAAGTCGGAGAGCAAAGCATTAAAGACAAATTTCGATGACACAATAATCCTGTTAAACACATTCGAATCAATTTAATAACAACGTCTGTAAATAAAGAAAGTTACTATCATTTGTTGACTGCAATAGACCCTTCACTGATTATCAAAGTTGGTCTTGAGAAACTGAATAAACCTCTTCCCTTACATTAAAGAAAATATTCTATACTCGTATATGGGCAATTCTCTAGAAAGTGCAACCAGCGCCAAAAAATTCAAACTCTATAAAAGCATGTTTTCTTCACATTTGTTTATAGGGAAAATATTACATTTAACTAATATAAACGATTTTTCCATTTACTCATAACACATTTTGAAAAATTTCAATGCAAAGTCCAAGATGAGCAAAAGTTCTGTTTTGAAGATTTCTACTACAAGTTTTGTTTTGATTCATTTCCTTAAAGGGAGTCAGTATGCATTGATACCCTTAGTTTAATATCTTGTTTAATATCCAAGGAATATACAAAATATATAAAAGAAATAATGCAATAGCTAATAACGGTAAATTTCTTTTCAGCTAATCAGCTTCTATTTTTGTCGCGTGCGACAGTGAAAAACAGCATTTGTTATGAGTGCATCTAAAGTTTTTGTCCATTGAGCATGCAAAACTGTGTCCAAACACATATTTTGCTACCAAATATAATAAAATAAAATTTGGATGAATATAAGCACAACTTCATTTTTAAGAATTTTTGAAAGTTTGTCGCGTGCGACATGGCAAAAAATTTTTTTTTTTTTCCTTAAATTATTTTTTTTTTTTAGTGTAGATGATGCATACTCTTTTTATGTGCAAAAAATAATATAAATTTCATGTCATAAGCGCCAATTGAGACATTGTCATTAAAAACAATGATAGAATGAATGTGCACAGTATACCGGGTATAAACCAAATGAATTTGTTTGGCTGAAATGGCCAACAAACGAAATCTACTAGAACAGTATATTCATAAAAAAAAATGTTTTGACATTAATGATGTAATTTAAGATAGGTAATTATGTTTCTAATGTACATGATATGAATATATTACGTTTTGTTTACCTTTATTAAAGTTATTTTTTAAAGTATGAAATTTCAGTTGAAAATAAAAATATATATTGAATATATCAAAAAACTATGAAAATGCTTCATATGCTCTTCAAATGAACTTAAAAAGTACAAAAAACAGCATAAAAAGTATGATGGAAAAAATGTCGCGTGCGACAGTGATTAAAATTTAATTTAAAAAAAGACAACTTAATATTTTTAAGTCAAACCAAATACACTATTTAGATAAATATATGCATAATACATTAAAATTAATTGCATTAAAATCTTTCATCACGTTTCGCTGAAATAAGTGCTTGAACTGGTTTTTTAAAAAGTAACTTCTGTTTTTGTCGCGTGCGAATGCGCAACATTTTTCAAATTTTCTTGAAAACGAACAATTGCCCAAAATCCATCTTAGCACCAATTATAGTGCTAACCGAGAGCTATAAGTTTCAATTTTTACAAAATTAAAATAATGTCTTGGCACATGTATTTTTTCAGTTTGAATGCGTACAAATGTCGCATTCGACATCAGAGAATTGCCCATATATCTTAAAATAATACATACTTTCAAACTACTGTTTAGATCGAAGTAAGCGTGTCTCAAATATAATAATCCATTCCAAAATCAATCGACCCTGAGAGTTGTACATTGTATAAAATTTTACGGAATAGAAAGTTCTCAATCTCAAGTTAAAAATGTGTTTGTGTGAATCGTGTGATTGCTTAGACAACTGGTGTTGTTCACTGAAGCGAAAAGTTTGGGCTTTTGCTATTTGGACTATCATTTTTGGAATTTTAGTTTTGATTTCAAGTGTAGTGCAGTTTATACATTTCGATAATCTCGATGCTACTGAGTACAAAGATGATGAATATTATAAATTAACTTATGCATTAAATTTTAACGGTCATATTTTAATGATTGTTCTGGCGTGCATTACTGTGCTTGCTGGACTTCTAATGCTATACAGTATTAAAGCAGTAAGTATAAATACTTGGTTATCCTCAGTTTAATCGAATTTCGCATTTACTTAGTCCATTGCACCACTGTACATGGCGACCATAGTTGTTGGCTCAATATGTCCTTTCGGTTATACTCCTTTAGTGATAGTGCCAAGTAAGTTATAAAAAGAACAAAATTCAAAGTTCATATTAATATACCTTGAACTGCATTTCAGTTGTGCAAGTTTTATTCATAATCATTGGATGTAGATACTATTCAACTGTATTAAAGTGATAATATACAGATCATGAATATTACAAAATTTCAAGTAATTGTCTCGATATCGAAATAAAATTTTCGGAAACCAATAAATCTGGAATCGAAATCTTAAATTTAACATGTGTAACTGTGAATCGTGTTTATGGATTGACGACTGGTGTGGTACACTCAAAAAGAAAGTTTGGGCTTTCGCTGTCTTTATGCTAATAAGTGGCATTCTAACATTGATTTTTGTAATATGGCTTTATATACATTTCAATGTGCAGGACTCATCAAAAGTAAAACATATCTATATGTGGATTTGCATGGCCTTGATTGTCCTTCAACTTCTTGATGGACTATTAATTTTATACAGCATTAATGCAGTAAGTACATAAATAACATAATAAAAACAAAAATATTTCTATTCTACTATTCGCATTTGTTAGTCCTTGGTTTTCGGTTCAATAGACGGCAACAAAAGATTTTTAACTTTAACATTAATATTAACATTAACAATATTCACATTGGTATTGTTAACATTAACATTGGAAAACGCTCGTCAGCCAAGGAGCGACGAGTTGAGATCATCACCAGTAACCACGAAGTAGACGTTGAGGTCATACCAGAAAAGTACCAACAAATGGAGCGAATGGTTCGACGATCCAATCGCTTAAGAAGTGCCAAGCGCAAACATTAAAGACAAATTTCGATGACACAATAATCCTGTTAAACACATTCGAATCAATTTAATAACAACGCCTGTAAATAAAGAAAGTTACTATCATTTGTTGACTGTAATAGACCCTTTACTGATTATCAAAGTTGCTGAAATCTAGACGATTCTGTCTTGAGAAACTGAATAAACCTCTTCCCTTACATTAAAGAAAATATTCTATACTCGTATAAATCTTAAAATAAAACTTACTTTCAAACTACTGTTTAGATCGAAGTAAGCGTGTCTCAAATATAATAATCCATTCCAAAATCAATCGACCCTGAGAGTTGTACATTGTATAAAATTTTACGGAATAGAAAGTTCTCAATCTCAAGTTAAAAATGTGTTTGTGTGAATCGTGTGATTGCTTAGACAACTGGTGTTGTTCACTGAAGCGAAAAGTTTGGGCTTTTGGTATTTGGACTATCATTTTTGGAATTTTAGCTTTGATTTTTCATGTAGTGCAGTATACACTTTTCGAAAATCGCGATGCTCCTGCGTACAAGGATAATGAATATTATAAAGTAACTTATTCATTAAATTTTAACGGTCATATTTTAATGATTGTTCTGGCGTGCCTTACTGTGCTTGCTGGACTTCTAATGCTATACAGTATTAAAGCAGTAAGTATAAATACTTGGTTATCCTCAGTTTAATCGAATTTCGCATTTACTTAGTCCATCGCACCACTGTACATGGTGACCATAGTTGTTGGCTCAATATGTCCTTTCGTTTATTTTTTTTTAGTGATAGTGCCAAGTAAGTTATAACAAGTAAGAAAGCTACAGTCGAGTGTACTCGACTGTGAGATACCCGCTACCCATTTTGAATAAAAGAAATATATTTTGCGGTATTTTCTCAAAATATACCGAATATACTGCAAAAATACTAAAAAATATACCAAATGGTATATTTGGTATATGGACATAGTACCGCATTCAAAATATACCATAGACGGCAAAATATACCAGATTGTCAGCCAAAGCAACTCAGACCCCTAGTAAGTAGGCGTTTTTGCCCATACAAATAATAACTTCGACAATTTTTATTTGATCGTAACCAAATTTTTAGAAATCATAACCACTATAGTAGTTATTATATGTACCAAAATTCGAAACGCTAGCTTTAAAATTACGCTTGTTATTCGATTTTTTTGATTTCCGGGGGCGGAAGTGGGCGTGGCAAAAATTTGAAACAAACTTGATCTGCGTGCAAATATAACAAATGCTGTCGAAAAAAATTATATCTCTATCTCTTATAGTCTCTGAGATCTAGGTGTTCATACGGACGGACGGACAGACACACAGACGGACAGACGGACATGGCTATATCGTCTCGGCTGTTGACGCTGATCAAGAATATATATACTTTATAGGGTCGGAGATGCCACCTTCTACCTGTTACATACATTTCCTGCCGGCACAAAGTTATAATACCCTTCTACCCTATGGGTAGCGGGTATAAAAAGAACAAAATTCAAAGTTCATATTAATATACCTTGAACTGCATTTCAGTTGTGCAAGTTTTATTCATAATCATTGGATGTAGATACTATTCAAATGTATTAAAGTGATAATATACAGATCATGAATATTACAAATTTTCAAGTAATTGTCTCGATATGAAAATAACATTTTCGGAAATCAATAAATCTGAAAATTTCGCGTGTTACATCTATGTTTGACGTTCTTGGTTTTCGGATCAATATCGCCAAGCGTTAATCTGTTTATAACAACGCCAGGTAAGTTATACTTAAGGTCAATAATCCTATTGATATTTTATCAAAATCATTCCAGTGCACGTTTCTTTATATTCATTGGTTGCAGATATTATTCTACAGTGTTAAAATAACTCAAAATCAAATTTAATTTGTGAACAAATTTAATAGATTAAAGGTCTACTTTTACTTTCTCGATCCCAATAAAATCTTAAGAAACAACGTTATTTTTTTTCTAGTATTATATTTATTAGAGTAATATATGTAAAATTTACGTTTTTATAATTTTTTTTTTACAATTTTAATTATTTTATTCACAATACCTACTAATCGCATTTAAGCGCATTTGTCCTTTTACATTATTTATCAATTTTCTTAAAATTTGAATTATTTTATTCACAATATTTATATAAATTATCGCATTGCCGAGAATTCCAATTGCATTTTCCTGCTTATCGCATTTAAGCGTATCTGTCCCTCCTTCAAATGCTTTAGTAGAGCATCCACAGTCGTTGCTTGCATATATGCATCCTGTACCTTGCAGATTGTGGCGTGACGATCGAATCGCCACACGGTTTTAAATGTTTTGTGGCAAAATTTACAGACGAGCTCATCATCCGCGTTCACTGTAAGATCTTGCACTGAATTCTCGAGCTTGCGCTTAACGCCCCATTTGGGCTCTGGCTTGATGAGCAGTTGCGTCTTGTTCTTGCGCTGCAGCTCATCCTGATGGTTGTAGCGTATGTGGTGGAACATCTTGGGCATGCTCGTCTTGGAGCGGTCGCAAATCCTGCACTTTAGATACGATCGATATGGCAGATGTTTGAAACAATGCTTTTGCAGCTCTAAACGTTTTGTGGTTGGCTGCACCTCGTGACATTTGAGACATACGCTATGATTATCCTTAATCTTAAAGCTGTTCTCGATGAAGTGCTCAAAATCATGCTTCTTGAACACGTGTCGCCTCCAATCGTTCACGTTGTCAATCTCCTTGCCGCACTGTGGACACAGGTAAGTTATTAAATTGGCGATGCCACCCATTGATTGATCCATGTCGTCTTTGCTTGTATCTAATGTCTGTTGGTTGCTATCACGTTTGCGTTTACGCGTTGGACTTGTATCGGTTTCCGCCTCTGGTTCACTCTTCATTTTCTTTTGTAGTTTATGCATTTCCTCAGCACCCAGAGCATCTATCTCAATGATTACCACTTCTTTGTCTGTCGCGATCTCTTCAGTATGGTGCTGCAAAAACTCCAAACCTGGTGCCTCTAACACATCATCTGGTGCCTGGTGCTGCGATTCCTCCTTGCGCACAAAATCCTCGTAAGCATTTAAGCAACGATCAAGCGCTTGATCGCTGGAATGTGAAATGGAATTGACATTCGCATTAGCTTTATTGCCTGCTGCCGCTTCGTGTTGATCGTCATTCTGCAGATCGATGTCCATCAACGCCTTCTCTAGCAGATCATCGCGTGGTCGTGACGACAACGTTGCACCCTTTGCGATCGTCTTTGGACCCTTGGTTTCTTGTGGCGTGCGCTTTAACTTCGCCTCATATTTCTCAATCTCCTTGATGTGCGCGCCAAGCAAATGATCGTTCAGAGCACGTCGCCGCGTAAAAGCCAGCCGACAGTGTACACAGCGATACGTCTGACGATGCTCCAGATGCATGAAGTAATGATATTGCAGTAGCGCAATCGTTTTATGTGCATTCTCTACCCATTTGAAGCACATTTGGCACTCGTGAAAGTTTTTATCAATTTGTTTGAAATTGAAATCGACATGCGT
This sequence comes from Drosophila nasuta, assembly GCF_023558535.2. Classification (NCBI taxonomy): domain Eukaryota; kingdom Metazoa; phylum Arthropoda; class Insecta; order Diptera; family Drosophilidae; genus Drosophila; species Drosophila nasuta. The sequence goes on from NC_083456.1 coordinate 30,136,046, forward strand.
TTTATTCAGATAGTCGTGCTTCTGCAAATAACATTTCAGCCAACATTTAATAATAATAATTTCACCAATTATAATGCACACAACTCACTGTATTTAAATGTTGTCGCCACTCGACTTGGGTGCGAAAGGCTTTGCCACATTCGGGGCATATGTAGACCATGTGTGCTTCCAAGCGAGCATTCAGTTTGCTCTGCTCATCGGTGAGCACGCCGTTTCGCGACATTTTTGCTTATTTTACCAGCTTAAACGAATAAAACTTAACAAATTACAAGTAGCACTTCCGAAATTGAAGAAATCTGACAACGAAAAGTGTAAACAACTGCTTATCGAAAACGATACAACAAAATTAATCGATAATTTAATTTTTTTGTGGAACACATGTTGGTAATATACCAAAAACAAAGTGTAATTTGGCAATTATTATTGCGAAATTCAGCATACGGTCACACGGATCTGCATTCCATCGGGCAACAAAACGCATTCGTCGCTGTCGTTGTAAACTTTTAATAAATATATATATTGTGTAGAGTAGTTTTGTTTTATCCTAATAACTAGGCATGTCGAGTGCAACAAAATCGACAGTAAGTAAAACTGATAAATCGCACAATTGCCGCATAACTCGAGCATATTCAATTGCAGTCCTCAAACAGTGGAAATAATGGAAGTACCACGTCCTCAACTGCATCGCAATCGGCAACCGCTGGATCAGCTGCATCGGCAGCAGCAGCGTCTAGTAGCTCGTCGGCTAGTGTGCAGGAATTCAAGATTCGAGTGCCAAAGATGCGCAAGAAGCATCATGTGATGCGCTTCAATGCAACACTTAATGTGGATTTCGCCCAGTGGCGTAATGTAAAGTTGGAGCGTGAGAATAATATGAAAGAGTTTCGTGGCATCGACGAGGACCAACCGAAATTTGGTGCTGGCTCCGAATACAATCGCGATCAACGCGAGGAGGCGCGCCGCAAGAAGTTCGGCATCATTGCACGCAAATACCGTCCAGACGCTCAGCCCTGGATATTGAAAGTGGGCGGCAAGACTGGCAAAAAGTTCAAGGGCATTCGCGAGGGAGGCGTTGGCGAGAACGCTGCGTTCTATGTGTTTACTCATGCTCCTGACGGTGCCATCGAGGCGTATCCATTGAATGAATGGTATAACTTTCAGCCCATTCAGCGTTACAAGTCGCTGTCCGCGGAGGAAGCCGAACAAGAGTTTGGGCGCCGTAAGAAGGTTATGAATTATTTCTCTCTCATGTTGCGCAAACGTTTGCGAGGCGACGAGGAGGAAGAACAAGATCCGGAAGAGGTTAAACTGCTTAAAGCAGCCACCAAAAAGTCGAAGGAACTGAAGATTACTGATATGGATGAATGGATCGATTCTGAGGATGAATCCGATTCCGAGGATGAGGAGGAAAAGAAGAAGAAAGAGCAGGAGGACAGTGATGATGGAGGAGCGGGCAAAAAAGGTAAGGGTAAGGGTAAAAAGGGAGCCGACAAAAAGAAGAAGAAACGTGATGTGGACGATGAAGCGTTTGAAGAGTCTGATGACGGTGATGAGGAAGGCCGTGAAATGGACTACGACACCAGCTCAAGTGAAGAGTAAGTTATACACTTGACTTTCACTTACATATACACTAATTCACTAATTCTCCATTTATAGCGAACCGGATCCAGAGTCCAAGATGGTCAAAGATATGAAAGGTGTGGCCGAGGAGGATGCCTTACGCAAATTGCTTACTTCCGACGAGGAAGAGGATGAGGAGAAGAAATCAGATGAGTCCGACAAGGAGGAAGGTGATGAGAAAAAGAAGAAGGAGAAGAACAAGGATGAAGCCAGCAAGGATAAGAAGAAAAAGAAGCACTCCAAGGACGACAAGAAGGCATCCAAAGCAAACGGCAGTGACAGCTCAACGGATCTCAGTTCCGATAGCACTGATTCTGAAGATGATCTCAGCAATGGGCCGATTAAAAAGAAACCGAACAAAGACAAGGAGAAAGAGAGCAGCGCTCACAAAGCAATTGCCAGTGGCAGCCAAACAAATAAATCACGCTCGGCAACGCCAACGCTCTCGAATGATGCCAACAAACGCAAGATGATGAACAGCTTGCCCAGTGATCTAACTGGCTCCGATACAAGCAACAGTCCCAACAGCACACCGGCCAAGCGTCCGAAGAGCGAGCTTAGCAACTCGTTGCCATCTTCCTTTGCTGGTGTTGTTAGCAACAAAGTAGAGTAAGTTTTTACACTTGAAATTGTTATCAGAGTTTCATATTTTTTGTAATGGATTTGTGTATCACCTTTTTAGGGACTACGGTATTACCGAGGAGGCTGTGCGTCGTTATCTCAAGCGTAAACCGTTGACTGCAACAGAGCTGCTGACGAAATTCAAAAATAAAAAGACTGGTGTCTCGAGCGATCGTCTGGTTGAGACAATGACCAAGATATTGAAGAAAATCAATCCAGTTAAGCACACCATACAGGGGGAAAATGTATTTATGGATCAATTCTTCTTAATATTAATTGCCTGCATAGCTTGTCATGGGCTTATATTAACACAACTTAATAAATATCGCATTTGTAATTCACTGCATTCTGAATTTATCTTATTACAGAATATGGTGAAATATTTACATACATATGTCCCATCTTTTCACTGTAAAAGGAATGTCTTCATTATATGTTTTAAAACATTTAGATTCCAATAAAAAATATTTTAGAGACTAGAATGAGGGAGGTCCCCCAAAGTTTCCAAGATTCTGTACTTATAAATAAAAAGTCCAATATATTTCCTTAATTTTTTAAAAAATTCCTATTAATGGTCTATTAAGAGCGCGACCAGCTAGTATTTTTTATGGCCTATGTTCGTCGCGGAAGTGGTATATTCGGTTCACAACAAAATGGTATTTTGTCAGATTCGTATTTTGGTCACGCTGCTGCGTGGGGCTCTGCTCTGAAGTTCTAAAATAATAATTATAACTAATACGCGAACCTGTGCTAACACGAAAAATGTTTAATCAGCACAAATTACACTAATATCAATCTCACATACATACGTAATGCTTACAAGTGGTAGTGTTCATGTGCTGTAGTGTCCCAAATAGCACTATCAAAGCTGCAACGCAATTTTATTGCGATGTCAACGAGTGCGAGCGAAAACGAATGATAATTAAAGGGGCGAGCGAGTGTTAAAACAAGACAAAAACTCAGTATAACAATAACGACATCAAACATTTAACAGTTGCAGCCAAATTGAATTTCTATTGAATTCTTTGAGAAAATAAACGAGTGAGTAGCAGAAATGCAATTTTATTGAATCCACATCTTCAGCCCCAGCTGTTTTCTTGCACAATTAATAAACACTTACGCACACACAAACGTGCAAACCCGTGTGTGTGAGACTCACACTGTGAGTGTTTGTGTATGTATGTGAAAGCATAACAAAAGAAAATGCCGTTGGTCTATTAGTATTTTATCGTGTAGTTTTTCAATTTGCTTATAAAACTCGCGTTCGTTTGTCGTCATCTATTGTCCTGTGTTTTTTTCACCTGTTGTGCTGTAATTTTTTGCACTGCAGGCTTGTAATTGTGAAAACCTTGACGTTTTCTTTGTGCGTGTGTAAAGTTCAAGGCATTGTGTGTGTCTATTTGTATGTACACATGTGTGAGTGTATAAGTGTGCGTATGTTGTGGGTGGTTGTCTGTGCTTGCTTTGTAGTTTTTCGTGTCCAGTTTGATTGATTTGTTTTTTTGAAAGTGTGGCAACACTCTTAAGCAAGTGATAAGAAGAGCATTACATTTCGGTGGTGGGGGTAAAGCTACAAATATTGAGAGGTTCATAGGAACGTCGTACACAAATTTATCGCCAGGCACGCGCTCGTCCATCCGTAAGCTATATACGGCATTTGCTTTGTGTTTGTTTGTTTATTTATGTGAATCTACATATGTACATATGTATACAATATATGCATGTATTTTACTATTTGCGAATACAATAAAAACGAAGTCACGTTCTCATTAATGCTACATTGGTATTAGTTGTGTATGGGACACGATGTGTTAATTATATGTGACGTTCTTTTTATTTAATTATGAATTTATTACAAAAATTAGCTACATTTTTGTGTGTCCGCCACATGTATGCCAAATGGATTATCAGCTTCGATTCAATTCTCACAAATTTTCCATACATATGTATGTACATCTGTCTGCCGTTTTTTGGAGGCCCGTGGCGATGAAAATGCAATTTTAAATCCAATTGAACCCGCAAGTTTCTTATTGGTTATCATTCGATAACTCTCTGCTCCTTGATACTTATCGAACAGCTGTGATAGTAAGCCGATAAAAATAGTGAGTGTTATGTGGTGTTCGCCATTTTGTATTCAGCCGATAAGCCAAAACTTATTTTGTATTTCTTTTCTGTTGGTCCAAATAAGTGCTGCTAGTGCTGTCTGAATGTTATCGTCTAACGTCAGCATGACTCACTTTATTCATTTACTATGCCGGCTGACCAAAAACAATTAAATGAGCTGGGGTTATCGCTTTTAGCTGAGCAGGCAAACTGCATTTGTTTTTTCTCTTGAACAGCATTTTAGTTGTGCGCTAAGTTATGCAGATATAATTGAAAAATGTGGCAAGATTTCAATTGATTCAAATTAAACTCAATCATAACAAGGCACTTTCGCATCAAAGCAGCAAAATCAACAATGTTGCAATGCAACAACAACACAGCTGCAACGGCATTCTCATGATTTGTGCATTCGTTGTGGATTAATGAGTCGAAGAGCTGTCAACTACTCGAAATTCTTTTACTTTATGAGGATTTGTTTTGCCTTTATATTATTACTACTGACTACTTCAAGTAGCTGTACTAAAACCAAAAGTAATTTACTTTGAATGCAGCTCGTTACATAAGTTGGCAATAACTATCGCTCGAAGTTCCAGCACTAACATTTTTGTCAACAAACATCGAACAGCTGTTTGCGCGAAAGAAAGTAAAGAAGAAAAAAAAGTTGAAAACAAATGAGCACACACATACATGCACACACACACACACACACATCATTATCTTATCAGACAGCAATGGCCGTTTTGCGGCTGTTTGTTTGCCTTTGACTTTGCAGCTTGCCTTTGATGGATTTTCATTTATGCACTTGTTTTCTTATTTTGTGTTTTTTTTTTTTTCAGCCATTCGAAACAATCAAAACTACGCTCAGCAGGCAGCCGCGCAAATTAAGCACAGATGAGAAATGCGAATAGTTCGAATGGTAAAAATCACAAGCAGCAGCCGCAGCAGCAGACGTAGCAATAGCAAAATACGTGTAAACCAATAACAAAAAACAAAAAAAAAGAAAACACAACAGTTCCCAACAACTGCACGTTGAGTAGAGTCGCGTCAATTGTCGAGTGCGAGTAACAGAGGCAGAGACACAGCTGGCAGAAACCCGGAAAGCCGCAAAACACACAACACAGACTCTGACATCATGGCCAGGAATCGTTGTACCCCAGTGCAGTTGGCATTGCTTGGTCTCTGCCTGATTTGCCACCAAACACTGCTCGAGGGCCATGTGCTCGTCTACAGACGCACCACAAGTCAGGTGGGCAAACGATGAACTATTCTATTCACTTCTATTTGCATTTATTGATTATCACCTTTTTGTTTACCGCAGTTGATTGAGGAGTTCAATGATTTGCCATCCAGTTTCGGTCCATCTATATCGGGCAACAGTCTGCGAGTGTTTGTGGTGCCACAGGATACAAATAATCCGTATGCTTGTACGCATCTAAAACCGCCACCCCGTACTGGGTATCCAACGGGTGCCAAATTCGTGGCCATTATATCGCGGTAAGTTGAAACAAGTATGCAAATATAATGTCAACTCAATTGTGGCATCTATTTTACAGCGGCGGAGATTGTACATTTGAGCAAAAGGTGCGTGTGGCACAAAATGCTTCATTTTTTGCTGTGATCATCTACAACAATGAAGGCGACGAATTGCGTAAGAATAAAGTACACAAATATTGAGAACAGGACTAACTCATTTCTTTTCAATAGAACAAATGACGGCCAATAATAGCACCGGCATACATATATCCTCCGTTTTTGTGGGTCTAACCACGGGCAAGACACTGCTATCGTTCTCTTCGCCCGAGGTGGTGCTAATCATCAACGATGAACTGCCCTTCAATATCAACACTCAGCTGATATTGCCATTTTCCATACTGATTGGCCTCTGTTTTCTTACCATGGTATGAATGACTCGACTATTCGAGAAATTTGACAAAAAGCTAATTATATTTTTACTTGTATTCTAGATTATCTATATGATATACAAGTGTATAAGGGAGCAGCGGCGTCTACGTCGTTATCGTTTACCAAAGAGCATGCTGAAGAAGCTGCCAGTGCTGCGCTACACGAAAAACAATACGAACATCAAGTATGAGACCTGTGTCATTTGTCTCGATGACTTTGTCGAGGATGACAAGCTGCGTGTGTTGCCCTGCTCGCATCGTAAGTGTATCAGCTGCTTTCAAACTGATTAGTTACGATCTAATGCAAATTATTTCATCATTCTTTTAGCTTATCACACGCATTGTATTGATCCCTGGTTAACTGAGAACCGTCGTGTGTGCCCAATATGCAAGCGGAAGGTTTTTACGAAGGGCGAAACTCGTGCGAGTCGGAATCGACAGCCTTCTTTAGATAGCGTCACCGATACTGATGATGACACCACACCGCTGCTGCAGCAGCAGCCACAAACAGCAACTGCAGCTGCTGCTGCCGCCGTCGCTGCTGGCGCCAGTGGGAGCAACAGCGCTAGCATCAATTCGACTGGCATCACAAGACACGGCACATTTCGTCACGGCGATGTTGTGCGCAACAACTCAACATCTGAGGCGGTCGATTATCACAGCTCAGATGATGAAAATGGTGTGTTAATTATGCAAAAGTTTTATATACTTAATACGCAAAACGTAAAGCTATTATTCTTAAACCCCGATTGTAAGGGATTATTTGTATTTAATGTTTAATTTATTGTTTTATGTGACAGTTATACAATTAATCTTATCGCTGATGCTTAGCTATCAGGCTATTTATAATTTAATCACGTGCCAGTTCTAACAATTCTGTTCTGTCTGTCCGCAGCGCTGCTGGAAGCCACGACACAGGCTAATACATCGTCAGCATCCCAACGACGTGTCAATCCATTTGATCGGGCTCCGAATTTGCCCGCTCATTTGGCGGATCACTTGAATGAGCCAAGGGAAAGCCTATGGACGCGTCTCAACTTCAGGTGAGTGTGCTCACATTTATTAATAGATCTCGCTTTGCTTAATAGTGTGGTGTTTTATTTTTAGCTTCCTATTCCGTCGTCAGCCCCTTGGCATTAGCGTTGCGGCGCCGCCGTATCTGGAAAACGTGGAGTCTGGCACCAGTGTTGTACGCGGCTTGGAGGAAACTGCCACAAGTGTTGCGATGCCCACGCCCACATCAAACAACATCCTCAATCCGAATTTAAGCGGCTCCTTCAAAGATGATGACGATATGCCACCGCATCGTTCAATTTACGAACCTATCGCAATCAATACGCCAGCCACAGAGCATGGCACATCTGCGGGGGCAGATGAATCAGCGTTTCTACAAACGCCCACACAGGGCGGCATTGGAGTAGCCGCTTTGCCGCATGGCGCCGATGATCGCCAGTTTCTCATATGAATTAGACGCAACTGAAGTAGGGCGATATAGTGAGTTTAGTTTACTAGGCAATATAGGTCGTCACACCAATGCGACGGACAGACAGACAGACAGGAATCCCTTTCTTAGGTGTAGTAATCACGCAACTGAATAGAAATGTCCAAATGTCGCTTGGTTTGCGACCGTGAGCTGTGGCTGCCAGCTGCTTTGTTTTAAACAATTAACAAATGTTTACCCTTAATATACATAATATGTAATTGTAATTGTATTTGTATTTGTAATCATCATCATCGTGCATCGTGGATCATGGATGATTATGGTTTGCATCGCAACACACATTACATTCAAGCATACCCACAAAGATACATACATACATACCTACTACGTCTATACATAGATACATACATACATACATGAATATGCGTATACAAATTGTGATTTATTTTATATACCTTATACTATTACTAACATTATAATTGGCTTGCATAATTAAAGTCGAAACAACATACAAAATGTCAAATGAAAAATGAGATACCATTTATCACTGTATAAGATTGAAATTGTTTACCTGATTCGGATTATTTAGATTCGATTTTTCTTTGTTTTACATTTTAAATCCACTCAATACCATTCAACACTCCGAAAAAAAACAACAAAGTCGCTTGTAAAAAGAGAATGTTCATAAAATTAAGGTAATCAAATCAAATCAAATGTGTAATTGTTTTATTTGATGAAACACTAGTTTTTAAATGCATGTGAAAATTGTTTTCGGACATGAAAAATATTATCTGATTATCCACTTATTATATTTTGTATGACGTTAATCTGTATATTATCCTCAATTTAACTAATTTTAAGTTCTCCAAATTAAATGACGTGAATTTTCTTTGTTGTTGTCCTGAGAGGCGCAGTTTAAAAATTGAACTCAACAAATCAACTAAAATCCACATTGTGGAAAGATTTGAAAAAAATATATATAACATAATAATTATTAATGTAAGCGCTAGTTTGTGATTAATTTCTCCAAAAATATAAAAAAGAAACAACTGCAACTGATGAAAACTCTTCAGAACAATAAACGTAAACAATGTAAAACGAAATCAATTAAACATAAAGACATAATAACTTGTGTGTTTCAAAATGTAAACTAAAATTAACTTACAATAAATTTAACATAATTCATACAAACCACATGAAATCCATTTTCGACGTCGCCTGAATGTATGCTATAAAAATTGACTTTGTATTTCAGTCAGCTGCAAGAAAGTATGCTACACTTTAATTTCGCTCTCGCACAAAAGCTGCTTGCTATGCGGGAAGGCTGACGCGCCCCTTTGCAAACTTCCTTAAGCAGATGCGCTTTAATAGCTCATTCAACTTTATTATTTACACAAATGTAAAAATAAAAAACGTTTATTTAAGTGCTGCTCGTTGTGCTGTTGTGTAAGTTAAATGCAAATATTTTGTTCGCTCTCGTTGGCAAGTAATTACAACAGCTGTTTCAACCGTTACAATGAAAATACAAACAAATTTTGGTTTTGTACAAATACAAACGTTTTGTTTAATGAATACGATAACTATAAATAGAGTTCCATATATATAGTATAGTAATTAGATATACATAGTTAATTTATAGTATTGAGTAATGCACAGAAACTTGTCAGCATCGCAGTTATTATTTTATTATTATTAGACTAAACCTTTAGCAGAGCTTTTAGATAGAATTTCGCTATATGTATACATATGTATGTGAGTGTGATTGTGAGTTATGTGTGAATGTGTGCGATATCGTTTTCAGTTTTTGTATGTTTGTTTGTTTGTACAACTTGTATTCATTTATGTTTTCATGTGTGTTAGTCGAGTCGTTCAATGTGATGCGTTTGTTGTCTTGTAACTAATTAGATATATTAAATTATTACGTTTTCGTGTGTTTGTGAGTGTGATTGTATGTGTGTATTTATAAGCTATTTACAAAATATGCACTTTCTTCTTTCATCTTTTTGTATACTTAATAACTAATAACATTAAGGGTCTACTAATCGAACGTGGAGGAGGAGGAGAAGGTGGAGGCGCTTCACTTGACCACCAGCGACTGTTTGAGATGCCGCACAAGTCCTGCGCCTATATCCTGAACATCTGGCCATTGTCGTATCACAAAGATGATGATGCAAATCGTCAGAAATGTGGTCAGCACGCGCACCCTAAACAAAGTGAACAAAGTGTGATTACATTGCGTATACGTAATGGGGGAGTGGCAAGTTTAAATGCACTCACCTCGTCTTGAGAAATGGCATTATAATGCCAGCGGCGGTGGCTACCAACAGCAATACCACTTGCAATATCGTTAATACCACATTGATGAGTTTCACAACCAGAGCGCGAGCATTTGAGTTATCGATGCCCTCGACGGTGACATATTGCTGCTGTGACATATGCTCCATTTTCGATATCTGCAAGGTGTGAGCCATAAAAATATATATATTTCGTATGTGTGTGGGAGGGTGTTGAGCTTACCCTTGTCTGACAGTTTTCGAGCACTTCGTTGACGTCACGTAGTCTTTCATCGCTTTGGTATTGTACTTTCTCCTCCATGTCAGCAATGGTTTGTTTCAGATTCTCAATTTCATTCTGTATTCAATATATAATATGTGTGTGTGTGTGTGTTAGTGGGCAGTTTGCCAAGATTGCCAAACGACAACGACAACGAACCTGATGCAATTCCGTCAAGTCATTGATTTGCTCTTCCAAACCCTCGGCACGATAGCGTTCACTTTCGAGTGTCGAGGTCAAATTGTTGAACTCTTTTTGGCCCGTCTGCAACAATAACGAGATATAATTATTGTGGATAATTATAGATTACAGGGTATACACAATGCTTTACCTCTAGACGCTCTATGCGCTCCTTGAGCTTGTCGTTTTCAGCCTTACGCTCGGCCAGTTCGGTCAGCAATGATTTGAGCACAATGTGATATTGGCTGGCGCCTGATTGACTCTTGCCAGAGCTGCCATAAAAAATGAAAAGTTATTAGTAATGATTTCAGTTATGTGATTGCAACTTTTTTACTTACCCCGCTGGTATGCTTTCGCTGGTGACGCTGCTGCACTCGCTGCCGTTGTCGCTGTTGAATTTCCCAGTGCCGCTGCCTGTGCCGGTGTTGTTGTTGTTATTGCCACCGCCGGAACCTGTGGAGGTGCCCATGCCGGGCAGCTGTGGCAAACGCTCGTTGTTGCCCACGTTGAGGACATCCGCGTCGCCCGATTGTATGCCCTGCAGCTCGGCCTCGCTCATTTGATTGATATTATCGGCACTGCCAAATTTGTTCTTGATGAGATGCGCAAATTCGCGCGGCTTGGACATCACCGAACCGGAGAATCCAGTGATGCCGTCACGTATGTTGCCGCCCACATTGCGCAGTCCTTGGCCCACGTCGCGCAGCACTTCGCGTGGCTGGCGATGCTGGCTCTTGGTCTGATATTGATGATTCTGCAGATCCTTGGCGCGTTTCGTATAGTTGTCCAACTTTTTCTGTAGCTGTGAAATGCTGTGTGCGCTTTTCTGATTCTTTTTCTCGAACACCGCCTGAAAGTAGGCAACATCATTTGTTAAATAACTACGTGTGTGTGTGTTTTGGCATCCTTGAGAACACTTACCTTGATGCGCTGCAGTTGCTGTTTGTCGGCGCTGGCTGCGAGTTTCAGATACTCGTTGACATTGTCTTAGAAAAGAGAGGAAAGTCAAAAAATTCGAATCAATTAAAAATTGACTAACGAAAATTAATTTAATTATAATTTAAACCTGTCTTTCCATTGAATAGTCTTCCAAATCCACTCACTTTAAAAGCTGCATTGATTGCAATTACTTTTCAATCAAATATCTACTTCAATTTGACACAAATTTTCGCTTATAGAAATACAATTTATGAAAGCGTTTAAAGCTCTTGAAATAAAAAAAGATTTCCCATATTTCATTTTAAATCAAATTTAAATTATTAGTTATATATAAGTTTGATATGACATAATAAAAAGAAAATTTTCAAATTCAAATTAAATATTGCCCCAAAAAGTATGCTACAAGAAAGTAAATCTTTCTTCTACTGAGAACATTAAAAGATCTTGAATTAAAAAAGATTTTCCAGATTAATTTATAATTAAATGTTTATAAATTATTAGTTTATATGTTTGACCTTCTGTTTACCTAAAACAATTTGAATATCCATCATTCATTCACCTTCAAATTTAATGCTGCCCCAAAAAGTATGCTATAAAATAGTAAATCTTCTTCTACTGAGAGCATTTAAAGCCCTTAAAAATAAAAAAGATTTTCCACATTTCACATTAAATAAAATATTTATACGAATTATTAGTTATATAAAAGTTTGATTTGACATAATAAAAAGACAATTTTAATATCCATTATTCGTTCAGCTTCAAATTAAATGCTACCCCAAAAAGTATGCTACAAAAAGTAAATCTTTGTTCTACTGAGAGCATTCAAAGCTCCTAAAAGAACCAAGATTTCTCACATTCTATTTTAAATTAATTGTTTATAAGTTATTAGTTATATATAACTTTGATTTGACATAATAAAAACACAATTTGAATATCCATCATTCTTTGAGATTCAAATTAAATACTGCCCCAAAAAGTATGCTACAAAAAAGAGTAAATCGATCTTCTACTCACCATCTCGAGCAGTTTGTTCCTGTCGTATGGACTCCTTGGTGCACTGTATCTTCGTGTTGAGCCGATCGATGGCCTGCACACTGGAGCTGCGCTCGTGAGTGCGACGATGATGCAGCTTCTTGCTGCTGTCAAACTCATCGGAGACAAACGACGAGTAGTAATCCTCGTTGCCGGACAAACGTGAGTCCTCCAGTCCGCTGCCAGTGCCAGCGCTGCCACCGCCACCGCCTCCGCCATCGCCACCGCCACGGACAGCAGCAATGAAGCTGCTGCCCTCGCCTATGAGGCCGCTGTAGGCGAGGAGACCGCCTTGATCGGAGCCATGGGTGCGTCGCTGTCGCTCACGGCTGCGTCGACGGTGTGTGGGGCTGTGGCTGCGAAAACCTCGCACTGCCACGCCCCCACTGCTGCCCAGACTGCCGGTCACCGTGTTGCCGCCGCTATAGACAGCCGCCTGTGCAGCTGCCACTGTGCTGGACGAGGCCGACGAATTGCTGTTGGCTGTCGTCGACGTTGCCGACGTTGTTCCCGTTCCTGTTGCTGCCGCTGTTGTTGTTGCTGTCGCTGACGCTGACGACGTCGTTGTTGCAACGTTTCCTGTGACGGCTGCTGCTGTGGCTGCTACCGCTGACGATGCTGCTGCTGCTGTGGTCGAGTCGCTGCTGCGCTCCCTGGACACTGGCGAATTGTGGCGCATAGAAAGTATTGTTTGTATTTGGCTTTGCCGTATTTCTCTTGTTTCTTTTTATCAATGGTCAACAATGGTTTGGCGAAAGGCGAAAGCACAGCTGCAGTTGCACAGTTGCAGCTGAACGATAACACAACAGCAACAACACAACAACAATCGCATTCACAGTAACAACAATAACAAAGGCGCAAAAAATGAGGAGCCAACGAACGAAATCAAAAAGCAGCAATGTTCAGTTGTGTTGTTGATGTTGTTGTGCTTTCGCTGCTAAGCTTGTGTGTATGTGTGTGTGTGTAAATGACAGTTAGACAGCTGTGCGTCAAACGAGAAAGAGAGAGAGAGAGAAATAAATGTACAGAAAGTGTGAGAAAGCAGCAGCAAATGCCAGCGCGCGTTTTAATAGCGTTTTAAATCGCGACTGCGTTCATGTGGAAGGAAGAACGTAGAAAATGCAAGCAATGCGCAAATGCAGATGTGTTGGTGAATGTCTGTGTGTGTGAAGGAATTTCTATTTATACCTACACTGTTGTATGTGGGTTATATGGGTGGTATACGCAATATTCGAATGTGTACTGTATGTGGAATAGTTGCAGTTGTCGCTCGCGTGCGCGCGTTACAAAGCTGTTTGAAGACACAAAAGAAAACAAAAAAATAGTGGAAGAGAGAAAGAAAGAAAGAAAAACGAAAACAAAACAAAGGGGAATAATCAACACAAATTCATAAAGCAATGCAGAGAATACAAATATAAGCAATGCAGACACACACAAAGCAAAATGTGTAACTACTGCCATAGAAATAGAAAAATAAATATAAATTAAAGCAAAACCAACAAGTACATAAAGCTAATAATACAGTTATGGATATAGTTATGGTTATGCTACTACTAAACATACAAAGCATACAATATCACAAGGCAAATAAAACCACACACAAACACACACATGTGCAGCTTTGTGTGCGTGTGTGTGTGTTTGCTTTTGCTTGTGGTTTTTGGTCGAAACGAAATGTGCAAAGCAGCTTAACAGTAATGCAGATGCATGATATGCTGCTCGTCTTAGCAGAGATTGTCCATAATTGGCAAATGCAAAGCTTGTTCATGGAAGCTGCTTAAAATTCTGATGCTTCTGTTCTCTTCTAGTCAGCAAAATAATTTCTAAAAATACAACTTGTTTGAACAAAACTATCTGCTTAGGAAAAGTCATATTGATTTAAGCTTAAAGCATTTTTAGTTTCGGCTATCAAAAGAGTCAACATGACTACTTTAATCTCATCAGAAATTCTGTAGTTCATTATTTTAAAGCTAATTAAGTTTGAGTTAATTAAACATACTTAGAAATATGCTTTTTGAAAAGTATAATCAATTTAAGCTTACAACACTTTTAAATTTGGCTAAAAAGAGTCATAAGAATTAATCTATTTCTAATTGATTTATGGTATTGTTTTAGCTAATTTCTTCCTAGTAAAATTGCATATTTTCAGATTTCAATTTAATTCCAAAAACTGCCAGGAAATATGCTATATAAAAAGTTGAATCCATTTTAATATTATGCACTTTTAATTTTGGCTATTAAAAGATTCGTAGCGACTACTCAATTCCCAATAGAAATTCTCTATTTTTTAACTATTTTAAAGCAGTTCAAGTTTTTCAAAAAGCACCTAGAAATATTCTATATGAAAAGTTAAATTAATTTAAGCTCACAACCCTTTTAGTTTCAGCTATTAAGACACTCATTAAGACATCTCTATTCCCAACAGGAATTCTCTATCTCATGCTTATTGATTACAGCTCATTTCTTCTTTGTGAAATTTTATACTTTCTGGCGCCTAGAAATATGTTACAATAAATTTTATTCCGATCGTATTGACTTCAAAAAAGCAATTGTTTACTTGAAAATAAAGAAACAAAAACTAATTTCTAACCTCTACATTTATATCACTTTTAACTTTTGTTAATGCAGCAAAAAAAAGAATTGTTAATTACCAGAAATTACAGAATAAACTGCAAACCTTGGCAAATTTTGTCAGTAATGCAAATAATGCAAAACAAAGTTAATTAAAATGCATACGTCTAAATGAAATGCACAAAACAAGTTGACTCGAAATTATCAGGAATTGATACGGATTAGGCAAAAAAAAAATAAATGTCAAGCTGTAATCTGTTCGCATTTCACGGGAATTTCCGCATGTTTGTCGCATTTTAGCCGAGTGCTTAATCTATAGATTTGTAGTAGGGAATCATTAGGTGCAGACAAGCGGAAATGCTAAATGCGAGTGTATTTCGGTTATCACTCCTAGCAACCAACATCGCAGTGAACTGATAAGCAGACTACGATGATGATGATGAGCGTGTCGCATAAATCTAATTATGAGGCAAGTGATTAAACTATTAGACTACTGCAGGAATATATACTACTGACATACTTATAAACAGATTACGGCACAGACTATGATTATCACAATGATTATGATTATGATTCTATGTTTGTATTTACTTTGCTCGCTACTTCGGCTGGCGGAAGGTGAACGACTTGTCCTCAAATTGGAGCTGGAACCACGAGACGATCGCAGCTTCTGCAAAGGCTGCAGCGATAAATGATCACGGCACGTGCTTTGACCGCTGGTCAATGTTGTCAACGAATCCATTATTGCATATTGCTGGCAAATATCACAAAGCAGTTGCCTTCAATAGCTGGAAGAAACAAAGAAAGCGATTATTATATTAATTTGAATATATATAAATACATATTGTCATTGAGATTGTTGAAAGAAAAACAAAACAGAAATCAGAAATCAGAAACGAACTCTCCACGAGTCCAGAGTCGAAAGGTGAATCAACTTTTTGCCATGCTGATAATGATAATCCAAATCGCACTCTTTCAAAACTATATAAACTGGAACGAAGACAGCTGCTCAACTACTCAGCATGCCATAATCTATCTTTCAATGCGAACGATTATTGTAACATTTTTCAAATACTTTGCATTCTTATGCTAAATTACTTTTTCGATTTCGTTGCCGCTGGCTGATTGAAAACATATGCCATAAGCAAGAGTGGAAAAACTGTTTGGAATTTACTTTAAACAGCTAAAAAGTTTAGGCAATTTAATTGCTATAAATTATTTATAGATTATGCTCAGTTATCATAAGTTCAGTTTAGGCAATATGATTACCCAAGTGTTTAAAAGTTTTTCGTAGCTATCAATTATTTATAGATTATTCTTAGATATCGACTCTTATGTTTTGAAGTAGCATCAAAGTTTGGGAAACACCATTAGTCAAGTTGCTAGGTTTATTATATTTAAAACTAATATTAAATTATTTGTCTTAGTTATCAAAGTTCAGCGTTTTAGAAACCTTTTCATAGCTATCTCTTATTTATAGATTACTCTTGCTTATTAAAATTTCTGTCTTTAAATAGCATAAGATTTTAGGTAAGTTTCTCATAACTATTAATTATTTATAGAATACCTCTTAGATAACAGAACTTATGGTTGAAATAGCATAAGAAAACTCTCTCTCTTTAGTCAAGTTCCTTGGTTTATTGTATTTTTAAACAAGTAAGAAAGCTACAGTCGAGTGTGCTCGACTGTGAGATACCCGCTACCCATTTTTAATAAAGGCAAAATATTGCGGTATCATTTTCAAAATATACCGAAAATACTAAAAAAAAATACTAAAAATATACCAAATGATATGTTTGGTATATCTATATAGTACACCATTCAAAATATAGCATAGACGGCACAATGTGATTGTCGGCCAAAGCAACTCAGACTCATAGTAAGTAGGCGTTTTTGCCCATACAAAAGTATTTCTTCAATAACTTCCACAATTTTGATCTGATCGCAATCAAATTTTCAGGAATCATAACTATTACAGTAATTATTGCATATACCAAAATTCGTAACTCTAGCTTGAAAATTACGCTTTTTATTCGATTTTTTTGATTTGCGGGGGCGGAAGTGGGCGTGGCAAAAATTTGAAACAAACTTGATCTGCGTGCAGATATAACAAATGCTGTCGAAAAAAAATTATAGCTCTATCTCTTATAGTCTCTGAGATCCAGTGTTTCATACGGACGGACGGACAGACGGACAGACACACAGACGGACAGACGGACATGGCTATATCGTCTCGGCTGTTGACGCTGATCAAGAATATATATACTTTATAGGGTCGGAGATGCCTCCTTCTACCTGTTACATACATTTCCTGCCGGCACAAAGTTATAATACCCTTCTACCCTATGGGTAGCGGGTATAAAAAGTTATCAAAAGTTCAGTGTATTCAGAACCTTTTCATAACTATCAATTATTTATAGATTACTCTTGCTTATCAAAAGTTCTTTTAAATAATGATATAATTAAACGTTGACTATTTAAATTTCATATCTCGAGTAGTAATCAAAGTCTTCAAAATAATAATAAAAATTAATCAATTCATGTGCTGATAATTATAAACTTTTATGTGCTATCAAAGCTTCCATTTAATAGTCGTCGTAATGCTGACACGCTGTAATTACCTCGCAATCTAAATTGACTGTCAAATTCAAAAGAATAGCTATAACATTTATTACTGTTTTATACCCAATAATTAGTATCTAAAATTTGTGCTTGCTTTACAATCGAACGGAGTCCACGAAAGATTATAAATAGTGTTGTTTGTTTATCGAAACTTTTTGTGTTTCATTTTTACTATCAAACTTCCCCTTGAACTATTTATGGAGCACACCTCGCAGCAGGTAATGCACTTGTATACACATATAACATTCTGTATATATAGAAAGAAAGAAAATGAGTAAGACAAACTCGATCAATACTTCCTCAATTGGTTGTCGTTAGCTGACGTTAAAAAATTCACTCAAGTGGCGAGGCCTCCGTTTCCTCCCTCCACTTTTACTTCCCCTCCTCCTGCTCCCAGTTGTATATACAATGTGTGTTCTATACACAACAATCTATATTGTAGTTGGGATAGGAGTGCGTGTGTACTCAATGCACCTGATAAGGACGATAATGTGACTACATTCAGAGCCCTATATAGATCGCACCTCCATTTGTTGTGCATCGCATGCCGATGCCATGATGAGGATAGGCTTCGATTCGATTCGATTCGACTTGAATGCGATTCGTTGTGATGATGGCATACAAAGATAACAATTGTTTATTTTTTGACTATAAATATTTATATGCAAACTCTGTTGCTATTCACGCGCCAGCATGCTGCCTCTCTATCTCTATCTCTCTCTCTGTCTCTTTCTACACATGTTGCGGTTCCCAAAATTAAATTTTTTGTCGGCAATTGCACGAGTAGAACAGAGTGGGTGGCGGAGGGCCTATAACAATGCCTTGGCAACCAATTTTCATTTTAAATGAAGCCTGAAAGTGCGACTATAATCCCGACAAAAGCATTTGCCACCCACTTCTCTCTTTTAAACACAATATAATAATAGTAGAAGGAAGGTGTAGTAGTAGTTGTAGTTTTTCGCATCATTACTAATTCATTGCTTTGAGATTCAGAACATTATAATTTCAACTATGCTAGTTTGAAGGTCAAGTATGTTTAATGAAAAGAACACAGTGTGGTCGACACTCAGATTATGTAGGAAATAATACTAAAACTAACGTTGATGCTATGCTGATATTAATGCTAATGCTAATACTAATGCTGACACTAATGCTAATACTAATACTAATACTAATACTAATACTAATACTAATACTAATACTAATACTAATACTAATTCTAATACTAATACTAATACTAATACTAATACTAATACTAATACTAATACTAATACTAATACTAATACTAATACTAATTCTAATACTAATACTAATACTAATACTAATACTAATACTAATACTAATACTAAGACTAATACTAATACTAATACTAATACTAATACTAATACTAATACTAATACTAATACTAATACTAATACTAATACTAATACTAATACTAATACTAATACTAATACTAATACTAATACTAATACTAATACTAATACTAATACTAATACTAATACTAATACTAATACTAATACTAATACTAATACTAATACTAATACTAATACTAATACTAATACTAATACTAATACTAATACTAATACTAATACTACCACTAATACTAAAACAAAATCATTTTAAGCCTTAAAGTCTCAATTACTCTACTACTTAAACAAATTCCCTTTTTTTTACGTTACCCAAAGTCAAAAAAGTTGTAAAATTCATTTTCTCCCACCTTCAAAATTTTAACGTCACTTTCTTCGTTCATAAACTAATTTTAAGTACTTTTCCTTAGGCCTACCCCAGGCACAAAACTCAAGTCGTTGGCCCGTTAAATGCTGCCTGTTTTCACATTGTTTTTTTGGGTAATTTTCCATTTCAAGCGACAAATCCCTTTAAGCTCTTACGAACCCAACACACGCTCATTTCAATGGTTGGAAATTTCTCGTTGTTGCTCGCTGCTCGTTGCTGCAACCTCAATGCTCATCTGCAGTTGACTGCGCCCCACAATGTTGGGGCATGATGTGCATGTGTTGTGCTGTGTGCTGTGTTGATGGGGCCAAAGTTTCACCTGTCTCACTCTCTCGCTATCTCTTGCTTCCTCGTCAGCATTTTTCTTTGTGCTGTAAATTTTAATCATCGCATTTTGTAACCTTTTTTTCAGTTTTTTATTATTTTATGTTATTTGTAATGTTTTATGCTGCTTTGTTGTTCGCGTTTGTTATTCACCTCTCGCCTCATTCGCTTTCTTCGCTTGTTTAAACAACAGAAAAAGTATCTGTTACATTGTGATGTGTTTGTGTATCAAAATGCATGCCCAGGGTTATTGCACTCGCTGTTAAGACGAAGCAACGTAGCACGCGCTACTTTGTCTCTAAGGGGAGGAAGGTGCTACTATCGTGATAAGAAGACCTTGGCGAGGTTGCCTAGTTTACTCAGCGATACTTCAGCCTGATTAGCACAAGTGCAAATGAACTCGTTGTTCTCTTCGTATCTGTACAAAGCAGAAGTCTTTCTCTTTATATACATACTTCCGTTGCAAGTCTGAGTCTGAGTTTGAGAATATCTTCTTTGTTTATCATTACGAGAAAAAGCCAAAGTTCAACGACGATAATTCCAAGCCACTTGTAAAGTACATTTATATACATGTTGATTCGCATTTATTAGATTCAATTATGCGCTGTCACAGTCATTTGCTAATGAGTTGCGCAACATCGTCAGCGACGTCGTCATCTTAGGGAGACTCAAGACCAAAACATCAGGTTGCTATTTGTTATTCTGGTTTTTTATATTCTCTTTACTCTTTAAGTTACATACATTTTGCGAAGGTCGTGCGACTGGCGTCGCTTCGACTGCGGCTGGTTTATAAATACAAAGAACCGCACTAGTAAATTATAAGTAATGCATACATACATAATACATTTCTCTCCCATTTGATCTATCATTAGAATTACAATGTGGTAATGTGCGCAGTAGACGACTGACTGACTTATTGACTTACTGACTGACCAGCTACTTTTATGTCGTCGTCGTCTCAGACGGGTTAAGGCGAGCCAGCACCCACAGCTGTTGAATATTTATTGGTCTAGCTAGCAAATGAAAGCACTTTAAGTTGGGCTGTCGACTTTGCTATTTAAGCTGAGCTGTCAAGCTCAGCTGCCTGCCAAGCTCTTAATTCTTTACAATTCACTATAGTCTTTAGACAATCTCACACAGCAAATTAAGTTGATAGACTCATTAAGAGAGATTAGCTTGAATTTGCCAATAAATTCCTTAAATGATTGATTCCTTAAATAGACTTATTAATCGGGATTAGCTTGAATTTCGCATAGATAATGAAATATTATTGTAAATATATATAAAATTCTTCTCTTTTAAGTTCATTAAACTTTTTGGTAAATTACACAGCAAATTAAGTTGATGAACTCATCAAGAGTGATTACTTGCATTGCATAAAGGGAATTTGCAATTAAATTCTTTAAATAATTGCGCATAAAAATAATGAAATATTATAAAGTATCTAATATAATATACTTCTCCTTTAAATTCATTAAACTCTTTAGAAAATCATAATTTAAATTGGTAAACTCATCAATACTTATGAGCTTGAACTTGCCAATAAAATTCCTTTAAAATTTGTGCACAGAAATAACGAAATATGTATCATTATTTACATTTATATAAATCTTTTCTTTTGAATTCATAATGATTCTTAATAATAATGAAAACTCATTATACAGATATAGAAAATTCTTAGAAAATCTCACTCATCAAATTAATAGACTCATCAAGAATGATTAGCTTGACTTCAAAAAGGGAATTTGCAATTAAATTCCTTAAATAGTTGTGCATATAAATAATGAAATATTGTTATAAAGTATTTAATACACGTATATGCATTTCTATACACATGAAATTCCTTGTTAAAATTCATTCATTCATTGTCTAATACAGAACATTAAAATGCAATACAACATTTCATCATTCCTTTTTGGAGAAGTGCTGCAAATCAGATTTTTATTATTAAATTATTATTAAATATACTTTTAAATAAATTCAAAATCATTTACCCAGTTTCGACTACCATTAAGAGAATATAATCAAGCAGCAGGCATCATAAAGATTACCGCCAAACTAGAAAGTTCTTTTTGAAGTGAAATTCACTTTTTCTAAACTTTATACAGCGCGCATTGAGAAAGTAGATAAATTGCGTTAAATCTCTTATACGTTATGGTCAGTTGCTGCTTGAAAAGTTAATGAAGTTTTGTTTTTACTTTTCTTATTTTGTAGTTTTGATGTACTTTGTTCGATTTGCCATGGGGTAAAAGTGGAAAGACTTCATTAAAAATACATCATTAATGCAAGCGCTTATGTAAAAAAGTTAAAAACAACCACAGCAAATGGAATCTTGGGTGTTTAACTCAAGTTAGCTAGGTCAGGCTTTTAAGCCAAGCCAAGTCAAGCAATGAACTTGTAGTTAACGCACTCTCAGATTCGCTTGGCCAGCAGCTTTTACCTCCCTCTCTGCCAAGTCTTGCGTCTTCTTCTATTATGCAAAAAAAATTTGCAAACTTTGCTCAACAAAAGTTCAAGTTGACGCCACAATTGTTGTTAATGTCGGTTGTCGTTGTTGTGGTTGTCGCTGTTTTGGTTGTTACCTCAGACCAAGCAGTAAATGACTTTTGTGTTGTGTGTTTATTGTTGCAGGTGTTTAAAATGGCAGCAAAGTGTTGAACGCCAAGTCAAAGCAACAGACGCAATGACAACAAGACATACGACAGTGTAAGAGGAGGAGAGAGATAGATAAGTAGAGGCATAAAAAAAGAAGGAAAATAGAGGCGGCAACAACGTTAATTTATATTGTGCTTTGCCCCTGTCGACTCTGTTCTCAATTTACCCTACAAACTAAGCCCCAGGTGCAGGGTATGCTGAACTAAGTTCTTGGCAAACTCGTGATGCGAACTGCACGAAAATTATCAAGTAAATAAAAAGCAGACGTTGAGGAAGTTTACGCAGTTTTATTAACCACAAATAAAAAAAGAGTGTTAATTATTTGAGACTTTCATTTACTTTGCAATTGACGCACCACCAAAATTTGCATATTTTGCTAAGCAATTTTCAGAGATTGCGAAATTTGCTTAAAATCAATATTATAGTATTCAATATACTTCAAATAAAGCTTAGAATACCGCTAAGTTTTAAATAAATCTAAGATGTATATTCTTAAAATACTCCACAAATTATAAAGTAGAATATAATACTTGAAATGACGTTTACACTGTTGCCAAACTTCACTCAAACTGACAAATTTTCTAAATTTGAAGAGAATATAATACTGCAAATAATGTTCACATTGTCGTAAAAAGTACAAACTTATTTATCTTGGCTTAGCTGAATATAACAACTTAATTCAATTTAAATCAAAAGTCTTCCAGGGTATTTGTTAGTTACCTCACTTCAATTGCTTCCTCCTCAACACTTTTCGAGGGGGTTCTCGGTGTAAAGGGCGACCACTTGCAGGTGTCTCGTTTGTCTGTGATTCACGCCGAGGGGAGGCCACAAAACCCAAATTGCGCAACCATTCGTTGTTGGTCAAGATAAGCACTTGAAGCTGTCAGAATTGACGAGCCAACGATCGAATGAATATACCTTCGACTTAATGTTTATCAAATGGGGGGAGAAACCTTATAGCTGTATCTATAAAAGATACCACAGCTTGCTTTATTTATGTTTTTCGGTTTGCGAATATTTCACTTGATGGGCGTGCAATTGTTTTTTAATTACAATGCCTGCTTGCTTATCAGTCGAAGATAAAGAAAACCTAATTAGCGTGTTACACGCGGCGAATACGTTATTTTTCATTGAGTTGTTGCAATGCGTTTGTTTACGTCTTACGTTTTACGTTCTAATGGCACTCGAATAACAGCAATTTACGCGTAATGCTGCCATAAATAGCTACTTATTCATTCTAGATATGCGATATCTAATGCAATTGAGGAAGATCTGAAGAAAAAGACACGTACTTCTCGAATGAATCACTTGGATAAATGAAACGCAACTTCAGAGATCGATTTGAATGTAAATAATATATTTCGATGGCAGTCAAACTAGCTACGGAACTTTGTGCCAATGAATTCCAGGCCAGAATAAATAATTGTCAGATCAGTTAGCATCGAATTTCATGGAAAAAAACAACACCGAATCAAAGTGAGTTTGCAGTTTTCCGCTTAAGTCGTTAGCATTTTGCGTCCGCAGGCATGACAGGTAAAAAATGTAATTTAAATGTGAGATGCTAGTTTCGATATTGAAGAAAATGTTTTGCAAATGGAAAAATTTCACAACAGGTAGGAGATAAATACCCAAAAGAATCATAAAAGGCCTAATGACACAGTGAAAGAAAATAAACAAGAAAGAGAGTGAGAGAGAGAGAGCGACTTGACGATATCTAAACTTGTTGATAAGTCGGGTAATATAAGATTTAACTGTCGACTCACGCATGAGTAAGCTCTGAGCGTAGTGGATATAAATTAAATATAATTTTTATAGGTATATGATTAATATTATATGACGCCAACAACCCGTTTGAAAACAAAATACAAACACAAGCTTATCACATTTCGCCGTCAAATCGCGCACCTGGACAACACATCTGACCTCAAGTTGTGAGTTTCTTATCTCCAACGCCCACCTGACTGACACACAATCGACACACAGGTGGCTTTAGCTTAGGAGAGGAAAGGAACCGATTATTCCCTTTCAATTGCCATGAAACACATTTCATTCATTTGATTACGAATATGCAATTGTTCCGTCGATTCGTGTCTCATTCACTCACAACGTGATATCGTGTTTCGGTTCTCGATTATGATTAACCCACAGCGTCTCCCCTTCCTTATTTGTCATATATATATTTATTTATTTATGCTACGCCATTTAAAACAAAACAAAGCAAAACCAACACAAAACACTTCCTGTAAGCTGCCACTCGAACAAACGAAAGCAATTCCCCCGGGGCGATTAGCATGCGACAACTTCTAGGGGCATTTTGTCAAGCTCCGAGTTGCTTCTTCCCTCTCCCCTCTTTGAGATAGCTACGCTTTGCTTTAACTCTGCTTTGTTTTGCTTTAGTCAAGTAGATACCACGCTGTGTGACCACGCAGTCTGCTTAATCGAGGGCGGTTATATGAACACAGACAGAAATATGACGTACTCAAAACTGGAATACAAATCTTGAGCTGTGATACTAACAAGATTTCAATCTAAGAAAATTTTATAAAGCAAGATGTCAATCTGGAATCATCTTATCGTAATGACATATTCATAACTAGAATACAAATCTTAAGTTGCGATCCTAACTAGAAATTCTTTAAACAATACTTCAATCTAAGTAAACTTTCTAAAGCAATCATCTTATCGTAATAACGTTCTTAAAACTAGAATAAAAATCTTGAGATGCTATCCAAGAACAAGAAACAAGATTTCATTCTAAGAAAAAAGTTTTTAAAGTAAGATGTCAATCTGGGATTATCTTATTGAGATTCAGAAATCGTGTTTATGATCGTAAGCAAATACATAACAAATATTTGTGGTTTATAACTTCTTGAAACAAGTTTTTATCGATTCAAAATATCATGTTGTTGGAAATTTCTCAAATCAATCTTCATTAAAGAATGTTTGATCTTAATTTTAGATATTTCGTTCAGGTTTTCAGATAAAAAATGATATAATATTAAATATCATTTCTTATATATTTTACAAAATTTAAATATAATCTTGTTTTTAGATTATAAGTTCTGGTTTCAATATTAACATATTTGCAATTTGATATAAGAAAGTTTGTTTTGTATTTCAAGAATTGCCAATATATGTTAGAATTATTTAAGAATTTTTGTCTTGATTTAAGAATTTATCTGCTGTCTTTAATTTAAACATAATTTCAGCATGATTCCAGATTTATTTTGCTTGATTTTCCCACTTTTTTCTGCAAATTATTGCCTGCTGTCACTTTAGCCAGCTCCCACTGTACTGTGACTTGACACTTCCTGCTGCCAACTCCTCATTGTTATAGGCCAGATACCAATCAGGATGTTTGGCAACCCTCGTGGCGTGGCGTGGCCCAAAAACCGGACCAAGCCAAGCCAGCCAACTATGGCAATTACCTTTTCTGACAGTTATTCAATATAGTTTGTTTTGTGTGTGTGTGTGTTCTGACTAGCTCTTTTAACCGGTTACCGGTTCATAGATGTGTTTGGTCTATTAGCGCAATTGGTTTGTGCCACATTCTTGAAAAAAGCGCCAGCTGCCAGCTCTTCATCGAATGATGCTGCACTTTTCCACAAAACTTTGTCTTTGGCACGTTTTTGTGCTTTTTGTTTATGACCAACAGCAGCAATACCTCAGACCATTGTCCAGTCGAGTTATTATGACCATGTGGGTGTTGTTGTTGTTGTTGCGGTCGTTGTTGTTGTTCGTATCTGCTGTTATAAATCAACGTTGAATTACGTGAAGCCTTGACCTCAGCAGCCCTCAGCCTCTCTGTTCTACGTGTTCATGTTGCTGTGTTTGTGTAGGTTCACTGTTTGCTTAAGCGTTACAAGAGCTGTACTACATCGAACCATGTTGTTGACCATTTGAATATCGCTTCCAGCTCTCACCTACACAGAACACGATATGGTCAAAACAAAAATCTAAACTTCGTGTGGGTCTCAAAACCAAAAAAACAAGAAAGATTCAGTCGAGTGTGCTTGACTGTTTGCTACCCGCTCTCCATACGCGCTATTATTATTTAAATATACCAAATCAATATACTGAAATACCAAAATGTATATATGGTATATTAATATAAATATTATAGCTGCATTTCAGAGACTATAACTCTGGTATTTATATGCACTGAAATATACCAAAATAATATACCGACACATTACTGAAATATACCGAAATGTATATTTGGTAAATTGATATATCTGTCAAACAAAAACTATAGCTCTATTTCTTATAGTCTCTAAGATTTAGACGTTCATACGGACAGAAGTATATTAAATTAAAATACCGAAAAAATACTGAAATACCAAAATGTATATTTGGTATATTGATATAAAAATTATAACTTCATTTCAGAAACTATAACTCCGAGATTTATATGCACTAAAATATACCAAATTAATATACCGACAAATTAATGGAATATATCGAAACGTATATTTGGTATATTGAAATACCAAGTGCTGTCAAATAAAAATGAATGCTATATTTATTATAGTGTCTGTGATTTAGTCATTCATACTCATTCATTATTCATTCTCGGTTGTTGACGCTGATCTAGAATAATATATAAATTCTTTATAGGGTCAGAGAAGGTTGCATTGGTTTCATTTGCCTGTTACATAAATTACCCTTTAACTCTGTGAGTAGCGGGTATAAAAAACTCGCATCTGGATGATGACAATCAAATTCAACTAGTTTATTACGATGCCCACAAATTAGTTGAGTGGCTTTTTAGGCACTAAAAACAGGCATTTATGATTCACTGAGATGTGCTTTCAAAAGTCAAAGCCATTTCACATTATACTGCCTGCAATTAGTTTGCTGCTTGAGCGACTTTTTAGCACCCAGTTTGAAAGTCTACTTAAACTGACTGATGAACTATGCTAAAGTCGAGAGAAAAGACAATAAAGATACACACATATTTTTCTACTTAGAACTTTTTGGTGAGCAACTGCTTTAAGAGTGTAAGCTGAAGATGCTTTACGCAATAGATATAAGTAAAAAATAATACTTGTGATTCATGAAGGCAGCAAAGGTCGTAAAATTTATGCGAAATCCAATAAATTTGTTGAGATATAAATTTCAAACAGCGTTCGTTTGCAGGTTATCTGCTAAAAATATTGCTACCGAATTATGCAAATATTTAACGCATGTTTGCTGACTAAGATTGTTTTTCTAGGAAAATATTTGGCAGGCTGTAAGCAAAAGTTTAGTTTAGAGTTTGATAAGACAAAATCGATGATGATTCAAGATGTACTTTGACTTGGAAGGAAATAAATTTACAATTCAACTATAGATGATACTAAGTCATTCAATTTTTGTTTTTGATGATTCAAAAACTTTATTAGAAATAAATTTTTAAATGACGGAAATCAAAGAATACACAAATTGGCCTTTTATACTATAGATTAGATTAAAGACAAAGTAAGCAGAAAATATAGGAATTTAAGAGGAAATAATATTAAAATTTATTCTTTTGTACTGATATTTTCTATTTTTCTGTAACTACTCTTTTCTATTTCAAAGTTTCCTTTAATTGCACTTCAATTCTCTTCAATTTTGCTCTTTAAAAACCGAAAACCTAATAACTGGACTTGGCCTTCAAATGTTTTGTTTTTAATTCGCGTGTACGTAAAGCTAATTGCTTTGAAAGTAAACAAATAGTATTAAGCGATTCAAAGCGAACTCAATGACAATTTGAGACGCCATTTATGTGCCATTTCAAAGTCAGGCCCAAAAAAACTGCGAAGACGTGTAGCTAAAGTAATTTCATTGTTTATTTGTTGCAACACACAAACAGACAGAAAGAGACAAACACTTGCATTCACACACATAAACCACAATTAAATTGCACAATTTTTGTTGTTTGGCAACTAACGGGACATACGAAGAAAATGATTAAAAATTACTGATGTCTTGTAAGCACAAATTATGCATAATTTTATTAATGAACGCGCATTGACAACGCCTTCCACAAAGTGAACAGAGGAAGACAAAGAGAGGGAGAGAAAGAGACAAAGCGAGAGGAGGCCCGGCATTGCATCATCGAGTGTCGGATTGTTTAATTGACTTTTTGGCTGGGCGGGTCAATAACTTTTCGAAACATTTTATGTGTCACGACATATCATAAATTACAAACAAGGTCTTGAAACTGTATCTGAACTTTGAGCTGGAGAAGTTTTTTATTTCAGGTTTGCAAAATGAGAAACAATTCACTTCCTAAGCCGGTGATTCATTTGAGTGTTGAATGCGGTTTACAGTTCTGATTACAGCACATTATTTATACAGAAACCCGCATTTACAAAATGAAATATTGTATATTCAAGCAAACCAAATTGCATTTCAGAAGATTTGTGACATTTTTTCTAATTTACAAGATTTTCCTCCACTTAAGACTTTAATTTATTGACGCTTCCGGAAAATCTTGTTTATAAACGAGAGTAAAAATAAATTCAAATCTATTCAAGAAATTCCCTAACAATTTTTGACACACTAATAAATAAATTAATGAAAATTGTCAACGTGCACAAAAATAGAATTTAGTCCAATTCATTAAATTTTCTTGGGAAACTCAAAGCGACAGAAATAGCTGCCAGATAATAATCTGTTGAATATACATAACAAATTGGTCACGCAATTCGCGTACTTATATTTTTTGTAATTTCTGCACAATTCAAATTAAATTTATCACACATACACATGTTGAATTGAATTGAATGAAATGCAGGAGAAAGAAGACGTCAGTTGCATTGTCAGCTTTGTTTGGCGCTGATACACCCCAAAAAAAGTCATATATATATGGCGTGTATAATGTAGAAAAGTGTATAAAGGCATATTTATCGTGCAAAGATCAACCTGTTTAACATTTTTACACCGAATGCTCAATGAGTGACGGCGTTGTCATCGTTTTGCCAGCGGAACCGCAAAATCCAACGACAACGACGACACGGGCCCCATTGCATGACTAAAATGCAAATATAAAAAACTAAACAAATACACAAATAAATGCTTAACAATAACAAACCAGTAAAAAAGCCGCAACTCGATACTGTTCGACATAAAGATACCCTAGATATGGTGTGCAAAACGAACAGAGTTGATGAGCTCATTAATTTTGATGAATAAAACATTTCATTCAATATTTATTATGCATTTCCTCTCTAGTTTACTATCGATAGTTATCGTCATACCATAGATGTACAAGCATTTCATTCACTTAATAATAAAGCATTAAACAAACTCACTTTTACATCTCAGTTGGGTTGAGTTTCAACAATAAAATTTTTCAATCAAACCTTATATTTTATTTACTATGCATTCCCTCAGGAATTTACTATCGATAGCTACCGCTATCGTCAACTACTTGTATACAGCTGAACTTCCTAGTAGCGTAAGTAAAATAACTTAATATATAAATTGCATTTCAGATGAGCTGCAACAATAAAACATGTCAATCAAACCTTATATTTTATTTACTAAGCACTTCCCTACGAATTTACTATCGATAGTTACCACTATCGTTAACTATTTGCAACAGCCCAACTTCTTAAAAGCATAAACAAAATAACTTACTATATAAATTGCATTTCAGATGAGCTGCAACAATAAAACATATCAATCAAACCTAACATTTTATTAACTATGGAATATCCTCAAGAGTTTACTATCGATAGTTACCACTATCGTCAACTACTTGTTAACACCCTAACTTCCTAGAAGCGTAAACAAAATAACTTGACTCATAAAATGCATTTCAGATGAGCTGCAACAATAAAACATGTCAATCAAACCTAATATTTTATTTACTACCTCACTCATATACTATCGATATTATCCATTATCGTCAGCTACTTGTTTATAGCTTCCTAGAAACGTAAACAAAATAACTTTACATATAAAATACAGTCAGTTGAGTCACATAAATAAAACTTTTCAATGAATGTAAATATTTGTATTTATTAAGCATTTCCTATCTCAAAATGTACAATCGATAGTTGTCTCCAAAACTATCGTCAACTAGTTGTTTACAGTTCGAACTTCCTAGAAGTTAAAGCACTTCCTTCCCTTGTTTATTACACCCATTTTACGAGTACAGGGTATAAAAACGACAATTTCAGCAACTTTATTGCTAACGTCGTGCTGCCGTGCATGAAATACGAATACAAATGAAACTGAGAAACCGGAAAATAATAAACAAAAACAAACTGGGAAAAAAAGAAAACAAAATTGAAAAAAGTAGCAGCAGAAACTCTGCATACTCGTTTTTGCACACTCACATTCATAGCACTCATTTATGACGCTCAATTTGCTCATTTCTAGACTCAAAACTAAAATGTAAACAAAGAAAAATCAAAGCAATCTGGAACCTCAATTGCCATCAAGTCTACAGAGTGCGAGAGAGACAGAGAGAGAGAGGGGACAACCTGAAACAGAAACCGCTTTTCGCGTTTTGCGAACATTGGACCCCAAATCCCAACAAAAACAAACGATGCTGTTGCGATTGCTGATGAATCATGCGAGTTTGGGGCCTGCTGTGTTTTTGTTTGTGTTGCTGTTGTTGCTGTTGTTACTGCTGTGTTTTGTAGTTTGTCATGTCAAAAGCCATTTATTACCCTTTCCAGTTGTCATTCTGGAGATGTGTTCCATAATCGTCTAAGTGCTTTCTGTCACTGCTCCAAAAATTTACATTTATAAATAAGAAAATCTGCTTAATTTGCATGAAATCTGGGTGGGTGCAGCATATGTTCTTAATGTGTGATACCCTGTAAACAAAAGTGAGACTGCTTCTGTTCTGAATGAAGGCAAAAAGATTCTACAACTATCAAAATTGAAGGAAATTTAAAGCGGTTTTAAGAAATGGAAAATTGCAGAAGACTTTGAAGTTTTCTAAAAAAAAGTTTCGTTAAATGTTTTTACTTATTATTTTTACAGCATATGTTCTTAATGTGTTATACCCTGTAAGCAAAAGTGAGACTGCTTACAAAGTTCTAAATGAAGTCAAAAAGATTCTACAACTATGAAAATTGAAGAAAATTTAAAGCTGCTTTAGGAAATTAGGAAGATTGTATATGCTTTTAAAGTTTACTAAAAAAGTTTCGTTAAATTGTTTCATTTATTATTATTAGCGGGGCACTGAATATGTTTTTAATCTGTTATACCCTGTAAAAAAGTGAGACTGCTTACAAACGTTCTGAATTAACAGAAAGAAAATATTTCATAACTAGCAAAATTGATGGAAATTTAAAGGTGTTTTAAGAAATGGAAGATTTCAGTATGTAATAAAGTTTATATGTTTTTAATGTGTTATACCCTGTAAACAAAAGTGAGACTGCTTACAAAGTTCTAAATGGAATGAATAAGAAGATTCTATAACTAGCAATATTTAAGAAAATTTAATGCTGTTTTAGGAAATTGAACATTGTAGGAGCTTTTGAAGTTTACTAAAAAAAAGTTTAGTTAAATTGTTTCATTTATTATTATTTTTATAGGGTGAAGCATATGTTCTTAATGTGCTATACCCTGTAAACGGGTGAGACTGCTTACAAAGTTCCCAATGAAGGAATAGTTTCTATAACTAGCAAAATTTAATCAAACTTTACTTTAAAATTAATGAAATTAAATACAATTCAAGAACTAGCAAAATTGAAAGAATTTTCAAGAGACTTAAGATGACAGCAGGTTTCAAAGTTTATACCCTGTAACCCTGTGAACTATTACAAAATTCTCTATTGAGTAAGAGAATGAATTGCATTTCTAGCAAATCAATTCAATACATTTCAAAGGCATTTGAGGGTATTTAAAATACCAGATGGAACTTTTGAGGCTTACTAAAAATATTATGTATTAATTACTTAATTATTATTATAAATTAACCAGCTATAATTTGCATGTTATACATCCTGTAAAAAGAGTATTTAAAAGGTTCTTAATTGAATAAGAGACTATAATGAATATGAAGCAAATCAATTTTTAAAAAATTGAAGTGTTTTAGAGTCGAAATATTTAGCAATTGACCAAAACTTTTTTTTTGTATACATATATATATGTACATATATTCAGTTTATTTACAATCTATCTAATTGATAATAAGTAAATTTTATGGTGACTAAAACTGCTTCATTAACTTTAGTTACTTATTTATTATTATTTATTAAACGACATTATTATTATCTGTAGAATACAATCTGTAAATTGTTATTATAAAATTTAGCTTTCTTAAACCTTACTTCTACTAAATATTCATGTGCCCTTTAAAGAGCATTTGCGCGTCGCTCACACTTGTGATTTATGAATTTGTGTGTGTTGATTAAAACTTAAATTATTGATTGACAAGCTGTGAGCTGTGAGCGTCGCTGTTCCCCCTTTCAATCAACATAAGTTGCGTCAGATCGCCGCAGAACTGACCCCTTTGGGTATTGCAAAAACACAAACACAAAAACACACAATGAGAAAAAAAGGTGAAAGTGAAATGTTGAGTGTAGTTGTAGTTTAGTGTGTTTTGTGTGTATTACAAACACTTTTACAAATTTTTTTGTTATAAATTTATGTAATTTATTTGAGTGCATAAATGAGCAACGGAAGTTGTTAAAGTTGAGTGGGTCCAACACTTGTTGTTTCTACTTTATAAGGTCAGTGTCAGGTTTTGGTCATTCCACATGTTGATGCCACAGAATTTTCTATTGTTTCCCCTCGAGCTGTTGCTGTGTGTGAATTCTCTCTCTCTCTCTCTATGCTTGGGTGAGTCAGAACAGAAAAACATTGTAGACAAAACGTTCCACAAGCAATTAAGATGGGATCACACACTGTGCACTCAAACATTTACAAATTTTACTACTTGAAATGGAATACTTATTGAGTCATTTCTCAAAAGAAAAAACAATCCCATAAGCCGCTTTCAATGCGGATTATTCAATTGCTTAAGTAATTTTTGCATTATTCATTGAAAAACTGTCGAGTCAATCGACTTTAATAATCATTTCCTGCACTTTTCATTTCATATCATTATGTTTGGTTTCACATTTAAACACCATCGATAGCTGTAATTAGCTGAAATTGTTTATTGTTTATTTATTAACGTATTGTCATGCTGACTGATGATGATAAACTATTGCAATCATAATTAATTTTCAATACGTTTCACAAGTCATTTCCAACAAACAATTATTCAACTTTTTCCAATCATTATTCAAATTGTTATAATGACATTTATTTATTGCTGCATGCCAGAGAAATTTTGTTACTTGAACGTGTTAATTTTGTACATTTTCGTAACTATTTCATTTGAATTATTAATTGTAGCTCACCAAAACGAAATGTTTGAGAATATGTTGATGTCATTCTTCTGACTTTGCTCATCAAGTTTTCCCCGAAAATAGGGGCTTCAGACCCATATATAAAGTGTATATAAGAGAGCTAACTCTATTATTATTATTATTGCGGGTCAAACTACTCGAAAAAAATCATACGTTGTTTGGCATTCACTTTCACAAGGTTGAATGAAACCCGTATGTGGATGGTTTCAAAGCAAACAAAATCTGTCGAATTCGAAGTCAAAGTCGAAGCATCCAGCGTTAATAATCCCCGTCAATCAATTTGATCGTGCACACACACTCCAAATGCGACATTTAATTAAGCTTAGCGAATTATTTATTGGTTACGCCCTCAGTTATAGTATATATATATATCTTTGTATATCGGTCGAAAGAGTATCGTGCATTATGCAATATAATTGGAGCATAAAGCGCAAACAAAGCACCAAATATCACGCAAATATTTACATATATAATTAGTTTAATTTAATTTGCGTTTGCTGCTTTTTTTTGCGTTCGTGTTTTTGTTCTCTCGAATTTTGTTTGTTGTCGTTTTGTTGCAGAATTTTGTGTGTCTGCTTTGCCATTTTTCATTTGTTTATTTGCGTTTGATTTTTAGTTGTTGGGCGTGTGCCCAAACACACAGCAACAGCAACAACAACAGCAAACACGTGCTTGCCCCAACACTCAAGAACAACAACAAAAACTTACAACAAACTGAAAAGGCGACCTAGCAACAGAGACAGAACGAGAGAGAGAGGGAAAGAGACAGAGAACACCACACCCAGATGAAATTTTATGTTTTGGTTTTTCAGTTTAATGAGCGCATTTTCTACTCTTTTTATTATTATTGGGCCTCTTGTTAACAATTAAGCGTGTTTCGGCTAACGAAATTAATTACAATTAAAATACGAAAGTCTCTTGAGCTGGGCTTAATTACATTTTTCTTAGGGTATCGATTCTCTGGTTGATTGTATTAATGAAATTTGAAAATTGAGATGTCGCTTTCAATTAACTCTTTGAATACTTTTGAAATATTGGAAAAATTCTACGCTAACTTAATTAAGTGTTTCTCAGAGTATCGATTCTCTTTTGATTTTAATAAAATTACAATTTAAAAGTCATATATCACTCTCTGTATATATTAAATACTAATAAACATACTACTATACTATAATACTATTCAAGTACTAGAACAATTTGGTATTTTGCTGAAGTATCGATTCTTTTAATACCATCTTTATTAAATTATAGTTTAAAAAATAAATATTATCAATTTGAAAATATTGGATATATTTCTTAGACTATCGATTCTCTTCTGATTTTAATAAAATTACAATTTAAAAGTGATATATCACGTTCTGTATAAATTAAATACTAATAAAAATACTACTATACTCTAAAACTATCAAAATACTAGAAAAATATGGTATTTTCCAGGAGTATCGATTCTTCTAATACCATCTTCATGAAATTATACTTTTAAAATTAAATATTATCATCAAATTTATCTATGAATACATCAAATATTGGATATATTTCTTAAATTAATGCTTCTCTACTTTCTTTCTCCACTTCTTCCCTAATTGTTTATATCAATGCATATGCAAATTTAAAACTTACTTGTCACTCCAAATTATCTTCACTAACACTACCAAAATATCGATTAAAATTCTTTAATCAATCTCTTCACTTTTTCAATGGATATTTTAAGAATATTTGCTCATTTTTTATGGCTCACATCTTTGTTAACTGGAATGCCGCCTCATTTATTGCCCCCAGATAAGTGCTTGGTCACCTTGTTGATAAGATTTTGAAGGGGGATTCTCGACGTAAGGTTTTTACCTGTCATAAACTAAAGCCACCGTTGGATAAGGTGCTAATCGTGTGGATGGCGTTCAATTAATTGCTGCTCTCGCGTTCTCGCTCTTTCCCTTCGTGACTATTTTCAGGTTTAACCGATAAGTAAAATAATAATTTGGGAAATGAAACGCAAATGAGGCAATAAAGTGATTAAGCGAAGGCTAATAGGTTAATGTACTAAAGTTACTAGAGGAAATTTTTAGAAAACTATTTCGAAAAGAGGAATTTACCTTGGGTCTTGATCCCTTTTATAGTAAACAAACTGAACTCTAATCTTGAAACTTTTTATCGAGTAACTCTAGACTATAAAAAAACATTGTGGTTGTCTAAAAATACAACAATTTATAATTGGAATATTATATAAAAACAGTACCATGATAAATTTCAGTATATTATATATATATACTTTTTTGGATATTATAAGCCGGTATAATTTTATATAAAATGTGTAGCAGAAATTACTTTAAAAAAACAAAAGTAAATAAGGGTTCCTTTGAAATACTGAAATACTAAATTTATACTAAATATTTTATTATTTAATAATAATAATAATAATAATAATAATAACTATATAATATAGTTTGTGGTATTATAGTATTTATTATATAGTATTAAACCAACACTTTTTGTTGTAGCACATTAAAATACTTTTTTAAAATAATTTGCCGAGTTTCTTGTTGGTTGATCTTAAAAATTTCCTTTCAACAGAATATCTTCCACCATATTCGACTATAGCCAACCAAATTTTCCCCATTGAAAAGCATGTGACGTCACTTTCTCAAGACGCTCACCATTATCGATACTTATTTATAACGATGTTGATAGTCTACTCTATGTATTATTGGCGTATAATGTGTGTGTATTTACTATGTATGGCTTTATCTACGTAATTCGCACTTTTATTATGACCTTTACTATTGGGAACAGCTGGGCGCCTAGCAACGACGCGACTTCGATTGCCATTTCTCAAGCATTAAATAATCGAAAATAAATGTCAGCGAAGCGCATATATAACATATAAAACATATTTTCATTTTCACTGTCGCCGCCGCCGTCTTGGTGTTCAATGAAATATCGTGTGCGGTATATACGAAATATAAATATACTAACATGGCACGCAGACACATATTCAAATGTTAATGGCCGCCAGCAGCAACAATAACATATAAGAATAATCTTATAGGGTAGGTAGGTAGAAGAGAGAGATAAGGGAGAGAGTGAGAAGAGCGAGGGTCGAGGTAGCATCATAAATAATTTCATCAGTTGTCAGAGACTGAAGAGCACAGCAAATGCTCGGATTAGTCGAAGAGGGCACACACACATACACATATGTATAAATTAAATATAAAAAAAAAATGTACGAAAATTGCGATGCTCAGGCATTGACCAGAAATAGCAGCAGCAACTAGCGACAGCAGCAGCAACATCAACAACAACAAATACAATAATTCTTTTCACTTGCTTTTTTTGTTGAATTTAATTCAATTGCAGACACATAACGTGCTATTGCTACTGTTATTACTATTGCGCTTGTTATTGCTGCTGTAGTTGTAGATAAAACCGTGCCTGGCTCCAAGAACAACAACAGCAACAACGACAACAACAACACAAGCGGAAGACTAATCAAAAGAAAACAGACTTAAGACGCGCATAGCAGGCAGCTTCTCACACTCACTCGTTCAAGAAGAAGCAAGTGCAGCTAATTGAATTGATTATGGCCACACTTGCGAGTGGAGAAGGAGACGGAGAGAAGAGATTGGCGATTGTCCAATCTGAGATGCCGACGGACTGTTGCATTTCTCCTCTCTATTGTGATGAATTAAATTGAAGTTGTTATTAACTGTAATTGTAGCCCCATTGCTCGAATGACTCGAACAAAATATTTGTGTGTGGAGCGAGAGCAAAAGCATATAACAATAAAAAGTGCAGCGGATATTCAAACTAAACTAATACACACACAAGCACACACGCACGCAGCTTATTGTACGTGTGTAGGTGTGGTTGATTTATGTTGGAATGAATCGAAAACGCAGCATAATTCAACTATAAACAATATTCGGCACGCACTCACCTTTTGGTCCGTTGTGGTTTGGCTTTTTTCTTGTTTTAGTGTTGCTGCATAAAATTTCAACTGTGACGCCCTTTTTTTTGTTTGGCACACGAATAGGCACGCACACACACACAGACACCAACACTGACAAGAGAGAGATACACTAATAACTAACTGAGCAAACGTTAGAAGAGAACAGCTATAATAATAATATTCATTTGTTTGCGCAAATACATTACGTTACGTTGTTATATATTGGCATACACTTGAGATTATATATTAAAACAACTGATTCAAAATTTTCACTTGTGTATTTGGATTTTCATTCGCACCTTTTCCTTCTTTTTTTGTTTGACCGTTCGTTTTCTTTGCGCTCAAATTTTGTGCTCAGTGCGCATCACAAAATCTGCCGCACGCTTTAGCAGTTGTTGGAAGAATTACGATAAAATTCGATGCTTTTGGCTGCGCAGCGCGTTGTTCATTTAATCTCTATATATTATTGACAGTGGTTGCACTTTTCGGTGAGTGCCTATTATTTATTTATTTTTGCTTTTACACTTCGGAACGCGCACACTACTCTCGCCGTCAAAAATCAACACACACTGAATTACTTAGTGACCGGTAGAGTGCCTGCAAGCTGCATTTCGAAATGGACTTTTTTACATCGCTAAATATACCGAAATATACCAAACCGCACTTTCTACTATGGCAACACTTTATTAGATATGGAACAATTTCTTAAAAAGTGCATTAAAATAGGCGCAAGTTTTTAAATAATATTTTAAGTATATATTTCTCTAAAAATATATTCTTTTTATTTTTCTCAACAAGCTGACCATGTTTAATGAAATAATTATGTATTATTCTACAACACCGCACAAGCAGCGTATCAATCTATTGTATTATCTATGTAGCGAAAGGTCACACTGCTCAACGTAGCTACATCGATATTGATAATGTTGTGGTAATCGATTTATTATCGATACCAAACCTCGACAAATAGTTGGTGTTGGAAAACATTACTACTTCATTGTAAAAGCTGATTGATATGATGAATTACTTGATCTTTATTTTGGGTTATTCTCCAACGAAGTTAAGATTTTAGCAAATATTTGAAGACATTAATTAATTTTATTTCGCACAAGTACGTCTTGCTTGTAATCTACATTTCTAGTGGGAAGTTTTTATGAGCGGCAACAAATTAGTATTCCGATTGTGCATTTTCAGCTGATTTGACCATTTTCACGAGTGGGCACACTGCAAACGGTCTCTCTTTTTCACATTTTCTTTTATGTTTTGTTTCTCGCTCTCGCTTGAACGGTACGGACGTGTGCTGCCGCTGCGCGTGTGTGTATTTAACTTGGCTTGTAGAAGAGAAATACTTAATTATACAATACACATATGTATTTTTCGTTCTAAAGTATATATGCAATAAATTGCATTCGTTATTACACAAGTGCAGCAGTGAGTTTGACACACAAATTGCAATACGAGCAGGCGAATGGCAGGCAACAAATGCTTTAATAAGCATAATACATAAAGTTCCCAATTACGTGAGTGTTTGTATATGCAGCGCACGCGATAGAGCGAGTCAGCAAATCAGTGCCCATCATTGATGCGGGGCGGTGTGAAAGAGAAGCCAAACCATCTAAATTGCTTGTGTGCTTCTCCTCTTGCTGTAAATGTGACGACGAAAATGGCTTAAAGAAAAGTAAAATATTCGGAGTCGGCACGCTCTCGTCTGTGTGCGAGTGCCCGCGTGTGTGTGTTTGTGTTGTGTTTGTTTATCTGTATATATGTGTGAGTCTGTGCTTTTCTATGTGCGCCGCGAGTGCTTCAAGTTGAAAATAAAGTTTACAGCAAATTCAGATTGAAATACACAAATTACAACATCAAATAATAATACAAAAGAAGATGAAAAGTAGTTCGATCAAGCAAGAAGAAGCGCAATAAGAGGCTGCGTCGTCTGTTTGTTCAATAAGTGCAAGCAAGAAGAAGAAGCAGAGCACAAGCGATTACCGCCGATTGTCGTCGTCGTCCCGTGTACGTGTGAGCGTGTGCGTGTGCATATTGTGATTGTGTGCGTGCGAAGAATAAGAATACGAAAAAAGCAGCAGCAACCGCCTCAGCAGCTGAAAAGTGTAAAAAGAAATATAAATGAGCAAAGAGCAAAGTTTTTAATATTATTCGTGTATTTTTTGCAGCGCATGCTAAAATTTTAATCGCATAACAACAACGAAGCAAAAGCAAAGCATAAAAAGTAATAATAATAGTGCAAGGTGTATGAGCAAAGCAACAAAAACAATCTTGAGGTTTCGTCGAATCGTATTTTGCATGTCTTCCTCTTCGCAACCACAACAACACCAACAAAAAGGCGCCGAAAATGTCACACGACAACAACAACCACAACAACGAATGGAATAAGCACTAAAAAGACTTTCATCAAGCGAAACAGAAGCAGCAAAAAATTGTAGATTGCGAGCGAGCGAGCAAGAAGAACGAGCGAGGGCGGCGTGAAATGTGAGTAGCACCCTGTATTATGTTTTCGACCAGCAAACACCCTGTACGCGGTTACGCGCTCTCTTTTGATTGTTATTGTGTGTTTCTTTAGCACAAGCGGTTTATTTTCTTGCATTCGCCTATGCATTACGTATATTTGAAAAAAAAAATGATTGTGTGTGCGAGCTGTCGATAACATTGAACGACGGAAATGAGCCTGCTTCATATTTATTTTGTGGTTAGAAAGAGCAGCATAATAATAATGGGCGGAAGCGGGTTGGCAAAAGAGACCTTGATGATCATATGGTGTAGTGTGTGTGTGAGAGGGAGGGGGCAACTAATTGCTCAACATTCTTGCAATGTGACCATATGTTTCAATTGATTGCTCAACAATGTTGCAACAACATTGTTGCTGTAAAGGTAAACATGCTTGGCAACATGTTTTGATCGCTAAAGTTCCAATTAAAAGGCAAACTAAAAAAAAAAAGAATGCTTAGACAGACAGCCAATTAAGGCAACTAGTTCGACTCGCTTACAACTCACACACACACATGCGTGGCAATTGGGATTTAGGCGGCTTGACCGCCGTCTGCATTCGCCTGTCAATTAAAAAAAGCGCTTGCAAATTTTCTGCTGCTGCTTTTGTTGTTTCTATGTTTTCTTCACCTTGCGTCTTTTTCTCTCTCTCTCTCTTTCTGAAAGCCTCGAATTCAATTCATTTCTCTTTCCGTTTCGACGCTTTGCTTTGCTTTTGCTTTGTTGCTGCGGCTGCAAAATTCCAAGCCGAAAGAGAAATCCATAAAAAGCGCACAAAGCACAAACTCCAAAGACGCAGCAGCAACAGAAACAGCAAAAAAAAAAAACTAAAAACGAAAAACAACAAAAGAGAGAGAGCAGAAAAACGTGGCAGCAGCTAAACAAAAATAAGTTGCTCTGTTTTGTTGCTGTTGTTGCTGAGATGCAGCGTTGGATACACACGAAAAACAGACAACGGCCTCAGTTGGCGTCGGCAGCGACGTCGCTGCTTGCTCGCTGCCTCCATTCTGTCTCCTTTATGTTTACTTATCTGTGAATGTGCATGTATGTGTGTGTGTGTGTGGGTTTGTGGGTGTGTTTGTGTTTCTGCTTGCGGCAGTCGCTATGTGTGTGTGTGTGTTGTTTGTTGTCTGTTTAGTTGCTTTGTTTTTGTGCTGCTGCGGTCGCTGTTCGCTTCGCTGCATTTGCTGCGACTCATCAGCAACAACAACAATCACAAGTAAACTTCAGACTTCACACACACACACACGTACATATATCTATATGTAAAATACCGTTGTCATTGCTGTTACAGCTGCTTCTTCTCTTTCGTTTGCAAACTTTTGCACAATTCATTTCACTGTTGTTGCTGTTGTTGTTTTTAAAGCGTTATAATTGAATTTATTTAACTGGATTTTAGTTAATCAAAGTTTGGCCATTTCCACAGCGAGCCACATTCAATTCACAGTTTGTTCTAAAACCTGTCAAGTGTCAAACAGATTTACAACATTGGATTACAAGTTGGCTTTATACTTTTATGTTCATGACAACTGACAAGGCTAAAATAGATTAAAACATAGGCTAGATATATTTGAGATTGTACTTTACACTTTTTTAAAATGGCATTGACAGTTGGAAAACATTTAATTCTTTATTTAGTATTATTAAAAGTAAAGCTACTTCTTTATTTTTCAATTTAAAAGTCTTAGTTATTGTCAGAAAAAGTTTTGATTATGGGGAAAAAGTTTTTCTGAACTAATCCATAGTTAAAAACTATTAAAATTTAAAAAAACATTAATAATATATGCAGTTAATGCTGAAAGTGAAATAAAGATAAATTGTTAGGAAGTTATTCCAATCTAATGTATATAAATATTTCTTTGTTTTATTATTATTCTCTTTCCAATGTTATATTTACATTAAGAGACTAAAATTTAATAAACCTAGTTATATATGGAAAAAGAAATCTATATACTGATGGATAGATATTGTTGATTTTTGGAAGAGACTAAAATGAAATACAAATTTAACGATTTAAGGATTGTCGATTTTTGGTAAAAGTTATTAAGATTACATAAAGAAAATTCTAAATACTAATACTACTATTTATCATATATTTATTGACATATTGTCACACTAGAAATAGATATTCTAGTTCCCTAGCTACACTTTTTCTTGCCACACGTAGCCTTAACTTTGAAAGTCTCGAAAGAATTCGTTCACCTCTCAAAATCTCAAAAATACAGCGCATTTCATTAGACACGAAATTGTAGAAGAAATATGCATATCTCAATTCTCAATGTTGACACGCCCCAAAAATAAAGTGCGCCATATGCGCGCAGAAGAAACGAAAAATGCAGTATCTATTTGCTTAGTATATTGGAGTATATTGTATCTGTAAGATACAAAAATAGTTGCGCTCTGCATGTTGAGTGCATTTTGGAGGTCTGGCGTGAATTCACACATACAAAAATAGAAAAATCAACAACGAAAAACTTTTACAGAAATGCATTCGTTACACACAAAAGCTTGACGCGAGGGGGGGGGGGGGGGCGGTGAAGTGTGAGGTGCAGCAGATGCGGATATCGAGAAGATGAACAAATCTGTTGCCTGCAAAATCGTGTTGTCTGTTTAGAATTTAAAGTTAAATTTAGACGCGATGAATGGAAGAACAGCATTTTACTTTTTTTTTCGGTTTTCGAAAAGCTGAAAAACGCAGCTGCAAACGATGACGAAAATAGAGACAAAAGCAAAAGGGCAAAAACTTCGGGGAACACGAGATGAAATCAAAAAAACGAAAAAAAATCAAAGCAAGGCAAAGGCAAAGCTAATAAAAAATACACACACAAAGACATAGATACTTTTAATTTTATTTCAATTTCTATGCGCAGCGTGAGATACTTTTTTATGTGTATTCGTGTGTGTGTGTGTGTGTTGAGTATTTTGACAGTTGAATGAACTCGTGACAAGAAGAGGAAGCGCGTCCAACAGTTAGTGTTATTTTATAGAGAGAAGTAATAAATAAATAAAAGCAATAAGCAAAAGCTAAACGACGTTCAACACAAACAAAGATAAACGCCAATGGACTGAAGACATGTGCAGAGCGAGAGAGAGAGAGAGACTGATAAAGAGCGAGAGGAAGGGAAGGGAAAGAGACGTGGAAAGAGCATCGGCAAAGCCACAAAAAGTAATTTTGTGTTGTCGGTAAACTAAAGAAAGAAAGCAACAAAAAAGTACAAACTGCGTGCAGAGAAAAAGAGATAGAGATAGGGGGAAAAAAGCTAGCTATACAGAGAGATAGCAACAGCGACTAGACGGCAAATGAGGTTTACGTAAAGTTGCTGCAACATTGTGGGCATTGGGGCACAAGACACAACGAGAGGTCCATAACAAAGAACTCATAGAACACGCCACACACACACACTCGTTTGTTGTGTGTATCTTTGCTGTGGCATGAATACAACAAACACACACACACATAAAAGATGTGTGTCCACACATATATAACTCTTTTTTTTTTTAGCAGAGGAACAAACAAACGCACACGCATACAGCTGCAGCTACAGTTTTGTCTATGGCCTTTGTTGTGTGTCTTCTGTTTTCTTTATCAGCCCATGGTTGAAGGAAGCGCCTGTCTAAGAATGCGACGTTGCCAATTTTCACACAGAACTGTGGTGATTTTGTACTCTTTTCGAGTAGCAATTGCAAATGTTGAATCAAAAGAAGGTTTATTATTTAGTAATCGGTCAATTACGATGTGTTTAATTTTAAAAAGCATTTTTATATTGAAGTATACTCTAATTTTATACTTTTAAAACTCCCTTCAAGCTACGTTAACAATTTTCACACAGAACTGTAGTGATTTTTTACTCTTTTCGAGTTGCTATTGAGAATGTTGACTCAATAGAAGGTTTTTTTATTTAATAATCGATCAATTACGGTGTGTTCAATTTAATATAGCATTTTTGTTATGAAGAATACTCTTAATTTCCTACATTTAAAATTCCCTTCAAGCTATGTTGCCAATTTTCACACAACCCAGTGGTTATTTAGAAACTAAACAATTCTGTAGTACCAAATTTGAATATGCATTTATTTCAAATGTAATTTACTTTAATTTAACACTTCTATTATTTACAAACTAGATAATTGTGTTATTTCATAAATAAAATAGCATTTTTTCCGCAAAATAAATATGTCATTGTTCTTATTTATAGCCATAAATCAACAAATTCAACACGCTATGGTAAATTAAAGAACTGTTATATCAGCACTGTGAACTGTGAATTGAAGTCAAGTTCTTTCAATTTCATTAGATTTATGCTTGCAATTCCATTCTTGCAGCTATTTCAGTTCAGTTCGGTTCAGTTCAGTTATATTGCCAGTCACTCATTCATTCAATCAGCTTCAATCAATGCCATTCACTTTGCTTACAAATTGTGCTTTGGCAAGCTCAGCACATTTTCTTATTCACCCCAACCCCCCCTTCTCCAATTTTTGTGTTTTTTCTCTCTTTTCTGCTTGTGCTTTGTGTATTTTTCATGTTGATTCGTCATTTAATGGGCTTCGTTTAAAATCGAATCAGGCACAGTTGCTCAACCAATGACGTCTCTCATTCCATTTCCACTCGTTCCAATGGGGGTCAAGTTGGGTGCTTGTTCTCTCCCCGCTCTCCTCCCTCTCTCTC
Organism: Drosophila nasuta; assembly: GCF_023558535.2. Classification (NCBI taxonomy): domain Eukaryota; kingdom Metazoa; phylum Arthropoda; class Insecta; order Diptera; family Drosophilidae; genus Drosophila; species Drosophila nasuta. Next base: position 30,180,801 of record NC_083456.1, read on the forward strand.
TCTCATTTTCCGTTGGCAGCTTTAAGGCTTGACATATAAATCGATCGACATTTTCTTCATTTCTTTCTCACGAAGCTCTCTGCTATGTTATGAGATCTGATATATCACACCTGCCACAATTTGAAACTTTTTGCAAATGCTGCGTTCCAGTTTTTCTTTTGCTGAAAATTACTTTTTCTCTGGCAACAGCTGCCAAAAGGGAAGAGAAACAAGTTGAAAAGAAAAGGAAGCTAAAGCTCTAAAATAGAAATGTAGACATGTGCTTGAAAGCAGAGCCAAGACAATCTGGCGTCGCTGTCAGTCAACGAGACGTGAACGGGATCTTTTATGTGTTGTTGTTGTTGTTTGGGGCAACCCAAAACTACCAAAAAGCGAAAAAAGGAGAAAAACCCTAATGAAACTTATCAAATTGAAGCTCGGAAAGGGGAATATTAGTTGGCAAGCATTTGTTAAGTTTAACTACCTGAAATCAAACCTTATTTCGGCATCTAAAACCCTTTAAGACTTCTCCACAGGGTATTTTAAAGTCGAACCCACTCAACTTCACTTCCTTTTCTTGGGTGTTGGCCAATTTTCTTTGGCGCTCAGTCAGCAGAACGCTTCATTGAAAAGCATATAAAAAATGAACCGAAGGATTATATATATTTCGTATTTATCAAAATTGCTGATAAAATGGCAAGGAATTTTCTTGCTCCTTTCTCGGATGACAAACTCGATAGCAGGCTGTTACTTTGTGTGAAAGAGAGAGAGAGAGAGAGCTTCTAACCTTATTATCGCATCTGCTGTCACGCTTTATTAAATTTGACTGGTAAACCTTTTCAGGCAATTTAGAAAAATATAAGCTGAGCTATTTAATGTGAGAAATATATTGAAATTCAATTCAAAAGAATATTAGGAAATACATGAGATTGCATAATATTGGAATTTAATAGAAAAGTATAGAAAGAAATTAATGTGAGATTGCATAATATTTAATACTAGTTAAGATATAATGGTATTTTATTTATATACCTAAAAGTTGTTCAAATAACACTAAGAATGAAGAATTTAGTACATTAAATGCTCAGGAAATTTACTTGGCTTAAATATATTCAGAAAATTTTTTCATTTTTCACTTACAATCGGTTGTTTTTTTTAACCATTTCTCAGATTTCTTTTCGACCCGCACTCACTTGATAAATGACTCGCATTGCGCTCCACATTTGTTCACTTTTGACCTACCCTGACCCAGAAGAAGAAAATTATCTGTAACATATTAACCTTTAGGCTGGCTCATATTTCATTCGACTTTCAAACCACAAACGCAAAAACTAAAACAACAAATTATACACTAATTGAACAGAGAGAAAGAGAGAGAGAGGAAGGGAGAAGGAGAAAGAGAAAAACAGACTTCAGCCCGCATATAAAAACTTTGTAGAAAAGTCAAAGGAAAATGTATCTGATGAATATGGCAAAAGAAACAAGGATGCAGAAGAAAAGTTGCCAGAGCTACTTAGCCAGGCTTAAGCTTGGCTAACTAACGGTAAATAGATGTATGTGTGTGTGTGTATCTTTGAGATACTTTTTTTAGATATCTGCATGCAGCTAAGGCCATAAACATAAACACCATGTGAACCGGCAACGTGCTAACAATTTCCCCAAACGTCACCTTCCTACCTCCCTCTCTCCCCTTCCCCCCTTTCGTCTCTTCAGCACTCGAACAATTTAAATGGTTTTTACATGGCAACAGAACAGAAAATCGATGGTAATTTACCGTGCGTCTGTCACTTTTGCATGTGTGTGAGTGTGAGTGTGATACACACACATACATACATACATACTTCATTTATTATGTATTTGATGTACATGCGCAAAATTCCCACATCCCCAAACCGAGAGAAGTAGAAGTAAAAGAAGAAGAAGCAGCAGAGTGTGCAACTTTTTTGTAGACAAAACAAAATAAAAAGCCAAGCGATAAAAACACGAAGAAGGCAAACGGAGAAGAGGAGCAAAGAGGAGGAGGAAGGCAAGGCAAGGAAAGAAGCGTAGCTTAACCGAAAGCCGCCCACAAGGCGTCGCGTTTGCTGCCTACGCTTTGGATTGTGAACGCTCTCACTCATCGCTCTGTTTTTCTCTCACTCACTCTCTTTTGCTGTCTGTCTCCCTCTCTCTCACTCGCTTTGGCGCCCACACAACACTCTCGCTCTCTGCCCGCGCTTTTGCTCTGCGCTCCATCGTCGCTGCATTATTTTCATTTTCAACTTGCAATACCCTACAAAAAAAAGTATTGGGAAGGGTATTATTAGGCACGCTTGATTAAGAATTTGGTCACACTTTAATTTAGTTTAAAGATGTAAACCACAATTTTGATGCTTATAATATTAAATGCGTTCCAAGTGAATTCTGAAAACTTCATTTGTTTCAGATTATTATCTGATGTCTTAGAAGAAATAATTAAATAATTTAATTTATTTATTTATTTCTTTGAGCTATTAACTAAAATAGTTATACATAAAATAATAAATGCATTTTAAATGGTTTCTGAAAATTTCATTACTATCAAATATAAAACTTGAAAGATATTTAGAAAAGCATTTACTTTCTTAATACTATTTTTTGTCACACTTTTAGTATTCTTTACTTCTAGTATTTCTTTGCAAGTATCCCACAACCGAGCACACTCGACTGTTGGTTCCTTTTTCTCAAGTTGCTGCTTCTTCTTCTTGTTTGCCGCCAGCAGCTGCCTCCATTGGCGACCTCATTTGCCGTTGTGCATGGCGGCGCTTCTTTGACTCCTCTCTAACACTCACCTCTCCTCTTGGGCCACCCTGCTTGTCACTTGGGGCCGCAGCTGGCAACGCACATTTTGATAACATTTCTGATAAAATAATGTGGCAACAACGCACCAAACAGTAACCAAGGGAGCGAGAGAGGGGAGAGACAACGAACGTGCCAGGTCAGTGGGTGGCATGGCACAGACAGAAGAAGTCAGCTCAGAAGCTCAGTGTATATGTGTGTGTGTGTGTAACTAGTTTTTTTTTTGCGCCCGTTTTTACTTTGCTTTTCATATTCTTTGCTTTGGCTCCTGCAACGTTGCCAAACTTCAGAGCTCAGCAGAGCTGAAAGCTAGGCACAAGCTATTGCTGTCTCGCTCTCGCACACTTTTGCTCGCAACGTCAATAATTTCATTCATTGTGAATGAAGATAAACTGGCGCCTCTCGCTCAACTCAAACAACCACCCAGCACAGCACAAAAAGCTTTTTGCCTTAATTTAAGTTTCGTTGCTTTAATTTTCACAGATTTGTTTTGTTGTGTGCTATTGTTTCACTTGATCTGTTTATCTAATTGGACTTGTTGTTGTTGTTGTTTCGCCCTCTTGATGTGTGTGTCAAGCGAAAAGTTTTCGGCTAATTAAACATTTGCCAAATTTGGATTACAGTTTTCCCACCTGATAGTGGAATGATGTTTGGAATTTTAGGCTAATTACTGATAAGCACTTTTTGACATTTCACTTAAAGCCCGAAGCTGGTAAAGTTATTTTGTGCACACTGTGGAAATCTGTCAGTTTTGCGATGATTATCATCAGCTGAAATAGGCCAATTGGGGATAAACCAAACCAGGCCAAAGGCCTAATAACTGTATTTAAACTGATTGCACGAGTTTTGAGTTTATCGTTTAGTTTAAAACTGATTACGTATATTAAAGTGGGGAATGTTTAGGTTTGTCATAATGTTGACAACTTGTAAATAACAACTATTATATTTTTGAATAAGTTATTTCGTTTATTTTAGAGAACGGAAAATATAAATTACATTTTATGGGTTTGCTTTAAAAGTTAACTAGTTTCTACTTTTTGTATAACATAATTAAGAATAAATCATTCTATTCTATTGTTAAGTAATAAATCACATTAACGATTTTTATGTAATCATATAAAAATTCCAGAAATTCTCCATTTTCCTACTCGACATTCTTTCTTCGTCAATGAATTATTTCCTTTTTTCTTATAATCTCTCTCTTTAAACTTACATCCCCTATCAGTATCAATTATGAGGAATACAATTTTATTCAATTAGCAAACTCTTGAAAATCAGCTCAAGTCATTACACTGCTTTAAGCATTGTGTGGAAGCTTAAAGCTTTTCACTTGCATTAAACTTATTGAAGGTCTTCAAAGCGACATGCCACGCCCTGATTCGTATTACAGAAACAGACCCCATCCTTCTTTCTCTCTCTATTTTTCTCCCTTTCTCTCGCTGAGCTGATAGCAAACATTTGACAATTCACATTAATTTAATGCGCCCAAGCAAAAGCAAAAGAAAACTTGAAGCGCCAACAACAAAAAGTCAATAAAACAAAAAAAAAAAGTATCCCACCCCTAACTGCGATAACAACAACAACACCCCTTGGAAGTCAGTTGAGTGAGTTTCGTCCTTGCTGTGAAATTTAAATGCAGACGCCATTTCTATTACTCCACACATTAAATTATACCACGCGCTGTTGCCAAACGATATCCTGCCAATATAGCCACCCCCACCCCCTCTCTGCCAGTCACTGTCGAAAATTAAATGGCAGCCAAGTCGCAAAATATAAATACAAAAAGCAAGCGAGGAACAGGAGCGGAGCTGCTCCTTTGCTGTGCCCAAAAACCTAAGCAAGGCGCGGCCACATAAACCGCCCCCAACCCCCCCTAGGGTTGTATATACATTCCCAAATGCCTGTGAGTGTGTGTGTGTATACATACATATATTAAAGACGATTTCTCTCCAGTTAGAATATTTGCCAGGCACCGCCCCAAAAGTTTCTGCCAGTCGTAGAATGTCTATGGTGGGTGAGAGCAGTCCCAAAAGGGGGGGAGAGGTAGGTGCATGATTATTTTTCATGCTTTCTCATTTCGTTTTACTGCCTCACACACACACACACACAGTGAAACTTTCACAATGCGGCTGCCTATGGGGGTTGCTGCCGACAGCGACGTCAGCGTCCTCGAACAGCACAAAGTTGAAGAAGAAGCAGCAGCAGTAGCCGCCTCACGTGCGCCTAAAGTTGACGTCGCGTCGTCGTTGGCAGCGACTTTGTCGTCGTTGTTGTTGTTGTTATTGCTGCTCACTCGCACGCTTACATTCACTTCAACACCACCCCCCACACACATACACATACACACACACACAAACAAGCGCATAGCACAGCCCAGCCCAAAGACTGCTGCCCAACACATTGTCTGCCCTTGATTTTATCGATTTTCGCTCTCGCCGCATGCGACGCTCTTTGGCCTTTTTGGACGTTGACGTCGCTGTCGCTGTCGACGTTTGCCTGTGTATATGTTTTGTGTTTGCTCTCAGCATGCTGCCTTGCTGCTGTGCTCTCTCTCACACCCAAAATTGAAGAGAACAAAAAAGAAAACAACAAAAACGATACTCACAAAAGCGCGCGCGAGCTTCTGTTTTATGCTAAGCTTTACTATTTGTGTGGGCAACCATTGTTGTTGTCGTTTTTACTTGATGTATACATACATATACATGAAGCTATGTAACTGTGTGTATGTATTCCGGCCGGCGATGCTGCTGCTGCTGCCATTTGCACATAATGTGCTTTTGACTTTTATATGCTGGCTGCGTTACTTCACCTCCATCTCCTCCTCTCTTCGCTGCTGCTGCTGCTGCGTTGTTATTTATGGTATTTAACCCCAAAGCCCACCCACCACTCACTCAAATTGCTCGTGTTGTATACAGAGATAAATGTATCTGTGTGTGTCTGTGGTGTGTATAAGTATTTGTGTATGGCTGTGGCGTGCTTTAATCTTTCGCCAACCAATTTTGCACCATTTAAATTTGCCCGTTATGCATGCTACACGAGACTCTCTTATTTAAGGTCCCTTGTGTCAGTTTTTGTTGCATTTAAGCTTTCAATTTTCAATTCAAAGCGCTGTGTTGGGCGAGGTCATTTACCAGCAACAGTAATTTGCTATTTGCTTTGAATTATCTAAAAACTGTACCGTAATTAAAGTGTGACCAACTTGAATATTAAAGTGAGCATGCAATAAAATCGAACTTTGATGGATATATTTTCAATATTAATATATAAAATTGCATTCCAAACCCTTTGGAAGAATTGAATCAAAACTCAAAACACCCACGCTTAAAATTCATGACATATGAGCTGTCATACATTAGTAATATCATATTTCTTTTTTTAAATGGTATAATGGATTTTTTTCTACGCATAACTTTTTTTTACAAAACTCCCTATAAATCATAATTTGTGGGAACGCAACAAAAAAGTGCCTATCGACTTGTTTATTTTTGGTGATGTTGGTTTGTGTTTTCTGCGGTTCCTTCAATAATTTATTTATACAGAGCGAAAGGGGCTGCAATGATATTGTATGTATGATTCAAATATGAAGGGCGTTACTACCACATGGAGTGTAGCAAATTTGAATGATGACAGAAATTGAAAGGGAATTGTGTGAGCGATTTTAAGTGGGTAATTCGATATGATTTGCTAAAAGCGCTAAGAATTTGGTAAGAATGCTAAATAAAAGGGGTGTACGAATAAAGGGCTGCTTGATCGCAATAATTTCACAAATTTCGCATTTCGTGGGGTTACAAAAAATGTAAATTAAATCGAATTCGATTTAAAGTGCGGATGAAATTAGGATCGCAGGAAATAAATCTGAAAATTGGTATTTTTATTTCTTTTAATATCGATAATATAATACCATTTAGTAATAGGGCTTATAATATTTTCTTGGATTTCCTGAATTTTGAGAAAACTTAATATTGGCAGGAAAAGAATTCGAAAAACATTCTGAAATATTTATTATTATCACATTCGATTTAAAGTACAGCTGAAATTAGGATTGCCGAAAATAAATCTGGCAATGTATATATTTATTTATTTGAATATTCTAAATATATGTATTACCTTATGATATATTCTTGCATTTTCTGAAATTCAAGGAAACTTAATATTGACAGGAAAAGTATTCGAAAAACCTCCATAATTCTGGAGTATTTATTATTGAGAATGAATTACAAACGCCAGCTGGATTATTAGTCAGACCTTTCATTGGGAAACTTTCAACTGTTTCCGTATGTATCTCGTGTTGTAAATCTTCAACATGTGCTCAGGTTTCAACTTTTGTAAGAATGCTAAATAAAAGGGGTGTACGAATAAAGGGCTGCTTGATCGCAATAATTCCGCAAATTTCGCATTTCGTGGGGTTACAAAAAATTTAATTTAAATCAAATTCGATTTAAAGTGCGGCTGAAATTAGGATTGCAGAAAATAAATCTGAAAATTGGTATTTTTATTTCTTTTAATATCGATAATATAATACCATTTAGTAATAGGGCTTATAATATTTTCTTGGATTTCCTGAATTTTGAGAAAACTTAATATTGGCAGGAAAAGAATTCGAAAAACATTCTGAAATATTTATTATTATCACATTCGATTTAAAGTACAGCTGAAATTAGGATTGCCGAAAATAAATCTGGCAATGTATATATTTATTTATTAGAATATTCTAAATATATGTATTACCTTATGATATATTCTTGCATTTTCTGAAATTCAAGGAAACTTAATATTGACAGGAAAAGTATTCGAAAAACCTCCATAATTCTGGAGTATTTATTATTGAGAATGAATTACAAACGCCAGCTGGATTATTAGTCAGACCTTTCATTGGGAAACTTTCAACTGTTTCCGTATGTATCTCGTGTTGTAAATCTTCAACATGTGCTCAGGTTTCAACTTTTGTAACTTCCCCTTTCCTTTCCTTTACTCCCTTAATTCGGGTAAAAACTGCGTGCCAATCAGCTGCTTACGATCAGCAGCAGGCGCTTCTTCTGCTTCTTCTTCTTCTACATGGTCTGGCTGACAAACAACTGACTGCTACAAGAGAAGAGAAACACGCCCAACACTGCCGGCAGACTGTTAACACCGTTAAACGGTTAGCTGTTGTTTTTTGGGGGAATCCGTGGGTTTAACTTTGTATGTTTGTTATTCTTTTTACTTAATTTTGTATTTCTTTTTTTTTTGTTGGTTGGGGTGTGGCATGTCGGTAGTGCGAAAAAACAAAATGAAAAGCCATAAACAGTGAGGGTCGCGTGTTTAGATGTCATGAATTTAACAACCGTCGTCGCTTGACAGTCGGAGACATGCCCATAAACCCCCCCGCTTGCCCCTTTCTTGTATGCCACAGGCAGTCGAGCATAAAAATATCTTTAAGTGCACACAGCAATCACTCTCCCTCTCTCTCTTTGGCTACCTTTGTCCTTAAACTTTTAGCAGTCAGTTTTGCATTGATAATAGCAACAACAAGAATGGCAACTTTTGGTTTTCTTGTTGCTCTGACAAGCCCTTTTTTTACGCTATGACTTTTATTTATGCGATAAAAATAAAGCGATAATAAATAAGCGCCAAGATTATTGCACTCTCGTCACATCGTTTGCCTGCTCACTCTTCTCTCTCTCTCTATCTCTTTTGCTTTACTCTCAGCAACAGCTGTTTAGCGTTGGCTTAAGAAAGTTGCAGCAAAAGTTCAATTGCCTTGCCCCGGCCTCGACATCGACTACACACACACACACACACATTCGCAAACTTACCTTGCCTCGCTCTTTCCAACGTTCACACTGCTGCTGCATTTGCATTATTTATGTATTAGCAGTGGGCGAGGCGACAGAGACAGAAACAGCGACGACGACGTTAAATGTTTTCTGTGTTTGCTTCATTTCCATTTTGCATGTGTTGCGTAATTTCCGCTGCTAAACTGTAAAAACAACTCGTGAAGCGTGAGTGAGAGACAAAGAGAGAAAACGCTTCAATGAGAGGGAGTAGTAAATCAGCTCATGTGTAATTGTTGTAGGTCAGTTCCGTAAGCTGAAGCCTAGACAAAATGCACTGCACTGAAACAGTGGTAAGAGGTTTGAATGCAAAAGAATTACATATGGAAACCTATAAAATGAAACCTATAAATAAATTGCAATTAATATGATTGCCTTATAAATTTCATTAATAAATATTTCTTTAACTACTGAATTTCTCATTTCGCAATTAAGCTACATAATTTAATATTATGTTTAGTAACGCAAAGTATTTGTTAATTACTATACAAGTTTTTGCATTAAACTATTATTATTTGTTACTTAAAAAACCCCTTTGAAAGTTACTCAGGCGAAACGAACTATAGACTCGACTCTATAATTAACCAACAAACTCATAATTGGTTACTTTCTCAGTTGTACCAATACAATGAAGTGAAATTATTTTCATATACTCATTGGGTTGAATGAGCTTCAATCGTAATACCCTGTAAATGATATTCAAAATATTCTTATTATTTTATTAGAAATTTTTGTGAACTGATTTATAAATATTGAATATGAGTACTAGTTTTGTAAACTTAATCGAAGGTATTTCTTAGTCTAGCATTTCGGATTGTTAGGGTTTCTTTTTACCCTAACTTTACTGTGGCGTCTGAAACCACACAATGTAAACCGCAAATTATTGTAATTGAGCAGAGGTTGACGACGTAGCAAACTATCTGGAATTTTGTTAGATTTCTAGGAATTCCCTGCCGGTTGTTGTCGTTGTTATTGTAGGTATTGTTGTTGCCATTTTGCATTTGCAAGGTAGGAATTTGTTATGGCTGAATGAAATCACAATAGCGGCGAACGTACACAGATGAAAGTAAACATCTCTATAGTTGGGTCTATGAATGAGAAAAACAAGTTGTTGTATTCATGAGAAAAGTACACAGAACACGGAACACAGAGGGTAGGTGAAAACCCATTGGAAAAATTCAACAGAGGATTTCCCCATAGACAAACAATTTAAGCTGATTAATAAAAGACAAAATATGTTATTTAGGGGGCAGTATATTTGAAAAAGACTTCCGCAAAAGATAAAAATAACACAAATGCCCGAAGTGTAGAATTCAATCAATTCTTATCGGCGTTTAAACAATCGAAATGCCAAGATACTTCAAAAGAGCCGCCTTTGCGATAATACTATAATAATAAAATCGATTGCACGCAGGAAAAAACAATTAATTGTTGTGTATTTAACACTTGGAATGAAAAAATAAACATAAGCAACGATATGGAAACAAAACTCCCACAACAATCGGCATATTTATTTATATGGTGGCACAATTTCTATATATACTCTCATATATAGGAGGTTTGTGAGTATATAAATAAAAATCTGTGTCAAATAAACCTTGCATGTTTATGGCGAATTTCAGTGTTGACATTTTCGCAATTCGCTGTTTTGTTGTTCGTTGTTGTTATTGTTGCGGCGTTTTATGCCTCATTTTGCTGCATGAGGCGGCGATTGACCCGCTTTTAACGGACCTCCGCATGAATCATAAAGCGGTACCAAGTTCAGGCAAACAAAACAAACAACGCAAAAAAAAAACAGCAAAAAAAACAAAGAAATGTGCAAATAAAATTGCAATAAAATGCATATTACGTACATATATATATTTATGTGGCGTGTTTGCATGTGTGCGCACCACTGTGCGTGCCAAGTGCGATAAATGCGCTTCTGAGAAATGAAATGTGAAATGAGTGGCAAATGGAACACTCAGCAAGCAGCAAAAGCTTGATGGCCAACGGTTGTTTTTGTTGATTTTACTAGTTGCTGTTGTTTCTGCTGCTGTTGGTTTATTATTACACCGGCTTTTAACGGTAAACTGTAAGCGACGATTACAACACAGACACACACACACACAGGCATCGTTGCTGACGAGCACTTAAAAATAGACAGCAATTGGATATTACAGCTGCGCAAGCGGGACGGCTATAGAGGAAGCGCAAATTTTTTTGCTTGCACTTTAATTGAAACGCTTTGGTCAGCGAAAGACAAACACACAAAAAAAAAAAAAAAACGAAAAGCATGCAAAAGCAATAAAATAGAGGCGAGCTTAAGTCTGCATGCGTGTGTGTGTGTGTCTGGCAGGCAGACAGGTTGCGTTATTTTGAAAGTGCAAAAGAGAGACAGCGGCAAATGAAACTTCAAACTCCAGCTCCAACTCGAAATTATTAAATTGCAGACGCGCGCATATACGTGAATGTGTGTGTGTGTGCGTGTCTGCTCATGTTAGACGGCGGGTGTAAGTGAGGAGCAGAGAGTGAGAGAGAGAGTCACGTCACGCACACCGCGACAACAGAACGAGCGACGCTCGTCGACAGACAAAAGCTAAAATCGTCTGTGACTGAGTTTTGAGCGAGCGAGCGAGCAAGCAAGCGAACGAACGAGTTGAAGTGGAGTTACTGCAGAGAAGAGCAAAAAGAAGAAGAGCGCCATACAACAACAACAACAACAACAACAAAACGTGAGCGTATGCATGTGATGGTATGTGTAAGTGTGTGACTCTCTCTTTGCGTGTGTTTGTGATAAAGGTCGTTGGCCATGCGGCGACGTTGAAGTCGCACGACTTTACGCCAGAAAAAAACAGAAACAGAAACAAAAGCAACAACACAACACACGTTGGCAGAGAGAATAAGCATGGCTGGCTGGCTGGCAACGTATTTAGCCTAAGGGCATAAAATGTGTTGCAGGTCTGTCTGTGTCTGTTCTATGTATATGTATCTATACCTATGTCTGTAGTATCTACAGGAGGCTTCATCAGTTTTTAGTTGCATTTAAAAATTCAACAACAACAACAACAGCAACAAACGAAGAAGAAGCAGAAAACACGTTTTGTGCACACACAAATAGACAAAATCGAGCCACAACTCGACAGCCAATGTGGGCGTGTATATATCGATATATATATGTATATAAACATACATACTTTTACACATGTATAGACGTGTAAATGTGTTGTCGTATTGCCTTTAAGGCCGTTATCGTGTGCCGAGTTTTGCCGCCTGCAGTCGCCCTCAGTCCTCAGTCAGTCAGTCAATGCGACAAGTTTAGTGGGCTTTAAAATTTAAAAGGGACAACGAGTTCAGTAACACCCACGAGTTGTTGCGCTGACAAGCAAATAGTCGAAAGCATTTAAGATGCTTCAACCCGATTCTTAAAGATATTGTATCTGTGAGATACTCAAATGGAAAAACGATCTTTAAGACTTGAAAGTGTTTAAAGATATTGTATCTTAAAGATACTTATAAGTAGAAAAATCATATTCAAGATGTAATTATTAAGGAGATACTTATAAGGCAGAAAATATATTGTATCTTAGAGATACTTATAAATAGAAAAATCATCTTGAAGATGTACGAACTTAAGTATAATTAAAATTTATTGTAATATCTAGTGAAATGCTTATGTTGGTAGTTAACAAGTCAAATTCGCCGAAAGTAACTGTAAAAAGAAACCTATTTTTAATGCGTATCTTCAAGATACATTGTAGGAACTCTACGAAATAAAGCAAAATATTTGTATGGAACATAATTTCCTTAGAAATTTATTACGTTTGTTGTTATCTAAAGAGACTTGAGGAATTATGTAATCAAAACATAGTTTTTACTGACAAAATCAACAATCACTGATCACCTTCAGAGCGTATTGTAAATGGATTCTTTTCACCTGAATTCAGTATTTATTAATACTTCCAATTTTGATATGTCAGTATTATCTTTTGTTTATTGTTATCTATTTATGCTCATCACTTGATGAAGTTGATTTATAGTGTTTCTATTCTTAGTAAGTTTTGGCTAATGAAACTGGTTGGTAACAACTGTTCAGGGTCAACATGATGGAGACAACCTTATGATGACCTCATAGCGCAACTTCAAAAAGACTTGACTGAAATACAATTTAGTTAATTACTCTCTGTACAAAATGAATGAACGACGAGATACAGCCTTTACAGGTTTAAAGCTGAAATATTAATAGCTTTGAACATTTCGTTGAAATGCAAAAAATGTTTTAATAATAATAAATTGATAATAGACGAGCAACCTTCCAGTTTGAAACTAATCTAATAGCTGCAACTTATATAGCCTAGAACAAGTATTTGTTTGTGTTTGTATTGGTTGATGTATTTGTATTTGTATTACGCTTTTTTCTTTGTTGTCATTTCCTTATTTAACGTGACACTTGTTAAAATTGCATTGAAATTGAGAAGACACCGCTGCTGATTGCGCTCTAACTATCTCGCTCTTATGCACTTTGCCTCTCTCTTTTTGGCGCTCGCTGCTCGCGTAAGTGAAAATGAACACCTGCGCATTGTTGTTGTTGTTGTCGTTGTTGTTGTTGTGTGGCGTACGTGCCTGAGCACTTTACTCAGTCGACTGCAGCCCCATTGCAGCTATTACGTCGTTCGTCTATGCTCTCTCATACACACACACACACATATACTTAGACGCTCACTCACTCTAATAGACACGCACTGGCGAACACCTGTCAAACGCATACAGAGACAGCAACAAAACCCGCTCTAATGCCTTGCATGTTGTTGAGAGAGGAGAAAGAGTAGGAGGAAGCAGCAGCTGCTAGTGTTCCATTTCCATATTGTTTCGCTTGCATACATACATGTAGTAGAGAAGCTTCTTCTAATGTTGCTGCGTCACGTTATTCTTATAAAAATGTTTGAAATTCTAATTGGAATGTGTGTGCTGTGTGTGTGTGTCGCTGGCAGCGTTGCCAACTGTTTACAATTATGGGTCTGGCATGGTCTGTGCGTCGTTGCCATATTTCACGGGCTTACTCACGCAGTTTGTAGCTTCAGCTTTAGCTTCAATTAAAACAGGTTTCAAGAGAGTGTTGTGAAAGAGCGAGCGAGAGCAAAGCGCGATCATGATCCATGATTGTCATGATATCTGTTTTGTTGTCTGTGTTGTGCCTTTCATTGTATTTCACTTGTTATGCCTCCTGGCTGGCATTCTTTTTGTTAAATATGTTCACTGACCTTTGCCGAATTTCCAGTTTTTGGTTTTTTTGGTTTGTGCTTCTCTTTTTCTCGAAATCGCACGTTACAATATGTTCAAATATTTATTGGCATATTTCTTCATCTGTTGTTGCCATATTTGTTTTCACTACGCGCACAGCTGCGACGCGTCGCAACGTAGGAGACAACGGGGCGGGAGGAGAGATTGGCTGGGGAGGCCCAGTAGGCAATACTCACGCGAATGACCTTCAACTTGATTTTTAATTAAGTTCAGTTCAATGAACTGAAACTGTCAACGACTCGTCGTTGACTTTTTTTTTTGGTTTTCGTGTGTTTCCATTTTTAATGTTTCCTTTTGTTTAACGCATACGCGCGCGTGTTGTTGTTTTATGTGTTTGTGTGTATTTTATATTTACCGTAAAAGAAACGCGTAAATTTCAAGTTCTTTGTGTGTGTGTGTTTTTATTTTTAGCTTAATATCAAAAGTGCGCAAAATAATATTTGTTTTATGCTGACGCGACGTGAATTTCGCTACATTTTCGACTGTAGGTGCAATATGCGATGTTGCCAAATTTAATTTAATTATTCATTCAGCTGATTCATCGCTCTTCGTAAATCTTGTTTATAACATAATTGCAAGCTACGTTGCCAAACTTTTCTGCTTAACTGATTCGTCCGCTGCATAAATCTCTTTTAATTACAAGCCATTTCGTTGTTAGTTGCCTGCTTTTGTTAGTTTGATTTATTTGACGCGTTGCCACACTTCACTTGAGCATTTTCTTGCACTTTGCTTAATATTGATTATTTTCGTGTGGGAGTAAAGCATTTTCTTATGCTTTTGCCACATTGCTAAGAGCAGTGTTGTCGCATTTCACTTTAATGGGCATTCCATGGTGTTTTGCTTAGCCCCAACTTAAGAACTTTCTTTATCTTGTTTCAGCTCATTCTTTTCTTGCTTTTATCATAACTCATCTTGGCTTTACAGCTTCCAACTATGTGCTAGCCATAATTTATGCAATTTAATCGCTTTTCTCCGCATATTCCTTGCAGCTTTTTCCACTGGCTGCCTCTCTGACTACTCGTACTTTATATACATCACAGGTCTCCCCACGTTTCACATAAATTTCTGTTGTTCTTTTTTATTTTGGCTTCTTGCAACAAATTTTTTTCAATTTACATTTTTTACCATATTTCATCCGCACCTTCGACGCCCTTTTTTGTGCTGCCCGGCAACATGGAAGGACCATTTTTGTTGCCAGTTTCAAGTGCGCTTCGCCAAGTCAGCACCCAAAAGTCTCCATACTCCTAAACCACCCACTGGCAGACAGATTTTATTACCAGCTACCATTGCTACTTACCCGGAAATGCTTGTCGCACCCTTTCCACACAATAAACAAATAAACGCACACACACACACATACATAAACACAACCCTACTCCAGTAGCTCAACAGCTTTCTCCCTTGGTTGCTCACTCTGAAGGATTTCTGCTTGTGTTTTGTTATTATTATTCAGGTTTTTAGACCGTCTGGCAACCCCTGAGTGGCAGGTTTATCTACATTGTTGCACGTCAACTCAACGCAACTCACCCACACCACCGCATATTGTAGTTTTTCCCATATAAATTGCCACAAGCACAACTAACGTGACAATAGTTTGGGCAACCCCCGAAAAACCAAAGTGGAATCCGTTGCCAGGAAGGATGTTTCAATTTCTATTTTGTTTTACACTTCTCTTCCTGTTTTTATCGGTCGTTTGCGAGCGTATTTGTGTGTGTGTGTGTGTGTGTGTGTGTGCAAATGACATAAACCTCCCTAAGTTCCCATTCTCTGTTCGCTCGGACTTTTTGCTTAGAAAACATTGAGGTCTGTGAAAATTGGCATCGTCGCTTTTATTCTTGGTTCTGAGCATTGCTTTTGTTATCGTTCGTTGGCTACTGGTCTTTTGATTTCTCGCTGTTGAATTTTTCTAGCTGCTCTATAATTTAGCAGGGCCTTTTATTTATTTAATCCCCTTTTGTAGCTCCCAAGTTCCCAAATTGTTGCTGCAGAAAAAGAACAAGATAGGAAGAGAACCAGCTTTGTTTACTTTTCATTGTAATGGAGTTGTTATTGGTTCTTTGGTGAGTTGATTGAGTTCTTGTGCGGGTTGATTACGTGACCATTCTCACGTACCCAATTCTATTTCACATTAAGTTCTCAATAAGTTTACCACGAACTTTTTCAGCCACAACTAATTAAATTTATTTTGCTGAATTACTTGGTCAAAACGAAATTTAATACAGTAGCAAAGCAATTTTGTAGGAAAATTAATGAATTTTTGTATTGAAAGCTCTGCTAATGACGAGTTTAAGTATAATACTTTTAAATTTTGTTAAATTTACTCCTACAAATAGAAATTATCTCATTTCATACAGAGCTTGACAGGAAGTTATTTACCCATAAATTTAATTTCAAACAATACCTTACTTACCTCACTTCTAACTGCCAAGGGCCTCGACATTAGTTATGCATTTCGTTCTACGTATTTTTGAGTATTTAAGCCCGCGAGCGTTGCATTTTAATTACTGACCCATTTCCAACGTATTCTTACACATTCATTCATTACATTGCCCGGCGGCGTTGTTGCCGCACTTCTCAGGGCGAACATTTTAAGCGCCAAATGGCTTTAAAGAGTTTACCGTACTTTCGTTATATACAGGTCTGTGAGTGTGTGTGTGTGCAGTGGAAAGTAAATATGCTTTATGTACATGCAATTATGTAAATTTACATAAACATAACCTACTAACTAAGCACGCTATTGAAACAAATGCAGCCCCGGTTTAACAGTACATGAGCTCCCCGCTTGCTAATGCCGGCATCTCGCTCACTCGTTAGTGTTTGGTGTCTAGCTGGCAGGCTATCTCGCTTGCACACACCACAAATAGTTGACCTCATTTTTTAGGATTGTGCACAATTTTACTGCAACTTTTTTCTCTCTCTTTTTTCCTCGCATTCACTGAGGCGCCGCCTGGCGGGCGTTTTTGTTATTTCGCTACTGCTATGGCAGTGTGGCCCCACCTTGCACCTTCGCCCTGTCTCCCGTCTCCCGTGCTCTCTCTCTCATCTATTGAGCTGCGCTCATTTTGTATGCATGCATTTGGCAACTCTGTCGCTGTTTTTTGCTGACGTTGCTGTTGTGCTGCAGAGGAAGAGGCGTTGTCCTACATTTGGGGGGCTTTGTTTTGCTTTTGAGCCTTTTGCGAAATGCAGGCGGCAGGTGGCGCATTTGCTTTTAAAAAAGCGTCATTCAGGGAATGCACTTTCCACTGCTTGCTCTGCTCTTCTTCTACAGTCGTTGATAGTTGTTGTTGTTGTTGTTGTCGCATTTCATTCACAATAACAAACAGAAGATTTTTTCCATTTGTCCGTTGCATGTTGCTTTTCATATTTTTCTGCCACGTCGTCCTTGTGCTAAAAACAACAACAATGACGAGTAGGCAGAAAGAGGTTGAATACCCACTGCTGCAAAAATCGATAAAGCAATTAATGCAAAAAGTGGCTGGCAAACCAACCAATCCACCCTCTCCCTCCCACCAACACACAGCGAGAGCCGCCACAGCAACCCTGCGTACAAAAATAAACAGCCACCCCCAACCCCCTCTCACACAATCCGGATCCCAAAACCCAACCCAATCTCCTCAGAAGCGTGCGCGCTTTATACAGTTTTATTTTTTTTCCTTTTCTCTTCTTTGTTGTTGTTTTTTTTCTGCTGTCGTTCTCTTCCTCTATTGCTTTTATTTCTGTCTTGCACAGTGTGTTTATTACTTTTTCTTCTTCTTCGTGCGCTGTGCTCCTCTTGTTGTTTTTGTTGCTGCAACCCTCGTCAGTGGCGGCGTTGCCATGCGGGCTATATTTTCGTTGGGTGGGAAACAGCGCCCGCAAGCGAGAGAGAGAGAGTTAGCGAGTGCGAATAGAGTGGGAAACACTAAAGCGCGCGCTTAACTTTAATGAACATTAGTGGCGTGTGTGTGTGAGTGTGTTTGTGTGTGTGTGCGATGACTTTAATACATTTTAATTCAGCTTTTACTTGACTGCCGAGGTGATGGAGGTCTTGAATTTTCATGGGGGAAAATAGAAAGATGAAATTACTGTCTTATTGCTGATATCAACTAACGGTATCTGCTGAGTGCTGTGCTATTCATCTTTATAAATGTCTTTTTAGCAGAACTGAATTTGTAAATGCGTTTATCCTACATAATAAGGAAGAGTATATTTAAGGAAATTTAAAATACCATGTATATAGTATTTTTTTTAGCTTGTTAGTATATTCTATTATTCTTTTCCGTGCAATATTTAAGCAAAAATGTATACATCAAGTTCCCTAGCAGAAATAATAATCAACTTTAGCTAGCTCAAGAATTTCATGCAATTTCGCTAAACTAATCCCTTTGCCTGTTTTTCTTTGTCGGGTGTTTTTTTCGGGCTGGGGATTTACGGTTAGCTTTTGGCTTTAGTTGCTGTCTTCCAACAATATTGATTAACTTTTTGCCGCGTTTTAACAACAAAATCCATGCCCATATTCCTTCAAGCTGTCAGAGCTGTTCAAACTCAAAGTAGATATAAAACCCAGAGGCGCCTCTTGTTGCTATTGTTGTTGCTGCTGTTGTTGTTGTCGTTTCTCCAGCTATTACTGCAAATGACAAGTAAAACTTGCCATACCCTGACATAAAACCTAATATGAAAAAACTTTTTTTGTTGGCCATATGAGAGTGTGTGTGTGTGTGTGTAGGGCGGACTCCTTAAGGCCGCAACGCCATAAACAATATTGGCCGGGCCATTTTTTGGCAATATGCCCAAAGTAATGGCCAACAAGAAACTATGCAACTATGTGAGTAACGGACGAGTACAGTTAAAACTCCGTTAACATTTATAGGACGCAGTTTAAAATTATTTTAAAGATGGAACTTTACTCACTATAAAATTTTTTTGAAAGAAATTTATGTTATAAGTAGAATACATTAAAAATTTATATTGATTTACATTAAAGATATAAATATTTTTTAGATTAAAATTTGAAAAGTATTTTAAAGTTACAAATACATTTTCATCTTAAAAGTAGACAACTTTTCAAAAGAAACTTCAAGCCATAAACCTTTGAATTCATGCAGCGTTCTAATTAACGAGTGCTCACTGTATCGCTATGCTGAGGTTCTTGGTGTGTATTCATGCAGGTACTTTCATACAAGTATGTATAAATATGTTTGTATTTTATGCCAGTCTGTCAGACTTGGCCCAACCCCAAGTCCGCCCAGTCCTACACACAAACACACATACAGAGAACGTCGTCAACTTTTTATGCCTTCTGCCTGTGCAACTTTCAACAACTTTTTGCATATTTCAGGCCCAGGGAAAACCACCCAACGAGCCACCCACATTACTGTATACATATTTTATAAGTTTTGGGCCCAGCCTCGGATCTATTACAGAGCCCCGGTTCTCTCTGGCTTTAGTTTAGTTATTTCTCATCATCATCAGCAGCAGCATCATCATCATTATCGTCAACAACAACAGCAGCGTCGCCAGCATTGTCATCATCATCATCCGCAGCCTCAACATTTTACCATTCTGCTTTGACTTTGCTTTTGCCATCATCGTCTTTGTTCGCATTCTCTACATTTTTCCCACGTTCGCATGATGATGGGTTGAGAGCGAAAGAGAGAGAACGGTGTGGGTAAGGGATTGGGGTCGGGGGGTTTATTGGAGATGTGACTGAAACTCACCCCCAAAGTAAATAACAGCAATGAAACGAGCAAAAAGTGACTTTCCTTGAGCAAAAGCCAACCTAACGTGAGGGATGTGCCCGTTAATGTTTCATTCCGCACGTTTCACTGCCGATCCCAGGTGTTTTCAATCCTCTGACATTCGCTTTAATGTCGCTCTCGCATTCGTATCCACATTTCACATTTCGAGCTCAGTTCTTTAAACAATATTTTAAGCTCCAAAGTTTTCATTTCAAACGTTTTTCCTTCCTGCTCCCCCCAATTCGACATTTTCTTCTTCTTTGAGCTTTTGCTAACCTATTTTTAAGCACGCAACTTTTATGGTATTTGAATTTTCAGCTGTTGTTGTTGTTGTTTTGCTTGGAGCACTTTAATTTGCACAGCTGAATTTAAGTGCTTTTTAATGGTGAAATGCATAGATTGTGAATGAATTCGGTCAGCAAATATAAATTTAAGAAAACTTTGCTTTTTTTTTTCTGGAATTTGTGGACTACATAAGATTTATTTTATTATACTTTCTATTAGCCAGAGAGCCATTAGTATTCATTAAAGTAGATTTCTAAATAATATGATGAAAGATATTCTCATTTCATACATAATTAAAATGTATTTTTAATAGTTTCGTAGCTGTCAAATGAACGATTTCATATCGAATTTAAATTCTTATTTATGTTCAAGTGTTAATTCAAGTAGTCTTTACTTATCTTTCCGTTTTAATGTAATCAGCTCGAAAAGCATTAACTAAAGTGTTTTATATTTGTTGAACTCGTCCCTAAATTCAATTTAATCGTCAATGCAAATAATCAAGAACTAAACACATAATTTAATATATGTATCTTCTTCTGGATAAATATAACTTCAACTAAATTACTATGCAGCCAAGTTCCTCTGTCACTTCTTGCACATGTTGGCATTAAATTTTCATGTCAAAAAAAAGAGAAGCATGTTTTTTATTTTTCTGTTTTGCGGTGTCTGCTCCCCACGTGCCTCGTTTCCCCTTTCCCCTTCAGCATACCTGTTGCAAGCCAGTGTGGTCACTTGATGACTGTCCGTTGCACTTTGTCAGTCAATGCAACAACATGCAACGACGACGCGGCAGCTGTTTTGGGGCAGACCGCAGACAAAAACAAAAAAACCAAAAAGCAAAAAAGCATCCGCAACAACTGGAATCATCCTTGAAGTGAAGTTCGTGCCGCACAACAAGGAATTATAAGTGTGTGTACATATCCCGGTTAATGTGCATTCAAAAACCTTGTTGAAGGGTGCTCCAATAAAAGCAGCTGATGCTGGTCAGACTTGAACATCAGCTGTAGGGTTAAGTTTGAAAATATTTTCAGTCTAATCTCACCGAAAGTCGAAGAACTCAGCTTAAAGACTTTATCGTGAAAACATTCGTCATAGTTTCTTTTCCAAAAATGTTATATTTCTTGGAAATAATAGAAATTAATTTCTTTATCGGTTGCTCGTAAATTTCATAGAATATAATATAATAATGAAATGAACATTTCTTATTTTAATTATATGTAATATCATTCTTTACAATCTTTCGTCTTTTAGTTATAATTATATTCCTTATAATAGAAATCAATTTCTTCTTTATCGGTTGCTGTTGATTTTCAAAGAACATAGAATACTTATTTAAAGAATATTTCCTATTTTAATTGTAATAATATTCTTTATAAGCTAAATAAATTTCTTATTTATCGGTTGCTCTTGTTTTTCATAGAATATAATATGCAAATTAAATGAATATTTTAAATATAATATCATTCTTTATAATCTTTCCTATTTTAGTTATAATAATAATCTTTATAAGAGAAATAATTTTCTTCTTTATCGGTTGCTCTCGATTTTCAAAGAATATAATACTAATTAAATGAATATTTCCTATTTTAATTATAATATTATTCTTTATAATCTTTTCCATTTTGGTTATAATAATATTCTTCAATTGATAAAGAAGAAATTTATTTCTCTTCTAAAAAGAATATTATAAATAAAATGGAAGGATTATAAAGAATTATATTATATATATATAATATATTATATATATACAATTAAGAGCAACCGATAAAGAAGAAATTTATTTCTATTATACTCTTTATTGTTATAGAATATAATATGCAAATTAAATGAATATTTTCTATTTTAATATTCCTATAATATTCTTTATAATCTTTCTTCTTTTAGTAATAATAATATTTTTTTTTTTATATATTTTCACAGTATATAATATTCTAATTAAATTGATATTTCCTATTTTAATTATAATAATATTCTTTATAATATTTTCTCTTTTAGTTATTTAATCTATACCATTTTTTACTCTATTTCATAATAATTCTTGATAATTAAAATAGGAAATATTTACTTAATCGTTACACCTATTTAGTTGAGACGCTTTTTTAAAACTTCCATAATGTGTTCAACTTCAGTTCTCTGCAAGTTATCTCAAAAAATCTGCTCTGCATCTTCCTCAAACTTGTTTTCACCTACCCCTATCATTGATTCCTTTTTATCATATACAGGGTATTCAGGAAGATGCTTCCCTCTTTTGGCACGTACCAAAATATCCGTTGCCACTGTGCAACTTGTGTCTGTCTCTTTCTCTCCCCCTTCCTCTCTCTTTCTCAGACTCTCCGTTAAACTTGCCCCTTGTGAACTGTGCGCTGCGCAGGTGTTTGACTTGCTGCAAGCTGTTCAAGAAACGAACGTTTTCAATAAAAATGCAATTTCCACTTGCGGTTTGCTGTCACATGTTAAATTCTGCCTTTTGCTATTGTCCGTTTGTCAATGCACATAAGTATATGCATAAATATGTGCGTTTGATTGTGTGTGTGCATGTTCGTGTGTGTGTCTGTTAACGTAACTAGGTCAAACACTTTATCTTATCAGCGTTTGTTGTGTTGTTTGTTTGTGTGTGTGTGATTATGATTAGGTCAGCCGCCAGCATTTGATGGCCTTAAAATTCCAACAGGTGGCGCTTTCGATAACGTCATTCCCCATTACGTAGCGCACACTTTATGGGGAAGACTCGGATGTCGTAAACAATTTAAGCGTTCAACGTTGACAAGCCTCTTAATTAAAACTAAAAGCAGCTATTATCGAATTACTTGCTTTTAAGAAAATTTTCACATTTTTGAAGGGTGAAATGTTTGGAAGCTTAAATTACTAGATTGTTTGAAGATTAAAAAAGGAAATAAAATATTTGATTAGACGTAAAAGAAAAATAAATTATTCGTCTCGTTTAAATAATTAATTAAATTTAATACAAATGAAAAGAAAGCTTTGTCTTATATAAATTTATTTCAATCATTACAAATTTCTATAAATACGTCTCTTATCAGTGAAAGGAAATAGATCAGTGTCTTTTTTTATGTATTTATTTTTTCAAATTGCGTTCTATGCTCAAAAGAACACGTACATAAGCAATCATATACTGTGTGTATGTATTATTATTGATTATCAATATTGAGCGCATGACCTCAATTTGAACCCGGGGTGCAACAACAGCTCAATGCAGTGCAATGCAACGCAGACAATGACAAAGAAAAGAGACGGGAGATTTCCATGCGTTTGGAAACGCATCAACTATATATACATATATATTCGTTCGCATACCGATATAAATATTTATACAACTGCAACAACAACAACTGTAAATTGCGCAACATGTTACCAGCTGCTCTTTTTAATTATTGTGTTAACTGCATAATTATTGTATTCGCAGCACAACTGAGTAGGATGGTTAACAGTTGCAGAGCCACTGCTGTGCTGCTCAAACTGTGTAACATGTAAAACTGTTGGTTTGGCATTCAATTAACAGACGCCTGCTAAATGTTTACAGTGTCAAATGGGAAATGATTAACTAATTATTACTAACTACACACTGACTACTACGCATTGTTTGACCCCAAAAAAACCAAAATTGTAGAGTATAAACCTTGCACCAACAGATTGTGTGTAAAATTTATACCAGAACAACAAATTAGAACCGACAAGAAACAAAACAGCAATAAAAGTCATAGAAATTAACGTGAAATCAAAGCGTAAACTAATTTAACCTTCAGTCATGCAATCACAGCAAACACGTGACCATGAATAATACTAAAATTTGTTTTTTTATTATTGTTACAGCTGTTGTTGTAGTTGTGTGTGTGTATTTTATTGTAAGAACATATTTTTAGCACACGACACGAGCAAATTATGAAATTGACAGCAAACGTTTAACTAACACAAGTTGTAGCAATATTTATAGACTTGACAATACCTTGTAATGAGTTGGATTTATGAATTCAAATTAAGTTCAAATATTTTCTTTGGAAAATACTTTTTAATTAGCTTCTTTATTTAAGTATCGAACCAGTACAGCAGAAAAAAATACTGTAAAAATACTGTTAACCTATTAACTGTTGACAGAACAGCACACTAACAGAGAGCGCTCTGTTATGGCTGTCGATCTTGCTATGTTACTTAACAGAAATGTTAATCAAGGCAAGCAACCGACAGCCGCTGTTGCGTCTTATTTTAATTGTGTCTCGTCGCGACCTTGACCCACACACTGAATGACGAAGAATAACGGGACAAAGGCAAAACAATCGGAATACACACAATAATAAATAAGGCCTAATAATAATAAAGCATAATAATAAAAGTGGACGCGTTTGCTTATAAAATTAGAAAAGCGCGCAAAAATAAATGGCAAACCAGCAAAAAGGCAAAACAAAGAAAAATCTCTACACATTGATTGGTGTGATTTTTATATGCGGTTGATACCCGGCAACTATCAGGAAGTTGGGGTATTATAATTTGTGCTTTAAATGTATAAAACGTATAAATTTATTTATTTAGCTAGTGGCATATCTAAAACTTCATATCATAAATATTTTTATATGATTGTGTTATGTAAAAATGAGAAGCGGGTGTTCCACAGTCGGGTCATTAGTTTTCTGGTTCTTGTAGTTTTAGTGGCGATATCCACAACAATAACAAAAGAGAGACCAGAGCACACAGAGAACACACAGACTGCGTGGCAGGCGCAAGTCGTAAAACAAAATCAACAACAACAAAACAAGCGAAAAATATATTGCAAATAACTAAAAGAAATAAAAGTTGCCGCGCGCTTTGGGCGTGGGCGTTGTTGTTATTGTTGTTGTTGCTGTTGTCGTCGCGTGTGTGACGACAACGGCATGTGGAGTGGTGTGTGAGAGAGAAGGAGAAGGCGAAGGGAGATGAAGTGAAACGGAACGAACGGGAATAGTGTGAGCTTTTTAAGTTGATTAAAAGCGCGTTCAGTTTTGCGCTGCGCTCTGTAATTGTGTCAACTGTTGTGTGTGAACGTGCGAATGTGTGTGTGCGAGTGTGTGTGTGTGAATGAGTGGGCTTGCTTTGGAAATGTGTGTCACGCCTCCACAGGCCTGCAAAACAATTGAACATGTTTTTAAGAATTAGATACTCAGAAACTCGCCCAGCAAATACCCTAAATATAAATGTAATTTTATTTTTAATAAATTCTAAAGCAATAATTACTCAGTGAAATTCTAATATGCTTGTTTTCTACTCTATTTCATCACATGTGTTAAATACTATAATTTACAAACCCGCTGGAAAGTTACGGAACTAGTTGTTAGCTGGAAAATTATTTAATTTGTTTGTGTAATAAAAACTATTACAAAATAATTGTCATTGGAATTTTATAATAGTCTGATACACATCCGTTGTTATTAAACTTACAGTTGTAAATAATTGATTATCACATAAATTATTGTGCTTCTTTTTAATAGTATATTTTACATGGAATATATATTAGTTTATTGATTTGCATACGAATTAAATTGTTTTAATAGTTAACAATATATTGTACACAAAATATGCCAAGATTTACTTCCAATATACCATATGACTAAAATTGGGGTAATATTTAACAGTATTCTACACACAATATACCAAGATTTAATAGTATATCTTGCAAAAAATATACTAACAGTTGTTATCTATTTACAAGATGACTCGAAGAGTATATTTTTTACATAGATTTGGTTTCAATATACCACATAGCTAATATTATGCTAATACTTAACAGTATATTTTACTTAGTATATACCAAGGTATGCTTTTAATACCATTTATATATTTAGCAGTATATTTTAGCTACAATATATCAAGATTTACTTTAAATAAATCACGTCGCTAAAATTGTGCTAATATTTAACAGTATATTTTACTTAGAATATACCAAGATTAGCTTTCAGTATACCGCATAACTAAAATTTAGCTAATATTTAACACAGAATATACCAAGATTTAACAGTATGTCTTACATAAAATATACTAAAAGTTTTTTTCAATTTACAACATGACTCAAATAGTATATTTTACATAGATTTGGTTTCAATACACCACAGCTAATATTTAACAGTATATTTTACTCAGAATATACCAAGATTTGCTTTCAGTAAACCACATAACTAAAATTGAGCTAATACTTAACAGTATTTTACATAAAATATACCAAGATTTGTGTATGATTCATATTAAGCCATTATTCAACAGTATATTTTCCATAGAATATATCAATATTAGCTTTCAGTATACCGTTTAAGCAATGCCTTTAAGCTGCTGGGTATAAAAGGCACAAAAAAACACTAAACTAATGTTTATAATGGTTGTATTTGCTACGAGTATCTCTGTGTGTGTGTGGGAATGTGTGTCTAATTAGCAATGTGTTTGCCAGCGTTTTCTGTTTTCAATGATGCGATAAATAAGCTAAGCTAAGCGTAAGAAAAGAGCAACAACTAGATAAATATATATATAGAGATGTCAACAGAGTGTAATTAATGCAGAGATAGATTTTAAGGTAGGTCTAATTAGGGAAATCAGTTTCAAAGCAAACACATTTTAAGTGGCATTTACATATTGAAAACTTTTTAGAGCATGATTAATTTATAAGGGCTTTCGAGTATGAGGGTGAATTGATAAGCAATTTATTCGGAAAATATAATAATAAATATTTCAAATTTCGTAAGAATCCATTAAAAACATTTTGTTGTCGATTTTGGTCGATTCTAATGGGTTCCGTTCAACGTGGCGTATGTGCAACATGCTTGCCTCACATCAAAGTACAGGCCAAACAAAAGCTGAACAAAAACGGCGCCATAGCTTGACCTCTCACCCCCAACTGAGTGACTGAACTGAACTGGACTGTCTGTTTGTATATTAGCCGAGCACAACAAAAAATAGGAGGGAGAGGGGGAGAATGCAACCGGCGGCGACTGTCTGGCAGAGACAAGCGACAGTCTGTTGTGAATGACTTTCCGATTTTGATTTAGATGCCGATTGTGTGGGGAAACAGAACATTGAGCATTCAGTATACAGGGTGTAGACCTCTATTAATATTGCAAATGAAAACATAAATTAAGCTAATGAATGCCATCAAATTAAGATGTGTAAATGGAGTAAGAGTTGCAAGTATAAAAGTAGATTGAATTAAATTTAGAAAAACAACTAAGAAGTAGTTCATTAGTAGGAAGAATTTGCAAATGTTGAAGTAGATTATTTAGAACAAAATTCTAAAAGCGTGAATCGAATTTCGAAGTGTGTTTCATTATTAATTCACTTACCTATAAATGTTGCAAATGAAAACATAAATTAATACTAAAAACAAATGAAAGCTACAGTCGAGTGTACTTGACTGTGCGATACTCGCTACCCATTTTGAATAAAAGCAATATATTTTGCGGTATTATTATCAAAATATACCAAAAATGCTAAAAAAAAATACTAAAAATATATCAAATTGTATATTTGGTATATCGATATAGTGCCGCATTCAAAATATACCATAGGCGGCACAATATACCAGATTGTCAGCCAAAGCAACTAAGACCCCTAATAGGTAGGTGTTTTTGCCCATACAAAAGTATTTCTTTAATACCTTCCACAATATCTGATCGCAACCAAATTTTCAGGAATCATAACTACTATAGTAATTATTGTATATACCAAAATTCGCAACTCTAGCTTTTAAATTACGCTTGTTATTCGACTTATTTTGATTTGCAGGGGCGGAAGGGGGCGTGGCAAAAATTTGAAACAAATTTGGTCTGCGTGCAAACATAACAAATACTGTCGAAAAAAAATTATAGCTCTATCTCTTATAGTCTTTGAGATCCAGTGTTTCATACGGACGGACGGACAGATGGACATGGCTAGATCATCTCGGCTGTTGACACTGATCAAGAATATATATACTTTATAGGCTCGGAGATGCCTCGTTCACAAAGTTATAATACCCTTCTACCCTATGGGTAATAAAATTTAGAAAAACAACTAAAAAGTAGTTCAATAGACGGAAGAATTTGAAAATGTTGAAGTAGATTAAAAGATTGAATCGATTTTCGAAGTCTGTTTCATTGTTAATTCGCTCACCTTTGCTATTTATAAACATTGTTGTCAATACACATTTGCATTGCTGATTTTTATTAAGTTATAGCGCGAGCTCAATGAAAGCGTATTTGCTTAAAATGGCAATAACGTATAAATTATTGTTTTCTAAAGTCAACAAGTTACTCAATATTGATATCAAACGATTTTTCAACGATTGTAAAGTGAGTCAATTTAAAGGCAAATAACTGTGGTGTCCTTTAAATGCGTTTATTGCATTATTCTATTGATTAACGCAAAATTGTTAAACAGCTAATGTGGCTGACCAGGCGTATGCTTGATTGGTTGCCTGCTGCATACATACACACATACACACACACTGGCCAGACAGGGAATAGACGTCTAAAGGGGGGGAGAGTGTTGGTTAACCGCCCGAACAGGATGACGGTAGGCCAAACGAGAGAGTAGTTTATATGAAAAACTGGTGAGGGGGGCAACAGATGGTGGAGCCAGAGCTGTGGTGTTGTCTGTAGTCCATGGGCTGCTGTCATGGCAACACAGTGAGACAGAGATATATGCGCACAGGATACACATACATATATATTATAGTATATATGCAGATACGAGACGGGCGGATATTCGCATTCGCACACGTGCATGCATAACAAATATCAAACAGGGCCATATATAACGGTATATATAGCATATCTGTATATATATATTGTGTACAATGTGTGGCAGAGTAGTTGCCAGACAGGATTGGGCTGGGCGCAAACACACACACACACACACACACAACGAGAGGCAGTTGTTACTGCAGCCGAAAGGCCATTCAATTTAATGTGGCGCTTGTCTAGCCAAAATATTTCAATGTCCGAGCAGCGCTTTAAAGCGTAAAGCTTTAATTAAACCCGAACAACAACGAACAGAGAAATGTTGTATACTACATATATATATCTGGGTATATACACTGAAAATCCTAGGGGTTGTTATCGATTTTCTGCGTCCATTCCTCTGCAATGATTTTGTTCTTTTTTTTCTTTTGCTCTGTTTTGTTGCCTATGCTAATGAAGTCCCATTGTCGCATTGTCGTTCTCTGGGACACGCCCACAAGGCGGCAGCACGAGCATCATTAAAGATATACGCGCCAGGGAATTGAATTACTTTTCACACACACAAAAAGCAAAAAGCACACAAAAATAAAATAAGAACTTGAAGCGTGCCTCGCATTACAAATTAGCATAATAAACATAAATAATGAGGAAAAAAACGAGCTTTATGTGAGGGAAATTTATAACTAAAGCCTCTGTCTGAATGAATGAATCAGTTCTTGAGAGATTAATGTGAACTTTACGTTCATGCTTCAATTAATAATTGATTTGCTTATTAAGATAATACGTTGCTGGTTTGTTGCATAAATTTGCAACACTTTTTTGAATTTGAAATGTTTGTAATATAAAGCTGAACTTACATAAATTACTTTGCTGTTCACTTAATTTGATTAATATTTATAGAATGGATTATTTATCATTATAAACTTTAATGCCTAGGCAATGCAAGATATTAAACCGCTAATCTACCGCTACTGCTAGAGATCAAACAACTTATTTAAATACTTAGTTTACTTATAATATTGTTACGAATTCAATCGAAATTTAAATAGTTTAGTGCGTTACTGTTTCTCATTCATGTTTAGAGATTGTATTTCGACATTTCTCACATTCATATGTTCGCTTGGCACATTTCGATTGAAGCACGCTCCATTAAACAGCATTTTTCAATATCGAATTCGTATTTGTTTATTTTTAATATTAGTTTATTTTACTTTACTTTACTTAATGCATTCCTCAATCAAGCCTTGTTTATTTATGTTCTACCATTTCTCTGTTCTTTCTCTTCTTGCAGACCCCCAAAAAAAAAAACAAAAACAAAAAACAAACTAGAAAAATTACAGTTCATAAAGTAAATAAAGAAATACTTTAAACACACGACGTTTTACAACACTGTTCGACGCGCGTCCAACATGCGTAACGTTAATTGTTGGCGTGCCATGGAACACAGTGAAGTGAAACGTAACTGCTGGAATGCGCAACGATGAAATGAAACAGCAAGAGCAAAACGAACAACAACAACAACAACAGAGTCTCAGTTGGGCAAAAATGTTGTCGCACATTGAGGAAAATGCATCGTTTTCTTAACATCCAGCAAAATATTAAATTACGCAACTATCATCAGTTACTTTTGTATTTTGTTGCTGTTCCATTGGCTGCCACTGCTGCTGGAGGAAGACAACAACAACAGCAGCGACGACGACGTAGCAGAGACGACGAAGGAGTGAGCAGAGAAGACGGCGAACGACGAGAATTCATTGAGGGCGGGAGAAGCGGCAGCAGCAGCAGAAGCAGCAAGAACAGTAAAAGCAGTAAAAGAAGCGCAGCAGCAGTAGCAACAATAACGTAACGATCGTAACGCAACGCAACGTAACGTGACGCACACACACCCACTGTTTGAAGTAGTTGAAAAAAGTTATTAGTTATTTTGCATTATTTTTTCACAATCATCTCTTAGCCCAATACACACATACACATAATTTAACCCAACGCTGCCAGTGTTCCTAAGACAACAACAAAAACCTATCATCGTAATCGTAATTATAACGTAATCGTAGCCCTAACGTAACGTAACGGAACGCAACGTAAAGCGCCACCTACACAGCTCCTCTGCCAACGAAAACGAAAACAAGAACAATTTTCTTTTCCTTTCGATCATCATTCGATTAACGCATTCATACTTATTCATATGAACGTATTCGAACACTCGCTCATGCTCACCTCAATATTCAAGAAGAACAACAACTGACACTGCAATTAACAAACAGTTAAACAAAGTTTTTAAACAAACACAGCAAACATCAACAATTGCGAAGCATACAAATAAAAACAACTGTCGACAACACAACCATCGACGACAGTTGTTTTCAGTGCTTTCGTGTATCAATTTGACACTTTGCCGCTCAACTGTGGCAAGGTCACAAAAATATGGCAACACCGCAAGTCAAAGACTTGGTGTTGCGTTCGCCAGCTGGCTCCTCCGATACGATCACATTCGCGTGGCCATTGCAAGTTGGACACGGCCAGGATAAGCATGACAATGGCATCGACATCATCGATACAATCAAATTCGTATGCGATGAGCTGCCATCGATATCATCCGCATTCGAGGAGATCAACCTCAATCACATTGACACTGCCTGCTATAAGACTATGACAAATCTTGTCGATCGCTTCAATAAAGCTGTCGACAGTATTGTTGCATTGGTAAGTAAAGAGTTAAATATCTTATATACTGATTATGATGATGATCTAGATTAACGTAGAACAAGCTAAAAATCAAAAAAATGTTCTATTCCATTATTTTAAATTTGCCTTATGTCTGAGGTTTAAGAATTGGGGAATAAGATCTTCTTTATTTTATGATCTATTCCAAATGTGATTCCTAAAACAAATATATATATATAATATTCCTAAAACAACACAGTATTCTTTTACAATAGGTTCTCTAAGAGAATAAATGCTCCATTCTCAAAATTCCCCAAGAGGACTTCACATTAATTATTCCTCAAAAACAACTTTCTTGCTTTAGAAGATCTACAACATCAGTAATCAAATCAAAGTTTTATTTCCTATCTACTTAAAATCTTACTTCGACGTTTCTTAAATTCGAACTTTCTCCCTTTCCCCTATGTTCCATTCTCAAAATTCCCCAAGAAGTATTAAAATTAATTATTCCTTCAAAGAAGATCTTTAGAAAATCTACAAAATCAGATACTACTTAGTCAAATCAATCTTTTATTTCCTTTCTACTTAAAATCTTATTTGGACGTTTCTTAAATTCGAACTTTCCCCGCTTTGCAGGAAAAAGGAACTTCACTGCCCGCCGAGCGTTTGAATAAGTTCGCTCACCCTAGCCTTTTAAGACACATACTGCAATTAGTTTACAATGCTGCCGTGCTCGATCCGGATAAGCTCAATCAATACGAGCCCTTCTCGCCTGAGGTGTACGGCGAGACATCGTACGAGCTGGTGCAGCAAATGCTCAAGCATGTCACCGTTAGCAAGGAGGACACGTTCATTGATCTCGGTTCCGGTGTGGGACAGGTGGTACTGCAAATGGCTGGATCGTTCCCCCTCAAGACGTGCATTGGCATCGAGAAGGCCGACACTCCAGCCCGCTATGCGGAACGCATGGATGTGTTCTTTCGCCAGTACATGGGTTGGTTTGGCAAACGGTACTGCGAGTACAAGCTGATCAAGGGGGATTTTCTGGTCGATGAGCATCGGGAGAAGATCACGTCGTCGACGCTGGTGTTTGTCAACAACTTTGCCTTTGGTCCGACGGTCGATCATCAGCTGAAGGAGCGTTTTGCTGATCTGCGTGATGGCGCCCGAGTCGTCTCCTCCAAGTCCTTTTGTCCGCTCAACTTTAGGATAACAGATCGGTAAGTAATGTACATGAATTTGCTATTAAAAATGTGTTTCTAATGACTTGATTTCCCTTTTCTTCACAGCAACCTCAGCGACATTGGCACCATCATGTATGTCAGCGAAATACCGCCCCTTAAGGGTTCTGTTTCGTGGACCTGCAAACCGGTTTCATATTATCTGCATGTGATTGATCGCACCATTTTAGAGCGCTATTTTCAGCGACTGAAAACCAAGGGCGGCAATGATCACGAGCATGTGGGTAAGTAACTGGACAACCAAGTGAAGGAGTGAAGGAATGGGGTTGGGTGGGGCTGCAAAGCACACACACGAGCCACAATCGAAATCGACACGCTATCAATCAATCAACCACAATTGCCAATATCAATCATGTTCAATCAGCCATAAGATCATTCACAATCATTCACTTTCAATCATGCGATCAATTCAGATCACTTTTCCACTTTAATTTTTTTTTTTGTTTTATCATCAATTATGTTTAATGCAAATATTGAAAGTATTTACTTTAATGAAAATGGTTTTTAAAGAGTTTGTAGAGTAAGGAATTTTATTCATAGGAAGTGTAGAAGTTGAGGTTTTATAGTTAAACCCTAAAAGGAAACTTTCCTGTAGGAAACATCATTAAAAGCTTAGTTGCTGATTCTTTCTGAGTCCTTCTGACTCTTTGTGTGTCAGCTTGAAACTTGAAATGTCAGGGACTATTAGACTTAGATATATTAAAATTGAAACTCAGTTTCCTTTCTGCCAATTGCAGACACAATTTAGTTTAATATTGTAATAGGTAATCCAGTTTAAAAAGAGAATTAGGAGGCGAATCAAATTGATGTTCAAAAAATGATCTTATCTACAAATTAATCTAGTCAAAAGCATTTCAGATATATTCAATGTTTGTCTTATAAGCAAATCGGTTGAATTTTGAAACAACTTTACTAATCGAACGCTTTTCCCATCATTTTTTGCAGGCACTGTGCGCACCACGCGCGATCGTGCCAAGCGTGAGGCCAACGTTGGACAGCACAACAACAATCACAACAATAATCACAGCCACAACAACAACCATCAGCAGCACACGCGTGAGTTGCAGCGAGAGAAGGACAGAGAGCTGGTGAACAGCAACGGACCCGTGCATCATCAGCAACAGCAGCAGCAGCAACAATCGCAGCAGCAACCACATCATCCGCAGCGACATCAATCGCAATCGCCAGCGAATGTGAGCGGAGTGAGCAGTGTAGCTGCATCAAAGACGCGCCAACAGCTGGCAACAGCTCAGCAGCAGCAGCAGCAACAACAACAGCAGCAGCAGCAACAGTTGCAGCAACGCAGCCTCGACATGGACAGCAGCACAGAGAGCGAAGGCGAGGCGGAAGCAGCCAATGGAAATGGCGGCAACACGACGACAGCAACCAACGCCACTTCGGCATCAAATGGACCGATGACGCGCAAAGTGTGGTCCGATTGGTGCAGCTCGAAGGGCAAGAGTTCGCAGTCCGACGATGAGGAGAACAACAACAGCAATAGCAACAATAGCAACAGCCACTCGGGTCGCGTGCCCCGAGCTGTGACCACGTTGAAGAAGCGCAAGAAGCTGACACGAAAAGCGGCAATCGCCAGCAAATCGGCAGCAGCAGCGCAACGTGAAGCCGAAGAAGCTGCAGCCGTGGCTGCTGTGGCTGCATCCTCGGCTTCGGCCAGTAAAGACTCTAGCAGCAAGGAGGATCAGCCGAGAGGAGCGGGTGCTAATGCGGGACCCGGACGCAAGGGACGCTTGAAGAAGGGTCAACGGGGACGCAAGTGCCTGAAGATTGCGGGTCTCGATGTGCTGCACAAGCAGACGGTGCTCAGCACCTCGTTGGATGCGATGACCAAGAAGTTGCCCGCCGCGCCAGGCACTGTGGATCAGCAGCTGACGTCGCTGCTCACCGGGGATATGTCGCATCGTGAATTGGACATTCCCACGGCACCGCAGGATACGCCGTATGCATTGCAGATACTGCTCGATGTGTTCCGGTCGCAGTACATGACAATGATTGAGAACATGCGTTCGAGTGCGTATTTGCCGCAGGTGCAGAAGCAGATTGCCCAGGAGCAGGAGCGCATGGCGAGGCTGAAGAATCGCGCCAGTCAGCTGGACAAACAGATCAAGGTGCTGATCGATGACAGCGTGACGTTGCTCAAGGTGCGCATGAATGAGCTGGGCATCAATGTGAATTCGCCCAACGATCTGATAGCTCAGGCCAAGGAGATTGTTGGACGGCACAAGGATCTGCAGCATGCGGTCAGCAAGATGCGCAGCGAGGTCACCGTCTACGAGAGCGAACAGAAGCTGCTGCTCAGCAAACAGTTGAAACATTTGCCTGAGTATCAGAAACTCTGCTCAGCCAACAATGGCGGCGCCAATGGCAAAGTGAAGCTCGAGTTGCCGCAAGAGTTGTCGGAAACTGCAGCCCAGGAGCTGGTGCTGAAGGAGATTGCCAACACGTTGAGTCAGCGCAAGAAATTGTACGCTCAAGTCTCCACAATCGAACAGGAGACGACCACGCTGCAAAAGTCTGCCGAGGAACGCAGCACAGCGGCTGCTCTCCTTGCCCAAGGCACCAACATCAGTCTGGCCAGCTCCAGCAGCAACACAGCGGCTCCCATTGCAACCGCATCAGCTGCAGCTGCTGTGACAGCAACTCCTCCACAGCAACAGCAACCAGCCAACTGCAGCAACAAGCTCAGCTCAGGCAAATCATCGCGACGCAGTCGTGAACATCGTGCCAGATCGCAAGAGTGGCCCGAAGTACCCGAAGTGGGCAAGATACAGGAGAGCAATCCCGAGGTGTTGGCCCAGAAGATACTGGAAACGTGTCGCCAAGTCGAGGCGGGCAAGTTCCAAGCATTGCCAACGCCAACAGCGCCTCAGACTCTGAACAATGCTGCTGTGAACTATGTGAATGGCAAGCCGAAGACGGAGCCAAAGACGTCGCCAGCGCTGTACAAGGACAGCACGCTGATGCCGGCGCCCAAGCAGCAATCACAGCAGCAGCAACAGCAACAGTTGCAACAGCCACAAGCAGCACAGCAACCAACAGCATTGCTGCTGCCCAAGTGCGAGTTGCCGGGACTGAGTCGAGGCAAACAGGAATCGCCGAAGGTGGCCAACTTTGAGGATCGACTGAAGAGCATCATCACCTCGGCACTCAACGAAGATCAAGAGCAGCGCAGCAAAGCGTTGCCCATCATCGAGACACCAGCAACACCCACGCTGCAATCGCCTGTCTCCAAGCGCAGCAAGCAGCAGCAGCAACAGCAAATGGCAACAACAACCACGCCCAACAATTTGCACAACATCATCACGGTGTCAACACAAGGGCTGATGCATCTGAATGCCAACACAACCATATCGCCGATAACGCCGCCGTTGCCAGGACCGCGAGCTGGGGCTGCAGCTTCAACGGCGCCTCCGCCACCCGCCAATCTGCCTTATGGCAGCGCTTACATCAGCAGCAAGCAGCAGCAGCAACAACTGCAGCAGCAACAGCAACAACATCAGCAACAACTGCAGCAGCAACACCATCAACAGCAGCAGCAGCAACATCATCAGCAACTGGCGGGAAAATACAGCCAAACAGCGTTGGTCAAGGAGTCCAAGTATGCGCCTGTGGCTCAGGGGCGTGGCTCAACAGCTGCGCCTCCACCGCCGCCGCCACCTCCCCCCTCTGCAGCAGCAGCAGCTGCAGCAAGCAGTTCGCACATGGCCACGTTGTATGCGGGCCATGCGGCAGCAACAGCAGCAGCCACGCCCACAGCGGCAGATCTGGGCTTCCATCGCAGACGCGCTTCGGTGAGCGCGAATAGTTACGAGCACTTTATGGTGCAGCAACAGCAGCAGCAGCAACATGCCATGATGTTGGCACACGTGGCGCAGCAACGTCTGCAACAACAGCAGCAGCAGCAGCAACAACAACAGCAGCAGCAACATGCGCATCATGCGCAGTTGGCTCATTTGGCTCATCATCATGCGGCGGCAGAGTTCAAGGCACCCGCTGAGAATCTGCTGCAGCGTTCCGGCAGTCGCGAGCAACTCGCCGAGCAGCAACAGCAGCAGCAACAACAGCAGCAGCAGCAACATCAGCTGCAGCAGCATCAACAGCAGCACAGCATGGAGTTGCTGCCACGCGCTAGTTCAGCCAACTCGGACTACGCTGGTTATCGAGTGGAGCGTCTGACAGTGCGACCGCCAAGTCG
The DNA here is from genome assembly GCF_023558535.2 of Drosophila nasuta. Lineage (NCBI taxonomy): Eukaryota > Metazoa > Arthropoda > Insecta > Diptera > Drosophilidae > Drosophila > Drosophila nasuta. Next base: position 30,217,503 of record NC_083456.1, read on the forward strand.
CCCCAGTTCCAACTCGTCGCAGCCCGACTACACGCAAGTGTCGCCGGCCAAGATGGCATTGCGTCGTCATCTGTCGCAGGAGAAGCTCAATCAGCCACCGCAACCGATGCCAACGCCTCCGCCAATGCCTCTGGCACCGCCCGTCACAGCGGGCAAGACAATTGGCGATCTGGTGAACGGGGAAATCGAGCGTACGCTGGAAATCTCGCATCAGAGCATCATCAATGCAGCGGTCAACATGAGCACAGGCTCTGGCAGTGGGGGAAACGGTGGCGCTCACTTTATGGAACGCGCTTTCCTCGATCGTTCGCACGATCGTCTGCTCATCAATCTGCATGCCACGCGACCCGAACGGGTGCATGTGCGTCCCCTGGCCGAGGAAGGCAACGAGCCGCAGCCCACCAACTACAGCCAGGCCACGTCCAGCACGGGCAACAATCTGGCCACCTTGGCTCATGTAGCCTACAACCAAAAGTCGCCAGCGAGCTCGCGAGCGCCTTCCTCAGCGCGTTCTTCACGCGAATATCAACCGGTTGCATTGCCACGCGCTGAGATGAAAGGCTGCATTGAAGCCTACTTCCACGAGGAGCAACAGCAGCAACAACAACAGCAGCAGCATCAGAAGTCCAAGAGCTCAGCTAGCGGAGCGAATGCGCTGCGTGCTCCACGATTGAATGGCGCTAATCCGCCACTGGAAGGTAAGTGGGGGAGATATAGTAATAGAATACTTGATGGGGAGGAAGATAAAAGTATATAAAAGTACATTAAATATCAGGAATTGCAATAAATAAGAGTAAAACCTACATCTCAGAAATATAGCACACAATATAAGCATGAAAATGTTTATATAATGGAGAGGAATAGATACAGCCGTTATAAATTGCAAAAAATAAGAGTAAAACCTTCATCTCAGAAATATTACACTCAATATAAACTACAAAATTTACATATGCTGAAGGAGAAGACATTCAATTGATATCTATTTTTAATAAACTCAAAACAGTGCAGTATCATCAATTAAGAATATACCACGAAAATAATTTAGGCATAAGTCTAGTAGACAACAATTTAATACAAAGAAGACTGAAAAGATTCCACATACTAGATCTCCCCGAGAGATAAATTCAAGCATCAGAAAAGATGTAACATACATATACATAATAGCAGAACTCATTAGATCTGCTTTTTCTGTGAATTTTAATATTAATTATACAATTTACTTATTGTTTATATACACAGATTGTAAATAAAAGAAGAGAGAGTGAGAGAGACCAAAAAAGAATATACCGAAAAAAAAACTACAAACTACGGTATATAGTATACTATACTATTACTTGCAAAATATACCATAGAGTACGAAATATACCATATTCTCAACCATACAGTCAGCAATCTTTAAGATTTTTATATGAACGCAACCAAATTCTCAGAATTCATATGGACTCTTGTTATTACTGTATCGAGAATGTCGAATGTATCAAATAGTATTCAAATTATAATAAATTCTAATACAGTATTAAAAGTATCTTCCAGATACAATGCTTCTAACTCAGTAAGGAGTTACAATTTGTTACACTCTTAAATAGTATTCAAATTATAGTAAATTCTAATCGAGTATTAAAAGTATCTTCTAGATAAAATGTTGCTTACTCCTAACTAACTCAATTTCGTATTCCTTTTTACAGGTCTCGCCGCCTCGCTGCAGGATCATGTGCGTGCTCGCAAGTACAAGGAGGAGAACGAGGAACGTCAGCGAAGAGCAGCAGCTGCGGCTTCCTCTATAGATATGGCGCCACATTTTGCGCATCAAGCGCCGCCCGCTCACAGCTACCATCAGCAACAACAACAACCGCCGCACGCAGCAACCAGCAACATCAACGGCACGCCGCACAAAGTGGAGCGTAAGTTAACCTTAAACTAGCTTAATATAAATGTAGATACTCACTCTTCAACTCTCTTGCAGTTGGTGTCAAGCGCAGTTCGCCTCTAGCGCCACATCAACAACCATCGCGACCCGCGAAGTTGCCGCACTTTGAGCCGCAACCGCTGCCACATGCGCATCAGCATCTGTATGTGAACAGCAATGGGGGGCAATCTTTGCCGCCGCCAGCTCACGATGCCACCACACCATCGCCGACGCCATCGTCGTCGTCTTCGTCGTGCGGCAGACGCAGCAAGTTGCTCGTGGAGCCACCGCTGCTGATGAGTCCCGAGATCAATTCGCTGATGGGTGACGAACGGCCGTTGCAGCTGTCCACAAGCCACCAATCGATGCATCATCATGCGGCGCATCATCTCCATCAGGCAACGTCGTCGCATCCACATGCCCAGCAGCAGCAACAGCAACAGTCGCAGCACTTGCAACGTGCCTCGCATCAGGGCAGCAGCCACAGCATTACGCCCACTATGGTGGGCGGTCAGCGGTCCAATGCCGCAGCGGATGACGGTAAGCCATACGTATGCCCAGATCTAGCACTACAATCATCACTAGCACCATCACAAACACCAACACCAACACACGCTCCACCAGCACATGTAGCATATCAACATCAACACGAAACCAAACACCAAACACAACAATTACACAAATATGCAACTCGACTCGCCACCACACAAATGGTGGCTCAAGATTTGACCACCAAGAATAGGCAATCACAATCGATTGCTGAGACTGCTTCGTCGGATGAGGACTCTGATCATAATGATCGAGATAATGATAATGACAGTGACTCATCCTCGAGCTCTTCTGGCTCCAGTTCCAGTTCCAGCTCTGCTTGAAACCCAACACCAACACTTTTATACACACGCACACTTGATTTTTGATTATACAACATTATATTTTGATTTTTTTTTTAATTACAATTGTAAATACATTTATTGCACAACCAAAAATTGTCATTACGTATACGTACCGTTGTTTATCTTGTGTGTTGTCCTTAGTTTGCCATGTGTTGTTGTTTTCGTAGTTCTATTTGTAGTTTGCACTTTTTGTTTTATTTTATTTCCCCTTTTTAATTTTGTCTTTTAACGGTATTTACGGCTTTTCTGTTTTCTATGTTGTTTAACATTCAATTTACAGTGCGCAACTGTTAAGTAACAGCGCATAATTTTTTAACATACAATTTACAGCGAAGAATAACAGCGGCTGTTAACGCGAAACTTCGTCTATAAAATCAAGAACTATCAACATAAACTGTGTAAAAATATGAAACTAAAAAAACCTTTTTATATTTTGTGTGAACTCTGAATATTCCTTAAATCTTTTCTAAAATAAAGTGAGACCTCCAAATTCCTTTTAATTTGCTTTAATTTTTAATTTATTACATTCCTTTAAATACCAAATATAATTGTGATAAATTCAACGCAACAACGCAGTGTATAAATTCGCATTTCAACAATTAAAAAAAAAAAAGAAACTATAAATAATAAGCAACATTTTTGCAAGCTCTTATCTACATCATCTTATCAAAGTAACATTCATTACATCAAACGACACACTCAAATTTTACACCTAATCAAAACGCTCTCTGTAAAGTACATACATAAAAATATATACTTTTTTCCAACATGGATATTAACAATGTTCTATGGAATGTTTTAATTTGCATTATTAATTTTCCAAAAAAAACTACTACTAAAAAATATAAGATCGAACAATGGACAAATTAAGAATAAAATAAACTTAAAAAAGCGACCCCATCACTTATCCAAAACTCGACATTATATCCCTTCTATTATGCTCTACTCCCATACAGTTACCGATTTGGCAACGCAACGTACTATAACTAATTACGATCCCAGACGTCGACTTCGCACAACGACTTCGACTTTGTCTGGCGCCACGAAACAAACAGCTACCAATTGTAATACTCATAACAATGGATTTGTTGTGGCCGATAGTAGTAGTACCAATAACAACCATTGATTACCTCAACCTCAAAATTCTCAAACACCAAAACCCAAAAAAAAAATGAAATACATAAATTAATAAACAAAAAATTAAAAAAAATAACCGAAACCAACAAAAAACAAGAATGAAAGAAATGCCAAAACGAAAAAAAGTTGTTGTTGAGAAGCAGAGTACAAAAGAAAGCAAAGCAAAACAAAACAAAACGAAAAAAGACATGAAACATAATTTATTTTGCGTTCAATAATTTAATCTAACCGAAATTAAAACAATTTATCTAGTATATTATATACTTATATATATCAAATTTAAACGAGCATGAGGTAAGTTCTGTTGCGCCTAATTGGTTTACTTTTTTCCTTTTTCATTTATTTATGATTTGACTCTTTTTAAATTTAACAAATTTTTATTTCCATTTATGATTTCTTGTAACACCTTCTAAGTTTAATCTTCACCAACACACACACACACATGCACACTTCGCTCATTCATACACACACATACACACAGAAAGCATTTCGTTTTGAGTGAACTGTACCAAAAGTCTAGGGCTTGCTTACACGAACCCAAACCGTTATCGTAATCGTAATCGTTATCGTCATTTGCCATTCGCCATCGGCACCGTTATCGCGACCATTCACACACACACGCACCCACACCATCACAGCAGCAACAGCATCAGTTGCAATTGTGCTGCTGCCTTAACTATACTCGATTGATTGATTACACACATATAATATATAATAAATATTCGTTATCTGTAGCAAATGTCTAATCGATTGCTTAATCTATTTTTATGACAGACGATGTCATAGCCGCCGACGATGAATCCCATTGGCAGCATCGCGTTAGCTCCGGCTTTGATCGACTTGTGGCTTTTGCCAGCACCGAACTGGACAAGACGCGTCGCTCGATAGATGGCGACACTGTGCCGGCCTCGATTAGCTGCAACACTTCACCGGACTCGGGCATTACGCACAGCAGCAGCAACTCGGATGCGGTGCGCACCTTCTTGTCCACCTCGTCGAGCTCTTCGCAACTTGAGCTGCCCATCAACAACACCAGCAGCGGCAGCAGCAGCAACAACAGCAGCAGCGGCGGAGCAGGCGGAGGCAACGGCAACAGCAACAGTTTGTATGCCAGCCAGGTGCACAATCTCAGCCATCATGCTTCGTATCAGCACAACAGTCATCTGCACAATCATCAGCAGCAGCAGCAGCCACAATCGTTGCAGCAGCCACAATCGCTGCACCAGCAACATCAACAGCAGCAGCAACAACATCATATGTCCGATCATTTAAGTGACAGCAGCATGAAGTCAACAGCTTCCTCATCGCTGCATGCGAGCAACTCGCTGAAGACCATCTCTCCGGTGGATCCCAGCGCCATTGAATCGCCACCTCTGTCCGATGTTGGACTTCCACGCACTCCCAGTCCCAGTGCCACAAGCGTGGCCACGCCTCCACTAGCGTTGGCGCCCTCGCTGGTCAACGACGGACGCATACCGCTGAAGTATCAGCGCAAGTCAAAGAGCGGCAGCGAGAAGCACTACAAGAAGAAGTTCTGTGAACGCAACTGGGAATACGATTGCGATGAGCTGTTGGCTTACTCCAACTCCAGTGCTCCGCCTACGGCAGCCGATGCCGCCGGGAATGGACCGCCTGCCATGGATACACCAGGCGGAGGCGTGTCCTCGACACCGCCTGTGGTGCTCAGCAGCAAGTCGGGAAAATCCCCGAAAGAAAAGTCATCGCCACATCATAGCGTAAATGCGAATGCGAATGCAAATGCGAGCTATCATCATCATCACAAGTCGTCGAAGTTTCGGCCAAAGGGCAAGGATTGGGATTGGTCGCTGGACAGCAGAAGTAATGCTGGCGACTCGGCACCAGGTGGCGCCACCACAACGAGTAATTAATGTAAATTGATTTAGTTAAATTTCCGAACAGTGAAACAACTAATTTTTTGAGAACAATTCGAATCGGGTTGAATTGTATTTTGTAATGTGTAACTAAAGAAATTGTGTTTATTTATACCATATATAGTTAACTTATTGGATAGCAGCGACTTTTGCCTTGTTTAGTTTTTTTTTGTATTCTATCGTCTGTGTTTGTTTGATTTCAGAAAAGTGTAATTAGCGTTAGTTTAGCATATTTTTACTACTGACCTTGTGTATTAGAATTTAAGTCAAAAATCCAACTACAACAGCAACCACAACAACAGCAACCATCCCCTTTTGATGAACAACAATGTTACTGACTTTATGACTATTATTATTATTATTATTATTATTATTATTATTATTATTACAAATGAATATTAGCAAGTTTACTATTATGATAAAAGATGAAAACATTAGTACTAAAATGTGTATTTAATTTTGTACTGTTTAATTGATTTGCTTTCGTTTTAAGTTGTATGTTTTGTCACTTCGCCTAAAGTTCTGTTTTTTATTATGATTTTTAAATAAATTTTAAACTAATTGCAAAATACAACTACTGATTTCTTATTTTATTTTATGGTTTCTATTTGTTTGATTTGTTTGCCAGCTTAGCTACAGTTTCTCGTGACTTATTGGGACCAACCAAGCAGCAGACTAAATTGATCCGTTCCTGTTCGTAAAATTGTCAAAGTCGCTTCCAATAAAAAGAAAAACCGAAAAAACCAAATTGAAAATTGTAAAAACTAACAAATAACAACAAAAAGTATTCAACAAGCTTGGCAATAATACAAACTTATTCATAAAAAGGTTAAATAAACATAACTTTGCATGATGTTAAGGCTTCATAAAAGTGTAGCATACTTTTAAGCGCAATCAAGCCAAAAAGTATGCTATATTTATTATGACATCGAGGGTCTATAAACAAATACTTATATATGTATATGGTACTTATAAAGCTGTGCTTTAACATAAAAAACAATTACCGAAAATGACGAAAAATGTTACTTTAACCATAATCTAAACAAAAATGCAGAAAGCAACCGAAGCAGCAGGCAGCAGAACAACAACAAATAACCTTATTAATTAATGAATTTTCCACCTCAGCGAAATAACAACAATTTTATATATATTATATACATAAAGAATATAGCAGTAGCAGCATATACGACATATATATAAATAGATATATATACATACATCTACTATATATAAATATGTGTGCCCGGAGAGTTCGGCAAAAAAAAAGCTACAGAATGGAAATTGGAAGGGAGATTTTGTGGCGAAAGCGTTTGGCGGAATTTGGGGGCGTTAAAATGACGAAGAAGAAGAAGTGAAATATCAGGAAACCAATTAAACAGTAAACAAACAAATAAAAATGATTTACAAGCATTTAACAACAAACATAATAATAAATAATAAAAAAAATATTTAGCAAACATACATATATAAAAATATACGTAAACCATATTTAACACAAACATAAATAATATATATATATATGTAGTATATACATACCATATATGAAGCAGCAAGAGAAAATAAATAAATAATAATTCAATGAAAACACAATAAGACACATAGCAATTTAATTGGATTTTCAAATGTGCTATTAGCGTAGTTTAACAATAATAAATAAATAAATAAAATGAAAGGCGCATAAATGATTTTTATACGTATACAAATGTATTATACTATATTTAACAATATTATACAGAGTCGAAGGGCTTGAGGAAAATCACAACCACAACAACAACAACAACAAATGGAAAAACATTGTATAAACTATAATTAGAATAGCCCCGAAATAAAAAAAAAAACAACCACGAATCAGTTGTAGCAAATGGAATATTATTTGGCGCTATTTAAATCTAATGTAAAATGCATATAAAACAAAATAGTTAAATTTACATAAAGAATATAATTATAAATATAAATGAAAATGAAAATGAAGAAAAATGCAAACGCAAAAAAAAAACATAAAAGTATTTAAATGAAATATAAGTAAAGGCAACTAATTAATAATGACATTAAACAACAAGCACACGCATATTACAATTAACGGTATTATTATGTATATTTAAAAAATATTTATTGCATATTAATATTATTATTTTAAACTTAAAAGTTTAATAAAAAACACAAAAAATTAAAACTGTTTTTCTTATTGTATTCTCAATTTCTTGTGAGGCCTCAAAAGGATATCCTTGATCCTTAAATCCTACAATGTTTGTTTATTTCGATCCATTTAATACACACAACAAGCCAAGTTTTGTTCAAATTAATAAATATATATTAAAGTTATGAGTAATATTAGCTAAAGGATATTCTTTAGTTAGTTCTTCTTCTTCTATATCCTTTCAAATTTGAGAAACATTTGTGTTTTTGTACTCATAAGCAACATTTCTATCGATTGGCATTCAAAAATTTAAAAAATTCGACAAAATTTTTTTTTGAAAATTTTACAAGGGGGAGGCATAGAAAAATTGTTCAAAACTCCAAAAATCGGCTGTAACTCCGCCATTTGAAGGACTAGAGCATTGTCCTTTGGCACGCAGATAGTACTTATCCTCAAACTTCGAAATGTGAAGTCAAAAGGACGAAAGTCCTTACAGGAGCCGAGATAAAAGGACTTTTTCCTATAGAGAAAATTAGCTATAACTCAGCCGTATCCTTGCGTATCCTGACCGGCCATATGTCAAACAACTTCTATTCACATAGACTATCAACTGGCCAAAGGACATTCAAATCGTCCTTGTAGATTTCGAGATATGCAGGACTTTATGTTTTTCGACCATTTTTTCAAGCTCTCACACTGAAAAATTTCAAGTCCATGATCCTTAGATGACCCCATAGTTTTTTGATGCCAATCGATAGAGCTTATTGTTGTGAGTATCGGAAAACAAGTCCTTTTAAAATCTGCAAGGATATGGCCTAGCTATAAGCATTACAAAATTCGTCCTTGAATTACATATTAGGCTATAACTCAGACGTTTGAAGGACGAGATTGATGTCCTTTGGCATGCAGATAGTATTTATGATTCCTAAACAGAATAAGCAACCCAAAGGACGAAAGTCCTTACAGGACCTTAAATAGGCGTTTCCACTTTTTGTATAGAATAAACGTTCTTATTCGGTTGTATCCTTGAGTATCCTGGCGAATTGCGAGACAAACAATTCGTCTTCATCAAGACTATAACAACAACTAAATAAAGAGTATTCCATAGTCGATCATCGCCAAGTTTGGCGTTGCTTATTAATTGAATACACATGAGCTGTTTCTTTTTTATAGGTTTTTTATTGACTTTAATTGTTTTCTGTATTTCATTCAAATATCTTATAAAAAGTACAGTTTGGTTCGTTTATCTTTATCATTACTCATGTAAGTATGTAACTATTGTGTGTATATTGTTGTTTTCCATTTGTTTATCAAAGTGTTCCCGGTGAAAATATCGTATGTACTCGTACTTCTAGATGGGGAGGAAGTCTATGCTATCAATCTATTTGTTTTTGTTTTATTTTGTATTGTTAAAGCGGTAACAGTTGGATGTAAGGGACGTGCATATCGACTTACTATAGTTACAGATACACATAATCCTAGATACAGATACATATGGATAATATTTAGTTGACTGTTGTGGATTTAGCTATTGTGGTTTTGATGGTTATTGTGTTTATGCTTGAGTTCTTCTGACTACTTAATATGCGAATAATCGTTTGAATCTGAGGTCGATACTCGTAACAAATTCAATTGTTTCCCTAGTTGTAGCTTTGTGTATTGTAAATGAGTGTATAATTTGTATATAATTATTTATATAGCTAACTCATCGTCATCATCATCGTATTAATGCCTTTGTATGTGTATAATTTTATGGTATATGGTATATGTATATAATTGTTTTACAATAAAGCCTGAGGCACATTTACGATTTATGTATTCATTTGTTTTACAATTGTTTTTTTTTTTTGTTGTTTGAATATTTTTTTATGTTTTGTTCTGTGTTTGAATTTTACTTTGTTTTACAAACAAATTAACAATTAAATTTGTATCTCGGTCTGTGTTCAATTCGTGATTTACTTAAATGAAATGCTGAAGTCTAACTTTGTTCAAAGTCGTAGAAACCTATAACATACTTGAATATATAAACTGAAGAGGTTGATTGTGGGGGGGACATTGTTGGTAGGCATATCAATATAAAAGTAAAAGTAAAAGTAAGAGTTATCGAATAATAGAACGGTGAATTATTGTAGTACATTAATAATTAAACTTAGAGAACTAGACACAATAAAAGAGCGACTGATAGCTCTTATCGTGCGTTTCCATTATCATTAAACAAAACACTTTCAATAACAAACAAACACTTAATTCTAATTAAAGACCGACCATCAAGACTATGGCTTAGTGATAGACATTGGGTAGAAAAATATAACAATTGAATAGAAGGAGGAAAGTTAGGAGAAATACATTATAGATATAGATAGTATAGATAGATTAGTTAATAAAATCGAAAGATACGTGTTGACAATAAGATTTGATAACAGAATTCTACACACAATTACGACACACTTGTTGTTTTTTGTTTGATAATTGTTACAGAACAAGTTGCATGTTTGTTCAGGCCCTCTTAACAATTTCTTTTTCTTCTCCTTGACTTTGTACCTTAGAACTATTATGTATAGCTTTTCTTTTTTAAAGGGGGGTTGTAAAACAATGTTGTGCCCCAAATGGGGGACCATTTAAAATGTTACATTTACATTCCATTATATTTTATATATAGTTATGTGTGTATATGTATAATTGTTTTTAAAACCGCTGCACGTTGAATTCATTCAGACTTTAAGTTCGTTTCATTTGTAAGGTTCTTTTACTATATCTTTTTTGTTTGTTTGTTTGTTTGTTTTCGTTCTCAAATCGAGGGTCAACAGTAAAAACTATGCAACTAGACAAAAAAAATGGCAAACAACATTTGCCAATTTTCTGCTTTCTTCATTCATCATGCTTAATAACAATATGCAGTATACACTGTATCTCGCCAGACATCATTACAAATACTACATCGATACATACATATATAACAAGGGCCTGAGGGATGCTTGATGATTGGTTGAGGAAGGTCTCAAGGACATGCAAAAACACGCGACATTCAACTGCCTACATTTGTTTTGTTTTCTAATGTTTTTTGGACATTTTTGAAACCAATTGGAGCTTACTTTAAATATTATTATTAGAGAGGAAGTTAGGCGTGTGCTGATAATTGCGAAGAGAGAGCTCATTGCAGGAGACAACGTTTAAAGGTACTCGTAATTGAACACAACAATTATTATTGTTAGGTAGACACAGATTCTAATCTACAGACAGGCAGATAGATAAACTTATAGCTTGTCCACATGCTGCAGCAGACATTCAACGACCTGCTCCTCTGTTTCTGGCTGTGATGTGGCTGCTGCATCTTCTGTTTTCTCCGCCTGCGTTTGAGCTTTCTCTTCGTGCAAATTCTACAAATTATCGAGCATATCGACCGCTCCAATCATGGCCTCCACATCGCTGCTATGCGGCGGCGCATCATCGATCAGCGTATCCGTGCTGAGAGCGAGGACAGCATCCGCTCCAAAAGCGGCGACAGCTGGCGAAGGCAGACTATCGATGGTGTTGCCATTGATCAGGAAATCGCGATGCAGCTCGACGGGACTGTAACGAAAGCAGGGTGTCGTTATGGGCGTTGTTGGCATCGATTTCGATATGTCCATCGCTGTACGCGAGCTATACGATTGCCCGCCATAGCCACCCACGGCGCTGGAGGTCCAATTGAAGGCGGGCGAGATGTTGAAGAACCCGCTGGCCGCATTGCAGCTGCCGTTGGTGGTGTTGAGGCTGTTGCTGTTGCAGCCCTGTTGCTGCGATTGCTGATGTGGCAACGGCGTCGAGGGCACCGAGCGGGACACTATTCCTCCCGCTGCACTGCCTGCGCTGCTGTAGCCGCTGGAGGAGCCAGCCGATGAGCTGCACGTTGTGGTCGTTTGGATGCCAGTGAACTTGCTGTTAAAGTTCGGTGAGATAAGTGCGCTCACATCCACATCGTCGTAAAGCAGACTCGCGGAGACATCGACATCGCCACCGCCCAGCTTCGACTGCTGACTGTTGCTGTTCTCCGAGAAGAGCACATCTTTCACAATGCTGGTCACCACCACATGACTCATCTGTGAATTGTAGCTGGTTGCGGGTGATTGGTTGCTGCTGCTGCGTTGCAGTTGCGACAACGGCACCGATTGCGAGCGTTGCGTTTCATTTAGCTCGATGTTTGCGCCACTCAAGGCCAGACTTGTTTCCAAATCCATCGAGTTTTGATTGACCAACAGATCGACGTTGTTATTGATGCTGCTGCTGTTGTTGTTGTTGCCGCTGCTGCCGTCGCCAAACTGGTTGTTGCCATTGAATGACCAATTGGCGCCCATGCACTGCTGCAACAGCGATGGACTCGGTGGTGCCGAGGCCGAACTGCTGCTGGGATAACTGTAGACATAGTTGCGTCTGCGTCGATGTCCAGCGCCAATCATTGGATCTCCGTTGCCGTTGTTGTCAAAGTCCAGCGACTGTTGTTTGGTTAGCAGATTGGAGCGATGTCGCATACGGGTTAATCCCGGACTTGCAAAACAGTTTTGTTGTCCAGTTGTGGTTGCTGATGTTGCTGCTGCTCCTGCGGTCGGATTGCTGCTGTTTGTGTTGGGGGAAATGGGCAGAAAAATGCAGTTTTTGTTGTTGCCATTGCTCGAGGCATTTGTTAGACTGATTTTGCGTTTGTTGCTGTTGTTTGTGTTTGTGTTTGGTGTGTTGTTGTTGTTGCTGCTGCTGCCGCGCAGCTGCTGATGTTGTTGCTGTTGTTGTTGTTGATGCTTTCGTGACATTAGTGCCAGAGACGCTGAGGCAGAACCCACAACATTTGCCGCCGCTGTCGCCACAGTTGCTGTTGTTGACAATGGCATCGAACGACGCATCTGCTGCAACTGTTGCTGTTGTTGTTGCTGCTGCAGCTGTTGGTGTTGCTGCTGCTGCTGTGGCTGCAGATGATGTTGCATCGTTGTTGCCGTTGCCGCCGCTGTGGCGGATCGTGCATTGGCCGCTGTCGCTGCCATGGCCATTGCATTGCTTAATGCAGTGGCCGCAGCAGTTCCAGCTTGTGGATTTCTGTGTTGTTCTGCTTGAGCATCTAAGGAATTCAGTTGTTTTTCCTCAGCGTCTCCTATCGGAAAATATTGAAGCAGCTCGGTATCTGGCCCCTCGGAATTCTCCTCCTCATCATCGCCGGGCAGAAAATAATCATCCAGCTCATGTTTGTCCATATTGCAAATGCTGATGACACGTTCCCGTGGCAATCCCAGATTCTCCGGCAAATCGGAGTCCTCTGCTGCTGCCGCCAATGCGGCTGCATTCTCTGCCATTATGCGCTTGGCACGCAGCAACATCATGTTGCGCGAGGCGACCTTCGGTGTACTGCTGTTCGTGTCCAGGCTGCTTGACGGGCTCACTGAGCTCTGATGATTCAACTGTGCGGGTGGACCCATCGACAACGGCGCCACAGTTGCTGCAGCATTCTCAGGCGGCGGCTGGGCAGGCGGCGGTGGCGTTGCTGCCGTTGTGGTAATCACTGGAGGCACAAGCATGGTGTTGCTGGTGCTGCCGCTGCTCGGTGAATTGGCCCAGAAGCCTTTCGTTTGTTGGGCCTTTAGCACTTTTTTGCAGAAGATGTTGCTGGTGTTGTACTCCTCGGTATCGGCCTCATCCTTGATGATCATTCCACTGGGCGATAATGGCGACTGTTGCGCCGCCTGCTCCGTTTGCAGTTCCATTAGCTTGGGCGTCAGATTGCGCACAGCATTGCTGCGCTGATCGGTGGCCAGATTCATAGGCAGCACTTGCTGTTGTTGTTGCTGCTGCGGTGGTGGCTGTTGTTGCTGTGGTTGCAGCTGCTTGATTGATGTATAGCCACCGGGCGAGTCTATAATCTCCTGCTTGATCTTTAATAACTGTTCCGTTTTGTGTTCATCGCTGGCTGCCTCCTGACTGCTGCCCGCATCCTGTGCGGCATTTGGTTGATTGCAACTCGATTCCGAAGATGTTGAGCCTTTGCGCTTCTTTTTGCGTCGCTTCTTCAACGGTCCCATATCCTGCGAAAAACACAAAGCATAAGTAAAGTTTAACAGTTAAATACATCAACAGTTTACCGCCAGCAGACGCTTCTCTTTGGGCTCACGAGGCGTGTATTTCTTGGGTGCCAAGCCGCCCATAATCGCTGCATTGTTGGTCTTGATGCGAGTGGCCAATTCAGCAACGCTGTCCAGCTTCGTGTTGAGCAGTTTTTCGGCCCAATTGCGCACCACATCCCAGGAGCCATCGTTCTCTGTACCAGCTCCCAAGCTGCCTGCTGCGCTGGGCGATCTGTTTAACTGCTGCGCTGCGCTGGCTTCATTGAACTCAGCCTCATCCAGCGGCTCATCCTTGCACAACTGCGGCAGCTGTGGTGGCGTCAGTTTGGTGGTCTTCCGCATGGCCGCATAGCAGTAGCGAGAATTGCCACGCGTGCCCAAGCGACGAGGACGCACGCCGGGAAACACTTGCTTCATAACCTTGCCAAAGTCCGCCGTGGACAGCGGTTTGATGCTCAGGCGTTCGCAGTAGGCGCTGCAATTAGATAAAGAACAATGAAATGCAACTCATCTTAAATGCTTATTAGCTCGATGCTTACATGTAATCATTGTAAACGTCCTGCTTTGGTATGGACACCTGAGCATCGTGCTCCAGATGGGAACGCACCCAGTTGATGGTATGATTAATCTCAGAGCGCGTGCCCAGCGGATTCTGTGGTTGTCTCAAAGGATCTGTGTCTGCGCTTTCTCCAGGCAAACGCAAATAGAGAAAGAGTTTCTCGATGGGTTTTAAGCCCGACACGCTCTCTAAGATTTGGGCAATTTGCAGCTTAGCAGCGTCACTGCAACAAATGAAGATTGTTTAAATATCTTTTTAGGTTGTTAGTGGACAGGTTACTCACTCGAGACTGGCTTCGATGACCTGCTGCACTCGTCGCATCTTCTCATCGTCACTAGACAAAGCGCTCATCACATTCTCCGCAATGGTGGCATTGATTGCGCCACTGGGCGCTACAGCTGGTGCCGCTGCAGCTCCAGCTTCACTGGGATGCGGATGTGCTGGTGGAGGATGCCTTGCCACTGTTGTTGCTGTTGCAGCTGCTGGTGACACTGCTGCATTTGCAGCAGCATTTGCATTCATTGCGTGCATGATTTTGCCCAGATCCAAATTGGCATTGCTCAAATTGAAGGCATTGACAAACGCCAGATTACCAGCAGCTGAAGCCGCCACAAAGGGATTCGGTGTAAGAACTGAAGTGGCGCCTGCGGCAGCAGCTGAGCCAGGCGAAGGCGTTGGCGTCATATTTGGAAACACGGGCGGCACAAAACCACCACTAGGAGCAGGTACATTTGTGGTTGTGGAGGAGGGCGACACCTGCGCCGCTTGCAGGTGTGGCTGATGCAGTGGCGATGATGCCACTATGGTTAAAGGTGATGATTTTGCGGGTAGCGTATGCGGATGCATGTGAAGCGGTGGCGCCTGAAAGCGTCCAGAGGTGTATGTGGGAATGTCCGTGTGAATTGGTCCCGTGGGTGGCGGTGGCACCGCAATGGGAATGCCATATGGACTAGTTGCAGTTGCCTCATATATGGAATTGCTACTTGAATTGGGATTTGGATTGGGTTGCTGATGTTTTGTTGGGCTTCCTGCTGCCCCCGCCGCTGCTGCTGATTTCGTCGTCCACTGCGCACCACTAAGCTGGCCATGCTTTTCGGACATGTTAGCAGGCTAGGCTAAGGCCACCAGCAACCACAGCTGTGTTGCTCCTCCACCACAGCACAGCACAGCACTCTTATAAGACTTTCTAATTTGCACGTCACTTGTGATTTTCGTTTTGTTTTGTGTCTTGTTATTCTTTCCACTTGTTATTATTGCTCTCGATTCGCTTGCAAGTTCAAAGCTTACGCACTAAATACGAAATTATACGCTGACGACGCGACGCGTGTGCTTTAGGAGATGAAGATTGCGAAGTCGATAACTGGCGCGACGGACATTTTGGCGACGACGGAAGATACGACGGATGTGAACGACGACGACGACAACGACAACGCAAGATAATAAACCATTTTCGCTGCGCTGCTAAGCGAGTGTAAAGCACGCACACGCCGTCAACGCCACGATGAAAATTCCCGTTTGCTTTTGTTGTAATTCCAATACGCGCACCCTATTTTCTAATAAGATAATTACAAAATATATTGGAATAATCCATTTTTTCGCGGAGATAAGAGTCTCCGTTCCTTCTGCGTCTCGAAAAATACACACGTTGTGTGACCAAATTCCGAAGCTATGTAATGTGCTAAATGTACTAAGAGCACACAATTGTAAACACTGTGTTGCACTTCGATAATTTTGTTGAGGCTTGGTACGCTGTTCACATAAGACATGCGGCTCGCACCTTAGATTTTGATAAAAATAGCAATCAATTTATAATTTCTAGAGCAAAATATTATCATTGAAGTTGTAATATTGTATTGTATTCTTGCAGTTGGTAGTTTACTACGAAAGAAGACTCCTTTTTTAAATTGTGTATTTTATTTGTATATACAAAATGACTGTTAAAATACATCGGATAAGTGGTAATAAAGTAAACATTTAAAATTGATTAACGTTAATACAGTGCGGCAATTATTTAAACTATCCAACTCGTTCTAATCATTAATCATTAAATAAATGTTATCAATATGTGTTATCGATAACAAAGTAGTAGTCGTTATCGCTACTCAGGAAAAATGGCGATTTATTAAGACGACAGACGCTTTACCTTTACACAACACAGACAGCAATTTTAACACTAAAATACTGTTCTAGACAGAAAATTAAACAAAAAATGCGCGGCGAACTTGGAACAAATATTTGCCGAGTGTGCCTGGAACCCAACCAGCGCTTACAAAGGATTGATGAATCACGTGAGGAAGGCGAGGAGACACCTAATGAAATGCTTATACAGCTGCTGGGCATTTCATTCAGCAAGGTAAGTTTTAATAATGCAATGTAAATTGTAGTAAAGTTTCAAAAATTATATCATTATTATCACAATTGCTTACTGTAGTTAAATGGCAAAGAACAAATTCCCGATGGAATTTGCAAGCAATGCAAAGTGGAGCTCAACATGGCATTTCAGTTTCGTGAGAAGGCGCTACGCAAGCAAGCAGAAATCGAAGAATATTGCCGCGAACTCGGACTATTGGACGATGGCGACGATTACCTGGTTAAGGAAGAACAGCATCATCATCAGCAAGCCGAGGACGAAGAAATGAATGAATTTGTGATTAACGAAACACCCTGTGGTGAAGCTGAGGCCGATGATGGTGCACAAAATGATGAGTATCTGGAAGTAGATGGCACGCATGAGCAGCAGGAAGTCATCACCGATGACATCGAGTACTTGGAGGATAACTATACCATTGAAATGAATCCGGAACACGAGGATGTTGTGCTTGAAGCCAAATACGATGACACTGCCACAACATCGGATATTAAACTGCGTCGTGGGCGCACACGTTTGGGCTTAAATGTGCTGAAAGCAGATCATGAGGTCCAGCAGACTTATGAGATATCTACGGCAAACGCAGATATGAAACCACGACGAAGGCGAGTACGTGCTGGTCTGAATTCGTTGCGCACTTCGGATGGCACAGAGAAGGGTGGCTACGTCTGTGATGTTTGTGGCAATTTCTATGAGAAGCGTGGACGAATGATGGAGCATCGTCGACGCCACGATGCAGTTTATCAATACCAGTGCGAGTAAGTTTTTGCTGACTAATTATTATTAAAATTATGAGATACAAGAACATACAAATTCTTCACCTATTCATTGCAGACTCTGTGATGCCAAGTTCCAAGTGCGAGAACAGTTGCGCAAACACATGTATTCGCATACGGGCAGTAAACCCTTTAAGTGCAGCTACTGCAGTCGCCAGTTCTTTTACGAGAGCGTACTGAAGTCGCACGAAAAGTAAGTATGGTTAACTGATTTTGTATTCTTTCTCTCCTATCAATTCTGTTCATTTCTGCTTCAGTGTGCATCGTGGCATCAAACCTTATGTGTGCAAGGTCTGTGACAAGGCATTTGCCTACGCTCATTCACTGACCAAACACGAGCTGATACACTCGGACATCAAGCTGTATCGCTGCGATTATTGCCAAAAGGATTTCCGATTGTTACATCATATGCGACAGCACGAGGAGACCAAATGTCATCAGAATGCGGTGATGCTGGCCGAAACACTTAAATACGAACGCGAAGAGCAAGAAGTGGAGCTGCTTGCGGTGGAGGATGTTAAGTTTCGATTGTCCCAGCAAAATATGATCGCATAGTAATTTCTTGGAGCATCACAAACAATATCCACATTTTACTCTTAAGTAGTGCTGCATTATAAAATTATAAAATCAAACCTAATCTTTTAGGTCTACTATGCAACATAATTTTGTTCGATTCGTTTTAATTATAACCTAATCATAAGGTCAGTGAAGGTAATAAAACTATGCTACTAATCATAATATAATTCTGACAAAAATAGCTTTAAAGTTTTTAGTATTCCACATCCATAAATTTGAATTGAAGGGGAATGTTTGGCACACTTATAAGCTGACTTTTGAAAGCTTTCTCCGTCGAGTGATTAAACTCAATATAAAAATTTCGAATAAGTCGCGCAATACCCAGCTCCAATTCCATTTCGACAATTCTTTTGCCAATGCACATGCGTGGCCCAAAGCCAAAGGGCAAATAGATAAAAGGATTGCTTGGTTTAAGAGCATTTGGACACTTGCTCTCAGTGCTTTGCTCTTTTGTCTGGCGAAGCCAACGCTCTGGAAGAAACTCTTTGCTCCTGGGAAAGTACTGGTCATCCATATGTAGGCCTTGGGACGTCATTATAACAGCTGTTTCTTTTGGTATCTGATAACCATTTAACACTATATCTGATTTGATGACACGGCTGTTGCCGGGAATCAAGGGAAAAAAACGCAGTGACTCCTTGATGCAGGCCCGCAAATATGGCATATTATTTAAGGAGGCTTCTGTGAAATCCGAGTCCTTATTGGGCAGAATGCGGAGCACTTCTTCGCGTAGTTTTGCCTGCTTTTCGGGATTTTTGGCTATGGATAAGAGACAGCCGGTAACAGCGCTTGTTGTCTAGAGTAAAAGAACATCAGTTTTGACTTCATTATTATGATATAAACATTGTGAATCTTACCGTATCCACGCCAGCCATGATCATGTCCATGGCCATCACAGTGGCAATCTTCTTGTCGATTTTCAACAGTTTCTCCAACACACTCTTTTCGTGCTCTGGCTTTTCTGTAGGTTCGTGCTTCAAACGCTCGAGAGCTTCGTTGACAAAGTTCCCACTCACTTCCTGGATGTTGTCCAAGGCTTGCATAGCCCGCTTAAATTGCGGCGATGGTAAGAATCGCCAGAAAGATGGTCTTAGTTCAATTTTAGCTGCCAAGGCAAAATATTGATTGATGCTATCAAACAGTTTCCTTAGTTGAGGATCATTGCGATTCTTATTTATCAGTCCCAACTGTTTATCCAGAGCCACTACTGAAACAGATTCCAAGGTCCATCGATTGATTTCCTCCTCAAAATTCTCGGGTACCTCTAAGGTGTGGCGATCTCTGATTTCACGAATTCTTTTAAAGGTATAAAATTACATTTGCAATTTGATTATAGTTAATCATTTATTTATAATCATGTAAATAAAGTATTTAACTTACCGCTGAATGAATTCCTTGTTGACGTTCGACAACTTTTGGTAATAAAGTCGCACAATTTTCGGTTGCAGCATGACGGGATTGACTGTGAAGCGAAATTTGGCCCACATTTCACCATCTCTGTAAGACAATACTTAATAGTTTGACATCAATAATTCTTCTCTTTCTACTCACGTGGATAAGATGCCCTCAATGCCCTGATAAAAGTCCTTGCGATATTGGCTGCGATGAAAGTCCATTATAGATTTACCCTGTCGCTGTGGCCAAGGTCCTTCAACTCGTACGATTTGCTCGAAATGAGCCGGATCATTTGTAAGGAGATACTCTTCTTTGCCTAAAATGCCCGGCACTCTGTAGAGCGTACCAAGACGCTTGTGCAGATCCAACATGACGTAGGGGAACTCCTTCTTATAGTATCTTCCACCTGGCAGCATATAAAGCAGGAACTGCGCCTTACTCACTTTGGGTATCGTATTATATGGTCTTGGTCGTTGACATTCCGATGCCGCTTCAATTTTCCCTGCACTCGCTGTACTTGCAACACATATTTGTTGACACTAAACAATAACAATAAACAAATAAATGACTGTAATCTGAAGTGCAATAAACAAATTTCAAACCTGTTGCAGTGGTAAAATTTGTAACAATTGTCGAAGTTTAGCTTGCCGACCAAACATAGTGCTGTTGTGTCTAATTTGGAACTGAGCGCTGAGTTATTCAACTGTAAAGTTGTTATGGTCTTGTCAGAGATTCATTGAAAGAGAGCGAGAGAAATGTAAAGTTTTTTTTTGTGATTATGAGAGAGTTCCAAACTTGTTCTAAATGTAAATATGAAAAAAGAAGATAACACGTCGAAGATAAAATACTCTTTTTTTTTGTGATTTAGATTTTCAAAGTAATAAAAAGATTTATTTTAACTCTATTTTATAATACTATTATCTTTCAGTATTCCACATCTGCAAACTTAAATTTCAACGGAATGTTTGGTACATTTATAATCAAACTTTTAAATGGTTTCTCCGCTGGGTGATTAAACTCGATATAAAAATTACGAACAAGCCGAGCAATGCCCAACTCCAGTTCCATCTCGACAATCCGTCTACCGATACACATGCGAGGTCCATACCCAAATGGAAGATAGATAAATGGATTACTTGCTCTCATCGAATTTGGACATTTGCCACCCGCAACTTTTTGATTGTTCGATCGTAACCAACGCTCCGGAAGAAATTCCTTGCTTCTGGGATAGTTTTCGTCACTCATCGTAAGTCCATGGGATAGCATTATAATTGCAGTATCTTTGGGTATTTGATAACCATTAAGTACAATGTTCGATTTGATAATACGACTGTTGGCTGATAATAAAGGATAATGACGAAGTGCTTCCTTGATGCAGGCTCGCAAATATGGCATATTCTTCATGGAGTCTTCTGTGAAATTAGATTGCTTTTCAGGTAGTAAACGAAGCACTTCCTCTCTTAGTTTTGCTTGCTGTTCCGGATTTTGTGCAAGGCACAACAAACAAGCTGCAAATGTGCTAGCAGTCTAGGAAGCAAATGTTGATTAGGTAATCTCTAAGCTCAAATATTTATATTAATTTCGTCTTACCGTATCCACTCCCACCAACATCATGTCCATGGCCATGACAGTAGCAATCTTCCTATCAATCTTTAGTAGCTTTTCCAGTACACTCATCTTATGTTCAGGTTTATTGGATGATTCGCGTTCTAAGCGCTCCACAGCTTCATTTACATAGCCAACAGTTAGTTCCTGAATAGTGTCCAAAACCCGCATAGCTCTCTTGAATAATGGCGTGGATATATAACGCCAAGGGGAAGGCTTAAGTTCAATCTCAGAACCAAGAGCGAACACTTCAACGAGACTATCCAAGAGTTTCTTTGCTCGCGGATCATTGCGATTGTCTTTAAAAAGTCCCAACTGTTTATCCAAGGCAATCACTGAAACACACTCCAGAGTCAAGCGGTTGATTTCGTCTTCAAAATCATGAGGCACTTCAAAGGTGTTGCTATCGCGTATCTCACGAATGCTTTAACATATAAAAGAGTATTGCTATTTTTAAGAAATTTAAGATTAATAAGTTTACCGCTCAATAAATTCCTTATGCACATTTGCCATCTCTCGATAATATAATCTAATAGTTTTGGGCTGCATCAGAATGGGATTGACAGTGTAGCGAAATTTTGACCAAGTTTGTCCCGTGCTGAAATTAGTAAACTACTTAGTACTACTGTATGTTATTAATTTGAATAACCTACGTGGAAACAAGTCCTTCGACGCCTTGATAAAAATCCGATTGGTGCTTGTTTCGGTGATAGTCTAATATTGACTTGGCCTGTCTTTCCGGAGAGGATCCCTCAGACCGATAAACTCGCTCGAAATGAGCTGGATCACTGCACACAAGATACTCCGCCTTGCCCATAATGCCTGGCAATCTGTAGAGTGGTCCATGTCGGCGATGTAAATCCAACATCATGTCTGGAAACTCCATTTTCGCATATCTGCCACCGGGGAGCATATAGAATACAAAGTTCAATAGTCCCACTTTTGGAATTTGTTCGAATGGTCGAGCCTGCTCCCACTTCGTATATTTAGTCCTTAGTTCCGTTGAAACACATATTTGTCGCCGCTAATCGAAGATATTTTTAACTATATATTTCGATATAGTAAAAATCTTTACACACCTGCTGTATTCTTGTTGTTCTTAACAATTGTCGGAGCTTTGTGTGGGGTCCTAACATTCTGCTGTCGTGCTTAACTTTGAACTGCGTATAAAGCTAATCAACCTCAGAGTTTATAAGCTTGTTGCATTCATACGTTTAATTGCTTATAAATATTGATATGATATAGTAAAAGATTTGAACTTACACTACACAGCAAGGACAAAATCTTAAGATACATTTTTGGGTGATCTTGATATATTGATGCTGATATTTCATATCTAATTTTTCTTTTTATTTTATATTGTTACTATATTTTATACATTTTTCAAATCATATCAATAAAATATAAATGATTTTTTTAAGAAATTACTTGTATAGCCATTTCACTCGTATCTTATCATTAAAAACATTTCAAAAGTGATATTAAAATGATTAGTAAAACTTTTATTTATCAACAAAGGCATATCAGCGATAGCTTATCAGAGAGATATAGCCGTAACGGTCAAACATATAATAAAAACATGTATTATCTTTTTACACTAGTGAGTATCTAATCTATATTTTATTGTCAAAACGCAAAAAGTTGGGTCTGCTCAGTTTTCTACATCGGTGAATTTGAATTTCAGGGGAATGCAAGGCACATTAATAAGCAGATTCTTGAACGGCTTTTCCATGGAGTAATTGTACTCGACATTATAGTTGCGAATAAGTCGAGCGATGCCCAACTCCAATTCCATTTCGACAATCCTTTTGCCAACGCACATGCGAGGACCAAAACCAAAGGGCAAGTAGGAGAAAGGATTTGTGGTTTTAAGGTCAACAGGACATTTGCCTTCGGTAGCTTCTGTCTTGGACTGACGTAGCCAACGTTCGGGCAGATATTCCTTGCTCCTGGGATATAGACTGTCATCTTTATTGAAGCCAAGGAAGGACATTATCACAGCCGTTTCCTTTGGAATCTGATAACCATCTATAATCACATCTGACTTGGTCACTCGTATATTTCCCGAAGTCAAGGGATAAAAACGAAGCGCTTCCTTGATGCAAGCTCGCAAGTAGGGCACATTCTTCATGGAGGCTTCTGTGAAATCGGAATCCTTATTGGGTAAAATGCGCAGAACTTCTTCGCGCAGCTTTGCCTGCTTTTCAGGATTCTGGGCTAGACACAGCAGGACACCAGTGAAGGTCGTTGTTGTTGTATCGACGCCAGCCATCAGCATGTCCATGGCCATGACAGTGGCAACCTTTTTGTCAATCTTCAGAAGCTTTTCCAGTACACTTTGTTCGTGCTCTGGTTTGTTGGATGGCTCGCGTTCTAAGCGATCCAGAGCCTCGTTAACGTAGCTCACAGTGACTTCCTGGATATTGTCAAGGATTCTCATCATTTTCTTGAAACCGGGTGTGGGAATATAACGCCAAAGTGAAGGCTTTATTTCAATGTCGGCAGCAAGAGCAAAGAAATCGGTCAGATTCTCGAAGAGCAGCTTGGCGCGTGGATTATCGCGATTTGTGTTGATCAAACCCAATTGCTTATCCAGAGCAATCACAGAAACTGATTCCAGCGTCCAGCGATTGATTTCCTCCTCAAAGGTATCGGGCACCTCGAAGGTTGTGCTGTCGCGTATATCTCGAATGCTTTTAAAGGGATATCAACAAATGTAATACACATTTTTTAACTATCTCAATGTTTTTAGTTACCGCTGAATGAATTCCTTGTTCACATTCGACATCTTTTGGTAATATAGACGCACTGTTTTCGGCTGCATCATGACAGGATTGACTGCGGAACGGAACTTCGACCATACTTCTGCTTGACTGTAAAATATTCATTTAAAAATTCCCTTAAGTGGAAGATTTTATAGTTACTTACGTGGCTATGAGGCCTTCAACGCCCTGGTAGAAATCCTTTTGATACTTATTGCGGTGGTAATCCACGATCGCGCTGCCCTGTCGCTCTGGCCAAGGTCCTTCAACGCGAAAAACGCGCTCAAAATGACTCGCATCATTCGATACAAGCATCTCGTCCTTTCCCATGATGCCCGGCAGTCTATAGAGATTGCCTTTACGCTGATTCAGATCACCCATGATGCTGTCAAATTCCTTTTTGTAGTATTTCCCACCGGGCAGCATGTTGCCCACAAAGTACGCCAGGCTCACTTTGGGTATAGCTTTATAGGGGCGTGCCTCATCCCACTCCACTCGCTTCGATTCGGTTGCCTCTGTTTCTGCAACATTGACACTGGCAGCACTCGTTTGTTGCCGCTGTTCAATATAAATGCGTAGTCCAATAATTGTATGTATATCAAGTAGATATTGAAACAAACCTGTTGTATTGCTGTGACTCGTATCAGAGGTCGAAATTTGGCGTGTTGAACAAACATTTTGATTGCGTACTCGCTGGGAGACTGAGCGCAGAGCTGGCGAACTTCGCAGTTTATATGGTCAACGAACAAGCTTTTTTAATTTGAGTGTTTACTATTGATACGACTGTGAGAGATAGGGAGAGCGAGCCAGAGAGCGGATGAGATCGATGGTTAATTGCTGTCAGCATGACACGCCAAATGATAACAATGTTTGTGTGGACGCTCAGCGAGTAAAAGCTTTGCGATATTAACTGTGTGATTATTAGAGCTTTTCATTAATACTCTTTATATTTTGTTTACAATTCAAATATTGAATACTCTTTGAAAATGAAATGGTTGTAAAGAAATTATAAAAAAATAAGCAAAGTTTTCAATTTGAA
Source organism: Drosophila nasuta (assembly GCF_023558535.2). Taxonomy (NCBI): domain Eukaryota; kingdom Metazoa; phylum Arthropoda; class Insecta; order Diptera; family Drosophilidae; genus Drosophila; species Drosophila nasuta. The sequence continues at coordinate 30,242,631 of NC_083456.1, forward strand.
CTTTATATAGATAATATTTGCACACACAGTAATTGTTACTATATTGCTTAAACTACTTTGTATGGTAGAGTATAACTTTTGTGATTCACATAGTACGTAGTAAAGATAGTAAACATTATAGCGAAAAACCTTATCAAACCAAAACAGGCGATTTGTTATTCTGATATTTCTGCTGCGCGGCAAACTGTATTGACAAGCTAATAAACTCTGTTTAGTTTCAATAAATGTATACATATAATATATGTGTTTATATATTTTTGATTAGTTCATCTCTGGCACTTATGCTCTTCTCTCTTTCTTGGCTATCTTCAGTGAGAGTAATTCATTTTGATTTGATCATAGTAGTTGATTTAAACATTTCCAATTAATTGAATCCAAGTTCAATCGACATATCAAACAGAATAGTTAAGAATTTTCCATTTTATTTATTTGCATATTGATAGATGTACAGTACATTGTAAGCTTATGTATGGATATTCAAACAAACACCAATGTTTTTTATTCTTTACAAACCGAAGTTGACTTTCAAATTATTTGTAGTTCTCAACGGTTGTTGTGTAATAAGTAATAAGTAATGTATAAATAGCTGCATATAGAGTAACTAACATTTAAGAATAAACTAGAATTAATTAAAGTTTCACTGCTGACAGAATTATTGCTGCATATTTTTCATATTTTTTTTACAAGACAATTTCCGCGCGTTGTTCGAGTTTGGCACGCTGGGGCAAAGAAGTGTACAAAGTAAGGGCTAAAGGCATTGTCGGATCGTCTTCGTAGTTTTTATCGTAATTGCAAATAGATTTGATCTTTCGACGTATAGTATAATATATGTATCTAGATATGGAACTCTTGCAAGTTCGGGCGTATATCAACTAAACTAATCAAAGGACTAAAAGCATATGATAAACTTGTATAATAAATATTATTTAGCTTTGCTCGTAATTAAGTTATAGATTATTCATGTTGCTGTTGTTGTTGCTGCTGCTGCTGTTGATAGCTGCACACTATCTTGGCCGCATCGTTCATCATCTTGGCCGTGGAGCGTACCAGGAACATCAGATGACATTCGTCGTAGACTGTTAATTCGACTCGGGTGCGCACCAGTCCATGGAGAACTGTGGCTCGCTCCAGATCCAGCCAACGTTGCAGTGCCAGCTCACGTTCCTTGGTGACGCCGGTGAGCGCCACATCCGAGGGACCCCAGAGCACAAACTCCAGCACGGACTTGGCCTTGGACAGCGACTCGGCACGCTCCTGTTGCAGTATGTCGGCCAGTATAGGAGTGATCTTGGTGGCGGGCAGCATGTCGGTCAGCGCACCGTGAGCGCACTTGCAGAGCGTGCCCATGGGCTCATCGTCATCGTTGTTGTTGCTGCAATAAGTATAAAGGTTAGTTAACTGACAGCCGTAGTTATTTAATGCTAGACTTACCCTTGCAGCACGCAGAGACGCGCCTGTGCATCCTTGTTGTCCATGTCCTTGGACAGCACCACATTGGACAGACTCAGCGGCGTCTCCTCGATGGCCTTGGCCTGTAGATTCTTCATGCCATTGACCAGCTGCAGCATTATGAATGCCACCTCTCGCGTCATCACATCATCAAAGGCAGGCATGGGACTGGGTGTGTTGTTTGTGCTCTCCTCGCCACCATTGACAGCTGCATTGATGGACGACGTCGACTCTTCGTTCAATGTGCTCAGATTTTGCACTGAGACCACATTGCGCAATGCATTGCTAGCGCCCGCCTCCTTCAGGCCACTCAGATTTGGTATTGAGCCGCGGAAATTGAAGTTGCTCTTGTCCAGCACTTGAGACTTGCCCTTGAGTATGGCGCCAATCGATTGCAATGTCTCCAGCTGTAGCCTGGGCAGCACTGAGATGGTTGCCTGCAGCAGTGTCACCTCTGTGGTAGGCATCAATGGCAGCTGGTAGCTGGGCACCAGATCGCAAAACTCGGTAATCGGATTGAGCACATCGCTAACGCCGCCCGTCAATTGGCTCAGTTCGCCACCGACGCCGGCCAGCTGATTGCAATCGGCCGAGAGGGCCAAGGTAACTGGCGATGTGGTCCAGAGTGCAGCATGGAAGGCCTTCTTGCCCACCACAAAGGCCTGGGCGCCGTCCAGTATGCTAAAGTCCTCGAAACGCAAATTAATGGCATTGGCCAGCGGTCGCAAAGCGGCGGGCACAACTGGCGTTTGTTGTAGCTGTTCGTAGAGGAAGTTAAGGATTAGTTGAGCTTGTTTAAGTGGGTGTATTTTAAAGAGTACTCACCTGATCGAGGACCTGGGCAAGTGCCTCGTGGTTGGCCACCACCACAGCTGTGTAGTTATCCTCGATGGTCTTGTGCACGACACTGCGTCCTTTGCGCATGCGCAAACGATTCGTGGCCTTGCTGCGGTTCTTGTTGCCCTGAAAGAAGGGTTTAAATGTTAGTAAGATTTTGTGGAGTGAATGGAGATAAGTTCCACTTACCATTGGCATGCCCCAGACGCTGTCGTTGATGTCCGTGGCAACATCGCCGCCAGCCTCGCTGCCATAGTAGCTGTACGGCGCATAGATGTCGAACTCGCCCACCTCGCTGCCCGCATACGAGGCGGAGATGACGCGTGGAATGTTGGCTGTGAATGGGAATTAAACTCAAGTTAGTAAAGGAATAGAAATTGAAATTAATTCAAGACTCACCCAAGCTGTTGTTTAGGCCATAGTTACGCACTGGGCCGTACTCGCTGCGCGTGTAGCTGGCTATCGAAGCGGTGTCCGAGTAGATGTTGTTGCTGGTGTTGCGTCTGCTCGTCTGGTTGAGTCGTTGTCCTGCCACATTGCTCAGATCGAGATTGCTGCTGCGTGTTGGCGGCATCGGAGGCGTCGCTGTGGCAGCAGTTGTTGTGCTTGGTGTTGTTTTGTTGCCGCTGCTGTTGTCGTTGCCCATTTTGACCAGTTCGTACATGTTCTCATAGTCGCGTTTGTCCTTCAAATAACTGTCGATGGTGCTGTTGATCTTGCGCACTGAATCTTTCAAGCTGCTGCGCTGTGCCGTGTCCGTGGCATCGTGAGCACGCTGCTCAAAGATCTCCAGCTTGCTCGATATCGACATCTTGGTCTCAGCCTTCTTGGGCTGCCGCTCGAACGTGCTGGTGCGACTGTTGATGGTCGATGTGGCTGTCGTGGTTGTGGAATTGAGTGCACCTGTTGGGGGCTTCTCGTAGAGGACACTGTTGGTGGCCGCCTTGGACTGATCGGCCGTTACATTCTCACCGTTTGACGAGCAAATGGAGATAGTATCGGTAAGTATGCCGCGCTTACGGACCAGTTCCAACTGCGCTTCACGCTCCCGCATGCTCGCCGTGCGCTCCGGCTTGCGGGGCGCTATCGAGGAGCGGATTTCACCTGTAATTAAAGGCAGGGAAAAAGTCATTGATTAGGAAAAGATATGACAGAGATTGTAAAAGGAATTGTCAGACAATATTGGAATGGAGATCTTAATGTCTTTTATATTATGTTGAATCCCTTAGTTGGCAACTATAAAATATTGTTAGTTCACTGAAGAATATTTGCTCTTTAAAATTGAGTTTATTGTAACCCTATTTCATTCCTATAGAATTCTTTTACTGTATAGCATAATTTTGTTTTTGTTTAACAGAAATCTTTTAAATATCTTTAACTTTTTGTCCCATTGATGATCTTTAAAATCTGAATTCAAAACACCTCATTAATTAGCTGATTTCTATAGATAATTGAGGCTTCTGCATTTTAGCATCTTTTTGTAGATTTGATCACATCTAACTGACTCTTTTTTGCAGCTCATGATTTAGCCATAAGTTATTCGGTTATCAGGGCTAACAGTTGGCTGCATAATCTGCGACACTAATTATGATTTTGACCCAAATTCAACGGCAAATTACAATTCGCGTAATGGTGGACAGACGAAGTCAGACTGCGACCGCAGCTGTGCCCCAAGATGTCTAACAAATTGCTTTGGCTTTACCACGGCCAGAGTCTCAGTCTTAGCTACAGCCACTGATGAGCTGCCCTCCCCTCGTCTCTTCTCACTTTGCCACTTCAGCAGCTGGAGCAGCAGCAGGTGTAACAAGTTCTCGCCACATTGGCCTGACCACAAAATGTCAGCTAAGAAATGGGTCTCAACGATTCCAAACTCTTTCACCGCCAAGCGATTCTCGTTTCGCCAGTTTTCTTCTTGTTGGATGTTCTATGGCTAAGCATTCACCTGTGGTTACCTCATTGGCTCTGTCTCTGTATCTGGCTTTGGGCTTTGGTTTGTTTTCATTTCGATTTTGCGTCGTTGTTGTTGCTGTTGTTGCTGTTCATCTGTAAAACCGACCGCATACTTTGGCTGGCTCACTTAACCTACTTTAATCTGGCTACCTGGCGATGAGACGACGACTTTGGCTCTAACACTGGCCATAAGCACGCGAGATCGTTGTGTGCCCGTTATATTGATTGAAATGCGTAACTTGTTTTGCCTCGCTTCGGTTCTACTTTCAACATTCTTGTCGATAAGAAGAAGAAGAAGAAGGTGCCACCAACACTTGGCAGCACGCTGCTCCACTCGAGAGACTTCGAGAGACCCTTCAGACCCACATTCTGAAGGTCGCAGTGAACGTGATCTGTTTGCGCTTTCTATTCTCCTCGAGTGGAACTGGATCACGACGACCTGGGCGACACCCACAACGTGAAGATGTGCTTGGCATTTGATTAACCAGTGTCCCATTGACACACTTGTCACTTACCCAAATTGGCATAAACATTGTCCGCCTTGGATTTGATGGAACCTCCAGCATTGGGATTGCCGCTAATCTTGACGGAATCCACGCTGCTTGAACTCAACGTTGCTGTCAACTCTGTTTTCTGCTTGCGTCGCAGTTCGGCGCTTTTGGGCGGCGGTGGGCGTGCCGGCTTGTTGACCTCATGGGCGCGTTGTCCCTCGCTGGCACGCAACGGAGGCGCTGGCGGCTTGGCGGTGACCACAGCAACTGTTTGTGCTGAGACCGTGTCGCTGGTCTTGGTGATATCCTTGACCACTTCAACGGCCGTGGGATTAATGTCAATGGGGTGAATGATAACCAAGCGAGGTTTTCCTACCACGCTGCCATCGTCTCCGGTGCAAATCTCAGTGTAGACGCTGTTGTCCTTTTTGGAGAGCGGCTCGTTGGCCTTGTTGCCATTGCTGCCCATGCGCAGAAACTTTTTGATGGAGAACTTGGACTTTTGCTTCTGCGGCGGCGATGCTGTGGGTGACTTCTTGCTGCTGCCGTGTGGCTCCGTGAGGCCAGCAGCAGCCAAACACTCCTCGGACATCGAGAGATGTCGCTGATTGCGTGGCGTTGGCTCTGGAGTCAAAGGTTGCTTCAAATTCAGCACTGAGCTGGCGGATTGCAGCTGCAGTTGCTTGGCTGCATTGGCGCGCTGCATCACAAAGGTGTTGAGACTACGGAACTTGGGATTGATGACGGCACGTTCGCGTTTATCCTTCTCACGTATAACAGGGGCTGCAGCTGCCACTGGCGGCTTCTTGGTGTAGAGGTTGCTGGAAGTTGCTGATGTGGTTGCTGTTGTGCTTGTCTCTGTTGTTGTGCTTGTTGCTGTGGCTGCTGCTGTTGTGGATGGCTCAGCGGCAGCTGCTGCCTCCACCTTCGAGGCCTGCTCGAACTCAACTACCAAGCTGTAGTCACGCTCCGGCGTAGGCGGTGCGCTCAGCTTTGGCTCCGGCGGCGGATTCGGCGCTTTGCCCTTCTTTAGCTTGGCATCATCATTCTTGGCTGACTCAGCGGCCGCAGCTGCTGCTGCTGCTGCCAGCAGATTCTCACTCGATTTGGAGATTGCTGTCTGCAGTTGGCTGATGAATTGTTGCTCAGCGCAGCTCGGCTGACGCTTGCTCATAAAGCTCTTCATGGGCAGCGGACTGACGCCATTATTGCTGCTGCTGCTGTTGTTGCTGCTGCTGACCAATGGCTTTGCAGGCAACTCTGGTTTCTTAAGGCCATGTAGGAAAGAGGGACGTGCATCGCATTTCATGGGCGGCGGAGGTGACTTTGGCAAAGCGGGCAACTGTTGCTCTATTGTCGTAGACTCCTGTTGCTTCGATTGCTGTTGCTGTTGCTCCAGTTTGTTGTCGGGATCTGCACTTCCGTCGGGTTCGCCATGCAGCTCACGGCTCTTGACCGCCGCCTGGTTGCTCGATTGGTCGCCAATCTGTATGTCCTCGTAGTCCGAGTTGTTGGTGCTCGCACTCAGCTTCTTCTCCACCAGCGAACGCTGTTCAATGCCACCTTTCACTCCGCCATTTGGCAGATTCTTGTACTCGCTGCCAATGCTGATGCCAATGCCCGAGTCTGACTCGCTGCGTATCATGTTGTAGGCATTCTCCTCATCGGAGCTGCCATCGAAGCTGCTGCCTGTGGAGTCCAGAGCATCGTCGGAGCTGCACTTTGTCACAATGAGACCATCCGAGGTGATTTTGCTGGTCATAAAGTTGCCCTCGTGCAGATTGTAGCTGGCAGCGCGTGTCTTCGAGCTGAGCAACATGTCTGTGATATACTGCGAACTCGAGTAGTGAGAGGTTGTGGTCTCTGTAGAGGCGCTGGCCACGCCCACCTGTTCGCTGAACTTGCCATCGGGCAGATTCTCGTAGCTGAGCTGCGTTTCGACGACATCGTAGTAGGCGGAGACGCCGTTCTCCGTGTCGGAACAGTTGCTGTCCGTGTCGGAATATTTGTGGCACACGTTCACCTTGGGCTTCGTTTGATCCTTGGTTATGGGCGCGTTACGCGCGATTGGCTTCTTAAGGTCGAGAAATGGCTTCGGCGAATCGCTGAGTGCGCTCAGTTCGAATTTGATTTTGCTGCCGCTGCTGTGGTTGTTGCTGCTAGCAACAGTTGTTGTTGTGTTGGCTGTGCTAGAGTTGCTCTCGCTTTGCTTTTGCTTCTGCTGCAGCGTCTCGGAGATTTCATCGAGCAGCGACTTTTCCATGGCACGCTCAATGGGCGGACTGTCCTTGCCATCACGAGACGAGACTGTTGCTGCTGCTGTTGTTGTGCTTGTGGCGGCCACTGTTGTTGTTGTCGTTGTCGATTTGACCAACGTTGGGGTCAATGTGGTGGTCACCTTCTTGGTCGTGATGCTGCTCTTGATGGCAACAGGCTTCGCTGTCACCGTTGTTGTTGCAGCTGTCGTTGCTGCTGCTGTTGTTGCTTTTGCAGTCTCTGTCTTGGCTGCTGCTGGCGCCGTCTTCGCTGGCGTCGCTGACTTTGTCGGCTGGCCAAAGGGCATCACATTGATCGTTAGCGTTTGCTTTTTGCCCTCCTTGTCCACTTGTGGTGCGCCCAGCTTAAGTGCCGCAAATGACTTCTTAATGTTGTCCTGGGCATCGCCCAGCAGATTGCCATTGTTCATATTGAAGTCAGTGTTGGCGCGCGTGATGCGCTTCAGCTCGACGGCTTCTTCGTCGTCGGTTTCCGTGATGGCCATGTCATCGTGCTCATTGCCCAGATTCATAAAGTCATGATCATCATCATCATCGTCATCATCCTCTGACCACTCGCCGCCATAGCCAATGATCTCATGCAGCTGCTTGGGAAAGCAAACCTTACCCGATTTGCTGCTGCTGCTGAGTTTACTAAATGTGCTGCTGCTGCTGCTCGATGTGGTTGTTAGACGCACGCCGAAGGCCTTCTTGATGATGCTCTTCGCCGGCGTCTTGTGCTTGTTGGGGTAATCAGTCTTTGTGTGGCTGCTGTCTGAGGATTTCAGGGCACTGCTCAGCTTGCCGCCGCTGTGCTGTGCGGCTGCTGCAGCGGCAGCAGCTGCTGCTGCTTTGTGCTCATCCTTTGACTTGAAACAGTTCGAGCAGAGATCCTTCTTCCACGCATTCTGCGTAAAGTGTGAACAAATCGAGGATGACATGTTGCTTGAAGTCTGTTTGCTCTGGCTGCTGACGATTGCTGTGGCTGGTTGCTGTTGTCGCTCTTGCTGTGTTACGTTGCCACCTTAGGCCATATTCTGCAAAAGATTTAAAGCGAAATGAGCAATGAGTAATGAGTTATGTATATTACAGCTGCGATTAGCGCATCAACATAAACAACTAAAGATAAAATAAAGAAAAAACTTTCTTTGCAGCCGTTGCCGTTGCGCAAGCCCTGTTGCTGCTGCTGCATTGGCCAAGTCAGCAATTAACTTTCACTGTTATTTGGCAGAGAGTCGCAAAGTAAGTGCAGCTTCTGCAGCATGCCACAAACAGTATTGAATGCAAATAAAGAGCGGCCACAAAATTCGCAGTAGTCAGTAGCGATGGCAATTTGCATTAGCAATTGTTGGTTGGCCATGTGCTTGGCCAAAGCATCCATCAATCTTCATCTTGATAATGAAAATTATTGAAATTTGCTGTTGCTGTTGGCTGGTTGCAAGCTTGGGCCTTCACACAGAGTTTGTCACATGGCCAAATCGACAAATGCTCAAAGCTTGACTCGAGGTCTGACTGCTCTTTGACTCTGATTGCTGTTGGGTAATCAGTTGCATGTCTTTGTTGCTGTTGCTGTGGTTGGTGTTGCTGCTGTTGGTTAGTTAGTTTTTGGTATTTGTAGTTTGTTGATGTTTGCGCTTTAACTTGTCGCATGTGTAAATTGTAAATGACTTTCTAAAATTTTGCTCAAGCAACACTGTGACTGTCCAATGTGTTGTCATCGGCAACTGCAACAACATCTGCAATGACTGCAATAATCTAATGCCAAACTGGTTTCTAAATAGAATTACTTGTAATTATATCGTTGAGTTCCTTAAGCAGTTCTCTTTTATTCGTTTCTTTTTGGTTGAAACAAAGAAATAATGCAATAATTACGCGTTCTCACGTCGCTGTTGCTGCTGCAACAATTTGAAGATTACTCACAGCAATCAGAACAAAGAGAGCTGCTGTGAACAATGCAGCGTTATGTCTTTAAGTCATTAGCCCTCTTTAGCACCCAGCACTAATTGGTAAAGTGTTGTTGCTGGCTGGCTGGCTGTCTGACAACAGCAACACCAACGGCGACAACACCCACAGGGAAAATACCAGAAAACAATGAGAGATGAGAGATGACAACAGCCAAAGTTTTTGGCCACTCATTTATCAAAGCCAAACGAAAGTTGACCCATTGTTAAATGTACAACTTCTTGTGGATGCTACGCTTGATTTTTGCAGTAGCTCAACGTTTTTTGCGTTTTTGGGTCAGCTAAACGTTAATAAACATAAATCTTTGCTCTTTGCTTAATGCAATCCGACCGCAAAAAACAATTCGCATCGTTCGCAATTGCATAACCAAACTGTGGCATGCAAATCTGCTTCGATGTTGCTGCCTCTGCCTCTGCGATGTTGCTGCTGTTGTTTTCCATCTTTTTGCATATCGCGTTTGTTTTACAGCCGTGTTACACATAAATTTGCTCAGGTTGCTGTTTGCTTGTTTGCTTTTTGTTTCGTTAATTGTTTGCCATTTTTTTCTTTCACTCGATTTGCATATTTTGCAGTTGCGGCATCGATTGCCAATTTGTTTATGGCCTGCATTCTCAAACAATTTGCTAACTGCAATGAGGCCAAGCTGTGCACACAAGGGATCAACTGTGTTTTTGTCCTCCCCCTCAGCGACATTTTTGTTGTGGAAAAGTGAAACACATTTGCTGCAAATAGTTGTGGTTATTTGACCAAAAATGGCAACATCCGATCAACATCTTGTTTAGCTTGCTGCTTGGAACTCTCGCCACAAGGAATGCAGTTCCCCAAGAGAAAGAGAGAGATCAAAGCAACTGTTGCTGTCGCAGATATGTAACACAAATAAATCTGCATAAATTTCATGCATGAAGCAAGTCAAAGACGGATCTGGGTGTTAGCTCGTTAGCTCCCCCCCGATAAAGTCAAATTGCTACTCGTACTCGTTTAAACTCGGTCAGCTGGGCTCCAGAGTTGTGGCATTTAATTGATGCAGCAGAATGCTGTAAGTGTTGGTATTTTTGGCCCAAAATGGAAAACCCGTTTCGAGGCCCGTCAACCCATTTCAATAATTTTGCATTTGTCTTAAACGAATCCAGCGATTGGCATACGAAAAATTGTGCCGCTTGCAGGCCACAAAAGCCAAAAACAGTTAACTGACCGCCGTCTCGAGACCGAATGGGGCCAACAGGTTTAACCAACACACACACAGGAAAGTTCTCTCTTTCTTTTCCCGCGGCAATTGCAGTTTTTATTTTATTTTTTTTTTACTTCTAACTGCCGTCGAATGTTTGCTTTTTGTCGGTTTGCTGCAAGGCGTAAATTGCCCACTCAGGAGAATGTCTCTGGAATTTGGTATACATTTGTAACTCGCTGAGGAACAGCACATAAAAAAGAAGAAACAGAGAAGCGATGATGATGATTGAATGAAAACAGCTGAGGCAAATCAAATGGTCCATTAGCAGAACTGAATTCCAGCCTGCTCCAAATTGAGTCAGAGATCAAGCGATGAAGCGTTGCAAGTTGCAACCTCACCCAATTCACAACTTCTTGGCTCTACAAATCACCACCACAAAAAAGATGCCACATTTCGAATACATAACGAGACGAGAAATGATCTGAGAAGATATTTAAATTAGAGTTTGGCCCGTTGCTGTGAGCTGTGAGATCTCTTCAGTTTTGTGCCACATTTACATGGGAGATTTATGCGTGGCTGCGTCGACAGCTTCTTCTCGGCTTCTGCGTCGTTCCATGTTTATTTATACACGCTGAACGTTATGTAAATGCCATAGATATATACTTTACTATACACATACATATATACACCTGCGATATGGATGCCTTCGTTCCGTTGCGTTCTTTTGGATTATGCAAAACACTATTTTTATATTTATTCCCATCTCATTATGCGTGAAACAATTCAACTCAATGCAGTACTTAAACTGATCCAATATTTACCCAAAAAATTATTAAATGTATGAATATGAGAATTATGCACAACAAATTCCTGAGCTTTAAATGCCTATTTCGGGTTGGGCTCAGATTGTCGACGGATGTTGTGGGCGCCGCTTTTAAATGTCAACATCGCGTTGATGGCCATAAATGGCAGCTGGGCTATTAGACAACAAAGCAAAAATGTTGTTAGACTTTTGGAAATTGAGCTGCTCTGTGACGCGATTGTTCTGATTAGAACAAAAGTCTCAATTAATATATGCATGTTAGTCACTATATATTGAGAGCCATAAATGCCGTTAATTTGGCGTTGTCAAAGTGGAAAGTTGAAGGCCGAATTTAGAGACTCCTACATACAACGAGAGGTTGCTGTTATAGATTATTAATATATCATTATGTAGCATCATAATTTATAAGTGATGAACAAAAATTCTATAACAAACTAAACATTCTAGAATATCAGGAATGCTCATAATCTATTGTCAATTTTGTCATCAACTTATTCTTGAAATAATTTAAGTTATTCTATTGATGAATCATACAACACAAATGAATTTTTAACGTACAACAACTTTCGTTTTATTTTCTAACGTTTTCTTTACTTCTATTTCAAGAATTTACTTTAACTAAACTTCTTCTATTATTCTTCTATAAGCTTCAGCTTATAATAGTACCAATGAAAACTATTTAAAGAATACTATACATATATGTATATGTATACCTTAGCTATGTTAAAAATGCTCATATTCACATTTCCACTTCGTTGACAACATTTCCTTATTTAATTTAATTTCTACTTCTAATGATTCATAAAAATGTGTTTTCACTCAATACAACTTTCGTTTTATTTACCGAAGTTTTCTTTACTTATATTTCAACAATTTACTTTAACTAAACATCTCTTATTACTCATGCATGTGTTCACTTTTATGGCATTTTCGGAAATGATTTTTGTTTAACAACAACTTTAGACACTTGACACATTCACAGCTGCTGTGCAGTCATAGGATATCCGCCATTTGACAAGTTCAAAAGCATTTTGCGAGCGCTGATTTCAATGTCAAACTTCATTAATAAACAAACTCCGAAGTTGGCAAACTGCGTCGCGAGAACTAATTAAGCCAAGGCATTGGATTTCCTAGACTCTGCGCTCAGCTCATAAGTCAGGTTTATACAATTAAAGCCAATCCAAAGATGTCATTAGCCAAATGGCACTCGTTGCGCGTTTGCTTTAGGCGGCCTAAAGAGAGAACTCGAACTGGCCGGATGTTGGGGACTAAAGCTGGAGGCCTGTCAACAGGTATAACAACAAACTTGCGAGACCACAACAACAACAACAAAATGAAGAACAACAATTATAACAGCTGCAGCAATTAAATTATGAAGAAGTTTTCGGAGGGGAGCAATCTTAAGGAAAGTCAACTAACTTGATTTAATGAGCTTGCTTACAAAGGCGCATCTATTGCGATTAAGTGGAAAGATGCCGCAGATTGAGTTGTCAAGAAAACCCAAACAATGAATGCTAAGTGCCGTCAAAGCACACACGTTGATCTTGATTCGCGAGCTTTATGGTTTCACACTACTTATGACCGACTTTAGGTTGCTTTTTTCCTGCAAAATTGTGCTATCAATCAACCAGATCTGCCACCGAATAAAAGAGTGAGAGAGAACTCTTATTTAATATGCTACCATTTGGCTTCCATTTGATGGATGTGTGAATTTGCCGCAGATTCGCAGCGGCTTGTTTGGCTTTGATCAAGAATGTACATAAGCAAAGAACGGAATGTATGTATGTACATGTTTACATCGGAATGTACATATGTAATCATGTGTGGCATGCACTCTCGTTCTTCTTAAGCCAAATGATTCAAGGTTAAGTTCCCAGAGATTGGCGTCGACTTCAACTTTGTTTTCATTTTTTGCGTGCGTGCGGCAAGGGCGAAAGACGAGACGACGCCAACAGCCACAGCAGCATCGTTTTCAATTTTGTTTTTTTGGGGTGCAGCTGCAACAAAAGACTGCAAATTAAATAAATGGAAACGCATTCATTCATGCAACAACGTGGTGTGGCGTGGTCTGGACTGGCGTCTCTGTGGTGCCACAAGAAGAACAGGTTCGACTTTCAGTTGTCGTTGGCGTCGCGACGCACATGTGTTGCTGCAACATGTTGTTGCTTCATTAAATAAATGAGGAGTCCCAAAAGCAGAACACAAATGTGTCACTTACTCGCATCGCATTTCAAGACACCAAACGAGCTCCTCATCTTTTCATTTTTTATGACCACACTGACTAATAAACACAGAGTCCGGTTCTCAACTCTGTAATTTTGTTTAATTTTTAATTATGCACAGTAAAAAAACACTTTATGATGCGTAGAAACTGTGATAAAACTTAAAGTTCTGCTCCGCCAGCTGTGCCAAGCGCAGCCTATAAAAAATATATATACTATAGTATGTAAAATAAAAAGGAAGAAAGAAAAACCTGTTGCGTGGGATTGCGTGTGTATTCGAAAACTTTTGTCGCCGTTTTGTGGCATGCAACAATTTAGCAAGCACCATTTGTTGCCTGTCAGGCTCGCTGCTGGCAAAACCTGGTCAAGACAGTTCCAGTTGCGCTGTTGCAGTTGCAGCTTTGCGGTTGCCGCATGCTGCATGACTCATGCAACATCGTTTTGCGGCCCGGTCAGCAGTCAGCTGCAGATATTTTGACAAGCGTCTGGACCAAATGGCGGCTTTTGTGGGTTTCTATATAACTCTGGGCATTAAGTCATCGTGGCAGTTTGACAATTGTTTACTCTACTCAGCCGGCGGGCAACCGGTTCGCATTCAAATGCGGCGAGAGTAGAACCCATAAAACTTCAGCAAACACAAACACAATGCGAAAACAATAGCATCAAAGCGATTCGTACAAAGTTAAAGTACTACCTGCTTACAAATAGCTATAAATCTGCTAGAGTTATATACCCAGCAAAATGCACAACGAGCGGCTTTGAATGTTTTCATCAATAACTTTTAAGTTTATAGTCATTTTTATATCCGGTACCTATCAGGTAATATAACTTTGTGCCGAATGAGGCAACTTCGATCCCATAAAGTATATTCAATATACCCAATATACATTTCGTTACAATTCAGTATTTTTTGGTATATTTAAATGATAATACTGCAATGTTCATCCTCTATTGTGTACGGGTAGCGGGTATCTCATAGTCGAGCACACTCGATGTAGCTTTCCTACTAGTGTAAAGTATATTAAATATACTAAATATACATTTCGGAATAAATCAGCATTTTTGTGGTAAGTTTCTTAATTCTATAAAACATTTCCAATATACCGAATATACATTTCGTTATAAATCAGTATTTTTTTCGAATATCAAAAATATGAATATTCATTTGGTATATTTAAATGATAATACTACAATGTTCAGCATCTATTGAGTATGGGGAGCGGGTATTTCATAGTGGAGAACACTCGATTGTAAGAATAATGTAAGTAAGAATATTTGTAAAAGTATATTTTTTGGTATAAAACAGTATTTTGTGGTAGCTTTCTTATGTACTTGTATAAAGTATATTTAATATACCAAATATACATTTCGGAGTAAATGATAATACTGCTCTGTTGTGCTTTATCGGAAAGCGGGTAACCGGTATCTTACAGTCGAGCGCTCTCAACTGAAGCTTTCTTACGAGCATAAAGTATACTTAATATACAAAATATACATTTCGGTATAAATCACTATTTGTTCTAAATATTAATTTGATATATGATAATACTGCACAGTTCTGGTTCAGGTAACGGGTATCTCACAGTCGAGCACACTCAACTGTAGCTTTCTTGTTAGATCTGTCTAGAACATACAAGGTAGCTGCGAGTCGTGTTGCAATTATTAGACCATATTTTGACTAAGTTTTCCGCTTATTTGCGACTGCTGATTGCCTTTTTGCGAGGCGTCAGCTGTGTCTGACTTTTATGGCACAATAAAATAAATACAGCAAGCAAACAAAAAAACAGCGAGAACTGCAAACAACAATTATAGTAAATCAAGACAAGAACAATTTGCCAATACCAAGAAAAGGTTGGACTGACTGAGTGGCACACATTTTGGGCAGGCCAACAAACATCGATGTCTATATGCAGTCTACAGTCTACAGTCGAGCTATGTAATTGTATACCAAAGGTCAACAACTATTTGCATTGCAGTTGCAGTTGCAAACACAGCAGACAGACTAGAAACAACAACAGCAGAGATAATGCTCGTAATTTGGGTTTGAAATTGACATTTGAGCGCATGTTAATAATATGTTGCAAAATATTGGTCAACGTGTTTAAATTTCTATCTAGACGTGCACTTACAATTACTTGATACTTCGTATGCGACTCGTTAAATATGCCAAAAGGCCAGCCAGGCTGAGTTAGTCAAGTTGCCAATTTGTTTGTTGGCCAAATACAGTTGTGCAACTGGTCGTATTATTATTATTCAATGCTGGGCATTACGTATACGCCGTGTGTGTGCACAAGGACACAAGGCAATTAGAGACGATGACGACGACGATGAAAGCGCTGTCGAGTCGTTTGGCTGGCCAAGTTCAAAGTTCAAACAGAGAGAGAAAAGCTGCAACAATGTGATAGACGATGGCAGCGATTGCTTGCAACTTTTTGGGCAATGAACCTGCAGGCAGCAACACGATGGCATTAAATAATCATAAATAACTTTGTTGCAGTTACAGCACAGACAACACAAGTGGCAACTGCAGCTTGCAGCTTGCCCATCGACCCGCGGGCAACTTGCGCTTTTCTTTTGTCTTTCTCGTAGAAAGTGCCGCATGACGCATGGCTTCAGCTAGAGAGTTGTGGGTGCCAGCAGCCAAAGCAGTTGAAGCAGCAACGATAACAGTTGCAGCTGTGTATTTAATTGAAGCACAGCTTGCAACGCTGGGCAACTCACGAGCCTGACAGCCTGACGTCGCGTCGTCGGTCGTGAGAAATGAAATCAATTGAGTGCTGGCAGAGCAAAGAGTTTGCTCGCAAGGCATTTGTCTGGGCTTAATTAATCAGTGCAACGTTGCAGCATTTCGCAGCATTGCAACACATTTGAAAGTCAAAGTTTTTTCTGTTTTTTTCGTTTTTTCGGGGCGGTCAACGAACACAACACAACAATTGAGTTGCCGTTTGTTAACACGAC
Organism: Drosophila nasuta; assembly: GCF_023558535.2. Classification (NCBI taxonomy): domain Eukaryota; kingdom Metazoa; phylum Arthropoda; class Insecta; order Diptera; family Drosophilidae; genus Drosophila; species Drosophila nasuta. The sequence continues at coordinate 30,258,746 of NC_083456.1, forward strand.
CCGCAGCAGAGAGACAGCGTCTCTGACTGTCAGCGCGTGTTTGGGCTTCGACTTGACATTTAATTGGCATTAATTACCTGTGTGTACTTTGCGGCCAAATCGCTTCAACTGACAGCCAACAACTTTCACTGTCGCCTACGCCAAAAATGGCTCGAAGAGTTAAAGAAAGAAATTGGAGGGGAGCGAGGAAAAACTCAATTGAAATTGTCAATTGAGGTAGCTGGCAATATTGAAGCGTTTGCTTGACGCTTATCGCTTTATCTAACGGCAACCATCGAAGTATCCTCCGCCCTCTTGCAAAAAAAAACCCATTAACATTTTGACAGCACGCTGTTGCAATCGCGCCAATTGTTGAGCGCGTTTTTCTAGCGGTTTTTGTCGCGCCGTCTTTCTCACGCACCGTTTTGCTGTTTGTGTTTTTATTTCATTTTTTTTCGTAATAGCATTTTTTGTGCAATTTGCTTTAATGCACTTTTAATGCAGACAACAGCAACAACAGTCTGAAGAGGAGAAGATGCCGCTGCTGCTGTCAGTTTATGGCATTAAATGTGAGTGACATTTTTCTTCATTAAATTCAACACATTGTCAACAGCTTTTGTTTAGCGGCATTCCCTCCCTCACTTCGGCTCTTCTTCCCTTTCCAGTCAACCCAGCACAATGCAATTTTTCAGTTTGTCAATCAAGCGTCTGTGTGTGCGAGTGTGTGTGTGGCAGCCATGCTGTTGCATGTGTGTGTGTAGTATAACATGCAACTCGTATCACAACACTTTAGCACCTCATCATTTGCTGCCCTAATTAATAGGTCGTTCTGCCTCATAAACGCTGCCACACAAATTGGTTCTGTGTCAACATTCGCACGAAGTATTTTTGGAAAAGCTTAAAATACTTTTCAAAAGAAATCGAGATAAATTTGTCTTGCTTTTGTTTCTGACTCGTTTCGAGTCGAGTGTAATTTTGTTAGAAATGGAAAGTTTTATTGTTGTCGCTGCTCATTCCAAAACAAGCAACAACAAAACAACAAATCTCTCAGACTAAACGCTGAAGCAGCTGCCATTTGTTTTGTCTTCATTTCTTTACATTTTTCTAAATCTGAAATTCTCCGCAATTGTCTTCTGCTCAGCGTTTAGCGGGAGTAGCATTTGCCACCTATTAAACTAATTATAATTGTATTTACTTGTTTATTTTAAATGCTTGCCAACTCAAGTCGAGTGATCTCGCATGTTTTATTATTTACATGGCATAGCAGAGATGGCAGAGATTATTATCATTCTGACACGAAAGTCATTAAAGCAGTCGACTTTTTGAACTTGTAAAGCATAAATTATTCTTGAAAATGCTTGACGAGCTGGGGGCATCTAATTATAGTTGTAGAGTAAAGTATACGAGTATTTAATAGTTTTCTCTTTGAGCTGGTTAAAAGAAATGCTATTGCAAATTCATTATCTACTTCTATTCTGTAATGAAATTTCTCTATTTAAGAAATACTTTTGACCTCAGCATATTTTAGTATTCCTGCTTTTTTATTATTTGGTATATTTTAAGAATAATACTGTTTTGAAGTCAAGAATGCGTCACCTATTAATTTCAACTACATCAATAAATATGTTGCTTCATTAGTCAAACTTGATGTGTTTTTAGAATAAATGATAGCTGGTCATGATAATTTTTTCTCTTTAGGTTATTCTGTGCACAATTTTATGGCTTATCAATTGCCATAAATCTAACTCCCTACTTGAAATTCTATAATAAAATTTCTCTATTTAAGAAATACTTTTGTTTTGGCTGATAATCTATTTAAGAAATACATTTGCTTTGGCTGATAATATAGTATATTTTGACCTGTATGATATATACCAAATATGATATTTGGTATATTTTAGTATTTTTTGCGGTTTATCATTTGGTATATTTTAAGAATAACTTGAAATTCTTTAATGAAATTTCTCTATTTAAGAAATACTTTTGCTTTGGCTGATAGTCTGGTATATTTTGGCCTTTATGATATATACCAAATATGATCTTCGGTATATTTTACTGTTTTTGCGGTTTATTATTTGGTATATTTTGACAATAATACTGTTTTGAAGTTAAGAATGCATCAACTATAAATTTGAATAACTACAACTAATAATATGTTTGTTAATTAGTCAAACCTAATGTGCTTTTAGAATGAATGAAAGCTTGACATGATAATATTTTCCCTTTAGGTTATTCTGTGCACAATTTTATGGCTTATCAATTGCAATTAATCTAACGCCCTGCACATTAAAGTGATTATTCAATTAAAGTGCTGGCAAGCAATCGTCACATCTAATTTGCTGTTTGGTTTCACTTTTGAAGCTTCTTACGCTCCCTTCTCCAATTTCCCACTCTCCTCTCTCTTTCTTTCTCTTTCGAGTTCATTGATTGTCATCTGGAAGCACTGCACACACACACACACACGTACACACATTGTTTAATATGGTGGCAAATTAAGGTATTCAATTGAAAATGCTGCTAACGAACTGCAAGTTGGTGAGTTGAAGCCACACACTTCAACGGTTGCCAGTTGCCATTGCGATTGCAATGTTTCCCGGTGTTGCAACACGGGACAGCCCGTGAGAGTTGTCCCCCTCCACCTCTCTCCACTCTCTCCAAAGGCACAAACATTGTTAGTGGCAGTCGCGTCGAATTACAAGTGTTTTACATGCCAGAGTCTGACAGGTCTTCAATTGCATTCGCAGCTGCAGTTGCACTTGCAAATTACACACTCAAACACCAGTTGAAGAAGTGGGCGCTTTGCTGAAGAAGTGGGCGTGGCTCACAGGCCAAATGGCCATGTTGCATGCCAAGCAATTGAAATGCGGTGGCGACGTTTCGCGGTTACGCATTTTTGCATTCTGTGTGAATTTCGTTGGAAAATTATGGCCAAAGAAAGAAAGAGCCAGAAAATAAAAAAGGTAAATTTCGCTTACCCGTTTAAACTTTGTGTGTTGCTTTGGCACGTTTTGCTGCTCGTTTAGCTTGATTGTTTTCCAGTTTGTTTGCCTGCACAGAAAAATATGAAGCAACATTTATTTCGATTGTTGTCAAAAACAATTGCAATAACAACTACAAAAACTACGAGACATTCGACTGTGAATATTCGTGCATTCTGTTCAGTTCAATGCCCTGAGGGCTGCATGCAATTTCATTATTTTGTATTGTTTTACTTTATTTTCAAGTTTTGCAAATCGAATTACCAAATGTTAAATCCGTGCCAAGTCTCTTTGCCCGCCCGCAACATTGCGCGGCGCCAAGACTCAAGCAATGACCCGAATTCGATGCACGTTACGCTCGTATTTCTTGCCCCCTCCATCTCTTCTTTATCCCCTCTCTCTTGGCCAGACCCAGACTAAGGTGTTGGCATTTGCAAGGCATTTATAATCGACACCAAAGTCTGTAATCGAGAGCCAAGCTTGTATTGTGTAGTGTCACTCTCTCACCAAGCTGTTGACCAACTTGCATCGAGTTTTATGCACTTGAACACTTTGCTTTTTATGCCTTTCAATGCGCAGTGCAAAAAAAACACACATAGAAGCGTTTTATCAAGGTTAACATGCCACAAGTTGGTAAGAGGTTTTTTTTTTTTACTGCTGTTTGCTGGTTGCTTTTACCATTATGAAGCAGCTTCGACCATGGCTTACACTTGTTCTTCTGACCCGAACGAACCGGCCGCCAATTGCCAATTTGCTTTAAATCAAATGGCATTTTGATTGGAATTGCACTCTACACAGACGCTTTATGGTCACAACCAGTATAAATCAAAGGCAATTAGAAATATTTGCATAATTTGCACTTTAAGAAAAAGCACAAATTGCAATTTGCGTGACATGTTTATGCAGTTACAAACTACAGGGTTTAGCTTCGATTTGCAACGGGAATAATTACACAGTTACCAGTCTAAGTTGGTCTGTAACCACAAGAGTTTAATTAAGTTTACATCAAGAGGTTGAACAACAATATGAACTAATTGCAAAGCGAGTAATAATTTATGTATCTTGAAACCCATTTTGATGGATCAATAAAAGAAACAAGTAAGAAATAAGATAATCTCTACACATTTTGAATAACAGCGAAACAATGAAAAAATCATTATAATCTTTCAAATATACCAAAAAATACTAGAATTTACCAGAAGGTAAAGCGATATTCTTACAATTAAGATATATCATAGATACAAACCATACCACATTGTCAGTTAAAGCAAACAAGATCCCAATAACCATTATTTCTTCAAAAATTGATAAGTTTTTTAGTTGATCTCAACCAATTTTTCATTCATTTTAATTTTCAATAACAACGAAACCAAGAAAAAATCAGTATTATCATTGAAATATATCTAACAGTACTCAAATATACCAAAAGCTAAATTTAGTATAACGATATTATTACATTCATGATGTACCGCATACAGAAAATATACTAGATTATCAACCAAAGTAATGGACACCCGAAAGCGATTATTTTTAGAAAATTTTTTAAGTTTTTAATGTGATCTCAACAACATTTTTATTAATTTTTATTTTCAATAGCAACGAAACAGAAGAAATCAGTATTATCATTGAAATATACATAGAGGTATTAAAATATACCAAAAGCTGCTTTTCATATTGAAAATATACTAAAATATATATTAACCAAAGTAAAGCGATTATTTTTAGAATAATTTTATGTTTTTAATTTGATTTCAACCAAATTTGTAGGATTCTTAAACTATAAATTCCTTGGTATATAAATTTAAATAACTTTTAAAGCAATTTGCCATCGTTTATACATTAAAGGAACTTTTATTAAAGCTGTCCCAACTTGTATCTATCCTTTCTTAAAATCGAAGCTATAAAATCGAATTTAATATATTTTCCATTTCAACGAATCAATTGCAGTTTCGCACTCCTTTCGTAATTTAAAAGTGTAAGCCAGCTGCAAGAGCATTGAAAGCGCAGTCAGAAATCGCAGATAAATCAGATCAGTTAACAGGTTAGCCAAGAGGTCGGGTTGTGAAGTTGTTGTTACTCTTGCTGACAACTGTTTAATTAACAGAAATTCCATTTGGTCGGCTGTTGGATTTGATCATTAGCATCAAGAGTGACAGCAGTCGAGTGTGGGCTGCTTTCAAGCGGAGAGCAGAGAAGAGAAGAGAAGAGAACTTGCTAAGAACTGGATTTGGATGTGGTATCGGAATCAGTCATATGTAATTAATTGTTTTGGCCATTTTCTATGGCTATCGTGTACAGTTAATGGCCCTGAAGGGGGTGCTTTGTAATTCATCGTTGTTGGCTGCTATTGAAATTGCCTTTGTGCGTTTGTTGTTTTCTTTTTTCGGTTAGAGAACTGTGCAAATGGGAGCTTGATTTGAATCTACAAGAAGTAACAATTTAAATCGTTATTGCTGGCATTGCATGTTCAGGAAGTCTGCTCAGCAGAAATTCAAACACCTCGAAATGGGTAAATGGGAGTAAGTGAACCCCAGAGCATCCGCTGTGCTAAAAAGAAGTGTGTGTGTGTGGGGAGAAGTGATGATAATAAAGCAAACACTGAAGGTCATTACCGGAAAAACGGGTTTTGTGTCTTGTCTACTACAGCATTGAAGTGAGTAAGCATTTGGCATTAAAATACCGTTGGGATTATGGCACTGAATATGCATGGGCGTTCGCCTTAATAGCCAACTCTAAATGCCGCCAGTTGCCAGTTTTCCAGCTTGTCTGGCAAGTGGTCGATGCGTCGCTTCACTCAAAACTGGCTGCCACTACATGCAACAACTGCCACAGCAGCAGCAGCAACTGCATCTCCATCTGCATAAATTATGCAGCCAGACCTCGAGTCATTTTGCAAGTTGTCATTCGTTTGGCATGGGCAAAGACAACAGACGACGACAACAACGTTGCCAGTTGTTGATGTAGTTGCTGTGTTGATGAAGATGATGATTGGGTTGCAGATGCATTGCCAAGCAGCAGGCCAACGCCTCGTCTTGTTGCTGCTGGCAACAACAAGTGGCTGCAAAATTGATTAGATTATGTGCCAAGAACTTTTCCGACTGTCCTATTAGCGCTTCAACAACTTAACAGAGTTGCAAACAGAAATGACTAACAGTAATCTGTGAAAAGTAGTAATTGCTATAAGCTATGCATCTTTGTCTTTAAGCTGATAAATTTCCAAATAATTGCAGAAAAATGTGTCAAATTAAAGTTAAGTTGAAGTCAAGATTAAGTTAAATTAAAGATACAAAATTAACAGCTGTTACTTAACAGTCTGTTGTCACAAATGTTAATAAATAGTTCAATTTGCAGACTTTAGCTAATAAAGCTGACATAATCTAAAACTTATAACTGCAATCGAGTTCAATAAACTGAAATTTGACTGCTAATTAAAGGGGAAACTATTGTTACTCTATTGTTATCTTCGAAGAAATGTTGTCAACTATTTACTTATGCTTGAGAAAACTTTCTTATCACTGTCAAAGGCCTTGACATTTTGCTAGTTAAGCTTAGCATTCCTATCAGCTTATTTACTCGTTCATCATTATCACATTCTTGATTTAAAATTCACTATAAATTAAAATACTGTTAACACTCGCTGTTATCATCAGCCTCCGCTTTGGTATGCATCAAATTCTATGGCTGTCTTTAAGCTTATAAATTTGACATAATTTTCATAGCCAATAGCTTAAGAAATTCTTTACACTCGCAACTCGCAGCTTCTTCTGGTTATTTGAGCTGTAACTGTAGTTGACATCAATGGGCTAGTGAGAAACCGGTTAAGCACTTCTAATGCGTACATTATGAAGAGAGGCTTTTATGATTGGTTATTTATGCGCAGTCAATGACACAATCCCCCAAAAGCCCAAATGACTTTGTTGCTTATGCTTATGCCATGGCTAATGCCGTTCTTTTCTAACCGTTAACTGAACTGAAGCTGGCCAATGCAAGCAGCAGCAGCATTCGAAATGCAGACACTCGATCAGCCACGTTGCACACACACACAGAGAGAGAGAGAGAGACTGCAACTTTCTACAATAACAAAAAGGAAAAAAACGAGTTGAGTGGCATCATTTGCTTTTTGTAGCATGTCTACGCCCAAGAGTCGAGTCCGCGTCCGAGTTGAAGTTGAAGTTGGAGACGCAGTCGCTCCTCAATTGAATGCTTCAATGGAGCAGAAAACGCTTGGTAGCTACGATCGCTTGATGCTGCCACTTGCAACATGTATGGCGCATGGTGCATGGGGTATGTCAACCCGCCGTTGATTTGCAGCAAATGTCACTGCAAATGAAGCTCAAGTTAATTTGCTCAAGCATTGACATTGCCTCGCCTTCGCATCAGCAACAACAACAACAGGGCATTTCCATTTGCATTTCCACTTGAGCGCAACGCTTCTTAATTTATGCATTAATTTCTGTTGATAACTCACAAAGTTACGGCTAAAACGCAACTTAATTGCGCGCACACACAAACTGCTTGTAGTCGAGGCTACAAATTGCTATTTAGCTGCACAATTAATTTGTCAAAAACCAAATGGACAGCTTTGCTTTTTGCTGTGTTGCAGTTGCATGCTTCGGGCAGGTGTTGCAACTTTCACCTTGACCGGTTGCAAAATACTCGCCAAGACTCTGGCCTTATTGCAATGGCCAGCGGTGTAGGCCAACAACAAACAACAAATCTACCAACGGATGACGTCTCATCTCTGTTTGTTGAGCCTAAACAAAGAACTTCCCTTCACGACGAAATGCGAGCCAAATTCAAGCTGCTTATTTGCATTTCAAAGCTCGGCAAATTGAAAGAGTTTTGTTGTACTTAATTAGCAGCAATCCATGAGCACAATATAAACAATCAAAGACGAAAGCTTCTCTCTCTCAGCAAAGCATGAAAAGCCATGACCAAATATCAAATGCTCATAGAACCATTATTGATCGAAAGTTGAACGAACTGAGCTGAGCTGCGATCGTCGTGATTATCAAATGTGGTAGCCCAGCATGGCAAATGCTTTTCAGCTACGTAAATAGAATAGAATTACACAGAAGATGGAGAACGATTGAGAGAATGAGAGGCAGCTCTCAAGTCCATAACTAATTAATTAAATTTCAGCAGCATTCTGCGATCTATAAATAATAAAATTTGACAGCTAGAAAGGCATTCACCACATGAGCTGTCTTGTTAGCAATATATTTTTGGGCAACTTTACAATATAGATGTGGCGATAAGCAGGGAAATTTCGTGAGAGCTTAAGCAAAAGATTGATCGGAGAAAGAGGAAAAATGACAGCTGCTTTGCTTGATCAAGAAGTTGCACAAAACTAAGATCACGTTTAGTTTATGAACAGCTAATTTGCTGTCAAGTTTTCAACAATATTTTAAATAAATTCGATGCACTTTTAAAGAACTTTCAAGACCTAAGATACCCGAACTATATAAAGAGAATTAGCAAATATTTCCCGATACATTTTGACAGATGACAAAGTATCCAAGTGTTGCGATTATTATAAAACACTGCAAAGCTGACAGTAATATATTTTTGGGAAACTTTACGATGTATGTAGATGTGGCGATAAGCAGGGAAATTTCGTGAGAGAGCTTAAACAAAAGATTGATCGGAGAAAGAGGAAAATTGACAGACGCTTTGGTTGATTAAGAAGTTGCACAAAACTTAGTTTATGAAGAGCTAATTTGCTGTCAAGTTTTCAGCAACATTTTAAATAAATTAGATGCATTTTTCAAGAGCTAAGATACCCGAACTATATTAAAGAGAATTAGCAAATATTCCCCCGAAGATAAAGATACATTTTGACAGATGACACAGCAACAAAGCATTGCAGCACTCGTTGCGATTATTATAAATTACTGGAAGATGGTATAATGTTTGTCTAACGGCGACAACAGCTGTACGTATACTTGTTACGCTCACTGTGCGTGGCAATGGCATAGTTAACATAGCTATGTAGATTGCAAGGGGCAGATACAAGTACTACCTGAAGCTGTAGCTGAAGCTGAAGCTGGTCACCTCATCTGAGACTCAGCGCAAACGCAGCACGCAGCTCGCAGCTTGGCAGCTCGCAACTTAATTACGCGCCTGCACATAAAAAAAAAAGCAAAAGTAGCGTTATGTTTCAGTTTCATTGGCAGCCAAGCATGACGAGCGTTGAGGGGGCGGTGGGAGAGAGACAGAGGGAGAGGGAGAGGGCACTCAAGAAACTCGAGAAAATAAAGATATGCCATATAATATTTTTGTTGAAATTAAATTAATGCTTTGGCCAGATAAAAGGTTAAGTTTACTTCTCTCTGTGTGTTGTGGAATTTTCTGTGCTTTATGACACTGCCAAATTGAGTTGTTGTTGTTGCTTGTGTTGTTGTGGCTGCCACATAAATCAAATCAACCCAGAGACGTACCGTTAAACATGTGGCAAGCAACTGCAGCAGCAGCATTCCCCCCATTTTTAACACGCCCGCCTAATCAAAGCGCTTTTGTTGAGTGAAAATGTTCATTGCCGCCAGCATGGAAATGCATTTTCATTTTCTAAGCGACGAAGAATGCAAAGACAGAGAGAGAGAGAGAGAGTGCTAGAGGGAAGGGGAGGGGGAAGAGCTGCCTTCCCTCTGGCATGCCACAGCGACTTCCTCATTTATGCACTTCCCAAAACAGCAGCTCGAGCCGTGAATGAAACCATTTTACTTATATATATAATTAGACCTATATCATTATGCATTTGTATTTGTATCTGTATCTATATCTGTATCTATGGCTGCATCTGCGCGTGTGCTCATGCACCCCTTGTGTTTATTATTAGTTCCCCTTGCGTCTCCACTTAAGTGATCAGTTCCGTTTGCAGCGGCAACAGTTAGAATTTCAGCTAGGAGACAATTGCATAATGGGTAATGGGAAAGTGATGTCACCTTGTGTGCAAAACTAGCCGGAAAAGTGCGCCCTTAATTGTGATTGACAGCATCCTGCAAGACAATTTGCAAACCAGAAGAATTTGAATTGGCATTTGAATTAAGATGGCAAATCTTTGTGCGCTAAACTGCGGAAATGTTTAGCTATGTTATTACCTTTAATAATTTCTCTTTAAGCTTGTACTATTGTTACTTATTCAATGCACAATGATTTTCCACAATTTTCATCATTAAACACAGCGCACATCGAACTCCCTTTAGATGGGCTTTGTGTGTTGTTACACAATTATGGTACATCATCGTGAATCGCGATCGCGTTCATTGCCTTGGCTTTCACCACAAGTGCGTGCTTAACATTGGCTTAACATGCGTTTAACATTGAATTAACAGCGCCCACGTCATTCGTCTATGAGTCCGACCTTAGCCTTGGCAAACGCAAAAACAGAAAACCAAGAAAGAAAAAAAAAAACAAACTCACATGCAAACAGCCGCATTATGATAATATTATTAGCCAGAGGCAAAGACTGTGATCTCTTGTTGTCTATATTTTCCATTTTTGTTGAGCGAGATACAAGCATTTTTGTTTATAGATTTGTGGGCGCCCCTTGACCTCGTCTCCCATTGCAAAATGCCCCGTTGTTGTAGCCGGTAACACAGCAAAATGTGATCTGAGCTCGTCTTGAACATTAGCTTTAGCTGTACAAACCGGTCAAGAGCGCGGCATAAAACATTAAAAAAAAAAAAAGAAAACACCGTTGCGAAAAAGCATTTGAATTTGAGCATCGAGAGAGATCGTTATGATGATGCATGTGCGATGTTTATAATGGGCTTGTGAAATTCCACATATGTGCAGAGATGACCTTTTGTTGAAGCAGCCTTCCCCTTGAATATATGCATTGTTTATTTGCTTGCATGTCTGCCACAGCACAAATAATATCGCTAGCTTGGCCTTTTGGCAGTGGGAACTCAAGGCACACATGCAACACTCTCTGCATAAACAACAACAGCAAAACAAATCAATCAAGCGATGCGAGTCGCAGCCAAAAGTCATTAACATGATCGCTGCCCCCTTGCGGCGCCAACCAAGTTGGTGGCTAGTTCGTTCTTTAAGTGCATAATTACATTCGATAGCCTGCTGGCTGGCTAGCTGATAAGAGCAGAGCTATGGCCCATTAGAGGGCAAGCGCATTAAAGTGTAATAAACGCGGAAGGCGCAGGCATTACGAAAATTATTATAATAAGTATGCTGCGAAGCATCCGTGAGATGATGCACATGTTGCTGTTGCTGCTGCCTCACGCATCTCAGCAATTGAAAACATTCAAGTGCTAGGCTGATCTGCATAAGTGAACGCCACGTAATAGATACGCAGCCATGTTGCAGATGCAACACAACACAACACAAGAGGCAAGAACGTCGACCGTTGTTGTTGTTGTTGAGGGGTCGTTGTTCATCGTTGCCTGGGAGCGTGGAAGCGATTTGATGACTGAGCGCCTGTAATGCGGAAAGCGCGTAGCACGTAGCACGCAGCACGCAAAATGTATCTGCGAGATACATTTTAGCTGCACACAAAATTTGGCATTCAACAGCAACAGCAACAGATTGGTGCTTGGCATAATGGACAGCCAGCCAGTCTGTCTCTGTCTCGTGTACTCATAATATTTTCATAATAATGAGCAGGAAGTTTCGAGTCGAAAAAAGAAAAATACACCAAAATCGGCTTATGGCATTAAGCGACATTCAGTGTTACGACGAAAATGCGAGACATCAAGACAGACATCGACGAGATGCTTTGGCGATAATTAAAAGCGAAACTGTTACAAAGTACTTTTAATGGTCGCAATGCATAGTTTAGATACATATAAGTTGGGAGTGAGCGACAATTGCATAATAATTTGTCTGCATTTGGCATATAAGTGTATCAATTACATTTTACACTAATTGCAACAAATCCGCTTGCGATTGCATTTGCCGTTAAATTCAATTTGGTAACTTAATTAAATTACATAGTTAATCAACGATTTTTCAAGCTCTTGCAACACACTAATCGAATTTGCCATGCTACACGTTGTGTGGCACAAACGGAAGCCAACATTTTTCATAATCATATGCATGTTGAGTTTATAAGAAACATTTGCGCCTTGTGTTCCCATCTATTCGCCTATTCAAATATATTCGTTGCGGAAGTCTGTGCGTTGGCCAAACAAACCAGTTTCCAATATTTAATTGCACAAAATTGTAATTGTGCTTAATTGTTGCGCAAACCGGCCTCAGACTGACTCAATCTACAATCGACAATCCACACACAGAGATTTGCCTTTGCTATTTTTGTTGTTATACCCGCTACTCATAAGATAGAAGGGTATTATAAGTTTGTGCATAAAGGAAATATATGTAACAGGAAAAAGGAGACATCTCCGACCACATAAGGTATATATATTCTTGATCATCCAAGTCCCTGTGATATAGCTGACAATCTGGTATATTTTGTCATTTACATTTAAAATATACCGAATTAATACTCTGAAAAAATACTAAAATATGCCATTTATTTTGTATATTGATATATTATAGTATTATACCAAATACAATAGAGTAAAACAGTATATTTGATTCTTCACATTTAAAATATACCTAATTAAACCTCTACAAAAAATGCCAAAATATACCATAAATTTCGTATATTTATATATTATAGTATTATACCAAATACAATATACAAATAACAAAACAGTATATTTGATTCTTTACATTTGAAATTTGCCAAATTAATACTCTGCAAAAATACCAAATTGATACAACACAAAAATACTAAAATATACCAATGGCTCTATTGTATATTGTATATTGATATATTAATATACTAAATATAAACTTTGTTATATTTTTAGTATTTTTGTGGTATATTAATTCGGTATATTTTAAGAATATTACATTGCTTTGCTCATACTCAAAATTACAGGTATCTCTCAGTCGAGCACACTCGCCTGTAGCTTTCTTACTTGTCTTGTTTTGTTTTTGCTTCTTTCATAATTGACTTTGGCAGCTTGTGAGAAAAACCAATAGTCTGAGTTCCAATCCGATGTGGGCATTGGTCATGTCATGCAATCGAAATACGGAACCGGCTGACTTCAGCTGCCGGCTGACTCAGCGGAAAAGGGCTCAAGTAGCTCGAGCTCGTTTCCAATTGCATTCGATGAGATTTTTCACAGTGCTGCGGCAAAGTGACATTTGTATCTGACGAATATAAGCCTGCAAGGCAGAGGGGGGCGTGGCAAATCACGTTGCGCCGACTGAGATTACACAATCTCTTGCTGCCCACACACACACACTTGGGCCACTTTCAAATGGTTTTCACTTGCTGCAACAAGCCGGGCCTAAAGCGAATTTGTTTAGAATGATGTTGGTTAATTTTAGAAAGCGGCGCCATTGAGTTGCAAGTCGCATTTGCTGCACGTGCTGCACATGAATCATGGCACTCGATCGATTCGAAAGGAGCGACTAAATCATGCATCGTTGTAAAATTATGCTTAGAGGCGAAAGGAACGTGACTATGAAGGATTTACACATGTCTATAAATTGCATTGCGGCAAGCAAGGGGCAAGCAACAAGCAACAGTAAACAGCGTGCAGCGTTGGCGGCAACCACAACAGCAACAGCAACAATAGAGGCAAACAAAAGCCAATGCTGGCAATCAGCGTTGTTTTTCTTTTTGATTGAGCGAATTTATTTATGTTGTCCGTCCGTCCATCGGTTTGTCCCTCTATCTTTCTAGCGTTGTTTTGTTGCGCTCTTTTGTCGGCTTTGCAAAATCGTGGCTTGTAATTATTGGCCATTATTATTGGGTCTAAAAGCGCACAAGCCGTTCACCGCACACAACACAGCCGGAACTGTATCATCTGACCAACTTGGCCAACCAACGTCTAGGAAACTGGCAACTGGGCAACATCGTTGTTGTTGTTGGTTCACGCTTCAATGAGTTAATAATCAATGCGGCTCATTGTTTTGCCAATAATGCGAATAAAATTGCAACAAGTGCAAAAATGAATTCAATTAGAAAATCGCCACACGACTCTCCGACTCCAATCGAATTGGTTTGCAAGTCAATTTACCTATACCTTGCGGGTTGTCATTGTTTATTAGCCTGATTGATTGAAATTCTAGGGAAAAATCAATTGACAAACAGAGAGAGAGAGAGATAGAATTATACCATAGACAGGTAGAGAGTGCGATAGAAACCAGTTGAGGAGTCATCGAGATTGTGGCGAAAATTATAATGAGCAAGTTGGGGACAAGTTTTAAATCGTTCGACGTGTGAAACAAGCGATGAAATCATGCAGACCCCAAGACCACAATTCAAGGTTACGCGCTATATAATATTGTATGAGTATATAGTATATACTTTTCGTAAATACCAGACCAAATGCGCACAGAGTTTGGCCCCGCTGAGTTGTCATTTGTCAGCCAGGCTCAAAGTGATTGAGCAATTAGCCAACGCTAGCAACAATAAGAGGGCTACAGTTGAGTGTGCTTGACTGTAAGATACCCGCTATCCATTATCAATGAGAGGTAAGCATTGCAAAAGCGGTATTATCGATAAAGTATACGAAAATAATATTTGGTATATCAATATACTAATACAAGTAAAATACCATGAAGTACAAAATGTACCATATACCGCTATCTATTTTCAATAAAAGGTAATTATTGCACAAGCGATATTATCGATCAAAATACTACAAATTATATTTGGTATATCAATATACTACTACATGTGACATATACCATGAAGTACAAATTATACTGCTATACATTTTCAATAAAAAGTAATCATTGCAAAAGCGATATTATCGATGATTGGTATATCGATATACTAATATACTTGAAATATACCATAAAGTGAACAATATACTAAATCTATACAATACCCTTCTACCCAATGAATAGACGGTATCAAAATACATTTATCACTTAGTATCTAAATATGAAACAAAGTACGCCAAAGCAGCTTACACAACAATGAAATACCCTGTAGCGAAGTGATATCAACTTAATTGAATTAACAGAGAAAAAGAGAGTATGCTAAATTGATAATTTTCCGTAAAGGAAAAGTTTCTCTTACTTGGGGCTTATGATTCACTTTTATTGACTCACTAAGCTGAGCTGACGGCACATTACAGGGTATCAAAATTGAAAGTGATTTCATAGGGTTAACGAAGCAAGACAATAAGCAGCACAACACATGCAGCAGTAAAGCATTTGGGTTTGGGTGCTTTATGCACCAAAGTGCAGGCAATAAACTTTACGTAAGTGGCCAAGACTCGCATGAAAGTGTTTTCTGTTGTTATTGTTGTTGCTTCACTATGGAACAAAACAACGATATTTCACATAAATATATGTGTTTGTGTATTTATGACATTTATTGGTACATCGATCCACATCGACATCGATTCGTTGACCCAAATGTTGTGGCGTCAGAGGGCCATTAGGCAGTCATTAAAGCGAGCCAAGATCGAGAAGATTTTTTTGACCCAAAGGCGTTTGATTCTCTGATAGCTTGACTACAATTTTGCTGTTGATCGTCAGGCATTTTCAAGTTGTCTTGAGGCAGCGTTAGAAGCCATTTACTGTTCTTCTGTTGATTGACATGCTAGATTGTATCTGTATCTTTAGGCTGTGTGCATACATGTATCTATCTGCATTGCTCTAACCTCATTTACAGTTGAATGTGTGTGTGTGACGCAGCTTGGCCTTTCTCAATAGGCTCATTGTAGTGCCTGACTCTGCCACAGACTCGACGTTTGTGGCAATATGGCAACGGCAGCGGCTTTTCTTCCGCTTTTAACGGTTCATAATTGAAATTATAATTCAATTTATGTTGCCTCCATCAAGTCAGTCGACTGCCGACTGCTTTTGTTTGCCACACTTTGCTTTTCAATTATATTCAATGCACATTAGAAATTGTCTGACGGCTCGCTCTCTCGAAAGTGTTGCCAACAGTGAAAGATGCAATCACAGATTCAGCTACAATTGTATCTGTATCTGTAAATGTATCTGTAACTCTGACTGGCGTGTTTGGCGCTGCGCCTGCGCAAAAGTCGTAAGTAAGTATGACTCCAAATTCGATTTGATTGTGAGATACTTTTTTGTCTGTCTGACTGTCTGTCTGTTGTTTAATATTAAATTTCATGCACACACATTCCGTCGTATTGTAAATAAATGGAAAAACGTGAAGAAAACAACAGAAATTATTTTACAATGCCGTCGTCGCCGACGCTTGCAATTAAGAACGCTTTCATTTTTCACTTTTCTTCCGATGCCTTGTTGCCTGTGCATTTTCTCATTCAAGCCGAAAAACGTAAAAATATAAATAAAAAATAAACTTTTACTGAATATAATTGAATTAACATTAACACACGATGCGATACACCCAACTAAAGATGCAGATACATATCCAATCGAGCTAAAGATACATACATTCATACATGCATTTATGCACGCAGATCTAAATCAATTTTCACTGATCATTTTTACAGTTTTCATTAAAATAGTTTGTGCCCCAATCTGCCAGCACATTAACTTTGAGAAATTGTTCAACTAATTAAAGAGACAAGCAATTCTTCTTCTGCCCCTCAAATTATTTGTTCTGCTACTCGAAAATCTTTCAAGTGTGCGAGCTATGTCCAAAAATAGCAACGAAACTGAAATATTTTTTTTTGGGGTCGCCTCGATATACATAGAATTTGAGTATTTTTGAGTATTTTTATGTGAGAGGGATTCGATGCACTTGAGAGTTTTCCCCAATTGGAAGAAGTAAGAAAGTTACAGTTGAGTATGCTCGACTGTGAGATACCCGCTATCCACTTTGAGTAAAGTGCGGTAGAAGTCTTAAAATATACTAACTTAATATACCGAAAAAAATATACTGAAAGCTATATTTGGTACCATAGTACTACATAAAAAATATACCAGAGAGTACAGATTGTCAAGGAATGCAACTAACAGCAACAGACAAACAAAATACTGAAATATACCGACAACTATATTTGGTATTATAGTACTTCATCAAATATACCATAGAGTACAAAATATGCCAGATTGTCAGCCAATACAGTGTCGGCTGTGGACGTTGATCAAGAATGAAACCCGCAATCCTTTGCAAAAGTGAATTATCGAACAAAATATACCAAATAAAAATACTAAATCATATATTTGGTAAATAGGTATATTACTAGCTTTACATGAATAGCCATGAATGAATCCCACAATCCTTTGCGAAAGTGTTTTATCGAACAAAATATACCAAATAAAAATACCAAAACATATATTTGGTATATAGGTATATTACTAGCTTTAAAATATGCCATGAATGAATCCCACAATCCTTTGCAAAAGTGAACTATCGAGCAAAATATACCAAATAAATATACTAAAACATATATTTGGTATTTAGGTATATTACTACTTTTGAAATACCAAAATACTTGCCTGTCACATACATTTTCTACAAAGTTATAATACCCTTCTCCTCTATCGGTACCGGGTAAAAAAAAGTAGTTGCAGTAGTCGCATAAATTTCTCTTCGACTGATAAGAGAAGCCCCAATAATAATGAGGGTCAACAGCAGGCTGCCTCAATTATTTACAATTTCATATTGATTTGTAGTCAGCGCCTCGCTTTTCATTTCAATTTCGGCTATTTTTGGGTGTGGCTGGGGAGTTTACTTCAATTATCAGTCGCTGCATAATTGAGTGCAGGCCCCCGCTTTGACCTCGTCTCAGCATTGAGCTGAGGGTTGGAGCCGTAGTCGAAGTTGATGTAACAGACCAACGCATCAGCGGGTGTTTTTTTGTTAAAAATGCCCGCACGCGTTTTGCATGCGTTTAAAAACGCTTGCGTAAGAGTCGCGAGACAGTCAAGCAAGGTGCGGTTGGGTTCGATAGAAAGTGTCGCTTGTTTTGACGATTCACGCGACACATTTGTGGCATAAATTAAGTAATTTTAAGCATACGATTATGTGGGCTGCCAAATGTCTCTCTCTTTCTCTCTTCAAGTTTGTTTACAACTTTATATGGCATGTACTATCCATTTATCTACTTATGAGTATTTGCTGGGCTTAAAATATTTTGATTAATTTGCAGTCACCTTTTGTTGTGTTGATTGTCTTTTCGGGACTATTAATTGTTATGCGATTTTAATGCCGCTTTGTTATAATAATAAAAATGAGCAAAGATGTTTGCTTACATAAACCCCTCTTCATATGTATTTATTGTTTGGAGATATTGAAATTGGTTTATATATATAAAAATTAATCACATGTTTGCATTGTGCACTTAACAGTTTTGCTGCGTTTTGGAATTTTGCCTTTTGTTAGCATTTTTTGGTTTTTGGTTTTTATTTTAACGTTAATTTTATTTTTGTTGCTTTTCGCGAAAAAACAAACACACAACGAAAAAAAAGAAAACTTTCTCCGCGGCTTGTCGTGCAAACTTGACGCACAAAAAGCAACAGCAAAATGAAAGAAAAAAAAAAGTGAAAAAAGATATATATGTATATAAAAAAAGAAATGTACAACAAGCAGATGATTTACAGCATAAATAATGAAATGGTCATTGTTGGTTTTGAGTTATTTGCAAAGCCACAACAACAACAACAACAACAACATTAGCAACAAGTGTCGAGACAGGAAATTGAACTTTGTTAGAAAACCGCACGAAATAATTGCTCGACTTACAAGCACAAATAAACCGAGTGTGTTCATCTTGTGAGTACTAAAGTACTCACTACTTGTTTATGTATGTCAGTCCGCTGACCGGACAGATAAGATCCAAGCGAGAGACACGCTCTAGTTTAAGTGCCAATCAATCACGTTTCTCATATTCTTCTTATCAACTCAGCGCTCAGCATGTAACTTGACCGCAGTAGAATAAAAAAGAAAATTAAAAAAACGCGCGCGTTTTCTGGGCGCGACTTTTCCAGTCAATTCCTGACCACAGACAGACAGCAGCAATTGTTGTTGTTGTTGTTATGTAAACACACAACAAAGTAAATTTTACTAAGTCAATTTTAGTACTTAAACAATGCAAAGCAACCACAACAATAAGTGCGTGATTTGAAAAAGAAAAAAACAGCTTAAAAGTGAAAAGTTTTGACTGTGCTTTAATGTGCATAATTATTTTACTGCGTAACTTTTTTTGTTGGTCGGTCTCCTAACCGACTTCAATTGCGGCTTTATTTCACAAAGTTCGTGTCAAAATGCAGTTTTAAATATATGCCTTGTTTGTCTAAAGAAAAAAACAAATGTTTAACAATTCAGAAAAACAAAAACATTCGCTATATCGAAAAAGAAATCCAAATGCAAATCTTTGTGTGTGTTTTTTTCGCCAGTGAACAAGTTTTGTGAAAGCGTCTCTACACGTCTATCTATATATGAGCATGTATTTATTTGTTGTTAACTCGCCAGCAAATAGTTAATATATGTAACTACCATCAAACTATCATTTGCCCATCGATGGATGCATCGATTGAATCGAACTCCTTTTGCTTTTGTAGGCAGCAAACAAGTTTTTTTTTATTGCTTTTTTTTTTTTGCACTTTTTCCACTATGCGGCTTATTGACAATTTCTTTTGGAAAAGCACACGCCTTTTCCAGCGATCGCCGCGCCGTCTTTTCAATGGAATTTTCCTCATTGTGTCTGCAGTTGTTGCTCCCAAATCTGTTGTTGTTGCTGTTGTTGCTGCTGCAACGCTTCATTCATAATCAATTACGAGCACGAGCTTCGTGGATTACTATGGTTACGTTGGGTTGGGCTGAAGGCCTCAAGAGGTCAAACTAACTGCACACGACCTTAACTTTGCAGCCAAGAAAACTTGACTGCGATTACAGCAAAGGTTCATTAAACTAACTTTATAAATGTTTTTTTTTTTTTACTACATTGCAATCTTCAGCTCTTTGGGCTGTGTTTGATTTTATTAAAATAAATTATGATAATCTTTGAAGCAATTTATTGTCTTGTCTTCAGGTTGCAGCCTCAATATATCTTTATTGTTTCTTTTAATTATTCATTGCATATTAAGTTTGCATTTTGGTTTGGTCAAAAATATTAAGACATAAACAGTTCAAGTTGACTTCGATTATGGGAAAGATTCATTAAACTACATTTCAAATGTATTTTTGACTGCATCTGACTTCATTGTCATTTATTTTATTAAAATAAATTAACATAATCATTAAAGCAATTGTGTAGTCCCCAATATTACTTTCGTTTATTTCATTATTGAAACAAACAAAATATATTTATTGAATTTTGATTTCTGAATTACTTGATTGCTATTATGAATTATAAACCTAAAGTGCAATTCTCAACTTTCTGCCTTGTCTTCGACTTCATAATAAATAAAAATAAATACCTTCGAAAGCAATTTTTTATCTCTAGGTTGTTTTCAATCTTGGCCCCATTCTTACTTTGGTTTATTTAAATTATTCAACGCACAAGAAATAAGCAAACTTATGTTTATGTTCATTTCACATTTCGCATTTTTGTTTTGGCCAAAAATATTAAATGACATAAACAGTTTCGCTCATTTCCGTTGACAGGTTCTCAATTTTTAAGTTGTTTTTTATCTGGTTGTTTTTTTTTTTTGCTGTGCACGTCACTTACAAAGCATTTGAGAAAGTTTTTTATATGCGAATTTCTTAAGCACAATTCGTGTTTAATTAAATTTGAAAAAAATACCATAACTTACCTGCTGGGTGTTTATGCAAACCGGCAGACGAAAATGTTGTTGAAAAAAAAGAATTTCACAGCGTCAGCAAGTGACACAGAAATGTGACAGGCAAGAGAAGGAGGAGGAGGGTAATAATTATCCAAGAAATTCTAGACGTTTTGCAATAGTATGTATGTGTAAGTGTGTGTTTGGGTGTAATGCGAATCCGGCTGGCGAAGCACGTTAAAAGAATGCGAGTTGTGCTTATGAAATTGCAGTTGAAAAGCTTTTAGAACTTTTCACTGGCTTCCATGAACTTTGCACAAAAGTTGGCCAAACAACTTGTTGTTGTTGTTGTTGCTGCTGCTGTTGCTGGGGCCAATTGTATTGAACACGCTCTCAGATTGCGTTTAGGAGCTCGTTAACTCGTTTCGAAGCTGCAGAAATGAATCCAAAAGGCGTTTGCTCTATTCCTCTGCTGCTGCGGCGGCTGCGCTGCTTTTGTTGTTGTTGCTGCCTCCGCTGTTGGTGTAGTTTACACGACGCGGTTGCTGCGCTGCTGCTGCGGTTTTGGGTGACTGACAGAGACAGCGACACACAAATAGATCGAGAGGGGACGGGCGGGGGAGTTCCGGTATATCGTTGTTCGGTATCGTTTACAATGCGTTTTAAGTCAACTTTTTTCTTGCTAAAAACTATTGTTGTTGTTGTTGTTGTTATTGCAGGGGCCGGTTTTCGTTTAGTTAGAATTCGTTATGAGTAGGAAAAAAAACGTAGTAAACAAATTCATCAGTATCACTTGCACATTCTTTTTTTTACTATTATTATTTACTTGTTAATTGATTTCGTAGTGAGTTGATTCTCTTTCTTTTCTTGTCGATTTTGTTTGTTTTGTGTTTTTGTTGTCGTTTAGAAAGTGGGTTAAATTAAACAGCGCGTCTTCTTAGCTACGCTTTATGCAAATTATTTCTCGCATTTGATATTCACATACAATACATAGAAACATACATGGAACACGCATGTATGGTGCTTGTTAAGATCTGTGATTTATTTCGATTTCTTGCAAATATCAACTTCATTCAACTTTGTAATCATGCGTTGCGTTTTTTTTTTCTTCTTTGATTATCTATCTCTTTCACTTCTTTGAAGTTCGCAACTAAGTTAAATACAACTTGATTTTCCGCTTGAGACGTTTGCACTTCTTCTCGTTTCACTCGCAACTGAATGGAAGCTCAAACGACGAAGACGGCGACGACGACGATCTTCGTGACTGCGCCGCGGCCGCTGCTTCGAGACACGAATGAACGATCCAAGCTGCAGAAGTGGCTTCGTGCACTTATTGTTGTTGCTGCTGGGGCTCGCAGGTGAGAGAGCCGACGAAATGAACAAATGAATAAGAAACCGCGCTTTAGATGTAAGATAAGTGATTTCTTATTAACGTATAGTAATAATAATTACTCAACAATAACCAAACACTCTTTGAAATACTTTAAACTTTTTTAATTTTCACTTTTGCCGGCGCGTCGGAGAACGAACGAAAAAGCGCAGAGAACAAACGGTAAATCAGTTTCAGCGCGAAGCGATCGTTGCATTTGATTA
This sequence comes from Drosophila nasuta, assembly GCF_023558535.2. Lineage (NCBI taxonomy): Eukaryota > Metazoa > Arthropoda > Insecta > Diptera > Drosophilidae > Drosophila > Drosophila nasuta. The sequence goes on from NC_083456.1 coordinate 30,280,951, forward strand.
ATACGAAGTGACCAAGATTTTGTAGCAGGAAAATACTAAATGAACACCCAACAACGAATATAAAAAATACTAGCAATCGCAACTAAAAATATTGCTAAACCAATGTTAAATAGAAGGATTAATAATAGTTTGCAAATATTTGTTATTAAAACCATTCCAAACGCATTCAACAATTCATTGAAAACGATTGCCACTGCTGCAGTGTTGTTAAGGGAACTAAATGAACTACTGATTCAGCGCAATGAACAACTGTGCTAAAACGTTGTGTGACCGTTTTGAAATTTACATATAGCTTTCGGTATATTTTAAAATTCAACTTGCGGCCACATCCGGTGCCAGAGACGAAAGAAATTTTATACAAAACCAATTCGAAACGAATTTTTGCTGACGCGCAACAATTTTGTACAAAAACTATGATTAATACAACTGCGGCACTTAATAAATAAAAAAGCAATAAACCGGTTACCTGCAACTGAAATCAAGTAGGCAAACCAGACTTTGTTTAACTGTTTAATTGTTCATTGTTTTTAAACTGTTTTTCCTGCTGCAGTTCTAAAAAAAAAATGACTGAAATAAAGGAAATGGTAGTTATTGTAAAATGGAGTGGCAAGGAGTACCCGCTGACTGACCTCACCGACCAGGACACCGTTGAGGTGCTGCGCCACGAAATCTTTCGAAAAACACAAGTGCGTCCGGAACGCCAAAAGCTGTTGAATCTGAAGCACAAAGGTAAGTTGTAAGTTGATTGTGGAACATTAACATAATTGAGGACCTTATAGGCAAACCCGCTGCTGACAATATTAAGCTATGCAATCTGGAGCTCAAGCCCAATTTCAAGCTGATGATGGTGGGCTCAACGGAGGCGGACATCGAGGATGCCTGCAGTCTGCCCGAGGACATTGGCGAGGTCATCGATGACTTTGACGATGCCGAGGAGCGGGAGGAAAGCGTGGAGAACTCAGCCGTGTATCTTGCAAAGGTGCAGCGACGTGTTCGAGACTACAAAATCGCTGAGTTGTCGCCGGCACGCGAAGGAAAACATTTGCTAGTGCTGGACATCGATTACACGCTCTTTGATCATCGCTCGCCGGCAGAGCAAGGCACAGAACTGATGCGTCCGTACTTACACGAGTTCCTTGCTTCCGCTTATGAGCACTATGATATTGTCATCTGGTCCGCAACCAGCATGCGTTGGATTGAAGAGAAGATGCGTTTGCTCGGTGTGACTACGAATGAAAACTACAAGATCATGTTCTACCTCGACTCGAATGCAATGATCTCAGTGCATGTGCCAGATCGTGGTGTGGTGGATGTGAAGCCATTGGGCGTCATCTGGGGACTGTACAAACAGTATAGTTCCAAGAATACGATTATGTTCGATGATATACGTCGCAATTTCATGATGAATCCCAAGTCTGGTCTCAAAATTCGTCCATTTCGCCAGGCGCACTTGAATCGCAACAGTGACAAGGAGCTGCTCAAGTTGTCCAAGTATCTGCGCCAGATTGCACTCTACTGCAAAGACTTTAATCAGCTCAATCATCGCAAGTGGGAGCACTACGATCCCAAGAAGAGCTCTTAACTAAATCTCTCCTCGCTTGTTTGTAAGATTCGCTTAATTTTTATTCAATTAAAATGTATTTTTTAACGCTTCGTAAGTACGTTATTCTATCCTAGAGCGTGTAACCGCCTTGATCCGCCCAGTGAACGCGTCTAGCCTCCAAATACTCTTCGTGCAATCGTCGTCGCTCCTCCTCCAGCTTGGCCAGGCGACGATAACGCTGCAACACCATGCCACAGCCGAAGAGCAACGCCACCTGACAGATCAACCAAAGTATGAAGAGCGCAATGAGCAGACTTTGATTGATGCAGATGTTATCCAGATGCAGCTGATCATCGATGCCAGCAATGAGCAACACGCCACGCTCTCCATACAAGTAGCTATTGCTGTTCGCCTGATCGGGACCATGGACACGCAGATTGTAGTTCAAGGGCAGCACAACATCTGCATTGTTCGTTGTATTCCTCGGCACATCCATCACTGTTGATATATAAACTGGATTCTGCACTCGAAGTTCGTCCAGCTGCCGCTTGCGACGTTGCCAATGCTTGGGTGTGAGATGCATGCAATTTGAAGGCGGACAACGTTCCACACAAAAGCGTATCTTTACATCGAAATTCACATTGGCAGTGCCCGAAAACTTGAAGGCATGAAAGCGTGCTCGCAGCATCGACTTTGACTTGCTGCGCACGCGTTCCAGTTCAGGGAAAACACTCGCATCGGTTGGACAGCCGCGTTCATCGATGAGCAGCACATAGTTTTGATTATCCTGTGATTTGGCCACCAACGAAGTGGCTCTAAAGTCTGGCAATGGTGCCAGCTGCAGTTCCAATTGATCCATGCTGTAGGCGGCCGTAATTTGCAGCTCCAGATTTTGGCCAATGCGCACATCGTTGGTTTCATGCTGATGCGAGAGATCAACGATTTGAAGCGAGATGTGTGGATGCGGCTGCGGGCCTTGACTGCTGTTATAGTGCACCATGCCTTCTTGAGGTAGCATGCTGAAGAGAAGGACTTCAATTAGTGGAGGATTTATAGCAATGTGTAGTTGTCTTACTGCTCAGCGTATTCTAGCGAGGATTCAAGAGCGATGGCGCTAGGCACCTGCTCCGAGGCATCAGCGCTGTTGTCGCGAGTCATTTGGCTTGTGGCATTGTTCAAGATGCAGCCCACTTTGATGAGACGATCGCCCTGCGTTTGCACATTGGCATTGTGCTGTATGACCACCAAGGCAGAGATGAAGGTTCTGCATAGCAATTGGATTAATTTTAGAGCACTTAAAAGGAAGCGTTGCTCACCTATGATAAGTCTGCGTCATTTCGTAGGCACGCAGCACGCCACAGCGATTCTCCCTAGTCTCGCTGCCAATCTCAAGCGAGAGCAGCACACTCTCATTACCCGAGCCGGTAACTTGACAATCCTTTGAGTGCATGCTTGCGTACATTTTGCCTGTGAAGGACTCCTTTGGCTTGTAGCGTATGCTCATCTCATCGCGTGTGCAAAAGACCTGCACTGTGAAAAGGATTAGAGAAAGAGATATTCCGGATGGTCTCAGCTAACTCACCATCCAAACATTTAACGCGTCGCATGTAAACGGAATTCTCCCGCAACTTCAAGCTGCGTGGACCCAGCGAAATGATGTCCTCGGAGTGCAGCAGACACTCGGAATGCGTCAATTGATCCACATAGTAAAAGGAGATGCCCTGGCAATAGAATTTGGACTCGTGTGTGCAAAGCGACTGACACTGTAAACCAAAACCAAAAAGGGTCATCAATCATGTATCATCGATTAGCATCGTCTGACTGCTCAACCGCAACAACAAGAGGCAACAACAAGCTGCTGATGTTGCTGTTGTGGAACACACCTCTTTCTGGGTTAGGCCCAAATATTTGGCTTCCGCGTAGATGAAACTGCTGTTGGCATACAATTCATACGAGCAATTGTCGTTCTCGGCGGGTCGCTCATGGCACTGGTTCTCCATGTATTCCTCATCGTAGGGCGCCGCCCGGAATGCGTCCGGCTGTATGGACTTGTCCTTGTCGCTCAGCGTGCAACGCCCGTATGTGGCATGTGGTGACGCGCTGGGTTCCTCATTGCGAAACCTGCAAATGAAATGTTAGTGATACATAACCGAATGGCAATTAATATTCGCTAGAAATCAGAAATTACCGCTCACGATTGTTGCGATACGAGGGCGCAAACGAGGCGGAGAGACATCTGAATTGCGTTTCAAAGAAACATCTCTCGGCGCACTCACGACGCGTGACCAACGTTGAAATTGTCTTTCTGCCATGAAACACCAGACTGTTGCCCGGAATTTTGGTCAGCGCCCAGAGGCGACCTTTGCACGCTTCGGGAACTGCAAAAGATTTCAAGGTTTTAGCACCACGCCCACATCCCGCATTCGGGGGAAACTTCATCGACTCACCATGCAGACAAGTCTTTTCGTAGAACATGGCCTCGCCATCGGCAATCAATGGCAACTCATCCGCAATGGGCAGATAGCGTGAGTTGCGCTCAAAGTACGAGTAGCCATAGCATTCATCCGTGTCCAGCAGATGCACATACGCAATGCAATCCGGATCCTCGTTGCAGCTGCGCCAACAAATCAAACTTGCAGGTGGATCAGCTGTTGACTTTCCATAGTCGCCACTGCGTCGATCGCGATCCTTAAAGTTGCTGGCAGTGGGCGTGGCATAGATCAGATTGCGTTCGCTGAGGTATTCCAGTGGCGGTCGGAAGCCCACGATCTTCTGTAGCTGCATCTGATGCAGCGGACACTTGAGCAGCAAAGCATCTGCGGGATTGAGAATGATTGACGCATGACTGAGAAACACACACAAACAAATTCCATGAATTGCTGGGAACCAATGAGCAAGTCTATATAGTATTCATAGTATGATCTGAGCAATACCTCGATTTGCGCATATTGATTTCAATGCGAGAACAACACGGCGAAAAAGTACACAAATTGTGCAGGTTGCAAATAAAAATAATATTGATTAGCCAAGCGAATAATGCGCGACTTCTATGCATAGCTAAGCAATTAGGCAGCTATTTAGAAAGATGATCATATGCGATCGTTGATCGTAGTATATCCAAGTGCGGGAAAAGTATTCATGACAGATTGACAGATATTTTAAGAAAGATAGAACGATGATCAAATATAATATATATCAAGCAGCGAGATCATATGCGATCGTATATATTATAAAAAGTTGCGGGAAATTCTTGAAACTATGGCAAAAGAATTCGTGATAGATTGACAGATATTTTAAGAAAGATAAAACGATGATCAAATTTAGTATATTAAGATATCATCGCGATCGATCGTTTATATTATAAAAAGTTGCGGGAAATTCTTGAAACTATGGCAAAAGTATTCATGGAAATAGAGGAATTCATTGATAGATTTACAATTACTAATAGAAAGATATAACGATGATCTTATGCGATCAAATATAGTATATCAAGCAGAGCAAAGTATTTATTAATTTCAAGAAATTCATTCTTAGAACAATGATTGTAGCAAAGGGAGATTTTTGTAACTATTAGAAAGTCATTGCATTAGAGGAAATATGACTCAATATATTTTATATTTACTACATCTATCTATATAATTATCTATTAAAATGTATAAATACTTGAATTTATACAATATTTTTAAGGGATTTACGTATTCTATTATCTGATGCTAATCTTAATATTCCCCAAAGCGTAAATATATTTCTGTAATTGAACAATTAAATCAAGTGCGAGTACTTCCGTCTCTCACGACAGTTATGTAATTTTCTAAACAATAGTTATCAGCTGGAGTGCTTAGACATGCTCTCATAGCGACTTAAAGATCGCACTCTCTATCTATATTCTAGTATCTCTCTTCTATACACACTTCTCTTTGTGTCTAGCACTCTGTTGTAAATTGATCTGTGTCGTTTTGGCTTTGACTCGCAAAAACATTGCTATACAATGCAAATTACAAGTGCAAAAATGATTTATTAAATGTGCGAGACTAGAGTGATGGACGGAGAAATACCCTGTAAACTAAATACAGAAAATTTAACTTGTTTTTCAACTTAAATTCACTTCAAAGTGTTTAAAGTATCTTTGAAGCTTTTAAAAGGAAGAAACTGTGTATAAAGCAACGAGCGCTAGATGGCGCCAGCTCTTCACTTAATGCTCTCCATAAGGGAAGAAAGTTTACTATTGCAGAGTTATTGTATTTATTCATTTTTGGACATATAAATAAAGAACAAATTAAATTTAAATTAAAAGTCAACATCAGTAGGCACAGTTCTGTTTATTAATTGCTTTTCATATTTATATTTTAGCATAAAAACTACATTAAATAAAGCCAAGCTGGACTACACTTTAAAAATGTTTGTTTTACAAGGTATACAAAATGATTTAATGGCTGCAGCGCATCATCTAAAGCAATTGCCTTTGCCTGACCTCAAGTTACTCATTACAGATCATTGTAATTAAATGCGTCTATGTTTTGACTGTTTCAACATGGGAAACAAACTTTAAACATTTGCTCCCACACCTCAGAGCTAGCCTTGTCCTTACTCTACAGGGTATGCAAATATACCCTGTGTGTGTGTTCATGCAATATTAGAGCTAATTAGTTAAGCACACAAAGCAAGTGAAATGCAGTCAGAAGTTCAGCTGGCAAACATATCAAATGATGGGCAGAAGTTGGCCAATAGCCAATGGCCAATACCGTTGCTTACCATTTGCATTTTGTTGCAGCAACAATAATATTATTGTGAATATTAAATTCCACAGGCATTGCGTTGTTGATTCTGATTTCGGCATTGTTTTTTCCCCTCTCTCCACGCCTTTCCTCTCCTCGCTTTGTATTTGTTGTTGATGTTGTTCGATATGCTTTTGTTTTAAGCAAAAGTTGTTATTATTGTTATTGCATTGCAAATTGTTATTGTAATTGATTTTCGGACCGAATTGATATGCAGCTCCGTTGGGATGTGTTTCCCTATTTTTGGCCCACTTTAACACTCTGGCACTTTCAATTTCAATTTAGATTTGAATTTGAATTTGAGTTTTGTAATGGGAATTCGAATTGCCTGCAAATGTTTAATAGAGGCCGCAGGTCGAACTTCAGTCAGCTGGCTTTAGTTGACTTGTCAATTAGCCCAATTAAATTTAATGCCTCGACAACTGCGCGATGACAAAACACCTTTTATCATTTTTATTTATTACACTAGTTATACTTTTAAATAACACTTTCAATTAAATGCGAAATGCACTTTACACGCGGCTTTTTTTTTTGTTTTTTTTTGATCGCGCACGTCCGACGAGCGTCGCTTTCGACTTGCAAATAGCTGAGGCTTCGGCTTCAACTGCCGCTGAGGCTGAGACTAACGCTGAGGTCGCGCCAGGTAGACACACACACACACACCAATACACACACACACATAGAAGCTAAGCTACCTGAGCTGATATGCAGTCGAAGCTGATCGAGCGTCGACGTCGCGGCTAACCGAGCGTATGAGAAATTTCATGTCAACGTCGCCGGCTCACTAGATGATTAGATCGCAGCTGGGGTGTAACTGCAATGGGAGTGAAAGAGAGAGGGAGTACAGGTAGAGAGTGAGAGGGAGAGTGGGAGGGAAGATGCCACCGAATTGTGCTCGCTGGTTCGCTTACAATGTGCAATAAACAAAACTATTTAACGCACATGCACAAAGCGTGGGAGAGAGAGGGAGAGAAGGGGAAGTGTGCTGGCTCAGACTTCCAGCTGTATCTATAACGAACATATAGCTCCGAACTATCGGTGGCAGCATCTAGCGAAGCATTAAGCGCACTTTCCGTGTGTCTTTCGACTGTTTGCGCAGTTGTTGCATCTGATGTTATTGTATTAGTTCAGTTCGTTGTTGTTGTTGTACTTCTAGTTGTTGTTGCTACTTCTATTGTTGTTGTATTCAATGGCACTTTTAACAGTTCAGTGGTTTTTTCGCCGTTGACAACTTTTGTTTGTTTGTTGTTTGCCCCATGATAAATGCTTAATTCACAATTGTTGCCTCAGCATTGTTACAGTTGCAACATAAATATATGCGTGTGTTTGTGTGTTTGTGTGTGCTCAACAATTGATTCTTTTACACACACACACACACACACACACACACACACACACACACACACACAAACGCACACGCACAGTAGCACTGGGCATTACAGGGCGTATGCGCAATTTTGTACATGCTTAATTTGCTGTTGATTTCTAATTAGCCACAGTGGCAACAATTAATTAGCAGTGCGGTAAAAAGAGCAACAGTCGAAAGAGAGAGCGAGAGAGAGAGTGCGAGAGAGAGAGAGAGACAGTTTAGGTTCTCTCCACCCTTTGACATCACATAATTATGTTGTAATGCGCCAACTTGTGCGTGACCTTTGGCGGTTACACATTTTGGAATTTTATTTATTTACTTATTGGCAAGTTGGTCAAGGTCGTCATCATAGAGACGCCCATCTGTCTTGCTTGAGCGATGTTGTAGGCCCAGCGCTTTAGTTGACATTTTATATATAGAGATTGTGAGCTACAAGTCGTATACGTAATTTACGAACACACAGGAACACAGACATGCAATTGCTCAATTTACGTTGGACAATGTGGACAATGTGAAGTATGCAATTATATGGACTGAAGTATATTAAATTGAATTATCAATTAATTAGTTTGGCCATTAGTCGCTGCTCAACATTTTGTGTGTGTTGCCGTGTCAACTTGGAATGTCTTCGAATTAACGAAATAATCCAAGCTATCAGTAAGTCAATAAATAATTGTTATCATTAAACATGTTTCGCTGAATTCGTTTTATCTATTTGTACACAAAATATAAACTTGATTTATTTCACTCGGATAGGTAATTAGCACGAATTGCAAATAAATGTCGAGGCATTTTTCCCCAAATGAAAATAATAATTGCACATAAATATATTTAATCCGTTTTATGAATTATTATTATTGGTTTCTAAATTGGTAAAATTAGCTTCGAACCTTTAATTCTTTTGAGAGCAATAACATGCAAATATGCGACTAAATGTTAATTAAACAAACAAATGTCTATTTTCGATTTAGAAGAGATTTGTATTTTAATTGCTTTTATTATTCATTTATGCATATTATTAAAGCATTGCTAACTAACTTTTCCAGCCACTGAATTTATGCAAGAATATTTTACAAATTGCGTTTTTGCTTGTCTAGAACCTTGGTTTGCCAAACATTTGAATGGCTCAATTTAAATAAATTTGCAATAATCTAATAAACTGCCAACAATTTGCTCAATGTTTAAATAGATACCATTTGTGGAGAATGCAAACGTCGTATACTTAATATTTTACGGCCAAGTAGACAGAAAGTTGCACAGTTTTGTTGTAGTTGTTGTTGACCTCATTTAATGAGCAATTTTCATTAAATTTTCTCTCTCTCCGGCAGAAGAGTTTACCTTTCGCTTTTGTTGCTGTTGCTCGGCGTGTTCTGATTGTCGCGTTGCGTATACGTAATAATTCATAAGCCTGGCATGTGCTCCGCATGCAAGGGCACTATAATAATTGCATGTTGCCGCGCCAAATAAAACAATATGCAGGTCGACATAACAAATACAATCACAAGCACACGCACACACACACATACACAGAGTGAACCCCTGGGCTCAAAAAGGGTCAAGCCAAACACATTTGCGAACGGGGCGTAAATACTGTATAAACTATAAACTTTATAAAAAACAAGTAAGAAAGTTACATTCAAGTTAATTCGACTGTGATATACCTCAACAGTGCGGTATTATTTTTTAAATATACCGAATTAATATACCAGAAAATACACAAAACACAATATTTGGTATATTGATATAGTATTACATTACAAACGAGTGAATAATTTAGCATACACTCAGTGCGGTATTGATTTTAAAACATACTTATTAACATACTGCAAAAATACTCAAAATATACAAACGGCTATATGTGGTAGGTATATTGATATATTACTACATTAAACAAGTAAGAAATTTACAGTCGAGTGTGCTCGACTGTGAGATACCAAAACGGTGTGGTCTATTTTATGCTACAAAAGTGCTAGAAAATATACCAAAGACCATATTTATTATATTAATATAGTACTACATACCATATATACCGTTGATATAGTACTATATATCAAAGAGTTCAAAATATACCATACAAACAGTGTGGTACTTGTTTTAAAATATACCAAATTAATATACCACAAAATACTAAAAATATACCTAAGTTGGTTTATTGATATAATAATTTCAAAATATACCATATAGTGCAAAAAATAATATAGCGCAAAAATACCAAAAACACCAAATGCTTTATTTGGTATATTGATATCATACCACATTTAAAATATACCATATAGTACTGAAATATACCAAATTGTCAGCCAATGCAACTAAGACCCGAAGTAAATAGATGTTGTTCTCCATAAAAAAGTATTTCTTAAAAACCTTCCACAATATTTATCTGATCGCATGTAAATTTTCAGGAATCATAAATACTGTATTTATTTTTGTAAGTACCAAAAATTGTTATTCGATTTTTATCGATTTGCGGGTGCTGAAGTGGGCGTGACAAAAATTTGAAACAGACTTTATCTGCGTGCAAATATAAAAAGTGATATAAAAAACAATTATATCTCTATTCCTTATAGTCTCTGAGATCTAGGTGTTCATACGGACGGACGGACAGACGGACAGACACACAGACGGACAGACGGACATGACTAGATCGTCTCGGCTGTTGACGCTGATTAAGAATATATATACTTTATAGGGTCGGAGATGCCTCCTTTAGCCTGTTAGATACATTTCCTGCAAGCACAAAGTTATAATACCCTTCTACCCTATGGGTAGCGGGTATAAAAATGTGCAACAATAACAAAGTTGGCGTCAAGAATGTGACTTTAAAATTTGTGTAGTGTTGTGTTGTGTGTGGTGGTGTGTGTGGTGGCAGCGTGGCAGCAATAAACAAAAGGCCGCGGCCAGTTGCAAGTTTATTTTCAGCACATGCCCGATCCACAGAGTTTTGCATTTCACCTTGAACTATAAAAGCTATTGCGTGGATGTGACTGTCGTTGTGTATGTGTGTGTGTGACTGTGTGTGTGTTTGTCAGTTTCAAACACACACACATGTACACAGTAGAAACAGCGAGAGCGTCAGCGCCTCGCCGAGTGACGCCTGAATGACGCATGAAAAACAAAAAAGTTGCAAACTTGCAAACACACACACACACACACATACACAGAACAACAGCTAAATAATTATGTATGTATGAGTGTAAGCTGCGTCTGTGTATGTATATAAAATTAACCTGCGCCGCATACACATGACAAAAGTCTGCCTAATTAAAAATGCCAAAAAGTCAGGCAAACGGGGGGCGACTGGCGACTTAAGTGGGGTCAGACAGCAGCAACAATGAGACACTGACACTCACACACACACAAGCACAGCTGGGTGACATGTCAGACGGGTCGACAGCCAGTCAGTTTGGCACAGGAAGGAAGGAAGAAGCAGGCGGGCAGAGCGGGGTAAAGGCAAACAGCAGCATAAAGCAACGGCTAAAGTTGCGCTTCAATGCTTCAACGACGGCAGCAGCAGCAGCACCCACAACAGCAGCAACAACAATGGCAACAGCAGCAGCAACAACAGTAGCAACAGCAACAACCACAGCAGCTGTCTCAGCCAGGCGTTGCATGCAACTTGTCACATTGTTTAAATCACTGAATTATGCAAATAGCTACGCACATATTACGATGGCAAGTCTCGCTCTCTCTCTCTCTCTCTCTCTCTCTCTCTCTCTCTCACATTCGCTCTCTTTCCTTCTCTGTTGCAGTTTCTATTAGCAACAATAACAAGTTGCTACTTAACACCACCGACAGAGACAACACTCTGTTTGAGTGACTAAATGACTAACTAAAAGTTGCACATGTCCAAGCCTTGTGTGTGTTAGTGTGTGTGTGTGTGTGATTGTTTATGTGCAATACACACGTCCATATGTGTGTGTGTGTTTGACATATGCTTAATTGTCTATCGTTTTGTTGCTGCTGGCACAACTTCCGTTTTGTCAAGCTTGCCAAAAGTTGCCGCCGCCAGTTGCACCCTTGGCGCCTCTAACTGCCCCCCTTATTACTACCTCCCCTCCTCCATTCCATGCCCAACTTCTGCTCCAACTAGCGTGTGAACTGTGTATGAAACGAGGCGACTTTATCGGCTGCCTGCGCGCCAACTAAAATTTATTTAAATCTCTGCCATAATTGTTTTGTGCGCCTGTTGCTTCTTTGTTGACTGTCTCTCTTTTTTTTCGCATAAAATTAGCACTGCAAATTTATTATCAACTCTGCACATTCTTGGCTTGGTCTTTGCTAGTTTGAGACTCCGTTTAAATGTCACAAGTCAACACCATTTATTTATCGTAGAAGAAGATTGCTCAAAGTTTAACTAAATACTTAATTCACTTTTGTTTCACAGAAGTTATGTGCCTTCTTCTGCTTAAATAAAAACACGGCACGTCTTTAAATTGCATTAAATTATATTTATTGATTTCATCGTTTTTGTATATATATAAATAAAACAGACATATATTATAATATATACGTAATTTAAACAAAATCTAAAGCGTTTTAACTGTATTCTTAAACGATTTACGCTTGCATTATTATTCGACAAAAAAAAAATACATAAACAAATGAAAAAGTCAATAAAATTTCTTAAGAAATTTATTAAAATGCATTTATACGTATTTATTTTTGTTGTTAATTGAATAAAATTGTTAAAAAACCGTTTCGTACTATTGAATATGTTGTTTTTTTATTTTTGTTTTTCATTTTTCCTTTTTTGGTTTTTATTTTTGAGCCGTAGAATGCAAAAAATGAAATCAAAGTAGTGAGTATGGAATTAACAGAGAGCTCTTTTCCAAATGCAAAAACTTTCGTCTAATTTTCCAACTATGCCAAAGCTTTGACGAAAATTTGCATTTCGATTGCGGTCTGCATTTATTGTTTGAAATTTGAGTGCCAAAAGTGGATTGATTGATGGATACACATGAGGGAGGGGGGAGGAGGTTTTTGGCTCACTAGAATTAATGCAATTCGCTTAATACACAAGTATACATAAATACATACATAAATACAATCGTGATCATAGTATATATAGTCAGTTTATAGAGTGTACACCACGCTGCAATTTTCTTTTTAAATGCAGCCAAAAAACACAATTTCTATAATTATAATTATTATGATGCATTTCTCCCGTCGTCGTCGTTTTCTCATTTCACGCACAAAAATCTGCAGCATACTTTTAGGATTAACTGAGAATTTCAAATTGCACCCGAAAGTATGCTATACAAAATTTTTTAATGCGAATTGCGCACAGCTTCGACTTTATTATTGCGCTTTAGTAATTAAAAAGTTATCCAAACCAAATTTGTTTGAATTTTTGCATTTTTGCTACTAATTACTGCGAATTTTCTAGTTAATAATGATTGCAAGCAATTATTGTTGTTTAGGGGAAAACAAATTGTGTTACGGGATAAATAAGCGAAATGATTTTGAATGCACTCTAGATCGTATGAAGTTGATTTTCCATTTCGGCTGCCACTTAATTATGCCACTTATATACTTACATACAGTTTAAACATATTATATATATATATTTTTTATATTTATTTACTTTTATATATACGTATATATATATATACTATAGATGTATATTGTGTATATACTCGTACGTATGCATAAGCATTTTCCTCTTACGTTTATATCGTATATTATTATTATTTAATATGATTTTATGTGGAAATTTGTAGATCTCTTTTGCGGTGTGCCTGGTTGCAAGTTGAATGTATATTTTAGCAAATTCTGTTTGTGTTTTACTTTCTTCTCTGATTTCTCTTAATTGGCAATTTCCAAATGCCCAAATGCAAATGTGTGTGTGTGTGTGAGTGAGGTTATTGGATAGTTTGAAGCAATCGCTTGGCTATCATCATGTGGCAGGTGCTAAATGGAAGTCGGAACATTTTCTATTAAATGAAAGCAGTGCCTACTCATAATTATGTGGTATTATGTTCCCCTCTAACACTAGGAATCTCTAAAGAATGCTGACATATATATATATTTATAGATATATGTATGTATGTAGTTCGCTCTCACTATTTATCTGGTATTATGCAGTACGCTAAGTAACTCTAAATGGAAGTGCAACTAACATAATTATGAGTGTTTGTCGTTTCATCTCTTTCATCATTTTTCATTTATTTACTCGAAGCGAACACAAAAATTTAGCTAGCTTTCTTTTGGTTTTTGTTTGTGTGAGTGTGTGTGTGTGTTTCCCCATCAACATCATCATCATCTAGTGTCTGCCTTCAATTTTCATTATCATCGTTTTCATTTCGTTATTTTTCAAAACCTATCACATAAATTTATATGTATTTTTTTGGGCGGAATTCTTAGCGTGTGTGTGTTTGGCTTTGTTTCGGTTTCGGTTTCGAGCAGATAAAGATACAGTAGGGGACAGAGATAGAAGACAGAAAAGAAAAGGAAAGTTGGCTATAAACATTTCGAATGTGTGTACAATAATCTCTTTAAAAGCTAAAAGACGGATTCGCGTGCATTAACAAAAGCTGCGGCTAATTTCAATTACCGCAAAATACTCAGACACAGCCACAACAAACACATAACTCTCAAAAACTAAACTTAAAGGGTATTTATTCGCTTTATGTGTATGTGTGTGTGTTGGGGGACGGGGGAGTTCAACCTTATATAAGCTAATTTTAGCATTTGTTTAATACCAATGTTGCGTGCAATACGCCTTGAACTATGCAACGCCTATCAAACGATGATTTTCACTTTTATTATTCATTTTGTTTGCTATCAATTTGCGAGTGTTTTGTTTGTTTTTCTTTGCTTTGCTTTGCTTTTTGCTTTTTGCTGCTGCTAAGTATATGGTTTAGTTGTAGTTGTTCTTTCTATGCGAAAACTCTTACATAACTACTGCACATTTATGTTCTTGTTTGTTTTTTTTTGGGATTTTCCTTTTTTTTTCATTTTCATTTTTAGTTTGTTTTCGTAGTTATCATAATAATAATAATAATAATATTAATGTTGTTTTTGTTTCATTTTTGGTTTTTGGTTTTTTTTCTGTTACGCCGTAATGCTCGCTGATTGGATTTGTTGCCAAGGCAATCAATACTTATGCACGTCCTGGCATCCTTCGGACCTCCTAGAATCCTGCGTGCTGCGGCCTGCGGGTGTGTGTGTGTGTGTGTGAGAGGGGGGCTTTTAAAAGACCAACATTTGATCGGCGCTGCCCTCCGCACTATCCTCATCGTCGGCACCCTCGTCCTCGTCGTCGGATGTCAGCGAGGCGGCATTGTTCACCACGGACTCTGTGCGGAGAGAATGGCAAATGGAATATAAAATTAAATTTTGCGTGCCCGCCTCAAATATGTGTTTGTTCGTTTCGTTCGTAATCGTAATCGTAATCGTAATCAACATAAACATAAGCATAAATCTTAAATTGAGTTTGCTTTTGGGTCTTGAGTTATGCATGGCGTATGCGTGATATTAATACCAAAACTTAATTATGGTCATCAGCTTAGCATAAGTTAAATAACTGCACACAAAATGCGGCTCTTTTGCTCAGCGTCCGCTTCAGGTAAGCAAAAGCCATTACGTATACGCATTGTTGGCCATTGGCAATACACAAACAGACCGCAGTTGGATAGATTTGTGTCAAGTGTTGGGAGAATTGTTCGTAACAACTGTATGTTGTATATTCTGAGTACTCACCGCAGTTGGGCTTGCCACGTGTGCGTGTGTTGGCGAATTCAACTCCATGCTTGTCCACACACCAACAGACACCCACCGAGTTGTGGCATTGTGTTGGCTTGTAGAATCCTTGTACATCGCAGTCGGGTGCGTAGGCGCCTAATTAGTTTATGTGGACGAAGTAGAAGTGGAAGAAGAACAATAACAATGCGCAATTTTAGTAAGTCTCTGCATAACTTGCAACCCAGCAACGTGTGAAGAGAAAGCGGCAAAAGCGAATTCTTTCTGTTTTGGTTTTTTCTATTGTTTTGCTCTGTTTTTTTTTCTTTTGTTGTTTGTACTTTTTGGGTCGTGTTAAGAGAGAGCGAGAGATAGAAAGAGAGGAACCCAAGAGACAAAACGAATAAAATGCAAAAAAGTAAATTATATAGTTAAAGTTGATAATAGGCCAACAAACAACAAAAAAAAAAAATGGAAGCAGGGAAAAAGTTGTGTGTTGTTGTTAAAAGTGTTTAATTTGCTGGCTTAAAAAGTTGCGTTTGGCTAAAAGGTAAACGAGAGAAGAGACAGAAAGGAAGCGAGAAAAAAAGTAGGTGTCCCTTTTAACAGTTGCTGTGGCTACTTAACTGTGTGTGTGTGTGTGTAGGGGTGTGTGTGTGTGCGTGAGCAGGCGCTTAATTATAGTTTGAATTGGGTTAAAGGTAGTGTAAAGAGTGTGTACATAAGTAAAAAAGCAGCGGAAAAGTTAAAAAAAAATGAAAAGCGCAGACAGCGAGACAAAAAGTGAGAGATAAAAAGAGAAAGAGAGAGAGAGGGCCAGAAATTGCGAAAGCAGAAAAGTAAAAGCAGATTTACTCTGCAAGCTATTCAGCAAAAGTTGTTTTTCTTGTTGTTTCTTTTTTCCGGTGTTGTTGTTGTCGTGTAGAATCAAAAACCGAATACATAACAACAACAACACAGCGCAATAGAATATACATACGAGTACATATATGGGAATATGTTGAGAGAACATACGAGATATTTCTATATATATATAGATATTAGTGTTATGTTAGCTAGAGAAATGTCCACCTGTACCTATCTCACCTGCAAAGTCGCCGGCGATTCTTCGGCGCACCGCGGCACACGGACGATCGGTCTTCTCAAAGCAGCGACACCATTCCCGTGTATTGATCGAGCTATCCTGATCCAGATCGCACGTATCGATGAATGGCTTAATGCAACGCTCGTTCTGATCGTGCTCCAGATCGTACATCTCCTGCAGCGACAACATGCCATCGTTGTTCAAGTCCAAATGGCCAAACATCCACTTCGCTTCGGTCTTGCAGGCGGGCGGGAAGTGAGCCTTCGATTTTTTGGCTGTGCTGGCGACGCTTCTTGCTGTCGGCCATGATCACGGAGAACCAATCAAGCAGACGATTGCCAATGGCGGTCAATTGCTGTGGCTTGCACTCAGCTGACTTTGATGGATAGCCTGGCAAATTGAGTGAAGTTATGAATAAATATGATTTTGTATGAAATTATGATATAAATTGATACTCATTGTAGTAAAATTCTTATAGCAAATAAATAAATATAAATACAATTCTTTAATATTAAAGCTCAAATTCGATTATTTATTATTTTTAACTCTTTAATGTAATACGATATCGATGTACCAAATATAGCCTTCGATATATTTAAGTATTTTTCGGTATATTTATTTGGTATATTTTTAGAATAAAATTGGAATGTATACTAAACATAGCCTTCGGTAGATTTAAGTATTTTTTGGTATAATAATTTAGTATATTTTAGAATATGGAGTATACTAAGTGCAACCTTTGGTATATTTAAATATTTTTCGGTATATTTAAGTGATATAGTATGTTCAGAATATGTAAAATACCAAATATAGTTCTCGGTAAATTCAAGTATATTAATTTGGTATATTTTTAGAATATATAGCATACCAAATAAAGTGTAAGTGTTTTTCGGTATATTAATGTACTATACTTTTAGAATACGGAATATATACTAAACATAGTCTTCAGTAGATTTAAGTATTTTTAGTATATTAATTTAGAATATGTATTTTTGGTATATTAATTTGGTATATTTTTAGAATATTAAATATATCTGTATATACTAAATAAACTCTTCAGTATATTCTAGTATTTTTCGGTATATTCATGTGGTATATGTTCTGAATATGGAAATTATACTAAATATATCCTTCGATATATTTAAGTATTTTTCGGTATAATAATTTAGTATATTTTTAGAATATGGAGTATAGTAAGTGCAACCTTTGGTATATTTAAATATTTTTCGGTATATAGTGATATAGTATGTTCAAAATATGTAAAATACCAGATATAGTCCTCGGTAAATTCAAGTATTTTTGGTATATTTTTAGAATATCTAGCATACCAAATAAAGCCTTCAATATATTTAAGTGTTTTTCGGTATATTAATGTACTTGTAGAATACCGAATATATACTAAGCATAGCCTTCGGTAAATTTAAGTATTTTAAGTATATTAATTTGGTATATATTTAGAATATGTAATATACCAAATATAGTCTTCAGTAAATTCAAGTATTTTTGGTATATTCATTTGGTACAATTTCAGAATAGGTAACATACCAAATATAGCCTTCAGTATTTTTTGTATATTTATTTGGTATATTTTAAGAATATGATTTTATTGAATATGGGTAGCAGCTGTAGCTTTCCCACTTATTTGCTTTAAAAACACCTTGCCTAACTTATATTATTATATATATTTCTTGAACTCACCATTTACATTATTGTTCTTGCTGTACTTCTGTGGCTGCTTCTCAACAACTTCGTTCTCATTGTAGTTGCGCATCTTGTGCTTCTCCTCCTGGTATTTGGCATCCTGCAAATAACATTAATTGTAGACAATTTGCATATGAAAAGTAAAACTAAACAAAAGTATTGAAATATTGTTTTTAATTTGTCAATTTATGATTGCCTAGGGCTTATTTGAAAAACAATACGTTTAATATATATGTGTGTATGTAAATAAAAATTGCAAATTTATAAACACTAAAAAAATGTTACAAAATAAATTGTGAATTTGTAGAATTGTTAGGCACAATTAAAAAATTAAAAAAGGGTTCTAAGAAATAAACTTAAGACACAATTTAAAAGTGTTTTTGTTTAATGTTCAATACAAAATAAATAACATTTTTATAAAGTAGTATTTTTTATTATTTTCTTGCTTGCCAGATTGCAATTCGTGTTTGCAGAATGTGCCACAAAATTTCTCATTTATTTTGATTTCTGTTCTCCTCAGTGCACTGTGGCTACTTAGAAACATGTTGTTTTTTCTTTTTAGTTCGTTCGTACCTTCTTGTAAGCCGTGTACTTGAGGTACTTGTAGTGCTTGTTGTCATATTTGATCTCCTCGGGCGTGAACGTGTACTGGGCATTGATGTGATTGAAGTGACGATTGTTGTCCTCCTTGTCCTGTTCCAAACAGAGAACAGAGTTCAAAATTGCGTGTGTATGAGAGAGTGTGTGTATGTGTGTGGTCAGTGTGTCTACACTTACGTTCATGATGGTGTTGAAGTCGTTGTTGTTGTTGCCCATCACATTGCCACTGTTCATCATGATGTTGTTGTTGCTGCTGTCCTTGTAGGCCTGCTGTTGCTGCAGCTGCTGCTGTTGCTGCTGTTGCTGCTGCTGGTCGATGTTGAGCTTCTTGCTGTTGTACTTGCTGTTGTAGCCACCACGCTCTCCAAGTCGTTGCAGCCGCTTGCCATCGGTATTTTCTGCGAAACGTGCAAAATGGGAAATGCCAAACCGTTGAAAAGGGGTGAACAGTGCTGCGGGGGGAGGGGGATGAGGGGAATGAAGGCTGAAATGGCCGCCATAAAATCGCTTGGCAAAGGCAAAACTTTTCGTATCCTGGCGCTGGCCACTGAGGCGTCATTTCTATTTTATGCATGCTTCTTGTGTGTGTTTTTTTTTTTGTTTTTTCGTTTTCGTTTCGTTTGGTGTTCGTTTTATGTTGCCAAAGCAGAAGCAACAACAACAACAATAGCAACAACAACAGCATCAGGAGTTGCCGGTGCTTGCAATGCGCTTTCATCTGTGTAAATTTAAAATTAATGTGCTTAACATTGTTGTCGTTGCTGTTGTTATTGCTGCTGCTTCGCTGAATCGCTGAGTGCCTACTCATGCCCCCAAGTCGCGTCTCCTGCAGCTAGCTGCATTGTGTTGCTTTAGAACAATGGCGCTTCTTGTACAAACGGATTATTAAAAATTAAACCATTAATATGCTCGACTTCAAATTTAAACTCGAAATCAACACACTTTAATCCGCTGACCAATTGCAGTTGCAGTCCAATAATATTTTTATTGCATACTTTTGGGGGTTGGCATTCGTTCATTCACCTTGCGACGCTTTACAACACTGGTGGGAGCACTGCTCTGTCTTATGCATGAGAATTTATTTCGAAGGCAGAACTAGCTGGCCATTTGCCAGCCTCAAGCTCATTATGCGGTTTGCTCCTCGGTTTCGGGCTGTCAACTCGCTCGAGTTATAGAACTTTCTATACGATATATATATATATATGTATTGTATATATGTATTTGGAACTTACCCTTGCAGGGACAGAATCCTTTGCAGGCAATCCTTATGGTTGTCGAATGTATGCAATTGTGATAATCCAATCTGCATAGTGATGAGTAGGTTCTGTTGTCGGCGCCGCAGAGGAACGTTGGCTTAGCCACGGGACACGGCTTGCAGTTGCTGTTGCAAAAGAAAAGTCGCAAAAATCAGTAAAGCCAACTCAGTGGAGGGAAATGAAGTAAGATAAAGTACAAGAAGAAAAAAAAAACAGAGCAGAGCAAACAACAAATAGACGACATGCAAAATTAATTTTTATGCAAATGAAGTCTGGCATTTGTTGCACAGGTGAGAGCAGTTTCAGTTCCCCGGCTATGGCATCTTTTATTTAAATATTTATTTAATATGCCAAGCACGCACTCTCAGCTCAGAGATCAGAAACAAATGAAGGCGCTGAGCGCAGAGGGGGAAGCGAGGAGGGAACGTCAGCTTGTATATTTATTTAATAATTTGTGCAAATATTTGAGTTGACGTCGCTCACAAAACAGAACAAAAAAAAAGTAAGTAAAGCAAATCCAAATACAGCGTACACGTAAAATACTCTATCTCAAAGCGAATAATAAATTGTAATTTGCCCTTTACAACATTCGTTATTTTAACACCTCCCAATGTACACATTCAAATGTGTATACAAACTGTGTTCTGCTATCGATTTATCTCTTTGGCACATTTAATAAAAAATGTATGGCGCCCCGGAAACTCATATGCATTCCTTTTATGCATAAACAAAAAACAACGAATAAATAATTAATTCAATTAATTGCACCACCCGCTGCCTCGCTCTCGCTCCGCTCTGTCGTATGGCCATTTATTAAAAAGGCTTTTGGGTAGCAGGATTTTTTTTTGTTTAAGAATACCCAGCAAGTGAATTGATAAGGATATACATAGCAGTCGCTCTCTTTGCTTGTTCATGCATATAACTACAGGGTAACTCTCAGTTGTTCACTCGCTTTCATTAGCAGATAAATTTGTAACTTGTTCTCTTATTTTTTTGTTCGTTGTTGTGTACGCAAGGTTTAATGATTTTTATTGGCCAACTGCGAACAAGCAGCCAATTGACAGTGAAAGCATTTCATTTCTCCCCTCATGTATGTATGTATGTGTGTGTTGTGTCGGCATAATATTATTCAAAATATTCCCTAGGCCGTGCAAATTGAGCGTGTTTACTCAGTAAATTGGTTTTCTGTTTCCCAGCTTTCAGTTTTCAGCTTTCAGTTATCAGTCGTCGACAATTTACAGCGTACTTTTTGCTCAAACTGCTCGCAATTTGCTAATTGTCGGATTTACCAGCTTTAATTGCTGCCGTTTTCTGTTGCCCACGTTTTAATATTAGTCTAAGCAAATAAGATTAAATCTAAAGTAAGCTTTGTGGCAAACGATGCTCGACTGGGGAATATCTTGGAAACTAAGCATAATTCGAATTGTTATTGAAGTGCATTTTAAATGAAAAGAATGTTTTTGATATTAATAAAGAAAAATATAAAAAGAAAAATATGATTTTATGTGCATAAATAAGAACATACTAAATATAATACTATTCATTTCAAAATATACTAACATTTGTCTGAAAAATAAAATGGAATAAATTTAGTGTAATAGTCTTAAAGATATAGACTATTACACTAAATTTATTCCATTTTATTTTTCAGACAAATGTTAGTATATTTTGAAATGAATAGTATTTAGTATGTTTCAATTTATTCTCTATACGGACAAATTTTAGTATATTTCGAAACAAATAGTATTTAGCATATTATGGCTTCAACTCCATGTGGACAAATAAATATTATTTGGTATATTAAAGTATATTCTGTATATTGACAAATGTTAGTATATTTTGAAATAAATAGTATTTAGTATGTTTTAGTTTATTCTCTATATGGACAAATTTTAGTATATTTCCCAACAAATAGTATTTAGTATATTATGGCTTCTACTCTATGTGGACATATAAATGTAACATTGCAACTTATTCTGTATATTGACAAAAGTTAGTATATTTTGAAGTAAATAGTATTTAAAATATACCAGTTAATTCTCTATATGGACATATATTTTGAAATAAGTACTATTGCAGTTTATTCTATATTCGAAAAAATCTTAGTATATTTCGAAATAAATAGTAATTAGTATATTATGGTTACTACTCCATTTGGACAAATAAATATTATTTAGTATATTATAGTATATTTTGAATATACCAGTTTATTCTCTATATGGACATATGTTGGTATATTCCGAACAAATAGTATTTAGTATATTGCAGTATATTCTCTATTCGAAAAAAATCTTAGTATATTCCCAAATAAATAGTATTTAGTCTACTTCAGTTTATTCTCAATCTAAACTCTATCACAACCGCTTTGCAATTCCTATTCTAACCACAGTGAACTTAGAAAAGCTGAAACAAAATTGCGAACTTTGATTGCCATTGAATTTCTTTTTGAATTAGGCACTTAAGCTGCGCTTCAGTGGCAACTTTGATCAATTAAATCCTCTTGGAAGCTCTTCCATAAGTGAATTTAATTTTTGCAAATTTCAAAAATGTTTCACGCACACATCGATATACACAAACATACATATGTATCTATGTATGTGTTCGCATACTCACGCTTTGTTTGCATTCTGTGGCAGTTAGTTAAAAATGCATTTTATATACATTGCGTAACTAGGGATCAAATTCCAAGCAAATAAAGTAAAACGAAATGAAATTAAATGAAAACGTAAACGTAAACGAAAATGAAATAAAATAAAATCAAATTAAACCAATTGAAATGGAATTGTACTTGAAGTTGTCAAAGCAACGAGGAAAGCGGCGAAACTTATTTCAGCCAAACATTTACATGGTTATTTAAGCTGGCCAATTTCGTAGCTAAGCCAAAGCAAACAAGCCAAAAACACCAGAGAGCAGCTGCCACTTTACGAGTGTGTGTGTGTGTGTGTGTATGTTGTCTCATTGGATCAAATGAAAAGTCGCTTTTAATTAAAAATGCAATTGTCGAAAGTCTTTCGTTGGCTTTGTGTTTCATTTGTTTCATTTGAAATGAAAACGAAAATGAAATTTACAAATGGCAAACGCCAAAGTAGGCAAATTGAAGTCAAATTCTTTTCCGTTTGTTCTTTAGGTCAATGACTGCAACAAACGATTTTGTTTTTTTGTGTTTTTTTCGGTGGTTATTTTGTTGCTATAAATTTGTAGATCAAATAGCGGCAGCCCCCCAAAATGCCGATGTCGATGCCGTGAAATTTGTGAAAATTTTGCTCAAATATTTGCTTTCAATTTTGCGCCCAGCAAAAGTGGGGCAGGTATCAAAGGAGAGGGAGGGAATGCGACCGGAGGAGGTGGGTTATAGAATTTTCGAGCTGCCTTTGAGTCACGCTGAAGCTGACAGCTTCATGTGCATAGAAAGCAAAAAGCAGCTCAGTGGTTTCAAATAACTGCCAACAACAGAAAGAACCTCAACTCTGAGCTCAGCTGAGGTTGCAGAGTCGAGGTAAAGGGCCAACTATGCGTTTGTGTAAGTCGGTGTGCGTGCCACGCCCCCTTCTTGCTAGCTACCTCCCAGAAAACCACAAGCGGGGGCCATATTGTTACTAAAACAATGGCTGACTACATGAGTTATGAGTTCTAAGTGTCTGTGTCTGTGTGTGTGCTGCTTTTTGGTCTATTACAAGTGCCCCTCCCCCTCCCCAACCCCCTCTCTCATTCTCTCTCTTTGTCGTTCCTCTATCTCACACTCGCTCAGCAAGTGGCCCATTCACAAAGCAAATCTTTTGTTTGACTTGTGGCCAAATGGAGAACTGAGCCAACGGAATGCCAGATAAATTGTGCGCGCAAACTATTGATTTTGTGAGCCTCCCTCCCCCTCCCCCTCCCACCTCTGGCACAATAGCAGCACACTTACCCTCCCCCTTAGCCCCTCAGAGTCTATGCCATTGACATAGATACTCACACGAACACTCGTTCACTTCCCATGCACAATGGCGATGGAGAGACTTTCTTGTGAGAGCGACGCAAATTGAAAAGAAAATGCGAAAAATATGTCAAAAGCCATTTTTTGAATATTAGAGGGCGCGGCATGACTCTTGATTTGCCAATAGATAGATTGATGATGCTACTACTCAACACAGCAGACAACAATAGAGGCCAAAATGGCGAAATATCTTTAATAATAATGATGCCAATAATAATAAAAAGAGGAACACGATAATGATAATGATGCCAATAATCAATTTCGAATCATTTGACAGGCTTTCAATGCAGTTTGAATTTAAGAATTCAATTTCAAATCTGTTTCGCAGATAAACGAAAACACATAAGAATATTTAAATAACAAAATTTCTAATCTGCACTGAAAATTCATTAATTAAAATTCAAATTTAATATCGATCGACTGAGTTGAGTTCGTAACCCGTATCCCGTATACCGTATCCATATCAGCAAATACCCGGCTATATATCAAGTATACGCCTTGCTGGCCAGCAAAATTTACCAAAGTCCAAACATTTCATGAAAATTAATTTTCCACTCAACAAACTGCCAGCCAAGGGATAAAGAAAAGTTGCCGCCATGCGACAAAGGTCCACCTGATAGGTTCGTCTCCCTTCCCCTTCCCCCTTCCCCCTTTTGTTTTTGCCACTCCCTGGAGAGCAGAACAAACGTGTCAAGCAGCTAGCATGAAATTAAACTTAAAACAAAAAAAAACGAAAAAAACACAAAAACGAATAACAAGCTGATAAACAAAACGAAGCTGAAGAGCAAACAACCGAAATGTTATAAGACTTTTTCGGTCGATGTGGATTTGGCAATAAAGAAAAAAAGAAAACAGGCTTTGCCCACTTTTTTGAATAACCTGGGCAACCAAAAATACGCTTGCTGATAATCTTTACAGAGGCTTGCACACTGCGTTAGTCGAAAGAAGAAGAAGAGGAAGGGTCTTAGTCAATATTGAATTTTTGGCCATGACAAGATGGCTGAGCATCGACAAAGGATTTAAACATGTGTTACATTAGGATTCAATTGAATCATGGCTGCGCCGATTCATATACAACAAAAAAAAAGAGAAACGGATATTGATATTTTGAAAGTTGGCTACAACTTTCCGTTACAGTTGGAAGCACGTCAACGTCGAGGGCGGAAAATCGCAACCAATTGAACCTTGGCCCGACGTTGACTTTGACTTCATTCCAAAACAGTCGACAGTCGGCAGTCGGCAGTCGACAGTTGAGTTGAGAGTTCGAGAGTTGAGAGTCGCACCTGTGGCCCACTCCACAAGCAACACACACAACTCGACAACTCGACAACAAAGCAACTCCATTGCCTTCATTCTAGTTGGATAGTCGTGTTCGTTGGGTCGCGTGCATATTCACAATTTGGGTTAGGGTCAAAGCGATAATGTTGAACAAGAAGTCAAAGGATACAACTATGGATGCTATGGCGACGACACGTCCTTTTCTAGCCAAAGGACTCACGATGACGCAGCACAACAACAGAACAGAAAAAAGTGAAATGCGTGCTAAAAATTGCGGAGCTGCAACTTTATTGCGGAATTTGTATACACGATAAAACAATTTGTTATTAGCGTGCCGGTCATGCAAATCAGCAAGGCCTTAACCCTTAACATTTTCCATCCGAAATATAAATGAGAATTTGTTAAATGAATTGTAAAAATGCCATTGATATGCAAAAGGGTCTCCCCGACAAAAAAGAGAGAATAATGATTGCGGCTGGCAAATACTTACTCCAGTTCCTCATCATCATCTTGCTGCTGGGCAGCTGCGGGTTTCTGCAACTGCTGCTGCTGCTGCTGCTGCTGTTGTTGCTTATCGCTGGCAGCAATGTTGTTCTCATAGAAGACGTCGTCCTCTTTGGACTCATCATCGTCGCCCAAACTGAGGCTTTTATCCTCATCGTCGTTGTTCTCCTCGTTGCCCTGGACATTAGCCTGGGCATTATTGTTAGCGTTGTTGTTGTTGTTGTTGTTGCTGTTGATGTTGCTGTTGCTGCTGCTGAGGCTGCCATCGCTGCTATTGTCCTCGTCATCGTTGTTGATGTCCTCAACATCCTGGCTATCGTTGTTATCCTGCTGATTGACGCGCCGTTTGGCTTCCTCCTCCAAATATTTGGCCTTGGTGATTATCTCATCACTGCAGAGGGTTAAACGTGGCAGGTCGAATGCCAAAGGCAGAACAAAACAAGTTTTCATTTAATTAGTTTATTAACTTTCTCCTCCTTTCTTCTAAACAGCAATCAGAATCAGAAGAGATTTTTCGAAGACAGCTTCTGCTTTTGCTTACCGATTCTTGTGCAACTCCTTTTTCGACACGCACACGGCGCTGAACTCGTCCTCGAGCAGGCAGATTTCACGCTTCTTACAGTTCAGAGGCCGGCAGAGGTCACCTAAGGGGCGTGGCACACACACACACACACACACAGAGGGAGAGAATCAAAAAGAGAAAGATTTAATTTATGATTTGCAAACATGCTGCATTTGCTTGTGAATAATTAAACTCATTACGCGCAGTTGCCCTTGAAAAACAGTAAGGGAAAAGAGGTGGGGAAAGGGGAAGGAGATGGAGGGAGCTCTACTCACTTGAGGGATCGTGTATCCAGCGTTTGTGTTCGCCCACATTTTTGTTATTCTGCTGCGTATTTTTATTAATCTGCAAAGAGAGCGAGAAACGAGAGCGAAAGAGAAGTTGATTAATTTACATTGTAAGTGAAATATTTTATCTTTTAATTTGGTTATTTAAATGCAAAAATGCAGAGAGCATATGACATGTATATCAAGCACTCAAACACACACACTTCTCGGATATATTCAAGTGCACTGACGTATACGTAATGCTAACACGTGTCGTATGTGTTATACATAAATGAGAAAAAGGCAGCTGTTATGCCATTTGTCGGTACACGAACCGAGGCAACTTGCCACAAGCAAGTTCATCATCACAAAACTCCAGCAGGAATTACAATTCTCGGTTGAGAGAGAGAGAGAGAGAGGAGAGAGAGGGAGAGAGAGAGATGGACTGTGTATCATATAGTTAAATGCAGTATACAGAGAGTTGCTTCATAAAACTTCGTTCAATTTGTGTGCTCAAAATGCAAAAGAGATTTATTTTAATTTAATTCAATTCAATTGTGTGTGTGTGTGTGTGGGTGGGCGCTTCAAACACGCCCCCAAAACGTTATTAAGTGCAATGGTGCGTATGTGTAATATTTAACTTGTCTCACATAAAACATCAGCAGCCAGCTCTTCTCTATATACTAGTAATAATAATAGTAATAATAAAGTGCTGTCATGCCGTCGGCTGGCTAAAATGCCAAAAGCCAGCTCCCCTCCCCACTCCCCCTCTTTTCTCCTACGCTTGACAGTTTTTGCGATGGCGGCGCCTGAAAGGCTGCAATGCAAAATTTACTATGTGACAGCAGAAGCAGTTTTTATGCTGTCATCCCGACATTCACTGTTGTTGTTGCTGTTGCTGTTGTTGCTGCTGTCACTTGGCGCTCCTCGCTTAACTGGGAACTGCAGCTGCCGCAGCCCTAAAGCTTTAAGCGGACAGTTTGCTAAATTGGCAAACTGGGGAAATGCAACAGAAACAATAATAACGTGAACAACGAGAATGAGAATGCCAAACAGGTCAGCCGTTGACCCCGTTTTTCGGCGTCCACTCAATACACACACTGCCACTTATGCAGCGCTTACCTCCGCCCCCGCTCCCCGCTCACGCACTTGCAGCAAGTGGCAATTGCGGTGCACACACACACACACACACACATACACACACAATGTTACCATAGTTGCAACGCGCCTCAGTTGGCAACTGTAATGCAATAAAGTCATCGTCGTCGTCGTCGTCCTGTGGACGCTGGCAATTTGCATGCGTTAAAATGCAATTTGTGCGCGTTTCCCGTTCGCGGTTTCCGCTTTCCCATTGAGATTGCTGCCTCTGCTCTTCTTACTTTACAGCGAGTGAATGACTGACTGGCTGGATGACTGCCTGACTGCCTGACTGAATGACTCTCTGACCAACTGTCCATCTCTTTCTCTGTTTCATTGTTCGCTGCATGTTTGCCTGGCCTGGCTTCAATGGCCGAAGGTCAGTGCTCGGTTCTGTGGTTCTGCGTGCTGTTGATTGGACCCCGACCCAGGTTTGATTTGATGGCCAGGTTCCGAGTTTCTCTCTCTTGCACACACACACACTTTTGTGGCCATTCGTTTGTTGGCTTTAATTGCGCTGCGCGTTTGCGGCTTACAGCGCAAGCGATTGGCCTTATTGTGGTTTAAAAACGTGGCGTCAAAGCGTAATAAACTCCCATCAGCTGCTGCTTAAATATGCCACGGGAATCCCCCGTATATTAACTGGGTCACAAATGCGCTCTTGCCATTAACAGCTGCCTCACTTTTGGAGCCAAACTCTGCTGCTTAGGGGCTCAAATTGCACTAGCGCGTTATGCAAGCAAATCCAGTTTGCACACACACATAGAGATACCCCGACACTCCAATTCACACCGACACCGACACTGAACTGAGGCAGATAACAGTGCCTGCGGCAAGTCCTTGCACCAACCAAGCAACCGCAACTGCAACGACTGCAGTTTAACCTCTTTGCCGGATTTTTGACTGTTTAAGTGGCTTGGCTTATTAAAGCCCATTTAATTGACCGACCCGAAACTCTCGCAAGGTGCCTGCCAAGTGCCCCTCGCTTTCTCTTCCCTCTCTGTCCCCCCTCTCTCTCTCTTCGCTGTGCACTTCCGCAACTTGACCTTAATTCGCTGCGCTGCTTTTTGCAGCATTTCCTTTCGCCAGCTGGCAAATATTTTGCACGTTTTGTTAAACAAATAAAATGCTGGCGAACAAAATAAAAAGATGGCGAACTTTTATACACGTCATTTTGTTGCAGCTGTGTAGCTGCCACGCCCCCTCAAGCCAAGCGCCCACAGCTGCAGCCGCTGTGTGGCAATCTGTCAAGCTTTAAATTGAATTTACGACTTTGTTTTCGTGGCGCTTTCGTTTCGTCTTTTTTTTGTTTTTTGTCCCTTCACTTTCCGCCTCTGCATTGTTTTTCTTATTCACTAGCCAAGAATAACAAAGAAAATGGGCTGTGGGCGTGCATTCAGTCTGCCATTTGGCCTGTCAATTTGCCTGCATTATGTAAATGTAATTTTTACTTAACATCTTTCGACATTCGCAAACCCAAAAAAGCAACAGCAAATAATATAGAAATTTGTCCCTGAGAGAGTTTTGCATCTAAAATCGTAATTGAGGAATTGAATTTGGCATTTCGATTCATTGAATGCTAATGCATACATTATGAATGATGTCATCGCCTGACATCACACACAATTTTCTAGCTGCAAAATGCGCTAAAAATGATCGCATTAAATTGACAATCAGCCAAAAACTCGTTATGCGATTCGATGCGATGCGATGTTAGCCCAATAAAAACATTGCACAATGCATAATTCAAAACGAAAAAACGAGCAGGAAAAACAATTGTTAGCGGGAGATTAAATACTCTATGCAGAGCGAGAAAAATCTAGATTGAAACGAATATTGGAAATCGTGGTTTAAGAATGAAAATAGAATTTTGTTCTCGTTCCTTAAAATGTTAAAATGTTCTTCCTTTAAAATTAGAACCTAATTTCTAGTGTTTGTTTAGCTTAAATAAGTGGAGATGTCGCAAATTATTGTGCCTTCGGTTCAAACTCTAGAAAAGGCTAACTGTTTTAATGTAAGCAATGTAAATTGAAGATTGTTTCTTATTGATTGTAAGATTTTGTTTTTTGGTTCAATTTTTGAGTTTTTTCCATTCTTGAAAACAAGATAAGAATCTTTGATTTAAAGATCTAGAATCAAGATTTTCTGAATCAGAATTTTGATCTTGATTTACAAGTAAATCTTCTTGGTTCAATTTTGACATCATATAATATTGATTCAAGATTTTATTCTTGACTTTAGCAGGTTCTTTATTTGTGTGTAGGAATGTAGTTAATAGAGGTGGATAACTATCGATAGCACTATCGGGACTATCGATGGTTGGCCACTATCGACACGCTCTTGATAGCGGCGCGCACTCTCGATAGATAGATAGATTTTCCTTGCTATCGTCGATAGTCGAAAGTTTATGGAAACTATCAATCACTATCGATGGCGCAGACTATCGATAGTTCTCCACCTCTATTAACTACTAGTTAAATGGCAGCTGCTAAGCAAGCTAAGTAAAAAGCTTTTAGTTTAATCAATTTAATTTAGCATAGATACAATTCTTTTCAAATGTAGTACACAACATCTACGCAATTTCTATACTAAAATAAAACTTACTTTATTCGCATTTAGAAATCTGAATGTATAACCAAATTCGAAATATTTTCAGTGCCTACCCCAAAATATGCATCACGTTGGTTGGCATAATTATTGAGCACTGTGCAGTTAGGGTATAACAAATTCATGCCGCATGCAACTCAAATTGTTGTAAATTATGCAGCGGGCATCGAATGAATGCCAATGATGGGCGGGTGCACGGATGCAATCAATAAAATGTATGGACAGAGGCAGAAGTCAGAAGGGAGAAGAAGGATAGGGATTGTGTATATGGCGCATAAATAGCCGCAAAATGCTGTGTGTATAAAAATGTGAAAATATTGCGGCTATTGTGGCAAAGCGACAGCGATGCATTAGTTGTGGCAATTAGAGCGAACCGAGGAGGAGAGAAGAGAAGAGAGAGGAAGCGAGAGGGAGAATTATGGCTTTGGCCAGACTGACTAACTGACTAACTGACTGACTGAGTGACTGACTAAACTCGAGCCGTGGCCCATAAATTATGCAGACGGGCTTTAAAAATGCATTAGCCAAGAGAGAGAGTTCAGTGCATTTCAGTTCAAACCAAAAATGTTGGCCCCGAAATGCAATGCGGTTATCAGCCAGGCTCGATGCCGCAGGCTCGCTTCGCATGTTGGCCTGTTGGGGGCTTGGACCACATAAATTGCACAATTTTCGTGCACACAAATGCTAAATCAATTTCTATTACACAAGCGAAGCCAGACTGCTGCTGCTGCTCGGGATGTCCTGGCTACCACATTTCCTGGCAGGAAGCTCGCACTGAGAGTCTCGGCATCGTCCTGGTTTGTGGCCAACGTGCAAATCCATCAATATAACTTAACGTCGTCGTCGTCGTCGTTGTCTGAAAGTTTTGCAAGTGAAGTGAACATTTTTGGCTAGCAGGAAATTGCATTCTTCTCTCGGCAATGCGATGGATGCGATTGAATGGATTGGAGATTGCAGCGGCTTAGAGCAGCTTGCGATTGGGGGAAGTAATGCCAAATGTCGCCGGATGTCACACAGGATGCAAAAAGGGTTTTTGTTGGCCAGTTTGATAGCATCTAAGCTCAGTCAGCAGATGCCACCGCACAGACGGACAGACAGACTGACACGAAAAGCGTAGCATACTTCACGGCGCCTAATTAACACTGTCACTCCACAGCCGGAAGTGTGGGCGACAGCGGAAGTCAGAGAGGGGCAAGAGGGGAGAGGGGGGAGAACTGTTATGACGCTGTTTAAGTGAAGCTGTCGATGTCAGTGTCGCATGCATAAATTACACAATAATCTCAATTTAATTGTTAATTTCATTAGTGCAATGCGCAAAAACATCAATTCTGACAGCGGGCACAAAAGAGATAGCTAGAGTGAGTGAGAGAGAAGATGAGGTAGATATAAATATAGAGATGTAAAGATAGATTGAGAGAGATAGCTAGAGTGTGCGACAGAGAGAGAGAGCACAACCCGCAGTAAGTGCATTTACTTCGTGAAGCATAAAAAAACATGACGTGTCCTGTAATGAAATAAACATGCCACATGCCACGTGCAGCAACAGCAACGGCAACGGCAACAGGCCTAGGCCGAAGTACATACATTTATGCCACATGGGGGCGTGCCACTTGGGCGTTATGTTTATGCATCATAAATGCATTTGGCCCCAACATATAAAATGGAATGCGAAGCGAAACCTCCACCAGGTTGTTGGTTGCTGGTTGCAGGTGGCAGCTGGCAGGCGCAATCGCGTAGCATGGCCATAAAACATTTGAAGCAACAACCGCAAAACAGAGACAACAAATTGCAACAAATTGCAGAGCACTAAAAACCCGGCTCTGACTCTGACTCTGGCGTATGTGTTTACCTCAGTGCAGCAAATACGATTACTCCTAGTTGAAATGCTGTATTTATAAACATGTAAAAAAATAGAGAGAAATATATGCAGCATGCTGCATGCAACATGCAACAAACACAACACATGCCACACACACACACACACATGGCCCAAAAGCCGCAATGCCCAATGGCTTTTCAGGGGGAGTGAGGAAGGGAGGATTGTTATAAAAAGGGAGTTTTGTGTGTTGAGCTTCAGTTTCAGCTTTTGCTGCTCTTGGCATCTGATTGCGTTGTTTTATGCCATGCACTGCGGTTTTTGGGTCGAATCTCTGCACAGATTAGAACAAGTTTATTATAGGGGAAAATCCAAGCAAATGGGTATCCCCCAGTCGAGCACTCCCCACTATCCCCACCACTCCCCTCACCCTTTAACACTCACATAAAAACATAAGGTTTTGCAGCAGGTTTTGCAAAGCCGCTACAGATTTCGAAGAAGTTTATGGCGGTAGGCAAAGTGCATGGAATTCGGGAATACTCTAGAAAATAAGTGTACTTCCGAATCCATTGTGCTGTCGTATCTGTGCATAGATTAAATCCAATTTATGGCTGCAGCAATTTACTAAAGTAGTAATCCAACAGACTGATTTAAAAACTGCACTTTAGAGAATGAACGAAAAAAGTAAAACTTTGATGAACAGCCTCAACATCAATCTTCTTTTATTTTAATAGGAGTTAAACTTATTTTTAGTTGAATTAAAGTGAATATCAAATAATACAAATATTAGAAGAATAACGATTTCAATAACTCATTAAATAACCTAAGAATTTATGACAGCTTTAATTCAATTACAGTGAATTAAAACAAAATTATTGAGCTCGTTTCAAACATTTAAAAATATTAAGTATACGCCATTTTGTCAATGAAGCAATCCAAACAAAAAAATCACTTGACTGATAGGATAGACATAAAAAAACTAAGAAGACTAATCTCGATTGTGACATACCCGATATTATGTATAAAGCAGTGGGTGTTTATTTTAAAAATTTAAAAAAAAATATCAAGAAAAAATTATAATAATATCAAGTATTCGACACGTTGTCAATGCTACCATCCAAACCAAAATATGGTGTACTAATTTCATGAAATGGGGAAAAATAAAAAAGGAAAAAATCAAAAGCTATCCAACAATACTATATAATTGCGATTCCTTTCTTTAATGTATCGCCTTTGTTTGTTGTCTATAAGTAAACTTGGCCATGAGTAAAATAAATATATTTGTCGAACATCTGTTAACTGATTTTAAAAGGGTACAAGTCAAGCGAAATTAGCTATAAAAACTTTGCAAAATGATTAAATTAAATACACTTCAAGAATCCACATTGCTGTAGATCAATGAAGTTAAGTATGAAAAGAATTGAATTGCCATTGAAGCAACAAAATTAAACTAAGCACAGCACAACTTTCAATACTCTGCAGAAAACTATTAAGAAAAGCAACTCTTTAACAAAAGTCTAGTTTAATCATGGAAATACATGCAGAATGCATAAAAGATTACGTAGCCATATAATGGGTATGTGGCAATTAAGCACACTCACGCAGAGCAGCGGCATTAGGCGAGACCTTCTTTACCTTTAGTGAAACCAATCCCAGTCTGAGCTTCGCCCACATAAATTAACGCCAATGATTTGAGCAAACTCACAATTGGCCATTAAGCATAGTCAGGTATTTAGCATGGCACGAAGAAGAGGAGAAGAGAGAGGGAGAGAGGGGGGTAGAAGGGCGCACCCTGGCTCATAGAATGGCTGAATGGGTTGCATTAAAAGCTTTTAGCTGCAGCACCACATGCAATCAGCCATGGACAAAGGGCCGCCACTATGCGGGCCACTGACAACGGCGAACTCCAGCGATGCCACGCCCCGTTTTGACCAGCACACACACACACGTTAAATGGTGAACGCAGGCTTTAAATAATTTCCGAGCCACGCCCACAAGCAAAGAGAGCGAGAAAGGTGCATTTTGGGGCGATTGAATAGTTCAATCAATTAGTTAATTGCAATGCCTGGTCAAACGTCTTTTCGGAGCACAAATCGAGGCACTTAGCAGCAATCAGCAATTAGCAGGCTAACAGGATACGTCCGGATGTGGATGTGGAGGGCCAGACCATAATGGGCTGAGAGACGAGACGTGGTCAAGCCAAGTAACTGTTAATGGCACTGGTCTAACTTTTAAGTCTTTCAACTCCCAACAGAGACAGAGACAGAGAGAGAGAGAGAAAGAGTGAGCGACAGCCAAGTACGTGGCACAATTAAAAACTCTTGCTTTAACGTTTTCGGGCAAAAGCTTCACACTTAACGAAGAGTGACAAAGACAGGGATAAAGAGAGTGAAAGAGCGCGATAGAGGGAAGCAGCTGAAGTGAAAACAGACAAACAAAAATTTGTCGCGCCAAACACAAAACTCAAATGAAGCAGCGGAAAAATGAAGTTTTTCCGAGACTCTACACACAGACACATTGAGGGGGAAGGGGAGGGAGCGAAGGGCCACGTTGGGGTTTCCATTGAGTGTGCAAAAACTTTGCAAATTGCAGCTCATCGTTCTTACGAACCGAACAGGGGACGAGCAGAAGAGGGGCGGGTGACAGAGAGTGGCAAAGTGCCAGGCTTGTAATAGAAAATAAAAGCGAAGCAAAAATCATGCTTGCTTTTTTATTAGAAGCCATTCAGAGCAGAGGCAAAAGCAAAAGCAGCCATGACAGGCCCGCAAATATGGCGGCAGCACCCGGAAGTTGCTTGTCGGTTGTCGGGTGCTGCCCCGCCCCCCTCCCTCTGACCGCCCTTTGCCTGACAGCCTGTCTCTCCGTCTGTCTGTCTGTCTGTCTGTGTGTTGTCGAAGCTCTGCTGATGAGAAATGACAGGCAATAATGCTGCCGGCTCTGCTCCATCTGCATTTATCATAACTTTCGTCTTTTATTTGCCTTGATAGCAGCGCTTTGCCTCAGGCTGTCCCCTGCTCGTTGTTGTTGTTACTGTTGTTGTTGCTGTTGTTGTCGTTTTCCTGTTGCTATTGCTGTGTTTGCTCGTGTTGGACTATTGCTCGCTGGCTTCGTTAGCAAGACCTTTCGCTTTTTTGCATAGCGTTGCTTTGGTTTCGCATTTATAAATGGCTCAGACCTCCGCCTCCTTTGCCCCGCCCACCTGAGGATTATAGCCTGAGCTTGTTGCTGCTGTAATTGCGCATTGTTTTGTGATGCCCCAAAGTATGCTATAGTTTTTAGCTGCAACTTTTGCTTATCAATCAAAAATGTTTACTGTAACGTGTCGTATTTAAATATATATTTATTTCGTTGTTGTTGTTGTTGTTGTTGTTGCCTGGCAATTTGCCACAATTACGTGTTGTATGTTATCCAGCATAAACGTATTTAAATATTTAAGTAGCTTAATTGCATCACTTTATTGGCAGCTGCATAATTCAACAGCGCCAATTTAAACAACAAAATCAATTGAAATGAAATGGAATAAAATAAATGATATTAAGTACATGTGCAAATAAATGCGGAGAGTTCACTTGATCCGATTTGGGTGTGCATGTGTGTGTGCCTGTGTGTAGGTAATCAATCCGTTTTGAGTAAATTAATTCAACAAGGCTACGCTAATTAATCAAAAATTCATATTTTCATCAATTTAATGTGACAAATGAAAACCAATTATTATCGCTTTTAACTCAGCTGAATGATGCAATTAGCGCAATGTATGCATATTCATTTAAGGGCACTCTTCTTTCTCTCCCTCCCTTCCACATACACGCAACTCACGCATTACGCATACGCACTGTGTACGCACAAATTGAAATACGCATGAAGTTGCACAACGATTTGCAGCTCTTGATGTGCCATGTGCCATGTCCTTAAGCGTGTCCTTGAGGCATTCGCTTCATGCATAAATTTATCTTCAACTTTTGCTAAAAGGATGCCATAGAAAATCGTCAGATGGCACTGTGAATAGTTGAGTTGTGCTCGGCTTGAGCATGCTCGACTATTATCGACTGGCAGCAGCAACATTCCGCACGAATTGTTCGACAAGTGTTCAGTGTTCAGTGTTCGCATACCCTGCACTATTTTGCGAGGTACTCCTCATCGCTTTGTATGCAGAGTGTACTTTAGTTCGATGGCTTTGATCGTAGGGGAAACCAAAATTTAATTGCATTTGACAAGTGGCGGAGTGGGGAATGGGGGATGGATGAAGGCGTGTCGCCTGACTGACTGGATAATTGTAACAATATACAAAATTTTCATTTAGTTTATTTGTGCACTGACAACACACCACGACGACAACGATGGCAAACACACCCAACAGCAACTATGTACACACGAGAAACGAGCGTCAATACAGCGAGGCAAAGCATATGTACATACTATATATAGATGTAGATATGTCCGGGTGTATATGACTTGTTTGACTTATCTGTGTGTGCGTATTTGTTTGTCATTTGAAATGTAGACATGTGTTGCTGACACAGTTGCCATAGTTGCTGTCGTTCTCGTTCTGTTGCTGTTGCCATTAAAATCCTTGCAACATTGTTAATGAACTTTTAATGACTTTTTTGTGATGGCACGAAAATATATTGTACGAAATATACACACACACACACTCACACCTAATGCAAACAATCCTCAAACTCAAGAGCCAAAGCCAGCACACAAATCTCAACATTTCAGTTTATTTTTTGTTGGTTTTTTGTTTTTTTTACTTGCAACTTTTATTTTCAAGCTCGCTCACAACACTTTGCCGCCCATTGAAGGCAGCGTGAAATCTGACACACAGACAAACAAACACGCCCACTTTCGAGTGGGGGGAGGCGCGTGGTAAGCTGAGCAGCGAGAACAACAGCAGTGCCTGGTATCAGCATCTGCATCAGCAGCATCAACATCAACAACAGCAGCAACAGCAACGGCAGCAACAGCAGCAATAACAAACAACAACAACATCGGGCAACAACAACTTGTTTACACGCCACACGTTTGGCATAGATGCTACGCTTGCTGATTAGGGAATTCAACTGGAATGTACATATGCTCACACACACAAATATACTATATATATTGCCAAAGAGGTATATAGAACATTAAGCCAAAAACAGCATCAACAACAGCAACAACAGCAGCAACAGCAAACTGCCAGCAAATTGTGAAGTGAAACACAAATGCAGCCAACAACAACAGCAGCATGAAGAAACAGTTTTTGCTGAAGCTCTGTTTTTGATTATGCCAAAAGTATTTCGAGTAAAGATGTTACAGATGTATTTACTGGAATGCGTTTGCTATGCATAAGTGAGAATTCAAAAGGATTTTAATTGAGAACTTAAACGGTTCTGAAGTTTTGACTACTCTTCTATTTTGTGTCAATTCATGACTTGCATCAATCTGTGTTTAAATTAAATGGGCAAAACTTTTCAATGCCAAAGAGAAGCTTAATTCAAACAGTTTGTTCTAATGTACTGTAGCTAAAAGATAATTTGGCAAGCAAATGAAGCAGTGGACAAGTTGAATAACTTTGAAGTATTTACAGTAGATCACAGAGTTTATTTCAAGCAACAGCAAACGACAATTTCAAATTATTTTACTCGGCAAACTAAGAAAGATTTTGAATTCGTTTAAACACTGGATTTTAGTTTAATGCTTTAACATAAAATGTCACACTTAATTTGGTTTTTTACTTCTTGTTTTCTATAACTTATACAAATTTGAAAATATACTTAATGCAGCTATGACTACCGGTGACCATTATTATAGAAACACCATACAACTCTACTCTATTGATACATTGCCTATATCTCACAAATGGTCAAACTAAGAGAGGTTTTGAATTCTATTAAACGCAAGATTTTAGATTATATTTCAACATAAAATATAACATTTAATTTAGTTTTTTACTTCTTGTTTTCTATAACTTTTACAACATTGAACATGGGATGACCAGTTTTATAGAAATACAACTCTACTCTATTGATATTTTGCCTATGTCATATACATATCTCATAAATGGTCAAGCTAAGAGAGGTTTTGAATTCTTTTAAACACAAGATTTTAGTTAAATGTTTCATCTTAAAATATATCATTCAATTTAGTTTTCTGCTTTTGTTTTCAATTAACTTTACAAAATAGAAAAAATATTAAATAATATTCTACAACTTATTTCGACCAAAAACTTTCGATGATCACTTTCATTGGATTATAAGTTATAATTTATAACTCTACTTCATTGTTCTATTGGTTTGTATATAGTTTCGTATATCTCATGAATGAAGTATTTATATGCACATGCAAAAACATCTCTTAAAATTTGAATAGCGATATCGGGTAATCAAATAATAGTGAGTAGCTGCCAGACTGCCAATATTATCTTACGTTTGGATTAAAGAGGTCATCATAAACACTGGCTGACTGACTGGCAAGTAGTGCAAAATGTAAACAAAGAATGTTGATAAAAAGTGAAACGCAATATAATCCAAATAAACAATAAAACTATATGGCAACTATATGTGTATATTGCAGACCACAATCACGCTGCGTTGATAAGATGTTGAAGAAACCTCAAAAACCGCGATAATATCGCGACGTTCTCGCTTGAGCATATTTAAACAGCGATCGCAGCTCAACGGCTTCAGTCGACGTCGATCGCTGCCAGTGTTGAGAAAGGTAAGAAAAAATAAAAGTAAACGGAGGCTGCGATCAGCTGTGCGTTCAAACAGCTGTTCACATAAAAGCGGACTAATTTTACACACAAACGAGCGTATTTGAATTTATTTTGATTTCTATACATAGACATCAAATCAAAGTGCCACGATGAGCAAAGCCGAGTGGGAGAACAACGAGGAAATCAAAATTTTCCGCGAATATCTACGCATTCCAACAGTGCATCCAAATGTGGACTACAGTAAGTGATTAAGATCGTTTTGCTTATCAGTGTTTATATCTTAGAGTGTGATAAGCAATCATTAAACTATATTTGACAAACACAAATCTCATAAAGATTAAACGTCTGCGATTTACAGCCGCATGCACGGAATTCTTGAAGCGTCAGGCCGCCAGCCTCGATCTGCCCGTGGAAGTGGTTTATCCTGTGAATGAAGCCAATCCCGTGGTGGTCATGAAATGGCTGGGCAAACAACCAGAGCTGCCTTCGATCATACTCAACTCGCACACAGATGTGGTGCCGGTGTTTGAGGATAAGTGGACACATGGACCGTTTAGTGCTGATCTCGATGATGAGGGACGCATCTTTGCCCGTGGATCGCAGGACATGAAGTGCGTGGGCACTCAGTATCTGGCTGCAGTGCGTGCTCTCAAGGCAAGTGGCTTCCAGCCCAAGCGCACTGTGTACCTGACTTTTGTGCCGGATGAAGAGGTTGGTGGATATTTGGGCATGCGTGAGCTGGTCAAGGGAGATTACTTCAAGAAACTCAATGTGGGCTTCAGCTTCGACGAAGGCATCTCAAGCGAAGATGAGACTTATGCTCTGTACTATGCTGAGCGCACACTGTGGCGTAAGTTAAGCTTGAACTAGACTAATCAAAGACTTAAACTAATAGTCTCATTCTTTGCCAGATCTCAAGTTCCAGTTCAGCGGCACTGCGGGACATGGTTCGCTGCTGTTGCCCAACACCGCCGGACAGAAGCTCAACTACATTGTGCACAAGATGATGGAGTTCCGTGACTCGCAAGTGAAGCGCCTGGAAGAAGATCCCAATCTGGAAATTGGCGATGTAACCACTGTAAATCTGACCCGACTTGGCGGTGGCGTGCAGAACAATGTGGTGCCTCCTCTGCTAGAAGTTACCTTTGACATACGCGTTGCAGTCACTTTGGATTTGGTTGCCTTCGAGCAGCAAATTCGCGATTGGTGCAAAGAAGCAGGCGGCGGCATTGAGCTGGTCTTTGAGATGAAGAATCCCTTCGTTGAACCCACCAAGATTGATGACACAAACCCGTTCTGGGTGGCGTTCAAGCAATCTCTCGATGAACTGTAAGTGGAGGAGCAACAGCAGTTGAATCTCTACTAATTTTCTTTTCATTCCTGCAGCGGTCTGAAGACTCGAGTGCGCGTTTTCCCCTGGCGCCACGGACAGTCGTTATGTGCGCTATGCAGGAATTCCCGCTTTAGGATTCTCGCCCATCAACAACACGCCTCTATTACTGCACGATCACGATGAGTTTCTGCGGGCCAGCACTTATCTGCATGGCATTGAGGTCTACAAGAAGCTGATTTCAAATGTTGCCAATGTTTGATCTAAATCTCGCTGAACGAAATGCATTCGATTGATTACATTAATAAAGTCTATATTTTTTACATATGATTTGCTGCAATCATTGCCATCGATCATTAATGTCATAAAAAATGTAATTTCCATGTATGAAATATGAAAGCAAATGCTAATGTGTTGATAACATTCAATGCCTATCTTTATTGACCCGTTTTAATCGCGATAAATGCCAGAGATTATGCGACTATCAAAATAACCGAAACACACATAGAAACAATCAATCTAAAAGTGTTTGGAATGAGTAAGGTGAGGAGCACTTCAATACGAATGTGAATGCCTTGCATTAGCATTTCATTATGTTTTAATAATAGCTCGAAAGACTGTTTAGATGGGAGATAAGAATTCGATTCAACAAAAAAGTTTATTGGGCGAAAGTTTTCTATTGTTTGTTAATCGACAGGTAGCACTCAAGCTACCGCAATTGTTTGCCAAATATAAAGAATTTTATATACGATTAAGAGAAATATGTGCGATAGCGTATATGGTTCGTTATCGCATGGCAATATTAATCTATATATATGTTAGTATAGATTTAGCTATGAGGCGTGCGATTGTCTGTTCAAAAAAATGCTGATATCGTTTGGTTTTTTAGGTAAAAACAAACAATAAATGCAACAATTGAAGGCGCTTGACTTGAAGTTATTCACTTTCTACATATTTTTAATGAATTTAAAAGAGTTACATACATATATGAGAACGAAAAATATATTAGAAATATTACTTAAATGTTGAATTGCATTTAAACGTCGTTAAAAACAGCGATAGTTATCAAAGCAATTAAAATAACTTAACGAATCTGATGTGTAGTCAATAAAATTGATTGTTAAAAAACTTTTAAGCATCATGTACATAAAAGTTTTTATTGTAGTTAGTAAAATACTAAAGTTCTTATGGAAGAAAATAAAATTTTTGGCTGTTACTTTATTCCATCATCATTCTTTTTTCATTTAAATGAGACGAAAAATTCATGGACAAATGCTAAGACAAACCCGGACAATTTTTAGTACCTATGATGACCATTTAAATTATGAACATACATAGATAGATAAAGGTCTGTTATATAGACCTTCACTTCACTTAGACACCTTACTACATTTTACTTAACGGGTATAAACACACAGCTGATATCGCTGTGGTTAAACCTAAAATTAGCACCTAATTCTATGAAATATAAAGAAATTCGTCAAAAAGAAAGATATTCGTCGCTGAACTTGTTCATACTTTGTTGTGACGATTACCCACACTTTAATCAGTCGTAAGACACACTTTGTATGAGATAACTAGACATTGTGGTTAGTGATAAGCCACCGCAAGAGACAAGTTGATAAGCTGACACAACCATAAACCAATTAAGCACTACGATGACCCGCTTGCAAGTCAGCTATTTAAATGCAATGCTTAGTCACTGGCAACAATTACTTGTAAACGAACAATTCGCACAAGATGAGCAAAGCCAAGTGGGAGAACGATGAGGAAATCCGAATCTTTC
The DNA here is from genome assembly GCF_023558535.2 of Drosophila nasuta. Lineage (NCBI taxonomy): Eukaryota > Metazoa > Arthropoda > Insecta > Diptera > Drosophilidae > Drosophila > Drosophila nasuta. The sequence continues at coordinate 30,322,918 of NC_083456.1, forward strand.
GGGAATATCTACGCATACCATCGGTGCATCCCAATATAGATTACAGTGGGTCATCCTGCGACTATTAAAACTTTGCAAAAACTTTAGTTTATTCCAACAACTTTTCTCAGCTGCTTGCGTGGAGTTCTTAAAGCGTCAAGCGACTAGCTTGGGACTGCCCGTGGAAGTCATCTATCCGGGCAATAATTCGAATCCTGTTGTCGTCATCAAGTGGTTGGGCAAACAACCAGAACTGCCATCCATCATACTCAATTCCCACATGGATGTTGTACCTGTATTCCCCGACAAGTGGAATCACGGACCATTCGATGCACATCTGGATGAGGAGGGACGCATCTTTGCACGTGGCTCGCAGGACATGAAGTGCGTGGGCACACAATATCTGGGGGCCATTCGATCTCTACTTGCCCAAGGACATCAGCCCAAGCGCACAGTGTATCTGACTTTTGTGCCCGACGAAGAAGATGGCAGACCTGGAATGGCCGACTTGGTCGATTCCGATTACTTCAAGCAATTGAATGTGGGATTCAGCTTTGACGAGGGCATCGCTAGTGCGGATGAAACTTTCACGGTGTTCTACGCAGAGCGCACACTCTGGAGTGAGTCGAGTTCCTACTCTGAATGACAGTCTAACCATTAAGCTCTCTTAGATATTCGCTTCAAGTTCAGTGGGACTTCGGGACATGGTTCACTTTTGCATAAAAATACAGCTGGCGAGAAACTCAGCTATGTGGTGAACAAGTTTACGGAGTATCGCGACTCGCAGGTGAAACGTCTGGAGGATAATCCCAATTTCGATATTGGCGATGTGACCACTGTGAATCTCACTCGCATTAATGGTGGAATACAGAGCAATGTGGTGCCACCTCTGCTGGAAGTTCTCTTTGATATACGCTTAGCTGTTACTGAGAGTTTGGTTGAATTTGAGCAACAAGTTCGCAAGTGGTGCGAGGAGGCAGGCGGCGGCATTGAGTTGGAATTTGAGTGGAAGGAACCCTATGCAGCGCCAACTAAGATCGATGCCTCCAATCGCTATTGGCTGGCCTTCAAACGTGGCTTGGATGAACTGTAAGTAAAAGCTATACTAAAGTTTTTTATATTAATTTTACTTCCTTTTCTTAGCGGTCTTAAAATTCGCACTCGTGTTTTCCCTGGCGCCACTGACAGCCGCTATTTGCGTGTGAAGGGCATTCAAGCTCTGGGTTTTTCACCCATTAATAATACTCCTGTTTTGCTGCATGATCACAATGAGTTTTTGGGTGCCGAAACTTATTTGCGTGGCATACAAATTTACAAGAAACTCATCGAATATGTGTCCAATGCTTAGGAAATCTTATAAAACTTCCCCGATGAATTGTTCAAGAATAAACTCATGACAAAAGATTAGTTGGTATTCTTATTATTGGGATGATTGTGAACCGATGACTGTACACAGAAACATACGAGTATGGTAAAGGTGCAAAGTACAGGTTAACACTTTGGGTGTCTCTGAGCGGGTGTTACGTCAAAAAAACAATGTCGAATGTTTTCCGATAAAAGTCTCATTTGCAAAAGCACACATTAATCACACAGATAACGGGAAGCATATCAGCCGAAAATGTTCTATTAAAGACCGGTAGTCATAAATCTGATAAAACCAAAACTGTGTTACTGACTAATGTTTATGTGAGTGTCCGTTTGTTTTATCAACGACTCTTCGACGTCGTCGTCGTCGTCATCGTCGCAGTCGACTGCGAAATCGAAGCTGATACTGCACTATTTCTCTAGATGTCAGCTAATGCCAACAGCCAGTCATAAATAAAAGCTGACAGCGTTAAGAAGCCAATAAAACGCCAAACTATTGTGTTCAATCGGAAGTGAAAAGTGAAAAAAAATTAATACAAGCAACATGAGCAAAGCCGAGTGGGAAACCAATGAGGAAATCGAAATCTTCCGTGAATATTTGAAGATTCCTTCGGTGCATCCAAAGCCAGACTACAGTAAGTGAAATACTTTAGCTCGCTAACAGAAGTGGCTAAAATTAAAATTCCCTTAACAGCGCCTTGTGTGGAATTCCTGAAGCGACAGGCGGAGAGTCTGGATCTCTCGGTGCAAGTGGTTTATCCTGCCAATGAAGATAATCCTGTCGTGGTGCTGAAGTGGGAAGGCAGCGAACCGGAGCTGCCCTCCATCATCCTCAATTCCCACATGGATGTGGTGCCCGTGGTCGCTGAGAAGTGGAAACACGAACCCTTCGGCGCCGAGATGGATGACGAAGGACGCATTTTTGCACGTGGCACACAGGACACCAAGCAGGTGGGCACCCAATACTTGGGTGCTATACGTGCTCTCAAGGCTGAAGGATTCCAGCCGAAGCGCACTGTGTATGTGACCTTTGTGCCCGACGAGGAGCTTGGCGGCCACCTAGGCATGCGGGAGTTTGTCAAGGACGATTATTTCAAGAGCATGAATGTGGGCTTCAGCTTGGACGAGGGATCTCCCAGTCTGGACGAGACCTACTATGTCTTCTATGCAGAGCGCACAGCTTGGCGTAAGTAGAAGCTTGGAATGTAATTCTTTAGAGTCACTCTTTTAATTCCCTCACAGCTTTCAGATACAAGTTCAAGGGCACCGCTGGCCATGGTTCTGTGCTGCTGCCCAACACTGCAGGCGAGAAGCTTTGCTTCATTCTGAACAAGATGATGGACTATCGTGCATCGCAGGTCAAGCGGTTGACTGATGATCCTGAACTATTCATTGGTGATGTGACCACCGTGAATCTAACCCAAATTCTTGGCGGACAGCAGAACAATGTTGTCCCTGCTGAGCTCGAGCTGATCTTTGACCTGCGCATTGCTGTCGATGTTGATCTGGAGGCACTTGAGCAACAGGCTCGCGATTGGTGCGAGGAAGCTGGCGGCGATGTCGAGATCATCTTTGAACGGAAAGACGACTTTGTGGCGCCCACCAAGATTGGTCCTGAGAATCCCTTCTGGGTGGCATTTGAGCAATCGCTGACTGAACTGTGAGTAACTCTGAGTTTTGGTAAGGAATATGTTAATTCAATTACTATATTTTTGTTTAGGAACTTGAAATTCAAGCCACAAGTTTGCCCTGGCGGCACAGACAGTCGCTATCTGCGTCAGCAAGGTGTCTCTGCTTTGGGTTTCTCGCCTATGAACAACAATACACCCATCTTGGCTCATGACCACGATGAGTTCATCAAGGCAGATGTCTATCTGCATGGCATCGAGGTCTACAAGAAGATAATTCCAGCAGTTGCCAATGCATAGAAAGCCAGTTCTAATCTAAGTATTCAGTTAATAAACTGACGTTATCTAGGAACAAGTATTATAACCAAAGATACCTTTTTGAATGTGTAAACTTAATAATAGAATAATGTAGAAATGTTTCTAATCAGATGTTGTTTTGTCAACTTGTAAACTTAATAGTAAAAGTATTAAATTGATATGGATTTTACTACAATAAAAAGTTCCTTTTGTGAACTTTTAAAATGATATACAATTTATCTAATATGAACTTATATTTTAATATAAAATATATGTAATCAGTTGTTGGTTTTAATTTAAAAAGAATTTTTTGTACTTGTAAACTTAATAATAAAATAAAAGAAATTTTTTGCAATCAGATACTGTTTTTCGACTCTTCAATTCAAAAGGTGTGTTGAATAATGAAAATATATTTCGAAAATATTCTCTTCAAATTTCAAATGAATTTGATTGTCGTTGCTATTTATAAACTCATTCGAAATTTTCTTGAAAATTAAATAAATTTGTGTAATAATAAAATGCTATTTATATCAATTTAGACAAATCTTTTGCCAGCACACTTTATATTAAAAAAGCAAAAGATCTTTGCAAAATAAAAACCTCATATGTTGTTAATGGACTTTTTTGTGACTGAATAAAAAAATTATGTATGTAATTAGTATAGATACTGATAACATTTGCTACTGTCGATAACATTTTCCAATTCATTTTTGTTGCAAGATAAGCTGCCAATATCTTTGCCAAAAATATTGAATCGAAGCAAAACACAATAAATTCCATTGATAAACAGATATTGATTGTTAAAGAATACAAAAAAAGTTCTGCATGGAAATCGCTTTTGCTGTTTGACAAAGTCAAGACAGTTGAAAGACAAGGAAGATTGTTTTGGGGTAGCCCAACAAAAAGGGGAAAGGAGGGGATTATGTTGTCGAACCCGGTTGACAGCAGCGAACTTGATAAAGGCCAGAAAATAAATCGATTAGCAAAACTTGCGTTGATTTTTATTATTTTATCATTGAATTTAATTATGAAAATCATTTGGTCAAAGGTGCCTAGCATACCAAATAACAAACTGATAACTGATAGCAAATTACACACACGATAAAAAAAGAAGAGAAACCACAGCAAAAAAACAAAAATACTAAATAAAAAACAACAACAAAAACTCGGAAATTGTTTTAGAGGTCTCATATTTAAACGATGGTAGCGATAAGGGAACCAACCAGTCGTTGGCGATCGCTGGAACAGTTAAGAGGCTATTTTTGGTGCCTAGGATCTGTGACTCTCTCGCATTCACTTGGAATAAAGGAATACAGCGGAGGAACCACTCGAAGGAGTCGAAATTTTCACATACTCATAACACATAAATTGGATATATAGCAAAATGAGCAAAGGCTGGTGGGAAAATAATGCGGAAATTAAGATTTTCCGCGAATACTTGCGCTTCAACACCGCTCACCCGAACATTGATTACAGTGAGTTAACAAGATTGTGAACTTTATGGTTGCTGCGATAAGCCTAACACGGGGTCGTGTATTAAGAGAGCATCGTAAAATATATATTTCGGTTGCGATTAGAATTAAAATACATAATCTAACACTTTACACAGCTGCTTGCGTGGAGTACTTGAAACAACAGGCAGCCAGCCTTGATCTCCCCGTCGATGTGCTGTATCCTGCCAACGAGGACAATCCCGTTGTGGTCATGAAATGGGAGGGCAAAGAGCCCGATCTCCCCTCCATCATCCTCAACTCACACACGGATGTGGTGCCCGTGGTGCGTGAGAAGTGGACGCACGATCCCTTCGCTGCTGAGATGGATGACGAGGGACGCATCTTCGCTCGCGGTACACAGGACACTAAGCAGGTTGGCACTCAATACTTGGGCGCTATTCGTGCACTGAAAGCTAAAGGCTTCCAGCCAAAGCGTACTGTATATGTGACCTTTGTGCCTGATGAGGAGGTTGGTGGCCATCTGGGCATGCGTGAGTTTGTCAAGACGGATTACTTCAAGAAGATGAACGTAGGATTCAGCTTGGACGAGGGATCACCCAGTTTGGATGAGGTCTACTACGCCTACTATGCAGAGCGCACTGCCTGGCGTAAGTTTCAACCGAAATTGGGAAATATCGCACTTCAATTAAATATCTTTTAATTTATTACAGCTCTCAGGTTCAAGTGCAGTGGTACAGCTGGTCATGGCTCCATTCTGCTGCCCAACACAGCGGGCGAGAAGCTCAACTACATTGTGAACAAGATGATGGAGTATCGCGCCAGCCAAGTGAAGCGCCTCAAGGAGGAAGGACTCTTCTTTGGCGATGTGACCACCATCAACCTAACTCAATTGGAAGGAGGTGTGCAGAACAATGTTGTGCCAGCTCAGCTGGATGTGGTCTTTGATCTGCGCATTGCCATCGATGTGGATCTGGAGGCACTTGAGAAGCAATTCCGAGACTGGTGCGTTGAAGCTGGAGGCGGTGTTGAGCTTGTATTTGAGCGCAAGGATGAATTTGTCCCGGCCTCGAAAATTGGCGCTGATGTTCCCTTCTGGGCTGCCTTCGAGAAGGCCTTGGATGATCTGTGAGTAATCTCGCAAGTGATGCAATGAACTTTATTGAAATAGTTTTCCTTTTTCTAATAGAAACTTGAAAGTGCGTGCTCAAGTTTGTCCTGGCGGCACTGACAGTCGCTATCTGCGTCAACAAGGAGTCACTTCTTTGGGCTTCTCTCCACTGAACAACAATACACCTATTCTTCTGCACGATCACGATGAACACATTAAGGCTGACGTCTATCTGCATGGCATCGAAGTGTACAAATCGATCATTCCAGCTATTACCGATATCTAAACTTGGCTGGATGGTGATAAAAACTTGTTAAGCTAGTTTTACAGATCAAAGATCAAATGAATTGAAAAATTCAACGAAATATATTTAATAAACAAAACAAAGCAATGTGTAATTTTGGGGGATTAAAGATGGGACATTTCTAAGAATTTATAAAAGAGAAACTTTTGAAACATATTCAACAATTTTGATTGATTACAAAACTCCGTTGTTCAGATTCTACGTCTGAATAGTAGAGATTATATATATAAAGGATATTTTGAAGTCAATATTAGACCCATAATTGATTTGCTAATTAACATAAAAGTTCACCAAACAATTGTTGAACACCACTAAGATAAAATGTATAAAACAATAATGTCTGTTTGTAAAAAGTGTAATATTCTTTTACTCTAGAAATGTCAATCATAATATTATAACCTTATCTAGCAGACAAGCCATAAAGAAATTCCGCAGAGAATTATCTCAAGTTGTGCTAATGCTAATAAAAATACCAAACAAGGAAATCCGATGAGCTAACCTCAAAGAGAGGCGCCCTGCGGTCTCACACTGACAGAAATAGTCGACACACTTATCTGATAAAAGCACACCGCAAAACATTAATGAGGAATACCCTAAAATCATGATTATTATTACTCCTAGAAAGGTCAACAACACACCACAATAAAGTGATAAACAAAATAGTGCGTATGATAAAAGTGGAGAAACACGTGTAATAAAGTTCTGAAATCAATGCAGACATTTTTGTATTTAAGCGATCATCGCGATAAGTCTGCCAACAGTCGTGGATGATCGCTGGAGCTGTTAAGAACTCTAAGAACTAGGAACTATGGCGGAAAATGTGGTAATTGATTTCAAATTGAGCAAAGCGGAGTGGGAGAACAATAAGGAAATTCAAATATTCCAAGAATATCTTCGAATTCCCACCGTGCATCCAAACATCGATTTTAGTAAGTTAAAAAAATAAATGAGAGTTGAAAGATTTTTAAGTAATTTCAATCTCATACTTCAGCTACTTGCTTGGAATTCCTAAGACGCCAGGCAGCAGATCTTGGACTGTCTGTTGATGTGGTTTATCCTAGCAACGAGAAGAATCCCGTGTTGATTATGAAATGGGAAGGCAGCCAGCCCGAGTTGCCTTCAATCATACTCAACTCTCACATGGATGTGGTGCCCGTTTATCCCGAGAAGTGGACGCACGATCCTTTCAGTGCTTACTTGGATGATGATGGCTGCATTTATGCTCGAGGTGCACAGGACACCAAGGAGATTGGCACTCAATATCTGGGCGCAATTCGTGCTCTCAAGGCAACTGGCTTTCAGCCAAAGCGCACTGTTTATGTAACCTTTGTACCCGATGAGGAGGTGGGAGGTTATCTGGGCATGCGTGAGTTTGTCAAGACGGATTACTTTAAGAAGATGAACGTAGCATTCAGCTTGGATGAAGGATCGCCCAGCAGGAATGAGGTGTACAATCTCTACTATGCAGAGCGCACTGCGTGGCGTAAGTTGAGTAGACAAAATGGATCTTCATTTGTGTAAAATTCTTCACTTTCCAGCCATTCGCTTCGAGATCAGCGGCGCTTCGGGACATGGCTCGATGCTGTTTCCCAATACAGCTGGCGAAAAGTTCCAATACATATTGTCAAAAATGAACGAATTCCGCACTTCACAGGTCAAGTTACTAAAAGATAATCCCAAGCTGATGATTGGCGATGTAACCACAGTGAATCTGACTAAAGTTAGCGGTGGAGTGCAGAATAATGTCGTTCCTCCAAAGCTGGAAGCAGTCTTTGATTTGCGCATTGCTGTCACACAAGATGCGGCTGCTTTGGAGCAACAATTCCGTGATTGGTGCGTTGAGGCAGGCGGCGGCATTGAGATTGTCTTTGAGCGCAAAGATGACTTCTCGCCAGCCACAAATATTGAGGCAACGAATCCGTTCTGGACAGCCTTTCAACAGGGTTTGGCTGAGCTGTGAGTAGGAGCAAGTATTAAAATAGAAACTCCTCTAATATCCTTGTGAATTTCACAGCAATATCAAAGTCAAACCAAGTGTTTGTCCTGGCGTCACAGACAGTCGCTATCTGCGCACCAAAGGAGTCTCGGCGCTTGGCTTTTCGCCGCTGAACAACAACACAACAGTGCGTATACATGATCACGATGAGTACATACGAGCAGATGTCTATCTATATGGCATCGAGGTCTATAAGAAAGTTATCCCAGCTGTTACAAGTGTTTAAGGCAACATAATTTATGTGATTTTTATGCTCAATAAACAAATTAACCACAAACATGTGTAGCTTATTTAACTGATAAGCTGCTTCTAATTGTTTAAAAATCACTGCGAACTTGATAAGATAAAGAGCAGATTCCTCTGTGAATTGCAACATTAGTAATAAGCATTTTATGACTATTCTAAAGATACGCACGTTGTCAATGTGAATTGATTTAACAGTCAAATGTTGTCATAAATTTTACCCCAAAAGTATTAGTAATTTTAATTATAAAAAGTTGCGTTTAAAGGTCATTAAAAAAGACCACGAAAACCAAGATAAAAACTGCCGACTACTGTGTAAATATGATAAAGAATATTTTTGTGATCGATGACGATATTTCGCATTTAAGCGATGACCGCGATAAGAAAGCAAACAGTCGTTGTCGATCGTCGGAACAGTTAAGAACTGCAATAGATCTGAGTAAAGTAACAAAATGAGCAAAGCCGAGTGGGAAAACAATGAGGAAATAAAAATATTCCGCGAATATTTGCGCATTCCTTCGGTACATCCAAATGTGGATTACAGTGAGTGTTTGTTAATGGAAATTTTGTATTTCCTTGTGGTTTTAAATGCGCTACTTGCAGCACCTTGTGTGGAGTTCTTGCAACGACAGGCAGCTAGTCTAGAACTGCCTGTGGAAATTGTTTATCCGGTGAACAAGCAAAATCCGGTTGTGCTCATCAAATGGGTAGGAACAGAGCCCGAGTTGCCCGCCATCATTCTCAACTCTCACATGGATGTTGTGCCCGTGTTTCGCGAGAAATGGACTCACGATCCCTTCGCTGCTGAGATTGATGACGAGGGACGCATCTTTGCTCGAGGCACGCAGGACACCAAGGAGATTGGCACACAGTATTTGGGTGCAATTCGTGTGCTAAAAGCGCAAGGATTCAAGCCAAAGCGCACGGTTTATGTGAGTTTTGTACCGGATGAAGAAGTGGGCGGTTATTTGGGCATGCGTGAGTTTGTCAAGACGGAAGATTTTAAGAAGTTGAACTTGGGATTCAGCATGGATGAGGGTTCATCCAGCTTGGATAGTGGCTACTACGTTTACTATGCAGAGCGCACTGCCTGGCGTGAGTTATAAAGCTTAAGCTAAGAGAAATTATATTAAATATTCCCTTACAGATCTACGTTTCAAGATCAGCGGTACTGCTGGCCATGGCTCCATTCTGCTGCCCAACACAGCAGGTGAAAAGTTCACATTTATCATAGAGAAAATGATGCAATTCCGCAAAACAGAAGTTCAGCGTATGGCGAGGGACTCTCAGCTTTTCTTTGGCGATGTGACCACCATTAACATGACAATGGTCAACGGAGGTTTGCAGAATAATGTGGTGCCTGCTCAGTTGGAAGTTGTTTTCGATCTGCGCATTGCCATTGATGTGGATCTGGAGGCACTTGAGAAGCAAATACGCGATTGGTGCGTCGAGGCTGGAGGTGACATTGAGTTGGAGTTTGAGCAGAAAGATGAATATGTGCCGCCCACAAAAGTCGATGATTCGAATCCCTTCTGGCTAGCCTTCAAGCAGGCAGCTGAAGAACTGTAAGTATACTTCATTCTCTTCAAATTTCCATCATCTGATTGTAAATCCTCTTCCACAGCAACATTGAAATCCGTCCTCATGTCTGTCCTGGCAACACGGACAGTCGCTTCTTGCGCTCGAATGGCATTCCGGCTCTTGGTTTCACGCCCATCAATAACACGCCCATTTTGCTGCATGATCATGATGAATACATTCGTGCCGATAGCTATTTGCATGGCATTGAGGTCTACACGAAGGTAATTGCAGCCATTGCGAATGTTTGAGCACACATTAAGTATACGCCACCATTTTAGACATAATTAATCATTAAATTTCCAAGGTATTATTTAATGCGTTAGCTAATTAATAAATAAATTTGTCGGTAAATAAAAACAATCATTCAAGTGAAACATGCTTGAATCACGTTGTAATGAGTCTCTGTTTTTTTTTATATCTGATGAGTCATAGGGTAATTACTCGCCATTATCAATTCGAAATGAAATACACATTGTATTGAAATTGAAGCATTGTCATGTTGTGCAAGGTAAAATATTGACAGGAATTTGACAGCGGGTCAAAAGAGTACAGAAGAAGCTTGAAGGGAACTTTGTCTGCGCTGTCAGTCAGTCAGTCAGTGAGGAATAAATGTTAAACTCTCTCAGAGAAATGCTTGCATGCCTGTGACAGCAAATTGTCAGGCGAACATTGAAACGTTTGGAATGTCGAGCATGTGGCAATACAGAGAGGACATAAATTATGCCTTGGCCCGCTGAATGAATAATGCCCCGAATGCGGCCCCAGCTGTGACTCCCCCTTCTTCTCCCCTTTGACTCACTCTCGAAGTGTGCTTACGTCTGTCGATTAGACACGTTAATGCATGTGTCAGCCGATGAAATATGCATTGATACTCGAACTCGAACATTGAGTGGGGTCAGGTGAACTGATCAGCGAGTGTGTTGTGTGTGTGTGTGTGTGGCATACAATTATGACGATTTATGCGGCAAATGTGACAGGCATAGCAGGCAGGCAGGCAGGCAGGCTGGCGGTCTCAGGTGAGGTTTGCATTGCAAATGACTTCCACACAATTAGCATTGACCATTAGCAGCACCAGAGTCGAGCGTAAGTTTGGCCTAATGACTGCAGTTTCAGCCCTTAAACATTACGTTACGTTCTCGTTACCATTACCGTTGCCGTTGCCGTTGCCAACTTAATGCATATCATTTTTACTTTTAATGAGCCGGCAACACTCTCCCTCTCTCCTGCTCACTCCCTCACTCCCTCTCTCTCTCTCTCTGGCCTCTCTCTTGACGGGTTCTGGTCACAGCCAAGTGCACTTAATGCTGCAAGTTTTTTGCAGCAAAGTTTTTGGCGCATTCGCCCACCTGGCGCGGACCAACTTGAAATTCAGTTTTTCCTCTTACTCAACTATTTCTTTTTCTTTTCTATTTTTTTTGAGCTGCGCTTTGCATTTTAAATTTTCTATGGCGTGCGTGCATGCGAGTATGTGTGTGTGTGTGTGGAAACTTTGGCAAGTTTTACATTTCAATTTTAATTTCTTTGTGCCACACTTTTTGGCGCAAACTTTAAGCCACAAGTGCACTCCAAACGAGGGAGGGGAAAGTACAGCGGAGTACATATTTAATGGCCCACTCACACTAATTAGTGCGAGTTGAAAGTTTTTACTCTTTAATAAAAACCAAAAAACGAAAAAACGATAGAAAAGAAGAACCCTCCGAAAAGAACGGAACATTTGCATTTTGCAGGCTAGCCATGAAATTTTTATTGCCTTCTCGAAGTTTATGACATATAAAAGTTAATTCAACAATCAAAATGAAAAGCAGAACACGTTGTAATTAAATTCAATTTACTTGCAACTCCTGTGGCCAAACTCAAACTCAAACTCAAAGCGCCACGCAGCACGCGCAACATGAAGGCAGGCCTCTTGGTCTTGTCTTCAGGGCCAACGTTATGGCCGTGCAATTAAAATCTAAGATTAAACGAGCATCAGCCCATGTCTACAACCAACTGAGCTGCGTGAGCTCTGCCCCGCCCCCTCGCTTCCCTAAACTCCCCTATTTCTGCAACACACTCTTTACTTTCGCCTTGCCTTTGCCTTTTCGCCTGTGGCAACAAAGTGTTTTTATGTGACGCCCGGGCAATTGAAGACGAGGCGACTTCTATGTAATTGAAACCCCCCGCATCTCTGCCCACCACTTACACATACATACATACCTAAGGTCTATGGCCCACGCACAGTGGCACCAAATATCATGGCAATTGCACACAAATAACATTATTATTAGACCCAATGATTACGCACTTGCCATTGTTACGAACGCTTCTTAAAATAATTAATTGTACAATCACTTGACTGATTGAATGACCTTTCGCTTGCTTGCTCTCTCTTTATTTTTACGTCACTGTTCATAGTCTAGTCTAGCTAGATTATTTATTGGCATAGCAAACAATTAAAACGTATTTTTGACACCATTTTAGTATCAACCTAATGAGCAGACAAATAGTCACTTCTGTCGTAATTCCTTCTCTGTTTTTATACCAGCTATGCTTAGGGTAAAAGGACTTTTTGAGTGTTCGTCTGTCCATATAAGAAATTAAGCCACAATCGAAAAAATATATGAAACGACAAATTTCAAAGGTACAGTCACGATTTTTGGTGCATGCAATAATAATTAGTCTTGATGATTCCTAAAAATTTAGATTCAAATCTAGATTCTTGTAAATTGAATATTTTTTGGTATATTTTACATACTGATACTGTTTTGACATACAACATACAGCATTTAATATACTTAAGTATATTATCAATATACTTATTTGGTATATTTATATTTGGTATTTTTATACAAATTGAGTAACGATATTTTAGAAGTTATTCAAGACTCTTTCACAATTTATTTAGTATTTTGTTCATACCACTACCATATTGATATACAAAATACAGCATTTGGTATATTTAAGTATTTTATCAATATACTTCTATACTATACTTATACTATATATGTAGGCCATTATTGTTCGCTTTCGCATTGTTTTGTTTTTATCCAAGTTGAGTGATGAGATTTCAAAAGTTATTCAAGTCTCTTCTAAATTTTGAATTATTTGGTATATTTTTCATACTACTACTGTATCGCTATACTAAATACAGCATTTGCTATATGTACGCATTTTATCAGTATACTTCTTTGGTATATTTTCAACGTATTTTCGATCGCTTTCGCATTGTTTTGTTTTTAACCAAATTGAGTGATGAGATTTCAAAAGTTATTCAAGTCTCTTCTAAATTTTGAATTATTTGGTACATTTTTCATACTACTACTGTGTCGATATACTAAATACAACATTCGGTATATTTACGTATCTTATCCACATACTTTTTTGGTATATTTTCACGGTATTATCGTTCGCTTTCGCTTTGCTTCGCTTTTACTCAAATTGTGTAGCTTTCAACTGTATCTTTCTTACTTGTCCCTTATATTTCTATCCCCTTTATATTATTGCAGCTCTTATCTTTTTAATTTTCTTTAACTTTCTTTATTAAAAAAGTCACCCCAAAGTGTAGTAACAACTATAAATGTTCTTTTATAGCTCTTTAACTTGTCAACTCTAGCAATTGCATGAGCTCATTAAAGTTTAGCGCAAGCTTATTGCAATTCATTCATTTAAATTTTAAAATAATACTCTCAACACAAGCAGAACATCAAAAAAGTAAAACTTTGCTGCATTTTGTGAAACTTTGCAACTTCTTTGGAAGTCTGCTTAAAAGAGAATTTCCCTCAACTATACAGATTAATTGGCAATATAAGTTTAATACTGCGTGTACAGTTATGCTGACATTCATTAACACCTGTCATATATATTTCTTTGGCGTAATCTGGCCACACTGGCACTAAATTATAGTTTATATATGAGGGGGGAGAAACCAACAGCGACAGCTTCCATAATCTCGGTTGTGTGTGTGATGAGGCCACAGATTGTGTGGCAGCGAAAAACTGTGAGCTGATATTAAACGCAAGTAATAGCAACCGTTAGCAGACATCTTAAAAGAGGCATTAAAGCAGACTCACACACACACACATGCATGCATTCATACACTCGAGGAGTAAATAGAGTCAATTGAAGCAGGAGTAAATGTTTTGGCAGTGTGAGTGGTGTGGTAAATAATTTATTTTGTCATTAAGATAAACTCTAAGCCACACACACATAGAACACATAGAAAACACAGGCATTCAGTGCCTTTAACCCATGGTGAGCCACATAAATGTCACAGCTAGAACCACGAAAACGCGAAAAAGGCAAACTAATTAACTTGTTTAGCACCGGGGTGCACAATTTCTTTGGCCCTTAACGTGGCTGCTGCTAAACTAATGAGCGTACACACATGCGTAAATGTGTGAGAGTGTGTTTATGTGTGTGTGTGTGTGTGTCTGGAGAGGAGACTTGGCTAAGTGCTGGCATTTCTTCTAACTCTGCTGCTTCTGCTGTGCCTGATTAAGCCCCAGTTGAGTGCGTGGCATGGAGCAATTGTCGACGCTTTTTACTTGCTGCTGCTGTTTCTGTTGCTCTCGGTCTTGCAACATGGCAAAAGTTTATTGCATACGCCGCGGCGCAAAAGAAAAGTGTAGCGGAAATGGAAATGCTGCTTGCAGCCAAAAAAAAACAACAAAAATGTATACTCTGGAAGGGCCAGCAAAATGAGAAACTTTCAATAAGCAGTCGCGTTGTGGCACGCCCTTCCTCCCACCCTCCCTCCTCCCCCCTTCACCGTCTTAGTGTTCTGCCTCAACGCTTCGCGACTTGGCGTCGTCTGTGCATGGCCCAGCAATTGCAATTTCATTTCCGTTCGTTGGCATTTTATTTGCGCTATGCTTTTCTTTTCTACATATCTCTGTACCGAAATGTATATATCTGCATTTTGTATCTGCTGCAATTTTATTTTCTTTACTCCTGCAAGCAATAAGAATATTTCCCTTCGCTTTGTTGTTGAGGTTGCAACTGGGCAAACATCTAAGCCGTCTAATTGAAACCGTGCTGCAAGCAAATGAACTTGCCAAATCGCAACGAATTCAACGAATTCAACATTCAGCGCATAAGTTATTCATTTAATGGCAGCAGCATTGAACGTGGAACATAGAAGTAAAAAACAATTGCCAGCGCTTTGTGCTTTGTGCCAAAAAAAACTTGATTGAACTTTTATGACTAATTGCAACTTGAGAAACCTTTAAAGGAAAAGTTTTTCAGGCGAAACTGAAACTCACTCGGCATCATTTCTCAACTGTCCGCACTCTGTTTACATTGTTAACCCAACGTCGGCATTTTCCAACTTATAAGTCGTATCTTTTATATTACGTATACGCAATAATTTTTGTTTTTTTTTTCCATCCGTTCAAGTTGTCAGCAGTCGCAGTCAGACGAGTTTTGCGACCCTTCTTCTTCGTTGCAGAAAACTTTTTGGCCAAAAACGCAGACAAAACTTTCGCTGACAATTTGTCAGAGATTTTTGAGCGTTTGCTTCGACTTCGACTTCGACTTCTTCTTCTTCTTCGTCTACTTCTTCGAGCTGCTGACTGAAGCAGAAGATAATCTGGCTGTCAACGCCGGAAACTTGGACTCAGCTGTATAGCTCGCTGTATAGTGTTCATAATCGTGTGCGCAAAAAACTAATTGCATAATTTGTATGCAGCATTTTGTGGCACACGCCCGCATAAAGGATAAAAACTTTATATGGCATTTGTAGGCAACATTTCGTTTCGTTTTCGTTTTTGTGTGGTTTTAGTTTTGGTTTCGGCTTTCTTTTTGGGTTTCGGTTTCGCTTAGTTTTCGTTGTGTGTGTGCGGCCATTGTGTTTAGCTCTTACGTTGTAAATTATTATCATTCACCGTCTATGCATGCCACACCACTCCGCCCACCACATCACTCTTCAACCGTAGCTATCTGACTATGGCGCAAGTTTATAGCTTTGTCAGCTCTGTCTCTGCCTTCTCTCTCTCTCTTCTGAACCCTGCGGCATCTTGCATCAAGTTGGCAACTGTTATTATCTGCCGCCTGCTCGTTCGTCCGTTTACAGCAACGGTGTTCACTCTCCTTCTCTCTCTGTGTGTGTGTGTGTGTGCTTGGGTGTGGGTAAGTTATCGCACACATGCAATAAACTCTACTGTGTGAGTGAGTAGCGAGCGTTATAATTTATTTATGGTAATGCGTACACCCACAGAAAGAAGGGTGAAAGACGGGCGAGCATGCAAAAAGGGGAGATTGTAAAAAGTTTTATATGCCACAGCAGCCATTGCCTTACTTTGCTGCTGCTGCTGTTGCTGCTGCTGCAACAATGTCGTTTCGTTTAACGCTCATGCCGAATCCTTTTATCTTGCTTTTAATTTTTCGTGACACCTTCCCCGCTGTCGAGCTGTCCACCTGTCCACCTATCCACCTGTCACGCTCTCAGTAAAATATTTAATGAACTTTTTACAACTTCTGGCTTATAAATTGGTAAGGGAAACCATACACGCTCTCGCTTTGCTTCACTATTTACTGCAGCATAGTTGAATTTTTCCCCCATTTAATTGGGACTGCATTCTTGGCTGCTTGGCTGCTTGGCTGCTGTTTTTTATGGTCTTTGCAGCGGCACATTAAAATGTTGTCACGAAATGTCGAACACATTGAGGAAGGCATAAAGAGCGGCGATAATCATGACTATCGACTCTCAACTTTCGCTACAAAGTAAAGCGAAATACGAAGTAAGAAAAAAACTGTCATTGACAAAGCGTAAAAACCAATTTAACTTATTCGCTTTAAGTTTATAATACGTTAAGCAAATAGCAATCACTCGATGCGTAATAAGTTTGCATATTTCAAAAACACACACTGCGTATACGTAATATCTGGATGTGTGTGCGTATAAGATTTCGTTGTGGAAATTGATGTAAGCCACGTCAATGCAAGCCCGCGGCGAAAACACACAACGACGCAGGAAAATGCTAAGCCATATTACGCATACGCCCTGACAGCCGAGAGAGCAGACAGCAGAACGATATGTGTATTTATGTACTTTTGGAGTTTTGCGAGTCGCCGAAAAATGTCGCAGCAGCAGAAGCAGAAGCAATTAATATGCATAATCTGTAACGCTTTTTACGCTTGTCATTGCTGTCTTTGAATCAAAGCCGAAAGCCTTAGCCAAATTGCTGTCAACAAATGGTCTCAGTGCGGCCCATAAATAACGACAGCCCAACGGACTCTAAGAAGAGAGAAGAGAGCAGAGAGAGCTAGGAGTCTAGAGCACGTTTGACATGTGCTTAACTGCCATAAGGTCTAATGCTGTAGCCAGAGATGTTTGCGTTCGAGTCTCTTGAATAATTAATTGACGGCCCAGGCGACAGAGAATTGTCTTCGATTTTGGGGATAGGATAGGAAAGAGAATGATGTCCGGCTGTCTGTCTGTCTGTCTGTGGATGGATAACGCTTTAAAAGCCCATTAGTTGCACTTTGGCTCAACTCGATCGCAGTTATTAATTAAAACTTTGCACAGCTGTAGCTAAAGGACAGCTTGACAGCCAAGCATCCAAGCTAAGGAAATTTAATATTTGCCCGACAGTAAACACAACTGCTGAACACACACACACAACAACGCTCGTCTTACATAATCAGTTAAGTGGCACACATATGAAGCCAACTATACACAGCAGCTTGAGGGGAGGAAAGGATGTTGCTTGGCTCCTGCTGATGTTGCTGCCACACACAACAATATGAAAGTGAAAAATGAGTTTTGCCCAAGTTTTGCACTCAGTGGCCAAACAAACATATGTATCTATCACCCCCTCCCGTCTCTTCTGCTCTCGTTTTAAGATGTGTGCTAGCTCCCTGGATAGAAACCAAATAAAAATGGGAAACGAACGAAATGTTTTAGTTTTGCTTTTGATGCCAACATCGAAGTTGCGTTGGCGTTGCAAACTAATTTATCTTATTGAGCTCTGCTGAATTTATAAAGCGTGACATGAAACTGACAGCAGCAAAGTGGACCAGATGAACCCCAGAAACCCAGAAACCCAGAAATATACGAGTATATTGCACAGACATCTTGTGTGTACGCATGTCCATACATGTTTATGTGGCACATTTCATCAATGCATGCAATAGCCCCCTCTCTGAAAAAAAAAAACAAAATCACTTTTCGCCTCATGACATGAATCGCAGTTAAACTGTTAATGCCAGAGGCAAACGAGCCGCAATCTTGTCTCGCTGCTCGCTTTTTAAGCCCTGCCAAAAGGTATTTTAATTTTCTCATTAAATATGTAGCAACTTTCAGAAGTTGGTCTTCCGCTTTGCAGTCTCGACGAAGTCCAATGACCTTCGGTGAAATTGTGTTCGCAACTGAATTTACTTTGGCAAATTGAAATGTCTAGATATCTTTTGATTACAAATATATATTTATCTGTTCGTCTGTAATTGTAATCTAGCTGAGGTCAGTTACATACAGACATATCTTTAATTATTTATATCAATGCTACATCCAAGTTGTTTCTCCATCTCAGCATATTACGTATACGAAACTCTCCCTATAATTATATTTGCATTTCAGTGCTGTTCTTGCCAACAATGGAACCTCTGTTTATGCATATTTTGCTGTATCTGCATCTCAATTTAGAGATGCAACGCAAACTGATTTCTCCCTCATTTGCAGATTTAAGTCATTTAAATTTATTGCTAGCTATTTTGCTCATTGTTTGAATTGAACTTTATAGTGACATAATAAGCTGCACATTGTAATATATGTATGTATAAAATATACTCAACTGATGCTGCGTCTTTTCTTTTAACTAAATTAGGTTATTACGTATACGTAATATCTGTGACTTCATCTCGTTTAAGCGGTCACGCTCTACATATGACTAATTTGTTTGCTTGTTTGCTCTAGATCTATCTACATATATCTTTCTATCCATATTCATAATTCAAAATAAACTGAACAGCTTTCTTATTATATATTAATCCATTTTTGTATTGCTTCAAGTATCTTTTATACTATTTTCGGTTCGCTTCTCAGATATATCTACCTCTATATCTTCCTCACATACTACCATAATTTAAGTTTATTTATTGTTAATCTTCTTTCACATCCTCCAATCTGCATTTTGTGCTACGTTTTAGAGTATTTCACATTCGACCTGTCACAATAAAAGTCGCATTTCTTGTTCGCTCGTTACCTTGTTGTGCATTTTCTTGGCTGTTTCATAAACAGTTTGCCCCGCATTTTTGGCAAAAGGAGTCGAGCAATTTGCCAGCCATAATATGCGCACACAACATCTCGACACACAAAAGTCGCACACTCATACACTTGCACACACAATTGCAGAGCGAGTAAGCAGCGGGCAATTTGCTAATGTAACTGTGTACGTGCAACTTTTGACTCCAGCAACCAAGAAATTAAACGAACGAGAACGCAATATAGCGAGCGAGATGTGAGATGGAAAGAGAGAGCAGGAGAAGGTCGCAGAACGCTTCCTGCTGGCGGGAAGAGTGATGGCGGGGAACAGAGAGTGAAACAATAAGGCAAGGCAACGAGGAAGGAACCGTGACCCGTGGCCATAAAGTATGCAACATAAAAATGCACAACTGGGCACGTGGGCGTGGCAAAGTGTATAAACAGTAAGCAAACTTTGCGACGGCTTTATAAGTTTTCTTGTTGTGCCAGGAAAAGAAATTGTTGTGTCTTCTTGAGTCATATTTCCATCAGAGAGTGGCAACAGCATACAACATAGAGCACACTGCTCTAGAGGCTCTAGAGAAATTGCAAAATTTTCGACTGCATATCTAGTTTGTTTGCTTCTTCCCCCCTATTGTTTTCCGGGGGAACTTCACATGCGCATTCCCAATTCGCAATATGCAAATCAACTTGGAGATTGACATGTGGCGAGATAGAGGGAGAGTGAGATGAGAAATGGGAAATGGGAACTTGGCAAGTGGCATGCAAATGAATCTGCCACAAAACTTGAGTCTTGCTCGCTTGTCGCTCTTTAATCAAGCACCAGACATAAACGTAGTTAGGTGTTAACGGGCCACAAGCCAGGTCAACTGCTTAACTTTTCGGCAAACCCTTTTTTTTGTGGAGGAACCCAAACTTGAAGGTCTGTCAGTCAGCCTCCTGTTGGCAATTTATGCAACAGTTTGACAGCATAAAAGTTTATTGCAAAAGTTATAGAGAATATGTTTTTTATATATGCTCATAAAACTGGGCCACACACAATTTTTCAGGTGGCCATGCGTGGTCAGCTTTCTCTCCGTAATTTGCAAGCACATTTCAGACGTCGTTGTCTAGTTTAAGTGATGCTCATCCAAAAATTATGCATATCAAGTTTATTGCCCGCACAAATACACTCGAATATTTATAGAAAGTTTTGCATATTTTACGCACTGATTTGAAGCCAAAGAAATGCTCACAACTATTGGTCTGAACAATCTGCTTGTCAGTCTCCTAATGCCCTGTAAATAAGTGATAGAAAATGCTGGGTATCTGCATCTAGTTGAAGTTAATGCTTGCCTTTTACAGAGCATCTTTCAGTCGCTCAACTTTTAGCTTAAAGTGTCTTCTATGCTTTGAGCTTGGCGCATGTGAAGTGCACAATGCAAAGATTTATTTTTTGCTGACAAACAGCGACTCGTTTGTTGGTAATCGATGGAGAAACTGCCAGAAAGAGAGAGAGAGAGAGAGAGAGCAATGCGAATGAATGAATGCGATTGCTACTCTGGCGTTTGGCATCTTGTTTGCCCGTCTGATTATGGACAGAATTGAAGAGAAGCAGAGAGAAGGAGCAGGAACAGGAACAGCAATAAATAAGCATATATATCAGTTGAGTATTCCGAGTATTGAGCAAATCAGGCAAATACCCAACGACAGAAGCTAATTTGTTATCATTTCAATACACATAAATATATATTACAGACGAGACCGAAAACGAGACCGAAAACGAGATTGAGAGCCATGTATAATAAATGCAAGGCGTGCAAAATGAGCTAGAAATGTTGAATGCGAAAGGGAAATCTTAACTCGTAACTCAAATAGTTAATGCCGAATATGCTTAGCTAAGGCCAAATTGTACATATTGTATGTTATATTACGTATACGTACGAGTAGCTGCAGCTTGTGCTTTATTAACGGCAACAGTTGATGGTTATTTGTAAGGCAGCGAGATTACATATTTCCGTTGTCAGGAAGCAAATCACCGTTGGATACACCCACAAATATGAATTTCTATTATTCATTTTCGGCCTGCCCCGAAAAATGAATCGCAAAACGAATCGAAACCAAACGAAGCCAGCAATAAATTGAGTCGATTTCTGCGCAACTCTCCCCGGGAAACAACAACAACAAAATACGAAAAATATTGATGGTCAATTAACTATGTCAAGAAATGGGCCACTTGAGTTCCGGCCTTCTTCATCTCTCCTTTTATCGGCGTCACTAAGCTGTCAATTATTTTGCCCCTAACTGCGAGCAATCCAAATCCAAATACTTTAAGCTTCCATTTGCCCACTGTGTGTGTGTGTGTGTGTGTGTGTGTGTGTGTGTGTGTGTTCAACATCTTTGACACTTGCCACAAAAGACACTTGCTCCTGCCAGAGCAATAATATGGGAACAATAGCGAACTTTTCAATTAAATTCAATGCCCAAGCCCAAGAAGTTGAAACAATTTTGGTTACAAAAACTTTTCACATAATTTATGCCATTTCTAAATACTTTGGAAAACGCAAAGTTTGAAAATAAACAATCAAATTCATTGGAAAAATGTCGTAGCCAAAGATACGATTAGCTATAAAAGAAAAAATTAAAAAAAAAAACCCTGAAAAAACGTAGCAAACATTAAATTTATGCAGCTGCAGCACTCGACTTGAAAATCTGGCTGTGGCAAGTGAAGTGGAAAAGGTTGTTTATGGCCTACAAAGAGCGACGGAGAGCAGCAAATAAAGGCAATTTTATATAACAAAGCATCGAGTAATTATGCATAATGAGTTGCTGTAGATAGACCGACTAAAGTGTGTTATATAATACTTTAAAAAAAATATGCCAAGTATTCAGTTCAAATTTCGAAGTAAAAGTTTTCATAGCACTGAACTTTGGCATTTTTTCTAGGAATCGTTGCGCTACTTAAACCAATTAAAGTGAAATCCTCGATGGCAAGGCATTAATAATAGGATAACTACAACTTGGGGGCGCTTCTAAGGCTTCTCTCAGGGATAGAGAAAGAGAGAGATCCTAGAGGCCTGCGACTTAAATTTTAATGTGTTTATGTGCAGAATATAAAACATTAAAGCTGAATCTGTAAATTGGCTTTGTTGTTTGTGTGTGCCACACACGCACACCCCCACACACTCACACTCATACACACAGACACGCATAGGCTGCTTAAAATTCAGCGATTGTACATTCGCCAACTCGCAAAAACTCACACACATACGAGTATATTTTGCGTTCTTTCATTTTTGGCCAAAAACTTTAGCGCTTTGCAATATATTCACTTCAAGGCTCCACTCGAGAGTTGGCAACGCGTGTGTGTGTGTGTGTGTGTGTGTGTGTAGGCCTATTAGCACACACAAGTAAGAGAGAAAGAGAGAGCGAAAGAGTAAGGGAATCAGAGATTGAGAAGGAGGCAGGCTATGGCCACGCATAAAACAAGTTGAAAGCGCAAAGAGGTGGCAAAGAGGAAACGAAAAGAAATAAAAACGAAATGCCAAACAAACCAAGAACAACAACAACTAGAACAACAACAAGGAGCGGGAAACAGCAGTGGAAACGTTGCTAGAAAATGTCGGCGAAGAGCTAAAGCAAATGGCTGCAAAAACAATGCAAACAGCAATGACGACGACGACGCTGCGTCTGTGACTAACAGTTATCGATGGCAGGGGCGGACCGAAGAGAAGAGAAGAGGAGGGGCGCGGGTGGGTGGTTGGTAGACAAATTCAAAGCTGCTTAGTGCTTACTTCATAGTTTACGCTTACGCGCAGCGCTGCCAACGACGTCAACGAGGCTGCCAAATGCTTTAGCTATTGATTTTTAGTTGCTTTTCCTGCTCTCTCTCTCTCTCTCTCTCTCTCTCTTAGTGTGTCTCACTCTGGTTATCTGTGCTCTCTATCACTCCATCTTGGCTTTGTATTGCGTGAGCCTTGGCTAAGACTCCCACCTGTCCTGGCTTACTGGCGAACGAACAACAAATACAGCAAATACACAACTACACAACTACAAAGTGCAACAACTACTCGTACTACAAATCCGATTTGCGTGAGTAATTGGCAAGACAAACGTTTGGGCCAAGAGCGTATTGGCTACGCACAACATCAACTTGTCGTAGTCGTTGCTTGTTGTTTCTGTTTTGGTGTGAAACCTCAGTAGCGTTGCCAAAGGTGAATGCGTGACAGCAGAGAAGACACAGAAATAAAGCAAACAAAGAAATAGAAAGAAAAACTTGGCTAAAAGCGCAAATGCGTTATGTGTGCCACAGTCGAAAAAAGCAAAAAGAAAAGTCGCATAGGATACGCGGGAGTCAGCTTAGTCTGTATTAAGTAAGTGACAGACAGGCAGACAGACTTGCGACTTGCGAATTGGAATTGAAGAAAGTCAGGGACAAGAGACATAGAGACATAGAGACAGAGCCATTTGGGACTTACCTCATCGATAAACTCAAAATCACCGCCAGTTTCGCCAACGTATTTCTTCTTCTTGGCCTCAGCGCCTGTGAGCAGGCAGGATGACATCAACACCAGCGCCAGACAAACGCTGGCAATAAGCGGCAAACGCGAACGCTTCATGGCGAACAACAACAACAAAAAGGCGCACACGAATTTACTGAGAACGGAGAAGCGGCTTAAAGGCGTCGCAAATTGTTCACGATTTCCGCAAGGCTTTTGTTTTACTAACTGAATCGCCTCGCAATGCTAATTGCTTTGAATTGTCGCTCGTATCGAATGTGAGACGGAGTTTGAGTTAGAAGTATTGAACTGGGAACACACACTAAAGCACGCACTCAACACTGAACACTGAACACTCGACAGTCACAGTCACAGTTTTAGTTTGCTGGGGAGCTTTTCAATCGCTGTGGCGCTTTAATGCGATGCACTGCAGCAGCGGGAACACACACGGAACGTGGACGAACTGAAGGCGACGCGACCAAAACGTAAACTGAGAGCGAGCTTGGCCCAAAACGATTTGCATGTGGCTCGGCCGCAAAAACGGCATTGGAATTTTGCGCCAAGCGCATGAATTGACATAAGAGAGCGCACGCAGGACATCGAAGAGAGCAAGGCGCAGGGTTGTCAAGCTGTGCAGCAAAAAAGTTGACAAATAATTAAATACATCAAATATAAATTACTTTTAAATGCATAATAAAATGTATTTTCTACTATAACTACTAATTATAAAATTACAAATTAAGTTCTTTGCTTTGAAATTTCTTTGCAGTGTAACACTCTGCGTATGCGCAATGAGCAACCCTCGTTTGCCTCGCTGGCGACTGGGACAAGCAGCAGAAGCAGCAACAACTGCGCTCCAGCGCTTCCAGACGCCAACCCCTCAGCGAAACGTAAAGAGCATCAAAATCGATATTCTTTTTTCGATTATATCGCAATCTCTCTCAAGCTCTCGCTGTCGTTGTCGCCTGGCCCCAAGGATGCTCTCTTAGGCAATAATTGACTGCGCCACGGCAATTTGGCAGCGGGTCGTGAACCTGCTACCAGCTAACAGCTAACAGCTTACAGTTACCAGCCTAATACGCGCTCACATCCCAAATGGACCTCCGAATAGTTGTTGTTGTTGTTGGCTCTTGATTTTTATGTATTTGCCGCTTGGCACAGTTGGCTCGCATCGATGACGCCGCGCTGGCCGGGAAACCCCGAAACCATTTAACGCGTCAGCGCCTCGCTGCCAAAGCCAGCCTCCAAAAGCAGTCGTCGGCGAGTCAAGTCTCGAGCATCGAGCATCGAGTCCCAGCCACGTTGGCCCCAAAAGACGCTGTCAGTTTTAAATTAATAGCCCCAGCACACACACTTGAAAACACAGTGACATAGGCCGCATGTGCGATGCTCAGCTGCTGCTCAGCTTCTATTGCTATTGCTGCGGCTGCTCCTCTATTTTTAATGGCATCATTGACTTCTGCTTTGATAGTCGTCCCCTTTGGAGATTATGGCTTAACTTGTGCGTCCATCAAGCAGCTGATAACTGACATCAACTGGAGCGTAAGAAATGTTCTTATTTTCATTTTTTGTTAAATCTTTACATTTTATTTGATATTCAAATGATTTTCAATCAACAAGTCCATCTTATGTTACATTTAGTTATTGTTTGCGGTATACAAAAAATTGCATCTGTGTGTGACATCAATTCGTCCATCAATCATTCAATTGTGTTGCAGTTGTTGTTGTTGATTGGCTTGACTTAAAGAGTTAAATAAACATATTTTGTTGTATACATTGCTTATGATTGATTCTCAACACAAATCCATGTAAACGTATTGCAATTTGTGTGTTTTTGTGTTTGTGTTGTGCAGATTAATAATTATTTTTGGTTAGTTACAAGTCTTAAACGCTTTCTAAAATGGAAATGCCTTGTATAAATGAGTTTGGTTAGTGTTACATGGAAATTGGAAATCAGAAATGAGAAGAATTTGCAGCTAACAGTTGCTTTGTTCGTTTCACTGGGCGAGGGCTAAATTATTTTGTTAGATTTGGCCTAAATGCTACTTTAATAATCATGATGAGTATGATGATAATTAAATGAAATTAGTAAATACAAATACGTAAATCAAAAATAAAGGAATACTATTTTTGCTTGGCCGCCTTTAACATTATGGCTATAAGTGTATAAAAAAGTATTTTTGTGGGGAGATTCCGTTTTGGCATTTATAGATGCACCTTTAGAGATTCCATGCGCGTCACAATGCGACGACGTAGCTCCGAATATCTGCAAATAAAACGCAAAGTTAGTGACTGTAAATAGTCATTAAGTTTAAACTTACCTCTCCTTAATTTTAACTACTTCACGCGCCAATTCCTGGTCATAACCAGCGAGTATGGCGCGGCACTCAGGCAGCGACAGATTCAAAAATTGAGCAACTTCATTACTAAGCAGAGACAAAAGTAGTTAAAACATTATTATTCAAAAGTAAATATCATTTAGTTACCTGATTTCATCAGTTTTGCGTGCATCCACCAAAAATAAACGCGCCACATCCTCGTGAGGTCCCAACGTGATGCGCGTTATCAACGGATATTCATTATCCTTCAGACGCTTCTGCTCTCCATTGTCGCGCACTATGAACAACGAAAAGTTCTCCGCTGCGCTATCCACCTTGTACTTCTCCAGCACCAGATTAATGACCTCCTGTGTGGTCACCAGCGACGTAACCCAGACGGACATCTGCGAGCCGTAAGGCGGCGTGAAAAAGGAAGTTTCTCGATTATAGAAATGTCCATTGATAGAACAGCGACGCTTCAGCTTCGTGCGAGATCTGCATGCATTAAAATTCATTATCAAATTGACAAGTTTAGAATGCAGTTTTAATTTACCGTCGATTGCCACTGCGTCGTTTAATTGCCGCAGCTCCAGTGCGCGGTGGTCGACGCAGCACAACGCCATCCTCATTCACATGCAATCCCGCTTCGTTGCCAGCAGCATCGACGCCATCGCCAGCTGCTCCTCTGCCCTCGGTGGCCGTGTAAAGCTCCTCGGTCTGCGTCAATTCGTCACCAGCCACAGCGCCACTCAACACCTAAAACGCAAATCAAAAAGGGAATTAGTTGGAGACATACAGATAACACTAATGTTGTCTGATAAAACAAAGCTCATTATCTAGCTACGCGTAACAAGTAACGCAATAGCAAAATGGACTTAGATAAGTTTACAAAGTTCAAAGAAGTCGTTCAAATGATAAGCAACAAAACACAACTACAGGAAGTCTTAAACAGTTTCAATGGCTTACCGATGAGGTGTCACCGCGGCTCGTCTCTTCTTTGGGATAGCAATTCATTTGGATTTGTATATAACGTTGAGGCACATCGCTGCGTCGCACGGTGGCCAAACGATGTGGACGCAGCGTCGCATCGTCATCATCATCGCTGTCCGAGTACACAAAGCAACTGGGTCCCGACTTCGAGCGATTAATGCCCTTCTCGAACAGCTGGCGGCCCTGTTCAAATGGCTTATGCTGCTCCCTGCTAGGAGCAGTGGAAGCAAAGGCTGAACCGCTCTTCTGCAGCGCATACTGACGCTGCGAGGAACGCGGCGAGTCGATGCTGCTTCGCAAATGCATCGTATCATTGATCAAGGCGGGATCTATGGAGCGCAGAGCATGCTCGCAGTTAAAGCTCTTGCTCATCACTGAATTCTCGCCGTAGAGCTTGAGGGAATCGTGTATGCGCGATGGATCAATGGGTTGATTGCGTTTCAGCGTATCTTCATTGGGCTCTTGAAATGAATTCGCACCATTTACATAATCCTGATGCACGCTGCGTTTAAAGTCCTCGAAATCCATCGGTTTCAGCGTCGCATCATCGGATGTCTTGTACTCATCCAATGTGGTGTTTGTAGTGGTCACTGTGCTGGTGTTTTGCGTGTTTGTATTGGCAGTCAAGGAGTCGGTGGCCGTCATAAAGTTATCCGAGCTGCTTGTTGTGGTCGTCGTTGTTGTTGGCGATGAGGCCGAATTAATTTGATTATTCTGCGTGGCCGTGGAGGAAGAACTGCTTTCGGTACAGGTTTTGCTGGGCGAACTCTCGCTGGAAGATTGCGACGACGATGAGGGCAACTTTACCGGCATTGTTTCATAGTTTTTATCCTTTTCGGTGTGACGTCGCTCCACCTGCAGCAGATCATCAATGTCATCCCAGTCCAGCTTCTCCAGATTGCCCAGCTTCGAAGGCAACGTGCTGGACACACAACTTGTGCTGGCCGTAACCGCTTCGGTGCCGCTGCCAATCAACGTGCTCGACGAATCCGTTGTGGTAGTATCCTCCTCGTCATTGTCCGCATTCGATGACTGACCATTGGGCAACTGTCCACTGCCTGTTGTGTTGGCGGAGGCATCTTCAGGCGTTGTCGGCAGCTCGGAAATCTCATTTAAACTGCACGAGTCAAAGGTCATGCTCTCTGAGAGTGAAATGTCCGTGGAGAGTGGATCCACCTCGCTAGCCGTTGTTGTAGGCGGTGCCACCGAGTCGCTGGCCTCATTCTCCTTATCCGAGCAGCTTTCCTACAAAGCGAAGAAGGTTTTTAAGAGTGTCTAACCAAGATTAATTCTTAAACTTACATCCGCTGCCTTGGAGGTGCGACACGAATTACGTTTGCGCACTATGAACGTGCGCTGATCGTCGTCCTCCTTCAGATGTATGACGCCCTGGACGCCCCAGAAGACACGCAGCGGTCCTTCGAGCACCAAGCGATTGTTCACTTCCCTGCTGCGTATCTCGAGACTTTTATTGTCGTAAAACTGATTATAGACCTGTAAAGGAGTTTTAATTAATAAACTGCTGATTCATATGATTGCAACTGCACCTTTAGCTTGGACTCCAAGTGATCGCGCGGCAAGGCGGGTCCATTAACTTGAGCGGCAACGGGTTTCTGGGTGCCTTTAACGCCATAGCTCTTGTGTGACTCAACACGCGTGCCGTGACCAAAAAGCTGGGGACCAAACAGCGCACCATAGCAGGGCACATGACAATAAGGCACTCCTTTATGCTGCAGAATGGAAATGCAATATGCAAATGGTTAATTAATTGTATCTTAAATGGAATACAGTGAAATCTCGCTGAGCTGGACAACTCTATTAGATGATTCATCCCTGAACTTTTTTTCTATATGTGATGTAAATGGTAAATCCCTGGAGGCTGCAATTCGTACTAAACTTCGACAACATTATATGATCAGGCAATTAATGTGTGTGATGAAGTCAAGACAAACTATGGCATGCATTTCAACCAGTCCTTATCGAAGTCACGTATCTAAAGCAGATTTCCAACAACGTTTACACAGCAATTTAGAACCTTCTTAATTGATACTATTGTTCAGGTAGTAAACTCCCTCAGGGGACAGCTCTTGGGGGAACACTTTCTATAATACTTGATGACACAATATAGCAATATTGTAATATCACCTATTGTTCCCATTTGACCTTCCACGCGAGTTTTCACTGTACTATATCATATGCTAATGATGATGATTACCTCTGCATGCTGGCCGGGATTGAGACGCTTGCCGCACTCCTCGCAACGCAAACATTCCGGATGCCAGTCGTAGCCCAGAGACTGTTTACGTTCCGCTGTGTTAGACACACAAGATCAAAATATGTGTTATTTGGAATTTAGTGTTATTTAAACAAATGCGCCATGCACATTTAAATGGGCGCGTGAGTGTTTGTATGTGAGAATGTGTGTGTGGGTGTTAAAAATTACCAAAGTAAACGGGTTTGCCGCACTTGTGGCACTTCCACATTCCAATTTCGCAGTCACTCGGTCGCTTGGGTCAACGTTTCCTATTCTGGTGCGCGGGGCGTGATGTTTGTTGTATTTTATGACGTCACAGCGCCGAGATATTTTGTATGCAGGTTGAACACGGAAGACACGCAAAAAAAATCGCACGTAGAACAAGAAGAACACAAGACAAGACAAAGGGTAAACAAATGGACGACGACTGCGGCGACGACTTATTGGGCGACGCGTTTCAGCGCTTTACTTTCATAGTTTTAGCATAGTAAGATTGATGTGACACATTCACATTGCACATAGAACGTTTGTGCATTGATAATAACTGTGTTTTTATACAAACAATTTTATATTACACAAAATAAAAACGGGCACCACGGCGAAAGAAGCAGAAGAACCAAAGGCAGTGCGCCAGTACTGCATAATGTGCCAGAGCCGCAATGCAGTGTTGCACAACGTAAGACTAGCGGTATATTGCTTGTTAGGCAAATTTAGTGCGTTATTAAGCGCGAATAGAAAGTGAGACGACGACGATTATTTTTGTTGTGTGTTTTGTGTGCGCGTCGCTTTGTGTCAGTGTTGTGTTTTTCTTTTTCTTGTTATTGTTGTTAATTATCTGTTGTAATACGTCTGTCTTGTTAATTAATTTAGTAATTCAGGCTGCAGTCTGCTGATGACTGCAAAGCAGTCGCCCACATTTAGGGCCTCGCCGCACATTAATCGCTCGCTCTCTGGAAACCCAATCAATTTTTTGGTGCAGAGAAGAAGCAACAGCTGAAAAATCAGCAGCCAAAATTTTTGCTTCGCCAACAGTGCAAATACTGAGTGATTAAGCCTTTTCGTGTGTGTGTACGTGTGCGTTAGTTAGTGCTTGTATGTGAATGTGTGTGTTGCCACAATGCGCGCCACAATTGATTTTGAGGAATGCCTAAAGGATTCGCCAAGATTCAGGTGCGTATATCTCCCTCTATTGCCCTCTCTCCCTCTCCTTCTCTCGCCAATGATAATGCGCATTCTATTTCCGCATTTGGCATTTGCATTTGATAGCGTAGCGATTATTGAGAGGGGGAGTCTACACAGCATTTATAGCGTGACTGGCTCCGCAATATCGTGCCCTCTTCTCTTACACCCTACCTCCTCCTAACACCCACAACCCGAGCTCAAATTTAGCTGCTAGCGACGCTTAATCATCATCGAACAAACTTTGCACTTGACTTGAGTTGAGAGCGTCGTCAGAGTTTTGGAATTTATCATGCTACAAATGTAACAAGAAATAACATTAGTTACATGTTTCTTTTTTTTGCTAATTGCTGCGGCAATCGATGGCGAGCAATGCCAATTTTACAGTTGCCACAGCTGCTTGATATGATTTCACCCAAAAAAACAAAAAAAAACTAAAGGCGATCTCGACTCTTCCAAACAGAGCTTTCTCGCTGTTGGTGAAATATTTTAATTACCCAACTAATTTGATGGCTTTCACAACCAGCAGCAGCAACAACATCAAAAAACAAGCAACAGGTTAACTGCAAAGTGAGAAAAAAAACTAAAATAGTAGAATCATCCCATCCCATCGTCAGTTTGAAGTTCGCCTTTAATTGCAAGTGCAAACAGCACTTTAATAAAGTGGCATAAATGACAAGCGTCAACATATAAACAAGAGCACAAGCAAGCACAAACTACGACGCAGCCCTGAAGATGCTCCATCCCTCCTTCTGCCTCCTTTGCTTCTCCTTCATTAAACACAAAAACACACACACACACAGAGACGCATCTTCTCGCTCAGTTAATCGACAACGACAGCAACGTCGTCGCCCTTTCTTGGCATTACTTTGTTTACACTTATTAAACAATACAATTCTGCTAACGTTGACGATTTTGCCATCCACAGACAATTCGTATCCAAGGAGGAGACGGACATCGAGCACTTGGAGCATCGTCTAGAGAAAATCATCAAGCTGTGCAACGTTGCCGTCGACTCGGGCAAAGAATATGTCAAGAATCAGAGGTAAATTGCGCATTCCTCGCTTATCTTAAATTATGCATGTTTATTTTTGTATTTTATTTACTACAGCGCCTTTGCCATGTCCTTATGGGATCTGCAGCAGCATTTCCTGGACAACAAAAATGCGCACAATGCGCTAGGTAAACTGATTCACTGCTTCCAGGTAAAATGGGCTTATAGAATGAATCTATTATTACCTTGATACGACTTAATTGGTTTTTATTTTTGGAAACAGGAAATGAACAAATTCCATACAACACTGTTGGATCAGGCGAGTCGAACGGTGCTTAAGAATCTCAATGAGTTTGTCAAAGACGATATCAATCAGGTCAAGGACTACAAAGGACACTTTCTCAAGGTCTCCGAGGGCTACGACAATGCGCTCATCAAGAACGCGCAGGTGAGTAGTAAATAAATATTATACAATACAAAATATAATAATATTCTCAAATGACAGGCCAGCAAAAATCGACCACAGGAGGTTCAAGAAGCTGCGAATATTTTGTCTGCCTCGAAGTCTTGCTTTCAACACACCGCTCTCGACTATGTCAACTATATAACGCTGGTGCAGGCTCGCAAAGGACCTTCCATACTGTCCACAGTGAGTTTGATTCCATGTTGAGGCAGTTGATGCATGAAAGCGAAAGGTTTCTCTAAGATTAGATAACAGAGTTTTGAATGATTCATTATCTATAAGTTGAGACAAGCGTGCTTACGAAGTAAGAGATTAAACAATCTCTAATTACAGCTTATATAAAAGACAGATTGCAGTTTAAAACGATACTAATTTTAGATTAAAACTGAATGTGAAATGTTGAAATTTGATAGCTTAATGATAATAATGAGAATTGTAAGCTTCTAGCAAGAAAATAAGAGCATGTCACCTGGTGAAGATGAAAATTACAGAGTATAAATTAAGCAAATTGATGCGAAAGTATGATAAATCTGATTAGTTCGCAAAAGCAAAGAAAATATAGATAGCATAATACAGAGAACAAAACTTATTGACAGCATTAAAAGTGAAATGAAGTAGATTCTTAGATAAATAGGAATCAAAAATGCTTCACTTCACTAGGCAAAGTTTGATAGCATTAGACTTTTGTTTATTTATATGTCATATCTTTATTGCTATTTGGGGACTATAAGTAGGGCTTGATTTCCATTAGATTGCTTATCTTGCTTTCGTTCGATGTGTGAATGAAATGTCGTTGTCTTGAACGTAAACGTAAATAAATACAAATCAACAATTGAATAATTATTGTTGCTGTTCGTGACGTCATCTCTGCATGCGATATACACTTCAAAGATATGCGAATCGAGTGTGTCGAGTGTGGAGTGTGTAGTGTGTGTATGCATAAGTATTTAATGTACTTTTTCATTCGCATCTTGCGCCCCTTTTGATCGAAGTTGACTCAGTCAGCAGTCTTCGACCGTCGACCGTCGTCAGTCGTTGCTGTTGTGTGCTTGTGGCAGGTTCGTGATGTGGGGCAGCAAATAAATGTTAATAAATTATATGTATTTCAACACGTGTCTTCGTCACCTCCCCCAATACTGATGATCTCTTTCAACACTCTTCTGTTGCAGCTGCTGGACTATTATCAGGCGTGCGTGACATATTATCATCAGGGCTTCGATTTGTGCAACGACTTTGACGAGTTCTTCAAGAACATTAGCGAGGATTTGAATGCGCTGCGCGGCGATTATCATCAGCTGGAGAAGGCCATGCAGAATCGACACATGAGCGTGATGCGTTATTGCGATTCGAATACGAACAGCGCCTCGCATAATGTCGAGGGTTATCTGTTCAAAAAGAAATCGAAAGGCTTCAAGACGTGGTGTAGACGTTGGTTCTACCTCAGCGATAATCAGTTGGTCTACAGGTGCGTTAGCGGCTAAAGAATGCCATATAATCATTACTGTTTCGTTACCTTAGCTCATTTCTGATTTGATTTGATTTGATTTTTCCGTTCTCCGTTCTCCCATATTCCGATTTGCCGGTTAAATCTCTCGACATCCATTTTGCCATTTTGTTATTTCTGTTTGTAATGTGTTGTGTTGTGTGAATTGTGTGTTGGTTGGTTGATGCTGTACGCTGAAGTGATTTGGATTCGAATTGCAGAAAACGCAGCAACGAGGATTCGTTTTCCGTTATGGAGGAGGATCTACGCATCTGCACCGTTCGGCCAGTGAACGAAGGCGATCGTCGCTTCTGCTTCGAAGTCATCTCGCCCACCAAGTGAGTAAAGTCTTGTTTAATCAAAGTAAACCACAATAACGTCAAAACTATATTGCGTCAACAGATCCCACATTCTGCAAGCGGACTCGGCGGATATGCTCTCTCTCTGGATATCGGCGTTGCAGCACAGCATTGGCGCTGCTATTCAACATGATTCCACGCATCATCACTCGCGACCGCAGTCCACAAATGCCCCAAATGCGCTGCCCGCCAAGCGACGCATGTAAGTGTCGATTAACCAATTGATAAGCAAAACCCATTAATGACTCATTCATTCCTCCGTCATTTAGTCATTGGGAGGAGTTTCTAAAAATACCAGGAAATGCGCAATGCTGCGACTGTCGTGGCTCCGATCCACGCTGGGCTTCCATCAATCTGGGTATCACGCTGTGTATCGAGTGCTCGGGTGTGCATCGCAGTCTGGGCGTCCACTACAGCAAGGTGCGATCGCTGACGTTGGATGCCTGGGAGACGGAGAATGTCAAGGTGATGATGGAGCTTGGCAACGAGGTGGTTAATCGCATCTATGAGGCACGCATCGCTGACGATTGTGAGCTGAGAAAGCCAACCGAGCAGTGTGAGATTGGTGTGCGCGAAGCGTGGATTAAGGCCAAGTATGTGGAGCGTCGGTTTGTCTGCGGCATGCCCAAACCCCAAGAGCTGTTGGCCAGCGAAACTGCCGAAGTGTTGAGCATAGACAGCGGCGGTGTCTTGGCCGACGATGCCGTCGAAGGCAGTAGTAGTGTGGCTTCAGGAGTTGGCGGCCTGCTTACCGGCAAGCGAGCCACACTCTCACTTGGTGGGACTCGCAAGTGGACGGTGAAGAAGCTACGAAGGCGACGACGACAGTTGCGACCGCTGCCCAAAACCCTAAGCGATGATCCGAGCATTTATAACACGGCCAAGACGGGCGACGAGCTGGACGATGACGACGACGACGAGTCGATCAATATTCCCTCAATGTCGCTGAGCATATCGCGTGATGATTTGCTCGTCATTGGCGAAGATCTGGCGCTGGACAGCTACGAGACGCCAGGCATTTTGGGCAGTGATCAAGAGAGCACTGAAGGTGAATCGGATGCCGAGCAGCCCGAAGAAGTTCCCTTCACTCAGCTCGATGCGAATATGTTGCTCTACCACGCCGCCGTGGTGCACAATCTGCCGGTGATGTGCATGGCATTTGCGCTGGGCGCCGAGAAGCATTGGAAGAATGCGCAGGATCGTCAGCGTTCGTTCCTGCATCAGGCTGTCATCTCTGGCTCGGTGATGGCTTGCGAGTATCTGCTGTTGAATGGCGCTGCGATTGATGCCGTCGATGAGTTGGGCTACAGTGCACTGCACATATCCACAGCGAAAGGACACATTGCGCAGGTTTATTTGCTGCTAAAGCACAAGGCAGCCTACGATCTGGCCTCCAGTGATGGCAAGAAGGCGCTCGACATTGCCGTGGAGCAAAAGAATGCAGACATTGTGACGCTGTAAGTTAGAATACTTTTTAATTTGAAGAGATGCTTAGTTATTTATCCCTCATTTTAGTTTGCGACTCACGCGTCTGAACGATGAAATTGGTCTCAACGACGAGTACAATGGCGAGGATGAGACCTACAAGGATGTGATGAAGGACTTCTCGAACTTTGCAGCCAGCCAGCCGCGCATGCTGCGTCAACGCAACGATTCCAATACGCTGGAATCGCAGCGCAGCTCGCTGACAAACTCCGACTAGCAGCGACTTGAGGCGGAGGCCTCGCCGCAAAGTGCTGGACAACAAACGCGTTATAAAAGATATTCCAATGTTTAGTTAAACAATACATTTCTATATACAAATATGTGTGCTGGCATTTAAAGCTACATTCGCTGGCCCAGAGTTGGTGGCAATCTCATTTGATATTAACAAATTAGCATTTGCATTTGAGTTTTGTATTGATTTAATGTTTTGTTGACATTTAGTTTAGGTTTAGGTTCTACAGTTTAGTGTGCAAGAAGTGCGCGTGTGTGGCTCGTAATCCGTAATTTATATGAATGTTTATTGTTTAAAGAAAGATGTTTAAGTATACACATTATAGTAGTATATGTATTAAAGTATGTACACGCCACAAATCAAAGCGAAAAATGTACAATGCGTTGTGTTTTTTGTGTATTTGTAATAAACGATATTAAAAGATTGTACGATACGTATAATATTTGTATATGACTTAATATATAAAACTACAACATATGTATATGTAACTATAGCTACCTATCTCTTATAATAACTACAATATTAACTGTTTGCAAATTTGTATTTTTGTTAGCAATTAAGTTGCTCGCTCGCGCCTAATTCCGTTTCCCGTTTCAATGTTTAGTGCCAAAAGATAAAAACGTTGTTAAGCACTTTAAACATATTTTCGAATAAAGTTGTCAAATGTTTAAAATTGTAAAAAAGGCGTTGATTATTACTCAAAGTCCACTTCGTTCTCATTGCCCTCCACATCGTCCTGATCCTTGAGCTTGTGCACATTCTGCACATGTCGCTGCACTGCGCTGCGATCGTTAAACTTGCGTCCACACTCCTTGCAGGCAAACGTGACTCCCGCATGCGTGACCAGATGGCGACTGAGTCCAGAGACGTGATTAAAGCTGCGATGACACAAATGACATTTATGCTGACGCTCGCCCTCTGTGTGCATGCGATTGATATGCTGCTGCAGATTGGTTTTCTGAGCAAAGCACGCATTGCAATGCGGACACTGATGACGCTTCTCTCCTGTGTGCGTGTCCATGTGCCGCTTGAGTACTTCTCGCTGCGAGAACGCCAACGAACATTCGTCGCATTTGTAAGGCTTCAGTCCGGTGTGAATAATCATGTGACGCTTGAGCGAACTGGCGCAGGACAATTGCAGCTCGCAGACAGGACATTTGAGGGCGCCGCCAACGCCATTCTTCATCGTCTTGATGTGTGTGCTGATGTGACGTGACAGCGATTTGGCTGTGCCAAAGGCAATGGGACAGAGTTGGCATTGAAATGATTTCAGCGTATCGCTGGCACGTCCAATTGTTGGCTGAGCATTGCGTGGCGATTGCTTGACCACGTAGTCGTTCTTCTGGCTCTTTGCTGCTGGCAACAGCTCGTTGTTGGCTTTTCCATCGGACTGCGAAAAGAGAAAACCGAGTTGATTAGAGCAGTAAGAGATAAGCAAATTATTCTGCTTACCAATATGATGACATCGTTAAAATCGTAGAGCTGCTGATCATCCCCGGCTTCCGAGTTCAGATTGAACACGACCACATCGCTCATGTCCTCGGATTTGGTGTCTGTAAACTGTATTTCACCATTGTCACGAACTGAAATCGAAGAGAGATTAAAAGAAGTGAAGTGGAATGCTTCATTTCAATCACTTACTGTTGTAGGATGTAATATTCTTGTCCTGCTGATGATACTCAATGGATGAGGTGGGTGTGGAGTTCGCTTTGCCCGCATTGATGATGTAGATCTCGCCGTTCTGTGTGGTCACCACGTCATCAGAGGCTCCAGCAATCTTTACATCGGTGAAACTCTCCGCAACAGCGGGCGTCGAAGCGTCCTCTTCCTGATCGGCGTCATCTGTGGAAAGTGGCTCCACTTTAGCGGTACTCTCCAGCACGTACTCCGTCTCGGCTTCCGATAACTTAGTACGTCGTTGCTTAGTCTGCTGCTGGATTGGCGACGCGCGAACTCGCTTGCGTGTTGATCTCGTTTCAACTGCTGCCGTTTGTGTGAGTTTTGTAGGTGTCGTAACAGATGCATCAATCGGTGATTTGTTGGTGGGCTTGTTTTCCGTGGGCTCATCCTCAATAGATTCCCAGAGACCGGCTTTCTTCTCGTCCAGAAATACTTCGAGCTCACCCAACAGTTTAGCTAACTGCTCCTTGCGACTCTCCTCCTGCACCTCCTCATGAAGCTGCTGTCGCACTTCTTGGCGCACCTCGTCCATCAACTCTTTGCGTATATCAACGCGCAGCTCTTCGCGCATCAAATCAACTCGCGTTAAGAACTCTTTCTCCTGATCCGCTTTGAACTTTTCGCGCCATTTCTGCGAATGCTTCTCGTACACATTCTCTAGCTTGTCAATGAACTCAATTGACTCCTCGAACTCCAGTTCATCCTCGTCTGACTCCTGATCCGCTGACTTGCTGAAGACGCGACTCTTTTTTCCCATGCTCACCAAACGAATGTGTTTGCGCAGCTTCTTGTCGGCTGCTTGGCTGCGCTGCCGGAACAGAAATGATTTCTCCAACTGGTAACGACATTCGCCGCAAATCTTCTTCGGTAGTCCGTCGGTTGACTTCGCCTCCAGCGAGACGCAGGCCATCAAACGCATCGGCACCGACAACTGCGAATCGTCGTCGGCAAAGATTGTGTACGCATCGCGGTGTTCACTGAGGCAGAGCCGACACCACGCTTCGACATCCGGATATGTTTCCTTTGTGGTGCTCGACATGATCACTTTCGCAATTGCTGGGCAAAATTGCTTTCTAAACGAAACAAAACAACAACAGACGCCAAAAACAAGCTCTACAAAATAATGATTAGAGTTGCGTGTCAGTGTGACCGGAAAACGCAAATAAATTTATACTAAAAATAATTGCTGTGCCATAAATTCGCAAGTATTTAAACTCAACTGGCTAATATTATGGCTATTTCAATAAATATTTGTAATATTTTTATGTAATTTCCGTTTTATTCATAGACATTAAAGACATCAAAGCAATAGAATCTTTGCCAGACGTCAGGTACAGCACTGTCGATAGCCACACTTGCGATAGGGTGAGTTATCGTTATCGTTATAGCACAACACACATCTCCATCACACAAGTCTGTAGCAGGGTTGTAAAGCACACACATATTTTTAAATAATGCACAAGTGGCGCTAATCAATTTATTTATTTATAAAAAAAATGCCTTATAATTAAATGCAAGTACATATGTATATTCCAATTAGGTAGTTTCATTAAGACGCGCAGGGCTGCGCAGGCGACTACGATAACATTCGCCATCGTCCTTAGCCAATTTTGCAAAGCGACCACTCGGAGACCTTATAACATGTCTGCGGCATTTGTGTTTGATTTTGTTAATTGGCGTCGTAGCGGGAGATTTAAATGACAACTTGGACTTTGATGGCTTAGAAGCCACAGCTCTTTTTTTGGCCACAGTAGTAGAGCTTTGCGGATCTTGGTCTTGCAGCATGTTCGCTTGAAGGTTTTGCATGTTGATTTCCACCATAGCAACAGGTTCAATTGGCCTCTGTGGTGTCTTCGGCTCCCTCTTGATCAGTCCAACGTTGCGTGGGGTAGCAGCTTGGGCAGCATTCTCGCCATCTAAAAAGAGCATTGTTTAATCAAATACTTTAATAAGTTAAGTAGTAGTCTAATTACCAGATAACAAGTCCACTGTCGACACATCCATGCCCAGGTTCGAGGGGATTCTCCTCACACAACGTAGTGGCAATGCTCTCTAGATCCGCGTTCTCAGAGTCCGAGATGAATCCTTCGGAGCCATAAGCCTGCTCACACACAACCGCGTTGCGTTTGCGAACAAAGAAACTTTCAATCTCATAGAAGAGCGAGTCCAGCACATTAAGGCGGCATTCCTTGCGCGCCTGCGTCAGAATCAGCTCCCCAACTTCAGTTCGTACCTGTTGCTCGATCTCCTCGCGCACTTGCTGCTTGCACATGCCCAGTAGCTCCTTCTTATACGTATCGATTTCAGTGCGTATCATTTTGGCTGCCTCCTGACGCCAGTGCGCATTGCTCTCGGAGCACGCGGTGGCCGTACAAAGAGACACATCCTGCAAGTGAATGGCATCCTCCTCGTCGCCGACGAGCAGCTCACTTGTTACCATGGCGTTGCCACGGCATTCGACGCGCTTCGCACAACGCAGCCTGCGATCGGCTGCATGACAACGCTTGCGAAAGTAATGGAACTCCTCGAGACGCAGTCGACAGTCCTGACATATCAGCTGCGGGAGGCCGTCGTTGACCTCGACGTCAAGTCCCGTGCAAGACATTATTCGAAGTGCTACTTGTCGATTGAACACCACAAAGTTGGCATCTTTGGCCAGACATAGACGACACACACTCAACATTACCACACAAAAAAAAAGACAATTCACTACACTAAAACAAATAATTAAACAAAAAATTGCCCGCAGACATGCAATATGATGAAAGGACGCGTCAGACAGTGCGACCACTCCCTGAATGGTCTAAAATACGCTACACAGAGAAAATACCAAGATACTAAAATTTGCATTCAATTTGACTGGCGCCAACTATCGAACAGCGTTTTGGCTGGCGTCATCTAGCGCTATACGCAGCAGTTGAGTTCGAAAATCTTAGCTGGCGCCCTCTAGCGCTATAAGCAGGAGTTGATTTCGAAAACGCTTGCAGACGTTAGCTGGCGCCATCTAGCGCGACTTCGACTTCGAAAATGCTACACAATGTTGGCAGGGCTGCAGTGCAGTTCACCTCGCGCCACCTAGCGAACAGTTGTCAAACTGAATGTGCAAATCCAATTAGAGTAGCAGCGCGACCTACCAAATACCCTTCAATCAGAATATAAAGAGGGTATGCAAAGACAAATAAAAAGACGCTCGTAATTTATGAAACAATTTTGTTATAATTCATTAAATATTACAAGTATAAATACGCAGTTAACTATATCAAGTATTATATACACAATTACAATAAGATATTCAGTCACTATAATGCTTCCTATATATACACAAAGAAATACATGTGAACAAACACACACACACGCTCAGACAGATTTGTTGTTTTCAATAAATATGCATTAGAAAAATTTGTTAAATACGACAACAGTCGACGACGTTGCCAATGGATTGCCTACTTAAAGCTAAATATGTTTGTTTTTGTTGTTGTTGTGTCGTTATTAAATCGTGTGTGTTTGATTGATAAGTTGATAAATAGTATTGATCAGCATTAATCATAATTAACATTGAAATACAATAATGATGCGATTAAGTTAAGTTATTATTATATATCATACATATCTACTACACAAAAATATATATTACAAATTAAGCGCATCTCTCTCTCGAAGTTTATTCGTGACGCCAGCTTTGAGGCAGCACATAATCCTTCACCTTGTATAGAGCACTCGCATACCAATGCAAACCATTCTGCTGCTGCGCTGTCGACGTCGACGTCGCTGTTGACGTCGTTGACTTGGGCGTGGAACGCAGTTGATTCTTTTGTGGCATCCAACTCTGGAGAGTGTGGAGGAAACGCATGGGAGCCAGACCCCAATGCGCCAAGGATTGACTGCTGATCACTGCATAGCAAGAAGCAGCCACCGAGTTGACCACAATTGTTCCCTCTCGGGTCAAAGGTGCCACAACTCCTTTTCGCCTTACGCTGCTCACGCGATGCACTCGCTGTGGACGCAACTCGCCGCTGCTCGACTCGAGCACCATCACAAAGCTCTGCTCCTCGACGCGATCCGCAAAGATGTAGCTCAACTTTTGCTCCTCTGGCTGCCAGACGGTGATCAAGTGAGCCGGAGTCACGGTGAGCACGGCTCCGCCATCGGTGTGAAGTTGAACGAAGGTTTCCATCTGCTCCAGATTGCGATCCATGAAGAGTATGACTTCGCTGTAGACGGGTCGACCATTGGAGTTCATGCTCAGCACACGATCACCGATGGCCAACTCAGAGAGCAGCTTCTGCTTGCCGCTCTCCAGCTGTGCGCTGCTCTCCGGCGTGAAGCAGCCGTGCACATGTGAAATGGCAGGCGAGGAATCTGTAAAGGAGGGAAAAGGGAATTAGTTCGATTGTAGTTGAAAGGAGGCAGCGAGAGGAGTTAATGCGGCCAGGTAATGGCATTAGTG
This sequence comes from Drosophila nasuta, assembly GCF_023558535.2. Taxonomy (NCBI): domain Eukaryota; kingdom Metazoa; phylum Arthropoda; class Insecta; order Diptera; family Drosophilidae; genus Drosophila; species Drosophila nasuta. The sequence continues at coordinate 30,364,413 of NC_083456.1, forward strand.
CGTCTAATCTAATTTGGCGTTAATAATGCCGCAGCCCAGCAAAAAGGTTGCAACAGCAACCGGCAACCGCAACAAGTCAAAAAGGTTTTCACAGAACCAAAACAATGGAGGAAGCAATGCTGAGGAGGGATGCTGAGGAGGCTGAGGAGGAAAGAAGATCTTCATGCGATATCCAAGGCATATCAATAACACACAAACGAAGAAAACAAAAGGCGACGAAGGCGATCCTTGTTTGCTGATCTTGTTTTTGGCAGCCCAGATTAACTGCGGCAACAACAACAACTCGCTGGCAGCTCGAGCCAAACGCTGAAGCAAAAGCAAAAGCAAAAGCAGCTTAGCCAACAAAGTGCCAAAGGAACAGGTAGCTAACAAAAAGAGAGAAAAAAAAAAGGATCTGTGTTCGAAATGCAATTACAAAACATGTTGCAACCCACCAACAACAACATTAATCAACATTAATAGCTATAAGGTTACAGCGCGGAGAAGGGAGAAGGGGTGGGGGGAGGGAAAAAGGGCCACCAAGGGGAATAGGCCATTTTGTGTGTTACTAACTTGGCCAGAACTTTCTATGGCTGCCAGATATTTCACACCCCGAAGCGCCGCCGCTGTTTGAGCTTGTAAAATTCAAATTAAAAATTCCAGAGTTCGAAGCAGCAGATAATAAAGTGAGAAAGAGAGAGAAGGAGAGTGAGAGAGCGAGTGAGAAGTGGGAGCGGGAGGCGACCACTAACCGTGCGCTTTATTATAATGAGTGGCCATAAAAGTGGCATTGTTGCGGTTGCGGCAACCAACAACAACAACTGAAAGAATTCCAATGAAAATGCACCTAACAATTTCCATTGATACACAAGCAAGTGAAAGAGACAGAGAGAGAGGGAGACAGAGAGAAGTGCGTGTAGAAACAATAAAAAGCGGATTAAATGGAAGACAAGACGCGAGCGAGAGAGCGGTCTATAAAGCGGGCCATAATCGATGCTCAGCGATGCTCAGACGGGAGCAGCCGCCACAAACGGTAACCATAGACAAACAGGCCAACAAAGCGAAGAAGAAGAAGCAGTAGAAGAAGAAACTCAGACAGCAGCTGAAGAGGAAGTAGTAACAAGGCTAAAAGTAGAAGCCAGCAAGCAGCACAAAAATTTTGGTGTGAAAAAAAAACGAACGAAGAAAACGAGCAACGAGATGAGAAAACCAAACGAGATACAAAATAAAAATAAATGTGTGTGCGAGTGTGTGCGTGAGAAGAGGGGGAGGGGAAGGGGCAGGGGCAACGCTGTCGGCGGTGAGTGGAAAGTGAAGAACTTGAAGGGTCATAAATTAATAAACCATTAAAGTGGTTAAAATTATCGTTATTTTATCTTTGTTGTGGAAGACTAAACTGATAAATTATTACAAAACAGAGGACAGCCAAGCGCAGCAAGAGAGCAAGAGAGAGAGGGAGAGAGAGGGAGAGAAGGAGAGAGAGAGAGAGGCAGCGACTATGACTAGGCCTGTGTGTGGTGACTGATCGCTTGGGACAGCATTAACATGGAACATGCACAGCAACAACAACAACTTTAATGCGCGCGCGCGACACAGCAACAACAACAACAACAACATTGACAACAACAACAACATTGACAACAACAACGACAACGACAGCAACAACAACAACAAAAAAAAAAAAGAGTGAAAAAAAATTAGTGTCGACAAAAAAGGTTTACAGCCATTACTCTTCGTTGCTGCTGTTTAGGCCGAGAGCAAAACAAAAGACTTAGGCAACGAACTCGACGTGGAGTCGGAGTCGGGAGTCGAGAGTCGAGAGTTGGAGTCGGAGTTGAGTGGACGCTGAAAACGCTGTGCCAAAACTGTCATAAGCGTGTGGTTTATGATCGTCGGCCTATCAGCCAATCAATCGCCTGGTTATTTATTAATAGCTGCACACATGTGTGTGTTGTTGTTGTTGTTGTTGTTGCCTGCCATTTGACACTGGACCACACACACAGACAGACTTGTTCACTCACACTCTCTTAACGGACACAGCGAGTGGCATATGCAACTGTTGCTGCCACTTGTTGTTGTTGTTGTTGGCTGACCTTTTGGCAGGACCTTTTTCATTTGGGTTTCGAGTTGCCTTCTTGGCGGCGGCGGCTTTTGCTTTCATCTGCAATTAGAATCAATGAGATCCCGACAAGGAGCAACATCAACTGCTGCAAGGACACACTCTTTATGCTGTTGTCGTTGTCTTTGATCTCGAGCCGTGAGTCAAAATATTGTGATTGTGTTCAGACAGAAGAAGAAAATAAAAAGCAGCCTCGCCTCGTGTGTGGTTCGCTTGTTGTTTGTGTGGGAAATTTGTAGGCAAGTCGAGAAAATGTCAACGTAAATCACTTGCAAAAAAAATGCCAGTTCATCTGCTCTCTCTCTCTTTCACTCCTTTACTAGCTGTCTCTCTCTCATGCGCGAAAACTTAATTGTTTTGGCCTTTTTGGTTGGCTAACTTTGGCTGCATTTTCACCGCAGTCACTTCGAGCAGTTTCGTTATGTTTCGGGGAAAACTGGTTGCCTGCTGCCATAATGGCAGCAACACACACACATACACCTAGTACACACACACACACACACTCGCACACACTCACTGCAGTCTGCTAACTTGTTGCCCGTTTCAGTTTTTTCAATTAGGCCCGCGCTCAGGTTTTTGAGCCTCGGCATTTAATTCATCTTGCAGTCGGAGTCGAAGTCGAAGTCGAAGCCTGAGAAACGCTTTGGGTGTCGTATCATCAATTCGTTTAATTTGACAGGCGCAAACCTAAACATGTCAAAACAACAACAGCAACAACAACAAGAACAACAACGACAACAACATGCGCTTGGGACTCGGACCTCGACTTCGACTCCAACTTCGACTTCGACATCGACTTTGAGTCCGGTTTGAACAATGTTGCTGCTTCCCATTTTATTTTGTTTCTTTTCTTTCTTTTTTTTCCTCTGTTGCCACACACACACTCACACTCACACACACTCAACTCGGACTGCAGCTTGGCTAATTTGAGTGGAGTGCAAAATTTGCCAACGCCTGTCAGCTTTAAGCGGCCCCGTTGTAAGTTGGCTCAACATGTGAAATTACGCTTGTTAGTGTCACTTCTGGCTAACTGGCCTGAGCACTAAGTATATATATATATAGTATATATATAGCTTTTGCTTACCTGATTTCACAGAGCAGTAGATGTGACGTCGACTCACATAGGAGACCCAATCGAAGCCAGCCTCGACAGCGAGACGCGCCAGTATTCCATATTTGGATTGATCGCGATCCGATGTCGCAATCGTCACAGCGCGTCCTTCGTAGTGCAGCGACTCCAGGCCATGCTGATGATCCTCGTCCCAGCTCTCGGTGACCAGCAGACGCACTCCTGGCCATTCGTTCATCACCGAGTAAGCGAGCATGTTGAGTTTCTCTTTGCAGCGCTGCAAAAGACAAAAAGGAAATCAATTAAATATTTATTATTATTGTGTGCGGTTAATAAGGCAACTGCTTAAGTTTTATTGTTGTGGTTACTTTTATACCCGCTACTCATAAGAAAGAAGGGTGTAATGAATTTGTGTTTATGAGAAATGAATATTGAGGAAACATTCTATGACACCATAAAGTAAGAGAAGATAGCTTTGTCCATATGAACAGCTAAATCTCAGAGACTATAAACGACATAACTATTAATTTTTATTGACAGCATTTTTTATACCAATATGCCAAATACATATTTCGATATATTTCAGTATTTTTTTCTCGATATATCAATATACAATATATACATTTCGGTATATATCAGTATCAAAATATACATTTAGGTATATTACAGTCTTTGCTTGGTCAATATAAATATACCAAATATCCATATCTGAATATTTCTGTGATTTTTGATATATATCAATATACCAAACTTCGATATATTTCGGTATTTGTTCGGTAGCTATTAATATACCAAAATATACATTTAGGTATATTACAGTCTTTGCTCGGCCAATATTAAAATACCGAATATCCATATCTGGTTATTTCTATGATTTTTTATATCAATATACCAAATATACACTTCGGTATATTTCAGTATTTTTTTTTGTTAGCCATCAATATACCAAATATACATATACTATTTGTTGGTCTTATTTTAATATACCATATACGCATATTGCATATACAGTTCGGTATATTTAAGTATTTGTTTGGCATCTATAAATACACTAAATATTCATTATATACTAAATACGCATATCAATTATACAGTTTTGGTATATTTAAATATACCGAAAATATACTGAAATATACTAATATTCGTACAAATATACAGTTTGGTATATTTAAATATACTAATTATACAGTTCGGCATATTTCAGTATTTGCTTGTCATCTATAAATATACTAACTATTCATTCATATACTAAATACACATGTTAGTATATTTCAGTATATTTTCGGTATATTTAAATATACCAATTATACAGTTCGGTATATTTACAGCATGTCATCTGTATATATATCAACATACCAACTATGATTTTCGTTATTTCAGTATATTTATGGTATATTGTACATACACCTAATATACTTTCCAGTATATTCCAGTGTTTTGTCGTTATATTAATTTGTTATATTTAAATGATAATACCTTATTTTATTTTAGAACAGGTATCTCACAGTCGATCACACTCGATTATAGCTTTTCTTGCTTGCTTTTATTGTTGTGGCTGCCCAAAAATACCAAAAATAAAAACGCCATATTTAAACACACGCACAATGAACACCGAAGCAGCAGCAACGAGAGCGAAAGAGCGCAAGTGACCGAAAGAGAGAGAGAGAGAGAACAGCTGTGTATGTGTGTGTGTGTGCGTTGGAGAGGCGTGGTATTTAGGCATTCATTTCGAGGGCTGCCCAAAAGGGCAGCGCGTTCATTTTCCTCACTTGCGTTTATTTCTCTGTGTTTCTCTGTTTTTTTTTTTTGGTGTGTGTGCTTAAACGAAAGACTGAAGCAACGAACTTGGTCTGTGTCGCGCTCATCCTTTGAACCTGTTGCAACAACCTCAACAAATATGTGAGCATCATGAGTCTCAGCATTTTTTGTGTTTCTTTCGATGTTCGATGTTTGCCAAGGCAACAGCCAAAGGCTTAGTTCAGTTATTTGCCCAGTGCACAGTTCAAACACTGACCCACAACAGCGATTTTGACCCTCACTAAGAGACAGAGATATATATGTGGGATATATGCACACACACACACACATACACTTGTGTGTAAATATTAAAGATTAGACCTTTGTCTGACCTTTTTTCTTTTTTGGGCCCTTTTTTTGTTTCGGGCTCTGCACTTGTCTCGTCTGTGTTTGCCAATGCGGTGGATGCTGATTCAGTATTTCCATATATATGATATAGTCACATACATACATATATTTAGGCATTATTTTTATTTAGTTGGCGGCGTTTGAGCGTTTGAGCTCGCTTTTAACGCTTGCACACAAAAAAACAACAACAGAGCAAGAAAAAAGAAGAGAAGAGAAAAGAGAGAAGAAAGGATTCTGCGCAAATATTGAAATTCAAATAAAAACAACAAGCCAAAAATGTTGTCATTGTTGAGTGTGCGAGAGTGTGTGTGTGTGTGTGTGTAGTGTAGTGTATGTGTGTGTGTGTGTGTAGCGCAATCGCCAGCCACAAAATCAATTATCAACGCAATCGACCGCTGCGATTTTTCGACTTTCGACTCGCACTCAAAAATTCAAAATTCGGCTCGAAACAGCAGGCAACACACACACACACACTAATACACACACACATACATGCAACATCCTGTGTTGTGTTGTGCTCTAGCTCTGGCGTAAAATCAATTTGCCAGATCCTTTTTAACAAGCCACAAAACATCAGCATTTTGCCTCCACAGAGAGCAAGATTTTTGGGACTTTTGTTTTGATTTTGGGTGCGCCGCATTGTTGTTGCGGTTGTTGATGCTGTGGTTGCTGTTGCTGTTTGTTTGGCATTTGTTTGGCAAGCAAATCGCTTTTTAATTTGTCACAGCACAGTTTGTGTGTGTGGCGAATTGCTTCAGCTGCAAAGCAAAGCAAAGTCAAGCCATCAAAAAGCGCATTCCAGGAAGAGTTCAATGCTATTTGCATAAGTGGCAAGATTTGCTTTATTAAAAGGCTTAAACAACGTGCCACATTCGACTCTGCTGCTAATGAGCACAAAAGCGTAACGTTAAGATAAAGATAGAGACAGAGAGAGAGCAAGAGCAAGAGAGAGAGACTGAGGTGGCAGCTTCGTTTTGTCTTAAACAACAATGTTTACCCAACATGCTAATGCATTGAGCTGATCGCTGAGATCGCCTCGATCGTCGAGGCACTAAACAAGAGGCTCCATCGAGTACGTTGTACCAAGTGCCAAGTGGGCATTGGAAAATGCCGACGGGTGCGTAAAGTAAACATCTTCTTCGACTTGCATCGACATCAGCATCGACATCGACTGCGGCGTCGACGGCGGCGTCGACGGCGGCGGCGGCCCAAAAAGATGGCTAAATAATGTGTTTGTATTGTAAGTGGCATGGCCGTTAGACAGTGTAAATATTATCCATTGCATTGCATTGCTTGTTGCCTGTTCGCTTGTTGGCCAAATCCCATGAAAAGCTGCTGCATTAATTAGACATTAAACAAGGTGTGAACTTTGCCAGCTACAAAAAACACTGAAAAACACACAGAAAAAAAAAACTACAACAAGCAGCCACGCCCCAAGCCTCAAAATTTCGTTGTTTACACTTTGCATTTTGCTTTTTTTTCATTTGTTTTTCTTTTGTTTTTTAGGGTAGCGCATTTTTACTTTTAAGGTAACTAAGTTAGCCTTATGCACTGAACAAAAATATTGAACAGTTTCTAATATGAAGGAGAATCAACATAGAAATTGTGTTTTTAAAATGAAATTAAATTTATAGAACTCTCTCTCTCTCTTTTCTATAAATTAAATTTAGTATTTAATACTAGATTTGAAAGAGTAGGTCAATAAATAAATATATATTGTAATTAAGAACATTAGTCTACAAAATGACAAGTTCTTAAAATTAGAACATAAATACAACATTTTGGTAACAAATTTCTTGATTGAATAGAAAGTTCTATAAGTTTTTTTTTATCTAGTTATTTTCACACCATTCTTTAATGTGATATTGAGTTCAACTGCTGCCTGATATGATGAAAAGTATTTAGTAAGTAGAGTGTTCACTGAATACTTAAAAACGGATTAATTGAATGCGTCTTATATGTTGTCTTATGTTGCATAATTTTCATATTCAGTTAAAAAAAATATAATATAATAATTTCATATTCTTGATCCATGCAATGGAATTTGTGGTTTTCATGATTTGTTTCTCTTATTAATAAGAAGTTTGTTTTCCATAAAATGTATTTGAAATATTAATAAATTTTTTGTCTTAACAATTTTTGGCGTCTCAAAATCAAGTTACGTTTTCTTACATCAATATTTTCATGTTGAAATTCTGAGACCAGAATCTTAATCATAGAAAAATGTTTTTTATGAATGCATATTTTGTAAACTTTTGTTTCTCTTATTAATAAGAACTTTGTCTTCCGTCAAATATATTCGAAATAAAGATGTATTTTCTGCCTTCATAATATTCAACTTCTCAAAATCCAGTTTCATTTTCTGACTTCGAAATATTCACTGTCTCAAAATCAAGTTACGTTTTCTTAATTCAAAATTTTCGCCTTCCCAAAATCAAGCTGCGTTTTTTTACTTCGAGATTTTGTCCTACTCGATGGAGATTCAAATTCTTACATCAAAATCTTTATTTTAGAACAATGTTTTAATCAGTGCAAATTTGTTTGTTTTTTATTTCTTTTATTACTAAGAACTTTGTCTTCTATGAAATGTGTTCAAAATAAATTTACACTTTCTGAGATCGGGATTTTCCCCTCTCGAAATCAAGTTAAGTTTTCTTACATTAAGATTTTTGCCTTCCCAAAATCAAGCTGCGTTTTCTTACTTCAAGAATTTCTCCTCAACTCTCTTTTCAGATTCAAATTCTTATTCCAAAATCCTAGTTTTAGAACTATGTTTTTGATCAGTGCCTGTGTGTTTTCTGTAGGCCTCACTGATGCGCTTTTAATTGCCCAAACCGTGGCCAGTTGCAGTTTTCATTATTGATTTAAATGGCCTTTCAAGAGCTGCACAGCTGCCAATTTAGCAGAGGCGCTTAATGTGCGCCATTTAGGCGTGGAGATTGCAAAAGCAAAAGCGAAGCGAAGCGCCAACCACATTTGGTATCATCATCATTAGGGTCCCTCAGAGAGTGCGATTACTACAATATAGTACTATATAATGTGATGTGATGTGATGTGCTGTGATGTACTGCGGTGTTTGTTTTGTGCTGAACAGCGAACAACAGTTTCGGATTACAATGGCAAAACGATTAGGAAACGACACAATTTAACGACATAATTCAAGAGGGCATCAAGTTACCTTTATTCCTTACGAAAAATCACAGTCACCCCTTTTCTGATTTAACTCTTTTTCTGTTGTTTTTTTTTTTTGGCGAAACACGTGCGTCGTGGTGTAAGCAGATATTCAATATCCAGAGGAAGCGAAAACTTACAAATGAGGAAGCACCCCAGCTACAGACAGGATATAGAAAAAGGCAAGAGAGACAATGACACCCACCAAGTCTCTATCTCTCTCTCACTCTCTTGTGTCTCCCTCTTTTGTTGCACTATATGTGTCAGCGAGTGAGCGAGGCACTTGAGCGTGCGCCTTAGCTGTGCCACTTAGGGGCAACTTAGCTCGGTTTTTGGTTTGTTCCCCTTTGTCAAATCAATCAGCGCCCTTCGACGCCTGCTCTTTGCTCTTTGGGTGGTCTCCGCATCTTGAGAGGCACACATTTCCTCACGTAGTTTTTAATTGGCGAAATGAAGGGGGCAAGATGAAGAAGCTACTCTGATTGATTCAAGTGATCGCAGGCGATCACAGGCGATCGCGATCGCAATGATCAAGATCATTGCCAGACTCAATGACGACATTTATGTTTTTTCAATGCTAAAAGCCATTGTTTATTTGTGTTGCAAATCTATTCACAGCTCTGACTCTGACTCTGCATTTGTGTATTTTTCCATTAGAAAACGAATGAGAAAAAAGAAGGAATTTCTACGCTTGTTTATACGCTTGCGCCTTTTGATTTGTTTATGCTGTGTGTGCAGCGATCTTGCTCTCTTTGCTTATTCATTTTTCTTTTAATTAAGCGCATGACAAACTCAATCAGAATGTGAATCGACTGTGAATGCGAATGCGAATGCGACTTGCTACCAGAGTCAATTATTTATTGCAAACGCTGCGCAAATGTTTACGTTACGTATACGCAATATGCTCTTTGCTGCTTTTGGCTTTTGTTATTGTTTCAATATAAATTGATACTCATTAAAATACCGCCTCGATGTCTGTCTGTCTCTCTGAACCTTTTTATTCTTTGCTTTGCCTTTTGGCTTATTGGATTAATGCCAGCGCTTCTGTTGCCTGCGTTTCTTGTTGCTGTTGCTGTCTGCTTAAGATTGCATCTCGTGTCGTGTCTCCACACACACACACACACAAAAGAGGCATGCTTATGGCATGTCTCCAGGCTGCGATCCATTTGTCGCGTTTGTCACGGGCTGCAGCTTATGGCTTTTTATTATTAATTATGCTTGTATTTTATTAGCATTTCTCGTAATTATTTACTGCTTGAAGCTTTACCTATTGTTAATAACGTTTTCGTTGCAGCCCTCACTCAGTCAGTCAATCACGTGTTCATCTATCTTTACATTTCTCAACCTCCACACACACTCATAAATCTGTTGTCAAATAAATGTCCATAAAAAGGCGTCATTTTATTGTTATTAATTAAATGCTATTAATTTGCAGAAATCGTAAATTAAATCTAAGCATTGCTGTCTCTTTTGCACACTTAATGTGCGCCTCCAACACACACACACACACACACACACTCGCACACTCGAACTCCCGAAGAGTCATTTGGCGAGGCAGCTTTAAATGATAAGCGCCATAATCCCTGATGTGTGATTAACTTTGATGATGAGTTATGAGCCGCACATTGGCACTGATGTGAGATGTTACCTACATAGTGATCTGCCCCTCTCTACCTCTCCCCTACCCCCTTTCGATCCTTGTCCTACCCCAAAAGATGACTTGCAGGAATTCTGACCGAGAATCGCAGCATGTGAAATGTGAGTCAATCTTCTCAGTCTTCAGTCTTCTGTATATCTGTCTGTTCTCCGCGTAATGTGATAGTAGCGAAAAAACGCGAAACGATCCCAATCCATACAGAGAAAGAGAGAGAGAAAGAGAGATAGAGAGAGAGAGAGATCGACAAAGATCGCGATCCCCAAGCGTGCAGTTCATAAAACTTTTATGCAAATAAAGCTGCGAGTTTTGAGGGTCCACAAATCCTTGAGGTTTGCGCTTGAGTGCGCTCGTAAAAGTATCAAATTGATTAATAATAATACTATATAAAAGCGCAAAAAGAGACAAACAAACAAACTATAAAAATCTTGGGTCTAAGCGACCCGATTTGTCCACTTTACCCCGTTGACTGATGTTTGTTTGATATGTTTGATTACTTTGTGTGGCCCCAAAATATTCCCACGAAGTTGTGCCAAAAAAAAAATCTTTTGGTTTTTTGCTTATCGCAGCATTTGACGTGATTTGATTTGAGTTGAAAAATGAAAACTAAAACGAAACTGAAACCGAAAACGTATCGAAACGAAACTCTGACATCATTGTCTGTGTCATAATAGGATCAATTTTTGAGTCATAATTGATTGTATGTGTTCTATTAGAATGCCTTCAGCATTCAGTGGGTTATCTTTGATTTGAGATGCAGGCTCTACAGAGTTGTCTTTCTGTGTGTGTGTGGAACATTCTCAGCATCAGACTCAGTTTGTGGCTTTGGCTGCATGCATGTCAATAATCAGATCAGATTACCATTTGGCTTTGCCCCATTGTTGGCTACAATTTATGAAATTTTAGAACTTATGCTGCGGCTTTTTGACGCATTCTTTTGTCTGCGGTTACGAGTATCGAACTCCGACTCCAACTCCGACTTCAACCTCCTTCTTTTTTTTATTATTATTTCTTCTGTTGTCTGTGCGCAACTTTGTCTAATCTTTGTAGGCAGCAAAATGTAATTACAATTAGCTTGCATTCTGCGGGTTGCAGGTGAGCAAAGAGAGAAGTAAAAAGTACAATGAATGCAATTGCAAACAATGACTGTCATAAGCTATAGAATTTTACGAGCTGTCTCTGTTTTATTTTTAGCACTTTACGCCAATATTCATTAATTTGTTTACAACAGCCAAAGGCTAGAGAAATTTGCCTTTTTGGCGCTTTAATAGCCCACAACGAATTGTGAATTGCCAACTGCAAAATTCACGCACAGCAGCTCGACATAAAAATACATTTCGATGCGCTGCTGTTGCTGTTGCAACGAGTCAATGCCACACAGTTGAGGCAAGAGCGAGGACAATAACGGTAGCAAGCAAAACAGCTAAACAGTTGTAAATATTGCAGTGACAAACAATAACAAGAAGAACGCGCTTCGGGTTTTTAATGTGCAGCATGTCCTTCAACTGATTTTAACCTTGAAGCTTCGTTGTCCTTGACTACAAATAGTTATTGAAATTCCGTGTGCAACAAATTCAAGGTCTGTGCCCCTTGAGGCGCGTGTCGCAGTAGTTGAAAAAAAACAGTTGCAACTAACTGAACAGACTTGAAATATGATTCTCTCTCTCTCTATATGATATTATAAATTATCTAGCAATTCAGCTGTGTTAATTGTGCATCTAAAAATAACAATTAAAGTGGCGAGTGCTGTTCTTAGAATTGTAACAATAAATAATCGACACCGTTTGAGAGCCATAATCTGTTGTTAATCATTGAATTATTGGCCGTGTGGCCAGTCTCTGGTCATAAACAACGCACTCGCTAATTGGCCCAACAAACAAACATACGTTCAATAATAATAAGTGCAAGTCAGACCGAAAAAAAAAAGAAGTAACGTTTACTTTATCAGCTGCCCACTTTAAATCCGTCAAAACAGCTTGCGAGAATTTTGATTTGAATAGCAAGCGAGCTTCTAGTTTCTAGTTGTTGTTAATTAGAGCTGCTGTCGTCTTAATTAGCCACTTGTTTAGCCCCCCTCTCTGCCACCCTCTTGTTCACACTCTTCGTGTTGATAAGATAAATTGGCACTGGCTTAACACACATATTTGTGTCATGTTTGCAAATACAAGTACATATATTATAAGATATAGATACATATATTGCGCCGCTTCTTATCAGCCATGAAATGCGATAAGCTACAAAATGCTCGCGTGCCACAAACACACACACACACACACAGATATAGACCATGACCAAAGTAAGTTGTAAACACACAAGTTTACTTCAAGTATTTAGTTACTTTGTCTGCCACAAATCGATCGAAAGGTTGTTGATCGCCTTCCCCAACATCAACATCAATATGTTGAGCCATCTTTGTTGCAAGCTTCCTGTTTTGCACTCGGGGCAATTGCAATCGCCGATAAGCCGCACATAATTAGCACATAATAATAGCAGTAGTGATAATGATTGATCATAAAATCGAAATCGAAATCGAAATAAGTAAAGTGGTGCAACAAGCACAAAAAAAGCCACACGTAGCACTTTATCAATGGCCACTAATCGCGGCACACGTTACACACACTCAGATAGCTAAGTCAGACCCCTTGACCAAACACTCAACATATGTACAAAAATAAGTTCGTTCTTTATTTTTTGGCAGTAAAATGATTTGGCATAAAAAATATATAAACACTTACCTTGGACATAACGCGATCGGCGCCGGTGCCCTCCTCGTCTTTGAAGAGTATATCCCTATTGTAGTTGGGCACCAGATCCTTGAACTTTGGCGAATCCCGCTCGATGGCGCCCTCTAGCGGACCCGAGGCGCCGCTCTGATACTCTGAGAGATTGGGCACCGTTTGCTTAAGGACCAGCGGATAAAGATTGCGTTCGCGACGACGGCCAAGTCCTCGGCCTGGGCCGCAGCTGTGCGCATGGCGAAAGTTGAGGGCGAGCAGCAGCAGCAGCAGCAATGCCATAAAGCAGCTGCCACGCGGCGTATGCGCAATGTGGCGCAGCTTTCGGCAGGATTCGTTGGACTCTGTTGCTGTTGCTGTGTTGCTGCTGATGTTGTTGCTGCTACTGTTGTTGTGGTTGCTGTTGCTGCTGCTGCTGTTGTGGTTGTTGCTGTGGCGCTTGGCATCCAGCGATAAGCAGGTGACGCTGGCGCAGGACCAAAGCGCAGCCACATTCACTTGCTGGTTATCCATAATTTAGTTTGTTGCTTTTTTTCTTTTGGTTTCGTTTGCACTGCACTTTTATTCGTATTCTTTTATTCGTTTAGCTCACAGCAATCGTCGCTGTTGCTGGCATTTAAAAAACTGTAGTTTCTAAAACAAAATCACTAATTTATCACCGTTTCACACGCTTGTTGTTGTTTGCAATTTCTTATTCTCAATTCGAAATGCAGTTTTCGGCGTTTGCGTTTGCGTTTCTTCAATTTCTACTACTTCTTTTAGGAACAGCAGCACAACAATCAACGACAACCGTTGCGCTCGCACTGTGATTGACAAATGACATTTCCGAGCGCACGAAGCGAACGCCCGACCGACCGACTCGACTCGGCCGAGGGTGCTTTTGCAGAGCAAACCCTACGAACACACATCGCAGTGGCAGCGCAGTCGCAGTCGCCGTCGCTGTCGTCGCCGTCGTTGCGCAGTCGCTGCGCACACACATTCACTTGAGCATATCTGGTGCGTTCATTTCGTTGTTCGCTCATTGGATCTGCTTCGTTGATCGCTGCGTTCAGCGTTCATTTTTATGCTCTGCCTTGCTACGCTGTGCGTGTGAGCGAGACAACTAGTGTACACTCTGAGTACACTCAGTCACAGCGCAGCAGCGAGAGAAGGAGAGAGCGTTCTTATGTATTTCTTCGTACTTTATGCTGGGCAAAGGCAACAGATGTTGGAAGACGGTTCATTATAGCCATGGCTGTGTGTCTGTGTTGCCAATTGGCTGCGCTCTTGCAACTGTGTGTGTGTGTGTGTGTTGCTGTGTGTGTGTATTGCTTGTGTGCGTGTGCTGCAATTTCTCTTAACACTTGCACTATTGACTCGAAATCGACTCTTGCGGCTTGTTAACTGCCGCCTGCTGCCTCCGTTGCCTCCGTCTGCTGCTGCTGCTGCTGTTTTGCTGCCACCGCCACCGCCTCTGCCACCGCCCCTGCTTCACGTTGTTTTCCTTCTTCTTTTTTTTTTGCGCATTGTTCACCTTTTGCCTTTCTTCATTTTTGGCTTCGGTTTATTGCTTGTAAATTAATAATGTTCCGGTTTTTTGTGTATTGTGCGCTTCAGTTTTGCGCCGCCGCCGCTGCTTCTTCTTCTTCTTGTATAACACACACACACACACACACACACACACACACACTTAGTACTTGTGGTGTATATTGTGTATACTATACAAAAAGCTGCTCACTTTGTCATTACACCATTTTCTTTCTTGCTGCCCGCTTCCCGCTTTTGGCTTCATTCAAACGAACAGCAACTTCCGTTGGCGGCAGCGGCAGCGGCAACAAAAGGTGGCATGATCTCGTAGTCGTCTCGTAGCGCCATTTACTAGAGGAAACCTCTTTAAGCCTAGTTCAAAGCAGTTCAATCTTAGCCAAAATACAGCTCTAGTCTCTGAGTAAACACTGGAGTGTGCACGACTTAAAGTTACCTGGCAACCAATTTATTTTTTGTTCAATATTAGATATAAAATAATTTGTAAAATTAATATTATAGCTAATAGCAATCAAATTCGATGCAAAAAGTAATATTAAAAAGCCAATAATACTTTTTCAGAGATCACAATATTCACAGTCCAAAGTAATTTCACTACTTAGCAATTTAAGAGGGCGTAAGGGGCGTGGTAGTAATTAAAATCTATTCATCAGCTGCTTAGTCATTATAAGAATATTACTGCCAAATTTGACAGTTCTAACTCTTCTTGCCTTTAAGATCTAGTCATTGATACACGCGGTCAGACAGACAGACGGATTGAAAAAATGTTGTTGTTGATACTTGCCAAACATTTAAGTACATTAAGGGGTCAAAAATTGTTTTCCCAGATATTTTCTTGGAACTCTAAGCTATGCTAGCTATGTAAATAATCTTCTCCCCTCAATGAGTTTGATTGCTCAAAGAAGTGCTTTATACTTTATACTATGAGTCAAGTATGCTTCAATTAGATGATTTTTCTATTTTTGTTCGTTCGATTTATTACAGTAAATTCCTTTGCTATAATTTGAGCAAATAAATTAATCGATCTTTCGAGTGTGGCAAGGGGGATGGGGAAAACACAATGAAACGAACTTGAACTTTATTTATTTCCCCCGCCATAAAATAATTCGCCTGTTTTGCAAGTCGTAAATCAAACGTTGATTCAGCTATTGTGCAACTCGACTGCAGGAAGTAGTAGAATATCGCTCAGATTAGATACGCTGAGCCGCAGGATGTTTGATATGGCGATTAATATAATTTCCACGCCACTAAATGCTGCCTCATTATAAACATACTATATGTAGTATTAGCTGGAATGAAAGTGCGCAAAAGTGTGAAGTTCCGTTTGGCGACAGAGCTGATATCAAGCATAACATAAACAAAGTGTGTTGGACACGATAAAAGTAATCGCCAGATAGCACACAAGAGTAAATACTGCAAAAAAAAAGAAAGTCGCAAGAAAACAAGTAAGAAGAAGAAAAGGCTAAGAAGAATTTGAGTGTGCTCGACTGTGAGATACCCGCTGCACATTTGGAACAAGAGCGAAACAAGAGCGGTATTATTCTTAAAGTATACCAAATTAATATACCACAAAAATACTAAAATATACCGACTGTAGTATTTGGTATATTTATATAGTACTACATTCAAAATATACCATTGGGTACTAAAATATACCGATGTCTATATTTGGTATATTAATATACTACTACATTAAAATATATCAAGGAGCGAAACAGTGCGGTATAATTATTAAAGTATACCAAATTAATATACCACAAAGATACTAAAATATACCGAATATAGTATTTGGTATATTTATATAGTACAACATTCAAAATATACCATAGAGTACTAAAATATATCAAAGTATATATTCGGTATATTAATATACTACTTCATTCAAAATATACCAAGGAGCGAAACAGTGCGGTATTATTATTAAAGTATACCAAATTAATATACCACAAAAATACTAAAATATACCGAATGTAGTATTTGGTATATTTATATATTACAACATTCAAAATATACCATAGGGTACTAAAATATATCAAAGTATATATTCGGTATATTAATATACTACTACATTAAAATATATCTAGGAGTTCAAAAATGTACCGATTGTTATATTTGGTATATTGACAAACTACTTCATTCAAAATATACCGTGGAATACTATACATGGAATTCCAGACTATCAGCCATTATCAATAGCTAAGACCCTCTTTCTGTAGGCGTTTTTTTGCCATACAAAAGTACATCTTAAATTACTTGTACAAACATCGGATCGCATCCAAATTCAGGATACTTGATGGGTGTGCAAATTTTACACTGCAAAAGTAATAAGTGCTATCAAAAAGCAATAATATCTCTATCTCTTCTAGGCTCTCAGTTCTAGGTGTTTATACGGACAGACGAACAGGCAGACATGGCTATATCGATCGTACAGACATACATATAAACTTCTTCGATCTTCGATCTTCGATCCCAGAAGATAACTCTTTCTGCCTGTTACATACATTTCCTGGCAGCGCAAAGCTATAATACTCTTCTATACTATGTCTAGCGGGTATAAAAAGAATATAGAAATGTCGTTTGCGGATCAGTTGCACTCAAAAGATTTGCAACTTTTGATACTGTTAACAAATTGGCAAACAAAAGGTCACAAATGTGGCACCAGAATTGTCTCGCTCAACGCTCGACTGACTCAAAGAGACAAAGTCACTTCACCCCCACACACTCACATTCTCTCAGTGTTGTGTTGACATTGGCACTTATGAGTATATTTAGTAAGCGCGAACACGCTTGCGTTGTTTGCTCAATCAATTGACAGAGCGCTTGAGACTATGCGATCAGCGGGCGATTTTAACTGCAAAAACAAATTCAACTAGAATGAGTCTAGAGTGTTTGGCGCTAAAAGCTTTGGCTTTAGTTTTAGTTAGAGTCTCAAAGTGCACCTGCAACAATATGTGGCAAGAGCAAAGTCAGCAGTTACAGCTACATTGTAACGGTTTCTAATCAGCTCAGCTCAGCTCAGTTGAGACTGTGGCAGGCGCGCATAATGCAAATGCAAAGCATAGCATAATTTCACAATGAGGAATAAAAAACCAAATACAAAGAAGACTACAACAAGAGAAGAGAAGAGAAGAGAAAAAAAAAAGAAATATATATTCAATAGTCGGCGGCAAAGATATAAGGCAAAAGCAAAACGCCATCAACAAGATACACGGAACCGAAATTTAAGATGAAGAAGCCGAGCAACGACAGACAGAGAGAGAGGGAGAGAGAGAGAAAGAGTGGAGAGCAAGAGCGAGAGAAGCAGAGGCAGCTAAAGAAGCTGAGCCAGCAGCAAGCAGAAGCAGCCTCAAAGTTGGAGCGAGTTGCGCTCTCTCTCGCTATGTATCTTTGTATCTCTGGCTGCTGCTGTTGTATCTATGTATGTGCCTGCCACATAAATTGCCTGTGTCTGTGTCTGTGTGTGTGTGTGTGTGTGTGTGTGGGGCGGAGCTGCTTAAGGCGCTCATTTGTGAATGAACACGCCGTGAACCATCATCCATCGGGGAGACAAGGCGAACGAACGATGCCAAAAACTTAATGAGCATGAATAAATGGCAGCCCCGAACTCCGACTCCGACTTCAACTTCAACTCTCGGTCTCTCGACTCTTCCAGTTAATAATGTTGATCGCGTTTTTGCGATCGTTCATTTTACCAAGTTACCCGAAAATACAGAATACAGAAAACAAAAAGCAAAAATGTTTTGCTGCTGCCTTCGTTTTTTAGTCGGTTCTCTTTACGAGTGAAGCGAGAGAGATAAAAAGCTTGAGATTAGTTTATAATTAGATTTGAGCATAGATTTATGTTAATATTAATGGGCAGCCGTTTTAATGTAAGTTATAAACTGAAATTGACTTTTAATGTTTGGTGTGTAATACACTCTTTGGCGGCAAACATCCAAGCTTCGACTGCAGCTCAAGATACTTCTTCGGCTGCTGCTTCTAAATTCCAATAGAAAACCGGAAATGCTTAGGCCAAAACATCGCTGCATTGTTGCGATTGGAAAAGGAAAAAGAAAGAAGACACACTAACTCAAAAAAAAAGGTTGGAACAGCGCCAGACCAAGAGCTGAGCTAAAGACGCCAATGGAACGCCATTTTCTGCCCAAGACTCGAGTTGAAGTTGAAACTGAGGCTAAGACTGAGGCTGAGACTGAAGCTGATGCTCTGCGTTCGCATCCAACGGCGTTGTCTGCTTTTAATTTCTTTTAATGGAAGTTGTTAACATGGCTGCTGGCTGCCTCGCTCTACCTCCACCTCCACCTCTACCCCCTCTAGCTCCTCCGTCTACTTCTCAGCACAGCTTCCCATAAGCATTCCCATGCCCATTCCCACCAACGCCATGGCATTCATTGGCTTACTCACTGCCTTACTCTGGCCCGGCCTGACTACGTTTTTTGATTTGTTCTTTTCTTTTTTTTCTCTCTTTAGTTTTGTTGTTGTTGTTGTTTTCGATCATAAAAATTCGATATGAAACTTGTATTTCTCTCGTTGGCCATTCAATGTGCCAGGCCGGGTCGGGGCATCATGATTATGAGCCAAGACTTGCTCCCAAATGAAATATAGATTTGCCACATTCCCATCTCCCACCTCAACACAACTCACACGGGTTTTCCCAGCCCTCGCTATAGATTTTACTTTTATTTTATTTTTCGTTTTACTGCTTCAACATTTTCTGCTGGCTGGCTAGTTAATAAAGTATTTTTTTATTAACTTTTACGCCTCCATTTTCATTTCCCCATTGAAAGTATTACATATTTAATGTAATTCTGATTATTTATTGTTTTTTTTTTAACCAATTTAAATAAAACATATAACACATTTAATATTAAAGACTACAGCTTTCATGTAATTTAGATTATTCATTTATATCTAAGCTAATTTAAATATTTCTTACATTTTAATAATTTGATTAAATATACAATATTATTACTGGCTTAAGTAAATCTTATATTCAATGTTAAATACAAATAGAAAATAGAAAAATGTAATAAATTATATAAAGCAGTTAATAAATATGTCAATCAAAGAAAAATTTTATATTATACTTATTTATTTAAAAGGTAAAATATATAAATAAAATGAACAAAGCATAATAATAGTTACATTTTTAAAATGTATTGTAAAATATTTTAAAATATTTTAGTATAACGCTATTTATTACAAATATGTTAAACTGCAAATTATCTATGCATTAAAATCTTTTCTTATAATATATCAAATTTTTCCAAAATGTATATTTTATATGCTTTGGTATAATTAAAAACAACTAATTATCTTTCTATGAAATATATATTTTAATAAAATATTTTTAAATCTTACGAATGCTTGTAAGTTATTAGGAAAGTATAAAGAAACTAAATAATATTCGACGTAATAAAATAAATCAATAAAACAGTTCTGAAATTCACAAATATTCTATTTAAAAAGGCATACAACATTTAATTACCACATTGAAAATATAAAAGCTAGTCTAATCTTATAATTATTGTTATAGCTGCCACTTAAGATTACAACAATTTATGGCAATTTATGGTCTTTAAAAGTTTACCCCCGTTTCCAAATATAGCTTTAAGTATGATGAGGGCATTTTAACTATACCAATAATAGATTGCGAAAACGTTCTAATGATATATATTTTTAACGATTTTGTATTCAACAAATAAATAAAGGCTTTCGAATTTTTACTCCCCGTTCTAAACTTAGTTAAGTACGAAGAGAGCACAGATTTTAATTATCCACATTATAGATTGAGAAAATGTTATATTTAGATATATTTCGAAAGATTATATATAAATAAAATTAACACTAGATTTAGAAATTTTGAATAACTAAAATAAAAATAGAATGATACAAAATATATGATTTACATTTTATGATTATTATTATTTTGTTTACCTAACATTTAAAAATAATACAAATTGTAGTAAAGCATGTAAATTATAACTCTAAGTATGATGATGAGTGATTTTAACTATACAAATAATGGATTGAGAAAATATTCTATTTATATATTTTTAATAGCTTTTCCTTTACAACTCAACAAATATATAAAAGCATTTGAAGTAAGTATGATGAGGGCATTGATTTGTCGTTGTTACTAATTATGAATTGTTACAACTTTTAGGTTGACGTTTATTCGATTTGCCGTCATTAGGTTATAGCTTTGTGTTGTTGTTGTTGTGTTTTTGTGCTGTTTGACAGCGGGCGCAAGTTTGTTGCCAAAGTCTTTTGTTTTGACTGCACAAACTTTGTGTGTTGTGAGTTGACGTTTGGCAGCGTAACCGAAAGTTGAAATTGAATCTGAAACTGAAGCTCAAACTGATGCTAAAGCGTTCATCTGCTGTCACATAATTCACAGCTAATGGCTATAACGCGTACCGGTTTTGTCGCCCAAAATGCCGTGAAGGTCGTCGCTATTGGCCATACTATATAATAATAATTAGTAATCGTGTATATGCGAAATAAACGACTAATACTAAATAATATTTATTGTGCTAACCGATCGATTCGATCGCACGTGCGTCGATATAAAAGACGTATAGACACAGACAGATATCATATATGATAGGGTAAAAAAAGAAATATATGAAATGCACACACAGCGGAGCTGAGCACAGGTTCAACAAGGCAGCAATAACAAATACACAGATTTCGTACCAGTTCCGAGAAGCATCCACTCGATCATGCTGCGACTGTGACTGCTGTTGCTGTTGTTGGTGCTGTGGCTGCCTGGGATTGTTGTGACTGTTGCCGTCTGTCTCTGAGAGTTGAGTTGAGAGTCGAGCTGAGAGCTGAGAACTGAGGCAGGGCCATCAAAAGCCGCAGCGCGCGGCGTCATAGCGTGCGACAAATGCCAATAACGGTTTAAGGTCTCTAATGGATGTTGACATTTACGGCTACCAGGGACAGGGAGAGAGAGGAGAAACAGGAGTGTGAGAGACTGTTTAATTCACATAAATCTGAAATCTGAAATCGGAAAGTGAACGTCAGCCATTGGGGAATTGTGCCTAGAAATTAGGCAAATGGATGCGACCGCAGCTTTCCAAGGAATTCGCTACCACAACAAGGCGAGAACAATGCAACAGCAGCCACTGTGAATGGCCAATGGTCGATGGTCCAAAGGGGCTGTCAGGGGCAGCAGCAGTGGGCATGTAATGCAAACACAAACGCACACACACATAAACATTTAGGAAAAGGGTCGCAGACGCAGAGAAGGAGACGGAGACACAGTTCTCAGTCTGTGTGGTGCGTGTATAAACATTTGTCAACTGTGCGCCTTTTGATCCTGGCCGGCACAAGACACAGAAAAAGAGAGAGAGAGGGAGAGACAGAGACAGAGACAAAGAGTCAAAAAGTCGTAAGCGGCATAGTTATCATTGTTGCACCGAGTCCATTGTGCTATCAGCTGGCAGCGATCGATGCGGTTTAAACGGCAGCCAAAAAGGAAACCAAGATCAACCCAAAAGGAAGCTGAGCAGTGAGTAAGCATTACTTACTGCTTTCTGAGGGGAATCGATAGAGCACAGAGAGACACACATTGCGGCCTCATGTGGCGTGTATTTGGCAAACAGTTGTCGCATGACTTACCACAAATATTTGCAGCTCTTTGCAAACGCCCAGCCTTCAAAAATTCGACCTGCAGTTACCTCCTTTTTGATCACTGATTCATTAATTTACAATCGCATTTCGTAAATAGTAATCTCAAGTGCCTTGTTGCTTTGATTGCACCAATGTCATCAAATTATATATAGTGTAAACAAAAAATCACCGTCTTAACATTATCTCTGCGTGAGAATGCACATACCACAAGTCTAGGCGTATCAATAACCAAAAGTGACGTATACGTTTAGACAGCACTGTGATTAGATTGACTTGGTTGTCAACCAACTGAAGCCATTTATAAAATGACTCCCACGTTGGGAAAGTTTTTGCTGATAGTACAAAACACACTTATCTCTTTTATAATGTAAGAAATTTGTCTACTATTGTTTAGCATGAAATTCTATTTACGGAACACTTTGTAAGAAATATGGTCAAAAGATT
The DNA here is from genome assembly GCF_023558535.2 of Drosophila nasuta. Taxonomy (NCBI): domain Eukaryota; kingdom Metazoa; phylum Arthropoda; class Insecta; order Diptera; family Drosophilidae; genus Drosophila; species Drosophila nasuta. Next base: position 30,386,891 of record NC_083456.1, read on the forward strand.
CTACCGACTATAAAAGTTAAGCCTGTCTAATTTAGTATACAACTTTAACTATAATAAAATTTAATAACTAGTCATAATATAGAAGCTTTGATTTTTGTTTAAGACATTTTTATTCTAATCACTATTGTAGTAAAATTGTTAATGAGAAATATTTGCTTTGAGTTTGGTTTATGAAAAATTTATTCTAGTCAATATAGTAGTAAAATTTTTATTGAGTCGCAAAATTATGCTAAATAATCATTTAATGAACTGTGCATTTTCTTAAGTCTTCTAAAAAAAGGCTGAAAGAAGTTGAATATTATATCAGTGAGTGACATTAGTTTTAAATATGTATTCTAATCATTTTTGTATTAAAATTGTTAATGAAGAAGTAAGGAAAATATATTTGAATGTGCTCGACTGTGAGATACCCGTTACCCATTGTGTATAAAAGCAAAACATTCATTTTAAAATTTACCAAATTTCTATACTACAAAAATACTAAAAATATACCAAAAGCTATATTTGCCATATTGATTTAGTACTTCATTCAAAGCAGAACAGTGTGGTATTAACTTTTAAATTTACCAAATTTCTATACTACAAAAATACTAAAAATATACCAAAGGCTATATGTGCCATATTGATTTAGTACTTCATTCAAACCAGAACAATGCGGTATTAACTTTAAAATTTACCAGAATACTATACCACAAAAATACAAAAAATATACTAAATTCTATATTTGTCATATTGATATAAAACTTCATTCGAACCAAAAGATACCAAAATACTATGCCTACAAAAATATACTAAATGATATTTTTGGTATATTGAACTTACATTAAAAATATACCATGGTGAGTCAAAGCAACTAAGACCCCGTATAAGTATTTCTTAAATAACTTCAATTATTTATTTGTCTGATCGCAACCAAAGTCATAAAGGTTATAGATATTACCTAAAATCACGCTTGTTACTAGATTTTTATTGATTTGCAGAAGTAGGCGTGGCAAAAATTATAAACAAACTAGATCTACGTGAAAACATAGCAAATACTGTCCGAAAAATTACATCTCTATCTTTTATATTCTCTGAGATCTAAGTGTTCATATGGACGGACAGACAGACAGACATGGCTATATACTTTATGGGGTCACAAATGTCTCCTTCTACCAGTAATACCCTTCTACCCTATGGATATCGGGTATAAACATATGTTGATAGTGTCCGAAAATAGTGCTAAACAATAAATTTACTAATCTGTTTATTTGACTTTAGTCTTCTAGAACAATACAGAAAACTTGAAACTAGTTTATCTCGCAGTCAAGTGAATGAGTAACATTAATTGGCAAAAAGCGCTGATAAATTTGATCAAATAAATTTCGGCTACTATCCGCAATTATGTGAATTGATAAAGCACATATGTGGTACTTATTATGCGGTGAATCACTTTTGATGATTATTGTATTTGAGCTATTTCGAGCATTAAATCATTTGCTAATGCCTTGTCATTGTAGTTCTCGAAGAGCAAATCAAATATCGTTCAATTACTTAAAAATGAAACGGCCAAGTGATAAAAAAAAGAAAAGAAATTGCGACTATGACATAAGACATTGAAATAGAGTCGAAAGGCGACAGCTCTTTAAGATGTGGAATGGATTTAATACGCTGTTAACGTCACAGACACGAGTTGACAAGCTTAAGCTTGATTAATGAATGCTAATTATAATTTTGTGTGCAGTTATCACTGACGAAATAATTGGGGAATTCTTACAACTATTTTTATGCATATTTTGGGAATATCTTGGGGAATTCTCCATACTAATATTTATGGATATTTTACAACTATTTTAAATGGGAATTTCTAGAAATTTAATAGCTGGCGATTTTAGCAAGTTTCGTGGAGATTCCTGTATTAATTTTCGCAATTGTTAAACAAATATTTTTGCTGAAATATTAACAGCAGGTGGAGGAAGTGTGGTGAGGAAGGAAGGGAAAGGGGAAAGGGGACCAACAGGTAAAGCGAAGCTGACTGAACGGTCTGTTGGTCGTCAGCAGCAGCACTTACTTAAAATATTAAACAACGCTGAGCCTTTGTTGGGCTCTTAAGCATCTTTCTGCATCTTGAGATTCATCTACAGCTCTCCTCCATATGGGATGCGCGCTCACTCAAGTGGTGACGGCGACGATGTCGATGTCGATGGCGAGGCGATGGGCAAACATGCACAGTATTTAAATGTGTATCATGGCGTGCCGAGAGCGAACCGAGAGCGGTGGCCAAGTGAAGCGCATGCGTTGATGGACTTGAATTATATGCGACTTAAGCTTCGCGCCGCCGCGTTGCAGCATCGACCACAACGACAACGACATCGACAACGACAACGGCATCGGCATCGGCATCCTCGGCAGCCAGTGCCATAAAAATTAAAAGTCATTATGGCCTGGAACAGCATTTAAGCCGCTCTTTCTCTCTCTTTCTCTCGCTCTGTCTCTTTCTTGGCTTGTGTGTGGAGTCTGTGGCACATTCCCACAGTCACAACACCGAATCGATGCGATGTTGGGAGTTTGGAGTTGGAGACGTCGCAAGACGGACATCGACATCGTCGAACGTCGTCGAACGTCGACGTCGAGTGTCGCTTGGGCTGTCAGAAAGTGCCATGAGACGGCAGCCACATGCGTCCACTTGGAGTGGGTTAATATTTGTTTGCATTATCATTTTGAATTGACAGCAAAGTGGCGCTTGTTCTTGTTGTTGTCTGCCCAGCAGGCGGGCGGTCGATCAGTTCTTTCTCTCTCTTGCTCTCTCTCTCAAGTTGTTTGTTGTCTGCGCGCCGATTATGGAAAGTTGATGACCGGCAACCTCACCTCTTTCCCACTTCCCTTCCCCTCTCCCAATACCTCGAGTTGAACTTAGAAAATTGCCATTTTTCTAAAGTTTTCAATTTCACAAAAATGCTCTGTGTCGCTTTTGTTGTTTTAGTTATGTGCCGCTCGTGGCACAACGAAGCGTTGGCCGCAAAAACCGCAAACGGAATGCGAGCTGCGAGTTGTGCTACGAGGCGGGGCGGGGCAGGGCGGCAACACTTCGTTAAGTTGATGGCAAAGCCAAAGCCCAAAGTCAACGTCAACGTCAACGCCTGTGCCAGTTAAATAGATTTTTTTCTCTCTCTCGTCTCGTGTTTTTTTTTTGGGTTTCTTTCGTTGTTGCCTTTCGCTTTGATCTGCTGCTGCTACGGCTGCTGTGGATGCTTCTGGCAGAGCCTGGAGCTGTGACTGCTGCAACGTGGAGCAAATTGAAAATTGATTTCGCCTTGCCACAGCAGGCAGGCAGGCAACGTTAAGACAAAGTTAGCACGCCACGGCTCGAGCAAGTTCGTTGCCTAAGTCTTTCGTTTCGATGACTCAAAATGCGCGCCATGAAATTCCCACATAAATTGCGCGCATTGTCAAATTAAAAATGCCTAATGAGCTGTTGCTGCCATAGTCCGAGAGTCCGACAGTCAGCGATGCAAAAGAGCAGAAAAATGCATTAGAAGAGATGGCCAGAGAAGAGTTCGTCTTGTATCCCGCAAAAATACATACTCGCACACCCTTTTGCAACAAGACGGCGGCAAAACGTATCGTGTTACAAATCACGGCGGGGCTGGTGGAGGTGGAGAAAGAGGAGGAAGCAGGAGGCGAGGATACTGTGAGCGAAACAAGTTTCGAGTGGAAATGCGTGTAGCGTGCAGCGTGCGAAACACAACCGAAGAACATGAACATGAAAGCCCTGATGCCAAAGCTAAAGCCAAAGCTGATGCTCTTGCTCTGCTTTGTGGGTTTTGTGTGTGTGTGTGTGTGTGTGGCTCTTGTCCGGTCTATAAATAGAGTTGGTCAAGACTTTGGCCCGTTTAGCGCAACATGAAAAATGGCAACACTTTTGCGCTCATAAAAACTATTTATACTCTCAGAGGAAGCAAATTGCATTTGCCAGCTAATATGCCCCGAAGAGAAGGGCACCAAACAGGGCGCATGCGCGTGAGATCTCCACGCAAGATCATCAGGCAGCAGCAGCAAAACAGCAGGCAAGCGACAGGCAAAGGATGGAGATGGGCAAGGAGAAGGAGATGGCAAAGGAGAAGGAGCACAGTCCAGTTTGAGGCCGGGACCACACAAATACAGGCACGCGTTCGCTGACAGAATAAAAATTGTTGCGCTTGTGTTTAACGCGCGAACGCGGCGATATCGCAGCAGCCAGAGTCACAACAACAGCAACAGCCAGAGTCACAGCATCGGCAGCCGCATCGTACCTTGTTTCCAAACTGGCTCCCTGGACCTTTCTGAGACCGTGGCTGAGGCTGAAGCTGAGGAGGGCTCAGGTTAAAGTGGCAGCCAGGCACCGTTGTCAGTTAGCAGCGCGTTGGCGGCAACAGCAGAGCGAGAGAGACAGAGAGGGAGAGGGAGAAGACAGCAGCAAGCAGTTCAGGGGCATTGTCGGCTTGCTTAGCTATCACTGAACGATTATCGTGCATTTTAAAATTCTTACGAGTTTTCTGCCGTTGTTGCCTTTTGCCTTAGCCTTTTTATATTGCCCTTTTCACTCTATGGTTGCTGTTACTCTTGTTGCTGTTGTTGTTGTTGTTGCTGGTGCAGATTGAAATCACGCATGGGAACCACAAGCGCCTTGGCTTTGGCTTTTGTCTGCTCGTCGTCGATGCTGTTTCACTGTACAGTGGAAGGAAGGAAGACAGAAAGAAATGCAACCTTTGCCTTTAAACACATTTTTATTTATTAATAAGTATATCTATATATCTATGTATATATATCTATATATGTTGTATGTATATTGTATTTATCAATTTGTTAATTGCATAGCATACATACATGTTTTTATGTTATGTATGTATATAAATAAGTAGTACTCATCATCATCATTTGTTGTCTATATCATTTGTTTGTTTTGTTGTCTTGTTGAACAATTCAATTTGTTATTTGTTACACATTTGCAAATAGTTAACTCTACACACACAAAAGAATCGCTATTGCTCATAATATGAATATTCTTTTCTTTCTTTCTTTGTTAATCCAGTTGCATAACCAGTTGACTTTCTTTGAAATGCATTTATTCTTGTCTATTGTTTGTTTGTTTATTGTTAAAATATAAATATATAATGTCACACCAATTTATTTTATATATTATTTAGTTAATAACTCTGCTTAACTACAACATGTGCCAGACGGGGCGTGGCACTCTAAACTACAAAACTCACATCCAATTCTAGTATTTTTTTACTGTTTTTGTGTTTTCGCTTTTGATTTCGATTTCGATCGGAAATGAAGGTTCACTGCACTTTTGATAATTTCTAACGCAAACAATTGCAATCGTATTTCTATATTTAATGCCAAAAACAAAACACATTCCCACATTTTTTTTTGATAACGGACATTTCAAGTTGTTGCCAATTGAGATACGAGTTAAGATTGACGAGAGCGAATAACACACGGTAAGTGATTAGCCAAGACACAAACCATAACAATCGTGTCTTGGCTTGAAATTTGTTTTGGAATTGATTTGATTTGTTTGATTGATGCAGAAGATAGATTTCATAGATAGAGTATTCTATAAATTTCTTATATAAATGATAGCCTATGTAAAAGAACTTGTTCATAGTTCAGCATATTGTGTAAAAATTGCTAGTAAATGTTTATATTTTGTTTTTTCTAGAGTTTAGTTGACACATTATAAAAATCATTTGCTTGTTTCCATTTGTTGCTTTGTTTGTATTGTTTCTGTTTTTTTGTATTGTGGGCTTTTTTTTGTTCTGCTACATTTTGCACTCTAAGTATTTGTTGTTATTTGTTAATTTTAATATGCTGCTCTAACTTTAAATCTGTTAACAGGATTTCCACATAAAAATTCCTTATCGGTGTTCAACGTTTTGGTTTGGTGTAGTGTTTTCTCGGTTCTGATCTGAGTTTAAACCGTTTAGTTACAGTATCATAATTGATTATGATGATTAATTGTTATTAATGTAATATTACATATAAATTTGTTAAAAGTATTAACTAAGTTTTGAAACAACTAGTAGCAAACATTTCATTTATTGTACTAATTCTACGTAATTGCCATTTATTTCTGAATCCTGACCGACTTTCTTTCTTTTTCATAGAACTCTAAAGCTAACTACGATTAAATTTCATATTTTAGACATTTAGTTTTCTTCCTCTTCTTTTGTTTTGTCATTTTGTGTATGTGTTGATGTGTGTATGTTTGTAGTTGTTGTTTCTAAATGGAGCTGGAGCTTTTATATGTATATTATATATATGCATTGTGGTTGTACATCAAGTTTTTTTTTAGTTTAGTTGGTAGCAATTTGTTAGCTTTTGTTGTTGTTGTTGTTCTTTTTGTTCTTGTTGCTGCTGGCGAGAGCTTTCATAAATGTATATTTTCATATTTTTGTTCATTCTTCGATTTTTGTTGTTGATTCTTTTTTTTTTTTTTTTTTCATATATTTCTGGATCACATATTCAAGTAGTTTCAAAATCACATAAAGATCACTCTTACAGTAGCGTATACAAAATACATACATTTCCCATACAATTGTGTGTGTGTATATATGTCTTCAGTTTGTCAGTTTTCATGATTTATCAGTTGTATTTCATTTTGTTCATTTGAATTGTCAATAAATGATTCTTTTCTTCTTGCTTGGAAAGTGTTTTGTTTTTCTTTTTCATTGTTTTTGTGCTTCTAGATAAGATTTAGATTGTGTTTTATTTTTATTGCTATATGTTTGTATATACTTTGTGCCCAAATATTCAGAGTTTATAGGGTTATACTATAGTTTTTCGCTTAGTTTTACTTTGAAAGATAGAGTGAGAGCTATTAGTATAAGCATTAGATTTTAGTCGACACTCAACAGCTCCATTATAAAACCAATTTGTAATCGCGTGTTTGTTTTTTTTTTTAGAATTTTCATTATCAATTGCAAATTGCTTTAAATTTTTCATTATTCATAGTTTTATAATTTGTTGTTGCATTTTACGGTAGCGCTATAATATTAAAGCATTTAATTTTAACACACATTAACATGCACATTTAATTATTGTTTAGTTTATTTCATTTATTATTTTGAATATTTTTTTCTTTATTAATTTGTTTTTTTTGGCTACTACATACACACAAAAGCCTTTGCGCTGCTTAGCTAGTTAGCTATAAAATATATTCTCATATGTTTTTCAATAATATATATGTATGTATATAAATAGATTTATTTTGTATGTGTATACCTATATATTGATCAATTTATTATTCACTTTTATTAATTTGTTAATTATGTTCAATAAATGCCTAAGTTTCTGCTTCTGAAATTCTTGCTTAAATAGTTTACTTTCATGCCCTAAGTGATCCAACTTGTTTCCGCCATTAGTTTAATAACTATTAATACGTTTAGAGTTCATTATATTAAATATATATGCTCAACTTTCGTTTTCTTCATAAGCTACCATACGTTTGCCGTTCCTATTTATCTTTTTTTTGTTTGTTTTAATTTGCGCAAAAAAATGTTGAAGACGGTTTTTACTTTAGCTTCGTTTAACATTTAACATCGACTGTTTTCTATTTGTATTCGCTGTCTTGTGTTACGATTATTGTTTAAACTTATTCATCACACGCTTTCATTTGTTGTATATATATATAAATATATATATTCTTGTACCGCATTTATTGGCCATTCATATACCGTTTTGTATTTCTCTTGACTTCACATTGTTTAACTACTTTATGACCGGCTTTAAATTGGAAGCTTTTCATTTTATACAAAAAAAAAAGATAATGTATATATATTTAGGTTTAAAAATATGTTTGTAGCATGAATTGTACTTAGAGCACTAACAAAATCACATAATAAACTAGTAGAGTATAAAAGTAAAATACACCAAATGATTGAAACATTTTCCAATTTGTATAGTTTGTTTGTTTTGTATTACAAATGTTTGCTGAATGCAGAATTTAATGAAAAAAATAATATATAGGTATAATAGCTATTTATTATAGTCCTTAGAATTATGATTATTTTGTGCGGCCAAAAAAAGTATGTAGCTTTGATTTTTTTAAGTCATTCAAAGGATCGATCCATCGACAAAGTCAATAAAATTCGTACTTTGCTCCGAGATCTCTCTTAATTCAATTCAATTCAATTTCATTTAATTAGCATTTGAAAATATCTAAGAAAAAAAAACATATTAATACATATCTCAGTATGAATCAGTATCTGCAGTTTGAATATCGGCATATAAAAATCACTGGTGGTTGTTAGTCGTATTGTTTGTAGTTTTAAAATTGTTTATAGTCAATTACTAAAAGTGGCTAGAAAAATTATACAATATTCTTCTGTATCTGTTTATAATGTTATAAAAATTGGTAATTGTTTATATTAATACTAGTGAATAGTGACTGCAAGTGACAGAAACATTTAACAGAAAATCCATTGTGAAATTCGATTTGTACATAATAAAATGTCATGAGAGCATAGTTTAAAAAAAATGTAAAAGTAAAATAAAAAAAGAATACAATTTTAAGACTAACACAAAATTAAATATGTTAATAATTCTTGTGGTATCCGAAAACAAAATAAAAATGTGTCTGTGGTGTAATATTCAAGAAATGCATATCAGCTTGCTAAGTAATGAATTACATATTTTGTGCCTAGTAATTGCTAATATCCAAGATAATTAATTTGCATATAGATAAATATAAATTATATTAGTATGAATGAATTATCCACATACATATTATTCAAATATATATGTAAGCTCTGCGCGATATGCCCAGCCTGACATATTTGCTAGTCGATCAACATTTGGCTTACGATTAAAGTGTGTAGGTTTGTTTTCTTTTCTCTCGCGCCAAATCAATCGGGTCCGATGACCCAACGATAATCCTGTTGCAATTGAAGCATGTCCTATGTATGGGTTGTAATAACCGGTACCTGACAGTAGGGACACTCGGTGACGGAGCCAGCGCAAGTATTGCAAATGGATAGGTGATTGCAGGGCTCGAGAGTAACTGTGCGATTGTTCTCCTCGCATTTCATGCACTTCTTGGCATTCTCCAAATATAATACTTTGTCCACTTCCTCTAAATCGGTGCGCAGCTTCGACTGAAAGCAAATTAACAGTGGTAAACAAATGAAATTGAATGAATACATGTTATTGACTTACCTGCAATTGCTTTAGTTTCTGAATAGATAAATCACGCAACTCGCCGGGCAAATTAAGTTGAATCTGCACTAAATCGTGGCGCTCTTTCCACTCTACGGCCTCCTGCTTGGCCTTGTCGCGATGTAGCTCGGCAATTTTAAGCTTGCACATTAGCTCCTCGAGGCGAGCCGATAACTTTTGAACCTGTGCTGTCTTTGTGAGCAAGTCGTTGTTCATGCGACCGAGATCGCTGTTATTCTGCGACTGTAGCGATTGTAGACTGAAAGCATTCTTGGCCGTATTAAGAGTGTTCTCGAACAGACTGTTGCCCACTGAGCTGCTGTTAATGTCATCACGTATGGTGTTCAATTCGGATATTCTAACTGATGGACTAATTGATAAGCCATCGCCAAAGGCTGGCGAGATGATGCGCGATGGAAAGAAGATGCTATTGCTGTCGTTCTGTGTGGCTGCCGACAGAGAATTGCTCAGTTTATTGGAGCCGCCATAAACACTGAAAAGATTGGCATGATTTGTTGGACTATAGGTGAGCGAGCTGCTGGGAATGTTGACGGCAAATCCACCAGAGTTAAAGTCTAAAAAAAAAAAAAAAAAGATTGAAACAACAAATTAGCATCTCACGGAAGTGTCAACTTTGGACAATGACTCACCGTTTATAGAGTTACTTAGTGTCGTATTAGGAATGTTAATTGGCGCCGAGGAACGTGTTAATAAACTATTGTTGACCAGACTTGCCGACAGTGAGTTCTCGCGTGGATCATCCAAAGTACATGCTGCCAGACGAAGCAAGAGAGATAGAGGGAGAAATCGCATTATTTATATTGATATAGTTAAGTGTATAGATACAATTAGTTATTGCTTTTTTAGCGCTGTCAATTTGTCCACAACCATCGTTGAAAAACAATGAAAAATCAAAAATGAACATCAATTGAAATCAGAATTGTATTTGTATTCTCTACTCACGAATGCTGTCCATTGGTAATGAGATATTAAGGATTTTGCTGGAATTTGTTGTATTTTCCAAAGCATCAACCAACATTTTGTTGGTATTATTACCATCAATATCATTTAATAACTACGAGAAAGAGATTAAACAAAAGAGAAACGAGGAATAGAACATGAGAGAGCAGAACTAAGTACGCCATGACTTGCTTGATTGATTGTTTGATTGAGATGCTGTTAGCTGGATTAGCTTGTGATCGGTTCGGATGGGATTTGTGGTGGTGTTTGATTGTTTGATTTAGGTTTTTTAGGAGGTGAGTGATTGTTAGCGATTGTTAGCATTGATATCTGGACATAAACACACACACACACAATCAGCTAATGGGATAATACGTACATTATTGCTCAGCTGCAGCAGTCCTGGTGGCAGCTTGCCATTAGCGACCTCATCCTGCACCTTCAAATCGGACAAGCCATTGGAAATGAGTTCGCTTAAAGCAATTTCGTGATCACGCTTCTTCTGATCGCTGACCACATAAGCTTTTGCGAGGTAAATTTGGGGGACAAAGCAGCGCAAAAGCGGTTGCGGTTTATTAATTGCATTCGCATATTGTTCAATTATTTCAGAGTACCAAGAACAGGTGTTGTATGTATGGGATGTGAGTAAAAGACAAACGAAAACACAGTTAAACAAATCACACATCCACATACAATAATTAACAATGCCTACACTATATACATATAAATTCATTCAACTGATCTCCCACCCCAGCTATGGTTGTGGAAAATAGCGCTTAAAGCCCATTTAAATTAAAATAAACAATTAAAATTGCTTAGCTGTCTTGATGTTTACACTTTTTTATAGACAGTTGAGCAAATTTGAAAAGTTGTGACATTGAAAACTTACGTTCGACATGGGCAAAGGCGCAGAAGACGCTGCGTGGACAGTAGCCAGCCTGTTGGACATCGTTGCATTTGGTGGACTTGTAGATTTCCGGATGGAACTGTTGCTCGGTGCGTGTGTGACAATATTGGCAATTGTCGCTGGACTCACAGTTACCCGGCTCACCCCACTCCTCGCCATGCTTCACATTGGGGCATGGTGTGGACCTGTAAAAGGCATTCAATATTAATTCACTTCTATTTATATTTCACTCTACACTCATTACTCACCTGTATTTGTACTTTCGTGGCGAGCGACGCTTATCCTTGCTGTTGTGATACTGTGGACAAGCGTATCCCTGCCGACAGAGACGTGGAGGACGCTTGCACGGCTCCGTTTTGTAGTTGGCCAGCACATAGTTGGTATCCTGCCACTTGGGATCCTCGTTCATCAGATTGCGCTCCTTGTCCAGAGCATTTTGTGCATTGGTGCCGTCCAGCGTTATGTCCGAATTCTGCAGTGTTTCCAGCTCTTTAATGTCATAGACCGGCGGACGTTGATCCTGCATGCCATGTGCAAAGGCGCAATGTAAACCATTTTTAACGCAGTAGCCACGACTGTCCGTATCGTGTACGCACATGCACGTTTTGTAGTAGCGTAAATGATAGCGACGCTCAGTGTCGCCGGCTGTGCGGTGTAGAAAAGGGCATCTGTGTGGAAGGGAGGAAGTCAGTGATACATTTTTCAAGTGACGCAGACAAGGAAGGAGATGGAGACGGCAGCGCGTGTCTAAAAATAGCCCAAGCAGCCGTTCACTCAAACCCAAAAAATAAGTAGTAATAAAAGCGGGGCGCAAACACACCATACATGCATGTTTATCTACATATGTATGTGTGTGTGTGTGTGTATACAAAACATTCAAGTCTGGGTCAAAAGTGTTGTCGGTATTTCGCGTTTCGCTATTGCTGAAAAACGGGAATTGCGTATTATTTTTGTTTTGGGTTCGCTTCTTCTTCCCGCTTTGCGGGAAGCTTTAAGTGGGAAAAGCTCTGCTCAATAACTGTACATTTGAAACGATATTACTATGATGATGCCGGGGGGAAAACCAAAATAAACCGAAGGAAAACGCGCAAAAGCGAAACGCAATAAAAACAATGACGCACACACTTGTAGCAGTTACTGCTGCGCATTTGTGTGTGTATGCCTGCGTGCGTGTGTATGAGTGCCTGTATGTGAGCAACAACCACCACTAAGTAAAACACATCATAGACAAGCACATTCTGATTAGAATTGCCGAGCAGCTCAATCGCTAAAATCACTTTCACTTTTTGCATTAGCGTGTTCAGTGGGCGGGCGACGACGTCGACGTTGACCTCGCAGTCGAAGGGTGCGCCTACACACACCCCACTCACATAAACACTCTCACACAGACGCGCACTTTGTGTACAGACGCAATTGAATTTCACTTTTCAGCTAGACAACGAACGTTTCGTTGTTGTTGTTGCCCCTCCCTTTGACCCGCACCAAAGTTTTTGTTTGTAAACACACGAAGCAAAAGAGAGATACACACACATTGCAAAGAAATAAAAGCGCAAAGAGGAAACGACAAAAATACTACGTCGTTGGCGTCGTCGTTAACTTCTCGCACTGCTTCTTCTTCTTTTTGTTCACACTGAGGCCAGACGACGCAATTTCTTGTTCCCCCCCCACAAAAATGAAATTGAAATTTTGAACTATATATGCATATCTACTCACTCATCGCCTTCGGGACAAATGCCTGTGGTCTCATCATATTTGGTGCAATAATTATCAGCACTATAATTAAATGTTCCATCACGTTTACGCACGGGCCGCCGACGACGCTGATTTTGAAAATGCCAATTGAAGCAAACGAATGGACGATGCTGATTGCATTTGTGCTGCAGAAACGATTGGCATTGTTCCACGCGAAATTCTTTCAGGTATCTGGACAAACAGAGAATATGCTTTAGTGAAATATATATGAAATGAACTATTTTATGTGTTTTATTTACGTATAATGACTGGTTTTTTCTTGGTGTGAAGATAGCAGTAGCTTGCTCGCATCGTTCGCCATCTTGAACTGTTTTTTCTCTCGTCTTTTTTGTTGCTGGTGTGGAATATCATTGCTGCCCTGGTTGAATAAACACGCAACAGCTGTTAGACAGTTGTGCAGCCCTGTGTGTTTTGTATTGTAATTGCTTTGATTTTTAATAACTGCTATTAACAATTAAAAATAAGATGAATTATAGAAAGTTTTTTAAAAAACCACAAATTATTTTAACATTTATATTTATAAATTAATCAAATTACATACTATTTCAAAAAACAGCAACCGTTACGCTCCTATCGATATATTCGCAAGCGCTGTGTTCTGCGGAAATGGTATATTTTTCGGCATATCTATTTGAGACAAAGAAATGTATCTTGGTTGCATCTGTACTTAACTTTAATAGCTGTTTTTTTCAGCTTTAAGTAAGTGTTGTAAAGAATTAGTTAAAAAGTTCTTTACTTTGTTCACTTATTACTCGAATGAATCAAATGGCCATTCAAAACACCGCATCCGTTATATGTCTATCGATAGTTGTGCAAACGCTTCACTTCGCGGAAATGGTATGTTTTCGTATATTTGTTGTCAGCCAATTGGTATATTTGAAATTTGCACTTGCGGTTACATTGGTAGCGATGTAATTTGTTATTAATTTATTTACTAGGTTTTTTACGCTTGAATACGGTTTTAGCCGTGCCAAATATTACCAAATGGCTACCTCAAAGTCTCTCGGCAAGAAACAGACAAAGAATCACAGTGACTGCCTCTCCTATCTGCAAGTAAGCTTAATTACGAAAAACGCCGACTACACGTGTGTATGTATGTGTGTTTAATGTCCTTTTTCACTCCTTCCGACTCCTTTTTAGTCACTGGGTGACGCCACGCCCAAAGAGGTGGCAGACAAGTTGGCCGCACAAATCGAAACAGAATCGCACAAATCGGACACGGCAAGCATCAATCAGGCGGCGCTCAACGTCGCCTTTCGTGTTTATTATCACGTTGTGCACAAATATGAATTGGAGGATGAACATTTTAAGGATTTGCCAGAGTTGTTGACCGGCGAACATCCTTCAGCTTTTTTTCAGCTGCAATCAGTGCTGCTGACAGAACACTGGACATGTCTCGATCAGGAATTAATTGAAGCCAAGTGCATTGCTGCCATAATTGAGGCACTGCAGCAGAACAGCAGCTGTTTGGTACCACAATTGAAGGCCCTCAATCTGCTAGTGAAGAAGTTCCCCAAGCTGCAATTGCATTCTCTGCAACTGGAGCATTTCTATCAATGTCTTCAGCGTCAGAGCCAAACGGGATCACGGGAGGAGACGTTGACCCTCTACAACCATTGCTGCAAGCAGCGTGAACGGGCATTCTTCTATTTTCATCTCATCGTGGAATTCTGGCCCTGGACAAATCGCAATAAATACTATTTGCTGAGTGGCATACTCAATTCCCATCCACTGCCTGAGCTGCTGGGAGCAAGTGGACACAGCGAACAGGAGTTCTTCGCGGGATTGCGTCTGAGTCTAAGCTATAAAGGTTTGCGGGCAGCCAGCCAATATCCAGTGAAGAGTCTGAGCAACCAGCAGTCGCCGGAGCTGCTTGCTTTGGCCGTGGATCTGTTAGTCAATGGCAGCGTGGCGGAAATCCAAAACTTTCATTCCCAGTGGTTTCTGCGGATTCAGCAGCACGAGGCGCTCTTTCAGCTACTGCAGGCGAAACCAGAGATTGTGGAATTTCTGGTCAGCTCGGAGGTGGCGCGCTCCGCTAGCGACCAGCATCGTCTCATCTTGATATTTAGCATGTTTGCCAAGGAAATCAATTTGGCGTCCAAGCTGCATTTCTTTAAAATCAGCACTGAACTCTTGACCAATTGCAGTTGCTTTGAGACGGATGCACAGCTCTTGATCTTCAAGTTTCTGGTGGATAACCTAAGCAATTTTGCTGTGGAAGATTGCCTGGAGTTCTTCTACAACTTCATGGAACGACATCGCGGCGTGGAGAGCTCCGAGTTTCGCAACACAATGCTGGGCAAGATGCCCAACATCATAAATCACACTGCCAAACATTTTAACAAAGCGTTAAAGTCCGATGGAGTTCTCGCACTTGCTCAGGATATTAAACGCTTCTTTTGCCAGCTACAGCAACTGATTGAGCTGGACATGCGGAGCGACGTCTATCAGCCGAAGATCTTTGCGCTTAAGCTGATGGAGATTTTACTTAAGTCGCTGTATAGCGAACAAGTCACAAAGAATGCCAAAATGTGCAGCACGCAGCAGAATCAACAGCTCGGAGCTTTCCTTTTGGATCAGAGCGTTTTCGAGCCGCAAAAAATGGCCCAGCTACTCTTTGATTCCCTCAACGATCCGCAGGGTTTCGATGATGCCTTGGAGTTGACGGTATCGCTGCTACTGCAGCTGCAACTTGTGGATAGCTCGAAATGCTTGGATCGTTGTGAAACCCTCTGCTCCAGCTCGGATGTGGATGAATGTTCTCTAGTCTCGCAGTATGCGCAGCTCGCGGTGCGCAGCTTCAAGGAGCAACAGCCAGCTAGAGATCTTTATGCTGCTTCGTTGCAGCAATTGCGCAGTAAACTTGAGAGTTTCCAAAAGGATCCGCTGCATACAGCCAAAGCAGCTGGCGGACATCTCTTTGGGCACATTTGCATACTCGATGAACTGGTGAGTGGTGGCAGTCGCCATCTGGAGGCTACGCTGGCAACAACTGAGCTGTTGCCGCTGCTCGAACGCATTCTAAATATTGTGCTCGACTTTCTCAATGTGGCGAATACACGGCGAGAGGAGGCAGCAGCTGCTACAACTGCTACAGCTGCCAGCTTTCAGGACATGGAGGAGAGCTTGGAGCTGCTGGTCAGCGAAAGCGTCTACGAGGCAGGAGCGGAGGAAGCGGCAGCCTGTCGCAAGTATTTGCTCATGAGTTTCTGGCTTACACTAAAGGTAAGTCGATTATCCTTAATATATGGTTTATTATGTTTCTTCAATTATTTTTGATTAGTTCTTAGTTTATTTAGTTAATTTGATCAGAGAATGAAACTCACTTCGTTAATTTAAGACACAAACCATAGCTTGTATTTCAACCAATGCTTAACGAAGACACAAACCTAAAGTATCTTTTTTTACATTATTTCAAGCCTTATTATCATCATAAATTTCATAATTCTGTAATTTGTATTGATTCTTTTATAGTTATTGATTAGTTATTACTTTTTTTTATTTAAATTGATTAATTGTTTAGTTAAGATACAACCCATAGCTTGTTTTTCAACCAGTACTTAACGAAGACACAAACCAAAAGCAACTTTTTACATTATTTTTGATTTCAACTTGAAAATAGCAAAACTAACAATATATATATTTTTTTTGCAGGCAATTTGCGACTTGGCTACAAGTGTGGGCTGCAATTTGCTGCTCGCCACTGAGGAGCCTGATTATGCTGCACTGCAGCGCTGCTTGGACATCAATGTGGCGGTGTTGACGCGCTGTCGTCATAAGGGAGCCATCGAAGCTGCAGGCTTGAGCATTGGCAAGTTGACGCGCAGTTTAGCCAGCGAGCAAGAAGGACTCGAACTCTTGTACAATTGCCTGGAACGCGAGCTGCTCTCGGATTGTCGCCAGGTGAGCACCACGCGACGTGGTGCCGGCTTCTCCATCATGTTTCTGCATGTGCTCAAGAACGACAACACGCGTCGTCAGCTGCTGCATCGTGCCGTGCAACGCATTCTGCAACGTCTTCAAGAGTTGCCCGCCAGTTTACCAGATGCCGCAATCAATCATGATCGCTGGGAGGCGCTCGCCCTGCATTATCTCTGTGTGCTGGTGCGAGACACCGAACTGCGTCCTGCCATGTGCAAATATTACAACGAGATCATGATGGTGGCCATGGCGCACATTGACAACGCAGAGTGGACAATTTCCAATGCGGCGCTGCAGTTGTTTGGCGCCAGTCTGGGCAAGCTTGTGGGTCAACGGCAGGCCACCGAGTTTGAGACGAAACTCGCCTGGGAGCCGAGTGAATTGAACTATGAGGAATTGGCCTGTCTGCTGCCCAAGGCGTGTGAGCACATGCTGCAATGCTGCGATAGCGCACAGATCACCACCTCCTCGATAATTCTGTTCCTCGGCTTCCTCAGCAAAGTGGAGCATCTGTGCACCACGGGCCAAGAGCAGCAATCGACGCAATTGCTGCTGCGTTTTCGACGCCTCAGCTGGCGTCTGTTGCGGCACAACTGTGAGCAAGTGCGTCTCCTTGCAGCCAGTTGCTTTGTTCGTGCCCACGAGTTTCGCTGTGATCTGCCGAGAGCTTTGCTGAAGAGCGCAAAGCTGGCGTCACGCTTGAAGGATGACAATTTCTATGAGGGATTGCTGTACACGCTGCACGCAGGTGTGTTAAAGCTGCAACATGAGGCACGTCATGTGTGGACAGCGGCGCAATTGAAGCACTTTCAGCTGCGGCTGCTAGAAGCGTTGCAAGTGAGATCGGAGCATGTGAAGCATTTTAAGGCGTATACACTAAATGTGCTGCTGCAGTTGTTGCGACTTTTAGAGGCCACAGAGCAGGCAACAATGGTGCAACAGCTGCTCGAGGAGCAGCAGGAAAAGTCAATAGGCTAATTATTTTACAACAACTAAACGACGCATTTACTATTTTGTACGCAGTAAATCTAGCAATGAAAGCAATTTACCAAAATGACAACTAACAAACGTATTTTACTTCTATCTTCAACTAAAGCCGCCTTCGGCAGTTTCCTGATCCATGGCCTGTTGCTGCTGTTGTTTCTCTTGCGTTTCCTGTGCCATTTGCTGCAGCGTGCGACCGAGAATGTTGCGCAGAATGTGCGGCTTGCAATGCTCCTCCAGCCAGGGAATGACGCCGCTGGTTAGCTGCTTGAAGCTATCCATGGGTATGTGCTGGAATGTGTCAAACATTTCATCGAGTATGGCCTGGAACTGCAAAGCAAGAGAAGGGACTTAGAATGCCTTTAAAGTGTGATATTCAACGCTTTGCTTACCACTTGAAATTTAGCCTCGTCTGTGAGACGCGCTTCCTCAGGTCCTGGATTTGCCTGCTGATGTTGCAGCATCGTTTCGTAGCCATTCTGTATGATTCGCAACGCTGTCACCTCTTTTTGCAGTGCAGCACTCTCATCTTCTTGCTTCAATTTCTGCTGATTCAGATAGCCAATGTATTCAATGGATTTCTGCAAGATCAGCGCTTTGCTTAGCTTGTAACCCGACGAATCGCTGGGCTGGCAACGTGGCACCAGCTCTTGCAAGCTGTCATAGCCCTTCTTGATGGCATCACGTCGCTTCTGCTCCGCCTGCGTGTGCGCCGAGCGTCGTCGTTCCTTATAGCTAAGCGTTGAGTTCGAGTTCGCTGCCGACGAGTGTCGTGCATCGCCGCTATCATCGTCGTCATCTGCGCGAGAGAGATAGACAGATATAGTGACAGGGTAATGTAATAAAACACCATGCGCTGATAGCGCGTAACTCAATGCCAACGTAATTATCAGCTGCTTTTGCTTCATGCTTCCTAGCAAAACAAACAAACAGCCAACAACAACACCTGAACTTACCCGAGTTGTGGGCCGAGGAGTTGGGCGTGTGTGTGCTGCCAGCACTGCTGCAGCGCGAGTAGTGTTTGCCACCACCAAGTTCCTGATCTTGCTCCATGTTGTAGGCTTCCTCCTTTGCAGTTAAATTGTCGTTCATGCTCAACTGCGTCGTTGCGTTGTCCACACAAAAACAAGGAATTACAATAAACAGTGTGGCCGCAGCGCTGTCATGCAGAATATACCAAATTAGCCAGGGCTGCACAACGCACGACCAGCTGTTGCTTACAATAATAACGTAACAAAATTGACGATTATAACTAAATTCAATAAAAGGGTATACTTACCTTTTTTTTTTTAAAGTAATTTGCATTTAAATACGTTATTGTCACGAATTCACAATACCTTTATTAATTATGGCGGCAAGCCGATAACACTTCTAAATAGCGTTGCCACTTGGTAGCAGCGGCAAAAGCGTCTTCACGGTGACCTTGAAAGTGACTGCAAATAAAGTGATTTACGACTAGATAAATTATCTTTGTTATCGCAACGATAACATCATTTGCTATTTTAATTGGCTACATTTGTTACAGATAGGGAGAGTGAAATACTTGCTGCAAAGGTAAGTTTTCTGAATGCTAATATTGTTATATTTAAGTTAGATAAATGCAAATAGTTGCATTTGATAAACTTGTTCAAACAGACGCGCCCCAAAGTCACGGTGAAGCAACTGAGTCACAGCTCATATCAATAGTCTATCCAAAGGCACGGATTAGATATTTGTTTGGTTTGCAGCCCTGCTTTGTTGCTGCACCGGCACGATGACTTTTACGTTTTCGTCGTATTGAACTTTGCCGTCGTGTCGCTTTTTCTTTTAGTTCTTGTTTTCTCCGGGCTCGCTTGCTGTAACTTCTTTATATATTAACTCGTCGAGCAACAAGGGAAACAGCAAAGATGGGTCTGCTATACGCGCTGCGCGTGAGAATCATGAATTTCATGATTTTCTTCTTGATTATAATCTTGTTGCCGGGTTTGCCACCGCGTACAACTTTCCCCTACAAAGACTTCATGTAAGTAGGCGTTAAGTACAATGAAATAATACTAGATAATGCTAAATGCTATCTAACGCTGCAGTGTGACCCCGCCCAAAGAACTGAAAGGAGCCCTGGAGTCCAACTTTCACCTGGAAGGAGCTGAGCGTCTACTTGAGGGTCGCATCTACGGCCCTGAGCATCTGATTGCGCGCAACAACGAGATCTACACGGGTCTCCACGGCGGTGAGATCATCAAGATCACTGCCAACCATGTCACGCATGTTGCCAAGTTCGGCCAGCCTTGTGGTAAGTCTTTCGCTATTGTTGGATCCCTAATATAGTGATTACTTTTGTTTTTATATAAAACAAGTTGTGAAGCTTTAGTTGAGAGTTTTCGACTTTGAGACACTTGTTACCCATTTTGTAGAGCATAGAATATTCAAGAAATTTGGGTTTTTGTTTTGTCAAACAGAACTTTACTAACTTAGATATAAAATTAAATACCTAATATATAATATAAAAAAAAACAAATATTTTTATAGAGAGAGTTTAAGCATACATACAATTTAAAGTTAATAGATTCTAACTGAGTTTTAGCGAGATTTTGTAGCTTAAAAACATCTGTTAAGATGTCTTGAGGGCAACTGCATTTAACTTTTTAACATCCAAGTTTATTATACGATCTTAACGAAAGTTTTCTGAAAATTTTTTATTACTCTTAGTCATGTGTATGCTAGAATAATCCACGCTCTATTACAATGTAGGTCACAAAGTTATTATAAACTAAACTATGCGTATTAGATATTAAAACCACACAGAACAGAATGCATTACTCAAAAGTTTTTATTTTTAACATTAATCCCAAAGGCTTTACTTGTATTGTTCAAATTTATTTGTACCTTTGTATTATATTTAAGTGCAAAAGTAATTATTAGTCAGGAGAACAAGTCTTTATGTTTATAGGTTATCTTAAATTAAATACATTTCTTAAACCCAAACTTCTCTTGCAGCTGAGAACTTTGAGGAGTCACGTTGCGGCCGTCCTCTGGGTTTGGCATTCGATACCTTGGGCAACAATCTGATTGTCGCCGATGGTTACTATGGCTTGTGGCAAGTGGACTTGACAACCAACAAGAAGACTCTGTTGGTCTCCCCGTCACAGGAGCTGCCTGGCAAGGATATTTCACGCCCAGCAAAGATCTTCAATTCGGTGACAGTGAGCAAACAAGGTGACGTCTATTGGTCGGACTCCTCGTCGGACTTTTTGATCCAAGATTTGGTCTTTACCTCGTTTGCTAATCCATCGGGCCGGTGAGTTCATTTCTAATTGCGAGAAACCGGTTTTCCAATCACTTCTTTCTAATGACTTTCTCTCTTTTGTTTTCTCAGTCTATTCAAATACAATCGCGCCAAGAATGTGAGCGAAGTGCTGCTGGATGAATTGTTCTTTGCCAACGGTGTGGCCCTCAGTCCCAATGAAGACTTTATTGTTGTGTCCGAAACTGGCGCCCAACGTCTGACCAAATACCACCTCAAGGGACCCAAGGCGGGACAAAGCGAAGTCTTTGTCGATGGTCTCCCCGGTATGCCCGACAATTTGACGCCTGATGCTGAGGGTCTTTGGGTGCCTTTGGTGGTGGCCGTTGATAGTGAGCATCCATCATCGTACTCGCTCTTCTCACGTTTCCCAAGCGTGCGTCTGTTTCTGGCCCGCATGCTGACGCTGTTCGAGCTGCCTTTCCGCTACCTGGATCAGGTGTATCCCAACAAGTTCTCCAAACGCTTTGTGCACTTCATCGGCCATGGCGAGAGCATCATGCTGCTCTCACCCAAGCGCACAACTGTGGTCCGTGTGGACTGGAATGGCAACATTGTGGGATCGCTGCATGGCTTCGACAAGAGCGT
Source organism: Drosophila nasuta (assembly GCF_023558535.2). Lineage (NCBI taxonomy): Eukaryota > Metazoa > Arthropoda > Insecta > Diptera > Drosophilidae > Drosophila > Drosophila nasuta. Next base: position 30,408,469 of record NC_083456.1, read on the forward strand.
GTCGGGAGTTTCGCATGTGCTCGAGTTCCAGGATCATTTGTACTTGGGTTCGCCATTCAATCATTATTTGGCACGCGTCAAGTCGCCAAAGGCATCCAAGCAGCCAACAATCAAGGTGCGCAATGTGCGTGTGGAGGGTGAAGGATTGGAGGCTTCGGTGGGAGCAGCGCCAACAACAACCACAGCCAAGCCAAAGGCAACAACAACAACCACTACTACCAAGAAGCCAACAACAACCACGACAACAACTACGACCACAACAACTACGGCAAAGCCAGCGACAACAAAGGCGCCTACAACGACAACAACAACCACGACAACCAAGAAGCCAACAACAACCACGACAACAACAACCACAACGGCAAAGCCAGCAACAACCAAGGCGCCAACAACAGCTAAGCCAACGACAACAACAACAACCACACCGAAGCCTGAGACAACAACAACCAAGCGCACAGTGCCAAAGAAGCCAGCGCCAGTTGAGGAAGAGATTCCCGTGGACACGCAGCCACCACAGAAGGAGAAGCTGAAGGTGATCAACAAGCAAGGAGCACACGTTGAGCTTTAAGCAACATAACATCAACACACCAACAACATCAACAACAACAACATTCACAAGCAACATCAGTTAAAAAGATGTTCTTAGTTATAGTTTTGGCTAGAAATTTCCCTTTTACATTTAATTTAGCAATGTTTTTGCTTGAAGACTCGACTCGGTTAATTGTTTAGTTATTTGCTATACCAATTAGCTAAATTGTAACTAGCCAACACTCACCTAACTGTTAACTTATTCACTGTGGCAGCAGTGGCAGCTTCTTATATGTCGCACAATTTGCATATAATTATTGTGTTCTGCCTTTGTCATTGCCAATCGAAATTGAAATTGTCATTTAAACATTAATTCCAAAAAAATGCTCTTTCACTATAAATGAAACATTCCAGCTACTATGTTTAGTACTAATTGCATTTTTCGTACACATTTTAAACAATGTCAACCCCAACTCACATAAACGAACATTGTTAAGCAATTAATATAACAACTATTTTTGCAAAACGAAGAAAAAACAATTGGATTTTGTTGTACTCGATTCACGATATCTTTTTTCTTATTCTTTTCTTTTCATTTCTTTTTTTGCATTGGCACTTAAAAGTAAAAATGTTTTCTAAAAACAATACGACTTATGATATTAAGGTATTAAGCATTAAGTATACATATAAATAGTGAGTGTATGTGTTTGGTTCAGACTGAGAATAAGTTTCCCCCCCCTTGCCTTAGCACTTGGGGCGACTTGGCGGCTCCTTGGGATCCGTCCAGCTCCAGTCCGAATAGTGAATGCAGCGACCCAGCTCCTCGGAATACAGCTGCGATTGCGGACAACGTTGGAGGCGAGCACGTGTTCCTTGCTTTTCACACACCCAATAGGCGGTGGGATCCCAGAAGTTGCGGAACATGCGATTCACTTCCTCCAGTCCCTGGCAGCCGGGTTCGCCATTATGGTCGTAGAATTTCGACTTCTGGATGGGCAGATGTGCGGTGGCCATTGTTTTGAGATTTCAACTGCAAAAGTGTCAAAGAGGAAATTGTAAATATTTGAGAAATTTCTAAAGTATATAAATAGTTCAGCTGCAGGCAACAGCTAATTTACGAGACAGTTCAACGCTATGTATGTGTATTCTTAATCTGTTCTATTGTGCTTACCTCTTGCTTTAGATTTGATGAGTTCCTTCAAAAGATTTCCGTTGGCAACGAACAGTAGAAGAATTTCTAATGTCGATGTTTGCCGTTTCACAATTATTGTGCTTCTGATTTGTCATACCGAATCATTTCCCGTTTAAATACATTTCGCATGAAGCGAAGCGACGCCGACAAAGTCGACGACGACGACGACGACGCTGCGAACTTTTTGCTGCTGCGGGACGAAGCGAACGAGGGGCGAACGCGGGGTCCGGTTCGTATTAGTAATGTCTGGCTATCTGGCTAGTCTGACTTACGACGGCAAACATTGACGCGACGACTGAAATTTTTATCTATAAAAATTTTTGTGCTGAATTTGCTAAAAAAAAAGCAAAAAAAAAAAGATTTGCTGCCTTGATCTTGAGGCGAACGCATTGGTCATCCGTTCACTTGGACTGTGTCACGTGTTTTCTCCGTGTTCGGGGAATACGCCAAGCGAACGTCTTTTGCATATTGGCATAATGAGGCCAAACATTTGGCAAAAGCGTGCTCAACTGACTGCCAAATACCCTGTAACTCGATTATTGCCTTGTAATCATTACCAATCACTTATTACTCCATCTGACTTAATAGTCGCGAGTTGTGGCGAAAGAGCAAGTGGATACCCCGCTAACTGGCTAAAAATAGCTACTATGATAAATTTGAATCACACTTTGAAGTAATGAGTGCGACAAGTGGTGAAACAGCATTTAAAAAGCGAGTTATTGACTCGGAAATACCCTACAAAAACATACATAGCAACTGTTAGAGTAAATAATATTTAACAGAGTGCGGGAAGTGGTGAAATAGGTTTGGGAATGTAAGTGACTGACTAAGGAATACCCTATCTATACTTTTAAAATATAAATATAGTATTTATTATAGTCAACTCTGAGAGTGGAAAGAATAGTAAATAAGAATAACAGGTTATTTATTTTTTTTTAAATTTACAAAAATAATGCAGGTAATTATTTTATTATTATTTATCGAATTTACAAAATAAATGCAGGTAATTATTATTTCTTTTCCATTTTATAATTTATTTATTTATTTATTATTAATATTCTTGATTTTTAAATTAATGAATTTGTTGATTATTTGAATTCCAACAGTCCAAAGATTGTTCATGACGCTTTTATCATCTATTGATAGAAGGAATTAAAATTCTTAGATTAAACTTAGGGTATTTGTTTATTTGCCTTCAAACGGTCTGGTGGAAAATTTAGGGGCATATACCCCTAGAAATGCACTTTCTCAGTGTATAGTAAAGTGCTTGGCACGCGGCACATTAATTTATAGTGACGACAGTACTCACAATCTCAATGATCGCGCAAATACAAATAAATGAAAGCAAATAAACAAAGTACATAAATGTCGCAATACTTGGTTCGCTATGTGCGCAACCCTTTGCTTCGAGTTCATATCATACAGAATACCCTATATCGAACCATATCCGATCGTAGGGTACAACTGCTTACCGCTTAGCAACACCACCTGAGCTTTGGATACAGAGTCGTCGGATGCCTTTTGAAAAGGGGGCAAATAGCAGGCACAAAGGTTATTTGCGATGGCGTGTGATTTTTGTCTACTCTCGTGACGCTGGCAGCTTTGCAAATTGCGTAATTAGACAGCACACAGATGCCACCCATTAGGGCTTAGCACGTCAGATTAATTGTGGGGGTCTAATCACAGCCAGAGATCACGCTCACGATGTGTGCTCCCATTTTAACCGTCTCTGGCGAGCCCCCCTTTTTTTTTATTGCATGCCGATTTTGCCTGCCTTTTGCCGGTAATTTTCCCCGCGACGTGTGTCACCTTCTCACGAATGGAAAGAACACAAAAAAAAAACTTGTCTCTTATCGCAGTCCAAGACGCAGACGCAGACTATGTCGGGGTAGTCGACGTCGCTTTTGGGTTTCTGAACTTTCATTGATTAGAGGCGGGCGGATACACGTGATCGGCAAATGCGAAGAAACGGCAAAAGTATTTGAGTTTATTGTTAGATTGCGTCAGTTTGGGGCATAATACTCGTATAACGTATGGTAATTATGTACGGTCATTAATGCACACGTGGGCAGCGGCTGGTTAAAGTCTCGGCCCCACAGCGCTTAACTGGAACTCACGAGGCGTATACGTATTATTCACATTGGCGATAATTGATTAGCGTTCGCAGGCGAACTATAAGCTCGTGCTGCCAATTGTTTATCTATAAATATTACAGTGTGAGACATTTTTCAACAAAGTAAAGGGCAGGGTATCTGCCGATGTCTATGTCGATGTTGATAGCAATCACAAGATAATGCCGCTTGTGACAGTTTACATTTTATTTGCCAGCAATATAATAATTACCGAATAAAGACTGTCTGCATATTTCGCCTTTGGCTCTTAGAAGTCTTAATGTTGGGGGTAATTGTGGTGCAAAAGCAAATGTGTAAAATCATTCTGCATATTTTGCGATTTAGTTTGTTTTTCTTGCCAAACGAAAAGTTTTACTCATTCGTAGAAGACTTTGCGATATTAGACTGCTTTTAAATTTCATTCAGATTATTTATTAACCACACAAACTTGCTTAAAGCTTTATGCATTAATTTCGTATTCAGGAAAGTTTATTTTATTGAGTAACCAGAAGAGTTTGTAGCACTGAAAATATTACACTGCTCAACAAAATTGAAGAATAAAGCATTACTTTTGTAAAATTTCATGTTGTTTGAGTAGTATTCTTAAATTTTATATGTGTAGTAATTTCCTTTTATTAAATTTTTGAAAGAGTTCCAATTTCAAATAATTTATATATTTTTTTCTTGTAAATAGTATTTTGTTTATAGCTTAATCATTTTGTGCTTTCTAAGTTCTATGTATGGTATTTGATTTATATTCGTATAATATAAAAGTTTATTGCTTTTACCTTGAGCATTATTTTGGTGCCAAGCAGAGTCTATTTTTGTGCGATTATTAGCTGCGTGGTTTCGTTCTAAGCGCTTTTGTGCTGAGCTGTGTAATTAGCGCTTTAATCAGCCAAAAGTTCACGTGATGCGCTTTTGATGATTGCTGTCCATTCAACGGCTATAAATAAAAAGAACCGCAAGGAAACGCGTCACAACACTTTAATAGCTGAAGCTGACGCCAACAATGGAGAAAGGGCTTTCGTGTGGGAGGATGCCTTTCACTTGGGGTCGCTCTATGGCTGCAACAAAAGGGCAACTCCGGCTAATATCCATTTGGCTGGACGGTCACGCGTCTTGAGGTTCAGTGTCCAGACGTAGGTGTTGCCACGCGACCTGCAATGCCAAAGGTGATTACAGATTAGGAGGCATTAACTGTCAGTTCAAGAGAGAGAGAGAGAGAGAGAGAGACTTGGTTCATTCACCTGGTCTTGTAGAGCGGACACTCGTAGACACGCTGCAGCTCCTGTTTCTCCTGCACAATGGACTTGATGTAGATGACGGGCATGGCGCAGAGCAGCTCCTTGGGATGCAACGCCACAATGGAATTGAGCTGACAATCCCAGCTGGCGCCATCCAAATACAGTTCGTGCACAAAGGCGCCCTCTAACGGTGGCAGACTGCAAGTAAATGCTTATTAAAGCCACACACAAAGGTTAAAGTCTTTCACTCACGTGACATCATCCTTTTGCTTCTTGGTCACATCACAGCTGATGAGCATGCGATCTAAAGGTAAATCATGTTTCCTGGCGCTCTCCTGCATAATGGCCGTTAGGAAGCTCTGGGGATTGAATAAACCCCCCAGCCAGATGGCGCAGGGCAGCTTAAAGTCATTCAGCCAACCCGCGAGCTCCTTGATGCGATGCAGCAGATCAGCAAACCAGCCCTGAAGTCCCAGCATGCTGGGATAAGCGAGCTGTGCCCAAGCAGCGGGCACGTGATCATAGAAGATGGCGTAGTCCAAGCGTTCCATTTCCTGTGTGATCGTAAGTTCTCCCTTTAATCCGAGCATGAGTTCTCTTAGGGATCGTTTAATCTCGCGTATCAACGCATTCATGCGTTCGCATTCCTGTAGAGCAACGACCACAAAAGGCGTCTTGCGCTCCACGCGATTCAAAAGCGCCTGTAGGTTGAACTCATCTTGCAGCTTGTCTAGAAAGTCGTCAATCATGATCTTGACCAGCTCCTCGCGTGGTGCACCGCAATGTGTGCTCAGCTCTGACTCTCGAGGTTGCAGCTCGAAAATGGTGCGCAGCAATTGCTCCGAGGCGCTGGTGAGGAAACCAATCTCCGCATTGGGATGGAGACCATAGAGTAGCGGTGATTCCTCGGGCAGCATTTCGGTGATGTAGCTGTGATAGCCTTCAAATTCTAGATTAGGTGGCGCTGGGAAGCCGGGACACAGTTCAAAGTCGCCATCGATGAGATCCTGTTGCAGCAGCTCCTCCAGGAATGTTTGACAGAGACGACGATCCCAGTCGTCGGTGATGTGGCCGCCGTACATAATCTCACCAAAGAGATATCGCAAATCCTCCCAGGGTATGCGATTGCTGCCCTCCAGATAGTTGTGCAGCACATTCGCTGAGATGGTCAAATCCCCCACATTAAAAGGATAAACTTTATTCCAGCCTTGTGGTCCGAACTTGCGACGTTCGCCCGCCACCGCATGGAAGTAGCAGAGGGCAAAGAGTATGGACTTGAATTCGGCCTCCTGAGTGCATGTCTCTAGCGTTTCCTGCGAGAAATTATCCCAGGCTTTGTGCAGATTGGCAGCCATGCCTGCCGGTGGTTCATTGACTACTTTTAGAGAGGATTCCAGTATTCCCTGTGGAATTACATGGTACTGGGGATCGGGAGCGGGTTCTGCGCTGATGAACAGTCGGAAATTCGAATCACCTTGCGTCTCCGACTGCAGCACAATGCGTTCGATGAGCTTCTCTAGCGTGGGCAACCAGTTGACCACCAGGTGAATGTTTTGCAATATGACCCACTGTTCACCCGAGATTAGAGCCTGCTCGATGGCTTGCTCCGCGAGCAATTCCTGCCCCTGCCCCAACGAGATGTTGACCAGCGTACCAACGTCCGCATGGAAACCTTGCTGTTGGCCATAACGCTCCACATCGCGAATAGGATCCACGCCTGGGGAGAGTATAAAGAAAGCAGGCGTGGCGGCATTTAGCTCCTTGAAGATGGCCACAAATGGAGGTGTTTGTACCTCGGCATAGGCTTTGCCCATAGTTTGCTCAACAAACTGAGCCATGGCATAGGTCATGCGATCTGGACGCAGAGCACGCACAATGCACAGCTTCTGGAGCGGAGTGCGATGCTTCCACTCGCCAGGGAACTGTTCGCGTTCTGGCGTGTCGCTGGACATGAATTTGCGCCAACGTTTCGTGTAGTTTTCCATATCCTTGTCGATGCCGTAGAAGTGTTCAACGAGTGCCAAGGATTTGATGCCGCCCCAGGCACTGCGACCCACAAAGTCAAGTGGGGAAAGAGTGTTGGGATCATGTGGATAGCGAAGCAGGAAGTCCGTTTCATCCTTGGCCACTTGCTCGGCAGCAATCATGATGCGCAGCGTTAGGTGTGAAGTGAAGGTTAGTTTGTCCGCCTCGAAAAGACCACGAAGAGTATAGCGATAGGTTTGCAGGGTGATGGAGTCCACGAGATGCAGCACACGCTTCTCGAAGTTCTTGCAGTCGGGAGCCACGGCAATAGCCTGGCGAAAGACATGCATAAAGGACTTCAGCGAGAATTTGTAAATCGGATTAATGCGGTTCAAATCCGTGAGCACAAAGTAGAGAATGGCAGCGCGTTTGGCAGCCGCACGATAAATATTGCGAGTCTCATCAATTTGCAGCGTTGTCAGATGCGCCTCTCGCACCTTGGATTCAATGTCGTCCACGGTGCGTTTGGTGTTCTCCAGATTCAAGACGAGAGCATGATCATCGAGCACGTTCTCGCCAGCAGAGGCCAATCTGGCCAGCAGTTCATCCTCTAAAGCTTTGAGTGAGATTTTAAACATATTTTGCTGCAGCGTGACTTCGGTTTTCATCTGCTCCAGATCCGGACGTTCGATTTTGACCACTTCCGCTAGCAGCTGCTCCTCGAGGCCATCCGGTGTGACGGTAAAGTTAATGAGCGTTGTCTGCGCCTGCATTTCCGGCTTGTAATGCGGATTGGCCAGTTTCGTGTGCAATATGAGACGGAAATTCGCATTGAACTCCATTTCCTTTTCGCCAATGCGGAGATAGCGTCCCTTTTTGATCAGGGCCCGACTGAGTAGCGGCTCCAACACCGTGTCCATCGTCTCCTCGATTTGTTCAATTAGCACGGTGTCGCCGCGCGAAATGGACTTTTCCAGTGCCTCGAGAAAGCCGCGTTGAGTGAGTCGCAGCACCACCAACGAGGCGCCGAAGCGACTCTTGATCCACTTAATCCCTTGACTGCACAAGAGATAAATGTTAAATGAGAGAGAGTACTGTATATTCATACCTCATCCCTTGCGTCCACTTACAGCTGCGGATCTATCATCAGAGGCCAGCGTGTTGAGTGCTGCAATATTGTCGCATTCTCCGTGGACATGCCATCCATGGGCAGACCCTCATTGTTCCAAGTGGCAATTTGCGCGTCATCCGACAGCAGCGTCAATGGGTCGACGCCCTCCGTGTGCGGTATGTGGGGCTGACAGAGTAGATTGGAGTGGAGTGGAATGGAATGGATAGGTGTGAAATGGAGAGTGAGTAGTAAAAGAGGGTGTCAAGTTAAGGTCAAGCGTATGACGTGTACTCACATCCATTCTGCGAAAACTCGGCAGCCACATCTTGTGCTGCAGCTCCTCGCGGTAGCGACGCGTGAAACAGCCCACGTACGACAGGAACGAGGAAATTAACAGTATATCACCGGGCAGAGTGCCAATCTTTGCCTGTAAACTGCAGACAACACCAAGAGAGAAGCAGGTTAAATCGAGATCCCAGCTGGAAGGGGGCGAGTATTAATCCCCTAGCCATGCTTAACGCTAGTAAATTTGCTTGTATAAATTACAAGTGCTGCAGGAAACTGAAGGTTGCCTGACGACGTGCAGCCATTGCATTTGAATAGACGGGAAATTGAAAAAATAATAAAGCTGACAAGAATACACAACGAGGGCAGCTCAACCTGTTAAGTATCATTTGATTTAAACAAAATTGATTGCATACTTTAAAGCGCACATTGAAATCCTTTTAGAGACATCCTAAAAGTATGCTGCAGATTTTTTGTCAATTTAAACCGCGACACACACAAAAAAGTTACAAGAGCTCAAAGCTGTTAAAGCTAAGAAAACTATTTATTGGACAAAGCACAAGGCAACTCTTTGAGGCTCCCTCGGCAGCTGTAGCTGCTGCTTCAACTTGCCGGAAAGTTTATCGACAACAACAAAAGCAAAAGCAAGAGCAACAGCAACATCTTGCTGCTTGAGCTTGGGCATCTCCGTTGTCTTTGCAATTGAGCCGTGTACTTAGTTGAACAAGTGGGTGTATAAATTATTAGAAATTGCTGGATGCCAGCAACTATTATTGAAATATCTGAGATGGACACGAAGAGGGCGGCTCGTAATTGAGCTGCAGTTAAGCTACGTGACAAGGGGCGAGGATAGATGGATGACGGGAAAAAGAAGAAGAACAAGTCTAACCTTTAGAATGGCTTAAATGATTTATGTTTAATGCCTAAACAAATTTAAATGCTTGTAATTGAATAACATAAAACTAAGCAAATACATGCCATAAATGTCTCAGTGTATGGTATTGTATAAAATAATTGTTTTTTAAGAAATATGCAGTTAAATGTTGGTAAAATACCTGTCAAGTGACACAAGAGCATTCCCATTCAAACACACACACACAAAATATATATCAAAAGCAGCTTCGCAATGCCAAAAAAAATAATAAACCATAAAACAACACAAGCTCCAATTCGGTTGTGTTTCTGTGTGTGTATGTGTGTGTACATATAAAGCCATAGTCAAATAGAAATTTATATGCAAGTCATAACGGTTCACGCACAGACACACACACACACACATACGTAAATGCAAACGCACATGTAAACACAACAGAGCTGCAACCATACAATATTTTCTACCAGTTTTTACAGCTGCTCTATTGTTGTTCCATATCACTCCTTCTCTCTTTCTCTCTCTGTCTCACTCTCTACTATACGCTTGTCGAGTGCAAATTATATTTTCATAAATATTTGAAAATGCTCTCGTAGGAGTAACGTTTTTCAATTTTGACATTGGGCCACAGCAAAGTCCTCGTATTTGACTGAGCTTCATGTTGCTCCTTTACCAGTGCATTGTAAGCATATTACTTTCCGAGTAGTTTGCTTGACGTATCCACTCTGCTTTGGGGACGAAGCCAGCTCAAGTAAGCTATGCTGTCTCTGAGATCCTTTCGACAGTTTTTATAATTCAATACGGTGCAGCACACACACATGCACACATAACGAGCAACTGGCATTTGCCTTCTGGCGATTGCAGCCAATTGTGTGCGGCCGATTGAATACGAGTACATTTTCTATATGTGTGAATTTTGCAGTTATTTTGATGCCAAAGAATTGCAACCTGAATACGGTGCATACATGCATACATATTCACATTCTAGCTTATCCTGTTTTAGTGCAATACTCTTTCACCTTGCACGCGCACTCAATTGAATTTCCATTGTAAATTCTGTGGAAAGCCCAAGCCACATGCATACATACATAGGCCATAGGCCAACGGCCATGGTCGAAAGGTGCTATTGACATTTATGTTCTATTTCTATTTGCATTTGATTAGATTTGGGTAAACGCATTCGAATACATAAATGTGTGTCGATTATGAGCAGATGACATTGTCACATAAATTTCAAAGCTCAATTCAATTTAGCACGTTTAACGTCACAGCCTGAAAGTATGCTATGAAAAACTTTAAAGTCCACAGCAACAAAGAGCAGCGCAAAATATAAATTATGTTGCATACTTTTCGGAGGTGATAAAAACTCAACTGATTTCAAAGGGTATACTAAAGTTGCACACAAAGTGGAATGCGTAAAGTTTTATTGAAATCAGCTTAGGGGATAACAATTTCTTGTTACTGACTCTCCACTTTGATTTAAGAGATTAAAATCAACTTGCACTTGGTAATGATTTAAGCTTTAGAGCAAAGTCTGTTGCAATGCATTGCACGGCATTGAAGATCACAATTGTAATTTAGGTCAAGCTAACACCTCTGGCTCGGACTACTCAGCATACTCAAATCCAATTAAAGCTTCAGTCAGCTGTGGAAATAATTTGGATCTATTTAATGGCTGCAGGCGAAGTTTAATCGAATTTACTCGAACTCTCGAGTGTTGCAAGTGCAAAGCTCATACGAAGTTGCCTGCGATGCAGCTTATTTACTGTTGTCACAATAAATGGCGGCCAGTTCATTGGCTGCGACAGTGCGCAATTTGTACAATTGGCAACAGCAGCAGCGATGAGGTGGCGTTGGCGGTGGTGACTGTTGAGATAGGGGAGTCACTTGCTGGGCGCACCAAATGAGAGCAAGTAAATAAAATTTACGGCCTTTTGTTGCTGCGGTGGCCCGCAAGTGTGCAAAATCGCAGTCACCATCGCCATCGTCGTCACAGTTCGTTCAACTGCGGGCTGAGAGAGCAGCAACAGCGGGAAAAGAGCGAGAAAAGCAATTAAAGCGATTGCGGGCACACACAAAATGTAAATTAAATTTAATAATTGATGGCACATAAATGGGACTACACTCCACACTCCACACTCACTCGAATCGACTCACAGTTACCTCTGCACTGACTCGCGCCAGCGTACATTCTCGTTGGCCAGCCCATTGACCAGGCGATGCGCCAGATCGATGGTAAAGGACGTCTTGTCCGCCTCGCGTTGGCACTTTTGCTTTTCGGCCACGGCATGCTCGAACTCCGCCTGTATTTCGGCCAGTTTGTCCTGCAGATGGTTGATTTTCGTCTTGAGATATTGCAGACGCTCTCGCGCTTCGAACAGCTCCTGCTGCGAGTCCTGTAGCGCCTGCTGTTTAGGGCCAACTATCAAGAAGACCTGGTGATAACGATGCAAATTGATGACCCAGGCGCAGAGGCCAGCTGCTGCCACGGATTTTTGCACGACCTTATCTGGATTGAACTCGGGATCCTAGAAGAGAAATGAATAAACATTAAACAAACTTAATTGTATCTTAAAATATTGTTGTCAATATTGTTAAATAAATAAAATATATAGCTTGAGGTTTAATTTAAATATTTATTTATTTTGAAATGTCTCTTCGATAAGTTATCTTTAATCATATTCGTTTAAGCTTACCTTGAGATATTCCTGCAACGTTTCGATTATGTTTGGATGTATGTTGTCCTTGTTATAGTTGACCAGATCGTTGAGAAACTGATCCACACGCACCATCATCAATTTGGCAGTCTTCCAGCTGCGATCCCGTGGTATTTTGCCATTCGTAGCGAGTAATACCATCACAGCGGCACAGACATTAATCACAGCCTTTGGTGGCGAGCCAAAGGACTTTAGTTCCGTGAGATTGTTTTTGTTGAGTGTGTTGAGTGCTGCCTGGGCGGCAACGAGTGCCGGCTCCGCCTGTCGCAAATCCTGTTCACAGAGTTTGGTTTTAATCGAAACATCCTCCTCTATGATGCGCACACGTTTCTCCTCCTCGGAGGCTGTAAAGCGTTCGCGTTTCACCTTTTCACTCTCGGCGCTAACAATTCCAATCAGCTTGTCGGCGGCCGCATTTTTGGCAGCCAGTTGTACCTCCTGGATGGCCAGTTGATGCTGTACAAAGAACGAGTGAAAACACAAAAAACAACGAAACAAAAAAAAACTTTCATCAAACACAAACTTCAACTTCAAGCTGGAATTGAAACTGAAACTGAATTTCGCAAGAACTTTAAAAACTTTTTGGGTGAGTTCGGTACGAAAATAATTAAAGCTCTGGCACGATGCCACAATATTGACATGCTGCAACTTTTTCCTCAACAAATTGCGGGCGCACACAACACACGTGAGTACACTTCGATGCCTTATTATATTGAGTGTCCTGGCAAATGAAATCGACGTCGCTGCCTCGCTGTCTATGGCTCGTTTTTTTTATAATACAAACGAATTCAATTAAATTCAATTAGTTTAAATAACATTTGGCATGCGTTCGCTTTGTTCGAGAGAGAAAGAGAACTTTTTGTTTAGCGCACAAAAGTATGCTACAAAATAAATGCGATTGCTTGCGCTTTGCTTGCTCCGCGTTGCGTATACGCGTCGTAACCGGAAACAGCACTTGCAATGCAAAGAGTGCGAGAGACATTCCACTCTTCACTCTCTCTCTCTCTCTCCCTTGGCGTCGTCGTGTCATTCAGCTTTGACTGGGCAAATGGGCAGCAGATTTGCTGTAACAACAATTCAATTAAGCGCACTAATTGAATGCCAGGCGCGTCGGTTCGAATAGCGCAGCGTCTATATAAAAAAAGAGAGTGTAAAGGTGTCTGTCTGTGTGTGTGTACTTCTATCTGTCACACACACATTGCACATAGATGCAGCGGGCATGCTGACTTTATAAAAGTGTTTGTGCTGCAATCCTTAGTTGTTAAGCGACACAGTCAAGTGACTCTTTTTCTGAGCAGAGTATACAATAGGCTTGTCTTTATCATTTACTCACCTTTAGGGTGTCCACCTGGCTGGCGCATTCTGCCAACTTTGCCATGCCGCTCTGCAAGCGGGAGATGCGCTGTGCGAACTCGCCGTTTTTGTCGACCAACAGTTTGCGGTAGAGGAAAATGTATTCGAGAAATGTTTTTGGTGTCGTGTAGTTGTAGCGTTTTTCATTCTGTAGATAAATTTTCGATATCTGATTCACGGTGCCATGGACGTAGGCCATAAAGCAGCCGATGGGCGGTATGAGCGGCGCCTGTGAATGAACGAATACGAACACGTTTCAGTTTTGTCTATCAACTGTATGTGTGTGTGTTTGGTGACACTTATAGTGCCCATTGTGACAGTTTAAAGTTGTAAATTGTGCATGCCGGGCATAATAAATAAAGTGCCCTACCTCCAGTATGTCGCTGATTTCGTTCAGAAATTTTTGCGACACCGATTCCAATGCACTTTTGGGCCACTCATGGAACCAGTCGATGGCCGTGCGACTGATGATCGCTGGAAACTTTCGTGCTCTTATGCGCAGCGTTTGTCCCACAGGCGAGAAACAGAGCACAACTTTGAGTAGACGTCGCACTTTTTCCACGAAGTAACGCCAACAGTTTTCCTTGGTATCTAGAGTGCCGCTTTGCTTCACTTCGTTTCGAATGCCGTTGATAATGGTGTCTAGCTGATCATCGTTGAAGAGCTCAGGTATTTCACCTGAAGCTAGCAAATCATTGATGAGCATCAGAATGGATTCGTCGGGCAGCTGAGCATCGGAAATGAGAAACACTGAGGCGACATTCTTGAGTCCCACTTTCATGTAGAGTGCGGCAATTTCGTCGCGCATATCGAGCAGACCAAAGCCACGTTTGATTTGGATTTGCGAGACGCTCAAGGAGGAAATAAAGGCAGCCAGGCGTGCCAAGGTCTGCTTGCCAGAGCCGCCAACTCCTATGAGCAAAGCATTGCCACGAGGACTCTCCAGAATGCGATTGATGCTGCAAAGGGAAAGTAAAAGATTCAACCAAACTATATTCATTAGAAGTCATCTTCACCCACCGACAAATGTGTATCATGGCGTCCTCAAACAACACCAGATTCATATAGCCCACTACGTCATTGTAGCTTGACTGCGCTTCAAGCAGCAGTTGATACAACGAATCCCAGCTCTTGAGGGGCATATACTTTTGATCCACCAACGATTGCGCAAAATGACTATAGATCAAGGGCTCTGCAAACACAAAGTCTTCATCAAAGTCCTCAAAATCCTTCTTGAAAATATCCCTAATAGAAGACTTGAATGATTTAATGTCATATTGATCGACCAGACGATCGTGATAAACTCGGTAAGCTTCGTGCACATAAAGTCGCATCAACTCGGCGGGTTTGCTGCAAACAGTTCCCCCGTAGCTGCCCCCACCTCCGCCTGCAGCCACCGGAGCACCCACGCTGTTCATGACACCCTGATAGATATTGGTGAGATCGCGCAGATTGAAGATGTAGTGAAACTTGATGGCGGTGGGCAGAAAAGCGTATTCCACACGTCGATGCAAGGCGATGCCAACTTGAACCAGCAGATTGCCAATGGAGCGTATTTCCTTGCTGAATCCTTGAGCAGGTTGATCCAGATGATTGTTCAGAATGCTGCTGTAGATGTAGTGCAGAGTCTCTTCGGCAGGTGGCGCCACAGAGAAGACGCAAAAGTGTCGCTGCAACCGCGGATCGATGGTGAAGGAACCAGCCGTGGGATTCATGCAGGCGGCGAACTGACAATGGCGAATGTCCTTTAATTGCAAACGCTGACGATCGTACCTGAAGGGGAGGTGAGTAGAAGAGGAAGAAAGGTGTGTGAAGTGACAACTTACCACTGCCTGTAGTCCATGAACTGTCGCATAATCGTGTGCGGTTGCACGGTGCCATAGGCATCCACCTCGGGCATGTTCAGGTCGTTGACAAAGTAGATGAGACGTCGCTTGGGTCCGCTGGGTGCGTAACAACGTCCCGACTTCTTCTCCAGCGGGCGGTCGAGCATCTTCTGGAATATCTCGGATGTGGTGTAGAAGTTAAAGTGTGTCGCCTGCACCGTGGTCAGCAATGGTGTCGACGACGATGACTTCCGACGCACAACGCTCACGTTGTCAGCGTTTGTCTGCTGCAGTTGTTGCTGTTGCTGCTGTTGGTGTTGCTGTTGCTGTTGCTGACTGTTGCTGCTGACAGCTGTCACTGCAATTTCAAGGAGCTCCTGTGCGCTGGCATATTTGTTGAAGAGCTCACGGAAGATGGCACCCTTGCCACAGCCAGAGCTGCCCACCAGCATGCAGGCAAGATTGCGGTCGATAAGCAGCTTGAGGAAGTAGGCCAGCCGTGTGGTCTCTGCAGTTGAAATGAGCACGTTCTGTGTAACCAAAGGCTTTGTTCACATGATTAGTTCATACACAACTTCCCCCAACAACCCCCTCCCCATTTGGTTCATTCCCATTCCTTCGAACTGGGTCAAGCACGCACCTGCAATGGCAGCTCAGCATCGATTTGACAGTCCAGCTGCTCTTGGGCTGCCAGCTCGGACCAGCGCTGGAACTTTAGTGTTTGCACATTAAGTTGATAGTCAAATACGGTGCCCTGGCTGGGCAACTTGACGTCCTTGAACTCCCCCGTCCACCATTTGTGCAGCTCGCGATGCCAATCGATGATTGCATCCTGATGCAATGCCGACCCAAAGCTCCAAAGTGTCACATACACAAAGATGGTCTCCAATGCCAGCTCGGCCGATTCGTGCGACAAATCCACATGATGCAAGCTATGCGAACTTGCCCCATGTTGTGATGCAGCTGCTGCCCCACGTGTCCCAGTGCCATCGTCCGTGCTTTGATCGGTGTCCAGCAGACACTCGAGCAGGTGACAGGTCATTTGTATCATGGCCATGTCCGTGATGGGTGTGATGCGTCGAAAGTCTCGCTGACGTTGCATCAGGCTGGGAAAATACTTTTCGAATAGCGTGGTCAATATGCCACGCTCGATCATGTTCACTCGGGATTCCAACCAAGAGGAGACATAGCTATGAAAGGACAGGCCAAGATATAGGCAGTAAAGGAGCAGAGAAGTGCAATTTAAACAAGTAAGAAAGTTACAGTCGAGTGTGCTCGACTGTGAGATACCTGCTACCCATTTTGAATAAAATATACCATAGACGGCTCAATATACCAGATTGTCAGCCAAAGCAACTAAGATCCCTAGTAAGTAGTCGTTTTTGCTCATACAAAAGTATTTCTTTAATAACTTCGACAATTTTTATCTGATCATAACCAGATTTTCAGGAATCACAAATACCATTGTTATTATTGTATATACAAAAATTCGTACGCCTCGCTTTAATATTATTCTTGTTATTATTGATTTGTGGGGGCGGAAGTGGGCGTGGCAAAAATTTGAAACAAACTTGATCTGAATGCAAACATAACAAATGCTGTCGAAAAAAAATTATAGCTCTATCTCTTGTAGTCTCTGAGATCCAGTATTTCATACGGACGGACGGACAGACGGACAGACACACAAACGGACAGACGGACATGGCTAGATCGTCTCGGCTGTTGATGCTGATCAAGAATATATATACTTTATAGGGTCGGAGATGCCTCCTTCTACCTGTTACATATAGTAAACATTTCTTATTCAATACATAAAAGAGACTATCACAAATTATCGAATTTATTGCGCTTTTAAATTGTTTGCGATGTGTGCTATTTCCATAGATAGTTTGTTTATTTGCTCTAAAGACAACCCTTCTGTTGATTATTGCTATTCAAATTTGTTGTATTTATTTGGCAAATAGTTTAAATAAATTAAAATAAATTTATAAGCTAAACCACAGCAATAAATGCATAAACAAAATGTTTTGTAAATATAAATAAACAAATAGATGTACAAGGGTTATTAAAGCAGTTGTAAATTGTTGTGTTTGCTTGATGACTAAAGTAAACAAAGAAAAACAACTAAGAGAAAAATACATAGAATATTGAATATATTTAATTGCCTTAAAATAAAGTCGAATTAGAAACGAGTTCGAAATGAAAACGAGAATTTTAATTAAATGACAATTTATGGGGTCAAAATTCAAAGGAAGAACATTTATTTGGTATAAAGGCAGTTTGTTTTATACTCACGGTGACCAGCCCAGATCCTGTGGATTAATGTACAAGATGCCCGCTCTGGAGACTGTTGCTGGCGTCGCCGCTTTGAGATGTCCCACCTCGAAGAGCAGACGCATCTCGCGCTTCAACGAGATGCGCTCATTACTGGCCAGCGTCAAGATCTTGTTGTCGTCCATCAGTGTGTTGAGACTCTCTATCCACATGGGATCAATATCACCGTCCAACACAATCCACTTGGGATTCCCAGGTGGCATATTTGCCTGCTCCCGCATAATAGAGGAGAATAGACCATCTTTCCACTCGCGTGTGGTGGGATTAACGATGCCAAAGAGCTCGTCGTTGGACAAGGCTTTCGGGTTGAGCACATGACACACTGGCTTCAGTTTCTGTATGCGATACGTTTCCCTCAGCGTCTGCCAGATCTTGGTCTTCCCAGTGCCCGCATCGCCTACAATAAACACCGAGTGTCGGACATCGAGCAGCTCTTGAAGTTGCACCACTTTCATGAGGAAACCCTCCTCGGGTTGGAGTTTGATTTCGTTGACGGCACGACGAATGGTTTTCTCGAACTCAAAGACACGCTTGCGCGGCACATCGAGGGCGGGAAAGAGGTCGCCAATGAGGCCCATAAATATGGGCACATCTTCGGTCACAATCTTGGGTATGTTAAAGTCACGCAGAGCGCGCATTAACACCTGATCCTCGGGGCGACTGTGGTCGTCGCGCTTCAGCGTGCCGGCGACAACGAGGACGGATTTGATGGCACGCAGGCCCCAGTCGTAGTGATCCTGCTTGGACAGGAGCTCCTTGCACAACGTGTAGAGTGTGATAAATTTGCGTGCCAGCAGACGAGCATCCTGGAAGCCCTCGGCCATTAACATAATCTCACAAATCAAAGCAAAGTCCGGCACAATCATGGCGCATGGGCGAAACAATGTTTTCAGGTTTTCCGGCAGCTCGGTGCGGCCGGCGTAGCCCGGATTCATGGTGATAAAAATGCCAACCGACGGCTCCAGCGAGATGCGCTCGCCCATAAAGATAAATTGGGTTTTATGCATCTGTAAACAGCAAACGGTGAACAGCAGCATCGCCAGTAGCAGCAGGACAGGTGCATGAGGCCACAGAAAAGTAATCAATGTGCAGCAGCATGAGCAGAAAGAAGAAATGGAAAGAAGGTGAAATCAATTTGCAAGCGACGTCGTAGTCGTCGTCGTCGCTGGTGGTCACACACCTTTATCGCCTCCTGTATGGTCTTCACCTGAACGGCAACCACGGACAGCACTTCCACACAGATGCGATTGAACTCGTCAAAGCAGCCCCATGCGCCGGTCTGGGCCAGCCCTTTGTAAATGTTGCCGCAAGATTTGTAGTCCATTTGCTCCGAGCAGTTGAAGACATAAACCATTACGCCCAGCGCCCGGCCCAGGTCCTTCGTTGTCTCCGTCTTGCCTGTTCCCGCCGGTCCGGCAGGTGCTCCGCCCATCACCAGATGCAGCGACTGTGTGTGCGCAGAGAGATGCAGTGAGTATGCAAATTGCAAACGCCATTTATTTTACACTAACGAGTTGTTTAATTTAAGTACAAGCCAAATTGCCATAAAATCAACAACAAATGCAACGAGCGAGGGGCAAATTAAAGTTCGACCAGCTTCCCGCTAATTGCCACGTAATATACCTGTAATTCCCAACCCTCGGATGATTTTTTTCATATTTATTTAACTTATCACAATATTTGCACACTTTTTGTTTGATTCTGTGGTGCATAAGTATCTATAAGTTCTGGGGGATTAAACATGGAAATCTGAATCAAACCATCATCAAATATGAAAATAAAATCAGTTCAAACATCGTTGTTGTTCGGGGATGTTCACGCAAAGAGCTTTTTACTGTGATTATGGGTAGCTAACAAAGTCAAAAAGAGAGATTTTTTCCATCCGTTCTCATTAAAGGCGCTTGACGGATAAAACTATGCGTATACGTAATATTTCCTATTTACGTGTATATTACGAATACTTAATCTTTTTCTTCTGTTTGACTTTTCTACAATCGTTTATATGGTGAAACTATGCGTATACGTTATATTTCTTATTTACGTGAGTATTACGTATACTTAATATTTTTCTCGTGGAAGACCTTTTTGCAATCGTTTATATTTCTTTTATACGATGTGCGTATGACGTATTACGCATACGCAATACTTATTGCACATCTGAGTAATGAATAAATAGTTGTTGCCATGAGTGCTCGTTAGATGGCGCTAGTGTATAATATTGTAGCCCTATTAAGCAAACCTGTTTTGTCTGCCTCTTTGAACTTGAACTTGAAATGAGATTTTCAGAATATGCAAATAATGGTAGAAACTATAAATTAGCAAAAAATTTGATCGATTACTTAAAATATACACTACAAAAATAACTAAATACAAATAAAGTCAAGCATTAACTTCTTAAAATTTAAATCATCTTTAAGTATTATTACAAAGGAGTAAAACATTACATTTTATTCATTTCCAAACTCACCTGTGTTAGCGTGATGTAGCAGCGATCCGTGAGTGGTGTGATGACTAGCCTGGATGTATTCCCCAAATACTCGTAGGCATAGCGAAACTCAGCATCACAAATGTTAGCAAAGCAATCTTCCTCGCCACCTTCGCCTCCGCTGGTTGTGGACAAGATTGTGCCGCAGCCACTGGAGCCGCTGCCAGACTGTTCATCATCCCAGCGATGACGCAGCTGACTCTGCCACTGAAACGCCAATGAGTTGTCCACTTTCGAGGCGATTATCTTGCCGATGACATCACGTGAATGCACATCGATCGTACAGATGGTCATAATCTTCTGTCGATCACCAGGCGAGAGTTCACCGAGCAGTAGATTGATCAAGGCATTCAGTTGAGTGATTTGACGCTTGTGCAGCTCCTTCATGGCACCTTCGTAGCCTTCTTCCATGCAAGCAAATGTGCGATTCACATCCGTTGTCCAGTGTATTTGACTGCAGCAGAGCGCCACCTGAGCTGGCCAATCGTAGAGCCAGAGATCTCGTGACTTTTCGCCAAAGGCGCGCAGAGCACGTCGAAAGAGTTCGTGGAGAGTGCTGCGCATCTGTTGGATGACAGCTCGCAGCCAGAGCTCCACTCTTCCACTGCAGTCGATGTAGGCGAGCTGCTCACGCTCCAAGTTGGCCACAAAGGCAACGTACTCATCGTTCTCCTTGGAGTGCATGCCCACAGCGTGTGTGGTATTTGTTTCATATTGCAATCTAAGTATCGAATCGAATAGCTTGATGAGATGGCGATCAATCACTTGAGGATTGTTGCCATTGGAGAGTATATCAAGCAGATCAGCAGCGGAGATAAAGTAGAAGCGAGGAAAAGCTAAACGTTTGGTTTCCAAATAATCATTTAAAGCCTTCTCACAGACTGCCAGACGTTGCTGGAGTTCGAGCAGCTGGCTGAGCACATCCTCGTGCTGCAGCACCACTTGCATCACAACTTTCACTTGGGTAACTCGCTCGAGTAGCTGTGTGAAATCCTCGTCGATGCGCTCGAAATTGGCTGCATCTTGTGGCAGTTGAGATCTGATGTCTGTGGAGCCAATGAAGATGCACTCGAGATAGATCCACTTGCGTTGCACCTCGAACCAATTGACAATCAGGGTATCAATGCCGCTGAGCACACGCTGCCAGTGACTCAGCTTATCGAGCAGATACTCGATGTGCTTGGACGTGGAGATGTTTTGCAGTTGCATTTGATTGTCGTCGAGCGTCTCAATCAGCTCTTCGGATACTTTAAGCAGACGAACTGTGGGACGACTTTGATGGGGTTCCAATTCGAATTCGAGATGCGCCCAAGTGGCTTTGATGTCATCCAGCACCTTAGTCACAGTCGCCTCCTTGATGGCACGATCCACAGTATTCTTGATGTCCTCCTCATGTTGCTGCAGCTGCAGTTTGAGCAGCTGAGCGAGCGTTGTGGATGTGTTGCATTTGTACGAAAGCTGAGAAGTCCATTGTGATGGAATTAATTGACATGCAAAATTGCCTGTCTAACTGTCTGTCTACGTCTACGTCTATTGCTTTTGCTTTGTTTGTTTCGTTATTAAATTTCACTAATTAATGTCATATTTCGAAAATGAAATTCAAATGCAGTCAGTCTGAAGTTCATTTGTCTTTGATTATTATTAGCTGTGTGTAAAAACTAATTAGAATTTCAACTCCAGCTTCCCAATTATCGAATTAACTACTTGAATGCTTTGCTAAGGCTTCTCTCACATTCATGCATTCATGTTGCAGCCTTAGCAAACGAATTTCCCCCCGTCTACTTTCCTATTGCACATATTAAAAGCATCGTCTTCTCAATAGTTTGTGGGTCGCTTCTCAACTATTTTGTGATGTGATTTAAACTTACAAGTTCTTCCACTTGATACTGTCCAATTAGCTGTAAGTAAAGCAGAGAGCAAAGCAGCGCAACAGAAGTTGGCCAAAAGAGAATTGTTAATAGCCGCCACAGTTAGTGAAACTTGCACATAGTTTTAATAGAATCAGCGCAGCATTAATAAGTATATCATTTATGACTTAGTGACTCAGGGAAGATCATGGTCAGCAGCAGCCAATAAAGAAAGTTTACGCTTTTGGCTTGACAACTTCAGGAAGTAATTGAAACTAAATAAAAATGTATTTAAAGGCATTAAATTTGTCCTTAGTTAATGATTTAAAGAACCGGAATTTGTAAGTGCTGCTGAAATTTACAGAGTTAAATTCAATAAATGTATATAAAAAAGGGATGTCAAATAAACAATCAGAATCGATAGTCAAAAGACGGACATTAAGTTACATATAAGAATATTGCTTGTGATAAGAAGTAAATACATAAAATGATAATAAGAGAAAGTGATAAAATTGAAGATAATTTTTAAATATCGTCCAAATATAATGAGAGTTTAAGGTATACTATATTGATATTGTATATCAAGAGAATGTCCAAAGCGAATTCAATCTTATTACTAAACAGTCTAAGGTGCCAATAAAATATCTGACAATAATGCAATTGAAAATATCAAGGGATATATTAAGAGAATATATACGAATTCAAGACGTAAGAACTAAATAAAATATCTGCCAAAAATGCAGATGAAAGTGTAGTTAACTGTTGCAGACAGATAGATGGTCGAGGAGTACAAAAATAGATAACATATCGCTGTTGTCGCTTGTTGTGCGTCACGTACAAACACAAGAGTCTATTATACCTTTATCAAGAGGTGATTAAAGGGCAACAGCAAACTGTAAGCAGAAGCTGTTAATGCGATTGCCAAACATGCGAGATTGCGAGGCACACAAAGCAATCAATATCAGTGCACAGACTGAGGGCAATGTCGATGTCGATGCCTGCTGATGTTGATGTCGATGTGGATGTCGATGGCAATGGCGATTCTACTAAACGCTGCTGTCGAGCTCAATGATATGGAATGGCCATGTTTGATGGCCATGTTGTGGATACGGATGCGGGCTGTTTGTTATACCACATCCTTCCCTCTTCCCCCTCTCTCTTTCCACTTTCCACTCTGTGGTATGGCACACATCATTTGCTGCAATTCGTCGTGTTTTGCTGTTGGTGTTGCTTACCTTTGACAGCTGCATGAGCTCCAGCCAATGTCGTTCGGTAATTGCCGGATTCTGAAGCTCGGTAACAGCGCGCAGCGAGGCAACCAGCTCACGCAGCACGGCCACAATGTAAACATAGGGAGCCCAGTCCCTGATGCATTTGTCTAGCGTGCGCAAATCCCGCGTGAACTTCTTGCACTCGTGCTCCATGTCATCGGTATCGATGCGCAGCCAAGGTGTCGTATGCCAGTCGACAATGCACGATTCGATGACGCGCACAAAGTCCCACAGTTGCTGTTGTGAAATGTGAAAGCAAAAGCAGAAGAAGCAGTAAGAGAAGCAGCTGCAAAAGCTGTCATATGCTTCAACATATGAACGCACACACACTCGCACACACACACTCACCTTAACACGTCTAAGCTCCGTCCGGCAGTGCAGCAGTTTGGCCGTGTCGGGCTCGGGAATGTCGAGCAGACGGGCCCAGCGGGCATAGCGGCGCTGCTGGCTGCCAAAGCGATGGAGTCGCACGTACACCTCGTCGCAGATATCGTAAACCTGTGGACACGGCACACGAAAGAACTGCCGGGGTAGAGAAATGGGTACAAAAAAATGGGTAAGAATGCTGATGTTGAGTGTGACAGACCGAGGGAATACGCGGTAAATTCAATTGTACAGCATAATAATAATACAATTTTATGTTAGTTACTTATTATAGTTATTATTAAGTAAATTATATTTTTGAAAATAAATTCCTAGGCTTAGAATTAGGCTTAATTTTTGCCCGAGAGTTCGAACAGATACTAATCAGCATTAAATGTCAACTTCAAATATACTTTTGTTTATAATGACATCTCAACAAGTTTCTTATGATAAAATAATAGAATAATGTATAATAATAGTCAAGAATATTAATGAATATCAATCTATCTATCAATCTATTACAACTGTCTAATATCAATAAGTCTTCTTTTTATACACTGCAATCGCTTTCAATATATCTAAATTAAAATAAAGTGTTTGTATAGTTGCTGAATATATGCAATATTCTAGAATATATAATACATTTTATGAATTCATAGGCAACATACAACTTTGCCTACGACCTAAGTGTTTAGAAATGAAAAATACTATTATAAACAGAACTTTGTGACAACAGTCATAAGATACCAATCGGATTTAAATCTGGCGACTGTGCTGGCCATGAAAAAGAATACGAAGGAAACAGAAGAACAGAATAAATCTAACGGTGTTTTTATTTGATTCTTATCTCTATGTTCTATTTTACAAAAACAATATGCAAGCAATTAATTAATAAAATGGAGTATTAAGTTTCTTATTAAGTTTTGGCGCACTGCTATTTTCATGTTCACGGCTGTATGTAGTTTACTTTGTATTGAATTCTTAAAAGATTTTAGAATGCGCAGGGAAGCTTTACAAATTCTCGAAGAATTGAAAGTTATGTACAACTTGAAGAAGTAAAATCACCAAGTATTACAGCTCTAGCTGGCTTAGTCTTTGAGATAAACGCGTAGATACAAACGGATGGACAGACAGACGGATAGGCGAATCATAGGCGAAAATATAGATGCTTATTCTTAATGTTAGTCATGGATATTTCCTATATTTACTTGTACATACAAGCTTCCCACTAAATGGTTATACCCCCCTTAAAGTTAAGTCACCACGTGGTATGCGTGTTTTTTTTTTTGGGGGTACTCACTGACATTTGCTGGAACTGCTTGGCATAGTGTTGCACGTGGCACGTGTGCAGGCCAATGAGCGCAGTAACGCGCTGCTGTTGATAGTAACGCGTGTCCTGAAGTGCCTCCTGCTTGGCCAGCGCCTGCAACTTGAGCTGTTGCCAGTGCAGCGGCAGTTGCTCAATGTTGCGCAGCAGCTGCGCCTCAAATTCCACATTGTAGGTCTTCAGCAGTGCCATAATGTCCTTCAGCGGCTTGAAGACATTGTCCGCATACGGTTCGCGCTGTCGGATCTCCGACATGACAGCGAGCACGCGCAGCAACGCCTCAAAGTTTTGGCGTGCGATAAACAGCTGCAGCGTCTCTTGGCTATTCGCTATGAATGTGTTCAGCTCCTGCCAGGCAAAAAAAAAAAAGAGAGGTTGAAGTTTGTTACTTTTTTTTTTGTTGCATTTTGTTGCGTGGCATTTTAGCCTGGCTCACCTTAAGCGTCTGTTGCACATAACGTAAGAGCCATTGCTTGTAGAGGTGCGACCATTTGCACACCAGATTAAGCAGGCCATGCTTGAGGGGTCTCAGATCCAAAGCCAGCCAGCCATGGATGCAGTGTCGACTCTCGCACTGGTCGATGGCATCGTGCAGTTCATTGTAGCGTTCAATCTGAGAGAGAGAGAGAAATACGTTTGCCGTTGACAACTTCATTTGCCTTTGGACTTTTGCACAAATTTATTTGCTAATTTACGAGTGTGTTTGTGTGTGTGTGGTTGAGCATTTACTGCTATGCAAGGCGTTTATTAAGCGCACCAGCTGCGCCAGAGGCGTCTCTCAATGGCCGCTCATAAATAAAGTGCCGTCCAGTGATTTGGCCTTTGCCCTTTTTTTTGTTGCCCAAAGGAGCATAACACACACACATGCCAGCTGCTAAACATATTTAATTTGATTTCAAGCATTTTTGCATTTACACTTTAATAAGCTTGGACCACAAAATTAAACATATTAAATATGCATGAGCTAGAATGCCCAAAATCATTTCGATTGCAAATTTAATTTTGCATATGCACTGACAACAAAAATTGACTGCAAACTGATGGGCACTTTGAGCACTTTGTATGCTGGTAATCAATCTCTGTCCGTCTGTCCAACTGTCTGTCTGTCTGTTTCTCTGTTGAATGCAATTAATATGCTTTCAGCTTTCAGATTTGGGCTGCAGTCAACTCATAAATGGCTTCAATTCATTCAGTTAAATATCAAATTTAGTCTTGCACTCAAATTGCAAATTTTCCATTGTGGACAGAACATTCAAGTGTCGTTGTGTGGAAATTCTCGACGTTTTTGGTTAAGCTTTCTCTCATTTTATTTCCTGACCATGATTTGTTGTCGTATCTAGTTCTGTGTCTTTGTGTTATTTATTGCATACTTTTCGGGGCGCTTGATAATTGTTTAAAGAAAATATTACGCATACGCCAGCGAATTTGCCTTTGCCTTAGCCTTAGCCTTAGCTGGTTGTGAGTAAGTTCTTGGCATAAGTCAGAGACGCCATGTGGTTAAGCAGCCAGATTTTGGCTCAATGCTGGTCGACGCTCTCTTTCTTTTTGGCCGATTCGGCCACACATTTGACCCTAAATGGTCGACATTTATCAAGCGTTATTGGTCTCAGGGGCTACACAACGTAAATTGTGTGGTTGCCAATTGAGTGACCCGGCGAGCCACTCGGTCACTTCTGGCTGTCTAAATGTCTGTCTCTCTGTCTGTCTGTCTGAGTGTCTGTGTGCGTGGGCGAACATCAGCACAAGCTGCTGCTAACATATTGTGTGTGTTGTGTATTACCTCCTTTTTGAAGGTCTCCATGATGGCATAGCCACTGCCGCTGATGTGGGTCGTCTGTTCGCGGGCCGTTTGCATGCAGCTGGCAAGAACGTCACGACTCTGCTGGGTCCAAAGGAACTCATAGGCGTGGAATTTGGCAGCATAATTCAACGCCGCCTGCACCGTGTGCGCCAAAGCGTCGCATATTGCGGCGCGTAACATTTCCAACTCATCAACTGAAGAGGGAGTAGAAAGAAGAGGCAGAGGAGGAAGAAGAGGGAGAGATTGTGAGGTGTCTGTTAAGGAGGAATGCAGCGAGCTCACCTTGCATGGAACTGGCACAAGCTGCTGCCTCTGTCTTTGACTCTGTCTTGGCCATGGTTGCTGCTTGAATGGTGCTCAACTTGAACTGCTGCTCATCCCCCTGTTCATCCGTTAACTTCTCCTGCTCCTGTTCATCCTCTTCTTTTTCTTCTTCTTCGTCGTCGGAGTGCGCATTGTCAGACACAATTCTTGGCATGCAGTCGCATGTCTGTTTTATATCCAGCAACAGCTGCTCGACAATTTGTTGAAAATTATTTTCAACACTTGCATCAAAGGCAGGCGAAAAACGTATTTCCGTTTCCGTCAGCTCCAATTTCACTTCGAATAGCGGTGCATCGTTTGTTGTTCCCATCGCTGCTGTTGTTGCTGTTGTCGTTGTTGTTGGTGGTATTATTGTCGCTGTCGCTTGTGGCGTCGTGATTTGTTGTAGCAGCAACAAGACCTTGCCTGAAGTTCCTGTCGCAGTTGTAGTTGAAGTCGCAGTCGCATTTGCTGTTGTTGTTGTTGTTGTGCCTGTCATTTCCTTGTGCAAATACTCTAAACTGAATTACACGGCGTATGAGTAATGTGAAAATTAAATTTAGTGCCTGAGTTTGTTTTGTGCGCTTATTTCGTTTGCTGCTGCTTTGCTGTTGCTTTGCTGCTGTCGTTGCTGCTGCTGCTGCTGCTGACGACTCTGCATGCAATCACGAAGTGCCGTTAAGTGAAACATGCAATTGACGCATGAATGCGCTGCCTGCAGCAACGAGTTGTTGCTGTTGCTGTTGTTGTTGCTATTGCTGTCTTTACTGCGGTTGCTGCTTTTACTGCATATATATATAGTACACTATATAGTATAATATTGTAGGTGTAGATGGTGTCTGTCTGTCAGCCTTGTGGTTGCGGGTGAGTTATAAATTCGTGTTCATTTACTTGATTAGTTTTGATGAGACATGAAAGGCGCTGCCAGCGTGCCAAAATGTAATGAACTTGTTATTGCTGTTTGCTATGTGATGATGATGGTAGTGGTTGGTGTTGCAAAGTGGGTGGCGGATGGCGGGTGGCGGAAGGCAAAGTGCACTGTGCTTTTGACTAATGTTTAAGGCCTGAACCTGATCCTCATTGCCAGTCGCACTTCACGGTAAATCAACTCATCAACGTTGGCCAAATATTTGTTATACTGCCGCCGCTGCTCATCCGGAAATTCGCGCACAAACTTTTCAAGTGAATGTTCAACACAATAAGACACTGGTCAACAACAATCATAATAATAATAATAACAATAAGAGTAAGAAGTGAACTCACCTCCTGGACGCTGAGGTCACGGGAATAGAGCTGAAACTGCTGCGTCTCATAGTTGAAGAATAAACAAAAGTTGGCAATCAGCAGGCGATTTAACAGCATTCGCGTCTCATCGCATTGCAGCAGTCGGAGTCGAACACGGTCCTGCTGATGCCGCAAATCGAGCAGATTGCGGCCGTAG
Source organism: Drosophila nasuta (assembly GCF_023558535.2). NCBI lineage: Eukaryota > Metazoa > Arthropoda > Insecta > Diptera > Drosophilidae > Drosophila > Drosophila nasuta. The sequence goes on from NC_083456.1 coordinate 30,436,847, forward strand.
AGACTGCGCTGATGCAGCGGCTCTCGGCTCCAGCGATGCATGCTGGCCAATATGGCATCCAGATTGCTGTGCGACTGCTGCAGGCGCCCAAACAGACCGCGTGCCTTCTCGTAGATGCTCTCAATAAGAGGCTCATCTAAGCGTGGTGAAAACAGAGGGAGAAGGATAGAGGAAGAGGGGGAACGGGAGAGAGAAAGTATGTTAGTTGTATTACACCGTAAGAAAAACTTAGTTTTTTAAGACAAGAATTTGTACTTAATCAAGAAAAGTTTTTATAGGAAGTCTTTTCAATCTTGACACAGAAATTTATATAGTAATATAAAATACTAAAAGTGATGCACATAAATTCAGTATATACAATATATTAGTTTTGCTGTAACAAAAAAAAATCTAACTTAAAACATTTCGGTCTTGATTTAAAATATTGCTTTAGTAGTGAACATTTTTTTGGTATTATATCAATATACTAAAGGCTATATTTGGTATATTTTCTGGCATAGTTTGTAGATCCGGTATATTTTAAATGTATTACCATGTCAATATACCTAAGGCTGTGTTTAGTATATTTTCTGGAATGTTTTGTAGTTATGGTATATTTTAAATGTGGTACTATAGCAATATACCAAACACAATATGTGGTATAATTTGTAATTATAATATAATTTGAATGTGGTACAATATCAATATATACTAAAGACTGTATTTTCTATACTGATTTAGAGCAAAATTAAAAATATACCAAAGACTATATTTGGTATATTTTGTAATTATGGTATATTTTGAATATCAATATATACCAAAGACTGTATTTTCTATACTGATATAATACCAAAATTTAAAATATACCACAGATTGCATAATATACCATATTGTCAATATACCAAATATAGCCTTAAGTATATTTTTCAGTATTTTATGGTACTGAAAGTGGGTAGTGGCTATCTCGAGTGTAGCTTCTACTTGTTTTTTTTTTTGTTTTTATATAAATTATTATTTTTAATTATACAACATCTTTTATCTAAGTGCATGAAATGAAAAATCTGCCTTCTTTGCTTACCATAGCTAGACCAGCTGAGCTGTACACAAGCCTTGGCTACTTGGGCATCAATCGTGGCCAGCTCGCCAGCTATTAGCTGCAGCTCCGCCTCAGCGCACTGCCCCGCTCTGATGCCGTTGTAGAACTCATCAATCTTGATGAGACGAATGCGACGCTGCCAATACACATCGCGTTGCAGATACAGCGAGAGCAGAGCGTCGGGCATTTGAAAGAGCTGCGACGACAGACTGCCAGCTGCCTGCAAAGCCAGCAGATACTTTGTCTCCTTGAGGAGAGTGAACAAGGCCTGGGCGAAATTGGGTTGCAATTCCTGAGCAGCTGCATCTGGTTGGATCAACACTGGCTCTGCCAAGCCTTGTGCTATCAGCCGTTCGATGTCCTGTTGCCAGTTGTGCCAGATTTTCAGCTGTAGATTGCACAATTTGGTGGTCAAAATGTTGCGGCGACTGCACAAAGCATCCCATTGCACGGGCAACGCAATCAGCTCCGATTTCTGCCCCAAACTAAGAAAACAAAGGGAAGAGTGCTTGAGCAAACTCATAGAGCATAGAGACTGCTTACAGTGTCTGTATGAGTTCGGTGAGTTCCTTTGCGCCCAACTCATCGCAGCGATGCAAATGCTGCTCCAGCCACATCATGGCACCCGCCACAGGAGGAAAGTTCCAGGCCAAGGGAAGCGCAGTGAGTCCGAGTAGCTGATAGTTTAGTAAAACATCTGCCACGCTGCTTTCGAGCTGCTGCAACTCCGCATCGTAGATGCCCAGCATGTGGGGAAGAAGACGCACCAGCTCCAGTTGCACCACACTGCGCTGCAGCAGGCAGCCAAACATCTGCGTCAGCTTAAGCAGCTGCATCCAGCTGTGGCACTGCTCAAAGGCTTGCAGCAGAACGGTGGCCAGCTTTTGTTCCAGCAGCTGCATGCGACCGAAGAAGATGGCTTGCTCCCGCTTAAAGCATTTCCATTTGTGCGCCGCTGGTGCCGTGAGATCAATGTCCACGTCGGTCCACTGCTCGAACAGCAGCTTGAACTCGTTGAAGATCTGGGGGAGGAAGGTGACTAAATATGCGTTCTAAAATATCTAATATACAAAATATTCGAATTATTTAGGAATAAATAAATAGATCTACCACTGCAAGTTACTTCTTGAGTAACCTAAAATGTTTTATCATAAGAGACCAACAAGTGTTATTTAGAAGCAAGAGTCACATATTTTGGTACATATGAAGATTATAAAAATACAATATTTACGATTCCCGAGAATTTGGCTACGATCCGATAAACGATTGCGATTATTAAATAAATTCTTTTTATGGAAAAAATAAAGTCTTAAGACTGAAAATTTAGTATATTTTGTACTATATGGTATATTTTTAATATAGCTTGCATATAGTTTGAATATCGATATACTAAATGAACCCTTCGGTATATTTCAGTATTTTTGATATTCAGTTTGGTATGATGATAAAATATGATATTTTTGGTATATCAACTCGATATATTTTTTAAAGACGGTATTTTTGGTATATTAATTTAGTATAATTTGAAAATATGGTATTTTTGGTGTATCAAGTTGGTATATTTTCAAAATATAAAAATGGGTATCGGGTATCTCACTGTCGAACACACTCGACTATAGCTTCCTTACTTGTTGTAAGTTTATATAAATATTATTGACTTAGTGTCAGACAGGTCAACAAACACGTTTTGCTTGAACGAACTATTAAAGTGCTATAAAATGACTTCTTTTGTATGCTAACTTAACAGTTGCTTATCATTTTGTGCTACTTAAAACTAAAGAGTATTTCAGCAACCAATTTATTCATAGAATTACCTGTCTGATGCGTTCGGTTAGCAGCTTGCCACGCAGTCCCCCAATTTCGAGCTTCTCCAGTTGCTGGAACTGCACGGCTGCCTCGAAGACGTGACGCAGTTCGGAGAGCTGCAGCAGGAAGCCGTCGAGTGTTTGGCCAAACACCTGTTCGTTTGAGAAGCGCCACAGCTGCGGCTGTTCATCGATTGGCGGCGGCGAGGCAGCTGCCGAAGTGGAGGCAACGGGCAGAGCGGGCAACAGAACTTGGCTGCTGCCATAGCGTTCCTTGTAGTCGAGTGTGCGCTGTCTAAGCCCAGCCAAGAAGTAGTCAAAGTCAGGAAGTAGCAAGTCGGTTTTTTTTCCCGGGCTTACCTAAAAAACTCCAGCACCTCGCCGGTTTTATTGATCCGTTGCAGTCCTTCGTCCGCATCGCCCTGAAAGAGCAGCGGGAATTCCAAGTCCTCGGCGGCACGATGCACGAGCATGTTGCAGATGCAACGCAGCAGCACGCTCATCCGTTGACTGCTGCGATAGAAGCGCGCATTGCTCCAGATCAAGTGCAGCACATGCACCATGGGAGCAATCAGCTCCTGGCTGTTGCTGAACTGCACCGAATTGAAGGCGGCCGTTTGACGCAGCAACGGTTGCAGCCACAGCGAGACATCCTTTGCCTCCAGCCATGCGGTGAGCAGCTGGCGAAAGGCCTTGGCATATGGCTCATAGTAGACGGACTCAATCCGCTCCAGAATGTGAGCGAGTGTCTTGTGCATTGGCTCCCGCAGCTGCTCGTAGATGTTCTGCAGATTGAGTTTGCGATTCGTCCAGAAGGCAATCTCCTGCGGCGGCAGAGTCACTTGACTCAAATGCTTCGTATTCGACATGGTTGCAGTTGCTGTTGCTCCACTTGCAACTGTGGCAGCTGCAGCTGAGCTGCCACTCAGGCCAACCGATTCGGAATGTTCCATGACAATGTCATGCATTTGGGTTGTCCAATTGATGAACATCTCCTCGAGCAGATTGCGAAACTTGGGATCCAATGCTGCCCTTAGATTCCTATCATCATTCAATAATAATTAAAAATTTTCTTCGTCTTCTCATTCATTCTCTCTCTCTTTCTTTTTTGTTGCAATCCTTTCAATTCCATTTAACGCAACTTCTGCGCAAGTGAATGCAACTTTTTTTTATTCATTTTTTAATTTTGTTTTTGAAATAAGTGCAAAAAATGTGCATTTATTGACCTAATTCTTGAAACATTTGCACTTGGCTTACCCTACACTTGCCCTCTCGCTCTCCCTCTCCCTCTCTCTCTCTCCCTTTCTGCACAAGTGCGCTCTTTCTATCACTCTGTTTCTTTTTCTTTTCATACCCTATAAGCAAGGGTTTGTAACATAGACTAAAGGTGGCATTGATAAACTTAATCAGAGAGAATATTTTCTAATAAAATTGTATTTAATATATATGCTAAATTTGGAGTAAGGCCATAGCAGCCAATACTCTCTTTTCTGTGAAATAAATTTAGTATTTAATACTAGATTTAGTATACTAAAAAAATTTATAGTATTTGCTAAGTATTTTCTTTTCACTCGGAATAATTCTTTTATATTTAATTGCAAATATTATCTGAGGTTTGTTCATTTACTAAATCGAATACTGAAATTTAATGTTAATTTTCATAGACTTTAATAACTTTGTTTTAAGAAGCATATTTAAAGAGTATCTTCTAGTCAATCAATTCTAAATGACAACATACTTTCCCTAGCTTCAGCTGCTGCTCTGCGCTTGCTGTCTAAAATATTGGGTAGAAAATTGACCCCAATTTATTTGATTTAATGACTTATTTCCATTATGGGCATTTGCTGCTTTTCTATTTTCTGCCATTTTTATTGAAGTTGCAACAGCAACAGCAGCAGCAGCAGTTGCCACAAAACTGTGTGATGCAATGCCATTTTAAGCTTATTTCTATGCAATTCTTTTCGATGTGTTATTGATGCGGCATTTAGCTTTGCCAATTAGTCGAGAGTTCAGAGTCTTCATTGCCATTTAATTAAACCTAAATGGTAAATGTCGAATAGCAATCGAATATTTGCCATACAGATAGAAAGATATTTGAATGGGCTGCAAATATTTTGTAATTGTTATGAAAAATACATAATAAATTTAAGTTCAACTTGAAGAACTTGCTAACAATTTCCGTACATAAACAAAAGCGAACACAACGCTGGCGGCGTTGACACGGCAAGAGCCCTTGAGACAATGGACTTAATGGAGGATGTTTAAGGGAATGGGAAAGGGAAAGTGCGGTGGAGGAATGTAGAGACAATGAAGGAAAGTTATGTCTGAGTTTGGACTTACCCCTGGTCGACTTGAGCGGCGACTGCTTCGACGATTGTTGGCGAAACTAATAACGATAAAATTGTGCGATTGTTGGTCTTGCCCTTAATCTGCGGGGATAACAATAAAGTATAAATAGCGCTTATAGACACATGAAAACTTTGCCCAATTAAGCGATGCTGCTCTCTCTCTATCTCTTTCTCACTCTGCAGTGCAGTCGATTGGATTAATGTGCTGCGAGATAAGAGTACTAACCTCAGTGAGGGTGTTGCGCACTTCCTTGACGCGACTCGCCAGATCCTTGCGCACAGGCGTTGGCCAATTGCCCTGGGCCTGTTCCAACAGCGGCTGCAGCACCTCGTCGAAGAGCAGCGACATTGTTTCGATTTTACTGTGCACCGGGAAGTCGCCATACAGCACCGAGCTCTGAAAGTTGTCGGCCGTCAGTGGCACGGCCAAATTGTGGCGTATGAAGTACGCACACTTGCCACGCGGGACCCCATCCAGAGTGGTAAAGCTCGAGGAGGCTGGAGGCATTGGCACCAGCAAAGCGCCGCCCGTCGATGTTGCCGCCGCCACCACAGCAGCTGTTGCCGTAATGGGCGAGGCACCGGAGTCGTGGACAGCCGTCGAGGCGCGGGAGGCAGCCGAGTTGTTGCCTTGCAACATATAGTTGCAATACAAGTCGCTCACACAGCTGCGTGGCACCAGCTCGCTGCCCGAGCTGAGAGTCATGACCAACACTCGACTCCGTCCATGAAGCCAGTCCAGCACAATGTGCTGCAGAAATAATGAGTGTACTAATGTTAGAGAGTGTGTGTGTGGGGGGAGGGAAGAGAGTGTGTGTAGAGACTCACCCGGAACTCATCGTTGGCCATCATTTTGGACCATTTGTCGGGTTTGAGGCGCATCGTGGTCGTTGTGTAGTTGGCCACGCGCTCCAACCGCGAATCACTGTAGTCGCGATGTGCGCTCGGATGGCTGCTAACAGGCATTGCCTCCTCATCACTGCTGGCCAATGCGGCCGCATCAGATACGGACATCGCAGAGTAGACAAGAGTACAGAGTTGAGAGTAGCAAAAATGCAGCCACAAAGCAAACGAATCAATTAATGGCTGGGAAATCAAAAGCTCAACTCCGCGCTATGATGATTCTGACCCGCAGTCGGCTGTCGGCAGCTGGCGTATGGCGTCTAATGCCAGAGACCTGGCTGGTCTGGGCATGCACCACTTGCAGCAAATTGCCAGCACCAACCGCAGCCCAGAGCGAACGGAACACACAGAGCAAACACACATATCGATCAAACTTTAATTCGCATCCAGCGCATACAACTTTAAAGTGTGTGAATTCTCTCGCCCTGCTGCCGAGCTCCACTTTCTAATGCAATGGGCAAAGCAGGAAAAAAGAGGAAAAAAAAAGTTTAATGACAGGCAGCGTTAAACCAACGCTCCACTTCGTTGCGACTTTAATTGCAGCTGCAGTTGAACTCGGCTCGAAACTAAGCGAAATGCAATTTCCGTTTTGCCAGTCAGCTCAACAACTTGCAACATCACCAACATCAACGCGATTGACATGGAGAGGAAGAGAGAGACAGAGAGAGGTTAGGTCATTTGTTTTTGCCATAAATCTGTGGGTGTGGGATTTTTGGGCAGCTCATCAACAGTGCGTATGTGTAATATTTAATGCCAGCAACTAAAATGCAAAAGAAATGCGCATGTAATGCGCCTTCAACTGCCAACTGCCAGCAATGACCACTCCATAAACTCACACTCACACACACACACACATCAGTGCTTGCATTAAGTGTTGTGTTATTGCTGTTGTCAGCAGCAACAGCAGCAAGTGCATTTTATGTAGCACACACAGAGCAGAGCAGAGCAGACTTTATGCCAGTCGGAGCCCAGAGCCTTACGCTTGGCCACGCTCCAAAGCCAAAGCCAAAGCCAACCCACACGGAGTAAGTGACTGAGTGACTGACTGACATGTGTCAAGTAACAGCAGCAACAGCAACAGCACCCACAGCAGCTGCAGTGAGTGTTGCCAGCATGCTTAAAATGCTACGCAATTACCACAAGTACACATAGAAAACAAGTTGTGCTGCGCTTTGTTGGTTGGACTCTGCTCAGCTACTGAATGCCCTGCAGTCCAGCCTCGGCTTACATTTTATGCCAGCTACTCAGCTGCAATTGAAGTGGAGCTAAAAGCGAAAGGGATTTCCGCAAAGTCGATGAGCCTCCGAGCGATGTTTTATGGCCTAGTACAGGGTATGAGAAGTGTGTATATGATGATGTTGATGAGGACAGGCCGACAACGCAGCAACGTAGAAGCAACTTTGATGCTCAAACTCCACTTTTAAATATCAGCGTCACATCAAAACCAAGCGTCATGGCAGCTCGCTGTGGCGGTGGCTGTTGGCTCTGCTGTTGCTGTTGCTGCTGCTGTGGTTGCTTTTTGTGCCGCCCCTCGGGATAAATGCATTGCCCTCATTTTGCAGTGCGCGGCAGCCACAACTGTTGCGGTATTTGTGGCGCAACTACATAACTAGCAGAGAGATGTGAGAGGGGGAAGGACAAAAAAGAAGAAGAACTACTACTGAGTACCATTAATGAATTTGCTCAAATTGTTTGCACTCCAGCTTTAAATTCAGTTACCTATGTTACTAGCATTTAAATAATCATTTTAAATATTTTAACTGATTATGCGGCATTTGTTGTTGTTGTTGTGCGCAAGTGCTGGCTGACATAAGAACGCAGCAAAATATGTGCATAAATAGTGACCAAGGTCCAAGGCGCACATTAAATGAAAAGCAGGCCACAAACAGACAGACAGAGAGAGAGAGAGAAAAAGTGAAAGAGCGCTAAAGCCCCAAGAAAAATAAACGCCAAATTGATTTTAAAAGCAGTTTCTTGATGGCCCCAGCTCCACTTCAAATTAAGTATATCTCCTCACTAAGAGCCTGGCCACTGAGCCATGAAAAATGAAAAACTGGAAAATGCTTTTACTACTGCAGAAGCGCGTTCGCCTGTCGCATACGTATTTGGATGTCCTTTTCTTTCTCCTTTTCATTATACCCGCTACCCATAGGGTAGAAGGGTATTATAACTTTGTGCCGGCAGGAAATGTATGTAACAGGTAGAAGGAGGCATCTCCTACCCGATCAAGTATATATATTCTTGATCAGCGTCAAAAGCCGAGACGATCTAGCCATGTCTGTCTGTGTGTCTGTCCGTCCGTCCGTATGAAACACTGGATCTCAGAGACTATAAGAGATAGAGCTATAATTTTTTTCGACAGCATTTGTTATGCTTGCACGCAGGTCAAGTTTGTTTAAAATTTTTGCCACGCCCACTTACGCCCCCGCAAATCAATAAAAATCGAATAACAAGCGTAATTTTCAAGCTAGAGTTTCGAATTTTGGTATTTTCAATAGTAACTATAGTAGTTATGATTCCTGAAAATTTGGTCGGATCAGATAAAAATTGTCGAAGTTATTAAATAAATAGTTTTGTATGGGCAAAAACGCATACTTACTAGAGGTCTTAGTTGCTTTGGCTGACAATCTGTTATATTGTGCCGTCTATGGTATATTTTGAATGCGGTACTATATCGATATACCAAATATACAATTTGGTATATTTTTAGTATATTTGGTATATTTTAATAATAATACCGTAAAATATATTTCTTTTATTCAAAATGGGTAGCGGGTATCTCACAGTCGAGTACACTCGACTGTAGCTTTCTTACTTGTTCTTTTTTGAGTTGAGTTTATGCCAAGCCAATTCAACGCGCCGCATCGCGAATTCCATTGATCCCGTTGTTGCTGCTGCTGCTCTTGGCAACCCCTTGACCAGACTGAACCGCTAGCTGCTGATGAGTTTCATTATGTGCGAACAAATCATCACATGCCAACGTCAGCTCTAAAGGAGAGCAGAGAGAGAGAGGAGAGAGGAGCGGGGAAGCAGTGTTTTTCGTCTGGCAGACTGCACGGCGTCGCGCTCGTTTAAAAGCCATTTCGTGCATTTGTTAAGGCTGCCTCGCATTTTGCATGAGTGTGCGAGTGTGCTAGTGTGTGTGTGTGTTTGTGTGTGTAGAAAGTCAACACTATTTCACTCGAACAAAAGCCATTTGGGCAAGATTATGAGCGCACTGGGAGTATCTATTTAAGGCGACCGACCACACTGCGTATTAGTGATGCTGCAAAGGCATTCAATGAATTGGCAAAGTTTCGAGGTTAAACAAGGCGACTTATTAATGCTCTTGTTCAAATTAAATGAAAACAAATGCATGACTATTTAAATAACACTGAGAACACTCGACTCAATGAGTGCTTGATCGAATAGTTCAATTTGTTTGAATAAGTGCCCAATTGTAGGCTCAATCAATGTTGTGTATGTGTGTGTGTATGTTGTCAATGATAAATGTATTTTCTCTATTAAAAATTCGACTGCCAGTGGCCTACTGACAAACTGCGCTGCTGTATCCTTGGGCTAGTCTATGGCTGGCTGGCCTAGGGTATAGCAAAAAGGAACACGGGACAAAAGCGTTGCTACAAGCATCAACAAATCGATCAGTGCACAGTTTTCCATTAAAACGCCCGAGAAAAAAAGCAAAGCGTTGCCATTGCCAGTGTAAACAAACGACTGGCGACTGGCGACTGGCCTAGTGGACTACTGTCTACTGTCCAATGTTGAAACAAAACCAAATGCTAGCCTCTGTGGGAGCACCAACAACAAGAACAACAATGAGAGCAGCGAGAGAACTAGAGAGCTACAACAAATATGATTCTTGGTGGTAGTGTTGTGTGCAGCCTAACGACAACATTCAATAAACAATTCACAATTGATTGACAAACGGACTGGCAGTCCTTGTCATTTGGATTCACTGTCGACCGTCGACTACCCACTGACGATTGACCAACGGCAGACATTGTTCGATTGGTCCTGACGACAAGTCAGCGGAAGGATGCTAGTTCGAGTGGATGAGGAAATTGAAAGGGAATGCTGACAACAAACTCGACAAGAATGCAGCACGACAAAAACACACACTCACACACACATTCACACAAACAATCAAACCCAAAAAATGAAATCAACAAAAAAAAAAAAAAAAATAAAGAGAAAAGGAAAGGGACTCTGAAATGCCAAAAAGGCAAAAGCAAAAGCGATTCGCTTCTCGCACAAACTGAAAACAATGAAAGCAAATTTTCTGAACGGACATCCGCCAGCGATTAGGCAACACCCTCAAACTCCGAAACCCCCGAAACACCCCAAAAATAGTCACAGCAAGAGGAGGCGCAGTGGTTAAATCTTCCACTTTATGGACTGATCCATTCGTAAATACATCTTCCTGCTCTCGTCAGCTTCTCTATTCTGTATTCTCTGGTTCGCCGGTTCGTTGCTTCTGTTTGCTGTCCTTGGAGGCTATTAGGCGCATGCCGACGATATATGGCCTCTTCGTAATTGTGTTGTGGTGCCAAAATGCTTGCTCTTCTCTGTTTAAGCATAGTTCTGCATATTTGGCTTCGATTCTAGAGCATCGAACCACTTTAATAAGCGATTGGGTTTTGCGTTTAAGCAAACAGTTGAGAATATGAGTATTGAAATTGATGACATAATAACGTGTTTAATTCTTTTGGTCTAAAGCTTATTATGAACCGGTTAAAAAAGTGGTTCAACAGCAAGGCTGAGTTTTATGCTGAAATTTTGTATTTAGGCTAACGATTTTAGAGTTTAAATTAATCTTGTTTCATTTGAGTTACTCATATGCATATTTAGCCTCAATTTTAGAGCATCGAACCGGTTTAATAAGTGGTTCAGATTGGGGTTAAGCAAAGAGTTGATTTCAAATTTATCACATAATAACTTCTATAATTCTTTTCGTCTAAAGCTTCTGAACCGGTTCAACAAGCGGTTCATGTGCAAGGTTCACTATTGTGTTGAAATATTGTATTAAGGTAAGCGTATTTAGTATTTTAACTTTATTTTGATTCACTTGCTTCCAGTTGCACATATGCATATTTGGCCTCGATTTCATAGCAGTGAACCAGTTTAATAAGCGGTTTATTAAACAATTTAGCAGTGTGGCATTAATATGGTATATATGACATAATAATTTGGTTTGTTGTTTTGTTCTAAAGCTTCTGAACCGGTTCACCAAATGGTTTAGCATTTTAGTCAAGTATAGTGTTGAAATTTTGCATTTATAGTATCGTATTTAGCACTCTAACTTTATTTTCATATAGTTTGTGTTTCATTCGAGCTACACGTATGCATATTTGGCTTAGATTTAAAAGCATTGAACCGGTTTAATGAACGGTTCAGTCTCGCGTTTCATTGAACAGTTTAGAAGTGCCGCATTGAATTTTATGACATGGTGGCTCGAAGTGTTTATATAAATTGCGAGCTGCTTTATTTGTGTTTGCTTTAAAGTTTTTTAAAGCGGTTCACAAACTGGTTCAACTTTATAGCTTAGAAACACGTGAATGTTTCGCCTTTGGTCTAACTAACTTTAAGTTAAATAAATGATTTATATTTTTTACTTTATTTTCATATACGCGCTCATAAATCTTAAACTAAACACAGTTTCAGAATGTAGGTCAAGCCTACGCAACAATTGGAAGTTCGCGTTTAAAAATCAAAGCGGTGCGATTAAATTATTTGCTTGTGCCCATTTTTTTGTTGCTGTTGTCGTTGTTGTAGCACATTTAGCAGTCGATCTTTAGCAACCCCTTAATTAAAACGCCTTCACATTAATTGCGCACGTGACGTTAGCCGCTCATTAACTTGGCTCACGTTGTAAGGAGCGGAGGAGCCGAGGAGCGGAGGAGAAGGAGAACAGGAAGTGGGGCATAGTTTGGCAATGGCTGGGCAAAGTTTTTCGGCGGCCAATAAAAAATGAGGTAAAGCGGGAGCGAGAGTGGGAGGGGGGAAGGTCATCGGAACATTCTGTAAGGCAAATCCTTTTGGCAATTAGATACTTGCAACCAATAGAGGCAAAAGTGGCACAAGCAACCGAGGCAGAGACACCCACAAATATTGCGCAAGTATCATGCTTGGTATCGTCTTGGTCGACATCGCATTTCGTAGTGCAAATATCCCATTACTCGGATGAAACTTTTAATTAAAAAGTTACCAATGACAAACGGGAAACGGGAACGGGAAGAGCGACATCAATGTGAAGGACAGAGAGGAGGCGAAAGAAGAAGGGGGTGGCAGCAACTTCAACAGAATACTCATACTCATAGTTGTGTACTCATACTGACTCTCATACTCATACTCGTACTCAGTTGACTCGCATTCGTAGTCTTAATATTTAGTCGTGGCCAAAGTGGAGTCCTGTCTGCTTCCCTGGCACGCACGTAATTGAGACAAAGTTTGAGACAGTAAAACATTCGTGCAATGCCTCAGGAAGGAGCTCGACTTGGCTTCGTTTGGTTTGGTTTGCCTTGGCTTGGGATGCCAATGAGAAAATTACGACATTTAAACCCGGAGGTTAAATGCACGTGAAATATTAAGTTTAGTTGCATGAGAGCACAGTAAATCTTCATCTTGTGGGTCATTTGTTTGTCGCTCTCCCTCGTTCGCTCCACTCTTCCATTCTCTTCTCTGTCTCGATGAGCAGCTAATTATGGCCAGGTGTAGCTAGCAATGCACCAAAGCTTCAGCTGCTCTCCCAGTCGACTGCACAACAAACTCGAGCGTGATATATTTGCGTGCCCGCATACGTGTCTTCCCGTATCTCACAGACGCCAACATCTAATCAACTAATCATGGTCAGCTCGGGTTTCGCCGAATCTGAAAGCCAAGACCCAGAAGATACCTTCTACTGAGGAAGCTTTTCGCTCTCTCTTCTTCCTCTACTCCTGCAAACATATTTTATCTGGTCGCATTTGCAACATTGCAAAGCGCATTCTGCAGATGTGTTGGGCACTAAATATTGGTGTGACTCAAGAGACAGTCAACCTATTTACTGCCGAATAATAAAACTTTCTTTGTAAGGCAACCTTTTGATCAGTTTAAACTTCTAGCTGAAGGGCTTAACTTAATGTCCTTGAACTAATTTGATCACCTCATTTTGTAGCTAATATTACTTGACTAGTCATTTAAATATTGTTTACTAGTTATGCAAAATGTAATTTGATTTTAGCTAAACTCGATTGCTGCATATTTTTGAAAATTTTTAATGGATTAATATAAAATTTAAGCGTTTTTAATATGAGATTTTCATGTCGCTTAAAGTCTGGTAAATTTTCTACTAAACGAACTTAATTGGATAAAAATAATAATAATAATTACGTTTTATTGCATTTGAATTCCTCTTTATAGAAAATCTTTTTATTTCCGTACAGCAATAATATATTATTATTAAAGATATTAGATTATAGTTTAATACAACTAATCTTTATAGTTTAAAAAGATTAACAATTTATATTTTATAAAGATTTGTCCCTCGTAGGATTAATTATTTTAAATATTGCAAATAATAGATTAATAGCAAACTTAATTCGGGTTTGAATACTAATAAACCAATTAATTCTAACTAATATAAGCTAAATTCAATTTCTGGGAATATTTTATTACTATTTACCATTGTTATCAAGCATTAATTATGGCCAATAATGAATTGTATTGAAACTTATAATTACATTTTAATTTGTTATTAAATTTGAAATTAAGTATATCTTTTTATATTCTGTGTTAGAACAGGAAAAGTTTATTCAGAATTTCAATTTATTTAATACTATTTTATGCCACAAATGTTGTATTAAAATTTATTTTGATCACATTTTATTGCTATCCCAATAGAATAGACTCTACAAAAATAACAAAGTCGTTGGTAAACTTCTAGCATTAATTATTGTCAATAATCATTTGAAATAAAACTTATAACTACATTTTAATTTGTTATTAAATTTGAACATTAAGTATATCTTTTTAAATTTTGTGTTAATACTATTCTGTGTTTAATACTATTTTATGCCACAAAAGTTGTATTAAAATTTATTTTGATCACATTTTATTGCTGTCCCTATAGAATAGACTCCACAAAAATAACAAAGTCGTTGGTAAACTTCTAGCCCAGGTTGGGAACACTATTTGCAACTAACAAGCTCCTTTTGTTATTATGGCAGATACTGACTACGCTGGCTGAAAGCGCATTGAAGCGTTTTGCGGTGCGAAATTGTACGCAATAACAAGAAATTTTGCTTACAAATAGCAGTTAGATCGGGCTTAGTTGGTGGGCGTAGGAGGGGGCTGAGAGGTGGCTAATTATGCTGCCAATGGTAACGGCAAATGTTGCGATTTTGCAAAATAATCAGAAAATGCCCTCAACATTTTACGTAAAACGAAAACAGCACGGGAAATGCAACGCACGTCGTGTGCAACGAGGAACGATGGAGAGTGGGAAGCGAGGGGAGGAGAAGGGAAGGCTGGGAGGGATTGTGTGAGCCTATTTGGGTGCAGCTGAATGCGCTTGTCTCGCTCTGGTCAAGCGACTCGACCGAGACGAGCCGGGTAACAGCCTGGAGGGCAGGCAGCTAGGCAGCTAGGCAGGATGGCTGCAGGATGGCGAACAGGAGGCAGGCAGGCGGAAATGCTGTGGTTGCCATGTTGCTGCTTTGTTGCGTTATCTAATTACAAAGGAATTGTGCGGCAGCATCAGCAGCGACACACACACACACATCCAGCTTTTTGGGGGTCTGCCAACGTTGTTTTGGCCCGCTCTCGGCGCTAACAGAAAAATATTATTTCTCCTTGTTTTTTTCCCCCAGCAGGGAAAACAATGCAGCGGGCACGAATTTATCAATGCGCTACAGTGAATGGAAGTAACAGCTGTGGCAACATAGACTAGAGAAGCATATCATATGTCTCTTGCACTATGTTACATAGAAATATACTCTAGTTTGAAAGAGCTGCGATATGAAGAAGCAAATAAGATAGACTTGATTTCAGCAAGCAATAAATATGAATGTACTTTATTTAAAGCGACTTTCATATTTCGCATTTCAAAATAATTGGTACTCAAGTGTCCATTGAATACAACTTATGTTTGGCGACTGGTGTAGAATAGTGTTGAGAAGTTCACGAACGAAAAAACTAATGAATGAAAAGAGTCTTATTATAGTGAACAAATTGATAAAGTTCACCATTTGTGAAATCAAGTTACATATTATATTTCATATTTTAAAATAATTGGTACCGAACTGTTCATTGAATACTGCTTATTCGAGACAGCGAGGTATAATGTTAAATTGTTCAAGAACGAACGAACGAATGAACAAAAATATAATCATATTCAGCTAAGTGAACGAATTGAATGTGTTCACCATTTGTGAAAGAATTAAATAGATCACTTTCAAGGTTCACCATGAAACTCTTCATGACCTTTTTATTGGTTCAGTGTTAATTTCTATTTTTTGTTCGATATATGTGGTTCAGTTGTTTACTTTTGCTGTTCGATTAGTTCTAGGAATAAGCGAAAATAAGCGAACGAGCTTCACGATCTAGTTCACTGATCACAATTAAACGAATGGAGTTATTCAGTAAATTGAACGACGATTGCACAGCACTAGTGTAGAAAGTAGTTATGAGTGTAGCAAACTGTTCACATCTTTCGCATCTTTTAAATTGAATTTAAAAGCATCTACAACTGATGTCCACTAACTGGAAGGATTCGCCACTCATGCCAGTGATAAGGACTCGCATTAAATACTCCCAGTAGACACAGTATGAAAAAAAAAACAACGCAACGGCAATCCGATTTATTTGTGTATGCATGTGTATGTTATGTGTCTATGCGTGTGTGCGTAAGGAGGGAGGAAGGGGAGGAAGGGAGCAAGTGGGTCCTAGAATTATCTGGCTTGTGGTGTGGGTGGGGGGCGAGGCAAGGGGCGCAGTTAGTTACACATAACCAGGCACATATGCGCTAAATACACTCGTGTCTAATAAGTTTTAGCCAAATGGCCATCGAAGCGAACACACACACACACAGACACACCCATCGACACACACTTGGTCAGCGGCGGGATAAACAAATGTTGGGTCGTCCATTTGGGGGTCACAGCTGCGTATGCGGCATATTTGAGGGCGCTGGCCGAAAAATTGTCAAACTGCCGGACGCGGCCCAAAAGTCAGTTGGGTTAGAAATCTGCTTAGCCGCTTTCCGGCCGTCCGCATACAACGATGCTGCTCAACGTTTACCCAACGCTTGAATTTAAATTGACAAAATATTTGGTTGTGCCGTACACACACACACACACACACACACAACACAACACACATTCCTCTGCTGCGTATTGAAGTTTCGCCTTCTAAACAGCGAAAGGGCAAGCGAACACTAATTGCGCGTCTGTCAACACTTGAATTTAAAATAATATTTGCAACAATTAATAAAAAGCGCGTTTGTGCCCAACAAACAGCCCCGAAATTTGTGAGTTTTGTTGTCGCAAAACTCTTCATTCAACACAAAAGGTGGCAAAGCCTTGATATTTCTATACTAAGCTTAGGCGACAGGCCGATACCCTGTAAATGCAAAAAAGGGGAGAGTAGATTTCAATGCGTACCTGAAGATGATTAATTTGCGAATTTATTACATATGAAAAATGTTTTTACTTATAGAATTATACATTACATTATTATAGTATTTTTGAAAATACTGTCTTTAATACTTTATATTTCCCACTGACGATTGACCAACGGCAGACATTGTTCGATTGGTCCTGACGACAAGTCAGCGGAAGGATGCTAGTTCGAGTGGATGAGGAAATTGAAAGGGAATGCTGACAACAAACTCGACAAGAATGCAGCACGACAAAACACACACTCACACACACATTCACACAAACAATCAAACCCAAAAATGAAATCAACAAAAAAAAAAAAAAATAAAGAGAAAAGGAAAGGGACTCTGAAATGCCAAAAAGGCAAAAGCAAAAGCGATTCGCTTCTCGCACAAACTGAAAACAATGAAAGCAAATTTTCTGAACGGACATCCGCCAGCGATTAGGCAACACCCTCAAACTCCGAAACCCCGAAACACCCCAAAAAGTCACAGCAAGAGGAGGCGCAGTGGTTAAATCTTCCACTTTATGGACTGATCCATTCGTAAATACATCTTCCTGCTCTCGTCAGCTTCTCTATTCTGTATTCTCTGGTTCGCCGGTTCGTTGCTTCTGTTTGCTGTCCTTGGAGGCTATTAGGCGCATGCCGACGATATATGGCCTCTTCGTAATTGTGTTGTGGTGCCAAAATGCTTGCTCTTCTCTGTTTAAGCATAGTTCTGCATATTTGGCTTCGATTCTAGAGCATCGAACCACTTTAATAAGCGATTGGGTTTTGCGTTTAAGCAAACAGTTGAGAATATGAGTATTGAAATTGATGACATAATAACGTGTTTAATTCTTTTGGTCTAAAGCTTATTATGAACCGGTTAAAAAAGTGGTTCAACAGCAAGGCTGAGTTTTATGCTGAAATTTTGTATTTAGGCTAACGATTTTAGAGTTTAAATTAATCTTGTTTCATTTGAGTTACTCATATGCATATTTAGCCTCAATTTTAGAGCATCGAACCGGTTTAATAAGTGGTTCAGATTGGGGTTAAGCAAAGAGTTGATTTCAAATTTATCACATAATAACTTCTATAATTCTTTTCGTCTAAAGCTTCTGAACCGGTTCAACAAGCGGTTCATGTGCAAGGTTCACTATTGTGTTGAAATATTGTATTAAGGTAAGCGTATTTAGTATTTTAACTTTATTTTGATTCACTTGCTTCCAGTTGCACATATGCATATTTGGCCTCGATTTCATAGCAGTGAACCAGTTTAATAAGCGGTTTATTAAACAATTTAGCAGTGTGGCATTAATATGGTATATATGACATAATAATTTGGTTTGTTGTTTTGTTCTAAAGCTTCTGAACCGGTTCACCAAATGGTTTAGCATTTTAGTCAAGTATAGTGTTGAAATTTTGCATTTATAGTATCGTATTTAGCACTCTAACTTTATTTTCATATAGTTTGTGTTTCATTCGAGCTACACGTATGCATATTTGGCTTAGATTTAAAAGCATTGAACCGGTTTAATGAACGGTTCAGTCTCGCGTTTCATTGAACAGTTTAGAAGTGCCGCATTGAATTTTATGACATGGTGGCTCGAAGTGTTTATATAAATTGCGAGCTGCTTTATTTGTGTTTGCTTTAAAGTTTTTTAAAGCGGTTCACAAACTGGTTCAACTTTATAGCTTAGAAACACGTGAATGTTTCGCCTTTGGTCTAACTAACTTTAAGTTAAATAAATGATTTATATTTTTTACTTTATTTTCATATACGCGCTCATAAATCTTAAACTAAACACAGTTTCAGAATGTAGGTCAAGCCTACGCAACAATTGGAAGTTCGCGTTTAAAAATCAAAGCGGTGCGATTAAATTATTTGCTTGTGCCCATTTTTTTTTTGTTGCTGTTGTCGTTGTTGTAGCACATTTAGCAGTCGATCTTTAGCAACCCCTTAATTAAAACGCCTTCACATTAATTGCGCACGTGACGTTAGCCGCTCATTAACTTGGCTCACGTTGTAAGGAGCGGAGGAGCCGAGGAGCGGAGGAGAAGGAGAACAGGAAGTGGGGCATAGTTTGGCAATGGCTGGGCAAAGTTTTTCGGCGGCCAATAAAAATGAGGTAAAGCGGGAGCGAGAGTGGGAGGGAAGGTCATCGGAACATTCTGTAAGGCAAATCCTTTTGGCAATTAGATACTTGCAACCAATAGAGGCAAAAGTGGCACAAGCAACCGAGGCAGAGACACCCACAAATATTGCGCAAGTATCATGCTTGGTATCGTCTTGGTCGACATCGCATTTCGTAGTGCAAATATCCCATTACTCGGATGAAACTTTTAATTAAAAGTTACCAATGACAAACGGGAAACGGGAACGGGAAGAGCGACATCAATGTGAAGGACAGAGAGGAGGCGAAAGAAGAAGGGGGTGGCAGCAACTTCAACAGAATACTCATACTCATAGTTGTGTACTCATACTGACTCTCATACTCATACTCGTACTCAGTTGACTCGCATTCGTAGTCTTAATATTTAGTCGTGGCCAAAGTGGAGTCCTGTCTGCTTCCCTGGCACGCACGTAATTGAGACAAAGTTTGAGACAGTAAAACATTCGTGCAATGCCTCAGGAAGGAGCTCGACTTGGCTTCGTTTGGTTTGGTTTGCCTTGGCTTGGGATGCCAATGAGAAAATTACGACATTTAAACCCGGAGGTTAAATGCACGTGAAATATTAAGTTTAGTTGCATGAGAGCACAGTAAATCTTCATCTTGTGGGTCATTTGTTTGTCGCTCTCCCTCGTTCGCTCCACTCTTCCATTCTCTCTTCTCTGTCTCGATGAGCAGCTAATTATGGCCAGGTGTAGCTAGCAATGCACCAAAGCTTCAGCTGCTCTCCCAGTCGACTGCACAACAAACTCGAGCGTGATATATTTGCGTGCCCGCATACGTGTCTTCCCGTATCTCACAGACGCCAACATCTAATCAACTAATCATGGTCAGCTCGGGTTTCGCCGAATCTGAAAGCCAAGACCCAGAAGATACCTTCTACTGAGGAAGCTTTTCGCTCTCTCTTTCTTCCTCTACTCCTGCAAACATATTTTATCTGGTCGCATTTGCAACATTGCAAAGCGCATTCTGCAGATGTGTTGGGCACTAAATATTGGTGTGACTCAAGAGACAGTCAACCTATTTACTGCCGAATAATAAAACTTTCTTTGTAAGGCAACCTTTTGATCAGTTTAAACTTCTAGCTGAAGGGCTTAACTTAATGTCCTTGAACTAATTTGATCACCTCATTTTGTAGCTAATATTACTTGACTAGTCATTTAAATATTGTTTACTAGTTATGCAAAATGTAATTTGATTTTAGCTAAACTCGATTGCTGCATATTTTTGAAAATTTTTAATGGATTAATATAAAATTTAAGCGTTTTTAATATGAGATTTTCATGTCGCTTAAAGTCTGGTAAATTTTCTACTAAACGAACTTAATTGGATAAAAATAATAATAATAATTACGTTTTATTGCATTTGAATTCCTCTTTATAGAAAATCTTTTTTATTTCCGTACAGCAATAATATATTATTATTAAAGATATTAGATTATAGTTTAATACAACTAATCTTTATAGTTTAAAAAGATTAACAATTTATATTTTATAAAGATTTGTCCCTCGTAGGATTAATTATTTTAAATATTGCAAATAATAGATTAATAGAAACTTAATTCGGGGTTGAATACTAATAAACCAATTAATTCTAACTAATATAAGCTAAATTCAATTTCTGGGAATATTTTATTACTATTTACCATTGTTATCAAGCATTAATTATGGCCAATAATGAATTGTATTGAAACTTATAATTACATTTTAATTTGTTATTAAATTTGAAATTAAGTATATCTTTTATATTCTGTGTTAGAACAGGAAAAGTTTATTCAGAATTTCAATTTATTTAATACTATTTTATGCCACAAATGTTGTATTAAAATTTATTTTGATCACATTTTATTGCTATCCCAATAGAATAGACTCTACAAAAATAACAAAGTCGTTGGTAAACTTCTAGCATTAATTATTGTCAATAATCATTTGAAATAAAACTTATAACTACATTTTAATTTGTTATTAAATTTGAACATTAAGTATATCTTTTTAAATTTTGTGTTAATACTATTCTGTGTTTAATACTATTTTATGCCACAAAAGTTGTATTAAAATTTATTTTGATCACATTTTATTGCTGTCCCTATAGAATAGACTCCACAAAAATAACAAAGTCGTTGGTAAACTTCTAGCCCAGGTTGGGAACACTATTTGCAACTAACAAGCTCCTTTTGTTATTATGGCAGATACTGACTACGCTGGCTGAAAGCGCATTGAAGCGTTTTGCGGTGCGAAATTGTACGCAATAACAAGAAATTTTGCTTACAAATAGCAGTTAGATCGGGCTTAGTTGGTGGGCGTAGGAGGGGCTGAGAGGTGGCTAATTATGCTGCCAATGGTAACGGCAAATGTTGCGATTTTGCAAAATAATCAGAAAATGCCCTCAACATTTTACGTAAAACGAAAACAGCACGGGAAATGCAACGCACGTCGTGTGCAACGAGGAACGATGGAGAGTGGGAAGCGAGGGGAGGAGAAGGGAAGGCTGGGAGGGATTGTGTGAGCCTATTTGGGTGCAGCTGAATGCGCTTGTCTCGCTCTGGTCAAGCGACTCGACCGAGACGAGCCGGGCAACAGCCTGGAGGGCAGGCAGCTAGGCAGCTAGGCAGGATGGCTGCAGGATGGCGAACAGGAGGCAGGCAGGCGGAAATGCTGTGGTTGCCATGTTGCTGCTTTGTTGCGTTATCTAATTACAAAGGAATTGTGCGGCAGCATCAGCAGCGACACACACACACATCCAGCTTTTTGGGGGTCTGCCAACGTTGTTTTGGCCCGCTCTCGGCGCTAACAGAAAAATATTATTTCTCCTTGTTTTTCCCCAGCAGGGAAAACAATGCAGCGGGCACGAATTTATCAATGCGCTACAGTGAATGGAAGTAACAGCTGTGGCAACATAGACTAGAGAAGCATATCATATGTCTCTTGCACTATGTTACATAGAAATATACTCTAGTTTGAAAGAGCTGCGATATGAAGAAGCAAATAAGATAGACTTGATTTCAGCAAGCAATAAATATGAATGTACTTTATTTAAAGCGACTTTCATATTTCGCATTTCAAAATAATTGGTACTCAAGTGTCCATTGAATACAACTTATGTTTGGCGACTGGTGTAGAATAGTGTTGAGAAGTTCACGAACGAAAAACTAATGAATGAAAAGAGTCTTATTATAGTGAACAAATTGATAAAGTTCACCATTTGTGAAATCAAGTTACATATTATATTTCATATTTTAAAATAATTGGTACCGAACTGTTCATTGAATACTGCTTATTCGAGACAGCGAGGTATAATGTTAAATTGTTCAAGAACGAACGAACGAATGAACAAAAATATAATCATATTCAGCTAAGTGAACGAATTGAATGTGTTCACCATTTGTGAAAGAATTAAATAGATCACTTTCAAGGTTCACCATGAAACTCTTCATGACCTTTTTATTGGTTCAGTGTTAATTTCTATTTTTTGTTCGATATATGTGGTTCAGTTGTTTACTTTTGCTGTTCGATTAGTTCTAGGAATAAGCGAAAATAAGCGAACGAGCTTCACGATCTAGTTCACTGATCACAATTAAACGAATGGAGTTATTCAGTAAATTGAACGACGATTGCACAGCACTAGTGTAGAAAGTAGTTATGAGTGTAGCAAACTGTTCACATCTTTCGCATCTTTTAAATTGAATTTAAAAGCATCTACAACTGATGTCCACTAACTGGAAGGATTCGCCACTCATGCCAGTGATAAGGACTCGCATTAAATACTCCCAGTAGACACAGTATGAAAAAAAAAACAACGCAACGGCAATCCGATTTATTTGTGTATGCATGTGTATGTTATGTGTCTATGCGTGTGTGCGTAAGGAGGAGGGGAAGGGGGAGGAAGGGAGCAAGTGGGTCCTAGAATTATCTGGCTTGTGGTGTGGGTGGGGGGCGAGGCAAGGGGCGCAGTTAGTTACACATAACCAGGCACATATGCGCTAAATACACTCGTGTCTAATAAGTTTTAGCCAAATGGCCATCGAAGCGAACACACACACACACAGACACACCCATCGACACACACTTGGTCAGCGGCGGGATAAACAAATGTTGGGTCGTCCATTTGGGGGTCACAGCTGCGTATGCGGCATATTTGAGGGCGCTGGCCGAAAAATTGTCAAACTGCCGGACGCGGCCCAAAAGTCAGTTGGGTTAGAAATCTGCTTAGCCGCTTTCCGGCCGTCCGCATACAACGATGCTGCTCAACGTTTACCCAACGCTTGAATTTAAATTGACAAAATATTTGGTTGTGCCGTACACACACACACACACACACACACAACACAACACACATTCCTCTGCTGCGTATTGAAGTTTCGCCTTCTAAACAGCGAAAGGGCAAGCGAACACTAATTGCGCGTCTGTCAACACTTGAATTTAAAATAATATTTGCAACAATTAATAAAAAAAAAGCGCGTTTGTGCCCAACAAACAGCCCCCGAAATTTGTGAGTTTTGTTGTCGCAAAACTCTTCATTCAACACAAAAGGTGGCAAAGCCTTGATATTTCTATACTAAGCTTAGGCGACAGGCCGATACCCTGTAAATGCAAAAAAGGGGAGAGTAGATTTCAATGCGTACCTGAAGATGATTAATTTGCGAATTTATTACATATGAAAAATGTTTTTACTTATAGAATTATACATTACATTATTATAGTATTTTTGAAAATACTGTCTTTAATACTTTATATTTGTCAAGCAAAATATTAAATATGTTAGCTAAATTAAATGTTTCATATTTTCAATGATATTGTCGCGATTGAAAATAAAAACTTGATAAACATTACCATTTAAGTAAATTACTACATTAGTATTTTGGTATATATTAGTATTTTGGTATATATTAGTATTTTGGTATATATTAGTATTCTGGTATATATTAGTATTTTGGTATATTTGTTGTATCAGTATTTTGGTTTATCAGTATATCAGTATTTTGGTATATCAGTCTTTTGGTATATCAGTATTTTGGTATATCAGTATTTTGGTAAATCAATATTTTGGTATATCAGTATATCAGTATTTTGGTATATCAGTCTTTTGGTATATCAGTATGTTGGTATATCAGTATTTTGGTATATCAGTATATCAGTATTTTGGTAGATCAGTGTATCAGTATTTTGGTATATCAGTGTATCAGTATTTTGGTATATCAGTATTTTGGTATATCAGTATATCAGTATTTTGGTATATCAGTATATCAATATTTTGGTATATCAGTATATCGGTATTTTGGTATATTAGTATATCAGTATATCGGTATTTTGGTATATTAGTATATTAGTATATCAGTATATCAGTATATCAGTATATCGGTATATCAGTATATTAGTATATTAGTATATTTTTTATTAGTATTAGTATTAGTATTTTTAGAGTATGTCAAAATCCAACTCTTAAATTTGTCTAAAATAGTTGAAGCTAAGCCTATTTGCACTCAGCTCTATTGCTTAATGGGTTCAGTAGCGTCACAACAACATGCGCCTCAAATATCGACCAAAATTATAATAAACCCCAACATAGAATGCGGGGCTTTAGTGCAACATTTATGGACCTGCCGCCGGTAATTTGGCGAAAAATTTGACAAAAATTATGAAAACGGCGTGCAGAAAGCTAGGAGCAAGGGCAACGCGTTTAACAGATTTTAGGCTGGTCAAAAGAGCGAATTATGCAAATTGCGAGACACGTCAAAATAATAAGCATAAATATGTGAGTGACATTTAAGCCAACATTGAAAATGGCCAACAGCTGCGTGTGCAGGCTGTCAGACGCATGCGAAAAATTGGATGCACTAAAACCAAAAAAAAGATAAATTAATATATTTGAAACTGAAAATTTTGATAAAACGTACAAAAAGGTTTCAATTCAAAAATTGGTCTCTCCATACAAGTTGTTCTCCACTTGATTTTCTAATTGACGCCAAGGGCTTTCATACGCTTGGGCATATTTCGCTTGAGCAGATTCCAATTGATACTCGTAGGCTGTGGATGGACGCGTTGCTTCGTCTTCAGCTTCTTCGACTTGCTGGAGTGCAAGTTTTGATATTGACTGGCGCTGCGAACGACTTTGCTTATCTGTCTTGATAACTTGCCCGATTTGCCAGCCGCCTTGGACTTGTATTTACTCTTGAGGACCATTTTGCCACGGCCGGCGATGTGGACACGGCTTTTGGAAGCAATCTTCGATTTCTTGTTCTTGTTCATGTTCTTGTTCGACTTGGACACGCTCTTGGCCGACTTGGATGATTTCATGGACTTCTTCGACTTCTGTGACTTGACAGCCTTCAACAATTTAGCGCTCTTCTGTGCTGGCAGCAAGGCACCGCCTTGAGCTCTCACTCCTTGCTGCTGCTGTTGGGGCTCTTGGATTTGTGGCTTCTTCACAGCGTATTTGGGAGTTGGCGGTGACTGGCTGGCGAAGACTCGTGCAGCCTGCACAATCGAATCGAAATTGCCAAAGACCTGCATTATGTTGCGATTGACATACTGTAGATACTTCAGCGACGATTGGCACAAGCTGCACTTTTGATTCTTGTCACAGTTGTTGCGTATTAGACTCTCCAGGTACAGAAAGTTCTTGGCCATGTTCTCGCAATGCGGACACTTGTTCATATTGCTGCGTTCGTAGTGATTCTCTTTAAGGTTTTCAACTTGCTCCTTCAGTGGATCCTTGTTGCTGTTGTTGTTGTTCGATGTTGATTTCTGTTCTAGCTTCGCGGCGGAATTCTGTGGCACGATGTACGAATTAGCGGTTTTTTTTTTATCGAAACCGAACATTTTTCGTAGAACTGAAATTTTGTTAACCTTGTCAGGTAATGAATGTGAATGTGAGTTTCGGAGAGAGAGAAAGAGATCTAGATGTTAGTGTGATATTCATCGGATTCAATTACATTGTCATAGCCTACCTCAGGCATCATCCGTGCGTTCTAACCCAGTGAGACGTTCTCTCATCTGAACTCCAATATTTTATTTGGAGTCTGAACACAAACAGAAATCAAATGTTGTATTGGCATTCATAGCGTTGCCTGCTGCTTTAACCTTGTCCTGCACAATTATTGCTGCAATTAATTCGAGAAGCAAACTGACCTCAATTTAATTTCAACAAAAAAAAATTGCGACTCTCTGCCTGCTGACTGCTGCCTGACTGTGGATCGTTTAATTTCTATTTCCTCGAGCGCAATTAGCGATAATCAGCTGGCCGTGGCAGACTCCTCCCGCATTGTTTGCTGTTGACATTTTTATTTTGATTTCCATTCCCAGTGACATTCTTGCTTTGCCTATTTCGCATTTGGGTCAACGCAGCGCAGTGCGATGTGCGCTGTAATTTATTTCATTTTAAGATACCATCGCCGCCTCATTTCATTTGTTTTTCGCTTCTTTTTCCTCGCTCGGTCAAACACACACATTTTTAACTGCTATTTGACTGTTGACCTTGCACAGTGATTACTAAAATTGTGTGTACATACACTACACATTGATGTCACATTCTTTTGCCTGACCCTGAGGCTATAAAATTGCTATATTAAATTGCCATCAGTTGAGTTATTAGCCAAAGGTTGCTACGTCCCCACAATATGCATTTGGTTAAACTCTCTGAAAACGATATTTCATATTCATCAATTTAGAAAATAGAAAAATAGTTGCCATTTGGAAAGCAATATATTCTTTTGATACATAAATCAAGTTTTAATTTCTCTGGCAATAAACTTTATTCAAAGTTGAGCGAGCAACTTTTTGGTCAAGCACGAAGAATGTCTGAGCTTAATATGTGAGCAATTGGAATATTGAAAACTTAATTATAATGTGACATTTATGAAAGCAGTTTTGTTGCCATTTGATTTGTGCTCGACTTTAGGAGCTCTTAGTGATCCATTTAGATGCGAACATTGCTGCAGCGCACATCAATAAAACAAGAGGCAAACCCCAGCAACTACGTCGAGTGGCAAACCACATAACTTCGATTTGGAAAATATCTTGGAAAAGTCAAGCACAAGTGCAAAGCGACAATAAACAGTGAGCTAGAAACACACACATACATACGCTCAAGTTGTGTGGCCATAAAGTTGATTGTCCATAAATGTACGGGGCGTATACGTAATGTCGAAGGGGGGGAGCTGAGCTGCATTAAACCAATGCACTTTGCAGAACGGGGTGTAGCCCGAGCCAAGCCCGAGCTCGTAAAGTGCCATCGTAATGAATTTATTAAAAGTTCATTTTGTTAACATGCCACTAACGTCGAAGGCGCCGAAGACGACTCAGCTGATGTCTTGCTCTTGGCTGACTTGCATGTTGGCCAAGTTTACTCGTTGGCCAAATAGATTTCAATTACAACGTTTGCTTTGCATGCGACAACTACGGGCTACAAATGTGAGTGTTAATGGATTTGTGCCAAGTTCTCGTCGACGGTGTTTCGCTGATTTATACGTGAAGTCCAAAATTGGAACACCTTTGTGGTCAATGCTGTAACGTGCAACGAGAAGAAGCACAAGGCGACAGGGCTATCGGCATTTGCGGGGCACGCTTTAGAGTCCGGCTCTAGCTCGTCGGCTTTGGGGGTGGTGGTCTTGCTTATGCCAATAGCCCTTTCTTCGCTGCTCATTATTATTAATTTAAGATCAGAAATTGAGCGTGCTGCGACGAAGAAGGGATTGCTAGAAAACTAGCCGGAAAGAGAAGAAAGATCCAAAAATGTCTCAAAAAATTAGGAAAAAACAAAGAGAGAATAAGAGAGAGAGAGAGAGACAGAAAGAGAGAGAAAGAAAGAGCGAGAATTGAGGCAGGCCATCACAGCTGTCAAGTGATGAAGTCCCCTCCCAACCTATGATCACAGCATCAGAGCATGGCTCTGGTGATCCCTTTTAACCCTACGACAGTGGTGTCGCTGGCTTGTTTCGGCTAAATGAAAAGTAAATTATTTCATGGTATACAATATTTAATTAATGATAGATATTAAACAATATGGCATTATAAATAAAAATAGTACAAAATGATCAATAATACTACAAGAGGATAGTTGCAATATTTCTTTTAAAGTTTCTTTTAAATATATAATGTATTTTACTTTCAGTGCTTTGTATTATTTCATGTACCAAATTTTAAACTTTGATCTAATTTTATAATTTATCTTCAAACCTATTTTTTTTTTATAATATTTAATAGTTTTTAATTTCTTTTCGTATGCTTTTCTATAAATTTATAATTCGTGTTTGTACAATGTAAATCGAGGTGAAAGTATAAAGTGTGTGTTTCACAATAAAAACTCACCAACAGAACTCCTGCGGCGGCGATCGATCTCCGACGAAGGTGTGCTGGAACAGTGCTAAATTAAAAATAAAAAAATACAACTTTCACCGAAACACTTCATATTGTACCTACGCGAAACTGGTACTAGTTATTCAATATAATTTGCATACGTTTTAATTTTTGTTTTAATTTTGATATTTCATAACTTGGCACTGATTTTCATAACTTATTTGTTTAATTTAATTTAATATAATAATTTTCGTTTAGGCATTTTGCCTTCTAAGCTTTTAGCTGTTTTGTTTTATATTTTAAATTTTTTTGTAACTTGTGCACTTCACATTCAACAATTGTTTTAAATTCTCAATTCTCATGGCTCTACAATTTCTTATTTAATTTCAACTATTTCTTTTATATTTGTACATTTGTTTTGTTTAATTCTTGTAGCGCTTCAACTTTTTTAATTTGTTGTTTTACAATATTTTAGCGCTGTTATTTTTAATTGAATGTGGCACAATACATGTTCTAATTTTAACTTTTTATTTTTATTTTTTTTTTATCAACAAAACAGCTGCGCTAATTCCTTTTAATTCTAAATCATTTTATCTTTTAACTTTTGAACTTAACTTTTAACTTTTATTTTCTTTTTTGTGCAATTTTGAAATTCTGCAATTGCAGTAGCGCTTTACTATTAATTTGAAATTTTAACTAATTTTGTGAACAAATGCACTTTCAATTTTTAAATAATTTCAACTTTTAACTTTGTATCGTATTCATTTTTTTTAAACAATTTTAACTAAATTAAATTAAATTTAATTATTTTAATTTTTAATATTTCTGTGCAATTTCTGCGCTTTTGCAATACTAAATTTTTCTCAACATGTTTCATTTTAACTTGTGCTGAGCGGCGCTACACTGTTGAGCTTTTACTCTATCATATTGTTTCACTATTTTTTTTGTTTTATACAATGTAGCGCATCATTTTAAACTTTTCAGATTTGGGTTTTAATTTCTCATAAATTCACTTTAACACACACACACTATATATGTAAGCGATCTGGTCGCTGATGTTCAGGAAAGCAAAGATGAGATGATGCTGTCAGAGAGTTAAAGTTGGCACCTAAAGGCGCTTCGCTGGCCAGGCAGTGGCCTGTAGAGGCGCCCGCTGGCCGAGAGGGCCGGTGCAGGGGTGCTCCGCTGGCCGTGAGGGCCGGAGAGGTGCTCCGCTGGCCGAGAGAGCCGGTGCAGGGGTGCTCCGCTGGCCGTGAGGGCCGGAGAGGTGCTCCGCTGGCCGAGAGGGCCGGTGCAGGGGTGCTCCGCTGGCCGTGAGGGCCGGAGAGGTGCTCCGCTGGCCGAGAGGGCCGGTGCAGGGGTGCTCCGCTGGCCGTGAGGGCCGGAGAGGGTGCTCCGCTGGCCGAGAATGCCGGCGCAGGGCGCTCCGCTGACCGAGAATGGCCTACAGGGGTGCTCCGCTGGCCGAGAATGGCCTGCAGGGGTGCTCCGCTGGATAAGCTGCGGCACTTGGCCGAAGCAAACTGGCGGTATGCTGCGAAGCAAGAAACAAGGCCTTGAAGGCAGCAAAACCAATCCTGCGAACAAAATTTTAATTACACGGAGTCCTCCTATGACACTATAAAACTTTTCTCTTACCAAATAATAGCAAAGACAATAAAAAAAATTCCCAATAGCGCTCGATGCCTTCCGATTTAAATCTTCAATAATTACGCGTCTATGTACGCAGCCGGTCATTAGAAAAATGCTCAAACCGGAACCGGCTTTCACTAAGTTGGCCGCGCTCAAGCTGATGCAGCTGGCGCAGATGTCAAAGCTGAGCTTTCCAGTGCAACCGATGCACTTCAAGCTTATCAGCAGTTTTACAGCACTGCTCGGCTTATCAGCTGCTTACAGCGCTGCTTTAAGCTCAACTCGACAGACTAACAAGTGCATACTTTTAGGAGCTACTTGCAACAACATCAACCTTGACTTAAACTTAGTAAACTTTTAGGCCGAATTCAATACACGTTGCTGTAGGCGCCGTTACAAAACCCCCCCGCTACAATCAGACTAGGGTATTTCCTTTCAATAGATACCCTAGACTGATACCGCCGGAAGCAACATCATTGTCGAATGTCCTTGACATGATAATTGCCTAGCAAATGGCCTTGTAAATCTTCGAGCTCATAATTCGAATTGCCGAGTTTTCTACGAACTCGCGCCTTTAGAAATGCGGGACCAAACTTTGCATTATAACCAGTCTGGAAGCAACTTTGCTTGAAATTTCGACGGAACACTTCTTGTCCTGGCGCGAAAGTTATTATTCTTGACCGCAAATTGTAACGTTTCTCGTTCACATCATGCTTAAGTTGCATCAGCTTACATGCATTCTTACGGATCAAATCAAAAGAGTCCTGTCGATTAAATACTAATGATCGATCATCCAGCATGTTTAGCTTTCTAAGCAATGCATATGTTGACCCCGACGTAATCATGTGCTGGCCGAAAGCCATGTAATATGGAGAAGTACCGATGCTCGAATGCACGGACGATCTCAAAGCACAGCATATTTTGCTTAAGCTTTCGTCCCAATCCTTCTGATCTGGACGCAAGTAAGCTCTTATTCCCGAAATTACCGAGCGATTAACTCGTTCAGATGCATTCGCTTGAGGGGAATGAACAGCGGTGAACATTTGATTTACTCCATACTGTTTCAAGAGCTTTTGAAACGCCTCAGAGCGAAACTGCGATCCATTGTCAGAGACAATAGTTTCTGGAACGCCGAAAGTCATGAATAATTCTCCTTCCAGATATTTAATTACGAGAGCCGCGTTTATTTTTTTTACTGGCTTAAGGAAAACATATTTTGAGAAATGGTCGAGTACTATAAATATTCCAATATTTCCACTCCTTGATCGGGGATACGGTCCAAGAAAGTCAATAAAAGGCGTTGGAAAAACCGCTGACTTTCAGGAGCTTTACCCAAAGGAGGTCTCAGAGCATGATTTGGTGCTTTCGTAGTTTTACAAACTTCACAAGCGTTGATGTAAGCTTTAACATCAGAAACGAGACCAGGCCAGAAATAATATCTCCTCACTCTTTCGATGGTTTTGTGGATACCCCCATGTGAGCACAAAGGACTGTCATGTGACTGGAAAAGAATTTCAGGGACCAATTCTTTTGGTATCCAGAGTTTCCAGGCATACTCGTCATGTATCTGCTCTCCTGTCAAATGCTCAGCCTTACGATACACGTAGCCACTATCAACTTTTAAATCCGGAAAATTTGTACTATTAGCTTTTACGCTATCGAGCAACTCCAAGTACTCTTGAGACTTGAAATGTGGCGAGTCTAAATCCACAATTAAACCCTGTCGTAAGTCTATGGCAGCCACGCCATCTTCATTCACTCTCGACAGAGAATCTGGTACCACATTCATCGAGCCTTTCCGATGTTCTATTTTAAAACGATACCTTTGTAACGATAATGCCCAACGAGCTAGACGTGAATTTAAATCATGGTTGGACATCAGCCATTTTAATGAAGCATGATCAGTCACAATGGTGAACTCGTGTCCTTCCACGTAAGCACGAAAATTCTTCAGTGCTACAATCGCTGCTAAACACTCTTGCTCGGTGACAGTGTAATTGCGTTGAGCTTTGTTGAGTTTTTTCGAAATGAAAGCCACTGGACGTTCATCTCCGTTCTCATTCAATTGAACTAACACTGCCCCAACGCCAGATTTACTAGCATCGCAATGTATTGCGAATGGCTTAGTAAAATCAGGGCTGCATAACACGGGAGCTTCACTAAGGCGTGATTTCAACACGTCGAATGCTGTGCATGCTTCCGGTGTCATACTAAATCTTCGTTTAGTGGTCATTAAATCAGTTAAAGGTGAAGCTAACGAGGCAAAATTCGGAACGAACTTGCGATACCAACCGCACAAACCCATGAAGCTTCGCAAACCTCGTAATGTTTTCGGAAGTGGAAAATCTTTTATGGCTCTGACTTTCTCTGGGTCAGTCTTAATTCCACCGTCTCCGATTATGTGGCCCAAATAGCGCACACGGCGCATGCAGAAATGACTTTTGCCAATGTTGATTGTCAGACCTGCACGCTCAATGTGGAGAGCTATCTCTCTCAACACCTCCAAATGGCCATTGAAGCTAGATGAGACTATAAGCAAATCGTCTAAATATACAAATACTTCATTTCTAAGATGGGCCGGTACTACCTTGTCCATCAATCGCGACATAGTGCTAGTCGCGTTACACAATCCAAAAGGCATAACCTTAAATTGATATAACGGCCTACCAGGGACAGTGAAAGCCGTTTTATCTCGGGCTTGCACCTCGAGAGGCACTTGCCAATACGCATCCTTTAAATCTAAGCTGGTGATGAACTCAGCTTTAGGTAGTCTACTCAAAATGCCGTTAATTTGAGGAAGTGGATACGCATCTTTCTCCGTGAAGCTGTTAACTTTACGGCAGTCTAAACAGATTCGCACTTTGCCTGGTTTTGTTACCATAACGATTGAGAAGACCAGGCGCTTTCTGACTCTTCTATCACTCCCAGTTCCAGCATCCTGTCTATTTCAGCATACATCGCCTTTTCTACAGCAGGCGAGACTGGGAAATGTCGCTGCTTAATAGGCTTAGCGCCGCCCACATCTATAGAATGCGAAATTAACTTTGTCTTCCCTAATCCCTTTCGAGCAAATGAAGGAAAACACTCTATCACAAGAGCTAGCTTGGCCCTGTCACTGTTCGATAATTCATGTTGGTCCTCATCTTCAACTTTGGTGTTAAAATCTTCGACACTGGCTACTTCTAGATTTTTCGGAAGAAGATCGTAAAGCTTCCAGAAATCAATACCCAAATACAGGTCTTGTTTCAGGGATGGAACAATATAAACTTCTAAGAGTTTTTCAAGATTAGCGTACTCTACCTTAACTTTCATCCGCCCTACAACTTGCTGAAGTCTTCCATCGGCAGTGGTTGCGCTTTTCTTAATTTCTTTAAATGCGATTTTATTCTCAATAATTTCTTTTGCTAGCGCTCCTCCGCAACAACTTATTGAAGCCCCTGAATCCAGCAGACCGTACACAGTGCGATTGAGAATTCGAACGGACAAAAATGGTCGAGGATCACTAGATCCAGGTGAGAGTGTGCCTATGTGTTCTAACCCTAGCACACACTTTTGACCTGCTGCCAAAACGATTTAATGCGCTTTGTGCTTCGAGTTTTGGATTTCGTAAAATCTGGTGAAAAATCATTTGTAAGAACGGTTTTCTCTTTCAATATTGGTATTTTTTGATGTAGCAATAAGCTGCCATCGCTTTGTAAGTCCGGTAAAATTTTCACATTTGGTAAAGTGTATGGTGGAAGTTGTGAGACTTCCGTCACTCGTCCGTCATTGTCGCTTGGCTTCGTGAGGCACTCGGAGTCTTCGGTTTGCACGCTGACTTCGACGTGCCGGGCTTGGAGTTTTTTGAGCACTTGCCACAACTCGGCTTGTACGTGTTAGCTGCTCCACAGCCATAACAAAAGACTCTTCGGTCTGATACGCAATCCTGGTATCGGTGTCCTTCCTTACGGCAATTCCAACATACCAAGGATAGAGCTTCTATGTCTAACTCGCTTTCGCATTCTGACTCAATACTCTGAGTTTGACAATCTACAAACTCTGCGACTTCACGTCTAAATGGTGTCCTTTTTACGTAGCCGTGAGACTTTTGGACATCGTCCAAAAAGGTTTCGCGTCGACGGCATATCTCCCTCAAATCTGACACAGTTTTTACGTCTACATTTAACAGCTCATGCCGTATTTCAGGCCTTAAATTGTTTTTAAGGACGCGAACGACCTTCAGAGTAGACCACGGCACTTCTAACTGATCTATTAACACAGATAAGCCTTCGTAAAAACTGTCAAACGACTCATTCGGTTTCTGTTTTCTGTTCCTAATAAGCTCCTCTATGTCACAATCGTTTCGTGCGATTCTGAACTGTGATCGCAAGGCTGCGCACAATTCTTCCCATTTCACATCATAGACGCTTTTGTGGTAACGCCAATAGAATTCGAGGGCCTTGCCTTCGAAAAGTACGCTAGCATGCTTACATAGAACAACAAAATTCCCGCCTAAGGTCTGATGTGTGAGTGCCTCTGCTCTATATATAAAATTGTCAACGGATACTCCTGTTCCAGAGAATTTCATTTTCCAACTATTTAATACTTGCACTACCTTGTCTGGCCTATTTAATAGGTCGGATACATGCGACATTGGAGTGCCAGAATTGATCCTTGCAGAGTCAGCATTGAAGTTTTGCTCTCTGACATACTCAGGCCTACTTTCCATTCTCTGCCCTGTTGGAGGTGTGCTGGTTCTAACATCGCTATTTGCTGGAGTCGCGATCAACCTTTGCACACTATCTACGACCGAACTCTGAATTAGTTCGGCCATCCTCTCGGAGAGTAGTGAGCAATCTTCTCTCCATAGCGAGCAAGGAAAGAGCATTCACGGATTCAGGATTCTCTGAATCACTTACGCGTATGTTCGATCTCGTTTGCGATGTGCTAGCAACGTCATCCGTCACTGAATCGCTACTCCGCTCTTCTGCCTGACGGCTTTTAGACTGTGAGCGAGTTTGCAACCCTTGAGTATTCGGTGGCTCAACTGGCCTGGATTGCACTTGACAAACTGGGCATTTGTCCTTCGTTTTAAAATGCAATTCTATGCACTTTTGTGAAACTCGTGGTTGCATGCGGTTCTATACGCCTCTGCAACGGACTTAATTTCCTTTTTGCATAAAGGACATGAAGCGATAGGCAAGCCCATCGCTCCCTTGTTCGGCGATCGAGCAACACTCATTTTTCAAAGGGAACGAAACAAACTATAGAGCTAATAAATGTTTCCAGAGTCGATCTTAATCGAAAATTATCAACAGAAGAAAAAACCAAAAATTTACTAACCAACGAACAATGTATATAAACAAAAAAAAATAATAGATAAATAAATAATAAAAATTAAAAAAAATACAAAAATGGTACTATTCAAAGGAACCAAAAATAACGTAGAGATATAAAGAAATAATTCATAAATATTTTTAGCCGATAACAAAGCCTGACAACCACATATCGTAGGGTAATTTCATTCACTACCAAAATTCCCAAAAAAAAGAAATAGAAATAGTGTATTAAATGTATTTTCCATCAAGATTAGACCTGATTTACGGACAACAAAGCAGTTTACAATACTTTTGTTGTATTCCAGAAAATCAGAGAAGCCTAATTCCTAAGGAGAAGAATTTCAAATTTAGGTATTCCTCAGTCATTCGTGGTTGTAGCATTTTCCAATTAAAATGTCTACATATTCCAAGCCGTCTGACATAAAGAACATTAAAATTTGAACCGTTTCACCAATAATGAGGAATAAATTAAACGGGCCAAATAACCAACCGTAGTTGAATTTATTTGTATTTCCTCATACAAATAAATTCCACATTATTGGCAAATTCAATAATTAGAAACGAAAATTCGAAAGAAGAAGAATTCAATTTTGGATATTCTTCAGTCATTCGAGGTTGCAAAATTTTCTAAACAAAATATTTACACATTCCATTCGACTGACATGAAGAACATCAAAATTTGTGCTGTTTCACCAATACTGAAAATTAATTTAAATGGGCCAAAATAATCTACCGTAGTTGAATTATTTTGTATTTCCTCATAAAAATAAATACTCCATTATTGGCAAGTACAAGAATTACAAGGGAAAATTCCTACACAACTTTTCCTTTTCGGCCTGCTTCACCAATGATGAAAACCAATTTAAATGGGCCAAATAACCAACCGTGGTTGAATTTATTTGTATTCCTCATAAAAATATATACTTCATCATTGGCAAATACAAAAATTAAAAGGGAAAATTCCAATCCAACTTTTTCTTTTTGGCCAAAAGGAACTGATTGTGTATTCCTTCTTGTAATCCATAACAAATTTGAGATAAAGTCGAATTTTTGAAAAGAAATGAATGAAAAAGAAAATGAATGAAAAGAAGATAAAAAGATTTAAGAGTACGATATTTGAATTTAACCGAGAGTCTTAATGAGTATTTACTGTACTCACTAAGGCCCTACACGTTGGGCGCCACTTTTCTTAATTAATAATAATTAATTATAACTGTAACGTGCAACGAGAAGAAGCACAAGGCGACAGGGCTATCGGCATTTGCGGGGCACGCTTTAGAGTCCGGCTCTAGCTCGTCGGCTTTGGGGGTGGTGGTCTTGCTTATGCCAATAGCCCTTTCTTCGCTGCTCATTATTATTAATTTAAGATCAGAAATTGAGCGTGCTGCGACGAAGAAGGGATTGCTAGAAAACTAGCCGGAAAGAGAAGAAAGATCCAAAAATGTCTCAAAAAATTAGGAAAAAACAAAGAGAGAATAAGAGAGAGAGAGAGAGACAGAAAGAGAGAGAAAGAAAGAGCGAGAATTGAGGCAGGCCATCACAGCTGTCAAGTGATGAAGTCCCCTCCCAACCTATGATCACAGCATCAGAGCATGGCTCTGGTGATCCCTTTTAACCCTACGACAGTGGTGTCGCTGGCTTGTTTCGGCTAAATGAAAAGTAAATTATTTCATGGTATACAATATTTAATTAATGATAGATATTAAACAATATGGCATTATAAATAAAAATAGTACAAAATGATCAATAATACTACAAGAGGATAGTTGCAATATTTCTTTTAAAGTTTCTTTTAAATATATAATGTATTTTACTTTCAGTGCTTTGTATTATTTCATGTACCAAATTTTAAACTTTGATCTAATTTTATAATTTATCTTCAAACCTATTTTTTTTTTATAATATTTAATAGTTTTAATTTCTTTTCGTATGCTTTTCTATAAATTTATAATTCGTGTTTGTACAATGTAAATCGAGGTGAAAGTATAAAGTGTGTGTTTCACAATAAAAACTCACCAACAGAACTCCTGCGGCGGCGATCGATCTCCGACGAAGGTGTGCTGGAACAGTGCTAAATTAAAAATAAAAAAATACAACTTTCACCGAAACACTTCATATTGTACCTACGCGAAACTGGTACTAGTTATTCAATATAATTTGCATACGTTTTAATTTTTGTTTTAATTTTGATATTTCATAACTTGGCACTGATTTTCATAACTTATTTGTTTAATTTAATTTAATATAATAATTTTCGTTTAGGCATTTTGCCTTCTAAGCTTTTAGCTGTTTTGTTTTATATTTTAAATTTTTTTGTAACTTGTGCACTTCACATTCAACAATTGTTTTAAATTCTCAATTCTCATGGCTCTACAATTTCTTATTTAATTTCAACTATTTCTTTTATATTTGTACATTTGTTTTGTTTAATTCTTGTAGCGCTTCAACTTTTTAATTTGTTGTTTTACAATATTTTAGCGCTGTTATTTTTAATTGAATGTGGCACAATACATGTTCTAATTTTAACTTTTTATTTTTATTTTTTTTTTTTTTATCAACAAAACAGCTGCGCTAATTCCTTTTAATTCTAAATCATTTTATCTTTTAACTTTTGAACTTAACTTTTAACTTTTATTTTCTTTTTTGTGCAATTTTGAAATTCTGCAATTGCAGTAGCGCTTTACTATTAATTTGAAATTTTAACTAATTTTGTGAACAAATGCACTTTCAATTTTTAAATAATTTCAACTTTTAACTTTGTATCGTATTCATTTTTTTTAAACAATTTTAACTAAATTAAATTAAATTTAATTATTTTAATTTTTAATATTTCTGTGCAATTTCTGCGCTTTTTGCAATACTAAATTTTTCTCAACATGTTTCATTTTAACTTGTGCTGAGCGGCGCTACACTGTTGAGCTTTTACTCTATCATATTGTTTCACTATTTTTTTTGTTTTATACAATGTAGCGCATCATTTTAAACTTTTCAGATTTGGGTTTTAATTTCTCATAAATTCACTTTAACACACACACACTATATATGTAAGCGATCTGGTCGCTGATGTTCAGGAAAGCAAAGATGAGATGATGCTGTCAGAGAGTTAAAGTTGGCACCTAAAGGCGCTTCGCTGGCCAGGCAGTGGCCTGTAGAGGCGCTCCGCTGGCCGAGAATGCCGGTGCAGGGTGCTCCGCTGGCCGTGAGGGCCGGAGAGGTGCTCCGCTGGCCGAGAGAGCCGGTGCAGGGGTGCTCCGCTGGCCGTGAGGGCCGGAGAGGTGCTCCGCTGGCCGAGAGGGCCGGTGCAGGGGTGCTCCGCTGGCCGTGAGGGCCGGAGAGGTGCTCCGCTGGCCGAGA
Organism: Drosophila nasuta; assembly: GCF_023558535.2. Taxonomy (NCBI): domain Eukaryota; kingdom Metazoa; phylum Arthropoda; class Insecta; order Diptera; family Drosophilidae; genus Drosophila; species Drosophila nasuta. The sequence continues at coordinate 30,475,360 of NC_083456.1, forward strand.
GGGCCGGTGCAGGGTGCTCCGCTGGCCGTGAGGGCCGGAGAGGGTGCTCCGCTGGCCGAGAATGCCGGCGCAGGGCGCTCCGCTGACCGAGAATGGCCTACAGGGGTGCTCCGCTGGCCGAGAATGGCCTGCAGGGGTGCTCCGCTGGATAAGCTGCGGCACTTGGCCGAAGCAAACTGGCGGTATGCTGCGAAGCAAGAAACAAGGCCTTGAAGGCAGCAAAACCAATCCTGCGAACAAAATTTTAATTACACGGAGTCCTCCTATGACACTATAAAACTTTTCTCTTACCAAATAATAGCAAAGACAATAAAAAAAATTCCCAATAGCGCTCGATGCCTTCCGATTTAAATCTTCAATAATTACGCGTCTATGTACGCAGCCGGTCATTAGAAAAATGCTCAAACCGGAACCGGCTTTCACTAAGTTGGCCGCGCTCAAGCTGATGCAGCTGGCGCAGATGTCAAAGCTGAGCTTTCCAGTGCAACCGATGCACTTCAAGCTTATCAGCAGTTTTACAGCACTGCTCGGCTTATCAGCTGCTTACAGCGCTGCTTTAAGCTCAACTCGACAGACTAACAAGTGCATACTTTTAGGAGCTACTTGCAACAACATCAACCTTGACTTAAACTTAGTAAACTTTTAGGCCGAATTCAATACACGTTGCTGTAGGCGCCGTTACAATGCGTTTGACTTTGGCTCGTTGCTGGCACAGTTCTGCCAGGTTTTTGTTTTTTTTTGTTAGTCAACGTTCACATTTGACCCACAAAGCAAGCGCTGCTCTTAGCCTGCTTTTGATGTCGGACCCTTTTCCTGTAACGACTTCCTGTGACTTCGTCAAGGCGTCGCGTCGCGTCGCTTCGCGTTGCACTCCCAATACAAACTCAAGCTCAAGCAAACAAATACAAATACAAAAGCACGCTCTTACACCTGCAAACAACTGTTCGCTAGATTTGCATGCTTTATATACAGAGTGTATTTATTTTGTTTGCTTTTCGTGCCTTACGTGTTTATGGCCTGCAAACTGGCGATTGTTTGAGCCAAAGTGAAAGTTCAGCTCGGCCTCTGGCGCTCTGACGCTAAAGCTGACGCTGACTCCACTTTACTTTCACTTTTCGGTCTCTCTTAAGAGTGGGTGGCTTAAAGTTCAACTTGCTCGGCATTTCAATATCAACAGCGGCATGCATAATTTCTTTAGCTCGAGCCTATGTAAATTTGCTCGGAAGTGTTCAGCTGAACAAGTGTGTGTGCGTGTGTGTGTGTATGTGTGTGTGCCAGTTCCTGACGCGTTAGGCACAGGCTAAAAGCAGGTCAACTTCATTTTTCGCGCTGACCGACCGAACCACAACAGCAACAGCAGCAACAGCAACGGCGACGGCAACAAGAGTTGAAGCTTGATGTGCGAAAGCCGCAAACACAAATTAGCACAGCAACGCACAATGGGATAAATGCGAGTAAAGTAATATTTGGCAAGCCAAGAAATTGTTTTTATTAATTTTTCTATGCCTCAAAATAAAGCAAATTATTAAGTTAAATATTGCTAGCATACAAGTCAGATGGTAACATGAATAAAAAAGAATAAAGAAAATTAGAAGATCTAAGTAAAGCAGTTTTTGGAAATCTCAGAAATTATTAACAATGATAATTGTCAATATGTGAAAAAAGCAACAAAATTTTGTGAAGAATCTATGTTTTCTTTGAGTAAAAAAAGGATAAAGAATTTAAAAAAGGAAAATTAGTATGTGTTAAAATGCAATAAAACAACATTTTGTTGTATTCACATTTAAATAATTTAATAATAATTTAATGTAAATAAAATGTAAATATATACATGTAACTTATGTTAAGTATACGACTTGTGGTATGTTGAACAATATTCATAGCATAAGAATCATAGATTTATTTCGAATAAGAAAAGAATAAAGAAAATTTAGGTTTAAGGAATTTAATATGTGTTTAAATTAAAAAAAAACATAAAAAAAAAATTTTATTTAACCGCACCTGGTATATGACAATGAACTTGTATTACGTATACGACTTCTTGTGAGTTAGCTTATGTTTCAATATTATAATATTATATAAAAAATTGTACTTGATTTCTAAATTTCGGAAGGCTTGTTACTTTATTTATATACAAAATAAATTATATTTCTATTATCGAAAACATTCAATATTAAAGTTCCTCCTCCTATAAACTAATTTGCTTAGCTATTGTGCGAAGCAATACAAAAGCCTCGATTAGTTCTGTTCAAATTACCATTTCTAATACAAAAATATTAGTAATTTAGCCCATTGTACAACAACAAACTAGCAAGCAAACGAGCTACTAGCAACGAGCCGCAACAACGGCAGGCAACTTGGCCATAATTTCTTTTGCAACGATGCCAAGCCCTTGGGCCAAGACCCACAACAACATCATATATAGAGTAGTACACTAACTTACACACACAAATTGTAGCGGCACACACACACACTTGTGCATATTTGCATTTGGATTCGCGTTTTTGGTTTTTAGTGCCTTTGATTTGAGTTTTTTTTTTTGTGTTTTATTGTTATTATTTTGGAGTTGACGTCGCTGCCAGCGTCGAGTTGCCTTCTTGCGTTTGCGGCATAAAGTTCAAACTGCAAATGTTTTGCGGTCAGTTTGGATTTGAAGTTGGCAGGCAACGCGACGCGATGCCACATCGCAGCACCTGAGAGCGTCACCGTCAGCGTCACCGTGCAGACATTTTGGGGCAAATAAATGCCAAGTCCAAGTCAACAATTTGCCGTTTGCCGTTTGTCGTCGCCTCTGAGTTGTTGTGCTCCGGTCAGCATTCCGAACAAACAGTCAGCTGTGGTCAGTCGTTAGTCGTCGACAGTTGTGCCATCAATGCTGATTCATGTGCTGTTTGCTGACTAACAGAAATCGCGGAAAATAGTGGAAATTACTGATGCAAGATTAGCAAGCAAAGCTTCAACAATCACCGTCAAACTGTACGTATAAACTTTATATGCAAATTTAGTATAAAGAACTATTTTTAAGTTTGCGGGTTTAGCACGCCCAAAACTATGCTAAAGATTTTGTGCTGTCAAAAATGATCAGCATCAAAATAGCCATTGCATTCAGCTTAAAGTTTTTTTTATTCCTGCGCAACAATTGTGCCATGTGCAAAGGCATTCAGCTGCCAGTTTACGGCGCAAACTTCAGGCAAACAAAAAGCCAAAGAAGCAAAGAAAAAAAGTATAAAAAAATGTGTGCAATACCTTTGGAAACTGGCCGGCGGCCGAAAATCTTCGAAAAGCGCTTTACGTATTTTATGCTAATAAAATTTATTGCTCAAGAAACTTTTACTTACACATACTTATGCCGGGCATATTTATCGTGGAAGCTGCAATAAAAAAGCAAACTGTAAACAATTTAAACTTTTGTCTTGCCTGCTGCCCCAATAACTGTGCTACAAAATATTTTTTGGGAGAAGTGTGGTTGCTTGCAATTGAAATCAATGATAATCTTAATTAATTCTGACAGAAACTGACTCTCTTGTTCTCTTTCTCTCTCTTTCTCTGTGAGTGGCAAGTGGCAGCTAACACTTTTCACGCATTGCTGCACGGTCCAGCTGGTTGCGCATTTAAGCTAAAAGCATTTCAATGCTTTTAACTATTTTTGATGCCGTCACGCACTATAAAACCGGTTCGAAATTGAGTTTTCCCTTTACTTTGCAGTTGCGATTGTGTGTGTGTGTAGTGAAATGAAAATCTCAAAGGGCTTTTCCATTTGTGCGACTGCATCTTAAAGTTAATGACACAAAGCCAAGAGCAAAAGCGATAACGAAATACGAAAACTGAGGAATCTTAATCAAATACATTTTAATTTTTTAATCTGTTGCCTTTGACAAAAGTGAAAATTAATTATGCAGCCGCGTAACATGCGAACTCTGTGTGGCAAGGGTGAAAGTTCGACATTGATCTCTGGTCTGGGGTCAGCTGGTTCGATTGTGTCATTAAACGGTGTCAGCAATTAACTGAAATCAACACTTGGCTGCTGTAATTGACTTGAGACCGCCTTGACTCCCACAACGTATTTGCAACTGTGTGTGATGTATGTGTGTGTGTATTGGTTGTGCGTATTTGTGCTTCATATGTGCACACAAGTTGAAGGATAATTAATCTTTAAGCTGCGCAGCAATGCCACGCTTGCCGCGCTCAACTGTTTCAATTAAGCGCAAGCTGCAGAACAGATACAGTCACAGTCACATCAATGAAGCAATGCAGGGGGAATTAAGAAGCTGGGCGACACAAGTGGAGTTGAACTAATGAGCTTTTGTAATAACTCTGCACTTGCCCTTAGACTCTGCCCAAGATTTTGTGACGCTGTTGCTGCTAGCAACAACCAACAAGTAAGAAAACTACAATCGAGTGTGCTTGACTGTGAGATACCAGCTACTTTTTGTGAATAAAAGCAAAGTAGTGCGGTATTATTCATAAAATATACCGAATGCATATAGGGCAAAATACTGAAAATATACCATGCGCTATATTTGATATATTGATATAGTACTACATTCAAATCAAAACAGTTCGTTATTAGTTTTAAAATATACCAAATTAATATAACAACAAAATACTAAGGTATACCGAAAGATATATTTGGTATATTGATATAGTACAAAATTTAAAAAAAAAAATCAACATTACTACATTAAAATCAAATGAGTTCGTTATTATTTTTAAAATATACCAAATTAATATACCGAAAAAATACTAACAAATACCGAAAGATATATTTGGTATACTGAAATGGTACTAAATTTAAATAAAAAGAGTTCGATATTATTTTTTTTAAATATACCAAATTAATATACTGAAAAAATACTAAGTTAGACCGAAAGATATATTTGGTATATTCACATAGTACTACATTTAAAACAGTGCAGTATTTATTTTAAAATATATAAATTTATATACCGCAAATATATTAAATATATACTATATATTATATTTGGTAAATTGGCTTAGTACTTCATTTAAAATATATTATTGAATACAAAATATACCAGATGGTCAGCCAAAGCAAAAATTTGAAACATACTTAACAAGTGCTGTCGAAAAAAATTACATCTCTATATGTTATAGTCTGTGAGATCTAGTTGTTCATGCAGACGGACAGACAGACAGACGGACAAATCTATATCATGACCATGATCCAGAATATATATACTTTGTAGGATCGGAAATGCATCTTTCTGACTGTGACACACAATTTCTGGAGCCACAAACTCATAATACCCTTCTACTCTATGGGTAGAGGGTATAAAAATCAAATCAGAGCATAGCTGAATTAAGTTAGCCTAGGCCAAAATTTTCGGGCCACTTAGAGCACGTCCTGTAATAAGTTGACCATCTTCGGTCTGGGACTTAGCTTCGGTCTAAAAGCGAGCTTAAATTGAAGGCATTATGTGAGCATATATGTATATCAGCTGAAGAGCCGATGAGTTGCAAAGTAGCTACGTGAGTCGCTGAGAGAACAACTTGGGACAACAACAAAGTTGCGATGCATGCACCTGTCTGAGTCTGAGTCGGAGTCGGAGTTAAGTGCCACCGTCAAGCAACGTTCCACGTCCCACTTCGCATGCCTCACATGACGTCCTGTCATCACCATCTTTATGAGCCCAACACAACTGACAAGTTGACAGGCCAAAACTGCGTCTAGCTCGCATAGAGAAAGAGCAGCCAAGTGCGTTTGTGTGTGTGTTAGTTTGTGGGTGGCCGAAACAAACAAGCCACGACCAAATGCGGGTGGCATGCAAATGGAGCACAGTGGGTGCAACAGCAATCCACGAAACAACTGGCAACTGGCAAAGACCAGGACGCATAAATACATAAGCTGTTCGTTCAGTCGGGCGTAGCACGCATATGTGAAGTCGAATCGCTTCGCATCGCATTGGATCGCATTGCCTGAGATAAGGCCAGAGCTTGCAAGACACATGGCTCATAGCCTCGAATGCAGTTACACCCCGAGAGCAATTTTAATTAAAAGAACTGCAGTAGCAGTAGCAGCTGTGGCTGTGGCCACACCCCGTGGCAAGCTGCTGCTGCTAAAATTTGCCTGGCTGCTGTTTCGATTTGTGCTGTTGCAGTCTCTCAGTCTCTCGCTCTCTACAATGTGTGCAGTTTATTTCTAGGGCACTTAACTGACTGGACTTGGCCAGGGTAACTCTTCTATTGCTGCTGCTGCCGTTGCTGTTGCTGCTGCTCTTGACATGCCACAGCGAGAAACTTTTGGGCATTTTGGTGGTAGCAAAATGTTGGGCCCAAGCTAACATATCCTGACACAAGTCAAGGAATTTATGAGCTGTAACGAGTACACGAGACTGGCTTTTGGCTTAATTGAAATTTAAACGCTCTCTCTCTCTCTCTCTCTTTCTCTGACTGTGTGTCAGCTGCTAAGACTTTTCTTTTCATGAACTTGACAGTTTGCTATTTCAATTTTCCGTCAGCGCACAAAATGCACTAAGGCACTACGAAATAGTCGGTCATGTGGCAGAGCAAAGCTCAGACTATGGACTAGCCGTGATTACCGAGGCTGAAACCAATAAAAAGCACAATATTTAACCCAATTAAGCCGCCAAAAACTTTGTTAACTTTACGCTAAGCCTTGCTGTGTGGCACGCAAAGGGCAAAACGCATATTTTGAGGGCGAGTGAGGCTTTTTTCCAATTGCTACTCAATGGGTCGAGTCAACGCCTCATTGCCATGGCAACTGGGTTGGCCAACACAATAACACGGAGCATGCACCAGAACGCACACCCCCAAAAGCCACACACACACTTAGAGGGCAGCACATAAATGCATTGGCAGCTGGCAGTTGTGCGATAGATTCCAACAGTGGCCAACGCCAGCTCAAAAGGCGTATATATATTTTTTCATTTCACCAAATGAATTTGTGAAAATGTGCATAAAAACAAGAAAAATTTCAACACAAAAGTGCGTAGAAGCCAAGCTCAAAAGCGCCGCAGCATAGCGCATTCCTTAGGAAGAGAAAGAGAGAGAGAGAGAGAAAGAGGGAGCGAGGGGCTGACGCGAAAATGTCAACAATTTGTGCAGTCAAAGGTAAACAGTGGACCAGAGGACAAGGAGCATGCCTTGAGCTAAGGCAGCATTAAAATAAACAGAGAGAGAATGCTGTGCTGCAATTTTCATTAGCCGAGACAGAGAAATTGAATGTTTTGCTGGCATAATTAGCCAGCTATTTGATGGCCAAAGTCAAAGTCAAAGGCTGGCCGCAAGTTGAAGATAGAAGATGAAGGAAGAAGATGACAGGAAGTAGAAGGCGGTTATCTGCAGTTTGCCAGCTAAGCGGAGACAAGACAAACAAATAACAAACAAGCTGCCCAGACAAAATAGTTGATTTATACATATACACTACGTACATGGATGTGTGTGTGTGTGTGTGATGTGTGTGTTAGCATTACGTTAGTGTATGTGTGTAGGCTTCCCCTTAGGGTTTTCGCACTCGTTGGAAAAGTGGCTTTTTGAGTGGTTTTTCAATGAAGTGTTAAGTGGAATGGAGGGTAAAACCTACCTGAGAGAGAGACAGAGAGAGCGAACAACTCACTCTCAGTTTGTGTGTGTGTGTGTGCCTAGCCACTTCAGCTACCTCCATGTGTGTGTATTTAGTTGTCGCTGTCTATGTCGTTGTTGGCCTCTGCAAATAGGTCTGCGGTCTGTGCACACCTTTTGCTGGCCTCCACGATGCGTCGTTGTTGTGTGTTAATGTGATTGCCGTGTTGTTGTTGTTGTTGTTGTTATTGTTGTTGCAGCTTCTTCTCGTTGTTGTCGTCATTGTTTGATGGTGGTTATAAAGCTGACAGCTGTCAGTTGGCAGTAAATTTGCTAAAATGTTTATTTGCCAAGCGGCTGAGTTTGCGTTTAACAGCAAGCAGAGTCCTCTAAACACACACACACACACAACCACAGACGCCCATAGTCACACACTTGAATAGTTTGGGGGCTGCTTGCCACACTCATTCACCAGCCAACACATGTAAGCACACACACACACACACATACAGAGATTGTGGAGTGTGTGTGCACACATTTAGGGATATCAACGGGGCCATGTCCTAAGGCGCATTTCAGCTTACCAAACGTTGGCTACGTTTAATCACTTATAAACACACATTAGTAGCAACAACAACAACAACTACAACAACGACAACATTAATGTGGCTCAACATTGCGTGCATGACAAATGTTTTGCTACTTAATAATAGAATAATTATGGCAACACCATAAAACTGTTTAACGATTATGACGCACACATACACAGCTGACGGAAAGCGTGTGAGAGAGAAAGAGAGGAAGAGAGAGATAACACATATAATGAACGATACATTTAATTTGCTTTGACATACGCTGCGTATGCGTGTTGTGCATTTTACTAGCAAACCAAATACACATGCTTTATGCCATTGTCCACTACATAAGACACGTGCAGCCAAGTCTATGATATAGTATAGAATTATATAGTGCAACATTAGTCTAAGCAATGCTTCAATTATAAGCTCAATCTTTCTTACTAGGAAATGCTTCACTTTAAATATTCCAGGAATCAATGAGGGGAAAATAGAATTAAAATTTGTGTGTAAATGGCATATTAATCGATTTTTCATAGACCTTTCCCGGAAATTGGGTCACAATTGTGAGGGCAGAAAGTCGATTACCCCAAAGTCAAGAGGTAAAGCAAAAATTTGAAACATACTTAACAAGTGCTGTCGAAAAAATTACATCTCTATATGTTATAGTCTGTGAGATCTAGTTGTTCATGCAGACGGACAGACAGACAGACGGACAAATCTATATCATGACCATGATCCAGAATATATATACTTTGTAGGATCGGAAATGCATCTTCTGACTGTGACACACAATTTCTGGAGCCACAAACTCATAATACCCTTCTACTCTATGGGTAGAGGGTATAAAAATCAAATCAGAGCATAGCTGAATTAAGTTAGCCTAGGCCAAAATTTTCGGGCCACTTAGAGCACGTCCTGTAATAAGTTGACCATCTTCGGTCTGGGACTTAGCTTCGGTCTAAAAGCGAGCTTAAATTGAAGGCATTATGTGAGCATATATGTATATCAGCTGAAGAGCCGATGAGTTGCAAAGTAGCTACGTGAGTCGCTGAGAGAACAACTTGGGACAACAACAAAGTTGCGATGCATGCACCTGTCTGAGTCTGAGTCGGAGTCGGAGTTAAGTGCCACCGTCAAGCAACGTTCCACGTCCCACTTCGCATGCCTCACATGACGTCCTGTCATCACCATCTTTATGAGCCCAACACAACTGACAAGTTGACAGGCCAAAACTGCGTCTAGCTCGCATAGAGAAAGAGCAGCCAAGTGCGTTTGTGTGTGTGTTAGTTTGTGGGTGGCCGAAACAAACAAGCCACGACCAAATGCGGGTGGCATGCAAATGGAGCACAGTGGGTGCAACAGCAATCCACGAAACAACTGGCAACTGGCAAAGACCAGGACGCATAAATACATAAGCTGTTCGTTCAGTCGGGCGTAGCACGCATATGTGAAGTCGAATCGCTTCGCATCGCATTGATCGCATTGCCTGAGATAAGGCCAGAGCTTGCAAGACACATGGCTCATAGCCTCGAATGCAGTTACACCCGAGAGCAATTTTAATTAAAGAACTGCAGTAGCAGTAGCAGCTGTGGCTGTGGCCACACCCCGTGGCAAGCTGCTGCTGCTAAAATTTGCCTGGCTGCTGTTTCGATTTGTGCTGTTGCAGTCTCTCAGTCTCTCGCTCTCTACAATGTGTGCAGTTTATTTCTAGGGCACTTAACTGACTGGACTTGGCCAGGGTAACTCTTCTATTGCTGCTGCTGCCGTTGCTGTTGCTGCTGCTCTTGACATGCCACAGCGAGAAACTTTTGGGCATTTTGGTGGTAGCAAAATGTTGGGCCCAAGCTAACATATCCTGACACAAGTCAAGGAATTTATGAGCTGTAACGAGTACACGAGACTGGCTTTTGGCTTAATTGAAATTTAAACGCTCTCTCTCTCTCTCTCTCTCTGACTGTGTGTCAGCTGCTAAGACTTTTCTTTTCATGAACTTGACAGTTTGCTATTTCAATTTTCCGTCAGCGCACAAAATGCACTAAGGCACTACGAAATAGTCGGTCATGTGGCAGAGCAAAGCTCAGACTATGGACTAGCCGTGATTACCGAGGCTGAAACCAATAAAAAGCACAATATTTAACCCAATTAAGCCGCCAAAAACTTTGTTAACTTTACGCTAAGCCTTGCTGTGTGGCACGCAAAGGGCAAAACGCATATTTTGAGGGCGAGTGAGGCTTTTTTCCAATTGCTACTCAATGGGTCGAGTCAACGCCTCATTGCCATGGCAACTGGGTTGGCCAACACAATAACACGGAGCATGCACCAGAACGCACACCCCAAAAGCCACACACACACTTAGAGGGCAGCACATAAATGCATTGGCAGCTGGCAGTTGTGCGATAGATTCCAACAGTGGCCAACGCCAGCTCAAAAGGCGTATATATATTTTTTTTTCATTTCACCAAATGAATTTGTGAAAATGTGCATAAAAAAACAAGAAAAATTTCAACACAAAAGTGCGTAGAAGCCAAGCTCAAAAGCGCCGCAGCATAGCGCATTCCTTAGGAAGAGAAAGAGAGAGAGAGAGAGAGAGGGAGCGAGGGGCTGACGCGAAAATGTCAACAATTTGTGCAGTCAAAGGTAAACAGTGGACCAGAGGACAAGGAGCATGCCTTGAGCTAAGGCAGCATTAAAATAAACAGAGAGAGAATGCTGTGCTGCAATTTTCATTAGCCGAGACAGAGAAATTGAATGTTTTTGCTGGCATAATTAGCCAGCTATTTGATGGCCAAAGTCAAAGTCAAAGGCTGGCCGCAAGTTGAAGATAGAAGATGAAGGAAGAAGATGACAGGAAGTAGAAGGCGGTTATCTGCAGTTTGCCAGCTAAGCGGAGACAAGACAAACAAATAACAAACAAGCTGCCCAGACAAAATAGTTGATTTATACATATACACTACGTACATGGATGTGTGTGTGTGTGTGTGATGTGTGTGTTAGCATTACGTTAGTGTATGTGTGTAGGCTTCCCCTTAGGGTTTTCGCACTCGTTGGAAAAGTGGCTTTTTGAGTGGTTTTTCAATGAAGTGTTAAGTGGAATGGAGGGTAAAACCTACCTGAGAGAGAGACAGAGAGAGCGAACAACTCACTCTCAGTTTGTGTGTGTGTGTGCCTAGCCACTTCAGCTACCTCCATGTGTGTGTATTTAGTTGTCGCTGTCTATGTCGTTGTTGGCCTCTGCAAATAGGTCTGCGGTCTGTGCACACCTTTGCTGGCCTCCACGATGCGTCGTTGTTGTGTGTTAATGTGATTGCCGTGTTGTTGTTGTTGTTGTTGTTATTGTTGTTGCAGCTTCTTCTCGTTGTTGTCGTCATTGTTTGATGGTGGTTATAAAGCTGACAGCTGTCAGTTGGCAGTAAATTTGCTAAAATGTTTATTTGCCAAGCGGCTGAGTTTGCGTTTAACAGCAAGCAGAGTCCTCTAAACACACACACACACACAACCACAGACGCCCATAGTCACACACTTGAATAGTTTGGGGCTGCTTGCCACACTCATTCACCAGCCAACACATGTAAGCACACACACACACACACATACAGAGATTGTGGAGTGTGTGTGCACACATTTAGGGATATCAACGGGGCCATGTCCTAAGGCGCATTTCAGCTTACCAAACGTTGGCTACGTTTAATCACTTATAAACACACATTAGTAGCAACAACAACAACAACTACAACAACGACAACATTAATGTGGCTCAACATTGCGTGCATGACAAATGTTTTGCTACTTAATAATAGAATAATTATGGCAACACCATAAAACTGTTTAACGATTATGACGCACACATACACAGCTGACGGAAAGCGTGTGAGAGAAAGAGAGGAAGAGAGAGATAACACATATAATGAACGATACATTTAATTTGCTTTGACATACGCTGCGTATGCGTGTTGTGCATTTTACTAGCAAACCAAATACACATGCTTTATGCCATTGTCCACTACATAAGACACGTGCAGCCAAGTCTATGATATAGTATAGAATTATATAGTGCAACATTAGTCTAAGCAATGCTTCAATTATAAGCTCAATCTTTCTTACTAGGAAATGCTTCACTTTAAATATTCCAGGAATCAATGAGGGGAAAATAGAATTAAAATTTGTGTGTAAATGGCATATTAATCGATTTTTCATAGACCTTTCCCGGAAATTGGGTCACAATTGTGAGGGCAGAAAGTCGATTACCCCAAAGTCAAGAGGTGCTAATTTATATTTCTGAATAAATATTCCAAAATTTCGGAATCGATTTTCACCTAAAATCAAGCAGAAATATTATGCAATAATTGTTTAGCTTTTAGCTAGAAAATCTCTTCACTTTTAATTAAGTTTATTTTAGTCAAGAGCATCTTCGAAATTCATTGAGTTGTCATAACTCACTCGCTTGCGAAGTGGCAGTAAATATTCGCTTTTTATTCACATTTGTTGTTGTTGTTGTCAATTGGATGCCAACTCATTGTCGGCTAATGAACCTCAAAACTCTTTGCATTGCGAGGCACGAAAGCCTGAGCGGCTTTCGCTAGTCGCCATTGCCAGTAAAATTTTATTGCATTTCGTTTGCGGTGCGGTGCGAGTGAGAGGGGCTTTTTATTAATTTATTAAAAGCCAACGCCTGTCGACGAGGAAGTCGACGACGACGATGAGAGAGATTCGAGCGATTCAAACGATGCGAACGATGCTCAACGCCTCGTAAACCTTGCCAAAATCATCATCAGTCGACGGCAGCGGCGGCGTTTGCTGCAACCGACCAGCTCAAATGAAATGTAAATCTGCTGCGGCCCGCACGAAAGCAGCCGTAAGGCAACAAACAGCGAACTGAAATATATGAGTGAGGAGGCAGGAGAATGAAATAAGCCGCAGTCGCAACGCTGCCTGCGATTTACGTGCTCTCAAATTTAATGCGGTGCGTGGCATTGCTGTCGATGCTGCTGTTGCCATCATCAAAGCTATCTGCGTGCTCGTATTTATTTAATTCCATTTCGGTTTTCAATCAACCGATAGGTTTGCGCAGCTCTTCGCATTTATCGCTTTATAAAAGCAGCAAAAGCAGCTGTTGTCATTATCATCGTGCACATCGTCATTATCGAGCTTATCTCTCTCTCTCATGTTGCGGGGGCATTCACTTTTTAAGCATCTTTCTTGCTGCCGCTATCCGCATTGTCATAATTTATGCATGATGATTGCCAAACAAAACAAAATACATTCTCCACCCACCATTTTCTACACTATTTTGGGAAACTATTTTGCCGCGCGATTTAACAGCGAAATTCACTTTGATATCGCAACGGAAAATACGAAAATACGAATAAGCAGCGCTTATGTGTGTGAAAAAGGGAAATTTAAATCAAATGTGAGCACATTGAATTTTTCATAGCATACTTTTGTGCGCGTCGCAGCGATGACAGCAGAGAATGAAAGGAGGAGCTGGGGTAAAGTTCAGAGTACAGAGCGATTGGATGGCTGCTCTGCTTACTGGCGTTGTCTATTTGCCAGTTGCCAAAGCGTCGTCTAATTCCCCACTCGGCAGCAGCCCAGACAGCCAAGAGTTGCTGCTGTCGCTGTTGCTGTTGCTGCTCGAATGTGAACGTGTTGGTTTTTGCTTTGATAAAAACCGAAATTAATTATTGAAAAGGCCGCTGCTGCTGAGAGTGCTGCTGTCTGTTCACATTGGATGACATCGCAGTGGAAAGCAGAGCGAAGCGTTGTGGCGCTTTGCGTCGCGTCGATTCGCGCTCATTTCACCGCATGTCGCAGGCTGTTGAAATTTTAAAAGGCGTTCAAGCGAAAGCAGTTGGCGCATTAGTGCACACACACAAACACACACAGACACACATGGAGTGAACTTCCGTTTACGCTTGAAAGCTCAAAATGTATTTACTTTGTGTGAGCTGAACACTGTCACCAGCAACCACAAGCGGCAAACTAGTTGAGAGAGAGTGAGGAATGAGGAAGGTCCCGCATATACCGAGCAAACAAATTAGGCTTTAATTATACATAGGCAAATACGTGGAGCGAGCACACAAAAACTGTTAACCCAACTGCGAGCGCGTTTCATTAACTTGTGAAAATGCAACAAAGTGCCGCAAAATGAGTGGAAAACAAATACAGCACAAGTGCGATTTCAACTTCAACTTTAAGTATTATGCAACAGCGTCCGAAGGCGGATGCAAGACGCAAGGATGTGGCACCGGCAAAGCCACCGCGTTTGAAGGCCAACGCAAGCGAAGTTGCCACAAAAAAGCAGCTGCAATTTGTGAGTCCATTGCCACGACGGTCACGTGTGCCTCAAGCAACGGCTGCGACAATGACAATGAGCAAGACGACGACGACGACAACATTGAGAGCAACAACGATGCGGAAAACTCGAACTGCAAAGATGTCGCCGCCAGACAACAGCAGCAGCAATATTCGAGATGCTAACAACTGCGTGGCAACTGCAGCGGCAGCAACTGCAACTGCCACAACGAGTGCTGCAATAAAAACTCGTCTCGCCGAGGGCTGCAGCAGTTTAATGTATGCGTGTCAGCATGGCGACATTGTCCAAGTGCTCGCCCAGATACGCGGCAAGGTAGGTGCAACAACTTTCTCCACATTAAGCGAAGAGAAATGAACAATAGTCACACGACAAGTTGACTTCAGGGAACACACTTCATTCCTCTCAGTTGAGTTGAGAGTGCAAAGGAGGAGGGAAAGAAAGGCAGCAAGCTAAAGCCAACATCAGCAGTTGCTATGGCCTTAACAAAAGCCTAAAATCAGGCGAAGGCGTAACAAGATTTTAATCTTTTTTGTTGTCACGATGAGCCGGCGCAAAACTTAAAGCCGTAAGGGATGCTAATACCCTTTCGGTTCAGCTTCAGCCTTTGCCTTTGCCTTGACTCGACTCCGACTCTGAGGTGTTGGGCAGGATGACATGGCGTCTTTAAATTTCCGTTGCAGTCATTTGGCCGCATTGTTCTCTCCGACTCTGGGCCTAATTGCTTCATAAACATTTCTACAACAAGCTAAAACATAACAAAAGGCTCCCAACCAAAGTCATCTCCGTTTCCAACTCGCTCTTTCTCTCTCTTTCTCCTTTCTCTGTTGCTTTCTGTTCGCTTCGGTTCGCCTGTTGGCCGGTCGAATTAAAATGCTGTAAATGGCAGGACATTTGAAATTGACAAAATAATCCTCAGGCTTAGTTATGGCTTCGCAATTTTCGGTAGTCAGAGAGTGTTCGATGTTCAGTGCTCGGTGTTTGTCTGTTTTTCAGCCAAAAATGTTTGAGTTCTAAACGTTGCCTCATTTCTTGTTGGTTGCCTCGTTTCAACGTTTCGTCGCTTCCTCGTTCGTCATGCGCCTAAATATGCCAATTTCCCATTTAATTGAAATTTGAAAAGTTTTTAATTGAACGCAGATAAATTTCCAAGGCTCTCTAATGGCATCAAACTGAAGTCGCCCTTGTTACACATTCCCCTCCTCACGATGCTGCAAATTGTCATGTTGCTAGTTTTGCAATTATTATATATACTTGTGGGAGGGAGATGAAGTGAAGAGCCTGAGCCTGAGTCTGAGTCTGACAAAATGCTTTCATTTCCGGACAGTTCAAGACTTGTGCCTTCGAGCTGCGTAATTGATATTGACGCCAAATTTGATGTGAAATTGCCTGGCATTGAGCATTGAGCATTGCCCATTCGAGATACTTTTGTACTTTAGCGCGACAAAAACGAATGCCAACGACAACACCATCGACTCGAACTTGAAGACGAACGCCAACGCCAATTTCGCATTCGCATTCAACATTCAACATTCAGTCTGACGTCAGTTCACTCAGTTATGTAATTGTTAAATGACATTTTTCGGGGGGCTGGCTAACCTTGACGACGCTTCCCTGGTTTATTTGCCTGTGAAATATGGCAAATGTTGGCAATTATTACTTACTTCTTCTTCTTCGCCTTTTGCCCATCAAACAACACGCTTACATTTTGTTTCATTCATAATTACAATAAAAACAATGAGCGTGCCACAATTAAATGCCAAGCAAAAGCTGAGTTTAATTTACAGCCAATGTAAAATACGAAATTCCAATTCTGATGACCCACATATAATACTTGAGCTACTTGTTTAATGTCTCTAATTGTGATTGCCAAGATTAATTTAAATTAAATGTATTGTTTTTGATGTCTACTGAAAGTTTCTCATTTTCAACTTGAATGCATCCAAAAGTTAATTAAGTAAATTTAAATTTACAAGTATTACAGCATTACAATTTTGTACTTAAGGTCTTCTTAGTTTCAAAATGAAATCAAAATGAAATCAAAATATAATTTCAATTGTATTCATTATTTAGCTTGACTTAAACAAATTTTTGAAATACATCAGTATGCAAATGTTCAGTTTGAAATGAGATTTCACTAATATTTAACTTTTTTTGCTTTATTTGACAGCAGCTTAGCTTGTGTGCTGCTCTTCAAATGTGATTGAAATTTATTAAATATATTTTATTAAATTTTACGTAGTCAGAGAAAGTACACAGAGTCTTTGCTGCTGCCTGAAGTTGGAGTAAAATTCCATTCGCATTTCGTAGAACTTTCATCAGAGTGAGCTTAAGCCAAAGGAGCTGTGACTATGTTTAATTAGTTGCTTGTGCAGTCATGTGAAAGTGCACATACACACATTACGTATACGCACAGGTAACTGTGCGCTCTATATGCCAAAGCCTACGCCAGCCAGCTGACAACTTGTTTATGCATTCTATTTGCATCAATTTAATAAAATTTGTTAGATCTAGCTGTACTCGTATATATAATAGATGATGGCTGCCTTGCATTAAATGTGACATCATTTCGTGTACTTCTTTTGGTTTAGTATGTTTATACCCGGATAGAAGGGTATCATAACTTTGTGGCTCCAGGAAATGTATGTAACTGACAGAAGAAGGCCCCTTTGCCCCTTTAAACTAAATATATACTTCTTTTTAAATAAGAACTTCTTTTGTATTGGAAAAACAGCTACTTACTACGGGTCTTGGCTGATAATATGGTATATTTTGCACTCTGTGGTATATTTTGAATGCAATATATCAAATAGTGCCTTCAGTATTTTCAGTAATTTTTTGGCATATTAATTTGGTATATTTTCAGAATAATTCCTCGCTATTTTTCCTTTTCTTTTTTCAATATATCAAATAGTGACTTTAGTATTTTCAGTATTTTTTCGGTATATTAATTCGGTATATTTTCAGAATAATTCCTCGCTTTTTCCTTTTTTCAATATATCAAATAGTGACTTTAGTATTTTTAGTATTTTTCGGTATATTAATTTGGTATATTTTCAGAATAATTCCTCGCAATTTTTCTTTTCCTTTTTTCAATATATCAAATAGTGACATTAGTATTTTTAGTATTTTTTCGGTATATTAATTTGGTATATTTTCAGAATAATAATACGCTATTTTTTTTTTTCCAAATTAATAAATCAAAATAAATAGCGGGTATCTCACAGTCGATAACACTCAACTGCAGCTTTCTTACTTGTTGTAATATGATTTAAGCTTTCATTAGGAAAAACAGCGTTTTTTTTGTACTATTTCTTATATAAAGAAATGTTTAGCTTAGCTCAAATGCCCGCCTTCTTTTGGGCTATTCGTAGCCTCCATTTGATAGCAGCTCTCGGCAGTTCGCTTCTTCATTTGTGATTTTGTTGTTCTCGTGCTTGTTTTCTTGTTGCATTGAGCGCTAATCTTGTGCCTTTGGGGCATGCTTTAATTTGTCTTGACTCGATAAGGCCGCGTAACCTATTAAAACTTTTTGCGAGTCTGTAGCCGAACCGTTCTGCCAAGCTGCGTTCTGCGTTTGTCGCCGTCCTGACAGCTTCACCAGCCTACCAGCTTGCTAGCCTGTTATTCGTTGCCAGCATTCAGCCCCTATTGTAATTTTGTTTGTTGTTGAATATTTTAAACAATTCTTATTTACTTTTGTCGCGTTGCCCGTTTCACGTCTTTTGTATGTATTTTAATTAAGATTATGCCTAATACCCCAATTGGCTGACTGACTGACAGATGGACAGACGGAGAGACGAACTCTGATGGTCTGTCGCTCAGTCTTCAAGTGGGCAATTTAGTCGTCTTTATGACTTTGTTTTTTGCCTCTGCATATGATGCTCGAGTTCGAAATATTGCTGTTCAACATGTCGTATGGGTAATAAAAACTAGCATCATCTATTCGTTGTTGTTAAGGGTTTGGGGACAAGTTGAAGCTGTGTGCTTTGTGTGTTTTTGCTCTTCTTTACAGCTACTTGAGAGCGAGAGCAAGAGCTAGCAAGCACTCAGCAACATTCATCGGCTTTGTTTACTTGCCTTCTATTGTTTTGCTTAAACTTTTCATTGATGTTGGTTTTTCCAACCCACCATACCGCTACCGGCTGTTGTCCTCGCTGTCGTTTTTATTGTCTTGCTCTGGCTGCTGTTGTTGTTCTTGTTGTTGTTGCTGCTTTTACCAATTAAGTCTTAATTTCTTAGAAAATAAAACTTTTTGGCTTCGAGCATTGTCTGGCACGCTGCAAGCAAGCATTTTCCTTCTTGTGCCTCAATTTCAGGCACAGCAAAAGGCTCTCTTTCTTTCGCTGGCACCTTGGCCAGGTCCAGGTCTAATTTTATTGTGTTCCCCTCTTAAAGTTTAAGCCACACAATTTTGCTAAAAATTCGAAACTGAAACTTTTGCACCACAGTTTCAGTAACTCTACAGAAACACTGAGAGCAAAGGATGCGGAGGTAGAGGCGGGGGCGACTGTTGTCCATCTTTAGTGTGTAGGTGCACACACAACAAAACGGACAGCTGCCGCCCCACAGATACCTGCAGGTGTAAATTATTTATTTTCACTCAAGATTTGCTTCAACCACTCCACTGGCTGAAACTCCTTTTCTCTCACTCCCCACTTTCATTCAATTTGGCCAACCATCTAACCATTGGCACTCGACCACGCCCACAAGCTCGCAGCACCAAGGCAAAAGTTTTTATGTTGGAAAAGTCAGCTGCAGAAGTTGATTTTTGCTCAGCGAGAGACGCTCGCTAAAGCTAAAGCTAAAGCATCACACTGAAAGCCAGCAAGCAAGCACAGCCTTTTGTTTGCTGCAAATAATATTAACAGTGGTACTCCGGATGCTCATAATGTACAAGCATAGTTTTTATAGTCCATGCTCAGCTACGAACATATCCTGTAAAGCAGAGAATTTGAAAGTGGGTTCAAATAATAGGAAATGGCTGAACAAAGTTAAATTCGTCTTTATTTTTAGTTGTTGTACATTAATATGTTAATTTTGCTTTAAGGTAATGTTAACATAAATCTCAACATAAAGTTAATATTCTGTAATATGTTATTTTTGCTTCTATGTACGTTAACATCAACCTCAACATAAAGTTTACAATTATTTATAGCTATCACTGTGTCACAGTCATTCTATGGCTGTAATTACAGTTGTAATGCTATTGATTTTACTTATTCAATTGTTATTGTTTACTTTTACTATGTACGAATGTTACATGTAGTGATGTAAATGTCATTCTTGTCATTGTAATTATTTTGTTATTTACTCTACAGTTATGGGTATTGATATTGATATGCTATTTGTATACACAATATGAAGCTGATAGAATTGTAACAGCCTTTAAAATTTTGCTATTAATATTATCAATTGCAGAAGTTAATCTGTTAATATATTATGTCACTGTTAGCATTACATTTATGTTAATTCGGTTTACATTTGTTGAGACAGTTTAATGGTTAAGCGTTTTTACTGTGACTGTAAGGAATAACATTAATGTTAGGCACCTACTTACATATGTATGTATATGAAGTAGCTCTTATGTAACATTCATGTTAATTTTGTTAACTTTAAATGTCACTGTAAACATTACAGTTATGTTAATTTGGTTAGCACTGACATTCACAGACAATGTTAAAGTTCATTTACTGTGAGTGTAAATAATAATAACAAAAATGTTAGCAATCTGTTTTTATCTCTTCTGTTATACACAGTGGCTGTTGGGTTACATTCATGTTAGTTTTGTTAACATAGTAACACTAACTATTAAATTAATGTGTCTGTTAAGTTTCTATGAATATTTCCAATCTATCTTAGTTTTGTTAACATTTAGTGTCAATATTAAATTCATGTGTCTGTTAAGTTTCTATAAATATGTTATTTAGAATCTATCTTTTATCAATATTTAATTCCTCTTACTGCAGTTTTTGCTGTCGCATTTTCAACTTTATTGCCATCTACTCCTAGTCAATTTAAAAATTTACAGGGTATGCGTGTTGGTCATGTTGCTCTGTCGTCGACTGCAGCACAAAGCACCCGCTGGCATCCGCCTGTGCTGAAACAGATGGAGCGTTGGCAGTGTGGCATGTTGAAAGTTGCCGTTCAAAATGAATTTTGTATGTGCACGCACTTGTTTAGAGAGAAAAACTAGAAAGAGAGAGAAGGAAAAGTTGCTGTAATGTTTAATATTTAATATGCGAGATAAAGTTACAATTGCAAATGTAGTACTATCATCTAATGCCTTGAATTTACGTAGCACAGATTTTCGAATTTAAGTTTTCACTTCGAATTCGCCTCGAGACATTGCAATTTGGTTTTATGCCCAGGCATTCCATTAGCGTTGATTGGTTGACCTTCGACCTGTTATCGGCAAATTGCCATTGCCATTTTTTAATTACGCTTCTTGCAATGCACTTTTATTTGCCAATTCGTTTCGTTTTCGTATTCGTCTTCTTTGTTTTTGTTGCCCGCCTCCTTTTCGTGTGCCGTCAATGCGCAAATTATTATTAATTTGGACTCGTTTGGTCTGTCTACACCTAGAGCGAGGACTGGACTGGGCTTGGCCTTCGTTTGGTAATTTTAATTGCAATTTTCGCTTTTTCCCAGCTACCCAGCTACCCATCTCCATCCCTCTCTCTGTATGCTGCTTTGAGCAGACACTCCTTTTTGGACACGTTTGTAACATTTTGTTGAAATTTCATTAAAAATGACGTCGAAAAGTTTGCATTCACCCAGTTTCCGTTTTAGTTTCACGTTGGAGCCGGAGACGAATTCGCTTCGCGTTGACTGCATTCAACTGCACTCGCTTTTGGCACTCATTTATTCATTGCCATTTCCATTTCCATTTCTATTCCCCATCACCATCAGCATTTCCCTTTTTACCCATTTTGATTGTAACGCTTTAGCTTGTTCAATGCTTTATACGTTTGTTCGTTTATTCGTTTTGAAATTCCCCTGTCTCGGACATTCAAATTAAGTATTTCACAATATCTATTTAACTTTAGTTGCAGTCACTTGAATTCTTAATTAATCGCTGCAGCTGGTTTTCTTGTTTGCCAAAAGGTAAAACCCAAATTGGCGCGATATTGACAAGAAGAAAACGCTTTTGACTGAAAAGCTGCCAAAGCAATTTACGATGAAATAAGGATGAATCCAATTTCGAGTTCCATTGCCATGGCCAATGCCAATGCCAATTCCCTCATTTTGTACTCTCTGCTTCTCTGTTTTATGTTCAATTTAATTGCCAGTCATTGGCGAATTTCTTGTAATTACTGCTCCCAAAAAGCCAATGGTCCAAAGCGAAGCGAAAGGCTTCGCATTCGCAATGTGAGATGACTTCATAAACCTGGCCGAGGCTCTGGCTTTAATTGAAAATAGATTAGGCAGCAACTGGGCAACTGGGCTGGCATTTGAATTCATCGACCATCGACCATTTTTGGCCATCATTACGCTTACCTCAATTCTAAATTTATAGCCGCATTTTGACAGTTTTGCATGTTGAACTGTAATTAATTACCTCGAACTTAATGGGGGCCAACAAATGCCAAATAAAAGTCAGCGTCAATGAGTTTAATGAATGGCTGCCGAGTGTGAGCTTTTGAGTCATCAGCAGTTGAGGCAGCAAACAAAAAACTAATACGTTCGAACCAATATATAGCAGAAAGTTGGCCCAAATGAGCAGCGGCTAATTGAGCAAAAAACCACACACCAACACACAGAGAGAGAGTCGGCAAAAGTTTTCATGGCACATCTCATATGCAACGTCCATGCGTCCATCCATATGTGGTTGGTTTTACTCGTATTTAGCTAGTCCGGCTGGCCAATTAATTAGAAACCAACAAGCAACAGCAACAGCAACATCAACAGCAGTTGAACAAGCAGATGATGGGCAGCTGTGTAACCAAAGGATAACTGTCGCCTCTCTCTCTCTCTTCTCTGTTTGGCTAACTTTGAAATGGCAAATTAATTACTGAAATCGTAGAAATTTGTCTTGCCACGGCGGTGAGTCTTCTTCCTCCTCCCTTCTCCCACATCTTGTTGTCAACTGTTGTTTGGCTTGTGCGGAATGACTTCCGCAGCAGCGGTCAGAGAGTTCCAGTTGCAGTTCGCAGTTCTAGTTGCAATTGCAGTTCCAACTTGTAGCTGACTATCTGCCATACAATATAAAGGATATCCGTGTATGAATTTGCCTGGCTGCTGTTGCAACAATTTTTGATCAAGGAAACGCTTGGGTCTTGGGCTAATCACATACGAGTATGTACGAAGGCAAAGGCAAAACTTCTACTTACCAACAACTGTGGCAACAATAACAATATTTGCTCAAAGTGCATAATGACATGAAAAGTTGACACAAATGAGCAGTCCTTGTTACTAATTTTAATGCGCATCGCCGCACTGTTTGAGTTCTGGCTCTTCTGGTACCTCTGGCCAGCTGCTGGCCCCTTAACTTCCTCCCTCTCTCTTAGAGCATTGCTCACAGTTTGTTGGCCAGAAAGTTTTTGTTGCGGAAATTACTTTTGGGTCCGAGAGGCGCCGAGAGCGGGGCAAAGCATAATTTTTAATTGAGCTCAGCTAGAGCAAAGTTTGTAAAATATTTTGTAAACTTAATTTGATTTAGAGAAAACTTGAGCCTTGACTTACAACTTGGCCAATGAATTATGCAGACGACACTTCACTGGCCAACAACAACTCACAGCATCCACCAGATCCAGATCCAGATCAGCCAATTCTTTTGCTTACCTTATGCGTCAGCTGCGTCATCCTAAAGTATTCATGAGACACATTTCATACACTCTAGAAGAGTAATCAGTGTGGGAGGAACGAATTTTAGCACGTGTTTTTGCCATCTCTGAGTTGCAATTTCAATTCGCATTAAACATTAATGCTAGCAAATACTGTAATAAGTGAAATAATGGGATTGAAGGTTGCAAAAGTTACTCAATGAAACCTTTTTTTATTGGTTCTAACGAAGTTGGATTTAACTATTGTTTTTACTGACGTGTAGTAAAAGCTAGTGAAAACAGCAGTTACAATTCTTTTTAGTATATATTAAAATTATTTAAAAATAGTAATGTAATGTACTATAACAGTATATTATTATGTCATGAGCTGCCTTTGAATGCCATTAAATGTAAAACTAAATCTGATATATTTTGTACTCCATGGTATATTTTTAATGGACTGCATATATCAATATACCAATTATATGCTTTGGTATAAATATCTTTATTTTGGTATATTTTAATATTAATACTGCACTGCTTTGTTTTACATATTCAAAATATTTAAAAACAGTATATTATTATACTATAAGCTGCCTTCTAATGCGACCAAATCTGACATATTTTGTACTCTATGGTATATTTTTAATGAAGTATTTCATATATCAATATAGCAGTCATATGCTTTGGTATATATTTGTATTTTGATATTAATACCGCACTGCTTTGTTTTACATATTAAAAATATTTAAAAACAGTATATTATTATACCATGAGGTGCCTTCGAATGGAAACAAATGCAAAACGAAATCATATATATTTTGTACTCGATGGTATATTTTTTATGACGGACTGCATATATCAATATAAAAACTATATATTATGTGGTATATATTTGTACTTTGGTATATTTTAAAGTTAATACCTCACTGTTTTGTTGTTACATAATACAAATATTTAAACACATAAGTTATCTTTGAATACCAAATGCAAAATCAAATCTGATATGCTTTTTACTCTACTCTTAATCTATTCCTATATAAATATTCCAATAATAGCCTTTGGTATATTTTGGTATTTTTGCAGTAGGTTAGGTTGCTTACATGTTTTAGTATATATTAAAATATATATAAAGCAGTATATTATTATTCCATAATACATCGAAATTCAAACTCTGCTTAATTCATATTTTCCATTTTTGCTTGCTTTTTATTTTCGTATACAAAAGTTACCAATGAAAGTGCCCAACTTTAAACTCTTTGAGGCAATCTTTGGCATACAATTTTGTTGAACACTGCATCAATGTGAATATCGTGATCGAATGCAATATTTTGTAGCAGCAATTTGAATCGCTTTGCTTCGTATATATATGGGAGGAAGACTATTAGAAACTGTTTATGGTAATTTATGAGCTATTAAAGCATCGAAGAGGCAACAGCAACAGCAAAATTGCTGTTCATATTTAGTGGTAAACTGTTTACCACCTGAGATTAAACAAACCGGGAGTAAAACGCCGACAAAGTTTGTAGATCAAAATGAAAGTTTGCCGTTGTTGTTAATCCGTTGCATGGCATAAAAACTATGCAAAAGTTGAGCACAGTACACGACACTGAGCGAGAGAGTGAGAGAGGATGGGAATAAGAGTTTCGTTTGAAGGCAGTAGAGCGCGGAGCAAAAGCACACACACACACAAGCTCTGAGTACGGCATAATAATAATAATCCGTGCGGCAAACCTTAAGTCTACGGGTCGGAGGCAGCGTTGCTTCTAGCAAAGTAGCTGTAAATAATTGCCAAAACTACTTAAGAATGCTGCGCAGCGAATCGCTTCCTGCTGGCTGCCTGGCTGCCTGGCTGGAGGATGCGATGAAGGAAAAATTGTGGAGAAGCTCAAACTGAAATCTAGCACTCTGACTGAGACAACAGCAGCCACAACAAAGGCTGGCAGCAGTTGCTGCAATGCATGCAACATGCAGCCATTGTTGTTGCAGCTAGCAACGTGGCACTAATTAGAAGTATAAAAGGTGCTGCAACAACAGTTAAAGAGCTGTCTCCTCTTCCATCCCGAGAGCAGCTAAGCTGAGTCTGAGGTCTGGCTGGCTGCCTGTGCACAGTGTGCACATTGTCTGCTAAGCATGTAAATTATACTCGCTGCTTGAGACGACGACAACGACAACGACAACCACGCCCACCAACCAACCAAAAGATGGCTTAAATCGACGTCGTCAACATTGTTGTGCCTCAACTACAGCTTCAGTTGGAGCTACCTGCGCATTTAGTCGCTTGCATTAATTAAAAGCCCGCCGCCTGAAAGTAGCTGCTTTTGCCTCGAAGGCTTCTTCTTCTTCGCTTTTCTGCCTTTGCTGTGGCTTGCGCTGAATGCGATTAACATATGAATTACACATTGTGCGCATAAATTTGCCATTGAGTGGGCCCACTACTGGTGCTGCTTCTGCTTCAGCTGCTGGTCACTTGACATCTTAAGCAGTCCACACGGGCCAATGGCGACCTTAAGGCGCCCGCAAAAGAGCTTCCGGCTTGTCTCTGGCTGCGTTTTGTGGTTGGGATTTTGCTTTGGTTTTTCGGTGTCTTTCCTACAGGAAAATACGATGTGGTCTTCCTGAGCGAAAAGTCTCCCCTTTCTTTCTCTCTCTCTCTCTCTTTTTCTCTTGGTTTCTCTGTGTGTGTTGCCTGGCCTTTTAATGTGCCATTCTGCTGTCGCGTCACACATAATTATGGCGGATGTGATGCCCAACGAAGCGTTAAGTCGAATTCTCGGTTCATGTTCTCTTGTCTACTGTCTCAGAGTTCAGACCTCTGCCCCCCCCATCCACCATCTTTCATCCCTCACCCATTGCCCGCATGCCAGTTGCCATTTGTGCCCTTTCATGGCTTTCAGACCATGCATGTATTTTATTTTTTATGCATTATCATGTAACTGTGCGCCTGCGACTCTGTGTGTCTTCTTTCATTATTATTTATGCTTTATTTATATGTGTACGCACTTCCTGCGTGTAAACAATAAAATCTATGGGTACACCATGTCGTATGCGTCATATCCATATATAAAATTCAAAAGGCCTATGTCTTTTCTGTGGCCAGCATTCAGCTGTGGCTACGTTTGCTGCTGCTGCTGCGACTTCTGGACATCTCCATTTCCATTGTTATGCTAATGGATTACGATATATGAATAATAAGCCATGGGCAACACACATACACACACTCACACACACACTCTCGCTAGAGTTTCTCTCGAGATGCGGTTGAGGCCACATTCAGCGAACAGTCGCCACGGAAGTGCAAACGTTTGAGTTATGCAAATGCCATTCGACGTAGTTTCTCTCAACTACAGCCCGAAACATTGGCCGAAAGCAAAACTTTTAAGTTTAGTTCTTGTCGTTTTTTAGTCCGCCCGGAAAGGCTTAAAATCACTCGAGCTGCCGTCTTTAGCTTACGCTTAAGCCACAAACCAAACGAAACAGAAACAGAAACCGAAACCAAATATAAAGACCTAAAAAATACTTATAAGTCTATGTATGTGTGTGTGTTCTGCTTTATGGCCAACCGACGTTGTTTCTTTGTTGCAACTGATTGTTGTTAGGCGCCCCATAAATCTTTGGCGAGTATTTTTTAATGGCGCCCCCCAGCAAATTCTCTCGGTTAATCAGGTGAACGTCGCGGCGATACAACAAGCACCCTGACCCAGTTGATGAGGTCGCTAATAAATGGGGACAGGCCAACTGAATTATACCCCATTGAAGTGCTTAAGAAAAAGTTAAATGAATATTAAGTTGGAGTAAAGAAATTTATATCAATTTAAGCTTAACAAAAAAAGGTAAAACTTCATATTTAATGTACAGAAGAAATAAAGGGTTTTAAGAGTTTAATTGTATGTAACTTTTAAATGTTATTTTATGTAAACTCTTATTAAAATTATTTGTAAAGTGTGGAATTTTATTCTTCTAGTTTTATAAGAAAAATACAAATATAACTCAAAGTACACAAATAACTTAGTATTAATACACAACAAGAACGCTCTGTTAGAACTTTTTCTTATTGTTTATGTATTCTCACGGGCATAAGAAATTCCAGAGAGGAAGTTATATTTGTGCAAAATATGTATACGACCTGGTGTACTTGAATTTATTTATAGATTCAAGCTTTTTTAAGGCAAATGCCATTTAATGCAGTCAAGTTCTTGTTAAAGTGAACTTTTGATATTTGAAAATGCAGATTTCAATATGAATATTTAAAGCTTTAGAGCTATTTTTGAGATCTTAGAACATGCTGAAGTTCTTTCCTGAAATATAAGAAAATCTAATAATCTAAGTAGACTTGTTTATGGCAGTCATAATTTCTATAAGATAATAAAAATGCTGATGAATTAAGCACAGGCAAAGCCTCAACAAATTTTCGTTGACTAAAGGAGTTTTGCAGGAAACAAGCAAAGAAAAAGAAGAGAAAAAATGTGTAAGGACCTTTTTAACCTGGCGCCATTGAAGTCGTAGCTGTTGCTGTTGATGTTATTGTTGGCTTTGTGGCTTCACTTTTATGTGGCTTGGGCATGTTTTATTTGTTTTGAAAACTATTAAAATGGCATAAACAGGAACAGCAACAGCAACAGCAATAGCCATGGCCAGGGAGTTGGCATTGGGATGGTCTGACGTGCTCTAGACTCGACGCTCAATGGCCAACTGGCAATGCCGAAGTTTTATCTTAACTCGGTTTATGCACACAGCACAGCCAAGGAGAGGAGAGGGAAAGAGAGAGAGGGGAAGCAGCTGGTGCTGTTATTGGAGCGCATTGTTGTTGGACGTATTTGATTATCGCATTTCATTTTGTGTTGGGCAAACGTAGAAAGTTAAATGCAAATTCGCATGACACCGACAGCAGTTGCGGCAGTCATGGAATGAGTAGAGCTGAGGAGTGAGGAGAGGAGAGAGGGGAGTAATGGTGGGGAGCGGCAACAATCACACCAACCATCAACGTAAGAATAACAAAGGCAACAGCAACAGCAACAAGAGTAGAACTTTATTTGATGCTGCGTTAAGTCCCTGTCACTCCTCCGCTTCTCACTCTCCTGCTTATAGCTTGTGACCCCTGGCTTGTTGCTTGTTACCATGAGAAAAAAGAGGGAGAAGGCTGCTCAAAGTTTTTAGGTATCATTTGAGTTTATTTGAATTATTCATAATCCGAATGACAGCGTAGGTTCGCTATAAGAAACAGAGAATGTCTCGAGATATGGCCAGGATAAACACTGCAAAAGGCGCAGCCAAGAAACACTCTTTGTAAACAAAAAGAACGCAATGCAAATTTCAGCCAAAACAAACAAACAAGCGGAGGCAAGAAAACAATTTTGATTCCATCAACAACAATATTATCGAAACAATAAATCCCCAAAAAACCGCATCGATAAGTGCGAAAACTTCTTGATTAACAATTCAACGAGGTTATTGATATACTATTAAGGAAGCACTGTAGTCTTGATTTATTGTCCCTGAATTAAAGCAATCAATAGCATTTTTAAAAATTACCTCTCTAGTAGTTTCTCTGTAGTTAAAGCTTAACCAATAGTTTAATATTCATAACTTCAATAATAAGGAAGAGCTTTCTATGTATTTGTTATGATCCTCCATATATCTTGATTTATTGTCCCTGAGTAAAAGCAATCATTAGCACTTTTTAAAATTCCCTCTTTGGTAGTTTCACTTCGATAGTTAAAGCTTAACCAATATTGTGTTTAATATTCATAACTTCAATACTAATGAAGTGCTTTGTGCTCCATATATATTGATTTATTGTCCCTGAATAAAAGCAATTATTAGCACTTTTTAAAATTCCCTTTTTAGTAGTTTCACTTCACTAGTTCAAGCTTAACCAATGTTGTGTTTAATATTCATAACTTCCAATTCAAAGTGCTGTTGTTTCTGGCAAAACACGCAAATTTTCTGATAGTTTTACTTAAAGTTTGGCGGCCAATTCTTTTGTTTTTCTTTTGTGTGCAAAAGTTGTGTCTTTAGTTCTTTTGGCTGCTATCGAACTATTAGTTGACTCGGTTTAATGTGCAATAAATTGAACTACAACGACTTTGGCATTTGCTGCTGCCGCCTGCCAACAAGGTACACACACACACACTTTCACAGTTTTAGCGCTTTGCCACATTGTTTTCCTTACTCTTACTCTTCTTGCTGTTTTTTTGGCCATCTGACAGTCACGCGATTGCTTTGCGCCTGATAAAAATAGAGAGCGACGTGCTTAAAATGTTTTCTAAAAATTGAATGTTGGTTAGAAAAGCAACACATTCAATCATTCTGCCTGACTGCCAAGATAGCAACCCAAACAGACCGACAGACCGAAACTTCTTTGGTTTCACAAATGTGTGCTACGAAGATTGTGTGTGTGTGAAGTGTGGAGAAAGGCGACTAGACAATGCACTTTTATTCCAAGTAGTGGCTTTATTTACAAAGCGTTATTTTTATGGCTTCTTTATTAAGAATTATGGAAAATTTATTTTATGTGTGCAGCTTTCAACACTTTATTTTCCTTATTCTAATGAGTATTCTATATGCATAGTAGTTACGTTAAATTATGAATACAGATAACATACATTATAGAAACTGCTATTTCAAAAAACACAACTGTAGTTGTCAAACAACATGTTTAGAATTAAATAAATTCTTTTGTTCCAACTTCATGTTGAATAGCTGAAGCGAAGCTTTCTTTGACATTTATATTCATCATTTTCATAAGTCTGTTTTGAAACTATGTTGTACTACTCCATTGCCAACAATTCATTAATATTTTTACCAAGTACTAAACCCATTCAAACAGTCTTCAACATTACCTTCAATTGCCATGTTTCTTGGCCAAACTGAAGCATTCCTTGTCATAGATAACTTTTTGATATGCTTGAATTACGAGTGTACTCTCTCTCTTTCTTTTCGTATCCTTCAGCTGTGGAGTGAAAGTGGAACTGGGTTTCGTCAGCGTCATCGAAGCATGGCCTTAGACCCAATATCGTCCTGCTGCACGTATAAAATGGCGCTGATTCCGACAATTTGGCAAACATTTTTGGTATAACATTTTTGGGTTTGCGTGCCACACTCATCGTCTTAGTAGTCTTCGTTGTTGTTGTTGTTGTTGTCGTCGTCGCATTGCGAACTTTGCAGGCAGCGTAAAGTTTTAGCATAGTTCCTCAATGGTGGCGACAGTATTTTTTTCAACACTTGACATGTTTTGACACGCGCAAAACGGCGAACGGCGAACGCGGCAAAAAACGCTTTTGCAACGGGCTCGTTAAGATGTTCGCCAACACGCTGGAGTTTGATGTTGTGCTGCGCGCCAAAATGGCCCATGTGAACTTGGTAGAAGAAGAAGATGGGAGGGAAAGGGGAAGTTTATAATACACACCTCGATAGTGGCGAAAATTCACCACGTTGCCAGCGAAGGCGCGTTGCCAATCGCAACCGGCAAACGTAAAATGCGGCACTTGCACTTTCCAAAGCGACGCCAAAAAAAAACACTATTTGTTTATGTTTGTTTTTTGTTGTCGTTGTCGTTGCTGGCCCGTTGCGGCGTTGTGGCCATTGTTGCTTTAGTTACTAACAAGCAACGGCCGCAGGCGGGCCGCAAATGAAAAGTAATTTTCAATTATTTATACCTATCACAATTTTCACGTGATTAACGCGAAAATATGTTCAATTATTAATTGTTAAGCTGCTATTTAACATGTTGCACTCGAAACTCCTTCTCGTCATCAGTGTTGTTGTGAATTTTGTGAAATATAAATTATTTAATTACATACGCTACGCTGCTTTCTCCATACCGAAAACAACAACATTGACAACATCAACTGGTTGGGGCAATGCATACATCGCACATTTGAATAAATATTAACATAAATTAATTGCAAAAAAAAAACCGAGAAATAAATGTGGAAAAAACAACACAAGCCAAATAAATACAAGAAAAACATTTGAGTGTAATTAAAGTATGTCTTCCAACGAGCACGATTTCGATTCACATTTGCTGTTGCTGTTGCCTGAAAGGGTCAGCGGGAGACGCAGCGTTGGCAGCGGGGGGGAGCAACACATACGCAATTAATAATCCCACAATTTATTAAACAATTTCGCTGTAAAATGCAAATGACGTTTTAATTAGTTTATTAATCGTTTCGCATTTTGCATTACGTCTGTCCTTGTTGTGGATGCTGTTCGCTGTTCGTTGTTGTTGCTGTTGCTGTTGCTGCTCGTCGTCTCTTTAGCCGCCAGCGCATGCATTGAATTATTATTGCATACTTTGAGGCGCGCATTGGAAAACGCGTGATCGATTACAACGCATTTGAAGTTTGTTTAAGCTGACAGATTGCCGAACGCCGGCAGCGTTGTATTGTTTATTGTGCTTTATAGTTTTATTAGATATCACTTATTTGCCAATTTCAATAGTAAGTTAAGCCTTAAGAGCACTATTTTGGTAACTCATTATTAAATTATTATTATAGTTTTTAAAATATACAAAATTAATATACCACAAAAATACTGAAATATACTTTAGGATATATTTGGTATATCGATATATCCTTTCAAGCACTGTGGTATTGCGGTATTTAAAATACACCAAAATAAGTACAAGTACAAAAATATACTAAATGCTTTATTTGATATATTGATATACTATTACTTTGAAAATGTACAGCACAACAAAGCAGTATTATACTTAAAATATACCAAATTAATATACCACAAAAATACTGAAATATACTTTGGGATATATTCGGTATATCGATATATCCTTTCAAGCACTGTGGTATTGCGGTATTTAAAATATACCAAAATAAGTACAAGTACAAAAATATACTAAATGCTTTATTTGATATATTGATATACTATTACTTTGAAAATGCACAGCACAACAAAGCAGTATTATACTTAGAATATACCAAATTAATATACCACAAAAATACTGAAATTTACATTAGGATATATTTGGTATATCGATATATCCTTTCAAGCACTGTGGTATTGCGGTATTTAAAATATACCAACATAATATACCGCAAAATACTAAAATATACTAAATGATTTATTTGGTATATTGATATACTATTACTTTGAAAAAACAAGCTCAGCACGTCAGTGCGGTATTATAATTAAAATATACCAAAATAGTATACCACAAAATACTAAAATATACTGGTATATTGATATGGTACTACATTCAAAATATACCATGACGTGAAAAATATACCAGATTCTAATATCTATATTCGGTATATTGATGTAGTACTTAATTCAAAATATACCACAGAGTGCAATTTAAAAGACAAAGAAACCAAGACCTCAAACTGTCTGCCATAATACAATTGGTAACCAAAGTATTTTCCACAGTAAATGGTCAATTGGCTTCATTTTATTTTATATTAAATCTGCCAATGATATGACCGTATTTCTGACACAAACTATTTATTTATTCGCATCACACTTGGTCAAATAATAATCAATATATTTGTGTTTGATGAATATTTGCAAATGATTCTGACAGCATATTTTGCATGCGATCAACAGTATTCATTTTCAAACCATTTATAAATGAATATAATTAAAAATATATGGAATTTTAAAAGGCAATTTAATTTCTAAATGAAATAATTTGAATTTCGAAAGTGACTCGAACATATTTGGTAAACCAGGACAACAAATATTAATGCATAAAAGCACTAAACTTTAAATGGATGGCATAAGCATAACTCTGTCATAAGCGTGTGGAAACTGGGATCTCTCAATAAAGTGCATTCCTTTCACATTTCTATATCTACGAGAATATCCACTTGCATTTCCATTTAGTATTTTCCTACTATTTCATTCCCATTTCTCTGTTTTTTTTTTTGTTCGCTTTTGCAGCCCCAATTGCTGCGGCAACGTGACCGTAGCAACCGCAACGCGCTGCATTATTGTGCGGCGCAGGACTTGGAGCAGACGCGCGACCTCGTGGCGGCGGCAAGCATTGCGATAGCAGCTCCCGAGCTGCTCGAGTCGGCCGATGAGGATGGCTTCACGCCGCTTCACTTGGCTGTTATTCAGGGCAACTTGGCGATGGTCAATTTGCTGCTAGCGAACAAAGCCGATGTGAATGCGGTGGACAATGAAGGTCACTCCGTGGTGCACTGGGCAACGGGTAAAATACAGCAAAAAAGAGTTCAACTCTTTACTCAAATAACACTCTCTCTCTCTATCTTTCTCTGTGTAGTGTGTGGCGAAATTGAGGCATTGCGGGCTGTGCTGGCAGCTGGTGCCAGTGTGGCCAAGCCCGATGTGAATGGCGGCACGCCGCTTCACTATGCGGCACAAATGTGCGGCGCCAGCTACGACAGCAAACTGCAGTCGAACTCCAATTCCAGCAAGCTGGCGCTCGAAATTCTTGGCATACTCTTGTCCCATCCACAGACCAGTGTCGATGTCCAGGACAAGGATGGCAGACAGCCTCTGCTCTGGGCTGCCTCCGCTGGCTCAGCCAAGGCGGTTATTGCATTGGTGAAAGCAGGCGCTCGCGTGGAGAGTTGCGATAAGTGGGTGGCACAGAAGTTAATCACTTGCTTCCTTATTTAACTCCTTTCTTTTTACTCCACAGAGATGGCTTGACTGCTCTGCACTGCGCTGCCTCTCGTGGCCATACCGAGTGCATTGACACGCTGATCAGCTTGTGCGGAGCTCCAACTGATCTCATCGACTCGAATGGCTGCACAGCTTTGCATTATGCTGTTACCTTGGGTCATGCAGATGCCACAGCGCGTTTGCTTGACTTGGAGGCGGATCCCAATCGTCAGGATCGAAAAGGACGCACGCCAGCGCATTGCGGTTGCTCGAAGGGACAATTTGAGACGCTGAAGCTGCTGAAAGAACGCGGTGCGAATTTGTGGCTGCGCAATGCCAAAGGCGATCTTCCGCTGCATGAGGCAGCTGCCTCGGGGCGTCGCGAGTTGCTCGAGTGGCTGCTGGTGCAGCGACCCAAGCAGGTGAACACCACCAGCAACGATGGACGCAGTTTGCTTCACATTTCGGCGGCCAACGATTACACAGACATGTGCAAGTTGTTGCTTGACTATGGCGGCGATGTGAATGCTTTATACAGGAATTCGCGTGGCATTGTTTTGACTCCCTTGGATTGTGCCTTGCAGCGTGGTCATCGCTCCACGGCCAAGTTTCTGCAGTCGCATGGCGGGCAGCCATCGAGCAAATTACGTTTGGCTGCACGACGTGGGAATCCGTTTCATGAGGGAGCTGCGGCTGATCCTGTGCGTCCCTTAAAGTACGTGGAGAAGGAGGAAGTCCACGATCTACGCAGCTCCAAGAAGTATGTTGTGTACCTCAAGCGCACAGACTCCGATGGTAACGCAGAGCAGGCTGAAGAGGAGGGCGAGGGAGATGATTGCAGCTGCACGGAGCAATCGTATCGCAAGGAGCAGCGACTTCAGCACATTTGCCGACGTCACAAGCGTCGACAGCTGCGACGACGCACCAACAGCTGTGGCGAGAACAAGCACGAAAAGTGCAGCGACATTTGTCGCTCCAAGAGCAACATTGAGATCAGGCGACGCAAGTCCAGAGAGCGCTATGCGAGCACAAGTGATTGTGAGAACGATGAGGATGAAGATGAGGAGGAAGATTCCTGCGAGAACTGTTGCTATCACAAGCGGCAGAAGCAGCGCGTGGTGCAACGCAAGCGCACAGTTTCCACACGTCGTTGCAAGTCGGATAAGTTGGGGGATAGCGAAGGGGAGGAGCACAGCGAAGGGGAAAAGCAGGACAAGAAGACATCAGAAGAACCTAAGAAGGTGGAAATAGTTAAGGAGCAGTCAAGTGAAGACAAAGAGCAGATTGCAACTGCAACAAAAGCTGCAACCACACCAACAACCACAGCAGCAACTGCTCCAGCAACCTCAGCTGCAACTCCAACTCCAGCTGCAAGCGAAGCCACAACTCCTGCAGCAACTCCAGCAGCAGCTCCTTCAGCAACTGTCAAGGAAGGCACCTTTATCAAATCGCCGCCGCAAAGCGCCAAAAGCGAGAAGCCAGCTGAACCAGCTCCCGAAAGTCTAAAGGTAGCAGAGACCAATGCTGTGGAGTTAACCGATGAGGAACAGGAGGCAGCCAAGTCTGTGGTTACCCAAGTCGATGTGCATCATGATGCTGCAGAAGAATCTCCAGATGCAAAGCAAGAGCTGAGTGAAGAAGATACCAAATTGGTGTCCAATGAAGTCGAACAGAT
Source organism: Drosophila nasuta (assembly GCF_023558535.2). Lineage (NCBI taxonomy): Eukaryota > Metazoa > Arthropoda > Insecta > Diptera > Drosophilidae > Drosophila > Drosophila nasuta. Next base: position 30,510,817 of record NC_083456.1, read on the forward strand.
GATCAAAATTGCTGCCACAGCGTTGAGCAGCGAGTCCAAGAGCTCCACCGATGATGCTTCAGTCAAGGAGCAACCCGAGCCAGCTAAAGAGCCTCCTGCCAGTGAAGAGCCAGCTAAACCTGAAGTTGTTGCTGCTGAAACAGTTGTTGCTGCCACGCCCACTGCCACACCCACACCCACACCTACGGTTGCTAAGCCAGCAACAGCCGAGCAACCACAGCAGCAGCAGCAACCAACTGAGAAGCAGCTGCCCGTTGAGGCTGAAAAACCAGAGCAGCTGCCAGCTGAGCCCAAAGTGAGTGAGTCGAAAGCTGCCCCAACACCGAAAACGACGCCGACGACGTCGACCTCGAACCCAACGCCATCGAAACCGCAGACTGAGCCCAAAAATCCACAGCAAAAGCCGCCAGCCGCACAGCCCCAACCACAGCAGCAGCAGCAGCAGCCACAGCCACAGCCTGTGACTCAGCCACAGCAACAGCAACAACAGCAACAACAGCAGCAGCAACTTCCTAAGTCTCAGCCTCAGCCTCCGCAGCAACCACAACGCGAACAGGAATCTAGACGCTCCTTTACGCTGCTGCCCTCGGATTCGGCTGATGATGAACCCTCAGCAACTGTTGCCCCCTCAGCAACAACCAACAATAATAACGCCAACGAACCGGAGCGTAAATCCAGCTTCACGGTACTCAAGAGCGATGAATCGATGGGCGAGTTGGAGGATTCGCCGCGTCCCAAAGAGCTGGACTTTGCCAGCAACAGTCAAGTGTTTCAAGTGATGCACGATGGCAACGGCAGCACGAAGCTGCCCAGTGCCTCGGAGTTGGATAAAGGAGAGTACGATTACGAGGAGTACGACGAGGGCGATGACGATGACGGTGGCATTGACCCAGAGCATGACAGCGCTTTGCGTCGCTTCCTCAGCAGCGGCAATCGTCATGGAGTGGCAGGAGATGCTGGAGAAATCGCTGTGACCAGCGATGTGACTGGCTATGATGGACTCTCGAATGGAAGGAAGCGACGGCTGAAGAAACGCGTGCGCAGCGGCGCCAAGACGCGCAGCAATTGGAAGCATGCGCAGGAGTCGCGGGACAGCAGCAATGCCGCCGGCTTGGCCACCACAAGCAAGGATCAAGACTCTGGATTCGAGCCAAGTCCGCGTGCCGAACGCACCAAGATTCCCACGCCGCGGAGTTCGCACACAGCGATGCCGCGTCGTCCCATTTATGCCACACTCGATGGCAGGTCGTGCAGCAGTCGGCTGGAGAATCGCAAGCCGGGGGACAAAGGAGCTTGTGATATGGGCGCCGTGACACGTTCCATACAGCGCAATATACGCAGGTAAGTGTGGCAGATTGCCGGTAACTGATTCCTCAGCGTTTAAGTGGCCAATGACCAAGATTCATTCACTTAAATTAATCACCACGGCGCTCTGTTGATTTGCCCAGTTCCTTGCCGCTTCCTTACCTTCTTTTCCTCCTCACTTCGCTCCCTCCCTCGACTCGAGGTCTGGCCGTAGATTTATTTACTTGATGCTTGATTTTAATCAACTTGAATGTCCCAGAGCCGTCGGAGCATTCATCCTGAATTCGCATTATATCACGCACGCTGCCCCTGGGCAGCAGCCACCGCCAAAAGCCACCGCAATCCTCGCAGCTGACGTCGCTCTCTGTAATATAATCAAAGTGGCGGCCACTGCGTCGCGTCTCTGCGAATTGAGCTGAATTGTGCTGGGCCGCCTTAAAGTTAATTTAGTTGGGCACTTAATAGCCTTGGCAACATTTCTCATTTTTTAACGTGGCGCCATTGTTGCTGTTGCTGTTGTTGTTGGCGGCCCGGTCAACAAATAAATTGGCCAGCTTCCGCTTGCCATAAAAATGCGCGCGCTTTAAAGTTATCATAATGCGGTTAAAGGCAATAAACGTGGCATTAATGTCCATTCGCCATGTACTTGGGCATTAACGATGACCCCCTCATGCAACCCCTCCCAGAAATACCCTTAGCTTTGACCGCAATTGTACCAAGTGCTAGCCATTATCATCTACATTGAGTGGTCGGAGGGGGCAAACAGTTTGCCAACAACACACAAAAGGGATATCAATTAATAAAAGTTCTTAATTGAGCCATTTCTGTGCTCTCAGCTGAAGACAATGGCAATTGCGATTGCAATCTAGGATATGAATTTTAATCTGATGTAATAAATGCTAAATGCTAAACAATAATCATTGTTAAAGCATAAAGATAAAGCAATAAATAGCAATGCATAACTAATAATAACAATTAGGTTTAAATACATATTGAATGGTCTGACGTTTATATCAACTAGCTTTTGTCTGCCTTGAGCTGCTTGCTGTGGTACTTGAAATTAGCTTCCCAGTCATCTGTCAAATGCACGCGTTATTAATTAGTATGCCACACAATTCTAGCCACTACTGTAACCTCTAACACAGCGATCACAACCAAGAGCGGTTGACAGCTGTCCGGCAATTAATGAGCCAAGAAATATGTATGTAGAGCACTTCAGAATGTGTGGCTTGGGCAGTTTATAACAGCTGTTCATATTGTATTAGACGTGACTGTTGCATATACATTGCTGAACTGCTTGTTCCCACTGTTTGCACTGCTTGAGTGCAGAAGACTGGCCCATACGTGAAAAAAGTGAAGCAGTGCTATCCTTCTTACTCTTTCCCAGATCAATTGCCTAAGCAAATTCAAGCAGTGCGCACCTTCACACTCTTAAGCAGATCAATTGCCTAAGGCTAAGCAAAAAGCAAGCAGTGTGCGAAAAAAGCACTTTCACTTGCTTTAAATATTTATACAGTCTGTCCTTGGTTTATGAGATACATTATTAATTAATAGTCAATAATATTGATTATTTTTCAATTAAATATTTTCGCGCTTTTAATTAATTCATAGTTGGCCAGAGATGTTTGCGTTGATAAACGCATCCGCAACGGATGCTATTACGAGTTTTCACTCCCCCCATTCACCATTTCACCTTTCTCCACACACACACACTTTCGCTGGCCGGATGTGCGAATATGCGTAGAAGTAACAAACAATTGTCGAAGCGTTATTTATTATTATTAATATAATAATTTGCTGGGGCGATAATTAAGTTGTTTTTGAACAATGAAATTCAATTTTTCAATAACGCAAATCAATTTAAATCAGTGCAGAGAAACAATCTAAATTGCATTATATGAAAATGAATAACAATAGCGCGGATGGATATTATTTATTGCTGTTGCAAATTAAACAATGCGAAACAAATTTCTGAGCTTAAGCTGAAAGTGTATTTTTAGTCAGAGAGAGAGGCTTGGCTTTAAAAACCTTTTGCGAGATGTTTGTTGCTGATTGCTGATTTATTTTAATTTATACGGAACGGCAGCAAAATCTGTGCTCTGTGCGCTTCTGCCCATCTCTATGACTGTGTGTTGTCATTAGCTGAAATGCTCATTTCCGGCAAAGAGTTGCGCATTTTAATTAAGTGGCAAGGTCTCCAGCCCAGCCCAGCCCAACCCACGACCAACGACCACCTGCGGTGAGTGTTTTGTTTATGCAAAAGCTGGCGCAAAATATGAAAATAGGACGCAGCTTGCAGTTGAGTCGCGACGTCGAGTTGAGTTGAGGCCAACATTAACAAGGCGCTAATACTAATTGTAAGTGGAATTAGCGGAGATTAGCGGGTGAATCTTGAAGCAAAGACGAAGACGAAGGGTGACAAGCGACAAGCAAACACAGTTAGACAATTGGCATTTGTTTTAACGACCTTGTTGCGGATATCCTTGCGATGCGGAGGTATTAAACGCAGAACTACAACTGCAGCTTTAGTTGAACAATCTTAAACAATTTCCCCATTCTAAATTTGTGTTTTTATACCCGCTACCCATAGGGTAGAAGGGTATTATAACTTTGTGCCGGCAGGAAATGTATGTAACAGGTAGAAGGAGGCATCACCGACCCTATAAAGTATATATATTCTTGATCAGCGTCAACAGCCGAGACGATATAGCCTTGTCCGTCTGTCCGTCCGTCCGTCCGTCCGTATGAAACACTGGATCTCAGAGACTATAAGAGATAGAGCTATAATTTTTTTTCGACATCATTTGTTATGTTTGCACGCAGATCAAGTTTGTTTTAGATTTTTGCCACGCCCACTTCCGCCCCCGCAAATCAAAAAAAAATCGAATAACAATCCTAATTTTAAAGCTAGAGTTGCGATTTTTGGTATATACAATAAATACTATAGTAGTTATGATTCCTGATTTCTGATTCCTTGCGATCAGATAAATTGTGGAAGTTATTAAAGAAATACTTTTGTATGGGCAAAAACGCCTATGGTATATGGTATATTTTGAATGGTGTACTATATCGATATACCAAACATACCATTTGGAATATTTTTAGTATTTTTAGTATTTTTGGTATATTTCGAAAATGATACCGCAATATTTTGCCTTTATTAAAAATGGGTAGCGGGTATCTCACAGTCGAGCACACTCGACTGTAACTTTCTTACTTGTTCACTTTAAGCCTGCGGGATTAGAGTTCAAGTTCAAGCGAACTGCGAGTAATAAGTCAATTGTATTTGGTAATTAAAGGATTTGCATAGGCCACGCTAGAAACTTGGCAAAACTTAATTAAATTTGCAATAAGCACACTTTTATTAATTTTCGTAATCTGCGCCCCGGGCTATGAATAAATTTGCCAAGCCAAAGCAAACGAACGAGGAAGTGAAGGAGGAGGAGGGAGGGGAAAAGGAAACAAAATTCATAAATAAAAAATAAATAATACATTTTTCACTTGACTAATGAAAATATTTACGCGACGGGGCCGTTCACTCGGTTTGCATAAGCTGAGCTCCATCCCAACCAAAAAAAAAGGACGTGTAAGGAAGCCAATGCAAATACGCAATGTGCGCCAAGACAAACAAGGCGGCAAAGTCTTCCTTTGCCAACTGTAAGGAAATCGTTTTTTTTTGTCGACACTGAGTGTGAGTCAATTAATTCTTGTAAAATACATAAAAATCCAAACCAAATCCACTCGGGGCCGAACTCGCTTCAGCTTCAGCTTCAGCCTCTGGGTTGTGGGAGAACCAACAAAAAAGAGGAGGAAAAAACACGAAAAGTAAAAGTATATAAATGTAGAGAAGCAGCTGCAAATCTAAAGCACCCGGTAGAATACTCTCTTGGCTAGCTTCTGACTGCTGCACCATGAAAAGTGTGTAAATAGAGAATTTTATTTATATCAGTAGCATGTTTGTTTATTTTCCTTTTTTTTATTTCGCATTTTATTTTTGCTGTTGTGTTGTGGCAACTTTATTTTGCTTTTTCGCTACGGCTCTGAACAGATTAAAATTTTATCTGACGCATAAATTAAACAAATAACTTGCCAGAGCAAGGCCTGCTCTCTCTTTCGCTCTCTCTGTCTCCCCTCTCTCCTTCTCTCTCTCTGTGTGTGTCCCAGCAGCACAGGTGAGATTTGAGATTTGGGATTTATAATGTGCGCTCACGTAATTGACATTGTTAAATATTTGGATTTCGTTTTTGCCGTCGTCCAACTTTCGTCCTTTGTGTGTATGTGTGTGTGTGTTTGTGTGTGATGTCCTTGCGGATTATCTGCTGCTTGCCAGTTTGCCAAACGTGAGTCTATTAGGCCAAAACGTATTTATGGATTACTATTTTCCAGCACATATTTAATAAATATTCTACACCTAAAACCACTTTGTCAGCTAATGTGCCCAGCCTTTACTTCTCTCTCTCTCTCTCTCACTCTCCATTTCTTTCTCTACGACTTTAACTTGCTCAGCTTTTTAAGCTACGCTCTTGAAACTTTTGAGCTGCAGCCTCAGGAAGTTGGCGCTTCGATGAAAAATGAGGCGAGAAACTTTTGCCGAAAAAAAAGTGCGACGAATTTTGAGCGGCTTTTTGTGTCGATGCGAATCGTCAAAGCAGCCTCAGCGTTGCCTCTGGCTAAAATATAGAATGCAACAAAGTGCGCACATATGTGCCTCGAGTGTGTGTGTGTGTTTGTGTGTGTGTGTGTCAGCCGAAGGTTTCTTAAATCGTTTGCATTTTTGTTTGCTTTTGTTGTTTATGCATTGCAAATTGCTGGCAGGCAAAAGCGATGTTGTTCTCGTTGTTGTTGTTGCAACAGTTGCATTTGTTAGTGCAGCTTGTGGAGCGCTTAATTTCTTTGCATTTCGTTGTCACTCGCCATGGCGACGTTGTCAACAGTCCCCGCCCCCCTGCCTCTGCCTTCTTCGCCCGGTTTTCGGGCCGTGTTTCCACTCCATCCACTTTGGTGCAACGCGCACTTTTTGCTTGTCACATTTGTGTCACAAACAGGATGCCGTCGGCGGCAGAGTCGCAGAGTGAACGAAAAGGGGAAGGGGAGGCAGGGAAGGAAGAGGCGTGGGTGTGGGCGTGGGCGTGACAGTGAGTCGGTCACTGAAAAATGTAGCACACACAAAATCAACGCGCAGCAAGAAAATGCAATGAAAGTTGTGCTAAGCGAACGTAAAACGGAAACGGAAATCAGCAGCAGCAGCAACAGAGAAAGAGAGAGAGAGAAAAGAGAAAAAATAGCAATAAAAAAAATGTGCCAAGGACACTATTGCAAAAACTATTTGCGCTGGCTGAAAGTGGCGAGCGTTGGCCAAGGCTGCAGCACAGAGAAGAGAAGAGGAGAGGGGAGAGATGCAGCTGAGTGAAGCCAAAGCGAGGCGTAAAATTGAAAAGCGCTTCGGCAAACAAGCCACAGTTAGAGAGCTGCGGATAGAGATGATGATGGCCGATGGCCAATGGGAATGCAGATGCATCAGCATCTCAGATAGAGATGTAGTTGTAGTTGTAGTTGTAGTTGAAGATGGCCCAAAGAGATGGCAGGCGGCTAAACAAGCGGAAGAGAGATTCAAGCCCAAGTAGCTGCGATTTTTGCAAGAGATTCCAGAGAGCACCCAGAAGGGGCAATTTGTTACGCAGTTTTAACGCTGCAAGCAGCTCTTTTGCGTTTACCTTTACCTCCTTCATTTCTTCCCCCCCTTCCAACCCCTTTTACCTTGCTCATTATTTGGCCAATTGCTGTGCGGCTTTTTGTGCCTTTCTGTTCGTCTTTTCTTTTTTTCGTTGTCGTTTTTGTTTCAAAGTCAAATTGTTTCGCATAATTTTGCCGTGCAGCCAAGTGGCGAACAGTGTCAAGCATAAACTGCCTGCTAACCATCGCTTCCCCTCTCTCCACTCTACCCTTTGCTGCTGCATTAACAATTTCAACGTTGCGAAGTGCACTCGACAAATTTGCTCAGCTTAGAAGCCGCAGTTGATTTGCCAAACGAACAAAGTTTCAAGTGCTTTAAAAAAGGCATCTTAAAGCCGAAATCTGAAATTTGAAATCTGCTGCTCGAATGTTGCCCAAAAGCCAACCAACCAGTCAGCGGCGTCATTTCAATATTTGCTTAGTTTTTAATAAAATTTTCAATTAGATTTTATGCCATGGCTTTTCGCTCGGCTTTAATTTGACTCGCTAGCAAACTCGCTTCGCTCTCTCTCTCTGCCTTTATGTGCTCTCTCAATTATTAATAGAATTTTTTTGCGCGCACGCACTTTAGTATTTTTGAAATTTTAATAACATGATGCCTTTTATTGCGCTTCGCGCATTGTGCGCATTGTGCGGGTGGAGCAAACGTTGTTAACCCTCTGGAGGGGGAGGAAGGAAGGATGATGCTGCGAGGGGGAGGGGGGTCACAGCGGGCGCACGGCCTTTTGTTTGCCTCGCGAAATATCAAAATGACAATTTACGTACATTTGCAAACATTTATTTTATGCGCGGGCTTCGCAAAGCTCGAGCTCTTGATGATGATGATGAGATGGCAGAAAAACATCAGACGATAGACGACTGAAGAGACAGCAGACAGACAGACAGACAGACTGGGAAAGCGAAGCCGGAAGAATGAGAACAATGCTGCGCTTTTCTTTTGTGGCATGCGTTGTCATGACGGCCAATCCAAATTCATCTATTACTTGCTCTTTTTTATGCTTTCCTCCTCCTCCTCATCAGATACTACATGGAGCGCAAGATCTTTCAGCATCTGTTGGAACTCAAGTCGCTGCAGATACGCTCAAACAAACTGAACGAATCGGTGCTGGTGAAGCGAGCAGTTGACGACTATCACAAATCGTGTGTGTTGCTCGGCGGTGAAACTGGCACAAGGCTGAGGCGATACAATTTCAGCGAGTATACGTTCAAGAACTTTGAGTTGTTTCTCTACGAGACGCTCAAGGGACTGCAGAAGCCGGGCACGAACAACTTTCAGAACATCAACGAGGTCTACGAGGAGGTAAGCATAACCTAACTAGCCATACTTCGAGTTCTCACTCTTTCTCTCTTTCTCTCTGACAGGCCGAGCGACGTCTTAGCCCCGACTACAATGCGTATGAGAAGGCGCTGCAATGCACGACGAAGACGCATCGCTGTCTTCATGCAGCTCACGCCTACACCGGGATTCCGTGTGCCGCGTATAGTAAGTCAGAGAGGCCAATGCTAAGCCCCTAAGCGGCTCTTTGAAAGCGTGAAAAATGGCACCAGCAACAGCAACAGTAGCTGGCCAAACGAGTTGTTGCCATCTTTCTTTTTATACCCGCTACCCATTGGGTAGAAGGGTATTATAACTTTGTGCCGGCAGGAAATGTGTGTTACAGATAGAAGGAGGCATCTCCGACCCTATAAAGTATATATATTCTAGATCAGCGTCAAAAGCCGAGACGATATAGCCTTGTCCGTCTGTCCGTCTGTCCGTCCGTCCGTGTGAAACACTGGATCTCAGAGACTATAAGAGATAGAGCTATAATTTTTTTCGACAGCATTTGTTATGTTTGCACGCAGATTAAGTTTGTTTCAAATTTTTGCCACGCCCACTTCCGCCCGCGCAAATCAAAAAAATCGAATAACAAGCCTAATTTTAAAGTTAGAGTTGCGAATTTTGGTATATACAATAATGGGTAGCGGGTATCTCACAGTCGAGCACACTCGACTGTAACTTTCATACTTGTTTTTTTTGCTGCTGTTTTATTCTTTGTTGAGTGGGTCAAGCGGAATTCAAAGCAACACACAAACTGAAAGCGCGTGGGCGCCAAATGCGCCGACAGCATTAAAATAAATCCTAATTACGAGCAGTTTATTCATTTGACCAAGCAGCTGAGCAGCAGCAGCAGAAAAAATATATTAATATATATATTTTGCTGCTTTTTCGGACGCCTTTTCAACTTTTATTACAGCGCTGCTGTAAAGGATGCGTCCGGCTTAGGCCAAATTAAAAACGCATTCATTTCTATGCCAAGCCATCCTCAATGTGGCGCTGTTTATGCTCGAGACAGACAGACGTTCAGACAGACAGTCAAGTCAACACTAATCCGCAGCCTGAAAACGCGCTTAATCCTCAACCCAGCTGAGGCGTCTCTCTCTCTCTTTTTCTCTGCGTTGTGTTGCAACAACAAGAATATTAAGTCGTTAGCCTCAGAAGCAACCCCACTCAACTGGGCAATTGGCTTTTTTCGCGAATGCAAGTTGAAATGTTACAGTACTTTCTTTTTTTATACCAGCTACGCATAGGAAAGAAGGGTATTATAACATGATGCTGACAGGAAATGTTCATATGCAACAAGTGCAACAGACCCTATAAAATATATACATACATATTAATCAGCATCAACAGTTTAGTCGATTTAGCCTTGTCCATCTGTCTTTCTGTCCGTCTGTCTGAAAATTGGGATGCAATCGGATAAAAATTTGGGAAGATTTTCAAGAAATACTTTTGTATCGTAACAAAAATGCCTACTGCAATCGGATCTTAGTTGCTTAAAACTATATTCTAAGACTATACCAAACAAATACGAAAATATACCGCATGCCATATTTGCAAGCCAACAATTTGGAATATTTTGTAATCTATAGTATATTTTACATATACATTATCGATATACCATTTACAGATTTCGGTATATTTTGAATGTAGTATAATGTAAATATACCAAATATAGCTTTCGGTAAATGTTATACCCAATAGTATATTTTTGATGTAGTATTTACATTATCGATATACCAAATATAGCTTTCGGTATATTTTGTACTCTATGGTATATTTTGAATTTAATAAAATATTGATATACAAAATATAGCTCTCAGTAGATTTTGTAATCTATGGTATATTTTAATGTAGTACGTTATTGATATGCTAAGTATAGCTTTCAGTATATTTTATACTTTATGGTATATTTTAAATTTCGTACATTATCGATATACCAAAATCATCTTTCAGTATATTTTGTACTATATGGTTTATTTTGAGTATAGTGCAATATCGATATACTAAATATAGCTCTCAGTATATTTAAAATGTAGTACATTATTGATTTGCTTAGTAAAGCTTTCAGTATATTCTGTACTTTATGGTATATTTTAAAAGTCGTACATTATCGATTCACCAAAATCTTTACCTTTGGTATATTTTTGTATGGTAGTATGGTATTTTTGAGGAATATAGTTATACTGAAAATGGGTGCCGGGTATCTCACAGTTAAACATGAGCGATTGTAGTTTTCTTACTCGTTTGTTATTGCAATTGTTTTGCTGACTGACTGCCTGACACCTGACACATGTCTCTCACTTTTACTCACTCCTCTCTCGAGTCACATAAAAATGGCATGCACTTAATTAGGCTGATCGCCAAAGATCATTAATCTAACTCGAGGTTTCTCTCTGTATCTGCAGTTCCCATGATGAATCACCACACGATGCCCAAGTTTGGATTTGGACCATATAAAAAAGCCGGCAGCGTCAGCAGTTTTTATCTGCCAAAAATACTGACCAGCGGACGCGCCTCAAGCGGACGCGCAGGAGGTGGAAGCGGAGGCGGAGGCGGCGTTGGAGTTGACATTGGCGTGGGCTTTGGGGGGCTGGGGGCCGGGGGGAAATGCAGCCACAAAGTTGCACTGGAGCTGTCACACGGAAAGAGTAAACAACTAATTTCACTGCCAGCGGATAAGTTGGACAGCAATAAACGTTACTATGTGACGTTCACAGTTAAGGATTCGCCGGGCCAGTCTGCAGTCAGCGAGGCGCATAAACAAAGTCAGCAACAGCAACAACAGCAATTGCAGCGGCAATCGAGTTGTGCTGGTGGCGATGCGAGCGGCAAGTAGCACGTTGCGTATACGTAATGTGGCTTTACTTTTGCTGTGGCCCTGTGGTTAGCCCATTGCAATATTACCCATACGCAGTGTGTGCCCAACAGCAGCAGCAGCATCATCATCATCATCGTCATCGTCGTCGTTGCGCCAAATGCATTAAAACAATGCGACATTTTGTTCTTTTGCTGTGCTTTTTATGCGACCGCCCGCTGTCCAACTGCGCGCTTTTGTTGCTGCCTCTGCTGCTTTTTGGTCCTGCTTCCTGTGTTGTTTTTGCTGCACTTTAAGATGGCCAACTGCTGATAATGGATGATGGCGCTGCGCTGCGGCTGTCAGTTGAAGTTGTCACGCCAGCAGCGTCAGCAGCGGCAACAGCAGCTTGAATTACTTATGTAGAACCTCCTCTCTGTCTCTCTCTCTCTCTTTCTCTGTGCCCTCCATTTCCTCTTTCCTCTACTAAAAGCAGTTGTTCAGCTGCCTCTCTCTTCTTTATCCTCTATCTCTTGTGTTGAATTCTGTTTTGTTTGCTATTCGGCTGTTTGTCTGTTAGCGCTCTTGTTGCGCTTTTATTTCACTTTTTCATTATCATTTCTTTTTTTTTCCATTTCTTTTTTTTCAGCATTTTCCTTTTCTTTTTTTTTTGCCGCTGCTGCCGTTGTCATTGCTATTGCTATTGCTGTGTACGCTACTAATGCCACAGATAAGCGTTGTTATTAACGCTCGGCTTACCAGCACCAGCAGCAGCATCAGCAACAGCAGCAGCTTCAGAGTCCTCCTAGTTCCCTTCTTCTCCTCCTGTTTGCCTTTTGTCTTCGCTTAAAAGCAACAACAGCAGCAGAACAACAACGACAACAGCAACGACGACGTCGACGACGAATGAATAAATGTAAAATATGTACCGTGCATTTCTTTTGGCATTTCAACATTTTTACTTTATTTGCAATTTTATTTACTTGTCTGCGTCCCATTCAAGCTCTGCCTGTGCGCTTACCCAAGGCTTTAAGCGACAGTGCCAGAGCAGCAGCCAGCAGAGGAAAGAGAGAAAACGACAGAGAGAGAGAGCGAGAGGCGAAAGTGTAAGAGCGAAAGCAAGTCTTCAATTGAATCTAACTTTTAATGTAGCTGTAGATAGATTTGCACTTACTTCGATTATATTCGATACGTTATTCCAGTTGTCGGTGCAGGTATTCAGCAGTCGGTGCCTGGAACCATGCGCTGCCAACCACTTCGCATTGAGTGCATTGTAAATGGAGAATAATTGCATTGAGCATGAAGAAAATACAAGAAAAAAAGTGCAGATTTGCAAGAGCAACGCGAATTGAATTTGAAATTCGCTTTATTATAAAATAATAATAATAATGAAATATATGTAATAATAATTGGAAATGATTTAAGCAGAAAGCTGATTTCAAGAGTTTACATTTAGATTTAAGCCAGCTGTTGCGAAATAAAACGTTGAAAATGTCCGAAATTGAAGCGTTGTGTTTGTGTTTTGATTTCCACCAGAGGAAGACAGCGAACAAAAGAATTGTGCACGTCATGTCCTTGGCATAGATACGCGAACAGTTGTCGCTCGAGCTGATTGCTCCCTTAGCAGTCAGCAGGCAGAGAGCAGACACAGCTGCCAGGCTCAACAACGTTTGTGGCTTGTCAAATTTAAGCTGTCGACCCCGGCCAGGATGTCTACGTTGCAACAACGGGCCATTGATGTGATGATGATTGTGATTGCGATTGTTATGACTCTGCAGCCTGGACTTCTGTTTGGTTCTCTTGGTTCGTTGCTGTTCGCTTCGTGGGCGTTACAACTCCATTGGCGAGCTTGTCAACAAGAGAGCCCAATAATTGCTGCACTGCATCAATGCTGTTATGGCTTTTCCAGCCCCGTTCTGCCAATTGCACCAGACTTCTGCTCAGCTCTGCTCTGCTGTCCTGTCCTACGCTAATTGAATTCAAAGCTGACGTTTATGGTCTCTGGTCCTTCGTTGGTTCTCGTTGGGGGAGCGATGTCAGCCATTTAGTTGGCGCATTAATATTTCAGCAGTTGTGTCCTCAACTAAGCACGCCTTTGTGTATTGTGAACGCCAAAAGATTTGGCCAGCCGACAGTCCTCTAATTTGCCTGTGCTTGTGCTTCTCCTGCTGCTTGTGTGCTTTAAGGTTAAGCATCGACTGTCACATTAAGGCACGCCAGCAACTGCTCAATGCGCCTTCCTCACCCTGGACAGCACTTCAATGGACTCTCTCACTCGCTCTCTCTTTGTGCAAATCTGTGGATTTATGTGGCATTAGTTTTGGCTTTTACTCGGTAGTACTTTTTCCACATGAAGAGCATGCGACTTCACTCTCAACTTGACTGCAGATGCCACAAAAAACAGTTAAAAATTAACAAAAAATGTGTACAACGAATAATCCTCTTAAGGATTATATCTGAAATTAAAAACATTTTCCATTTGTATTTCAAAAGAGGCAAACAATAATCTTAAAATAGCCATCGATTTGCTGAAGTTTTTTTTTGTAGTGTAATATTTAATCTGTTGCTTAACATAGTTATTGAAAATAATTACCAAATATGTTGTGATTTATGCTTAAAATAAGTTTTAAGTTTTGTGTTCAATATTTAACTTTATGCCACATCAGAACTTCACTTTTGCAGAACTTTGTGCCTAGAGTAATGTAACAGGCCGAAAGAGCCAATTTCTACCGATTTGCTTGCGATCAGAAATAAGTGTAGGTTATTAAAGATACATAGAATCAATCTGGTATATTTTGAATTCCATGGTATATTTCAAATGTATTACTATATCAATATACCAAATATAGCCTTCGGTATATTATAGTATTTATTTACAGTATATTAATTTGCTATATTTTAAATGTGATAATAACTTAATCGAAATACCAAATATAGCCTTCAGTACACTTTAGTATTTTTGTTAGTATATTAATTTAGTATATTTTAGATGTGTTATTTTATGAATATACCAAATATAGCGTTCGATATGATATAGTATTTATTGATAGTATATTTCTACCGATTTGGTTGCGATCCGATATAAATGTAGGTTATTAAAGATAGAATCAATCTGATACATTTTGAACTCTATGGTATATTTAAAGTGTAGTACTACATCAATATACCAACTAAAGCCTTCGGCATATTATAGTATATATGGACAATATATTAATTTGCTATGTTTTAAATGTATTAATAACTTAATCGAAATACCAAATACAGCCTTCAGTGTACTTTTGTATTTTTGTTAGTATATTAATTTAGTATATTTTAGATGTGTTATTTTAAGGATATATCAAATATAACCTTCGATATGCTATAGTATTTATTGGCAGTATATTAATTTGGTATATTTTAAATGTATGAATAACTTAATCGAAATACCAAATATAGCCTTCAGTATACCTTAGTATTTTTGTTAGTGTATTAATTTAGTATTTTTTAGATGTGTTACTTTATGGATATACCAAATATAGCCTTCGATATGCTATAGTATTTGTTGACAGTATATTAATTTGCTATATTTTAAATGTATTAATAACTTAATCGAAATACCAAATATAGACTTTAGTATACTTTAGTATTTTTGTTAGTATATTAATTTAGTATATTTTAGATGTGTTACTTTATGGATATACCAAATATAGCCAAATATATGCTATATTATTTATTGTCAGTAAATTAATTTTGTATATTTTATTTTTATACTAAATCGATATACCAAATACAGCCTTATTTACTGTTTCATGATTTTTGTTAGTATATTGATTTGGCCAATTTGTACAAATGTACTGTTATACCGATATACCAATTCTATACTATTTGGTATATTAACTTATTTTTCAGTATGTTAATTTTATTCAAAATGGGAAGCGAGCACAGTCGACTGTAGCTTTCTTACTCGTTTTGTATAGAACTAGAGAAGCATTCCAACAAAATAAATAAATAGTTACTTACACTTTATAAAGATGACACTGAGTAGAGTAATTCGTGTCCACTTCAAACTTGCAAGAATATTGAGTAGTTAATCTTCTAAACTGGGCAGCGATAATTACAAACCTCTCGAAGTGCTTTAGAAAGAGGGGAGAATCTCTAGTGTAACCCATTGAAGGGGCAGCCAAGTTGGATGTGAAAGTTTCGGGACTAATAAATATGCTTTGCAATTCAGCAAACTGGTATTAAATGGTATAAACTGCAGTTGAAAAGTTTGCCAAGAGTTTGCTTCAAATTTCATTGACTTCCATCGGCAGCAGGCAGCAACAGCATTGGTGGGAAGTGTTTTACGAGTAATCCGGAATGCAAGTCAAGTTGCAGAAAGGGGGAAAATTAGAGGAGGGTTGCCGTGTAAATTAATGAAAGCCGACTTAGCTGACCGCCTTTCTGTTGTTTCGATTACACGCTCTGCTCTCAGCGAATGCAGTTAATGGAAGCAAATTTCATTCCTTAGGGGTTTCACTTTTTTTTTCTGCTAGCATTAATATCACTTAATCCTTGGGTAAAAGTTTTTGGCGTTTCATTTGCTGCTGCTGTGGGTGTAATTGAAATTGATGAAAATACTTGTGTTTGGTTTTTTAATTCAGTTTATTTATTTTTAAGTATTCATTAATATTATTAACACACTCAGTAGTTTCGGCTTAATTGTAAAATATATTTACCATTTAATTTAAATTTAAATATAAATTTAAGTTTAAGTTTGTTTTTGTTTTCGATTTTGTTTGCATTTTTGTTTTGGTTTGTAAATCTAACTTTTGCCTTAAAAACAATCAGTTTAGTTTTAGAGAGACAGAATTAGAGTGAGAGTGAGACCGAAACTCATCGATAGCGACAGCGATAGCGACTGTGAAGGAAAGAGACAGAGAGAGAAAGGGAGGAGAATACTTGGATACTCCTAGGAGACAGTTCAATTCTCTGTCTGTGTCTTTGGTTTGCCAACAATTCATTGCGACTCGTTTCGGTTCGGTTCCTGCTCTATTTTTGGTATAATTTTAATTTATTTTATTACGCATACGCAATGTATATTTTGCTAGGCTGCCATTTGGTTTTTCATGTGTGTTTGTGTATTTGATATTCACATTCATATACCAAATGCATGTTTTGTGTATATGAATTATATTTTATTTAAGATTTCATGTCGTTTTTCGTTAGTCGCTCGGTTACTTTAGTTATTTATTTATAACATGTACATACAATGAATTAATTCGTATTATTGTTGTTGCTTCTGCTTCGGTTTCGGTTTCTGCTGCCTTAGTTTTGTATTTTTGGGCCTGTAATTTATTTAACATTTATTCATTATGCACTTGCGAAGAGTTTTGTGCTCACTTTTTCCAGCCCAGCCAGGCTTTTGTTATGGTAATGGAATATTCATGAATTCATATATAAATAGTTGCTAACTTGGCCAGCACTTTGCCTATGCACAAATCTATTATGAAAATTGCATAAATTCAATTGCAAATAGACCCCGCTTCTCTTGGCCAGTTAACTGAGTATTGGCTAATCAATATTGATATCAGTTTTGCAGTAATAAATTCTTGAATATTACACATACGCACACATCCGTGAACAAATTTACTCCTTTCTCTCCACCTCCTTCTTCTATCATATATACTATTTATTTATAGTCTACTTGCTATTTGCAATTATGCTCTTGTCCTGGTTTTACGCTCTTTGAGTCTAAATTTAGTTTTGCCTAGCGACTAAACTTGTTTTACGCCTATCCAACTAGCTTACAAACTAAAATGGTTCATTAATTAAATTTTATTTCAACATTTAAATGCAGTTTGATTAATGGTTGCCCGGTTATCTTCATTCCTCTTTCTTTTTAGTATGTACATTTTGATGTCGAGGCTATTTCATCTTTTTGATTCTCAACTGTTCGCAGATGGGTGTTAATGTATATATATATAAATGTGTGTATGTGTGTATGTGTAATGATATTTACAAAATTCACTTTTTGATTTCAGTTATTTTTTCGATTAGAGCACGGCAAAGGCAGACTTATTTTTTTTCATTGCTATTTTTCCCTTTTACCATTTCCACTTTGATTTCAATTTGCTGTGTTGTATATATATAAATTTTTGGTTGTTTCGGCGCACGCAGACAAGGATATATGCATAGAGGATGCACTTATGTTATACCTTTCGACATTAATACATTTAAATTTATGCTAAAAATTTACAGCTATGTACGATAAAATGAAACGCCCGTGAATTACGATGATGCTCTGTTGTTCTTGTTCGTAGTGCATCAGCGTGAACCAGGGCTGCGAATTCCAGATCCAGGGATGAAGGGATTATGTGTGTGTGTGTGTGTGGTAGATATTATTACTTTTTACAATTACTTGAGCGTGGGATCCAGAGTCGTAAATTCCAATTCGCCGCGCGGTAATATCAGATCCGGGTCTGCAATATACACTTTGGTTGGTTGGCATAAAACAAAATCAACAACAATGGCAAGCAGATGAGAGCGTGTGTATGTGTGTATGTGAGTGTGTTAGTGTAGAAGTGTGTGTGTTAGATGCGGGAAGAAAAATCAAAAGTACAATTTGTGTTTACCGATTAGTTTTGTTTTGCTTATTTCAATGTTTGTTTATGTTTCGATTTGTTTTTTGTTCACAACACTTGCAAAATGACATCATATTTAAAGCAGTTGTAAATTGTTTTGGCAGCAAATAAAACGACAAAATAGAAATGTAGAAAGCAAATGGAAATTGTAACTATTAGCCAAATATCAAAAAAGCGTGACCAACTGTGCGCCGACAAGAGCAACAACAACAACAACGACATCGAGAACAACAAGTTAACAAATGGACAAACGATAACACACATAAACAATAATAAAATGAACAACAAGAAGAACAACAACAATGAAATTGTCAGCAGCATATAAATATTAATATTTTGGCGAGGCAACCCTCGTGTCTGGATCGTAAACATAAAATAATTCAACAATTTCTTAATTTTTATCGCACATTTATGTCCAAGAATTCATTTCACGATTGTATTAGTTTCCGAGTGAAACTTAAGCGCCATCTAGCGTTCGTTTGCCATACTTCTCTCTCTCTGTGTCGCCATTTGTTGTTTACGATTTTGCAGTTTGTTATTTGACGCTCTCTTTCTGTGTGTGTTATATTTTATTATTATCGCCTTTTATGTCACATTTGTGTGGCGTCTTTGAGTCATAAAGACGCACAAACTAAAGCAACTGGCGTCAGGCTGTATCTCACACACACTCACACACACACACACACACTCACGCATACTTTCACGCCATGCCTGGCAGCATTAAAAATGTCAAAAGTCGCAAAAATGTTGCAAAGCCTTCGGGTGCCAAAGGCAACGAAAATAGGGCAAAGAGGTGGAAGGCGGAAGCGTCACGACAAATGAATGAACGTTGCCTCTGACATTGAAGTGCCACACAGAGAGTGTAACCTATGAGAGTGTGCGAGCGTGTGTGTGCGTGTGGCAGCATAGGCCGCATCAACAATGTTGCCAAAGCAAATTGTGCGGCACTTCATGTGGTTCTGCCACAGACATCAAAGTAGATGCCAGGCCAAAGGTCTAAAGCTGAAGCTCAATCTCTAGCTGATGTTGCCATCATTTTTATGGCACGCTTTAAGACGCCTTTAAGTAAACGCTTCAGCCGCAACAACAAATGATGTCTCCTCTCCCTGAAGAAGACGCCGGCTATGCGGACTCTGTCTTAACTCTGTCTAATTAGACGAGTGCCGCTGAAGTGCGCAAGAAACCAACACACACACACATTCAACACTCACGCATAGACAATATGTGTAGCATACATCTTGCGGCACAAGGACGACTACACAAATGTTACCCAGTTGGCGTCCCGACTCTTGACGCGGCGCAGACAAACAAAACAGAACAAGACAAGACAAACAACATCGGCAAGAGACGCAGCAGCAACAATAAGACAAAAAGTCGAGCAAAATGAATGGTGCAACATGAAATGAAACAAATGTGCACGAAAAAAAAGAGAGAAGAGAAAAAAAAGCATACGCAAAAAAGCAAACAAATACACATTCACACACACACACACACCACTCTACATACATTAATAAGCAGAGCTGAAAAAGTCAAACGCATTTTCTCGACTCGACGACAGTAACTCATGAAGAGGCCAACAACAGCAACAGTAGCAGTAACAGGCATCACCTGCCTTTCAATTTACCAGCTTGGGCCACCTTTTTGAGGCACTGTATGCAATTAAAATTGTTGGCTAATGACAACAGCAACAGCAGCAGCAACAGCAGCCATCAGCAATGTCAGCCAGCAATGAGCTCTGACAGGGCGTTGTCAGCCAACTTACAAGTTTTGCTCTCTTATACTTATGCGTTTGCTATACGAGAGTAGCTTACTTGCTGGCCCCCAAATTACGGCGCTAAAAGCGTGCTGAGCTGCTGTCTGAATAATGCTCAAAGCGAGTCCATTACTTCTCATATGAAGAAGAGCAGAGAATTGCCGAAGAAAGCCAAGCAAGATAAGACTTCAAAAGTAAATAAGCAAAGCACAAACAAAGCAGCAAAACTAAAATAAGCGGTATAGAAAAAGAAAGAAGTAAGTAATATAAAATTTAAGAAATAATATTAAAGTAAAAACTAGTTTCTTTTCGAAATGAAAAACAATGTCATCAAATAAAAAAAAAATAGTAAGAAAAGAAAAGAAGTAAATCCTCAAAATTTTAAGAACAAAAATTAAAGTAAAAACTAGTTTCGAAATGGAAAGCAGAATGACAAATGCAGTTTGTGCTGCAGAGCAAAAGATAATCAAAAGTGAGAAGAACAAGTGAAGTGAAAGCGCCGCAAAATGAGAGAACGAAGAAAAAAAAAACGGAGAAGAAACAGTTTAAGCAGCAGCAAGTCAAATGAGAACTGAAGTGAAGTGAAAGTGCAAAGTTAAATGAGAAGACAAACCAAAGACAAACTTGACCAAAAGTGGAAAGTAAAGTGAAGTGAAGTAAAGAAATGAATACAAAAAGCAAATTCATTGTTTGCCACCTTTTGGCAGAGTATTCCCCAGTCGATCACACTTATTTTTTTTGCCTGTGGAAGCAACAGTTTCAGTAAGCAAGGCGCACTTTAGTCTCGACTTCAGCAGTTGTTAGTGTCTTGTAAGCAAGTCCAAGTCAACTTGCTTTATGTACCAACTGAGACTGAGAATGAGTACAAGGGTGTGTGCGTGCATGTGTGTGTGTGTGTGTGTGTGTCAGAGGGCAACTTTGGAGAGGCTTTTGCGAGTAAATACAGACATAAGAAGAGCGTTTGACAGTCAAATGTGTGTGAGTTTGCGTGGGAGCAGATGTCAGGCTCCCTCGTACATAAATTAAAAGTTGTCAGAGAGGAACGCCAAAGAGGAGTAAAAGAAGTGGAGGAGGAGGGGGCGGAAAACGTACAAATACATGAATAAAGCGAATTAAAACGCTGACAAAATCAAATGTGGCTAATTTGTGACTTTTGAGTTAGGCTGAAATTCCCATTAAGCGCAGATGGAAAATGAGAGGTGAGCTGTGCACATATAATATTTGAAATAATATCACGTATACATCACGTCACATGTGCACATTAAATAATATTTGCATTTGCCAGGCACAGGAAACGAAGCGAGACGCGTGCGTATACGTTATTTTTGCTTTTCGCTTCCTTTTTTTTTTAATTTAGTTGCTTCGCAATACATAAATGAAATTTATGCAATTCAAAGTTAAAACAAAGTCTACATACAGAGCACACAAAATAAACAGAGCGCGGAGCAAATTTGTTGCAGTCTCGCAATCTGAGCACACACACACTAATGTGCCTGTTATATTTGCATATGCGAGTGTGTGTTGAGTACTCGTAATATGTAGCTAACTTTGTGCTAAAGAGCTTTACCAGGCAACGAGAGAGCAACACAGATAAATACCAATACAAACCAGAGCTCAACTCAGTATTTGTGATTTTTAAATGCAATATTTAGCAAAGTATAGAATAAAAGGGTGATTGCAATTACAGGGAATTCCATAAAAGCTATAGGAGTCGATAAAGGCGCCTGAGTGTCCTTTAATTGTTAGAAAAAATCTTCTTATTGCCTAGAGGTAAAAGAGCAGAAATCTGCAAACAAAAACTGAGAGGATTTAAATTTGCAAATGCCACACATGCAATAGCAAGCTTTGGTTGCAACAGAAATCCCATCAACAATTAGCAAAATGCCCCAAATTAAAAGAAATTTGTGGCTTTGTTGGCCGAATAAAAGACAGACAGAGAGAGAGAGCAAAATGGCAAACGCATATGCCAAATGTCCAGAGAAAGCCAAAAACTCAACAAAAGACAAAAGCGTTGTCAATAGAGCAAGAGAGGAGAAGAGTGAAAGAGAGAGGGAAGGCAGCAGCACAGACAAAGCATGACAATTGCGATAAATTAAAATGTGAAATCAAGTAAATTCTTGTGTTTTATTGCATCAGTTTTCAAGCACGACAACTCTTTTGCCTTAATTGAAAAGCTGGTAAAAGCTGTGCCAGGTGCCGGTGCTTAAAACGTGTTCTTCCTCTTCTTTTTCTATACATTTTTGTTGTTGTTGCAGTTGTTGTAGTTTGTTGATTTTGTAATTGTTGTTGTTATGCTGCTGCTCTTGTGGCACAGTGCACAGATTTTGTGTTATATAAAATTGAGTTTGCATACATTTGGGTGGCCAGGCGGCGGCGGAGACGGCGACGGCGGATGCATCGGCCGCATTGGCAGCTGTTGCACAAAGCTTGGCTGCAACTGGCTGTGGCATGGCCACGACCACGTCCGACATTGTGGCAGCTGAGGCAGCACTACGATGGTAACGACGATGGCTGCTCGGCTGACTCGCTGTGGCTGTAACAAGCAAAGGTAGCAGCACATCGCCTACGAGTATACGAAGCGGGGGAAGTAACTTCGTTAGATGGTAAATAAGAGGGGGCAAGAGGGGGTTACTAAGTGGAGAGAGAGAGAGAGAGAGACAGAGTTGGGAAACTTGAAAGTTTTACTAAAGTATTTTGGGTGCACTAGGCTTGCCACTAAATATTACTCGTACTTGTATTTACAGCCTGTAGTTTGATGATTAGTTAAGAGCAACCAACAAAGTCAATACAGAGTCAGAGGCAGACAGAATGTAGAGAGAGAGAGAGGGGTGAAAAGGGGAGCTGGTCATGTCAACTAATGGGGGGGAGGTAAACAGGTGAGCTAATCTGTGTGCACACACATTACACATACGCACTGTGTGCACTTCAAGTGCGGTGCGTCCTACTGCCAGGATACTAAAAATAAATCAATTTACGAGTAAATCGAAACTCTTTATAGATCAAAGCTAATTGCAAAATAGATAGACAGAGAGAGGGGAAAAGGCAGTGTGAGAACTACTTTACAAAATGAAATGAGAGCCAATTAGTTGACGCACTAAACGATGACATTTATTCCGAGTTGGCACTCCACAGTTGGCCCCATCCAATCACATTTTCCAGTCGATTTCTACTTTTTGAAAACATGCACTTGACAAAATGAAAAGATAAAACTACAAACTGAATATAATTTTATTAATTTGCTGTGAGTATTTAACTAATCTACATAATAAGTACTCTTTATACTCTAAATATATGTATATACACTGGGCAGGCAATTCATATTGATGATGATGTTTCGCTAAAGTATTTACAGTCGACAAGTTTCAATTCAAATTCAATTCAATTTACGTTTCGTTTCGTTTCGTTTCGTTGCGATTCAATCAACTTAAACTATGAATACAAATTAATATTAAGTGCGTACTCGAAACAGAACTCAAGAGCTAAAAAGCAAACCAAGTGGGATGCAAGAAAAACATAGACATAGACAGAGCAATAGATAGAGAGAGAGAGAGAGATAGGGAAAAGAAAGATAACTAGTAAATACTTTAAACTACATTATATGCTAAGGACAGTCAACGACTACAGTTTGTTGAGTATAGATTTTGGAATAGTACCGTTTAGACTGGGCTGCGCGTACTGTATGAAGCTCTCGGAGATGTAATGATGCGGCCCGGCCACGCCCACAATAGCACCTGGACCGCCCAGCGGGGCAACGCCGCCCGGACCAACGCCACCGCCACACAGATGCGATGTTGCCTGATGCGGAGTGATGCGCGCTCGAATCTCCGCCGCTCTTCCGCCGCCCTCCTCCAGCTCATTCAGCTCGTCCTCCTCAATGTACATCGAGGGCACATCGTTGCGCGCCGGCCTGTGGGAGAGCAATAGAAACAGAAAAAAAAAGAGATCGAGATGAAAAACAAGTCTTACAAATCTATTAAAACTTTTCACACACACACACGCACAGAGCAGAGAGTCAGAGACACGCCCTCACTTTGTTGATGCCAGCAAGTTGTTAATAGTTCCCTGGACGATGTCCACATTCATTTTTTTCTGTTTTGTTTTGTTTTTGCATAGATAGTAAAAAAAACAAGTATGTAAGCTGCAGTCGAGTGTGCTCGACTGTGAGATACCAATGCAAAATAATGCGGTATTAACTTGAAAATATACCAAAATTTACATACCGAAAATATACTGAAAATATAACAAGGGATATTGAATAAAACTAAAAAAGTGCGGTATTAATTTTAAAATATTCCAAATGAATATACCGAAAAAATACTAAAAATATACCGAAGGCTATGTTGTAAGGGATATTGAATAAAAGAAAAATAGTTTGGTATTAATTTAAAATATATCAAATTATTATACCACAAAATTACTAAAAATATACCAATGACTATGTTTGGTATATTATTATTCTGTAAATATACCAAGTTAATATACCACAAAAATTCTAAAAATATATCAACGGTTATATTTGGTATATTAATATGTTTTAAAATATACCGCAAAAATACTGAAATATACCAACGGATATATTTGGTATATTTGTATAGTACTACATTCAAAATATACCATAGAATGAAAAAATACCATAAAAAAGTATTTCCTCAATAACTTCACAAGTTTTCTATGAGTGAGAAAAAAGTTATGTATGTATATCATTATCTTTTATAGTCTCTGAGATCTTGGTATTAATACAGACGGACAGATAGTTGCCTGATTCTGCCTGTTACACTCATTTCCTGGAGGCACAAAGTTATAATACCCTTTTACTGGGTAGCGGGTATAAAAATAAACAGGCTAAGCGATGGCAAAGCTCACCTCAGCTCGCAAGTCAAAGTTGATGTCTTTGGGGAGCAACTGCTTGTGCAACTTTTTCCGAGGGCATTTTTTCAATTTAATCGCGTATACGCAGCGTGCACCTTGGCACATTCAATAAACTATTGCTTATGAGAGCAAACTCTCTTCCCCGGAGAATGCTAATTAAAGCAAACTCTTATCAGTTGCAACTTTGCCACACACACATACACACACACAAACATGCACAGAGTATGTGCAAATATTTGCACTAATACTTTTGCCACAAAAGGCAAATCATTAAAATTTATGCACTGGCGCACCTGAAAATGTAGCGAACGCGAG
Organism: Drosophila nasuta; assembly: GCF_023558535.2. NCBI lineage: Eukaryota > Metazoa > Arthropoda > Insecta > Diptera > Drosophilidae > Drosophila > Drosophila nasuta. The sequence continues at coordinate 30,535,512 of NC_083456.1, forward strand.
AAGGGAAACAGTTGCCAGACAGATAGACGGTCAGCTGTTTAAAATGTTGCAAAATTCTCTGTGTATGTAACATATTTATATGTGTGTGTGTGTGGCATGCCACGAGCTGACATAATGTGCTTATGTTTGGCAATGGTCAAAGCCAAAGCCGAAGCTCACAATTTGCAGTGGCAGCATTTAATGACCCGCATTTTCGGGTCGCGCTTTGATGTGACGCCCAATCAACTGACTGTCGCAATTTTAATTAATATTTGGCCAAGCGCACAGTGGGGCAAAAATGAAAGAAAAGTCGAAGGTGCCAAAAAGGCCAGCGCATGAATCAGATAATCTCAGATACGATTAAGTGGCAGCATCAATATGAAGTACAGCTAAATAGGGGAGAGAAGGGAGAAGGTAAAAAGAAGTAGAAAGAGGGGAAGAGGTAGATAGAGGGGAAGAGGTAGGAAGCGGGTAAGAGAGGTAGGAAGAGAGGTGGAAAGAGCGACACACACAAAGTGCGTTGTGGCTGCGACAGCAAGTGCAAGTTTGTCTTTCATTAGCCTCAACTGGCACCTGGCCGCAGACGACAGTTGACAGAGTCCGCAGAGAGGAAGAGACAAGAGAGGTGAGTAAAGAGGAAAGAAGGGAAATGTAGCTGGGACAGGCTAAGCAGCTGCTTAATTATCTACTCGTTGCTGGTGCGACCTTTTCAAAGTAAACGCTGATTTCTTATCTTAAATGAAACTCACTTGGCACTGCGGCAAGCGGGAAAGCGGGAAAGCGGCTTCCGTTTCCGCTGCAGAGACACAGCAGGAATATATGTGTAGCTGTGTAGGTGTGTGTGTGTGAGGAGGATAAAAGGGTGTCGTTCATTTTGATTCTTTTGCCAGCTCTTTTGTGGGTCGTAGTCAGGTGCAGGTTTAATTAATTTAATTACAGTCTAAGCATAATTTAGTGGGCAGTTGCGTGAACTTCGTTTAGCCTTCGTTCGTTCGTTTGTTCGCTGCTGCGGGCTAATCGATTCGACCATTCCAGCCCGGTTGCCTAATGAACCCAGACACCCGTCTCAGCCTCTTTCGATTTCGCTTTCGCTTTGATTAAAGCGTAGAAAACTTTAAAGACATTGATTATGCATGCATTTCGTCTTTACTTTAATTACATTGTATGAGCGCAGAAAAGTATGCTACAATTATTTCCACTTTACTTTGCCTTCTGCTTTTGCCTGCGTTCTACACGTGCGCCACATAAATAATGCTGTAATTATTTCTGCACACACACACACGGAGTAGCAGCCACAGCACGGCACAACAATTTCATTATTAGTTTTTATATACGCTCCACTGAAAACAATAACAGCAAGACAACAAAGGCGGTCGAGAGTGAACATTACGTATACGACTAGCAGACACGCTATGAACTATATTTTATATGCATTCACAAGGAAGTTAAGCAACCCTTTTCAACCACCTCTTACTGGGTATTTAGTGGCACTTACCGCATGCTCTTGCGCACTTCCTGCGGCTCAGGTGGCCGCGGCCGATGCCGACAGACAACAACGATGCCGGCCACGATAATTGACGTCACAATGACGACGCCTATCGCCACAACGGCGGCGAGTATCAGCAGCGTCGATTGCTTCTCCGGTCCGCTGCCAATGCTGGCGCCAGCGCCGACGCCAACCGACGAAAGACCGCCACCGCCGCCCCCAACGCCGCCTCCCTTGCCGTTGCCACCAACGATGCCACCGCCCACATGATGCGTGGTTTCCGCGGGCGTTGGATCCTCCGAGAGTATGGATTCATCTGTAAGAGAGAAGACGAAAGAAAGTGGGTCGCACGTTAGCCATCAAATAGTAGTTTTATATAAAGGAAGAAAGAGGGGGGAAAGGGGAGAGAGAGTCTGCACAATGATTTGTTATTTGCTCGAAATTAGTTTGATACGAGGTTTGCTTTTTCCTTTTGCCATTTTATTTATTTGTTTTGTTTCAAACGCTGTTCGCCGTGCTTTTTTGCTTAACTGATTGCTTTAACTGTGTTTGTGTTTGTACGTGGGGATTTTGTGTCGTTGTGTTGTGTTGCCATGGCAAATTGTGTTGAAAATTGAAATTAGCCAAATTGGGCAATCGACGTGAGGGTCGAGCGACGACCTTGACTCAAGGCGCAAGCTTTAATTGCTGCCGCTTTGCTACTGTTGTTGGCCAATCAAGCATCTTATTGGCAGAAAAGCTTTTGCCAATTATTATGAACATGTGAGAGGCATTGTTTATATTTATTAGATTTGCCAGGCTAAAGATGAGACAGCGGAAATTGCAACTGTTTGCGAGATGATGATCCCTGTGGCAAGATTTATGCGATACATTCGTTTATGTCAGCCCAATCCAAGCGAGTCCAGCAACAGCAGAAGAAGCAGCTGCCTCACCTGCCTCTGTTGTGCAGCATTTCCGTTCCATTTGCGAGTTGAAACAGTGCCAAGAGTGTGTGGCATGTGGCAAGTGGCAGAGCGAGCATTTAAGTGGAAATTGCCTACACCTGCGGCTCAATTTCAGTTTTTTTCCCGTTTCGTTTCAATTTCGCTTAACCAGTTACCAGTTGCTTAGCAAATGAGCGTTTTGGCTTTTGTTGATTGTAATTTTCGGGCAACGTCTTTTGTTTTCCATCTAATAAATGCTCTTGTTATTTTTTGCCATTTTCTCAATTTGATTTTTTTTCGTAAACTGATTTCAAAATCAGCAGCAGCAAAAATCAGCGTCAAGCGTCGACGGATTTGCTATTATTCACACGTAAATATTGTTACTTCACCTTCGTTCCTGTCTTGAGAATTTATTACCACACACAGCGAGAGAGCGTGAATAGAACGAGGAGGGGAGGAGGAGGGGAAAGAAATCCCAGGCAATGTGTAAATAATAGAAATTGCGTAGGCGCCACAGCGCTGCCACTGTTAAAATTTCGCATAAATTATTTGCGCTCGCCTTCGGGGGATCCTTTTGCGTAGTCCTTGGCCTCGACGTTGTTCGTTCGCTTCGCTCTCTCTGTGTGTGTCTATGGCTCTTTGGTAATTACAGTTATTGTGTCGACGCGCACAGTTTCTGGCCTTAATGCGACCGCATAATGCTGACAGACTGACACAGAGACAGAGAGAGTGGCAACTAACCCATTCGATGCTGAACTTTGCCACTGACCTGGCATATAATTGAACATTTGCGTATCAAATACAATTAGGTGCATTAAATTGGGTAATACGTATGTGTGATTTATGGCCGAAGATGGCAGCGTTAAGGCAAATGGAAAACGGCGAAACCGAATGGCCAAACAATGCGGTAGGCGACGCTGAGCGCAACGCAACGCAAAATGAAAATGAAAACGGTAATGGAAATGCAGATAAAAATAAAAATCAGCATGAAAATAATGACAACGTAGTGTTCGTTGTTGCTGCTGTTGTTGTGGTTGTTGTTGTTGTTATTGTTACGCGCTGAGTGCGAATGCCGAATGTTGAATGCGAGGCGAACAATAAAAGCAAAGTGTCTACGGCGTCTGCCGTTAAGCAAAACGAAAATTGAAGCAATTTCGCTTTTGCCTTTGCTCGATGGGTATGAAATAAAGAAAGGCATTGCCAATGACACACACACACACACACACACTGAGACATACACATACACAGCTGTCGTTATGTCGTTAAGCATGGGTAAAATGAAGAGGCTGAAGCGGCACGCCCTTGCGTATACGTAATATGCTCACTCTCTCTCTCTGTCTCTCTGTCTGTGTGCCTTCGCATTGATGGAAAATGCTGAAATGCTTTACGCATCGCTGCATAACTCAGTCAGTGGATTAGAAAAGGGCGGCCTCAACGCCCACACACATACGGCAGTCAGGACATCAGGTTGCCTTTTTCCTTGTTTCCAGCAAGCAGCACACACATAGAAAGTTTTCGCGGCGGCTGATTGAAGACGATTTCCTTGAACTTGCGTTGATTTGAAAATGCACTGAAGCGTTGAATTAGACACAGCCAACAACAGTTGAACTACAAGCAACGGGAGCATCAGCTTCAACTACCCAACTCAGTCAAGTTTATTGGCTCTGGCCAGTGGCAAGTGACCCACAGCAGCCAAGCAGGCAAATTCAGGCTCTGGCAATTGGCGAATATTTTGGCACACTTTACTGCCATGTTTGTGCTCTCTCTTTGGGTTATTCGTTTAGTCGGTTAGTCGGTTACTTGGGCTATACTATACTCACCATATGGTCCCAGTTGTGCAGCCACGCGCACACGTTCAATCACCACCGGCGGCTCGCTGCGTCCCTTGGCGTTAACGGCATAAACTAAAAATTGATATTCACGTCCCGGCTCTAAATTATTCAAACGAAATTGTGGACTGTTCTCCTGCATTCGAAAGATGGGTGCAGATGTAGCCTGGAAAAAAAAAGAGCATATACAAAAGATAAAGTTGAAAACAAAAAACAGGCCATAAACAGAGAATTCTCTTTTTTGCTTGCGAGATAACCAGTTGACAGTCGAAGCGATACACGTATCTCGTGTGTGCTTAATAATATGCTGGACATATGGCCGAGCGCTGTAAAGTATGCTATGTTTATTTGTTGCCAACTTTTGTCGTTGCCCCAAACTTTGGGCACAACACACACAGCAGAGCTGAGCAACACAGCCCATAAATAATTATTCATGCCTAAAAATGTGCGTGTGTGCGAGAAAGAGAGAGAAAGAGATAGAGACACTCGGCTGCTGCAGTGGGACACATTGTTCTGTTCTGTCTGGGAAATTTTAAACTGAATATCCGTTTGCCGTAATGGGACACAATCGAGTGAGCTTCGTTGGTTACGCACAAATTCCCACTCAAGTAAGCGTAAGTAATTTATGTTGTCCTTGCGGCGCATTTGCCACTCGCCTTCGTCCCCTTCTCCTTCTCTTCCTTCCAAGCTGCTGTCAATGTGTCTCCTCTCGCTCTCTCTCGCTCTCTGTCACTGTCTCTGCTTGCCATTTTTATCTAGCGTAAAACTTTAAAGCTGCAAACGTTCAACATTGGTCAACGTTCATGTCCTGCTCGTCATTTCTCTCCCCCTCTCTTTCTCTCCCCCTCTCTCTCTCAGCATCTGCATCTCTGTCGCTTCTTTGCGCTTGGCTACTTTGCTAATAAACTCGACTCGCCTCGCCTCGCCTCGACTGGCTAACGCTGCATGAACAAAACCAAGCTGAAGCCCAAGTTGCCTCACTCCTCAGGCACTTCTCCTCTGCCCCTCTTCCCCCTTCCACACTCCCTGCTTGCTGCTGCTGAAAGCAACCAAACGAAATGAAATGAAATTTTCATATGATATTCTCTTTTACGAGTGACAGAGATAATTTAATAACTCAGCATGTGTTTGGCTTATGGATGAGTCCATGCCTTGCCTTCCCTCCCCTCCCTCTCTCATCCATTCAGTTGGTTAAACTGTGTGCCTTCAACTTGGCAACTTATAGCATTAATTACGTTGTCCTTTTTACGCTTGAGCTGAGCGCCTGCTCCAAAATCATATTTATTAATAATTCAAGCGGAAAAGTCAGAAAGGACAAGCGCACACTAATTGACCAACGTTCACTTCCTCACTCCATATGCGAATATCTCAAGGCAACAATTCAATTGAATCCTTTTCACTCACCTGATCATTCAACGTGGATATCTCATTGTCCGCATTGCCAAGCGTTTCACCGAATTGCCCGCCTCGGTTGCCAGCCGATGATGATTCGCTGGCATAAAGCAAATCGCCGCCCACAACCTCGAGCATAAAGTACTGCGAGAGTCCGCCATCGCTGCCAGCGACACAGACCACCTCGAGGACGGTATCGTTGCGGAGTTCACAGGCCTTGGGTGCCTCGGGTGCATCTGCAAATGGTAGGGATTGATAGTCGCAGTCATAATGATAGTCAGCTGCATTTTGGGGCCAGGGTAAATAAAGGTGTGGCTTGAGGCATGGCCACAGTTTGCATTAATGATGCCGTTGCACTCCAATTATGTAAGTAGATCCTTAGGTGTGCATAATAGATACCCACATCGACACCAGACAACGTCTTGTTTAAATTGCACACAATGTGAGGGAGAGAAGGGATACAGAAGGAGGAGAATTTACTGTACTTACTTGCTGGCAATATGTGGACGAGACATGGCGCCGTCTGTCTGCCAACCACATTGCTGGCCCAGCAGGCTAGAGTTATTAGCTCGGAGTCGGTTTGCGGCAGATACGTCATAGTGCTGGTGAGGCCATTCGATTGTATCCTCGAGTTGAGCACCTGCAACCGAAAAAAGGATTACTCAAAATCAAATCGGGTTTTATCGGGCAATGCAAACATTGTGTGTTCAGTTGGGATTTTCGAAATAACTTTTGCGGTAAATGAATTACTTTATTTATAGTTCAAGCTTTGCACTTTCAGTCTGTATCTCTCTCCGGCTTCTTTGCATTTCAAATGAAAAGTTGCCTAGCAGAAACCACAAACTTCTTTTTCGGCCAGCTGATGCTGCTCGACCAAAGCACAATTTATACATTTTGATTAAATTTTAATTCAGTCACGTACAAAGTTGCCAGTCCCCGAATCTGAGTTGCTGTCCCCAAGTATTTAACACAAGTTTTGCTAATAGCTCTGCACCCTTTTTCTTTCCACAACTAAATCAATAATTTCAACTCAGTCCCCGTTTCTTTGTCCTTTAATTACAGTTCAACTCGAAGTTTTTCGGTATGCAATTGTGAGTTGTAACTTACCGGCGACACGTTGCGTGTATTGTTGTAGGTCCAACTGAATCTCACCGACTCGGGCGGATCGGCGTCCACCTCGCATTTGACCTGTATCGAGTGCATGTTGATGGCTCCAATCGAGGTTTGCTCTGTGCCTGGTTTACAACGCGGCGAGACTGAAAAACAAAGCACAAAAAAAAAAATGAAAACACAAATCGCAAAGGCTCAAAAATGTGAGGGAGATGAGAAAAAAAGAAATCGTTAAGCCGCATAAAAAAGTTTTTCATTTTTTTTTTAAATTTGCTTTTAGCTTTCAAATATGAAAGGAGCGAGCAGGAAAACAGTCTGCACGTCTCTGGAGCTTAGCAGCACACTGAACAGCCGGAGAATACACAAAAAGAGGCTAAATCCAAGAAGGAAGTCGAGCCTGATACATAGCCTTGGGCATAGTAATTAACATGTTTCCGTTTCATGAACGTGAGGACTTTCCAAGCCCGTTGTTGTTGTTGTCGTTGTGCCCCAGCACATGCATAAAAGAGCGCAGAGTCTGTGAGTGTGAGTTTGAGCAGGTATTGAAGAAGATGTTGTCGAGTTTACTTTCACTTGCAAGCTGCCTCTGTAAAATGAGACCAGATACGATACAAGTACACACGGAAGTTGTGCTCTAGCCCAGGGCCAAGTCTGTCTCTGGAAATTACACACACACTCATATATGTTATATCTATATACTTCAGTGCGCCTTTAAAATGTAAGTCACGCCAAGACTGATAAGTATTTGAAGCTTTATTACTTCTCCTCGCTGTTATCGCAGCTCAACGTCTGCAGCATATTGTGCTTCACTTCCTGTTGCACTTGTTGCTCGTGAAACTTTCATAATTTCACAAAATATAAACTACTTAAACTGTCGTACTGCATTTCCGTTTGAAAAATGCAGCAGTTTCCTTTCTAGATATCCGGCCAGGCAACATTTCTTTTTCGCAAAGGTAAAACGAGAATTGATTTCAATTTGCTGCTACTCTGATTTATTTAGTTCAATCGCCGCTTTATGCAATGCACATTAATCACGAGATGAAAAATTTGCCAAGCGCTTGGCCCAAAGGCTCAAAAGGCAGCACAACACACTTCACACTCAAAGCGAGTTGACTTTGCTTCGACTCAGCTCAGCGACTCGACGTGAGGTTTATGAAAAAGTTGGCAGGGCAAAAATTGCCAGTTAAATTTATAGGCAAAAGTTTTGCGTGTAAATCAATGGCGGTTATTTAGACTGGGGGCAACAACAATTTTACAATTGTAAACAAGCACGCGCACGCACACTCTCTCACACACACATACATATACACACTCAGTTATGGGTTTGGCCATGCATCATTTCTAAGCAATTTCCTCATCCGCTGCAAAAGTTGGCAACTTTAATATTTTTTGTCGTTGTTGCTGCAGCAGTTGATTTTATTTTGCAACTTCCGTTTCCGTTCCGCCATGTTATTTCATCATATTGTATTCGCAGTGCTCTGCTGTTGCTCTCCTCTCTCTCTCTCTCTCTATTACAATAAACTTGCAACTATATTGTGGCACATATACGTAGTTGTTGTGTGGCAGCTGGCAAAAGCTGCTTACTTACACTGCACTTTTAGTGTGAGACTCGAGCTGCGCGTCTCCCCCTCGGTGTTCGTTGCCCCGCAAGCATACGCTCCTGCGCTCTCCCGCTCCAGCTGTGTCAAGTGCATGATTTCCGTGCTCTCGCCAGACATACGCATGCCCTGCAAAGAAACAAAAACGAGAAAAACAAACAACCACATCAGCATAAAATATAATATTCGAAACGAAAAGAAACAAATAAGAAAGTTACTGTTGAGTGTGCTCGACTGTGAAATATCTGCTACACATTTTGAATAATGCGGTATTCATTTTAAAATATACCAAATTAACATACTGCAAAAATACTGAAAATCTACCATATGCTGTATTTCCTATATTGATATATTTCTTCATTCAAAGCAAAATTGTGCGGTATTCGTTTTAAAATATACAAATTAATATACTGCAAAAATACTGAAAATATACCAGTATAGTATAATTGGTATATTCATATAGTACTCAATTCAACCCAAAATTGTAGTATTAATTTTAATATATACTAAATTAATATACCGCAAAAATACTAAGAATATACCATATGCTATAATTGGTATATTTATATATTAATTTATTCAAATCAAAGCAGAGCGGCATTTATCTTAAAATATACCAAATTAATATACCACAAAAATACTGAAAATATACCAAAGTCTGTATTTGGTATATTGATATAATATTTCATTCAAAGCAAAACTGTGTGATATTCGTTTTAAAATATACCAAATTAATATACTGCAAAAATACTGAAAATATACTAACGGGAGTAGCTGATATCTCGATATAGTACTTCATTGAAAGCAAAACTGTGCGGTATTATTTTAAAACATACCAAATGTATATACCGTGAAAATACTAAAAATATACCATAGCCCATATTTGGTATATTGATATATTACTCCATTCAAAATATAACTGCGGTATAAATTTTAAAATATATCAAATTCATACACCACAAAAATACTAAAAATATACCAAAGGCTATCTTTGGTATATTGACATAGTACTTCTTTCACATATACCTTCTACCCTATGGATACCGGGTATACAAAGTTGTCAGAGAAAGAGCGAAATATATTGTATAGAAGACGCTGCGAGTTCATTTGCAAATTGTAAATTGTTTTTCTGTCAAAGGCTTTTGATTAAAGTTTTCGAATAAAGACAAAAATTATTGCAGCACAAGCCTCTTATTAGTATAAAATATATTGTAGATAAAGCACTCAATTATTAAACAATTTAAATTGAACACGAAACCAGATTTAACCACATTGAAGATGGGAATTATTTGATATATTTATTTCAGTAGTGTCACAGTAAATTCACACTCGAGTCCAAGCCATTAATTAAACATATTTGTAATGTATTAAATATGGTATATTTAAAATTACCTTGGCTCTGTTTTCAATTGCTCTCAATAACTATTTATTTCTATAAATTTAATGAATATTTTTAAACAGAAAAAAAGAGGCTGCTTCTGTGATATTTTTTTGCCATCATTTATTTAAACATTCCTGCTTTTGTGTCATTAACATACAACATCAGAAGCTAGTAATATTATGATGATACTTGGTAATAATATGCTGCATGCAAAACACTGTCAAGTGTTTCAAATATTCAATTGCAAATCGCATTATGGTCGCTCTGCATTTGAGTGCAGCTTTTACCTCTCATTCAATTGTTGAAATTGTATTTTGCAAGCTCTGCTTGATTTTATTTTTGCTCTCCCACTCTCCCTTCACATTTCTTGTGCCACCCACTCAATTAACTGAAATGCAATGTGGCTTTGCATAAAATAAAATTTCCAAATTAATTTTCCATAATTTTTTCGTTCAACGATGAAAATGAAGTGTCATTTGTGCAGCTGTCAAAACTTGAATTGAATATCGTAAATTCACACGCATTCATATGTATTTAAAATATTTGTAAGTTGCATTTCAATTGTCTGATAAAATACTCTATAAAAAGCATAAATTATTTACGAGTAGCTACATTTCATTTAATATTCAGTAATATTTAAACGCTTATGTTAGAGGGTATCAATTAGTCTAACATTCTCTTTCTGACTTTTTTTTGCTTGGGGAAATATTGAATACAATTTTCATAATATGTTAATTTGCAAAATGAATTAAAATGCAATGTTGTTAACCATCAGAGGCATAGAGAGAAAGCTAATTGCCGATGCATTACATAATGTATTTTTAATGCATTTACTGCCGTCTACTTAACAGCAACATGCACAGCACAACGCACAGCAACTGACAACTGACAACCGTCAACAGGCCGCAGCTATTAAATAAATATAGAAAATATTGTTTATAATCATATTAAAAGTGCTGCCAGCTTAGTTGACATTAAGTATATATTTTTATACGTGAAGTGTCCTTCAGCTTGCAAAAGCAGAAATGTCAAGGGAACAACTCAACTTTGAATTGCATAACTTGATATGAAGGCTCTTGATTGAGCTACACAATTGATAAATTTGTTGTATACATTGAGAAAAATATCTAGATTGAAAAGTAGATTGCAAATTTTCATTCATGATTTTATCTTTTCAAAATTTTTCCATTCTTGAAACCATATTAAACTCTAATTGTATAATTTTGATCTTGATTTAAGAATAAACCTTTAATTTTCAAATGTTAAAATCTTCATTTAAGTTTTTGTTCTTGATCTTAGCACGCTTTTTCTTTTTATGTAGTGGTTGCATATTAAAAAAAGAATTTGTTTAGCTAACAAATTGAATTGTTCGATAATAATATAAAAATCATATGCCGTATTTCATTCTGAAAAGTTTACGGGTTAAAAAACAAATCTCAGCTGCTGCCGGAATTGCGAAAGTAAACTGGCAACAACCAAAGTTGTTCAGTTGTTGCTCTTTTTGCAGCCCTTTTGTGCACATTTGGCGCATCGTTTTTCATAATTTTTGCGAATGTTTTATTTGTGAATGGACGAAAGGTCGAAAAGTCGCATTGCCTTAAATATTGCAAAGTTTTTCTCTTTTTTTTTGATTTTTAGTCACAATGGCTTCAAGTAATTTGTTAAATGTGAAGCGAGAGAGCGAACGCTGGCTGAATAAAGCCAAAAGAAATATGATTTTGTGGTGTGCCATGAAAAATGATGATGTGTTCATGTGAACAAAACTGTCAAAGGATGTCAAAACCTTGACTGTTTAGTTATAACAACGGCACAATACATCTTTTTGGGGGCCGAACAATGATGGTCAAGCTTTGTGGCTTTAATGCGATTATGAATGAAAGACGAATGCCACATGGCCAGAAAGGTTGCTCAGTAGGGGGTGACTGAAATCTGGCTTACATGTCGTATGATTAATGCTTAAATAATTTGTAATACGAACTGGGCTTCAATTAAAGGCATCATGAAGCAATTATGTGCATTCAATCTCATATATCAAGTATACGTTGAAATAGTGCAGAAACTTTTCCCTTCTACCATAGAAGGCATTTTGAGGGCGTGGCCGGCCCACTTGGTAACCCAATAGGCCACATATTTTGCGCCTGGCCGAGTGTTTGTCGAGGGTTGCCCGCAGCGTTTGGAAATTTTGGCGTTGTAAACAATTTCGGTAAATTAAATTAAACCGCAAAGTGTCTGCTTAAGTTGCCACAAGAATGTCGACAGCTTCTCAAACATTCCCCCTAAACCAAAACAATTGATAATAAAAATTGCCAAAGTGTCTGGCTACTTGATAGGCGTCAGCAGTTGTTCGCTCGCTACTTACGTTCTTGAACCAGGAGTAGCTGGTGACCGGAGGCCTCGCATCAGCACGGCACTTGAACGTGACATTTTGGCCCTCGGCACGTGTAACCATACGACTGGGATCCTCGTTGGCCAAATGCACCGACACGGTGGGCGGATCTGTAAGAGAGAGTGAGTATAGAATAGAAATAAAGTATGTAAGTGGAGGAGGCGGCGCGTCAAATCTAATGAGCGCTACAAATAGCCGGATAAAAGTCCAAATAATAAACGCAAATGGCTCATAAGGTGAGGCCCCACAACACAGCCGGTCAGTCAGCCTCTTTGGCCATTGCGTAATGTAGTTAACTCAAGCTGCTGCCGCTGCTGCTGCCGTTGCTGCTTCTCTTGGTCAGTCTGGTGTTGCCTTGGGGGCAGCCTTTCTTTATATTTTCTGCTTTCTTTGCAGTGCCGCTTGGCTGCACATCCTTTACGGGACACACGGCCTGCTCTTGGCCATAAGCCAAATGGGTCTATTAGTTACGGTTGTAAAAATCTAATACGCGGCCCACCGAGAGCGTGAGAGAGAGAGAGTGAGGGAGGAGGCGAGGGCGGAGACTGGCGCCAGCAGCGCGTCATATCCGGCCGCCATCTTGTGTGGGGACAAAACTATGGCGGCGCGTCTCTCGCTGTCGGAGTCGTCAGCAAAAATTGCTGACGTTTATGGTGAATTATTAAAAATGCCGCACAAAATTAAACTGAAATGAAGTTCGGCCTGAGGTCGAGCTTGAGCAAGGAGCAAGCTCCTTCTTGAGCTTCTTCTGAGTGCAGGTAATTTAATTTCGTTGTTGCTCTTTGCCTCTTGCTCATGGCTCGGTGGCACGACTGATTGTTGCCTGTTGCCATGCGACTGAGTGACTGAGTTGCGGACTCGCAGGCAGGAGTAATGTAAATCGGAAGCCGGAAGCGGATGTTGCCAATATTATGGGCGGGCTAGGCGAAAAATGAGTGCAGGAAACATAACAGTGAAAATTTAATCAAGCCAAGTCGAAGCAGTCCGCAATGCAAAAGGCCAACAGCCAACATCCAACGAGCAACAAGCACCAACAACCACAACGAACAATCATGACGACGATGATGATGATGCTGCTTCTGTATGTGTTCGTTTGTGTGGCTGTTGGTTGTGGATGCTGATGACAACATGACTGCATTTCATAAGCCGCTTAGAGCGTACCAACAGGTGAATCTGTTGGCCTTGGGGTCAAGCTAGGCCTATGGGGTGTGTGTGTGCTCAGTTGCCCTAATCAAATTATGTTGCTCTGGCCCTAATACGCTTCTAATTGGACTTGCCTCGGCGGAAAGTGCTTTCAGCAACACGCACACACCAAGACAAAGCTAAAGCCAGCAGCATGCTGACACATAAGCCTCTCACTCTCTCTCTCTCTCTCTATATAGATCTCTTCTGTGTGTGTTGCGTATTGTTGACATAATTGAAAGTATGACCAGAGTTCATTCAGCAGCAGCATCAGCAGCAGCATCAGCAGCAGCAACAGTTCTTCTATGGTTGGTACTTACATGCCACACGTATGATACGTTTGTCCTCGATGGCGCCGCCAGAGAACCAGGGATTCGTAGCGCGACACGTCAGCTCCGCATTGTCGTTCTCCGAAGTCACCTTCAGCGTGAGAATGCTCGTCGTGATATTCGCATCCTGTAGGGGAAAAAATATAACAATAGCAGACATTAGTTGAAGCAGAAGCTGATACAAAATAGTTCCACATAAAAGGAAGCAAATAGTTCAGCCTAAAAGTAGGCAACACCATTGTGTATGGGGCAAACAGCAAATAGTTCAGCTTAAAAGTAGGCAACACATTGTGTACAAGTTGCGTATTGGGAAAACAGCACAAAAGTAGGCAACACATTGTGCACAGCACGAGTATTGGGTAACTTGAGAGCCGACCACAGTTGGAACAAAAGCCATGTGTACTCGTATAATGATGTCTCTCTCTCTTTCTCTCTCTCTCTTTCTCTCTCTCTCTCTCGCTCTATCGTTTTATCTATCTCTATGATTGCGTAAGTCTCTGTGTTATGCACGAGTTGTCCGAGTTGGCCGCCTCGTCGGATTCACGTGTCCTCAGCAGGCAGCATCGAGGAGCATTGAGTTCGAGTTGCAATCTCCAGCCATTTACATGGCATAATTAGAAAGCTAAAAAGGCAGCTCGGCTCCGGCTCGGCCACTGGCAAAGTCGGTATAACTAATGGAAACCGAAAACCGACCAAAAACCCAGAGAGCTGTCCTTGCGGTCGAGTGTCTTTTGCTAATGTCTGCCGACTGGCAAATGAAGTCGGGCCTGATAAATTTGAGGCTGCTGACACACACAAAAAAATAAGAAGAAAAAAAAAAAAAAAGAAAATTGGTCGAGCAGCGTTCACATAAATTCAAATAAAAATTCGCACATTAGTCGAGCCAATGTCCTGGCGTCCACTGCAAATTTGTATAGCTCCTCGACTCGAAACTTTTCGGCAGTGCACTTCATCAAAGTATTCTACAGAAATAGAGCAGCAAAGCGATGGCGGAAGGGAAGGGAACGGGAGGCAGGGAGCCAGCCAGGCGGACGGCCACTTGAAGTCAACTTGTCTGCAAGCTTTTGGCTGGCTGTAAAACTTTGCCCGGAGCTCACGTCGCCTTTTAGGGTCAGCCAGTGGTTGGACTATGTTGCTGTTGCTGTTTGCTTTGGCTGCTCTTGCTCCTGCTGTTGTTGTTGTTGTTGTAGCTGCACTTCAGAGGTTATTAAAGCGTCGCAAAGTTGTCTCTTCTCTCTGCTGCAGCTATCAAATGTCAAACGTAAAAAGCTAAATTTGCCAGGCAGAAAAAGTTGCCGTTGACGTTGCTGCTGGGCTGAGAGTTGTCGTTTGCTTTTGGCTTTTATTGTTCCCCAAATTCATTTGACAATTTGCAGCAATTTGATATGGCAGCTGGTCAGAGTTTTCTACTACTTTTTTTCTTTTTTTTTTGGGTGGGGGCTTTGGTCACTCACCTCTTTGTCACTGTGTAGCGTGACCTCAGCATTGCGGATGGGCTCACCATCCAAGAGCCAGGCAATTTTGGCCGCTGGATACGAACCCCACGATTCGCAGCGAATGGCCATCGGATGTCCAGCTGTGAGTAGATCGTTGGGCGTCAATATCTTCACTCGAATGGGTTTCACTATAAACAAATTAAAAGCATTTCAATGGCATTGCTGTCTAGGTCAGTCACCATCACTGTCACTTTCAATGGCAACACTTACGATGCACCTGCACGGTCACATCCTTGACAACAGGCTCCAGCAGTCGCGTGCCTTGTGCTCGGCACTCGATGCGCGCCCCATAATAGTCTCGTGTTGTGGTGCCAATGAGCAGCTGATTCACCATGACCGTGGCACCCTCCTCGACGGACGTGTGGCTGGTGCCGATGAGCTCGTTGCCATCTCGCCACCAGGTGACCTTGGGCGGGGGTCGACCTGCAAGTGACAACAAGTAATAATGTTAGAGTAGGGTATACTAGACTGTGAGATACCCGCTTCCCATTTTCAATAGAAGCAAAATAATAAAGCACTTAAAATATACCAAATTAATATACTGAAAAATACTAAAATATACTGAAATCTGCATTTGGTACTTCGGTATACTTTTACATTCAATATATACCACTGATAGAAAATAAACTTTGAGATAAAATATACCAAATTAATATACCAAAAAATACTAAAATATTTCAAATTTATATTCGGTATATGGATATGCTTTGACATTCAAGACATACCATAGATAGAATATATACCTTTGGTAAAATATACCAAATTAATTTACCAAAAACTTACACTAAAATATACTAAAAAACTATATTTGGTGCTTTGATATACTTTTGCATTCGAGATATAGCATAAGTAGCAAATATACCTGTGGTAATATATACCAAATGAATATACCAAAATATACTAAAACATACTAAAAGTATTTTTAGTTTTACGACATACTTTTCCCCTCGAGATATACCATAAATTAAAGATATACCTATGGTAATATATACCAAATTATTATATCTAGACAATATTTAGAAATACCAAAAGCTACACTTAGTATAACGATACACTTTCACATTTAAGACATATCATAGATACGCTTTATGGGTTGCGGATATAAACATATTCATAAAGTAAATTCAAGCTTTAATGTTCAAAGCTTCAAAAATACCTCACTATTAAAGTTTCTGATATAAAAATGTTCTTTCTTGCGGACAGACTGACTTTATAGTCCAAGCAACTATGAATACTATTTCATATTATTAGTCTACATCATATGCTACTGAATTAATATACCCTTCTTAACTATAACTTCCGGATATAAAAAGCAAGCCATGTGTGCGAAGGTCAGCTGGGTGCTCAATTGACACAATAGCTGGTTAAATAAAGACTGCGTGGGTCAACAACAACAGCACAGCAGTTGTCTCGCCTGTTTACACAGTTGTCCAGTTGTCCAATTGTCACCCACACAACCAGGCACACACACACACACTCACACACCCACTCAGGTGTGGTAGTGTACTTACCGCCCCGCACTTGACAGCAAAGAAAGAGCTCGTAACCCTCGCGGAATGGTCCCGCCATCTGTGAGATTTCCTTGCCCTGCGCATCAAAGATACGCGGCTCCTCAGGCGGCACTGCAAAAAAAGAAATAGAAAAAAAAACAGTTGAAGGGGGAAATCAATGAAATTCCTGTGCGCTTGCAACTCACCGACTAAAGTCAGATTGTGCCTGAAGTTGCGAGTGGGCGAGTTGAAGAAATCGATGCGACAGCGATAGACGCCGCCATCCTCGGGCTTGACATCCTTAATCTGTAGGCGCGAATCCTTGGGATTGTCGCCGATGCTAAAGAACAAACGTTGACCCAGATCGCTAGCTATGGCCGCATGTGGCGCCAACTTTACGTTGCCACCTCGTGAGTCCAGACTGCAGAAAACAAATGAGAAAAGAATGGTTAAGTGTGAATTTAGTGTGTGGGCGTGGCACAGAGGGAGAAGGGAGAAGAGAAGGGAGGTAGGTGAGCGCTTATTATACATCATAAATAAACATATGCAGGCATCTCTTGGCCATTAGTTTGCGCCCAGGCGCCCAGGTTATCCTGCTGCCGCCCATAATTTACGTCCATAAAAAATGGCGCTCAATTTGCTCGAGTGTGTGTATGTGTGTGTGTCTGTCTCCCTCTCCACTCCCCTCTCTTTGGTTCGTGCCACGTCGCGACTTTGGCAGCTTTGGCGCAAATTGCAGCAATTTGTTGCTGTTTTAGCAAATTACTCTGTTTATTTCGTACGTACGAGTGTCGAAAGTACGAGCTATATACAGCTGAATTGCTGCAGTTGTTTATGATTATCGAGTGGTGGCCAGTAGTTTATACCTGCAGTCAGCAGAGACCGACCCCAACTTTGAGTTTCGAGTCTCGGTCTCCGTTTCGTTGATAGTTTGTTGTGGCACGCAAAAGTTGATGGCGCTCCACTTGAAATGCGTGCGCCACATTGAAAAATTTATCAACTGAAATTTATAAAGCAACTGCTGACCCTCTCTCTTTCCCTCTCCCTCTCTTTCCCTCTGTCTCTGTCGTTCGCTGTGTGAAAATTTGCTACACTTTAGCGATGGCAACTGTAATCGGATGTGCTTTACATTTATTATAACAAAGTGGATTATGACGGCGTGGATGGGCGCATCCTTGCTACACACACACACACTCACATACGTATATATGTCTTCCGGGTCCTGCGCTAAAATGCTGTCGCCGGAATTCAGGCAAACGCACAACACAACAGCAAGAAGTGGAAAAAAAGAAACGATGTGAAAAATGCGCCAAATGTGATGGCAGCAAAGGATGTTGACGATTACTTCACGTTTTTGATGGATGGCTGTCGCCTGCAGGATGTGTGTGAGTGCACACACACACTAACACACACATCTAACACACACGCACACTCGGGTGTAACATTTCCGGTTGTCGGCAACACCTAAAAACAGCGCTTAGACTCTTTCCCTCCCTCCCTTCAGCTAAATAGTTTGGCCAGTCTTTGCAATTGATTTGCGACCTCTCTCGTTTTTTTTTTATTTCTGCTTTTAGCACACTTACCTGTATAACGGTATGCCGGTGGTATCCTTGAACCAAAGCAGCAACTTCACCGAATCCTGCGGCGTTGGCGGCGTCAAATCGCAGGGCAGATCGACGGTCTTCCCAGTTGCGGCCCAAACCAGACGTGCGGGTACTGCAAATAAAAAAAGGAGAAGGAGAAAAGTGTAAGCAAACGGTTCGGTTTTTTTTTTATTAGCAAAGCAGTAATGTAGCTTGTGGAATGGAAGGGGAAGGGGAGGGAGACGGCAATTGAAGTTGTCAGGTAGGAAGCTGGCGCCGTTGATAAAATATATTTATTTCTTATTTGCACATCCTGCATGATTCGGCTGATTGTTTGTTATTTTAACACAATGCTTCCGCTTTTGCGAATCGCGAACAGATACAGGTTGGAGTGTGAGGGTGAGGGGGAGGAGGTGAAGGACACCCACACTGCTCCCTTCCTCCCTCTCCCTCTCCCCTTCCTCTCACTGCTGTCATTGTCTGTTCGACTCTTCCGTTTGCCGGTTGTCGTTGTCGTTTTTCTTGTTGCTGTTGTTCTTTGTCGAGTTTTGTTATTTCCAGCAAAACGCAAACGCAAAACAAAAAATAAACGAGAAAAACTGAAGAAACTTGTACATATAAAAACAAAATATTTCTCTTTATGCTAGGCTGACTGCGGCCTCTGCTTTTGCTGCTGCTTTGGAGTTTTTCGGGGCTCGTGTTTTGTGTTATTTCATTTCGACAGAGGGCAACCTGTAAAATTGTGACATTGCTTCCGCCCGAATGGCTTCTTTTCTTTTTATAAGAGAGCAAACCATATTGGTGTTCAATACACACACACAACACTAACAACAAACAACATTATCCTGGGGCCAACTTACTCACACTTCATTCGCTTACTCATATTCAAACGTGGGCGAACAACGTCTGCTTTAAAAATGTTGCCCAGAAATAATTTAAGAATTAAGTTTTTCTCTTTTAATGGAATTTTGTTGCTTGGCTTGAATCCCACAAAAATTCACTCCAGAGCGAGAGTCGAGCACTGAATTTTAACGACTTGCCCGAACCTTGGACACTGCAAAGCAAAAATGTCAGCAACATCAACATCAACAGCAGCAGCAGCCACAACAGCAGCAGCAGCCAAAGCAGCAGCAGCAGCAGCAGCAAGCACAGCGTTAAAATAGCGTCGCATTTATTTTGCAAACAATTTTAAAAGGCATTTTCAAGCGGCTTTTTTTGTTGTTGCGTTATTTTTATACCCCGCAAACAAAGCATGTGGGTTAGAGGGTTGTTAGGTGAGATAAAAGCAAAGCAATTTCAAATGTTGCTTATATACTTTGTGAGGTAGTTGTCTAAATTAAAGTTGCAAAAAAAAAAAATAAACATCTGATTGTCACAAATCAAAGCATCAGCTGATGCGCCAAAGCCTTAATTAAGTTGGCAACTCCACTTAGCATAGTTCAACTGTTGAGTTTATCGAACGGGTAGTAAGTATCGCCTTGATCCACACAGAGATGCTTTGAGTACTCACTAAGGGCAGCCATCTTCACTTATGCACTTTTTTTTCACTGAGAGCATTATTACATCAGACCAAAAATTTGCAAAGAAAAATTGCAAAAATAAATTTAAAATAATACTGCAACCAAGAAAGGAAAGCCAACAATTTTGGCATCCAAGGTTTTCTTTTGTCGCCAACTTGGATTGGCCGGCTCTAATAGAGAATTTAGAATTGCTAAATTTTCTCTTTGCCACTGATTGGTAAGTAGTGTCCATCTGATTAGACCTTGCAGTAAAATGCTATTTTATGCAGCTTATTGGCCATACCTCTGGCAATTGCACCCGCTAGACCCTCCTTAGAGTGGAATAGGTGTTGCACATTGCGATCCTCGTCTCCCCCCCCTTTTGTTGAACAAGTGCAACTAGTGAAGCGCACGCGGATATTCACCCTAACCTGCAAGCCTAAGGGAGTTTTGGGTGAAGGCGGCGAACCTCGCTGCAAACAACCGGCTAGAGTGGGAATAAGGCGATAATCTTGCGGCAGCGAATCTTCGCTGCAGATTATCAAACGGTATTCGATAGCGGCTAAGCGAAGGCGATACTAGAGACGTTCAAAGGAGCGTAGATCTTCCGGCGAGATCTACGGCTCCACACAAAACCCGCCAGCACCATCTGCATTGGATTGTTTTCGTTCGTAAAATGCACTAAAAGTGCCAACATGGTTTGAATACTTGAAAAATTAAATTGAATTTGTAAATAGTACTTGTCAGATCAACTAACTCATTTTTTCGACTTTTCACACAGCCAACATGGGTACATAGGGATTGATAGCCTGATAACCATAACCTTTTATCATCTTTAACAGCTATCATCAACAATCATATATGCTACGACGGATTCATCGGTTATCAGGCCTGCTAACTTCGATGGAAAGTGCGTAAGTACGGCATAGCCGTGACTGTATTTATAGTTGATTGGGGTTGTGATTGTGAGGCTTTCAATTCCGTGTGTTCCGTGTTGGTATATTTTTCGTATTATTAAGTCATGAAGACAAATATTTAAACAAAACAGATTAACGTAACGATAAATAATAGCTCGATAAATCAAGCACTATTGTTAATTAGAGATAATTTTTATAAACAAAATGAAGTATGTGTATTAAAATACTGAATATTATGGAGAAGAAAACAATGAGGCGTTAAACTTTTAATTTTGATTGGGCACTAGATGTGCGAGCGTTTGAGATAATGCGAAATGAGTACTGTCCCTCTCCCTGGTATTACACTCTGTCTACACTTTAATTTATGATGACTTACTACCCAGTCGAAGCCAAAGACCCACCCCAGCCCTGAACTGAGCCGGCAAGTTAGCTAGACAGAGTAGGCTTAGATGAGTAGAACCTCGTGGTGTTCGTCACATAATTAAATGGCGCCCAACTCGTGAGGCCTATGGAAAATGTGCCCCAAAATAAACATTTCCTCATCAAACTATTCATTCTTTTATTGAAAACATAGATGTATGAATTTTCTGCCTTCTGGATTGGCTGTTTACTGATGAGAACGTCGGAAGCAGACCAGGCGAAAAGAACATACATAGCGGATTCATTAATTGATAGTGTTATCAATGAATTAAACCTGTTAAATGCAATTTTCTGGCCAATAATGTGATTAAGGAAATTTTTTGTAGAATTGGATGAATTTCGATTCTCTACCGAATCATTGTTAGGCCCAGTACACAATATTGTGTTGTGGTATTGAAATCGAGAATTGTTCAGTATTGGTTAATATCGATCTGTTCCTCTTTCAATCACAAACACTCATCAAATACGTTACTAATCAAAGTAGATTCAGACTCTCAGTACACACTTCGCATTGTCTTAAAATCGCATTGAAGGGTAAGTCCCAAACTTAAAAACTTAAAACTTGAACACTATATTATCGCATATCGTAAACTTATTTTTGTCAATTACCTTGTCAATATCGAATACCGTACTAGTTCACATTCATATTTTAATTCATTATGCCGGTTACTCGCAGCGACGAAAACCTCGCATCAGCTAGTTCACTAATTCTTTGCAAAATTTGCAATGATTTAAAATCGTCTGAATTTGAATTAGTAAAACCCCTTGTAGTCATAACTTTCACTCGAATGTATATCCAATTGGCTCAATACTAGCGAAACTTGTCCAACTTGCAAAAAGCCGTGCAGGATAGGAGATATTTTTGGCTCAGAACAATCTGAAGGGTTAAGCATGCTTCATACAGTTGCAGCACCCCCAGTTTCACGCGAAGCCTCGGGAGCCGCTGGTACTAAACCACGAGATCGACCAAAAACAAGAGCTAATCAGAGAGAGAATCTCATGAGAAATGCCGCACAATCTCCTTCTTGGCAACACAGGGCAAGCTTAGAACAAAATGTACCTACTTCCAGGCAGCATCAAAATGCTGCGCGAGAAAGTCGCTTACCCCGAGCATCAACAGGAAGTACAACCACACCCGTTCCAGCTGTGTCTGAACAACGAGTTCAAGGACTTATCACTTCTTCACTCGATAACTTTCGAGCGGAACTAGTCGCTACTATCGCTGATCAGGTTGAATTTGCCTTTAGAAACTTAAATATTGCCGCCCAACCGCCAATAGTTCGTTCCGAGGAACCGCAATTGGAATGGGATAACGAAATTCCAGATCAGAATAACGAAGGATTGGGGCAATCAGGAAATATATCTGGTAGTCTCGATCGGCCTGACCGAATTTCCAGTACCATTGTTAATTGGCATCTTAAGTTCAGTGGTACACCAACTGATATACCAATCGATGACTTTATATATCGAATAAATTGCTTGACCTCTCGTTGTTTGAGCGGAAACTTTAATACGTTGTATCAGTTTGCGCACTTACTATTCTCAGGTCCAGCGTTAACATTCTATTGGAGGTTTCATCGTAGCTCTCATCATAGGAATTGGTATAATCTTTGTTCTCGTTTATGCGAAAGATACCAAAATCAAAGAACCGATGAAGACATAAAAGATAGCTTAAGACGCAGGAAACAAAAGTTTAATGAACCTTTTGATGAATATCTGGATGCGATGTTAAACATAGCAGATACGCTTAATTCTCGTCTATCCGATACCGAATTGGTCTCTTATGTTAAACATAATTTGAAACCAGATCTTCGACATGAACTATTACATGTCCCAATTTCAAATTTAGCTATCCTTCGTAGAGAATGTCACAAACATGAAGAATTCTACTCACAACTGCCTAAACATCAAAATCGATCGAATAACCCCAACCGAGTTATTCATGAGATTGCTTTAGAAAAAGACCTGAGTCAGGCTCGGAAGATGAAGACTCAGAATCAGCAGATGTAAATGCTATGAAGTACTCTGATAATTTCAAATGCTGGAATTGCGATGAAATTGGTCATCGTTACCAGGATTGCCTGAAATCACGTCGTATATTTTGTTATGGCTGTGGAAAACTTGACACATATAAACCAAATTGTACAAAATGTAAAACCAAACAGGAAAACTCGCAGAAGGGTATTCGCTTACCACCAAAAGCGGATATCCGCAATTAAAAATAGAACCAAATTCTCTAGAGTATTCTCAACCACCTGCTATATCGAATAACTTACCTGACTTACAAATTCATCGACATTTTATACCTTATCATTTGCGATTAAG
Organism: Drosophila nasuta; assembly: GCF_023558535.2. Taxonomy (NCBI): domain Eukaryota; kingdom Metazoa; phylum Arthropoda; class Insecta; order Diptera; family Drosophilidae; genus Drosophila; species Drosophila nasuta. The sequence continues at coordinate 30,558,837 of NC_083456.1, forward strand.
AAAAATACACACATCTCCGAAATCGCGTGCTGCTCATCGTATGCATACATTTTGGTCGAAAAAGCGTGTACTAAATTCTTATAGGATATCAGCTATCGTAAATAAAGACAACGATATACGACCCTTTACTTACCTCAACATTCTCGATCAGCGTTGTTTGGCCTTGCTCGATAGCGGAGCAAATAAAAGCGTGATCGGAGGAAACTTAGCAAAGTACATTCTTGAAAATAATATTAACTATCTTAAATCCAAAGGATTTGTTAAAACTGCTGATGGACAACCTCAAAAGGTCGCTGGTACCATTAATCTTCCAATCGAATATAATTCGACAAAGCAATCGTTTGAGTTCCTAATTGTTAGCGCCATCACGCAAGATGTTATTTGCGGAATTGACTTTTGGAATAAATTTGGAATTTCTGTTAGTTATGTTAATGCAGTAACTGAATCTGAAATTGAAAATGAAACGATACCCAAATTGTCTCTTACAGTAATGCAAAAACGCAGATTACAAGCAGTTGTTGATTTTTTTCCGTCATGCGAAAGGGACGGCTTAGGAAAAACAACACTTCTTGAACATTCTATAGACACAGGAGATAGTACTCCCATTAAACAAAGATACTATCCCATATCTCCAGCTAAAGAAAAGCGACTTTGTGCCGAGATTGACCGCATGTTACGTTTAGGAGTAATAGAAGAAGCTTCGAACTCTGCATGGTCCTCGCCTGTGGTTTTGATTGTTAAACCTGGCAAAGATCGTCTATGTCTTGATTCTCGAAAGCTAAATGCAGTGACGAAGAAGGACGCATATCCCATGCCTAGCTTAGAAGGTCTTCTAAGTCGATTGCCATCTGTTAAGTGCATTTCCAAAATCGATTTAAAAGATGCCTTTTGGCAAATTTCTCTAGACAAAGAAGCGCGACCAAAAACTGCTTTTACGGTACCAAATAGACCCTTGTATCAGTTTACTCGGATGCCATTTGGCTTGTGTAACTCACCTCATACAATGTGTCGTCTTATGGATCAAGTAATTCCCTATGACATGAAGGAACACGTATTCGTTTACCTAGATGATCTATTGGTCATGTCCTCTAACTTTGAAGACCACTTACTGCATCTGACCGAAGTGGCAAATAGATTACGAAAAGCAGGACTAACAATAAATGTTACCAAAAGTCAGTTTGGAATACGAGAAGTAGATTACTTAGGCCATGTAGTAGGAGAAGGCACACTTCGAGTAAATCCAATGAAAGTGCAAGCCGTTTCCGAATTTCCGGTGCCACAGTCCAGACGCCAACTGAGACGATTCCTGGGCATGACTGGTTGGTACCAGCGTTTTATTCCCCAGTACTCAACGGTCATCTTTGAACTAACAGAGCTGCTAAAAGGAAAGAAATTTGAATGGAATGAAGAGGCCCAACATGCGTTCGAAGCAATAAAACATAGACTATGTGCTGCCCGTTTTTGCGTCATCCCAACTATGAGTTGCCATTCATAGTGCAATGTGACGCTTCAACATATGGCATCGGCGCCGTATTAGCTCAACTTGATGCAGAAGGCAACGAACTACCCATTGCATATATGTCGAAAAAGTTGAACAAAGCACAACGAAATTATTCTACAACGGAATTAGAATGCTTGGCAGTTGTATTAGCCATTAAGCGATTCCGTATGTATATAGAAGGCCAATCATTCAAAGTTATAACCGATCATGCAAGTCTGAAATGGTTGATGAATCAAACAGACCTTCATGGCAGACTTGCTCGGTGGGCGTTAAAGCTACAAGGAATGGATTTTCAGATCGAACATCGAAAGGGCAGTCAAAATGTAGTCGCTGACACTCTTTCCAGAGCATTCGAAGAAAATGTAGATGTTGTTGAGCTCGAAATACTACCAGAGATAGATTTAAACTCGGATGCATTTCTCGAAAGTGATTATGTCGAGTTAAAAGAGAAGATGAGCAAATCCAATCTTCCGGATTTCAAAATCATAGACGGATATTTATATTACAGAGCAGTATTGCCTTCCGACGTCAGCGAAGATATTGGCGATGGCTGGAAACTGTACGTCCCTACATCTCTCAGAAATTCGGTGATAGTTTCAGCTCATTGTACCCCAACGTCAGCACATTGCGGCACAGCGAAGTGTCTAGAACGCATTCGTAGGCATTTTTATTGGCCACGAATGGTAGTGGAAGTGCGAGACTTTATTAGCAAATGCGAAATATGTCAAACCTCAAAATACCCGACACAAAATCTAAAGCCGCCAATGGGTATTCAAACAATTAGTGAGCGAGTATTTCAAAGACTCTACATAGATTTCATAGGACCGTTTCCACGCTCAAAACTTGGTAATATTGGAATTTTTATCATCCTGGATCATCTTTCAAAATTCACATTTCTTATACCAGTTAAGAAATTTTCGACTTTAATAATCATTGATCACTTGCGCAACACTGTATTTAACTGTTTTGGCACACCAGAGTTCATAATCAGCGACAACGGCACTCAGTTTAAAAGCCGAGAATTCGCTGCATTTTTGTCTTCGTATGGTATCAAACACATGTTCACTGGAGCATATTCCCTCAAAGTAATGCAGCTGAAAGAGTCAATAGATCCATTAATGCGGCGTTAAGATCATTTATTCGATCAGACCAGCGAGAATGGGATATATATGTTAGCAGTATCAATTGTGCTCTACGCAATAACATACATCAATCGATAGGCGCGTCACCGTACTATGTTGTATTTGGACAACATATGATGACGCATGGTAAAGACTACACAGTACTTAAAAATTTGAATCTCTTAAGTGAAGGAACTGCTCGACTCGATCGTGCTGACAAATTTTCTAAAATCCGTGCTGATATTCACAAATATCTGAAAAAGGCATATGAAAAGAATCAGAGATCGTATAACTTTCGTACTAAAGAACGAACCTTTGAAGTTGGCCAGACAGTAATTAAGCGTAACTGGGCACTGAGCAATATGGCAAACAATTTCAACGCTAAGCTTGCACCAGTCGGCCTTAAGGCACGAGTAAAGCGAAAAATTGGACAGGCCTTATACCTATTAGAAAATTTAGAGGGCAAGGAAATTGGTCAATTTCATGCTAAAGACTTGTGGAATTCAAAGAGTAACTACCTTCTTTCAGATTTTACGTCTTCGATTGAACTCTCGATTAAAATCTGCTGTTGTGAGGTAGTTGTCTAAATTAAAGTTGCAAAAAATAAACATCTGATTGTCACAAATCAAAGCATCAGCTGATGCGCCAAAGCCTTAATTAAGTTGGCAACTCCACTTAGCATAGTTCAACTGTTGAGTTTATCGAACGGGTAGTAAGTATCGCCTTGATCCACACAGAGATGCTTTGAGTACTCACTAAGGGCAGCCATCTTCACTTATGCACTTTTTTCACTGAGAGCATTATTACATCAGACCAAAAATTTGCAAAGAAAAATTGCAAAAATAAATTTAAAATAATACTGCAACCAAGAAAGGAAAGCCAACAATTTTGGCATCCAAGGTTTTCTTTTGTCGCCAACTTGATTGGCCGGCTCTAATAGAGAATTTAGAATTGCTAAATTTTCTCTTTGCCACTGATTGGTAAGTAGTGTCCATCTGATTAGACCTTGCAGTAAAATGCTATTTTATGCAGCTTATTGGCCATACCTCTGGCAATTGCACCCGCTAGACCCTCCTTAGAGTGGAATAGGTGTTGCACATTGCGATCCTCGTCTCCCCCCCCTTTTGTTGAACAAGTGCAACTAGTGAAGCGCACGCGGATATTCACCCTAACCTGCAAGCCTAAGGGAGTTTTGGGTGAAGGCGGCGAACCTCGCTGCAAACAACCGGCTAGAGTGGGAATAAGGCGATAATCTTGCGGCAGCGAATCTTCGCTGCAGATTATCAAACGGTATTCGATAGCGGCTAAGCGAAGGCGATACTAGAGACGTTCAAAGGAGCGTAGATCTTCCGGCGAGAGATCTACGGCTCCACACAAAACCCGCCAGCACCATCTGCATTGGATTGTTTTCGTTCGTAAAATGCACTAAAAGTGCCAACATGGTTTGAATACTTGAAAAATTAAATTGAATTTGTAAATAGTACTTGTCAGATCAACTAACTCATTTTTTCGACTTTTCACACAGCCAACATGGGTACATAGGGATTGATAGCCTGATAACCATAACCTTTTATCATCTTTAACAGCTATCATCAACAATCATATATGCTACGACGGATTCATCGGTTATCAGGCCTGCTAACTTCGATGGAAAGTGCGTAAGTACGGCATAGCCGTGACTGTATTTATAGTTGATTGGGGTTGTGATTGTGAGGCTTTCAATTCCGTGTGTTCCGTGTTGGTATATTTTTCGTATTATTAAGTCATGAAGACAAATATTTAAACAAAACAGATTAACGTAACGATAAATAATAGCTCGATAAATCAAGCACTATTGTTAATTAGAGATAATTTTTATAAACAAAATGAAGTATGTGTATTAAAATACTGAATATTATGGAGAAGAAAACAATGAGGCGTTAAACTTTTAATTTTGATTGGGCACTAGATGTGCGAGCGTTTGAGATAATGCGAAATGAGTACTGTCCCTCTCCCCTGGTATTACACTCTGTCTACACTTTAATTTATGATGACTTACTACCCAGTCGAAGCCAAAGACCCACCCCAGCCCTGAACTGAGCCGGCAAGTTAGCTAGACAGAGTAGGCTTAGATGAGTAGAACCTCGTGGTGTTCGTCACAACTTTTTATAGAATGTAGTGAGTATCATTTGAAAAGTATTTTAAAAGAACTTGACATCTCTCATCATGATGTCTAATCACAACTTTTTGCATTTACATTTTTCAAAAGAATATTTTAAGTCTGTTAAACATATTTATATAATTTTAGCTTACTAAGTAGTCAATAAATTTCTGAACAATTGACTATATTCTACAGTTTAATTTGATTAGTAATCATGATGTTTAATCTCTAAATTTTCCGTTTGAATTTGTCAAAAGAATACTTAAAGACTATCATGTTAGTTTTGATCAAGAGGTTCAGAAAGTTACGATTGTAGTAAAGGCATCACAAAATATATAATATATAAACATGTATATCTCACATCCTATTCATATCTTATAAAGCATATCTTTATATTATTATATTATATTATATTATATTAAATTTCTAAACAACTGACTTATATTCTACAGTTCAATTTGATTAGTAATCATGATGTTTAATCACTAAATTTTCCGTTCAGATTTGTCAAAAGAATACTTAAAAACTAGAGAGTTACAATTGTAGTATCACAAAATATATATAAACATGTATATCTAACATCCTATTCATATCTTAATTACAGCACAACTCTCAGTCGTTCACAGCTTCCCTTAAAACTCAGCTGTCTGTCGTCTTTTTGATGGGGTTATGCGTTGTCTTGCCGGCACTTTGATGTTCAAATGTTTTTGCCAGCGCCGAAAGTGAAGTACAAATTTTATCGTTTCCCCTTTCCTACCCGGTTTTGACCCTCCTCCTCCTCCTACTCTTCTTCCTCCTTTTGCCCATTGGCAGCACGTGCCATTTACCTGCACAAGCAAAAGGATTAGCGAAGCGGCAGCCGCAGCTTCATGCATAAATTTATGCAGCACTCCACGACGCCAGCAACGAAAGTATTAGAAAATTATTGAAATGCCACCTCAGCAAAAAGAGAAGAGAGAAGAGAACAGAGCAAAGAGGCAGCCGCAAAGCCGCAGGCCATTTGTTATATTGCATTGCATACTTTCCGGCGCGCATTCGTTGACAGCTTGAGCAAAATGGCAAACATGGCGGCGACGCTGCTTCCGCTGCGCCACAGCAATTTGTCAACGCTTTGGCTTCGGCTTGTGGCAAGGCTAAGCAAATGTGCAACTGCAAAGATCGTAAATCCTTATGAATGTGCAGAAGCTGGCAGAAGCTTCTCCCCGAGTCGTAAGTTCATATTTGCACAGTCGCAGCTCGCTGTTTATTCCTCTAATTAGAGGCCAATCAAGCAAATTGCAGCCAGCTACAACTTTGATGTTGTCCAGCAATCGCAGCAGCTTTGTGACGCACGTGTGCCCCTTCAGCATGCGCCCCCATTTTACTATCTATTTATAATTGCCTGCGGCAATATTCCCAACTTCCCCAGCTCCCAACACAGAGAGCAACACAAGCGACAATCGTCTGCCCATTTTTAATGATTTACGCATTCGTTTAATTCTTTTATTGGCAGCCCAAGGGACACAGTTGTGGATGACTTTGATGTCTATCGCCCAAATACAGTCTCCGTCTCCGTCTCTTGAGTTTTGAGTTCTCTTGTACTACCTGCCCTTCTTCCACTCTCATTTCCATTTCCCATTTCCCATTTCGTTTTGATGTTTTGTTTTGACACATCACATTATTTGCGTTTATTTTTAGTCCGTGTGTAAATTACTTAACACAAGGGGCGCTGATGCACAATTGATGGAATTCTCGACTACTTCCTGCAGTGGTTTATTATTATTTGAGCATCCGAGGAGCATCGAAGCATCGGTGTGCATTTGACAGCCTCTCAACATGGATCAATTAATATCCATCGAATGTGTTGAGTGCTCTAAGAGTTTATGCCTTCATTTGGAATTTTTCAATCTAATTAAGAAACTTTCGGGAAAACAGACTATAAATAAATAATATAAGCACACATAATATTTGAAATGAAATAAACCATATTTTGTGCTGCGTCTTTTCAGTCGAATCCCTTTTTATGTGTGTCTGTCTTCGGCTTAAATTCGACCCCAATTTTTTTGTGATGTTATCGCAAATATTACGCATACGCAGCGTGTGACTTTGCATGCATAAAAGAGCAGTTGGGAGAAAACATTTTGCCTAGCCAAACAATATGCTTCCCTCGTGGGGTTTTACATGCCACGTGGCGAGGTGGCATGCCCCCTAAACAACCCATTAATTATGCAGACATCGGGCAACTGGCAGCTTCGCACTTTAAACACTTTAAACACACAAACGAGATTGCACTTTAAATTTAATTTAATTAATTTCAAATGGTGTCACTGCAATCCTAAAACTGACCATTGTGCGCGAGTTTAATGAACTCGGCGAAACAAAAAGAAATTGTAAAACAACAAAAAATATTTCGGGGGGAAAAATACAATAATAGAAAATCAACAAAACGTGTCGCAAAATAAACTAGATATCAACGACAGCGTGCCAAATGTAGCACGCAATGTAAACAGCAATAACAACAACAACAACAATAGCAACAACACCGACATCCAAATACAAAATAAATGGCAAGCAAAACAAAATAAAACAAATAACTTGGCAGCCTTTCAATAACAGCGCATTTCAGTGACTTGTTTTAGTTTTCTCTCGCTTCTTTTTTTTCCGTTTTTGTGTTTTTCAATTTCATCAAATCGCTCTTATTGCACAATTTTTCAATAGATTATTTTATTTAAAAGTTTTTCGGTTTATTCCCGCGACAGTCAGACAGATGGACAGACAGATTAAGGGCGTGGCACAGCGTGTTGCGTGATTCTAGCTTACGCCACATTGGCTGTGCTGTGGTTGCTGTTTGTTGTGGTTGCGGTTTCGCCTTCCATGAATACAAATTTTATCTGCTTGTTGCATATTATATGTTAGAGCATAAAAATAGCCAAAAGGTTTAGTTGCACAGGTGCAGAAGCTTAGATGCTCTCTCAATTGTGGGATAAACTCACATGTTTGCTTTTCCGATTGGGATTACATTCATACCGAGCAGAAGGTGCTTAATTGAGAGAGAGGGAGCTTAGAGAAATAAAGTTGTTGAGCTATTCTTTTAAGAATGAATTTATTCTTTAAAGGACAGTTGCTGTTGAGTTGTTCATTTTGAAATGTCAGAAATCTTTAGCTGTTGACTAATGCTTTTTAAATGAACAATAATATTTAAACAAATATATTTCACAAAATATTGTAGAATTACTTTTTTTCAAAGAAACAACTAATTTAAAGAATAATTATGGAATATAACTCTCTCATAGATAGGAAGTGTGCAAAGTAAAGATTTTTTATGAGCAATTACACAAGGCATTCATTAGTCGAAAACTGAATTAGAAGTTGACTAAATAATTTATTAGTTAAGTGCCAGTAAATTCAAGAAATTATAAGTTGAAAAGAGGTTGTAAGAAAAAAAAAAAACAAGAGAATGTTAAGTTGACTGCTTAACGAATAAACTGCATAAATATTAATTTGAAGTGCCGAACATTATATAAATTGAATATTAAAATGAACTGCCAGCAAATTAAAACAAATTGAATTACAAATTGATTAACTATTTGGAGAACAAAATAAAAAACAAGAAAATTGTAATATTCTATAAGTTGATTAACTGTTCAGAGAATTAACTATAGTAAATAAATATTAAGTTGAAGTGTCAACAAATATTAAAGTACTCTTTTTTTTCTCATTTCTCATTGTGAGTAAGGCAAATTTAAGACCATATTTTGAAAGATTCTATCAAGCATAACAGAAACAACTCCACTTCTATATCAACTCACAAAGAACAGACACAATTCATGGCAGAATGATAATACCCTTTGACAGCGCATAATGAGCAAGTCTATTGGCATGTGATTATGTTTGTTAGAGTGTGCGTGTATATGAGTGTGTGTGTGTGCGTGTGTGTGTGCTTGTGTGTGGGCGTGTGTTGTGTGGCTTTTTATGTGGTTGAAGTTTGATTGAAACATTTGCCAATGCGCATAAAAGTCAATTACAAAAAATACGCAAAATAAAAAAAAAAGAAAGTTAATTAAATGAAATTACTATAACTTATGCTTTCAAGGGGGTAACTGTATCTGTATCTATATCCGCATGTGTGTGTAATGTTTGTGTGTAATGGTGTGTGTATCTATGAGCTGCTGCTAATGAAAAGTTTGTTTAGAGCGCTGGCAACTTTGAACTAAATTAGAGGCAATTGCCAAGATAAATATTTAAGTTTCACTATTCACAGCTGCCGCATCTGGAAACTGGAAACTGGCAACTCGCATCTACAGTTGATGCTGTTGCCTCGCTGCCTTTTAAATATTTTATGTAGCTGCCTTTGTCCTGTTACATTTTTTGCCACGCTGCGCCACATTGGGGCAAATTGTTTACATTTAAATTGTACATTATGGCAAACACACACACAGCGAAGTGGAGGAAGGAGGGAAGGAAGGGCTCGACATGGCCACAAAATGTTGCAAGTTGAGAGCGAAAGTGGTTGGCAGCAGTATCAGCATCAGCAGCAGCAACATAAGCAGAGGCAGGCGTAAGTAGTCAAAGTCGTCAGTGACCCTAATGTACTTTCTCACACTTTTGCCATGCATTACGGTCTAACTAACAACAGCAGTAGCAGCAGCCTTTTTATACAGTAAATACACACACACAAATGTGTGTAAGTGTAAGTGTGTGTGTGTGTGTTGGTACAAAGAACTTTTTAAAGTGCTTACTCACACACTTGCACACATTGCTAATATACATGCATGTACAGCAGAGTCAGGCAGTATTTACTTATAATTAGAAATGCCAGCTTGTTTTTAACCTCCTCTTCTCTTCTTCTCTTCTTCTACTCTTCTGCTCTCTCTGTCTCCTTTTTAAGTGCGCTGTTTGTGTTGCTTTCTGTGCATTTCCGGTTGGCAGCCAAATAAAGCTAACAACTTTTAACGGACAACTAAACACACAACTTGTTTTTCCGCCTCCTCTCTGCATTCGGCTTTTGACCGAAAAAAAACTCAAAAATATGTTAGAAATCATTTAACATCACAGGCAAATAGCCAGCACATTTCTCCTCTGCATTTTTATACCCGCTAATCATTTGATAGAAGGGTATTTTAGCTCTGTGTGCCTCCAGCAAAAATCAAAGGCAGAAAGCGTCATCTCGGACCCAATAAGGTATATATATTCTTGATCAGTTGCTTTAGTTAAAAGTCTCGCATATTTCTTACTCAATAGTATATTTGAAATTTATTAGTATTTAATTATACCAAATGGTGATTTATCAGTATATTAATTTTGGTATATTTTAATACGGATTTTAACAACTTTGGTTGACAATCTGGCATATTTCTTACCCAATAGTATATTTTAAATGTATTAGTATGTTGATATACCGAATGGTATTATTTCAGTATATTCATTTTTGGTATATTCGATCGATATTGGTATATGGTATACATATTGCATATTATTAGTATTTTTTTAGTATATTCGGGTCTTAGATGACAATATGACATATTTTATGCTCACTAGTATATTTTAAATGTATTTGTATATCGATATACCAAATTACACATACAGTATATTTTTAGTATATTTTCAGTATATTAAATTGGTATATTTTAATATGGTTTATGGGTGCTCTGTCACTAACATATTTCAGATCCATATATATCATAATATATTATTAGTATTTTATAGTATATTCGGGTCTGAGCTGATTTCGTTAACAATCTGACATACTTTATACTTATTAGTATATTTTAAATATATTATCGATATACCAAATTACGCATATAGTATATTCTCAGTATATTCATTTGGTATATTTTATTAATAACACCATAAGCTTTTATTGAATATGGGTATCTAATAGTCGAGCACACTCGACTTTCAAACTTTTTTAGTTTTGTTTTTGCCAAATTGCTGTGTCGAACAAATTTTTGTTGGGTGGCGCCAGTCACAGATCCGTGCAACGCGCAACCAAGCAACAAATGCGACAAACGCGGCAACTCAATTAGCCCCCAAAATATGTATCTAAAGTGTACATAAATATATTTTGGCAAGAAATTTTGTCAAGCTGTTTATGGCTGACCCAGTGTCGTCGCTTGGCTAACATAGCTGGCTAGTTGACTCGCTTGCCAGCATCAAAAAAGAAACCATTACGCCAATCTCCCCCTTCCACTCCGTTCTCTTCTTAATTTCGATTCTTTTTTTTTTTTTGGCTGTTCATAAATCTTGCAAGTTGTTGTCGCTGTTTTTGCTTCGCATTTTTATACCCTGTAATTAAGATTAAGATTAGGGTTTTCGTGTAGCTCAAATATTTTATATGCACAGATTAGGGCTGATTTTATAGTCGATACTTAGCTTGAAGAGCACTTTGTTTTGATTAGCATTAAGGAAATGTTTCTATTATCTAGTGTGTGTATAATATATATAAGAATATAAAGAAGTAATTAAAATTTGAAAGTTTGGCTGCTTGCGAAAGAATATCTATAAAGAAATGGAATTGTTAGGACTAAATGAAATTGTCATTATGTTTTGTTATTTATTATAGAACTCTAGTCTTTTAAGAGTCAGTTTGTTAAAGAATTTCTACAAAGAAATTCCAGTTTCAGTAATTAAAAAGATTAGACATGGATTAACATTTTCGGAATATAAGTATATAAAGAAGAAATTATTTTTTAAAAGTCTGCTAGTATATTAATGGAAATAACATTGTTGAAAGCTGATATTTTATTTTTATATATAACTAATTATAATTTAAAAGCCTGTATCCAAAGAACATTTATGGTGCAAAATAAAAATATACTTTTTTGAATTTAAGTATTTAGAACTTATTTGAATTTTAAAGTCTATCAGTTTGTTGAACATATTTCTATAAACAAAAAACATTTTCGGAGCTTAATTAAGCAGTAATTTTGTTTACTTATAAATCTAATAATAATTTTAAAGTCTGTCAGTTTGTTAAAGAAATTCTTAAGAGGAAAATTTAAATTATATTCTACATTAATCAGTGGCAGCTGCAGCCATACTTTTAGTGCTGGAATTTGCTATGAAAACGCTTTAAATTTAATGAGAATTGTCGAGTTCAGATATTAGTTATACTAAACATTGAATTCAGCATTTGATATCCGCATCTTGGGATGAGGAAAATGCTCTACATTTAATATGAATTATCGAGTTCTGGCTCAAGTTATACAGTTATACATTCAACATGAATGTAGATTTTGGTAATTGAGTCTTGCTCTAAATTTAATGTAAATTATCGAGCTTAGGCATGACTCATATTTAACATTGATGGCATCAAAGTCTTGGCATAAGATATTCAAGATGGCACCGGAGATTGCCAAAAGATAATCAGCTTTTGTTATGAATGAAATTTTCGATTTATGACTGCATATTGAACACAGTTTTGATAACTTTGGCTTACGAATTGTGTCCCAAACCGAAACAGGGTATGTATTCTTTCAAAATCATGCTCATTTGTTGGCTGTTTCGATGTTGTTGTTGTTGTTGTTGTTGCTATTGCCTTTGCTCTGTTTCTCTGTTGGGGTCAGTTGCTGTCAGTGAAAGTTTTCAAATTAAATTCAGCGACGCCATTTTCAATTAGAAAAGTTCGCTGCCAAAGTTGTTGAGAGAGAAACCCAGCGTTAGCCTCAAGCACGAGAACTGACTCAGTTCAGTTCGAAGTCAGCCGCAGGGGTTGCCACAGAATAGAAGCTGGGAACTCGCACTGCAATCTGTAGGTAGGAGTCGAAGTCGAAGTTGAAGAAGAGAGTGAAAGCTTGCCTCATCGGTAGTCTTTGCCTCATCATCGAGCATTTCAAGCTGTTATCAGTTGTTCGGCTTTCTTTTCGCTTTTGCTGCTGTTTCTCGAGGCCTTTGCTTTCAATTAAAATGCGTTCGCTGTCATTTTGGACGCCGTATTGCACTCGCTACGTGATTTAATAATAAAATCCCAAAAATATTCCAGTCAGCGCTTTGTTGTCCTTGTTCTTGACGGCCATCGACCAACGTCGAACGAACATCGACCATTACGTGGCTCTTTTTGATTTTCCTTCAATTTTCTCTCTTCTGCTTTTTGCAACTGTTGCTTGAGCTCTTTTTGGGGCAGTGAAGCCATTCAACATTAAATTTCATACTGTGCAAGTGGTTCCGCATAGCAGCGATAAATAAGCTGATTACGCATACGCAGTGTGGCCATTAAAGCTCTTAGTGCTAATACCAATTGTATGGCATTATTAATGCATATTTCAGTTACTATTTTCCACCCAGGCCACCATCAATGGTCTGCGATTTTATTATTAAATATTCATAAATATATTACTCGCGTATTTCAATTGAAAATTATTGAAAACATTTTAAATGACCGCAATTACCGCACACACACAAACACAAACACACACACTGGTAACTGATGAGAATTACGAGAATTTCATGTTAATTGCTGCACATTTGGGAATTTAAAAAACACACAGCGAAAAGGACTCTCTGTCGGCCTGACCCAGTGGTTGCTCTAATAGCGCGTAAACTACTTGATTTAAATTGTATAGCACGCATAGTAGAAAGGGCACAAAAGGAGGTAGTGAAAGATAGATATAAAGAGAGAAGGGGTGAGAGAAGGGGTGAGAGAAGGAGGGGGGAGAGAAGCGGGTCACCCAGGCAACGCCCAGGGCATTGCGCAAATACCGAATCAACTGCAGCTTGCACATGTGGCCATGATTTATAAAAATGTATGCGATTTTAATTTTGACCGAATGTAAAAATAAACACAACACAAACTTGGGCGAAAGAACGAACTAAGCATACGCTTGCTTGGCAGGTGAAAGGGAGAAGAATATGGCTGTAAAATATATGAAGAATATATGACATAAATATATAAGTTGGGTTAAATAAAATTTCAGTTTTAACTGCTTCAAAATGTTACCTAATTTTAATAATGAAAAAATACTTATTGACTGCCAAACATAAACTAGCTTTCAAGTAATAATTATAACATAAATATATTAATACCATTTGAAATAAATCTAGAAAATAAATGTCAAATAAAATTGCATTTATTTACAAGTTCAAATTATTCCTCAAATACAAAATAAACAAATATTTATTAACTGCCAAACATAAACATAATTGCAAATTGCAGCGAAATGTGTAATAAATGTATCAAAAATATTTGAGAGAAGTCTTTAAATAAATCGATACAAATTTTTGGTTTAAAATATTGCTTTATTGTAAAGTAATAAATTTAGAAAAGCAGTTTTATATAAACCCATGCTTGAAATATGTCTGTAATAAATGGAATATTAATATATCAATAAGTTTTGAAATAAATCTATAAAATAAAAACGCAAAAGATTGCTCCATTCTTAAGAAAACAACTTTGTCATTTACTTCCCAAACTAAATTTGATTTAAAATTGCAATTCAATCCTGAGGCCATTTGGCCATAAATACAATATAAATATATAAGCAACATTTCAAATAAATCTATAAAGAATGTTAAATAACATTGTATTCTAAATCAAAATTTTGCCCAATTCTTAATTAAACAACTTTGTTATATAAACTTGCTTTGGAATAGCAGTTTAATATAAACTCGTCTGTCAAATTAGTTTGTAATAATATTTGTAAATGTAAGCCAACAAAATATAATTGTTAGTTAGTAACAAATCTGTTTGTGCTACAAGCATTTAATTGACAAATTTACAATGAAAGTTGGCGGAATCGTTTGCCCTTGTTGCCAAAAGGGTATGAAAAATAAACCGCAATGAAAACATTGCACCGCAAATTTCGTGGTGTTGGTGGCGTGAAGTAGGTGGAGGGGGCATGTAGCATGTTGTGAGGACAACTGCAACTGGAAAATAGTGAAAATGAGCAAATAAATTAAAAACGCATACAGCAACAACTGCAACAAGAACAAGAACAACAAGCATGGCATTTAAAAGTAAAATATGGCAACACCATGCAGCAAAACATTTTTGCAAACGTAGCAGGCAGCCACAGCAGCAGCAGCAACAGCGACTGCAACATGCAACACATGCTGTGCAACATGGCCCAAGCTCGTCGTGTAGCTGCAGCGACAATTTTCGGCGTCAAGGGCTGCAAACGCAGTCGCCTGAAACTAGGACAACGCTTGAACAGCAGCAGCAGCAGTAACACAGCAGCAACACAGCAACAGCAACAGCAGCAGCAACTCCATTGTGCTTGGCTGCAGCTGTGGAAGTGGCTGAGACATGGCGCATTATTTACACGCGTGTTTATTATTTTCAATTAAAATGGCCACTGGGCACTTTTCATAGATAAACATGCTCCTCCCCCCGCCATCGCCTGACAGAAACTTTTCTCTCTCCCTCTCCTGTGACTCATGGCTCTGGCAGCAGCAACAACAGCAACCACAAAACTGTGAACTGGGGGCAAACACGCAAGTAACTCACAGATGCCTAGCTACAAATAGTTCTCTCTAAGGGGCTTTTATTTATAGTTCATCTTCAAGTTGTTTCTCGTAAAATTGCGTAAAAATCATTTTTGAATTTGTGCCACTTTCTGAGTTTCGTGAGCAGCCTCAGCCCTATAGTATATTCCTAAATATATTTAAATATATATATAGCGACATATTTGTTGCTATATGTGCATTCGTGCTCACAGAATTTCCCCGTGACACCAGCGAACTTAAAATAAATTTATGTGTTTTTAATACAATTTAATTATGTTTTTTTTTTTGTTCTTTCTCTCTTTTTGGTTGCTTTGCCTTGCATTTGCCTTCACCTGGATTTCTACCCTAAAAAGTCAGCACCCCAAGTGTTTAATTTGCATTAGTTCAGCTAAATATAGCAAGTTGTGTAAACTTCTAGAAATCACAAATTTTTATTGTGTCATAAGTTCTGAAAAATGCTGAACAGTAAATCAACTGTGATAATAAACAAAATATGATTTCAAAAATATCTTTTGGCTTAATAAGTCACAATAATACAATATGAACGTCAAACTGGAATATTTAAAAATATTTCGCTTGAATTATGTTTGCCAAAATTAAGATCTTTAATGCGTAGGGAATGATTTTTGACAGCCTAATTGATTTTATGACAACAGCAAAAAAAAAGTACGGAAGAAAAGTACATACGACTGTGAAATACTTTCCATCTTATAAAAATATACCAAATTAATATACCCAAAAATACCAAAAAAAATACCGGAATATTAAAAAATATAAAAGACTATACCATAGTACCATATTCAAATATACTGTAGAGTATAAAATATACCGAAAACGGTATATTTAGTATTTTGATAGAGTATGTAATTTAAAATATACCATATCGTACAAAATACACCGAATATACTTAGCATATTAATATAGCACTATATTTAAAATATACCATAGAGTGCC
This sequence comes from Drosophila nasuta, assembly GCF_023558535.2. Taxonomy (NCBI): domain Eukaryota; kingdom Metazoa; phylum Arthropoda; class Insecta; order Diptera; family Drosophilidae; genus Drosophila; species Drosophila nasuta. The sequence continues at coordinate 30,574,972 of NC_083456.1, forward strand.
AAATATACAGAGTGCCATATTCTAAAAATATACCAAATTAATGTACCGAAAAATACTAAAAAAACATCGGAGTATTTCAAAATATAAAAGACTATATATATTAAATCAATATAGTACCATATTAAAATATACTGCAGAGTATAAAATATACTGAAAATGCTATATTTAGTATATTGATAGATTACTTAATTAAAAATATATCATAGAGTACAAAATATACCGAATATACTATATTTAGTAAATTAATATATTACTACACTTAAAATATACCATAGAGTACAAAATATACAGAGTGTACAATATTTAGTAAATCGATATAGAACCAAAAATACCGAAACTGCTTTATTTAGTATATCGATATAGTAGAACATTACAAATATACCGTAGAGTACAACATATACCAGATATAACAATATCGTTCTACATTAGAAATATACCACAGAGTACAAAATATACCATATTGTCAAACAAAAAATACCAGATGCAAAAAGTTTTTATCTCTGACTATGAACAATTTAGTCATTTTAAAATTCCCCATTTACATGCCTCATTTTCTCTTAATTATCAACTAATTTTATGTGTCAACTGTTTTTTAAATACTTTGACTTCAATGGACAGCAAACTTGTCCGCTTAAAGTAAATGGAATTTACTGCGGTGCCAAAACGAAGTTTCACAATTCAATTTTCAATATGTAAGCAGCAACAGCAGGAGGAAAAAAACAACAAATTGCAAAGAAAATTAAAGTTGATGCGGCGCCACTTTTGGCTGCAAGCACTCAGACACCAAGAGCAACACGAACAGGAGCAACACGAAGAGCCGCAACAGCAACAGCAGCAACAACAGCAACAGCAACATCAGAGGCGGCAACAACACGAAGCGGCAGCAACAGTAGCTGTGACTCTGCAACTGTTACCGGGGCGAAAATCAATTTAATTGCAGCTGACAATTAAATTTACGCCGAATTAACGGCGACACTTTACTTTTTTCGCTCCAAGAGAGAAGAGAAAGGAGAGAGAGAGAGAGCGAGGGCTGCTCTCCAGCTGTTGGCTGTTGGGAGGCCGTGAAGCCAGACAAACGTCGCGCTGATTTCTTGTCAAACAATTTTTTAATCAGTGTCGCTTCAGTGGCGATGTCCTCGACAACTCGTCGAGGAGGCAACTGCTCCTCCTGGCTTGTGATATTTAATTTCGTTTTCACATTTTCACATTTTCCATGACGCTTGGACAAGCTGCCGTCGCCTTCTCTGTTGTTGTTGTTGTTGCTGCTTGCCACGCATATCAGCTGTTAATTGCCTGCAGATTTTTGAAGTCCGAAGCTGAGTCACCGAGTTTTTTTTTTCTTTTCGGGTGCCAGCTGGCCTCAGCTTAATTTGACAAATTCGCATGACTCGGCTCGAGGCTAATTAGGCGCCGCCTTGGCCGATTTCGACTTTGTGTTGGACACTTGGACAGAAATTCCTCGAATCGCATCGTTACATTTTATGCACTCCATATGCATAAATGATAATAACAAACAATAAGCAAAGACAGCAAGTTTGTTGTTGCCATTGCGTAAACAAATAATTAAAATAATGAGGCGCATTTGCAGTTGCAGCTGCAGCAGCTGCGTTTGCCATCGAAGCAAAGCGAAGCGAAGTCAAGCCCTGCGTTTAGCTGGGAACTTAAAGTTTGGCCCATTTTTTTTTGGGCCTGCAATGTGTTGTGCACATGCTGTCGAAGCTTTTAATTGTTTCTTTTGTTTTTGTTTAACAAATATGCGTCAGCTGTGCGACCCCCCAAACAACAACAAATATGTAACTAGAAAGCGCGATTGTTCCTTTTTGTTGCCGCTAATTGATTTATTTACTCTGCGCAGAGTAAAGGGAGGAACGAGGAATTGAGGAAGGGAGTGCGTGTGTGTGTTTTGAAATAAGTAATTTTATGCTAATTTGCCTGTTAATCATGCTGCTCGAATATCTCACACTCCTTCCAACGTTCTCGCCCTTTATTCGATGTGTGGCACAAATGAAGTGTGAACTGTTGGCAGCCTTGTTGTTGTTATCGTTTTTGCTGTCGTCGTTGTTGTTGTTGTGCATTGATTGCTAATGAGCATGAACATTTAGATGATTTAATGCGGCGCCTTTTCACCCCAAAAGAATAACTTGAATGCTGCCCAAAGCTGCTTCTTCTTTGTTTGGGTGTTTGCCATAAACCAAATTTGCAGCAAGTTCAATTCCAGGGCTCAAGTGTCGAGCCCCTTTTGCCCCGTCTTTCAAAGCTCCATTGACAATATATCAAGTATACGCTACGCTCACTGCTTGTAGCTTGTTTATGGCCACGCCTTGCAGCTGAAATCGAGCCTCGGCTCCCAGGGACAACTGCTCTTGGCCTTTCCCCAGCTGCCACATTGGCCAGACTGCCATAACTCAGAGGCGGCGCATTCAATTTGGCTGCAGCGCTGCTTCGTCACACCTCAGACACTCCGCAACGCCCCAAAAAACACTTTGCCATAGATGCTTGTCTATGTGTTGGTGTGTGTGTGTGTGTTGGCCATTTTGTAGCTATTTTATTTTATATTTATTTGGCGCTTCTTTTGCCATTTTGTGTTGCTGCTGTTGCTGTGACATGGTTGCTGTTGCTGCTGCTGTGTTGGCGCTGCCACGTCTGCTGAGCGACAAAATCCGCTTTTACGAGTTTATTTATATGCAAAATATGTAAATTTACGATGCCAACAACAACAAGCAGAACCAGAACGACGTCAGCAAATAAGGCTTGTAGTATTTTATGCATAGTACTGCATACTTTTGGGCGTTGTGTGTTTAGATTTACAAGTGCGATTCCAATAGATCTCCAGCCTCTCTCTCTCATTCTCTGTGAACTCTATTTAGTTTATGTGAACGTTGAGCAGCGACAACAATCACCAACATACACACACACACACACACAGAGACAGACATAGAGATATACAAACTTATGACCACATTGAAGTGAAGCTATGCGATTGCTGAGCAATTTTGACGCAAATGAAATGAAATATTTTTGCGTGTGCGTCCAGCAATAATTTAGATAATTTTTTTGTTTTTCTCTGTTTTCTCTATTTGTTTGTTTGTTTTTTTAATTAAAGCCACAGCTGACAAACTATGCGCAATTTTGTATTGTTATTTATGGTCCGTTGACGATAAATAAATCGAAGCGGCTGCAACTTAAAATGCAGCAAATGTAATTCGCTATAATTTATTTACTCCGACTGATACTATTTATGGCATTTAGTTGTTGTTCTTTCTATCTCCATTATACAATTTTCAATTTGCGACAATTTATGGCAACATATTATGCAAATCCAGAGCCTAATCACCAGACTTGGCAAAGCAACAGAGCAAAGCAGGAAATGCACTCGACTATTAAAGGCTTCTAAGAATTCTAAGATATAAAATAATGCTGTTTATTTTGAACAGCTTTTTAGATAACAACAATATGGAAATATAATTTATAATTCATTTTAAAAAAATATTTACTAATATATCAATTCAAACTACCTTTTTTTAGTACTGCTACAGGGTATTGCAAACGTACTGTGTGTGTAAATTAAAATTTAATAAAAATGCAAATTACACAAATTACAGCCGCTGCCTGCGTCTGCATGCAACGCCCATTTCCGTGCCGCAGGCCACGCCCCCTTGCCGACTAATTTTCAATTAACGCTTAGATAAAAAAAAGCGTTGAGTAAAAACACACGGAAAAGAATGAGAACGCGTGCCAAGTCAAAGGGTCAACATGAAAAGCCAAAGCGGCGAACTCAAGTGGAAAATGTTGCAAAACAATTGAAAGGGAGAGAAGTGGAGGAGGGGAAGTGGAAGGGGAGTTGCTGTAAAATATGCACAAACGAGTTGATTACATGTCTCAAATAGATTTGCCAACAGAAATTTCCAACGAATTGTGTTGCGAATTAGCAGTGAAAGAAGCCAAAGCCGAAAGCCAATGGCAAAAGGCCGTTTTGCTTGGCATGTTCAAGTGATAAATTCAATTTTCCACTTGAACGCCAATACACCCCTTCTCCCCTCCTCTCTCTCTCTCGCAATGTGTGACTAATGGCGCTTGCTTGTTTGGCGGCGGCAATCAAACAGAAATCATAAAGGCGTGTTGCCCAAACATAAACATAAACAGGCGCTCTGGATCGCCGCCTCGAACAAAAGGTCACAGAAGACCGAAACCCCCAAACCCCGCCTCCCCGAACTTTTGGCAAAAGCGCATGCCGGGCAGCGATAAAAATTACAAAAGCCCAGTCCGAGTCGGAGTCCGAGTTTGAGTCCGTGGGGTGCACTGAAGCGTGGCAGCTGCAGCTTGGCCTCTGCCTCTGGGTCTACTAGTCGTATACATGATACGCTGCTGCTGCTGCTAGGCGTGTCGAGGGTCAGTTGAGTTGCCCGTGAATCACAACTCACAAAACATCAACAAAGAGCAGTCACAGACACGCACTTCACTTGAGGTGAATCACAACGGAAATATCCTGTAAACATCAGGAGTTAATGGCATTTAGACTGAGTCACGCAAATGGGAATAAGAATGGGTTAAACTCAGCTAAACTGTGCCTGAATATGTCCACAATTAATTAACGTGACATGCAAGCAAAGTTAACGAATAATATTTAAATATAAATAAACAACTACAAAGTTCCTGCCACAAAATTAATGTTAACTTGAGCAATTAAAAGTTGGAAAAAAACATACGTAAAGTCAAGACTGCAACTGAAGATGCCACAACGAAAGAAACATTTCATTGCAGCGGTTGCTTTTATTTCACATTCCTTTAAGCTTACACTAGAAGAAAATTATAAAGTCTAAATCTTTGTACCAAGAACTTTAAACATGAAAATGTTTATGTTAGAAAATACATCTTGATCTTGAAAAACATTTTATATAAGACCCAAGTTTTTAGTTCTAGTATTTTAGCATTTTTCGCATTTTGTAGAATAATGTTTTTAGTTTTAAGAATTTGATAGAACAAAGTGCGCTTAAAACAAGCAAAATATTGAGAAATTCTTTTTATAATATTATATATTTAATTAGTATACCAAAAAAGCATAACGTTGCGGTATTCTTTTTAAAATATAGCTCATTAATATAGAGAACGATATCTGACATACATCATAGGCATATACAAAATGTATATACTGCTACATTTAAAATATACCATTCAGCACAAAATATACCAAATTGTCAACTTATTTCTTGAATAACATGTTGACAAACTACCTACAAACAATTTATCTTTAGAAATAATGCTTGACCTTACAGTGGTCTAGTTTTAAAAACATAATTTTTAATACGAATGGCTTCAGAAATTTGTCTTTTTTTTCAGTGTATCTCTGCTACCCTCGCTGTTGACAGTGATAGAAAGAACCCTTCAGGAATCAAGAGAATTTAATTAAATTGCATTTTAATGAAAAGCTTTCGCTATTAAGTGGATCAGTCGCAAGTGCTTGGAAGACCCTCTTCCAAACAGTCTCATAGTTTAGGGTATCGATGATGTTGTTGGTTGGGGGCACAAAAAGCTATATAATTACAGTGTAAGAAGTATGGCGGTGACATTTCCACTAAATCCTTGCCAAGCTACAGTTGAGTGATTCGGTTTGATTCAGTCTTTTTTTGACCAGTGGCGTTTTCAGTTGGGCTTTTAATGCGATTTTGGCATGTGCAGACGAAAAGAGGAGAGAAAAAACGAAAAGTGGCCAAATAAAAGTGCTCATAAAATTGAATTTTTTATGAGTGCCTTATGCCCGAAAGGGTTAATTTCGGGGTAAAAATAACCCCCGTGAAGCGAAGCGTTAAGCGAGCGAAAGCAGAACGCAGAAAGCAGAAAGGCAACAGCAAAGGCCAAATCATGTTGACGACAAGAGCAACAAACGATGTTGGTTATTTGGCAGGAGGTTGTCTCGCCATTTGTTGATTCACACCTTTTCAAACGGGGGCATGGCACAACGTTGATTAACGGAAGCATTACTCACTGACACAGAGAAGAGGGGTGAGAGGGAAGTGAAGGGGGGACTCGCTCAATCAAGTGCAAAATGCAAATGCTTCGAGCAGCTAAAAATATCAACACAAAAGGATGTTGTAGACTATAAAAGTGTGTAGCTTGTAAGTGCTGCGAGTCTGTCTCTGTCTGTCTCTTTAACTCCCTCTCTCTCTCTCTGTCTCCCTCTCTCTCCCTTCCTCTCCCTCCCTCTCACCCCCCTCCCTTTATATTCCTTCTTCACTCTCCATTCTTGGTGTTGCATTTATTGCGCTTGTTAGGGAACCGAGACGCAGCGCAAGCAAGTTAAAAAGTCATAAAATGATATTTATTTCATTTCGTTGCCGCGTAATGCGGCACTAACTGGGCGGTGGCTGCCTCGCGGGTGGCATAAGCAGCCACTAAGGCCAGAGCTGAAGCTGAAGTCGAAGCCAGCAGCTGCAGCAGAGTCCAAGGCGAAAAGCAGAACCAGAAGCAGAAGATGTGCTGTAGATTTGCCTTTTATGTGAAATTTATATTTCAGCGCCCGAATGAGCAGCAGCAGCAGCTGTTGAAGAGGGAGGGGAAGAGGCAGGAGAAGGGGCAGAGGCAGGAGTTGAGAGTCGGCGAATAACAAAGAGCGGATCTGGTAAAACGGGGGCGTGGCAGCAGCATTTTCACACAACTATTTGCCGCTTTTATAGAGTTGAAGCTTTGACTTTTTGCCAGTGAAGAAGAACGAAAAAACGGAAAAAAACAACGAAGCTGTAATGGGGGAAAAATGTTGAAAATGGGGAAATGCCGAAAATGGCAATGGAAATGCGAGTGAGCGCCATCGTTGTGGCTTTTTAATGTTTTCTTGTTAAAGTTTATTGAAAAACTTTGGACAGTCACGTTTGAGTAGTCAGCGGGCGCAGTAACTTATAACTCTCCACGAACACATATACATCTATATACCATATCTGTGTATATATTCGTATCTGATCCGTGGCAGGCCAGAAATGAAACAGCTGCACGAAGTGCACGCCCCAACGCCCATGAAAGTGGAGCAAAGCGATTTCAACAACAGCAAGAAAAAAACTTACAAAATATTACATTTTTTCCCGCTTTGTTTTTGGCTCAGAGAAAGAGAGAGGAGGGGAAAAGAGAAGAGGGGAGCAATCATGTTCGTTCATAATTGAAATTTCGCGCTAAACAGGAAGTGGCAGTTACTCAGTAGCCACTTGTTGTTACTGCTCTTATTGCTTATGGCCATGGACAGACAGAGTTCGCATTAGGGCGCGTTGCAGTTTCAGTTCATAAACAACAACGACAAGATACACACAGAGAAATGCAATAGAAATAGCTCGAGCTATTGCAAGTGCAATATTTATGGACGGCGGAAAGTGCATTGAGGCAAATGAAGAGAGCACATGTTTTGAAAAACATTGAGGAAAATCGCCAGCGGACGAGGCCAAGCAGCATCTTTTGTCTTCGCCTGAAATATATTATTTTGCTGGAAACAGCAAACAAAACAACACAAAACATTGTAGACACAAGTTGAAATGGAAACAAGAGCATGGGAATTGGAAATGGGAATGGAAATGGGAGTGAGAGAAATCTTGGCAATTCTGCGTATGCATTGTTAGAGTCGTTATTTTTATTTATTGTATAAGCTGCTTTATTTGCCAGAGACTTTTTCCATGTGCTAAGTTATGATAATGGTTGCAAACACTATGCAAACATAACATTTTTTGTTTACACATAATTTTCTATATATAGTTATAAATTGCTGCCGAGTCATATTTATTTTATTTTGATATAAGATAAGTGCATATTGACAAACTATTAAATATAAAGAGTACAGCTTTTTAATATTTCGAAATGGAATTATTTTATTTGTATTTTGTTGCCACAGATTTTCACAGATTATTACAAAATTAGAAAATAATAAGAAAGAGTATTCAATTCAAAATACTGAAATATACCAGGGTCACTTGGTTACATTCAAGATATACCAGATTGTAAAGTATATACCAAAAAATACCGAGGTACCACATTATAATTTTATATCGTTGTATTCAAAATATACCATATTGTCAAATAACGAGATATACCATAGAGTCATTTGGAATATTTATATACTGTGACATTCAAAATATACCTTTGAACATAAAATATACCAGATTGTTAACTTGTTTCTTGACTAATATGTTGACAAACTATTAAAAATAAAGTATACAGCTTTTCAACATTTATAGCTGTCAGTTTTCAGACTCAGACTCAATTATAGTTAGAAAAAAATAAGAAATAGTATTCAATTCTATGTTTAAATACCGAAAAAATATACTGAACTATTATATGGGCTTTTTTAGCTTTTTCAAAATATATCAACCACTATATTGAAGTTCATTTGGTATAAGTATCTTTTTACTGATATATTAAAAATATACCATTCAGTATGAAATATACCGGATTGCCAATTTCTTTTTGAATAAAATGTTAATAAACTATTAAAAATAAGGCGTATAGCTTTTTAATATTATTTTATCGGTATTTTCTTGTCACAGATTCAAATATTTAAAAAAAAAACTTGTACTATAGAGTTTTGTCGATAATAGCGATAATATACCTAATTAATATACCGAAAAATACTGAAATTTACCATTTCATTCAAAATATACCATTCACTATGAAATATAACAGATTGTCAATAAAAATTTATGTTTTCATTGTTAAAATTAAGATTATTCTATTTATATTATTTTGCCGCATCTTTAAATAAATGAGTAACTAATCTGCTGTCTTTATTTAATATTGTTCTCAGTAAAAAATACTTCATTTTTTGTTTAAATTTGCTTGAGGTTTTCAATAAGTGTAGCTTGCTATCAGTTCACTTTGCAGTCAAATGTATCTCAAAGATACACATTTAAAATGCAGCTTAGGCAGCGATTTAGCCTTAGCCTTTTATGTATATATGTGTTTGTGGGTTAGTGTGTGTGTGTGTGTGTGTGTGTGTGTGTGTGTATTTGGGTGTGTAAACATAGCTGCTGTGCCTTGAGTCGACTCGATACTGTGATTTATACTTTATTTCTTTTGGTCCTGTAATGTTATACCATCTATTGCATTCCTTATAAACTATCTTAGCATCTCTTTCACTCCCTCCCTCTCTCTCTCTGTCTCCCTCTCCTTCTGGCTCTGTCACATGCGCTGCGTATTATTCTATGCCATTTATTTTGCCTCTTTCTGCCGTCGAGCGTTTGCGTTGCGTCGCTTGTCGTGCGTCCTCTGTCGTCTGTCGTCTGTCAAGATGCATCGCCAGTTGTTTCCACTTTGTATTCCTCTCGGCCGCGCTCCCACATCACAGAGAGGGGAATGGAGAGGGGGGTGAAGAACATGCAACAGCATCCTTGCACGTACAGTGTGCACTGTGACATGTGCTTCCTCTGTTATATTTCTGTTCGCTTCGCTCGTCGTCCCCACAATATTTCTGCTGTTATTTTCCACATGTGAAATTGAACTTTGCATCTTGGCGCAACGTGCCAGCTACATGAATTTTATTCTCCCTCTCTCTCTCGCTCGTTGCTTTTTTTTACCACGCTGAATGCCTCATCCGTTTGCTGCACTTGACTTGTGGCGCTTCTCCCCCTGTTTTGTCCCCCTTCCTCGCTCCCTTTTGCTGCTTGTGACGTTGTTTTGACACTGCGAACGCGCGCGCGTGTTTATAAATAAATATATATGTATCTGTATCTGCAGATGTATCTGCATCTATGTGAGTGTATTTCAAAAATATTTCCACGCTTCTTTTGCCTTGCGGACAAACACACACATGTGTCGCACCCTTCTTCTGCTGCCTGCCTGCTTTCTTGTTATGTTTTTCCCTTTGAAGTTCATAAAAATTAACAAAAAATCAATTTACAAGCACAAATGACGCGCTGATGAGGCGCTTCGACTTCAACTTCAACTTCGACTTCGACTCTAAAAATGTTGTTTACATTGCAATTTGAGCATTGCCTCTGATCCGAGCCGCAACCACGCCCCCTTTCCCTCACTTTTGCCCCTTTTTTGTTGCTGAGGGTTGTTCGACGTTAGTGTATTTTCTTTTGTTGTTGTTGTTTCTGCCGCGTGTTGATTGCCCATCAAAACAAAGCCTGCAGCGGAGACACAGCTGGAGATTTGCATAGTCAACAAATCCAGTGCTAATGCCAAAGAGCTTCAGTTCGATAGACGTAGCTCTACTTTAACGTGCAACACAACTACGTGCTACGTGCAACACACACACAAAGTCGACAAAAAATATGTTGTGAACATAAAAATAGCGACGATTATGATGAAAATATTCATGCGACAAACGGAAGCCGTTGCCAAGTGGCAAGCAGCGATTGTCGCAGCGTGTATTCTGTCTATGTTGCATGCCCCATGCTCATATTTTGTTGTAGTTGTTTATGTGGCAATGTTACGCAGCACATTCGACTACCACTTAAAGCATCATCAGGCAAACGTGAGACAGCAGCAGCATGTGGCAAAGTTGACTTTGAATTTGCTCAAACAAAAACTGAAAACTTGAAATGGAAATTTTCCGCAGCTATTCTCAAGTGGCCTGGGCAGCGCCCCGTTTTGCTAATAAAGCAGCACACATAATTAAATTTAATGCGCAGACTAAAGCCAATCTAGCAAGTAGAGAAAGAGAGAGTGAGAGAGAGGGCGAGAATCTAAATCCAAGCATCGAAATTCAATTTAATACAAAATCCCGCGCATCGGCAAACGAAATAGAAAATGCCAGAAATTGTGTCTCGCTCTTTGGGCCACAATTTATGACAGGATTTGGCCCAAAACCGAACAGCAGCAGCAGCAACAAAAGACACAAGACAGATGGATAGACAGACGGACGGACAGACAGACAGACGGATGGACAAATGGAAGGGCAACAGACAAGAGACAACACCCCAAAACAGAAAAAAAAAAAACAAGAAAATATGCTGATGTCGATGTCGAATTATGATTTGTTTTTTTGTCGAGTGGTTGGAGGGAGAAGAAAGAACGGAAAGAGAGTGGAAAATAAGGAGGTGGGGCATGCTAAAAATGTAACAGGGAACAGAGACCTGGGTCGCCATGGGAAATGAGATATGACCCAAGTTGATGTTGCTGCTGTCGTTGCCTCAAGGTTAGCTCAGCTCTACAAATAATCTGAGCGTAAACTACAACAACCAGTTGATGGCATCGTAAAAAGCATGCCATATCACACACGCAAACACACGCACACACACTCAGAGACAGACACACAACATACAACACTCAGACACATTCGCTCGACCTCGCAAATTATAAAGTTGTTTGGCCAAAACTGCTGGCTGGCAAGTTTCCCTTCAAGTTTTTCGAAATTCCCTCAAAAAAAAAAAAGAAGCAAATAAAGAGAATGAGCAAAAAAATGTTGCACGTTTTATGTAACGCACATTGATAAGCATTTTGGCAATCGTTGAATGATTTGCAAGTTTGCACAAAATGCTTGCACAGCCACCATTTTGTGCAAACGTGTGCGAATACCCCGAATCCACATCGAGTTTCCTTCTTTCTCTCTTCTCTCTCTCTATTTTTTTGGCATACTTTTCAATCTCATGCTGAAGTAGTCTGAGTGTGTGTAGAGAACAGAAATCGCACTGACCCCGAAACTGCCCTCAAGCAGAGCTTTACATAACTCAACTTAATATATTTATGATCCGTTGCCAGTCGAAGGAAGATAAGTAAAAGGAGCCCACAAAAAAAGTATGTATTGCAAATCATATAAATATGATTTTCAATCAGTTTTTCATTTCGCCTTTAACTCAATAAAATCAATATCAGACTAATGGAACGCACATATTGTAGATTTTTAGTGACACAGTTGATGTGTTTTTCTATGTTTGCCTGTCCAGCAATTTAAACACAGAATAAATATTTATAATTTATATTCCATTTGTTTTAGTCAAAAGTTTAAAGTTGACTGTAGAAAGATTTCTTTCATATTCAATTGAAATGGGGATACATAAATAAATATTTATATTTCTTATTCTATTTGTTTTAGCTAAAAGTTTATTGTTGGCAATACAGCTTTATTAAAAGTCTTTCACATATTTAAGAACAAAGTTTATTTTTCAGTTTAAAAAGGATGAAAACGATCAAATATTTATAATTTAAATTCAATTTGTTTCACTTTTAGTTTGGGGTTTCTAATTGTAGTATTATTTTTACTGCTAAAAGTTCATGAGAACCTTTAACTTATAATATACTAAGAACATCTCTCTGCTCTTAACTTAAATAGATGGAAACTGAGGAGTTTTTATTCCATTTGTTTTAGTCAAAAGTTTAAAGTTGACTGTATAAAGATTGCTCACATATTCCATACACAAACTTGTTTTTCAATTCAAAAAGCGGAAATAAATATTTATATTTCTTATTCTATTTGTTTTAGCTAAAAGTTTATTGTTGGCAATAGAGACATATAAACAAGTCTTTCACTTATTTAGCATGAATATTTATTAAGAATTTATACTGAATTTGTATCAGCTTTATTTTAATGATTCTAGTTGGAGTAAACTTTTCCGATACTGCGCAAATTTATTAAATATTTTTAGCTTTAAGACAACAGAGAAATATATGAATAACTCACATGAGAAACACTCAAGTTTGTGTCTCAAGAAATTCCTATTTTATTTGTTTCAAGAATTTAAAATTTACAATAGGCTTCCTAAACATTTAAATAACAAATATTGCCTTTTAATTTACGAATTATGTTCGAGTGTCATACTCAACTTCATATTAGAAACATAATAACATCTCACATCTTAAAAACTCTAGCTTCTCTTTTTATACTTCATTTTCTTTTACCTTTAGTTCAGAATTGTTGGTTGTAATATTCTTCTAAGATTGCTACTCAAATAAATAAATAACTGCAACATAAATTGTTGGCACTATTTTATATAAAGTACCTCTAACATATTCAGTTATGTTATAAGCTTGCCCAACCATCAAATTAAACGAAATAAAGTCGAGTTAAAGTGGACAGTGTATTTTCGTGTTCAGAGTTTGCTACGTTTTTGTTGAAGCACTCGTCGTGTAGTTAATTCGTTTGTACTTACTGTTCTTTTGGAAATCCTGTGACTCCTCCTCTGCCAACGTGCTCGCTGGCAGCAGGCAGAGCAGCGACAACAGCACAAGGCAGACTATTGAAACCGTTTTGCCAGTGTCCAGATCCAAGCGCAATCGCAGTGGCAACTGCAGCGTCGTCTGTGGCAGTGGCAACATCAACTGGGACAACAGCAACGTGCACCTTCTGCGTGATTTTCGATGTGTGTTGTGCTGTTGTTGCCGCTGTCCATATGTTCGTGATGTTGTTGTCGTTGTAGTTGTTGTTGTTGCTGTGGTTGGTTGCATGTTTGTTGTTGTTGCTGTTGTTGGTATTTCGTGTGGTGCTGTTATTAAAAACTGCATGGCTGTCATTGCGTTGTGCTCGAACGCAGAGACGCCTCGTCATTTATGTGCAGCGAGAGAGCTTCGAATTTGGCCCGCAGAAAAAAAGAAGAGAAACACAGTCAAAGCAATGAAACTGAAATCGAAACTGAAAACATGGCAACAACACAGCAATTCCGAGTGCCTGATGAAGCTGATGTTAATAAACTCAAACACACACACACACACGCAGTCTGCTGCTGCGTATTGTGTTGTTCGTTGTTGGCTATTTCCGTTTCCGCTTCCGCTTTTGACTTTAATGAAGCGCCAGCGAGCCTTTAGTTGGCTTTGACTTTGCAGAGTTGCGCACATAAAAAGCACATTTCAACTGGAGTATGTGGCATGTGTCCTGCTCCTTTCATTGGCATCTTAATGTCCTTTTACATGTTTATTTGCACTTTTATTGCCTGCAAATAGAAAGAGGGGAAAAAAAACGTGAGTATTTTTTTGGTTGTATGTGATATAAACAGACAACTTTGATCCATTTCTGCTTGTGAAATATGAAAAGTGCTAATAAAATTCTTTACTGACTTCCCTTCGCTCTTACACTCGATCAGAGCTCGTAAAATCGGGTTCAAGGGTTGCGAGTCAAACCGAAATTGGATGTTTTATGCCTGCCGAACGCATCGATGAAGTGTGATTAATGGCGCATTTCAATGTGAGGCTCGTAATTAAGGCAACAGCAGCCATAGATTTATGTTGCTGCCACACAGCTGCCACAGCAACAGCGAGATACACCTTAAACCCCTGAGGGAGGAAAGTACTACTAACATTGTTGTTGTTGTTGCGATGGTTGTGCCTTTTAATTGCGTGCTTAGCGCAGACCTTGGTCATTAAACAACGCATCAAAATTGATAAACTCAACCCTCCCACCCATCCGAAGTTAGCGATGCGTTGCAGCCACGCATGTGTCATGGCTTGTTTGACTTTGGCTGGCTGCATTAATGGACTGCGCCTGGTTGCGACAAGCGCGTTGACAGGCTGCCTCAATGATTCCCCCCAAACACACACACACACATCTGACTCACTGTTGTTGCTGTGGCGAAGGCTCACCTTAACCCAGAAAGCCGCGCTTGTAATTATGCAACATTCTGTGTCTATTGCGTATGTGCGTTTTTCGGTTCGCAGCAGCAGCAGCAGTAAGTCTTAATGAGCGAGGGAGACACGCAAAAAAAAAGAAGAAAAAAACAGAACAAGTAAGAAGGGTACAGTCGAGTGTGCTCGACTTTGAGATACCCGTTACACATTTTGAGTAGAAGCAAAGGGAATTAATTTAAAAAATGACCAAAATTTACTGGAAAAATACTGAAAATATACCACAGAACATACTTGGTAGATTCATATAGTACATCATTCAAAACTTACCACACATTTTAAAACAGTGCGATATTAAATTTAAAATATACCAAAATAAAATACCATAAAAATACTAAATATACCAAAAAAATATATATATAAAGCAAAACAGTGCGGTATTTATTTTAAATTATTCCAAATCAATATACCGCTAAGATACTAAAAATATACTAACAATTCTATTTGGTATATTGATATATTCATTCAAAATATACCATGTCCATTTTGAATAAAAGCAAAAAACATATACCACAAAATACTGAAAATAAACTAAAAGGTAATATTTGGTATATTGGTATATTAATATATTTTAAATATACTATAAAGTGTAAAATAAACCATATGAAAATACTATAATTATACCAAAGGGTTTATTTGGTATATTAATATATTCATTCAACATATACAACAGACTGTAAAATATACCAGATTGTCAACCAAAGCATATTTGCATTTTTCTTACATAACTTCTACAATTTGTAACTATACAAACTATAGTTATTATTGTGTTTACCAAAATATTTTGCTCTGTCTCTTACATACATTTCATGAATACCCTTCTACCCTAAGGCTAACGGGTATAGAAAACAGAAAAAGTTCATAAATTTTTATGAACTTTCGAGAGAATGAAATGTGAGCAGAAGCTTCTCTTCGCTCTTCTTCTGCGTTTCGCATTTGCCATTTGCATTTATTTGCACATTTACGTACATTTCTCTTTTCGACCCCATAGAAAGTTGCTTCCTTTTCGATTCGTGTTACCTGTAAATGAATGAACAAACACTCCAAACGACATCGTCGTCGACTCAGACTCAAACTGAGACTGAGGCAAAACTTTGCTCATTAGCAAATTTCAGACTGGCATCATATGCTACACTCTCCAAACAGAGAGAGGCTCATAACATTAGTAGTTGCTGCTGCTCTTGGCAGTTAGTTAGCATATTTTATTACTGATTAATTAACTTGGCAGCAGCAGCAGCAACAACCGAAGCAGCAGCTGCGATTGTCTTATGTCCTTTAATTGGAAATGTTGTCGGGTTCGGACAGACAAATGGCATATACGAAAAGCGTTGCTAATTATAAAAGTTTGCCCTTCGGGACACAACAACTCGAGGTGCAACGTCAGACAAAACATTTGACAAGGCATCGACAGCTGTGTCTACATATCAACTGCTGGAATAGTCTGAGCTGTTATTTCTCTAATTCGACATATTCATCAACTAATTGAAGTCTGACCAAAAACTGCACCAACATCAAATAGATTTTGTTTATTTTTGGACCTCCGTCCGTATTGATTGGTGGCTCACAGGTGTAGCTCAGGCTTTGGCCTGTAACAACATTTGCTTACAGCTTTGCCAGCTGCCAAGAACATGACCTGAGATTGCGAATGCGAGCCTTGAGCCTTGTCAAATTACCGCAGCCACTCCATCATGTTTAATTCAAGCTCTGGCAGGTGCACAACGCACACAAACAGACAGACAGAGAGACAGACAGACAGAGAGACTGACGGAGAGAGAATGCGAGACGGAGACTGTGTGTGAGATGGAGTGTAAATTTATGGGGAGGGAATGCTCAACTTTGCCATAAATGTTCATCATAATGTGACACAATTTCCTCAAGATTTAACGCTGCATAAACCCAAGGCGAATCAAGCATACGCGCCGTATGCCGACTGCTCAATTCGCATGCCTCATAAAGTCAAAGGCACATAACCCGTTTTATTTCATTTCATATGGGGGTGAAGTGGGCGTGGCAGCTGACATAAATTTTAAAATATTATTATAATAATATTATACTATATATACATATATAGAGAATACATAATAAATTTAACTGCTAGACGCGTTGCAAAGACATTTTTATCAGACACATCGCAACTGACTTTGCTTTAAGATGCAATGTAGTATGCCAGTATGTGTGTGTGTGTCAGTGTGTGTGTGTGTGCTGATGTGTGCTATCATAAGCATGCGTCTGACAAGCATAAGCACCACTGCTGTCACTGTCACAGCAAAAGCAACAGCAACAACAACAGCAACAGAAGCGGCGTTATTACACCACGCGGCATACTTTTAGCGCCACTCAAAGCACATTTCACTTTCCTTAGTCACATGTGTGCGCAAATAAAAGTTGAATTATGACAAAGGCATGCATCAGGCTGCGACAACAATAACAACTATGGCCTGATAATGCGCTCTTCACTGGCTTCTGTCTTCTCCATGTGTGTGTTTACTTAGTGTGCGTGTGTGCGCCGTTTAACATGTCGTATGCGCAATTTGTGAAATATGCGAACGCTCTGCCAGCCAGCATGAGCAATAAGTTTGCTCTTCTCTCTCTGCGTATGTGTGTGTAAGCAATTAGTTGCCTTTTCAGCCGAAATAAAAGCAAAAGCAAATCGTGCAAAAGCAGAGTTCAACTCCCGCTCGGGGCGTAACCAAACAAACAGCAGCTCATTAATATCCTTTATGCGTTTATTACAGCCACCCGGCATCTTATGAAATACATTAATAAATACGTTGCGCTCAGGGAAGAGCAACTACAACTTGCCCAAAATACTAATTAGACAAACAGCAACAACAAAAAAAAATAGGAAATCGACTCACGCATGGAAATCCAAATCAATCAGTTAACGCAATATTCTTAATTGCTCTAATTCGTTCACTTAGCCGAATATCATTTATTTTTGCATCCTAATTGCCAAGCATGAAGCAAAGCCATTCATATCAGCATTCACTTCTTGACTCTCACTCTCTGCGAACTTATTCAAAGAAAATTTCTTACCTATTTAAACATATTTCTACTCATGGATTTTCATCTTGAAAGTTGCTTAGTTTTTCCTGACTAGAAAAATGTTTACGAAATGTTTAAACGCATTCTTTGGCTGGCCCCAAAACAAATCGCTTTTAGACTGTTTAAGTTTTGTTTGGCCATTTCTTGGAAGGACCAAAGAAAAAAGGTTGCTGCTCGTCTAGTCGGTTTCTCTTTTTTCTTATCAAAGTTGAAATTCATTGCTAAAGCATTTCTTTTTATTACTATGATAACGAGTAGGAAATTAAATAAGATCTTTATCAGGGTTCAAGGTGTTTGTTTTAAGTAGGTGCGTGCCTGATTGCTGCTTAATATTGTCTATAAATATTTGTATTCTTCTGGCTTTTAAATATATTTGAGTTGTTATATGTGTAAATATTATGGCAGCTCTACAACAAGAAATAAAGCTACAGTCGAATTTGAATAGACGCAAAACAGAGCGGTATTAAGTTCAAAATATACTGAATTAATAAACCGCAAAAATACTAAAAATATACCAAATACAACAATAATACCGATATTGTACTACATTCAAAATACACCTGATTAATATACCACAAAAATACCAAAATATACCAAAAGTGATGTTTGGTATATTGGTGTGGTGTTAAGTGCGAAATATACCAAATTTATAAACATGAAAAATACTAAAATGTAACATACCATAACATTCAAAATACACCTAATTAATATACCACAAAAATGCTAAAATATACCAAAAGGGATGTTTGGTATATTGATGTAGTGCTAAGTTCGAAATATACCAAATTTATAAACCTGAAAAATACTAAAAATATACCCGAAGCTACATTTTTATATTTATATAATACTACATTGAAAATATATTAAATTTATATACCGAAAAAATACTGAAATATACCAAGAGCTGCATTTGTTAAATTAAAAATATACCAAGATCACAAAATAAAGTAAGACCCGTAAGACGTAGGCTTTAAGTATAGATATGCTTTGAGTTAAGCTTTTCTTATGCTTTATGTTCCTATATGATAATATAATGAACTAAATAAGCCCAATTTTATTATCGTTCATCAAACTCTCCTTTTTGATGCGAATCGATATTTTGCACAAATCAAATTTCTATATATATATTTTTTTCCAATTTCCTCTTTGCTGATCTCCTTCAGTTATTAACCAGACACATGCTCGGCTTTAGCCAAGCGATTTGCAGTCGAAGCCCATTAAATTATGTATGTATGCAAATATTTTTTTGGATTTTACGTCATGCGCCCACTTCAGACACCACTTTTGCACAGAACTCGAGAGGGGATGTTGGAAGAGGGGCGGGGGTGAGGTTAGAGGTTACTGCCAAAAACTGCGGCCTTTGCTGTCATTCACAGGCCACCCTCAAAATCCAGTCAACACCCCACGACAGTGTGATGCTCTGACAGCTTCATATAAATAAAGCAAATGCACAGACAACGCCACAGCGGTTGCTCATTGTTGTTGTTGTTATCCTTGTGATATCCTGGCACTGTGGTTGGCAGCAAATCCACCTTAAATTTGACAACATGCGCGCCAGTCGAACAGGTGACGCAGCTGTCGCTGATTTGCAGTCAACCTCTGACCCCGCTGCTGCTCTTCTTTGTCTTCTTTGGAAGTTAGCCCTCCAACCGCTGGGTGTCAATCAGAAATGCCAAATTATTTATTTAAAGTGGTTGCACGGGGTGAGGAGAGGAGACAGAAGTGAAGTGAAGCGGCTTAAAGTTTTGTCGGAAAGGTTGAACTTTGTTTGATATTAATGAGGCGGCATTTGTCAGCGATGAAATTTTTGCAATTTAAATTAACATCAGCTGCAATTAAATTAAACGTTTTTAATTTTCAAAAATATTTGCACGTGGCATCGCCCCCCGTTTTTCTCCTCGCCCATAGAACGCAAAACCGAACCCAAATTTGAATTTAAATTAAAGTTAGTTTGGCAGGCGGGCCGCATTGAAACGCCTTTTAATCCTTCAATTAATATTCTTCAGCGTCTAACCTTTCATCCCCCCTTTGGCCGGCCAAGAAATGCGTGGCCAAATGTGACCCAAAGTTGCCTGAACCTAAACCCGAACCCTTTTCGTGGTTGGAATTTCTTTTGCTTCTTTTACACAAACAAAACACACAATTATTTAACGCTTGCGACTCTCGCTTACCATTTAATGCATAATTTATCTTTAAAACTAAAACATTTTACTTGCCATAATTAAGCTCGCATTGAGCGAGGGCGTTTGCTTCGCCATCGACTTCGACTTTGCCTTCGCCTTCGACTACAACTGAGTGAGGTTTTTTGTTGGCCCAAGTTTCGGCTTGTCACCTGTTTAATCAGCCAAATTGTAACCGCATCCAATGTAAACAAAACAAAAGGCAGCACGGAGACAGAGACGGACAAAGGAAGTGAACGGGGGCGTGGTTATTTCATTAAAACACATGACAGCGCCCAGTCTTTGTCTTCTGTTTGGTGTCAGAGCAGCCACCACTGACTGACTTTGTTTGTCTTTCATTATTTATTCTCTTATCGCAGCACAAAGATAAAGTCTTTCACCCACACACGACCAGAAAAGAAATGCTTGTAATTAATTATCCCCTTTTTAAAGCAACTATTAAAGTCACCCACACACGTGGCGTATGCGTATTATTTGCAGAGTTAAGCTACTTCTGACAGCTGAGGGAATTTTACCTGGCTCGCTGCTTCTTGTCATATTAATTAGAAAAATAAACGAAAAACCACTGCGAGCGTTGACGAATCTGAAGCAGGAGCAGGTCAAAGTCCGCAAGCGTTTCGAGGAAATTCAAAAACCAATTATAGAATCCACAGGGAGCTGTGCTTCAAGCTGGCCTCTGCTAATTAGCTGCAGCTGGCAGCGGAGTCAACGCGATCGACCACGAAAAAACAGACTGAGCTGACAATAACTGAGCTGTAAAGCGAACGCAATGAGTCTGCTCGACGCTAGATGGCGCTAGCAACAACTCCAGAGTTCCTAGGAATTTTCTAAAAATACAAACCTCATTTATTTGTGCAGCAATTTTAATGAAATTTCTAGCATAATTAAAATAGTTGATGAGATATAAGTAATAGAAATTTCAAGATGATTCCTTAAGAAATGTCAAAGATAATAGACTCGTTTTCTTCTTCTGTTTACAGGGTATAAGCATAGTTTAATTAATATGCATAAACACAAATGCACATTTGGCTTTTTGCGTATGCTGCTGCATTTGTTGATGCGAGTTGATTTTTAATTAGCTCTGGCTAAAAATACGCATCACGAATGTGGAAAAGCGCGCAAAACACATTCGAGATTCTTGACATATTGCCAACAGCTGCAAATGCGTTAAGAGAGAGAGATGGGGGGAGAAATGGTTGAGGCGTAGCCACGCGTTGTTTTCATGGAAAATGCATTCGGGGTTTTCCACAGCCAAAAGTCAAACAGATGGGCGGTCAGCAATTGAATACGAATTGAAATTGAAAATGCAAATACAAATACAAATTCCACAAGGTTGTGTGCTAGCTGCGCTTAGTTATTGTTATCGTTATCGTTATCGGCCACTTAGGCGACAGCCAAAAAGTAAACAATTTAATGTGCAAAGTTTCTGGTCGCTGCGACAAAACGCAAAACAACAAGCAATCACAAGAGGGAGAGATGAAGAAGGAGCTGAGAGTTGGGATAACAAGCCATAGACGAAAGTTTTTTGGGCAATCATTAAAATTCATTTCCTATCGACAGTCAGGACAAACACAAACACACACACACACACATGTTATAGATGACGCAATTTAGTTTGAATATCTATAGCAGAGAGACTCCTTCGTGCTTTCAGCTTCCAGCAGCTGCCATGAAATAGAAATATATATATATATATAGTATATATATATGTATGTGGCTTCAGCTAACCGTAACGTCGTTACAGTTGTGTGTGACAGTGTGTGTGTGTGTGTTTTCACAAGTGCCTCGCAGCGATTTGAATGCGGCAATTCCTTTTGAATTGATCCCAAAAGTGACCTTTGATTCTCGATACGATTTCAGTCATTTTCACATGGCCAGGGCCAAAAGTCTCCAGCGAATTTTACTAGCTACACACGCTCGCACACACACACACACGTACACACATACACAAACTCTTGTGCTAACGGGAACAAGGGCCATTTTGTTTGTATAGTTTAAGTGCCCGCATTAGTGGCGCATATAAATTTTGTCGCTCGACTCGACTCAACAACAATTCGCAGCGCGAAATGCTGAGAAGTGAAAGGAACGAAAGGGGGGACAAGCAAGGAAAGCGGGGGTGGGTGGAAAAAGGGAAAATGCTTGTTTGGGCGACAAAAGCAACGAAACGAAGCGAAAATCAAACTAAAACTTCGCCACATGAAAATCATAATTCAAACGTTCAAATCAGCACACAGATTGTTCCTGTATGTGTCTCTGTCTATGTGTGTGTGCCTTTGATTGTTTAGTGCTGTGTGTGTGTTGGTGTGTGTGTGTGTGTACACAATGGAAACTATTGAAAATACGTAAAGCCTCTTTGGTTGCCTGCTGCCTGCCTAGCGGCATGTCCTTGTGCTGCTTCTGTGATTTCTGCCTCTGCCTGTCTTTGACCCCCATCGCTCTCTCCCTCACTCTCTCTTCCTCTCTCTCGCTCCCCGCGAAAAAAAGGGCAGCTGCTGCTCCACACTTTTTGTCCCCCCTTTTTAGGCTTGGTTAGCGTGTGCGTTTTGTTTTATTGCCTCGCTGACTGGTTGCCAGGCTTTTGCTTTTTGCAAACACTTTCCCCCGGTGGTAAAGGGGCGTGGCCAGCTCCCATGCTTCGCAGCCCATTGTGTGGGGATAATCGAAGCCATAAATAACAGGCGCGAACGCGTTTTTTTTTGCTCTCTCTTCTTGGCTAACAGCAACTGTGACAACAACAACAACAGCTGGCAGCTGGGAGAACAACAATGCAAACAAGCAATAGGCTCCACATGATAACAAAAGTGCCAAAAGTGACAAACAGCGGGCAACTGTCAACCTTCCCCCTCTCTTTTTCCCCCCCTTCTTTCTCCCCTCTCCTTAACTCGTTAGCAAATCCAATTTGTGCGTGTGTGTCAACAGTTAGACTGCACTGTAACAGTTACTGCCATCGCAGTGCACAGACTACGACTCTCTCTCTCTCTCTCTCTCTCTCTCTCTCTCTCTCTCTCTCTCTCTCTCTCTCTCTCTCTCTCTCTGCTAATAAAGTCAGTCAGAAGACGACGCCGAAAAACGCACGGGACACGAAAATCGCATGCGACATGAAAATCGCGTGCGTCACAGTTGTGACACAGTTTTGAGTTTTTGCCTCCTTTTTATACCCGCTACCCAAAGGATAGATGGGTATTATAACCTTGTGGCTCCAGGAAATGAATGTTAAAGGCTTTTGGCGTCTCTTATCCGATTTTTGGTAAATTGAATAAAAACTTTAGTTCTAATAATTACTGAATATTTGGCTGAGATCAGATCAAAATTGTAGAAGTTAATAAGAAATACTTTTGAATATACAATCTGGTATATTTTGCACTATATAGTATATTTTGAGTGTGCAACTATGTCAATATACCAAATATAACATTCGGTATATTTTTAGTATTTTTGTGATATATTAATTTGGTATGTTTTGAATGAAGTACTTTATGAATATATCAAATATACCATTTGGTATATTTTTAGGACTTTTTGTGGTATATCAATTTGGTTTGTTTTGAATGTAGTACTATATCAATAGATCAAATATAGGCTTTGGTATATTTTTAGTATTTTTTTGGTATAATACTTTGGTATATTTTGAACGTGGTTTATCTATGTTTATACATTAAACATGACCTTTGATACATTTTGAGTATTTTTGTGTGTATATGAATTTGGTATATTTTGAATGTGACAGTTTATTAATATACCAATGTATATACCATAGCGTTTAGTATATTTTTGTAATATACTAATTTGGTATGTTTCAAATTTAATGCCCCATTGTTTTACTCTTATGCTCAATGAGTACCGGGTATCTCACAGTCGAGCACACTCCATCGTAGCTTACTTGTTCTGTTTTTGTAGTTGTTATTGCATAAATCAATTAAAAATTTACATTTCATTCACACAATAAATAATTTGCATAACAGCCGCAAGCTGGGGAGACAGCACAAAAAAAAAGTTGCACAAATAAAACTTGAAAATATGAAAAATAATAATAGTAAAAAGCCAAAAGCATGCCGTTGCATAAACATTTTGCAATTAATTATATCGTTCACTTATATAATATTCCGTTATTCTGTTGCATTAACGTTTCGCATTTGCGCATTGCGTCGCACTGCACAGAAATGTTAATAATTTAATTTTTCGACCTGTGAATTCATTTACACTCGGATATTATTCAATTAAACACTCCGAAAAAAGTGCCATCGAAATAATTCAACAGCTGAACGAGTGACAAACTTGCTGCACACGCTCTCTGTATTAGCATATTCCGACATTTTAAGCCACTCAAAGCTCTCCGCGTCAGTGTCAATAAATATGTTACACAATACTCATCGCAAAAAAAGTGAACATGATTTGTCCCACATTTCGATATGTTCATAAATAAATAAACAAGATGGAATTGCAGCAATTTACACATCAATTTAGCGATAATCGTTGCGAAAGTTCTATTGTAAAAAAATTGGGGAAAAAAATATTTAATCTATGTGAACATTTGTGAACAGACATTTGGAAATAGTTCAACAATGAAACATAAATAAATGAATTTATATTAAAAATGCATTTATATTCAATTAAATATAGCAATAATATTAGAAACATGTTGTTGAAGTGATAAGTGAATCAGTTATAATAGAAGGTAGTATGAATGCATCTGTTCATTTTATTAGGAAAATATTTATAGGTACTTCGGAACAAGTGAGAAAGTGAGATACCCGCTACCCCTTTTAAATAATAGGAAAACAGTGCTGTATTATTTTAAAAAATATACCGACTTAATATACTGTAAAAATACTAAAATATACCAAAAGCTAGATTTGCTATATTGATATACTACAACATTCAAAATATACCATACTTATTTCGAATAAAAGCAAAACAGTGTTGAATTATTTTAAAAATATACCATCAAACTACTAAAATATACCAAAAGTTACATTTGGTATATTGATATGGTTCGACATTCAATATATACCATACTCATTTTGAATAAAATCAAAACAGTGCTGAATTATTTAAAAAATATATAAAATTAATATACCAGCAAAACACTAAAATATGCCAAAAGCTATATGTGGTATATTGATATAGTATTCAAAATATACCATACTCATTTTGAATAAAAGTAAAAGCAGTGCGGTATTTATTTTAGAATATACCAAATAATATACCTCAAAAATACTAATATATACCGAAAGTCATATTTGGTAGATTCCGTCTACTCATTTTGAATAAAAGCAAAACAGTGCAGTATTATTCTTAAAATATATGAAACATATACCATGAAAATACTGAAATATACCGAAGGTCATTCGAAATATACCATAGAAGTCGACTTATACCAGTTTATAAAAGCATTTACAAAAAACTCGAACATAATATAATAGATTTCTTGAAGAAAAATATATTAACAAACTTATAAAAAAGAAGATAAATTGACAGCACAATTTGTTAATCATAGATGAGAAGAAAACATTAGTTGAATTAAAGTTAGTTAGTTAGTTTTAGTAGAAGCAATAGAAGAAGTAAAATTCTAAATAGTTGTATCTCTAGCAGCAATAACTTACACGCTGGCTTCGGCAAACATTTATGTTTTTGGGGACACTTTATGGGCGAGCAGTTTGGAGTTCGCCGTCCGCGTGGAGTGAATATTTGCATAGTTGAAGTGCTCACATTTGCATTTGCATATAACCTTGCCCAACGAGAAACACAGAGGTGGGGGAACAAGATGAAGATGAAGACCAAGAGCAAGAGCACGGTAAACATAAATCGCTGCTGTGTCTGGTATAATTTTAGACCTGAGGCGAGCAAGATGAAGGAAGGAATCGGAATACCAGACAAGCGTCTGGGCGGCAACATTACTGGAAAACGCACAAAGCGAAGTTCAGGAATTTCGTCAGAGGCTAAAACGTTCTGGAATTCACAACGTTGCAGGAAAGTTGAGTTGTCTCCGAGACCACATCGAAGAGGGGCTGAGGGACAGCTGTCGATTATCGGCAACTAAGTACTTACTAAAGATAGCTTAAAGTTGAACGAGAAAATCCATTAAGTTTTTGTCAGGAGAGCAAACAAACAAATGAGAGCAGCAGATGCCAAAGGAAATGTTATAAAATAATATTTAAATAAATCAAAATTGGCCGCAAACTATTGCCACACTCGAGACAGAGATAGATATAAATGTATCTCAGCATGTGTGTGTGGGCAGAATTGTTTGTGTTTCGAGGCAAACTATTTACTCACTTTGAATACGACGAGACTGAAGCTGATGCTGAAACAGAATCTGAATCAGAGAATCTGAGCATATTTTACAACGCATTTCCATTTTGCCGCAAAATAAAACACACAGAAGATACACACGTTGCGGCGGCAACAAACCGACAACAGACCTTTAGATTTTTCCATGTATCTTCGAGATACTCGTGGTTGTATCTGTAGCTGACATGGAATATATATATATGTATGAGTGTGTGCATCATTTTAAATACCGAATTTACTTTGAATTCATTTTGGTCAATGGAAACAACTTATTCAATTGTTTTTACTCGAATTTCTCTCTCTCTGGCTCTGGCTCTGCTTTTGCTTTTGCTTTTGCCGTGTGGTTGCTAAGCCACAGGCAAACTTGCCCCCTCGAAAACTGACAGTGAGTTATGGCAGTCTATGGTCAGCATTAGCATCACCATTACCATCAGCAGCCGCATCAGCTTATGCTCTTTAAATCCGCCTTCATCTAGGCCGCTTTTACGCAAAATGCGACTGACATATCCAAAAAATGATTTATGTATCTTTTGGAATACCTACGCGTGGCTCGCTTTAATGAATATACAAATTTTATACACACACAGTTGAAGGAAATTTAATTGTACGCAGTGTCTGAAAATGTTAATAAATGTCAAAAGTGTTTCCACTCAACTGACACAATGAGCAATGAGAAGGAGGAGGAGGAAGATTTTCGACACTGGCCGAAGCTAACTTCAAGACCGAGAGCAAATGTCATTGTGATTGTCATGCCATAATTTCACATAATTTATGAGTTTTCAATTTATCATTTCCGCAAGCCAAATGCAGCCCAGATAAAATGGGGTTGCTTGCAACTCGGCTGCAGTCACGATTTATAATGTTAAATGTCAGTTCCCATTGACTTTTCGGGGGCATGTGAAGCACACATGTGTGTAAAATCGTGGGAAGCCAAGCACTCTCACTCTCAGCTCTCTAAGCTCTACTTACTTTTTCCCAAAAATAAAACCCGATAAAATATTGCCACTTGTCATCGATGAAGCTGTTTTCCCCCACTCTACGGCTTTCGACATGCTTGTCGTGGCGTCATTAAAGTCGTAAGCACTGTCATGTAGCTGTCAATTTCCAAAAATCGCATTAGCCAATGGCATTTTGTTTGAGTACGTACGAGTATGTGACAAGTGTTGCCGTTGCTCCACGACTGTCTATCCACTTAATTCGCTGAGACTTTACTGCCGCCGTAGCTTAACAGGCCGTAAAAAGGAACCCAAAAGAAAAACCCTTACTCTTGCTCTCTCACTCGTTTGTCGTTCTTTTAATCGCAGTCGAGTCACTTGCGGGGCTGCACATAATTAGCGTTTAGACCCTTAAGTTACCTGAACTAAGACCTGTCGCAATTCCATTGCCACTGTCAACGTAAATTTGCATTTTTAGGACGGCATAAAAAGAGGGCTCGGAATGCGGCTAAGCCAAAAATGGCAGCGGCAACAAAATGTGAAACATGCGCAACAACGAATGAAGATAAGAAACACAAGACTCGCCACAAGGATTAAATGTTTCTGGCTATGAAACTCAACTAAACTTAAACTCAAACTAAACTCGACTAGAGAACACTCAACAAGGGACAGGACAGCACTTTGTTAGCTGAATAAAGTGCGGCCAAGATAACAAACATATCAAAGAGCCAAGGAGTTAAACTTTCAACTAAATTAGTTGGTTTAAGCACCAGGTGCTGTTCAATATCGATTAGTTGTTTGCGTATAATTTGGAATTTAATTACAATGTTTAAGTTTTAAGCAGCAGCAAACAGTCTTATTAGGTGAGGGAGAAATAACTAAGATATATTCTAAATTGACTTTTAGTTTTCAGCTTCATAAGTAGATGTATTTTATACACCAAAATTGTGCAGTTATTTCTACATTATGGGGAAATTTAACATATTTGAAATGATCTACAAAAAAGTTGTGCTTAATCAAATGAAATATTAATGTATACCAAATAAAATATATTAAAATTATGACTAGCATATTTTAGGCATATTCTTCCACCTCAAGACTAATCATTTTTGGCTAATTTACAAACAGAAGTACCAGAAGGATACGTATAATAAAATAATTAGATATATTGTTTATTATTTTGTCAAGAACAAGTTTAGCTTTAGTTTATTTTATTTCCAAATAAAAATAAAATGTTCTACACTATGATTTCTGCTTTTAAATTATTCAAAAGTTGAGCTTTATAGAATTCATTGAAGTTTAACAAATATTATTTATTTAGGCTATAACCAGCAGTTGTTTATGTTATTATTTTTTCCCATTAATATTAATATTTTGCTGCTTCACAAAGATAAAGATAAAGATAAACACACACATTTTGTAGGTTTAGTTTATCATAAATTTAAGAATTCAAACAGCCTTGGAGAAAACTAATTTCTTCATTTCTAGTATCAAACAATTGAGCTTAGTTTAATGAATTAACGCATATCAATTATTTAAATTAAAATCTGCAATATTTTTCTGTCACAAGGATATGTGTAACATAAGCACATATTCAGAATATTCACAAATATGTAGTAGTATTATCTTTAGATCAAGTGTAAATTAAATCTATAATATTGTAAATTAAAATAAATGTATTTTCTACAACTTAATTTCTTTGTACTGAAGTGTAAATTAAATTACAACAAATTTCAAATTTTAAATAAACTTTTTACACCATAATTACGTCCGTTTCAATGTTTAAGAATCGTGCTTAATTCAGTTTATTCATTAATAACATTTATTTAAATGTCAAAACAGCAGTTTATTATGCATTTCTGTTTTCGCATCACTATCGATATTTGGCTGCTACCATAAGGATATCAGCCACATAAAGCAGTCAAATCATGCAGGTTGCTGGCATTTTAAATTTCATTCAAAATGCGAATAAATATAGAGAATATTGGTAGCTATCTCTCCGCTGGCATTTCGTAGTGAAGAATCAGAGTATGAGTATGCTGTGAGTGTATTCGTGTGTTGGCGTATGTGTAATGCGTTTATGCAAAGGCCTTGTAAAGTCATAATAAGACTTTCAATACTTTTGGCGCAGAGCAATGAGAAAAAGCAGTTGAAATTGGCTGAGGAAAAAAACATTAGCATACTTTTGAGCGCGGCGCAAAGTTTGTTGTCGAAACAAATTAACCTTGAATACGCACACACACAGAGACAACGCATGGCTGACTCGCAGATTATTATGCAAATGTGTATCTAAGGCAACAATAAGACAATGCCTCAGACTCATTGTGTGTG
The DNA here is from genome assembly GCF_023558535.2 of Drosophila nasuta. Lineage (NCBI taxonomy): Eukaryota > Metazoa > Arthropoda > Insecta > Diptera > Drosophilidae > Drosophila > Drosophila nasuta. The sequence goes on from NC_083456.1 coordinate 30,604,280, forward strand.
ACAAGAGCTGAACCAGCACACTATGGTCCAGCCGACCACTTTTTGTGGCATTTATTAATAACTCCTGAACTAGATAAGATTTTTTGATGCGGTTTTTTTATTTTAACTAAGGAAGGTCCTTAGAATAAATTTGGAAAAGTAGGCGTGTCCACGCCTACGAGAAATAATTTTTTTTTTAAAAATTTTTTTTTTTCATATGCGGATGATTTTAAAAATTAAAAATTTTATTAACTTTGACCTAAATTTGGAGTGTTATATCATTAAATTTTCATTATTTTAACTTCTGATCATAAAAAATAAAGTTTTTTGCTGGCTTAACAAAATTGCTCCTTGACATACGCTCCATATTATTAAAAGGTTAAGACACAATGGAAAATCATTTTTTGTTAAGCGTTTACCTCTAATTAAAACATATTTATTGATTATAAGGCTATATATATCTGTAAAATCAAAATTATTATAATTTTCAGCATTATCATGCTCAGCAAAACTAAACACATTCTCTGCGGTCGCCTTACGTAGCCAAAAATCTTATCGCCAACTATTAAATTCCACTTGGCAAGTTTAATTCAATTTGCTTTACTATATAGAGTTCCCATTCAAGATCGCTAATATCAGCAGAGCCATGTTTTGCTCATTGAAACGGTCTTAAGATGTCTCATATTTCATGCAATGATTTGACCAATATTTTCCATTTTTATTAGATAAAATTACTGTTTACGTACTCATATCAATTACTACCTATAGCCATTCCATAATAGTTAACAAAAAAAATCAACTTTGCTTTTTTTCTCAACATTGATTTTCATATAACTTATAACTCTGTATTTTTGCAATTGAGGTTATGGTCTATAAATGCAAATTTCACGAACTGTGGTCACATGTGGATGTGGAGACTATATACAATTGATCAAGAATTAATTTATCTACGACACACAATACGTTTCAAGGTCAAACGAGGTCGAAAGACACTTTGTTCAGCTTCTGGAAAATGAGACTTAAGTGCAAATTTGCACTTGCTTGAAGACAAACTTTTACACATCACTACTAAGACATCACAACGACTTGAGACATTTCACATTACAAAACACGTAGTACAAACCCCAATTATTCGAATTCATCACAAATTTTAGTCAAATTAATGTTTTCTTTGAAATTATTGAATATTGAAAACTGCACGTAGAAATGCACTTTTCCACTGCACGTGCTTTTGTTGACAAACAGCTTACTTTAACAGCTGATTTCGCGAAAGTGGCGCCACCTATGCAAATTCTTGGTATGCAACATTGATGGTCAGACTGTTTCTTGTAGAATGCGATCAAAACCTCGATGATATATTAACTTTTAAAAAATTGATTAATGCCAAATAAAGTGGTCGGCTGGACCATAGTGCAGCAGCAGAATTTATTAATTTTAAGGCGACGCGTCTTGTGACGTCAGCTGCTGCTGTTGATGATAAGAGAAAGAACGAGAGTGAGTGAGAGATACGCTCGACAAAATCAATAAGCCGCCTGCTTCTAGCTTTTGCGGTTATTTTGCATGATTAATGAAGCCACGTAATTGATTACAAGGCCACGCCCACTGCGTTTTTCGCCCGCCCCCTCCTGTCGAAGTTTGTGCACTACTTTTTCTTTTTGTGTGCTGTGTGTGCTGTGAACTTCAAAAGGAACAGCTGATTGATGCGTTTTGTGTCTAGCAAAATGGCTCCATGCTGGAGTTACCACATCACGTGATAAGAACAGGCAACAGCAACAACGACGACGATGACGCACGTGCGTCATGTGGCACAGCCAAAGCTGTCATTTGGCTTTGGCTTTAGCCTTAGCTTGGCTTTGCCTCTGACTTTGGCTTTGGCTTTGAGCTTCGGGTTGCAGTTTTGGCTCGACGCTGTCAGCGACATTTGCCAGCCAGGATGCTGCAGCTAGCTCGTTGCAGGTTGCAGGTTGCTCGTCTAGTTACTTATGCGTAATATCTATGCACACTCGCCTTCGTCTCTTGCCTCTTGGCCCTCGCCTTCATCAGCTGTAACAGCAAAATGCCAAAGCCAAGCCCCAAACAAGACAAGGCGCAGCCCCTGCTGCAGAGAGCGTGTATGTGTGGGAAAAGGAGAAAGGAGTGGAGAGAGAGGGGGGGCAGCACTCACCCATTGTTGTGCCATTGCTCGTCGTTGCTCATGCAGGCGCACAATCATCAATCAAAATCAAAAGCCAAAGCCAAAGCACTTCTGACATTAATTTATTCAAAAGGGATACAAGCAGTTTGCAAGCAAGCAAGCATTCGCCTTCTCTGTCTAACCCAGCTATCTGTCTCACTTGCTCACTGGCTCTTCAATTATGAGCGCTTGTCACACACACGCACACTAGCACACTAGTTATTCAATTTTAAAATGGCAGCAACATTCGCATCGAGTGCAAATAAATAATCGTAGCATACATTTCGGCGCCTAATTAATATTTATAAACGATAACTCGCTCTCTCTCTCTTTTTCTCTTCCGCTCTCTCCTGTTCGCTCTGCGCTTTGCATAAATCAAAAACATTTGAATAATAAATACGAATTATGCATTTAATTAAGATTTGCCGCGCAGTTTGCAAAACTCAAAAGCTGTCTCAAGCGCAAAACAAACAACAATTTTCCCATGGCAAAGGGGTTTTTTTTTTGCCCCAGTTTTTTCTTTCATTTCATGTTTTTTCTCTGCATTTCAACCATCTGTGTGTTTTTCTCTCATCGATATCTGCCCCATTGTTCGCCGCGTTGAGCGCAAAATTCTGATTTCTTTGGCTTGCATCAGTCAGAGTCAGTCAGCGAGGGAGCAAGGCGAAAAAAAAGAGAACACTGGAAGAGAAGGCGATACCCAAACCGACGGGCAGACGAATCCAATCTAAATGCAAATGTTCGCATTGTGCTTTTTGGTTCAGGATAATCACATCTGACGCTGGCATTGCCAACCAGCCAACTCCGCAGCCACAGCCAATGCAGGTGGAAATCGCAACACAGAAAGTCAATTAGGCGACTCGCCACTAATCGAAGCTTCTTCCCGATTTCCGTGGCCCAGAGCGCATCGGGAGAAATTCCATTGCCTTCGCCTTTTTATACCCGCTACCCAGAGGGTAGAAGGGTATTATAACTTTGTGCCGGCAGGAAATGTATGTAACAGGTAGAAGGAGGCATCTCCGACCCAATAAAGTATATATATTCTAGATCAGCGTCAAAAGCCGAGACGATATAGCCTTGTCCGTCTGTCCGTCTGTCCGTATGAACACCTAGATCTCAGAGACTATTAGAGATAGAGCTATAATTTTTTTCGACAGCATTTGTTATGTTTGCACGCAGATCAAGTTTGTTTCAAATTTTTGCCACGCCCACTTCCGCCCCCGCGAATCAAAAAAATCGAATAACAAGCGTAATAATTAAAGCTATAGCTGCGAATTTTGGTATATACAATAATAACAATAGTAATTGTGATTTCTGAAAATTTGGTTGCGATCAGATAGAAATTGTGGAAGTTATTAATAAAATACTTTTGTATGGGCAAAAACGCCTATTTCCTAGGCGTCTGAGTTGCTTTGGCCGACAATCTCGTACATTGTGCCGTCTATGGTATATTTTGAATGTGGTACTATATCGATATACCAAATATACAATTTGGTATACTTTTAGTATTTTAGTATATTTTGAAAAAATACCGCAATATTTTGTTTTTATTCTGTCTATGGTATATTTTGAATGTGGTACTATATCGATATACCAAATATACAATTTGGTATATTTTTAGTATATTTTGAAAAAAATACCGCAATATTTTGTTTTAATTCCGTCTATGGTATATTTTGAATGTGGTACTATATCGATATACCAAATATACAATTTGGTATATTGTTAGTATTTTTAGTATATTTTGTAAAAATGTCGCAATATTTTGTTTTTATTCAAAATGGGTAGCGGGTATCTCACAGTCGAGCATACTCGACTGTAACTTTCTTACTTGTTCCTACTGCAGCTGACCAATTCCAATTGTCCTTTATGGCTAATGCTGAAGTTGTCGTTGCCGTTGCCATTGCCATTGCGATGGTCATGTTAATACATATTTCCAATTCAATTGGAAATTTGCAGCACAGTTCGATTCGCTTCGCTATCTTTTCATTCTCTGTCCTCTCTTCTATTGCTTTAAAGACCCATAAAAATTTACAAGCATTGTGCGCCATGTTTGCCTCGACAACAGCGCATGTGTGTGTGTGTGTGTTGAGTATGTTTAACATGGGATAAGCCCCATTTTTCCATGCTCGCTTCATTTACTTCAGCAGCGAGCACAAATTGATAAATTATTGTGATTCGCATGGACTCTGAAGTTTTATTTGGGAGCAAGCGCATAAATTGCATGCAATTAGCTGGGCAAAAACAATTAGCCGAATGTGATAAGCAGCAAGCATAATAATATTATTTATTATCATACACGTAATTGAGTAACGAGACGACAGAAATAGAGAGAGAGAGAGGGTGAGAGTGAGGCGGACAAATGGCAAACACTTAAATCACACAGACATTCGGGTCAATGAATTATAATTGAGACATTCTGCGATAATTGAGCTGCCATTCGCTGCAATTGCGTGGGCGTGGTCGAGCAGGCGAAAGAGAGAGAGAGAGAGGGAGAGAGGAAGAGTGAGAGACGTGTGGCATGACTTTTCAAATGACAAAGCACTCGAAGATAGTCCGCCAAATGATTTCAGTTGAAACACACGCTGAAATGTATGCAAATGCCGCGTATCAGCAAAACACTTTGAAGGAATTAGAATTACAAATATCATTCGTTGGCAACACAACACAAAGTAAAGCAATGGCAATGCCAATGCCAACACAACATTTGCTGACTCCACACAACACACACACACACACACACACACACACACACAAATCGCGTAGACACAACAACACTGAGAGAGAGATTCAGACACGACACTCACACACACACACACACTTATAGAAATAGATGCAAAATAAATATGCAAAATCGTTCGACGCCGAATACATAAATCAGATGAGAAAAGTTGAAATTAAATGCAAACAGTGGCAAAGAAGTAAGAAAGATACAATAAGGTGTACTCAACTGTGCAATACCTGATACACATTTTGAATGAAAGTGAAACAGTGGGGTATTTTTATTAAAATATACCGAATAATATACCGAAAATATACTAAAAAAAAATAATAATGAAAGAAAAGCAGTGCGGTATTAATTTTAAGGTATGCCAAATTGATATGTCGCAAAGATACTAAAAATATAGCAAAAGCTGTATTTGGTATATTGGTATAAAGTTACTATTACCATTTTGAATAAAAGCAAAACAGTGGGGTATTATTCTAAGATATACCAAATAATATACCGCAAATATACTAAGAAATAATAATAAAAGCAAAACAGTGCAGTATTAATTTTAATATATACCAAATTAATACACTGCAAAAATACTAAAAATATACCAAAAGTTGTATTTGGTATATTGATATAATGTTACTATTACCATTTTGAATGAAAGCAGAACATTGCGGTATTATTTTTTGAAAATACCGAATAATATACCTCAAAAATACAAAAATATACTACATGTTGAATTTAGTATATCGATGAGGTACTAAATTCGCTTACCATAGAGGTCAAAACATACCAGATTCTAACCCAAATCAGCTTAAACCCGATTTTAGTAGGCGTTTTTCCCCTAAATTTTTATCCAATCGCAAACAAACTTTTTGGAATTATGAATACTATAGTTATAATAGTCTATATCGAAATTCGCGACTCTAGCTTTAAAATCACAATTGTTATTCAAGTTTTATCAATTTTCGGGGGCGGAAGTGGGCGTGGCAAACGATTGAAATTATCTTAATCTTCGTGTTAACATAGAAAATGATGTCGAAAAAGATTATATCTCTATCTCTTATAGTCTCTGAGATCTAGGCGTTTATATGGACGGACGGACAGACAGATAGACGAACATGGCTATATCGTATATTTATATACTTAAAAGGGTTGGAGATGTCTTCTTCTGCCTGTTACACACAATTCCTGAACACACAAAATTATAATACCCTTCAACCCTACCAAGTAGCGGGTATAAAAAGAGAGACGTTGACGCCGCGTTGAAAACAAATTGAACTTTAAGCCGAGCCTCGTTCGTTGGTTCGTTGTTCTCCTTTAGCATTTTGCTCATTAAAGCGTTCGATAATTTGCAACAATTTGCATGCTACGTACAAGGCGTTGCGTTAGTTGCACCACTTGCGTTGTAAAGTGTACGTGCTTGAAACACCTTTTAATTGCTAAAAGTCGTTGTGCAAACACATCGAGGCCATTTCATAAATTACGTTAATTGCAACATTTGCACAGATTTTCATTTCAGCCGAATGCATTCAGCCTTCTTCTTCATCCTCGTGGTACGTGACACCATTTATAGTAGTAGTAATCGATTCGATTGCCAGTCAATACAAACTGCATCTTGCCACACCTTGACCTAAGCTCTCTTCACAGGGCTTAATGCTCTGTTTGTTGCTGTTGATGATTATCTTACGTTGCATAAACACACACACACACACAGTTTATTTGTTTATTGCCATCAAATTCAAATGCTGTGAATGCAGGATAAGCACGGCTTAAGATGAATATTATCGCAGCATTTAAATTGCTTCGAGCTTAAGAGTCGAAAATACTTTGCAGGATATTCAAAATGAATTCAATCATAATCTATTGCCAAGGCTAAGACTTTTGATTTAGGAAAATATTCATGGCAGCGTTTTAAGCTTAATTACTTAAAATACATGTAATTTGTGCTTGCAAATATTTGTAAATAAATATATATTAATAAAACATAGATTTCAAATTATATTTATTCTGGTTTATTTATATCTTCAATTCAGAATTAAGCTCAATTATTTAAAACACTTTAATCCGTACTTAGAAAGATCTTGAAATAAAATATATCTTTATACAACTTAGATGTAAATTTATGAAATAATCACTTTATTCTATATTCTTCTCATTTATTTATCTTCATTAAACTCTCATTGATTTTATACTTTATTATTCAAAACACTTGTACATTAGACATGTAAATGAATTAAATAGTCTATTATTCTCCATTATTATCATATCTCTATCAGGATTAAAGAACTTGTATCTGTTTGTAGAAAATATCCTGAGATAAAATATCTCTTCATACAACATCGACTTAGACTTCTATTTATTACCAATTATTGGCATTTCCTTATTCAGGATTAAGCACTTCTGCTTCTTGAAATACCTTGAAATAAAATATCTTTTAATTAAGCAGTCTTTTTGTTATCGAATATTATTATTTCTTTGTCGCGATTTAGCTGTTTTTGCTTTCAATTCTTTAAACCACTTGTAATCTATACCTAGAAAATAAACACTTCAATCATTACCTAGAAATATCTTAAAATGAAATATCTTTTTATTAAGCACTCTTTTTATTGTCGATAATTATTATCTCTTTATTCAGGATTACATTATCTTTTACTTTCAAAAACCCTTGAAACTGTAGCTAGAAACATCTCAAGATAAAATATCTTTTGAGTCAACATAAATATAAAAACATTATGCAATCTCTTCTCGATTTATTATAATTTCTCCATCTCTTCGTTAGCTTATTCGTAAAGCAGTTTAATTATCAATCAAAGAAGAGCGTTAAATAAACAAATTTGTTTTTGTGTGTGTGCCAAGTAAAGTCATTTATTCAGCAATCAAATTTCCGTATTCGCGAAATTCTCTGAAATCACTTTATTTTCTCTGCATTCCGCATTCCGCATTATCATTAAAATTAAGCATTTTCTCAGCGGAATTTGTGAAGTTGAAGCCAACAATTTTATTATATTACGTAAATGCAAGTTGGAAAATCATTCGCATTAGTTTGAGAGATTTTCCTTTCACGCACTTGAACAGAAGAGAACAGAAATTGCAATTTTCACAATGGCAAAAATGTGGAAAATATTTTCATATGCTTTTCCACCTGATGTGGAAATCATTGACTTGATCGCGTGGTTAAATAAATAATCAAAACGAATCGAATAGAATCAAATTGATTTCAAAAGCTTTGCATTCATTCATTCAGTCATTGCAATTGTTAATCAATATTGAAAATTTCATAGTTTTTCTATTCTAATTTCCTCCACTTTTCCTCGCACTTTATTTGCAGCGGAACAATTGATGCAGTTTAGCTTCAAAATTTATTATGCAGAAAATGCCAACCGAAATTTCTAATAAAATATATATTGAAAAGTTTTATTGTTTGACTGCACGCACACACAGACACTCACACACACATTCGAAATGGAAGTTGACACTCTTGAACACACTCACACACACACACACACATAGAGAGTGAGGCACTCATACATGCACAATAAATAATATTTGCATTTTCACATGGCAAACATTTTATGTGTTTTTCCCCAGTTTATGCTTTTCTTGTTGTTGTTGTTGTTTTCGTTGCTCGTTTTTGTATTTTTGTTGCTGCTTTTGCTGCTCTTGCTTGCTTGAAGCATTTTGCGCAAAATTCAATTCTATGCAGTTACCTAAATTTTCGAGTTTTGTTGCTTAGTTTGCCCCATTCTTTCTCTGATTTTTCTCTCTCTTTTTTTGGTTCGCATAAAGCTCCAACTTTATATGCACTATTTCTGAATAAGTGTGTGAATTGCAATACGCTTGCTCTTTGGGTATTTTCAGATAACTCTTCCGTGTGTTACGCTCCAAAAAGGAACTAAATATATATATTCTCGATTAGTTTAAATTAACAGAAATGTAAGACACATTCAAGAAATCGTTAGCTAAGTCAATTAGTTTAATTTATAATATAAACTATTATAATATTATATATATAATATAGCTATTCTTCTGGCTTTTATATATATTTGTGTTATGATATTATATATTAACAAATGAGTTAGTTCTGAGAACTTTTTTCATATCACAGAATTTATATATTCTTAATAAGTTCAAGTAATCAGAAATGTAAAGCACATTCAAGAAATCGTTAATTTGGTTTAATTTATAGCATATTAACAACTTGTTGTGATATAAAAACTAATTAACTTAGTTAAAGGTTTTTAAGTGTATTTCACATTTTTGTTTACATTAGCTTATTAAGAATAGATACATTTAAATTCACTAATTGACTTATTTGTTTTAATATCTTTCTATGTTTCAATATTTTCACATTTTTTATATTATTTAATTTTAATTTTGTTAAGTTGCGGAGTCTAAACAATTTCCTAATCATCTCATTCTCCCATTTGTTTGCCATTGACGCACACTTCGAATAAAATCCTTTATTTTTCAATACTATACAACACTTTAAATAAGTTATCTTTATATATTATACAGCACTTAAAAGAAGTTATCTATAGAAATGACAAAAGTGCAACAATCGAACTTGCATGAACTTAAAATAATGAGATAGATACCATAAATAAAAACTTTCATTAAATAGTAAGTAATTATTTTTAATATGTAATATATAAATTAAAAACAATCAAAAAAAGTTATAATAATAATAATTATAGTAACTATACTAAATAATAATTATATAAATATACTATTATAAAGGTTTTATGAAGTTTTCTATTTCAAAAGCCTTATTTTAATGCAAGCACATTTCAAACATACATTCAGTTTAGTTCATTTAATATTTGACTTAAAATTTGTAAAATTCTATAAATTCAATTGAAATAAATCCCATTTTTATCAGTCATTTATTTTTTTTTTTTTTATTCTGCTTATTTACAATCTATCTGATTGATAATAAGTTAATTTTATTTTATCAGTCATACGAATTTTTTTATGTTCAGCTAAATCTATAGAATTCTCCAACACACTATTTTATTACTATTTTATTTTTAATGTCCGCTTTTCTATCTTCCATATAATGATAATACTTTTCATATTATTATCTTACATATTTTCAAAAGAATTTATTTTGTCAAAAATGTGTAATTTAAATACAAACAAATAACATTCTTTTCTCTTTTTGTTGTCTTCTATTTTTATAAATATTTTGTGTTGGAATTCAGCTATTTCTATAGATAACAAATCTTCTTTTTTTTTTATAAATATTTGGTGTTGAAATTCAGCTATTTCTATATTACTCTTTTAGCTTCCAATTCCCAGCCAGACAAAAGTGTTATTTAAACTAACAATTGCTTTATTTTCCCCTTAATATTTGTATTCAAAAATTCAGCTAAATCTATAGAACGCTTTTAGCTGCAACCTTGAAGAGTATTTAATTTTCGGCATGGCCAAAAAGAAAATAAAGAGCGAGCTATACTTTCTTGTTTTGTGCTTATTTCTTTGGCCGAGTATTTTGCTTTGTTTTGTTCATATTTTCAGCGTGTGTGTAAGTGTGTGTGTGTGCGTTTGTGTTTGTGTTTGTGTGTGGGTGCGTTTGCTGTTTTTCTATTTGTTTTAATAGACTGTACAACGTATGTGGAGTCGGCACCGACTTCTGGATATGTTCTGGCTCAGCACAGTTCTCTTCCCTCTTCTCTCTTCCCTCTTCCCTCTTCTCTCTTCCCTCTTCTCTCTTCTCTGTATTCTCTACTCTATGTTCGACTCTTCTCTGGTCTAGTTTGGTGCGAGTCCACGGCGCTGGCTTTGCAAATATCCTGCGGCAGTGGCATTCATATGAGTTTATCGCATGGGGGTGCAGTGGATTTTGTGATTTGCTCTTTTATATACACCCACACACACACACACATGGACATATGTGTGCCATATACGTGTACATATGTGAACCATTTATATGGTAGTAAGAACAGCTACAATTCCAACGCGTAGTCTAGAGATTTCACTTTTGGCACGCTTTGCATTAAACACCGAAAGAGAGAGCGAGAAAGGAAAGGGAAGCAGGAAGGAGACATGGAACACCGCTTAGGCCAACTTAGACAACGATTTTTGTCTTGGCTTATGGCTTGGCAAGCGCTTTGTAGTCCAGGTAACCGCAAGTGGCCTTAAGACAATTGCCTCAACCCGCAATCCCTAGACTCTCTCTCTTGGCTCCAATGTGTCAACAATCTCTGATAGCAGATGCCAGCCACAGAATCTCAGCAAAAAAAAAATGCAATACAATTTGAGCAAACTGCGAGTGAATAGCAAAAGAATAAACCTTGTCTAAGATGCTGTGAATTTAAAGTGTGAAATGCCCTAAGCACAACTTGCAATAATACAATCTTAAAGATACAAAAGCTGACAAACTAAATTCCATTTCACATTATGTTGGAACTGCAGAACTTAACTTACTTAGAAAGAAAAGAAATTGAATAAAGTTTGTCATAAATAGAATAAAAAATAAAAGATAATCCATAGAACTGTTTTCTAGAACACAACTTAAGAATAACTCTTTAAAATAATTCACATACATAACTATTCTTTATAGCATTTACTTAATGTCACAAAAGATTTTTTTATGGAATAAAGTTAAACAATGTATTGCTTAAGAATCAAATGGAATATCTTTGGATAACATCTTTCAATCTCTCCATTTTTCAATCTTTCTGACTCTCTTTACCAATAAATAGTTTAACTTTACAGGAAGGCAATTGCGACATTGATTTCAGATACAAGAAATGAGTTCTAAGTTGCAAAAATTTCCTAAAACAACACTTCAAATAAGTTCTTAATATATTCTACCTAATACTGGAAAAATATCGATAGGAGAGTTGAACAATCGATAGTAAAGTACTACTTAAGTTTGATGAATGCTAATAAGAACGCAAAACAATAAAGACTATAAATGCCTAAAGCAAAAAGAAAAATAAATTTAATTGAATTTCTGAACTTTCGGATTTTAAGACAAGATTTTGCTAATCCTTAAACGTTGATTAAAGATTGAAATCTTTTTTTAAGAGAAATGAGTCCTGAATTTGAAATCTTTTCGATACTAAAACAACACTTCAAATAAGTTCCATTTACATTCTACGCAATACTGAAAAAAAAATCGATAGAAGTGCTGAGCAATTGATAGTAACGCGCTACTTAAGTTTGATGAATGCTATTGAAACATATGAAGTCCCAACAATAAGGATTGTAAATGCTTAAAACAACCAGAAAAATAAATAGAATTGAATTTCTGAACTTTCTGATTTTAAGACAAGATTTTTCTAATCCTTAAGCGATTATTAAAGATTTAAAACTTCTTTCAAGAGAAATGAGTCCTGAATTTAAGAACATTCCGAACCTAAAAAAAGATTTGGCTAATCTGAAAACGATGATTGACATCTTCTTTCCATATTGATTTAATTATTTAAAGAATTTGTAATATAGAATTCTTATTTGAAGACTTTTTCAATCCGAAATTCTTGTTTCAAGTTTTTATCTTAAGATTGAAAAGTTTTTATTGTTCCACAATGTTCCAATGTTCCTCGTTTTAGAACTTCTTGTATAGGATAGTGTCAACATCGAGGTCTAATAACTTTAGTTTACGTTGAATATTTACTTCAACTTTCTAGAAAATTCCACTTCTGAAATATTTTAAAAACGAATTCCCCAACAAACGTATCTCAAATAGTATTTTATACATCTATAGTTTGGAGCTTGACCAGTTTCCTTAAAATGTCAAGAACAAAAGAAGTGCAGGACATTTCTGGGCCATAGTTGTGAGCAGTAATTTAATTAAATAACGAAAAAAAAAAAGGCAGAATGCGCTTAATCCCTTTGCCCTTGCCAAGTTGTGCATTATTCTATATTTCATAGAAAGCGAAAGAAGTGGACAACTTTAAGGCTGCCCCAGAGAGAGAGGCAAAGTAGAAGTTAACTTGCCTCTGAACTTAATGCGTTAGTTTTAACGTCGAGCTACAAATCTCAGGGAGCAACTCACCCAAAAGTATCCTTGCTGGAAGTCCTTGCTGCTTCTGATGCTGATGCTGCTCTCAGTAATCCAAGTGCAGGGTAAGTTTGAGTTTCAGCTTGCGAGTTTATTTTTTATTATGTTTGTATTTTGTGCACAAGCAGGAAAAATAATAAAAGTAAACTTGACTTTTTCTTCTTTCTCTTTTTTTAACTCTCTTTCTATCTCTTTTGTTTTGTGTTTGCACTCGTTGGACGCAGCATTATTATTGTTCTAACGCACTGACCCGCATAAGGGAAAGTCTTCATAAGCAATTTGTATCTTGTAGCTTCAGCTCTTCTGTGTATCTTGTGGATGCACTTTCACTGGACGACGACCAGATGACAATTGTGATAAATTATGACAGCACGCGGCCGCTATCTCGATTGTGGGTGGAGTGTGTGGGCGGGGCAGAGGCTGGGGTTTGGGGGTTTGTATCTTACAGATACAAGATACAACTGAAACCACAGCGCGTCAAAGTGTCATTAATTTTTTGTTCTTTTTCCCTCTTGTGTTTTTCTTTTTTGTTCGAGCTTTTGAGGCGGCTTTTATTTACACTGCTTATTGTTGTTGCTGACGTTTAAAGTGCGAAAATGATTGCGGCAATCGCTGTTGTTGTTGTTCTTGTTGTTGTTGTTGCTGCTGGTTGCTGTCGTTGGCAGCAAATTAATTGATGACCTGCACGCAACAAGGTTCAGGGAAGTGTATCAAGAGGGGGGGGTTGGGGGTTAACTGTTAAATACTGAAGCACATTAATGAGCCAGCATGACATACGCCAATTTCCATATGAATTATTTGCAGCTAGCTATCTCGCTCTCACACACTTGTCCCGGCTTCACTATTGAGCTCGTGTTGTTGTTGTTTCGATATTTTGGTATTTTGTATTTTTGCTTCTTCTCACTTTTTTGCAATTCACTTTACACACTCACACACGCGCGAATTCGAACACGGATATGGACACGCACACACACACACACACGCACGCACACGTACGCACAAAGCGAGCGCAAAGTTGTTGCTTTTGTTAGGATGAAATTTTTTCTTTTTATGCTTGCGGCTGTTCAGCTTCCTCTTCTTCTCCTTGTAGTTGTTGCTGTGGTTGTTGTTGCCAGCAACAATTCTTGTAATCCGCTTTTGGCCTAAATTTCAATTCTTATTTGATTTTTCTGCACTTTCCTTTGCTGTTGTTGTTGCTCTTTGAGCAGCTTCTTACGGTTTTTGTGTGTCTTCTTCTTCTCGTTCTTTTTTTTTTTGTGTGTGTGTTTCTTGCGTGTTTATTTTAACGCGAAATTACGACAACAACAGTGCGCGACAACTGTCGCTGTCGCTGTCCCTTTCCCCTTCCGCTTTTCCCACTTTCGTTTGTCGCTGCCCGGGCAACGACTATTCGCACGCACTGTAACCGGCTAGGTTCGAGAAGCGTCGCAGTTGGCGTCGCTGCTTTGCACGCACCTTTTGGCTGCTGCGTCGGCTGCGCAGCATCCAGCAAAACAATTCGATGGGTAGATTGTGGGGGGAAAGAGGCTCACGCACTTATTTTTGCCTTTTGCCTAATTAGCGCATAAATTGCGAGTCGCTTGTCAAATTTGTTTTTCTTTTCGTTTCGTTTCCTTTTCTTTTGCTTTTACTTTTGCAGTTTACGCACAAAATAAAGCGCGGCAAATCGGCATCGATAATTGCACAGAAACTTTGATAGATTTCACAGAGATAGTAAATCACTTGTATGCGTATTTTATTGCCAAACAATTCCCAATCGAAACGAGAGTGAAATTGTTGTGTATTATTATAACGGGAACTCTGCGCACACTGGGGCGAGAAACCGACAATAATGTTCAAGCGCGCACGTGTCCGGACAACAGCGAATACGAGAGGCGAATGAGAGACTGAACTGAACTCGGTCGCAAGGCGCAGCCAACCAGATCGAGCGGCCAATCGAACCGAAATGTTGCGGGTCCAACCAAACGGACGAGGTTGCAAGGCAATTTCATCAACAAGCTGTAAATATGGTATTTGTTATGAATTGTTAATAAGCGTATGACAAAATTGAGTTGAGTGCATAAATAGCATAAATTTATAACCAGTAAAAAGTGTAACGAGAATTGTTAAATTGCTGTTAATTGCATTGCTTAGACTTGATAGAAGATAACATTACTATATATAGCTAAAGTTCTTCGGGTTATCATATTTAAATATATGGAAATTCTATTTTGAAGAATATATAGTTAATATTTTATATTGCAAACAATTGATAACAGAAACAGCAAATAAATTACCTAACAATTTGTTTTAGAATAAATTCCTGTGCAGTAAAATACCTTTTATGTGTTAAAGCTCACTTAGAATATTTATTTTATTATTTGTTGAGCAATTTCCTATTATAGCTTTATGTTTATTGTCAATAATAAACTTGAACAGTCTCGAATCGCTTTATTGCTATTGAAAATAAACGGATGCTGTGCTCGGTGCTGTGTCGAACATGTTAATGTTATGTGATGCTCGAGCCAACATGTTGCGTGTCGTGCCACAGACAATGTTCGGCCACGGAATTAACGAAGTCGCGGCACACTTATCGGTTGCGTTTCGTTAGTCGGTCGTCGGGTACGCACTCCCACACCATGACAGGGTATAGGGCAGAAAAAACGACGACGCGTGCTCTCTCTCACTCTCTGTCTGTGTGTGTTCTCTTGTATGCAGCAATGGACGTTAGCAACATGTTGCGGCAACAGACTTGACCTTTGGCAACACACTTAACTGTTCATCTATGCAACCAATTAATAGACAACTCGCAAAAGTTGTATCTTCTAAGAGTGGGGTGTGTGTGATTTATTGCAAGCGCTCATAAATCTGCGTTGCCTTTGTTGCGGCAACATAAACAAAAACATGCATAATTTCCATAAATCTTTTATGGTTGCGTGTAAAAAGTTTTGCTGAGGCCAATTATGCGCCTAAAACTAGGCACTAATTTGACAGCAAGTGGCCATAACCCTCTTTGGCAGGTCACTCAACCCAACGCAAGCCAAGACTTGACCACAAATTGAGTTATCCGATGGTCAACAGCATTAATGAACCATTTCCACAGAGAGAGAGAGAGAGAGAGAGAGAGAGAGAGAGAGAGAGAGAGAGAGACTTATGAAGTAGGTTCATTGTTATGTGCTTGGATTATCGATGGTCATCATCGTCATAATGCCACAAGAAGTTATTTGGAGAGGGGGGAGGAGGGAATGTTGAATGCGACGACGGCACACGTGCTGTGACTTTGGCTTTTTTGTGCTTTCACTTTCACTTTCGCTTTCACTTTTGGCTATCAGAGACATAAACGTCAAAGACCTGACGACAACACAGCTCAATTTAATCTCAATTTCCGGTCCAGCTCCTTGGCCAGATAATTTCAATTTACCGATGAAATTCAACAGCCAACCAAAACCATCACGATGACCACAACAACAACAACAACAACAACAACATCTTCATTGTGTTCTTATTATTAAGTAATCAAATGACAATTGATATGTAATCTTAGAGCTCGACTGCCGGCAAATGATTTAATACTTGTTAGCTCAAGGTGAAAGAATTTCTGGAACTTCGTTGAAGAGTTGAGGAAGAGTTATTTATTTAACAATTCAACAGGCAACATTAAGAAATTTCAATTTTTTCTTTTAATTCTTAAGAAAATTTCCTTTATCATTTTTAAATTGATTTATTTAAGAATAAAACTTTACTATTAATGAGTTAAAATAGTTCATAGACAGGACAATTTATATGATAATTTTAAGAAATTATGTTAATGGAAGTTTTACATTGTATTTTTTTTTATTTTATTTTTTTTTTATATTCTTTATTTATTTACAATGTATCTATCTAAAGATAATAAGTAAATTTTATGACGAAGAGACTGACAGAAAAGCTTTGTATTAATGAACAACTTTATTTAATTTTAAATTAAATAAAAAAAGATATATATTTAAAAATCTTTTACTTATTCCTGAAATTACATTTAAATTGATATCATTTTAAATATAATATTAAATTGTTGCGAAAAACCATTTTATTTTTAAAATATATTGGTTTGTCTTCCAATCTAATATTAAATTGATTAAAAACACTTCATAAATGTATTTTATTTAATAATTCTAAGAGGTTGTTCAATACCAAATGGTATAAAAAAAAACTGTATGAATACGCTTTTAAAATTTATTTACCTACTCCTAACAGTTTTTAATTTATTTTTCATATGAAAATTGTTTTCTTTTATAATTCTTTATCATTTCTTTGGTATTCCTTAGGTTTATTTATTAAAAATGTATCTACAAATGAAACTAAATTCGTAAATTTATTATAAATTATTTGTTTTATATTATCCTTATGATATCTTAAGTTTTATGTTATTATATTATTGTATAAGAATTATTGTTATAATTTTTTTTTTGTAATAATGCATTATCCTTTTCTTATTTTAAGTTTTATTTCTGCAATTTTTAAAATATTATTATAAATGAAAAGTTTTATATTGTCTTTTTATCCTAATGTTATTTTAAGTTTTATTTCTTATTTTATTTCTACAATTTATCAATTATTATTATAAATTAGAAGTTTTTTATTATTTTCCTAATGTTATTTTAAGTTTTATATTTTATTTTATGTTTGTAAAATAAGAATTATTGTTATTCATTTTTATTTTTATCTAATCCCATTATCCTTATATTATTTTAAGTTTTATTTTGTATTTTATTTTTATAATTTATCAATTATTATTATAAATTAAAATTTGTATATTACCTTATTATCCTAATGTTATCTTAAGTTTCCCACAAATTTGATAGTCAACTTCATACACTCAACATGTTGCTTTCGTCAAGTGTTGCGCTACACTTGAGACTGGCAACATGTGTGTGTACTAAAATGTTGACAAGCTCGTTGTTGAGTGTCGCAAAGTGCTGCAACATTTTGATAGAACATCTTAGCAACATTTTGCTAGAAATCTTTAGCAACTTAGCTTAGCCACATTTCGACAGAATACTTTAGCAACTTGGCTAAGCAGCAAACTCAAGAGGGGAGAGAGCGAGGAGGTGGCATTGTTGCAGCTTGGGGCAGCCTAAAATGGCTAACAAGCTGTTGCAGTTGTTGTTGCTCTTGTTGTTGTTGTTGCAGTTGTTGTTGTTGGTGTTGCACCTTTAGCGAGTGCCTGCATCCAATTGAAGTGTTTGGCCCTGCGGCAGTTGCAACCTTCGCACTTTTGTTGTGTGCTTGCACTTGACTGCAACACGATGTGGCAAGCAGGCAGCGCAAATAGGATCAAGGATAACAAGTGGACACCCCGGCCCCCTCCCTTTCCTCATCTCCCAATGTCTAACGCCTGAGCACTTTTATGTGGACTGAAAATTGCCTTAAGGTAAAGCTGATTGATTGGCAAATGGACTTGCAGCAGTTAGTGAGTGGTGGAGAAGGGAGAGAGGGGGGAGGAGGCCATTTTATATATGTATGTGTGTGTTAAGTGTATGTGTGTGTGTGTGTGCAGTTGAATTGCGTAAATTGTTTGCCATGCGAGAAACTTTGCTTATTTCGTTTTAATTGCTTCTCGCTGGCGCATGTCAAGACATCAACGCACACACACACACATGTGTATCACTCTTCATACACACACACACGGACACACACATCATACACCCATCACACACACTCTTTTACAGTTAACATCTCATTTGCATTGCGCTGCGGTTGTGTGCGTTTTGCTCTCCTTCTTCCTTGTTGCCTCTTTCCTCTTTCCTCTGTCATCTTCCTTTAACATGCTTCTTCTTACATCCCACACTCCTTTACACTCTTCCCACTCTCTCTCCCACTCTTCCCCTCTCTCTCTCTCCCTCTCTCTCTACAGCTATCTCTTGCTTCTTTCTCTTTCTCAGTCGCAGTCTCTGTGTGCTCATTAAAAAAAGCGAAGCAGCTACGCAGAAAAGCGACATTTGCATAAATTCTGAGTGTATGTGTGTGTGCGAGTGTGTGTGTGTGTGCCAGTATGTGTGTGGATGCCTAAAAGCATGCAGAACGTGCCACTGACACACAAATGTCAGCAGCAGTCGACAGTCAGCAGGACACAAAAGGCAAAGTCAAAACTTGCAAATTTTAATGCATCACAAAGATTTCAACAACTTCCTAACGGGTGGCGCCACCCAGTAGTTGCCCCTGCCCCTGCCCCTGCCCCTGCCCCTGCCTCCTGCTCCCTGTGCCTGCTCCCTGAGCCTGCTCCCTGTGCCTGCCTCCTGTTCCTGCTCCTGTCCCTGCCCCTGTCCCTGCTCCCTGTCCCTACCCTCTTCCTTTCCTCCTCTCTCCCAATCGAAGCAGCCTCTTTTTGCCACCCTTTAACTCCCCCTGGTTTTTAAGGCTCATTAAAAGCCACCAATGGCTCGTCTAATGAAGTTGCTACGTTGCAGCTTGCCGCATGTGGCATGCCGCTTGTGTCCAACCATTCAAAGTCGTCGTCGGATTCAACACTTTTACCTACTTTTGATGTCCGCCCGTTAAAGCGCAGCTCGTTTCCCGTTTTTTTACGCACTCAACTCGAAATGTGATTGACAGCTGGACATGCTGCCCCTGCCACATGCCTCCCCTCTCCCCCTCTCCACGCTGTGTAGTAGTGACTTCTTAATGCCACAAAAGGCGGCAATTTATGAGGGTGTCATTTACAGTTTTTCGGGCGACGCGCAATTAAAACCAAACGGAGAAAGTCGCAGCTCGATTCACGACTCCCGACTCCCGACTTGCCTCTTGCCCCTAGTTGCTGTGCCCCTGCCACACTTCTCTCTCTCAATGGTGTAGATGAAAGTGTAAACTGTTTGCCTGGGCAACGATGGATTAACACATCTCTCTGCCTCTGTTGCCTCCGCTTCAGTTCCTACTCAATCACTCTACGGTCCATTGAGGGTTGACAACCCCCATGGACAATCCGTCTGTCTGTCCGTCCGTCTGTCTTTCCTCCTGGTCGTGACTTTCTCGTCATATAAATCAAACATAATCAACGCCAACTTTCAATAGATATAGAATTTGGTGGCAGATAATAAAGCCGAGCCTGGAGGAATAAGGGAGGGAATGGGGCATATAAATCTAAATTACGAACATACATAAGTATAAACCTAAAAGTGGGAAACTGTCGAGAGAACTCTCTTGCTATCTCTCTCTCTCTCTCTCTCTCTTGCTCACCGCAGGGGAATTCAATTGCGGTGAGAGGGAAATCGACATCGAAATCGAGATGGAGTTGGGAGACTTTGGCTGCTGGTCTTTAAGATAAAAATCTCCTGTTGAGCAGAGTGTGAGAAACTGTCGTTTGTTAATGTTTGTTTTTATACCCGCTACCCATAGGGTAGAAGGGTATTATAACTTTGTGCCGGCAGGAAATATATGTAACAGGTAGAACGAGGCATCTCCGACCCTATAAAGTATATATATTCTTGATCAACGTCAACAACCGAGACGATCTAGCAATGTCCGTCCGTCCGTCTGTCCGTCCGTCCGTATGAAACAGAGACTATAAGAGATAGAGCTATAATTTTTTTTTGGACAGCATTTGTTATATTTGCACGCAGATCAAGTTTGTTTCAAATTTTGCCACGCCCACTTCCGCCCCCGCAAATCAATAAAATCGAATAACACGCGTAAATTTAAAGCTAGAGTTGCGAATTTTGGTATATACTATAATTACTATAGTAGCTATGATTCCTGAGAATTTGATTGCGATTAAATAAAAAATGTGGAAGCTATTAAAGTAATACTTTCTTCTTACTGGTGGTCTGAGTTGCTTTGGCTGTCAATCTGGTATATATATACCATATATAACATTTGGTATATTTTTAGTATATTTGCATTTTTGGTATATTTTGAAAATAATACCGCAATATTTTGCTTTTATTCAAAATGGGTAGCGGGTATCTCACAGTCGAGTACACTCGACTGTAACTTTCTTACTTGTTAATATTTGTGTTTGTTGTTGTCGTCAGTTCTTTGACTCTCGTTAAACGCGCTCTAATGAGGCACAGCAAATGCGGCTGCAAATCGGTTTAATACTCAATTTTCAATTGCAGCGCACAAAGGGAAAACTTTCGGGGGGAAGTCGAAGGAATGAGGAAAGATTCTCCTCACTTTTATACCTGGTCGCAACACCAAAGAGACAAACTGTAATGTAAAGTGTCAAAAGAATGAACCTTATGAAAAGTCATTGACATCACGAAAAACAAGAAATGAGAAGAGAAGGGACAACAAATGAGGAGAGAAGGGACAACATCGTTGAGAACAACAGGACTCTTGTGGCACAGGACATGGGACAGGACGAACAAGAAGTGCGTGTGGGCGTTGACAACGTGGCTGAAATGCTGCGACACACCTTGAAGAGATAGGGAGGAAGAGAGGGAAGGACAGAGAGAGGGAAGAAGAGAGACAGCGGTACACACCATCTCATTTGTGGTCATGTTGGCGTGTCAAGAGTGCTACAACAACAACAACAGCAGCAGCAGCAACAGCAGCGAGAACAACAAACAAGGGCAACAGCAACATCAACTCAACCATATGGCAACCATTTGCCTGCTTATTACGAGCAACTTTAATTTAATGTGCAGACTAAGAAGATACCCTGTTGTAAAAAATTTAAATATCATCAGATAGGGAAATGCATAAAAAGGTAATAAAAGAAGAGCCAACCCTCTATGTTTAAAGTTGTGCTATAAAAATAACTTGTATATATTTTAAATTTACGAAATTTTTGAAAATATTTAAACAGTAAAATATGAAGAAGCAGTAAGTACGAGTAGTAGAATTAAGTATGCCGTTGAATATACAAATAATAGTTACACAAGAGAATCAATTATTATGAAAACTATAGGCAAGTTTTAACCCTATTAGACCCTTCACCTTCTAGTAGACTTTTTAGAATTCTTGTAATTAATGGATCATAGTATACATATGTAAATAGAAGAGTTCTTGTGTGAATCACAGAGTTCTTGTGTGAATCACACAATTTTATATTTGAAATTGTATTTTTATAAATCTTATGTTCAAATAAAGCCATAAAGTAGAATAGTATAATAGACCCTTTTAGACATTTTGAATATTGAAGAGTCTAATATCATATTATATTATCGTATCATATACATCATAGTATAATAACAAATCAAATAAAAGTGAGTCATATGCGAAAATTAATCTGAACAATTGCGTTCCTATTTCGAATTCACTTTCAAATATAGAAACATGAATATAGTAAATATTTTAAGGCTAAACTAATGAAGTAAATACCATTTAAGGACTATAATTGTGAAGAATAGGTCTACTAAATTATTATAAGTAAATAAATAACTAAATTCGAAAAAGTAATACCTGAATTTATACTTCCTTCAACAACTTTGAATGGCATTCTTAAGTAATAATAATAAACTTAGATGTGCGTCATCATACCCTCTCCGCCATTCACGCCAATTACAGGGTATGCTTAAAAAATGCCTTGTCTCGTTAGTTGTCGTCTGCCTGTTCAGTTCAGTTCAGTTGAGTTCAGTTTTGTTCTTGTCTGGCTGTCAGCGCATTCTCTGTGCTCTTGTTTGCTTTTCCTCATTCCCCCGCCTCACCGCATATTGATTTTATAATTTTCAATGTGTTTATAATTAGCCACACCCACAAACAGATCCTGCGGCCCCTTCCGCTCTCTCTCCTTCTCATCTCTTCCCCTCCAGGGGGCCTGTCACAAACATTTGACATTTGCGAGTGTTTTTCTTTTTGGCTTTGAGCCTGATTGGCTGCGTCCTTGACGTCGCCCCCAATTTCAAATGCCCATTGTCAGCTCCCTCCCTCCCTTCCTCCCTTCCCCCTCTGCCGTCGTCGGACTGCCTGCTGACAGCTTTACACCTTTCAGGCCTAATCAGGAACGAGCTCATTTAGCGATAATTAATAATCACCTAGCAACTGGCGGGATTGATAAAAAAAAAAAGAAACGACAGCCAATTAGCTGTTCCCCAATTCCAGGGTATCAACAAACAAGGGTGTGTGTCTGCCTTCCCCTCCTCCTCCTCCGCTCTCCTCTCTGCTGTCTGAGTGTGTTGCCTGCTTCTGTGTGCGGCATGAAAAGTGCCCAGTGGCGAGTTGCGAGTTGCGAGTTGTCCATTAGAGCTGCTCAGCGGCTGTCTGTGTGACTTTTCAACTAATACTTGCACCTTTCGCGTGTGGCACAAACAACACAATGCTGTCACAGTTCTGCTGTCGCTGCCTCTCTTTCGCTTGCTTGCCACACACACATTGCCAAGTGTTTATTTCAGTCCACTTCAGCACTCTTCATGCCACATGTGAGGTGTAAAGTTTGTTTATGGTCAAGTGGTTTGTCTTTTATATATATACTGTATATATGTTGCACATATAGTTGGAAAAAAGGCGAGTGGCAAGCACTGAGACTGGGGCAGAGTCCACTTTGTTGACACGACACTAATGACCACTCGGATCTTATCTCTGGACTTTCAACTGCCGCTTGTTGCTTTCTGTTTGCTGCTTGCTGCTTATTGCTTGCCCCAACCGTGTGCGCCAAATGTGCACCAAGTGCCACAAATTGTTGCACACAAATACATAGTTTTGCATACTGCATGTGTGTGTGTGTGTGTGTGTGTGTGACGGAATAAAAGGCAACTTGCGCATGCAACACTCGCATTTACAACTAAATTTCATTGTTGCAGCTTTTTCAAATGCAAATTTGCGAGACTTTTGTTAAGAGAAGTGAAGTGAAGCGCATTAAATACACTTTGAATAACAATTTACTCCGAAATGTGGTTTCTATTTTTAGCATATTTTGAATGTGTACCAAATATAGAATTTGGTATATTTTTAGTATATTTGCGTTATACTTATTTGGAATAGTTCTGTATTAATACCTATCGGCTTTACTAAATATATAATTTAATTTGTTTTTAGTATTTTATGGTATATTTATTTGGTATATTTGAAAAATAATACCACACTGTTTTGCTATCATTTAAAATCATTAGCGGGTAGCTTTCTGACTTGTTTTAAAATGTGTATTTGACTTATTTAAAAGTCAACAAAGAAAAGATAACAAATAAAATATTAGCATTTAAGAAAATTTTCTATTTTTCAAGATAATATTTGAAGTTATTATATTTGAATCTATTCCTAACATATCATAATAAATGAGAAACTATTAGGAAATATTTATGAATCACTAAAATATATTTGAAGTTAATCAAAATACTAAAAATATACTAACTTGATAAATATAATTAAATTTCTATATAAACGAAAAAAAAAAATACTATTTATAATTATTAATTTACAATTTTGAAAATATACCGAAAAAATACTAACTTTTTAAATACTTTTAGATTTCTAAATGAACTAGAAAAAATTAAAATACTTTTTATAATAACTGAAATTAATTTACAATATTGTTAATATACCGAAAAAATACTAACTTCTTAAATATTCTTAAATTCCTAAATGTACGAACAAGTGAAAATACTTGAAATTGATTATAAGATTAAATATACAACCTCTAACTGAATACTTAACAGCATTAGGATAACATGCATTATCCCAAGTTAAATACTAATTAAAATACTAAATAAATACTAAGCTGTTGAATACTTTTAAATTTGTATATACGCGAACATGAGAAAATGTTTGCTTATAGATATAGAAATGAAGATATTATATATCAAAAATATACCAAAAATTTACTAACTTATTAAATATTGTTAAATTCCTATATATACGAACATCAGAAAATACTATGTTATTTATAGTTATCGTAATTTGAATAAAATATTGAACTTATAAATATATAAACCTAATTGTTCGCAACTTATAGATAGAATACAAATTTGGTTATAATATTAATTTAAATCAAATTAATGTAGAAATCAAAAACTACTGTTTACTGTTTTGGATAATCTTGTCAATAAAGTATTTTATTTGTTAAATAATCATAATGACTCTATAAATATGTCACGCTCTTCAAGATACTTTTTCAAGATATGAGAAACTGTTGCAAAAGCTTTAAGACTTGCCCTCAATAGTGGAATAGTTGCCTTTGGTTAAGTTCCTGAACTCATGTTGTAACTCTCTCGACCAATTTGTAAATATTTGACCATAATTTTGTCAACAGTCATTGTGGTGTTTTCCTTTTCCCCTTCTCCTCCCCATCCTCGAACCATTTTTGCCGTCACTCTCTTTACTTTCGCTCCTTGCTCGTCTCACATATTGAAAAAACGTGACAAAGCTGGAATTTCTTAGAGAGATTTTGGTGGGAAACTCTTGGAAACTCTTGGCTAATAAGAATATGCTATAATCCCAAAGTGTGTGTGTGTTGGTGTGTATGTGTGTGTGTGTTTGTTTAAGGATACACAGTGAGTGGCTGGATATGAAAATATTGCTAGTGACTAAATTATTTCCAACATAAACGAGAAGCGGAGAATTCAATGTTTATAAAGGGCATAATGAATGCAAATAAGTTAAATATGTGCAGGTGTATTTAAAGTGTGTTAGTGTCTGTCTCTCTGTGTGTGTGTGTGCAACAAAATTGGGCAACTTGCAACTTTATAGTGCTGTGAGGTGGATGAGCATCCTTTTTGGCGCTCACTCGAATATTTTTGGTGTGTTGTCTCAACGCGTTGTCTGCTCTGCTCTGCTCTGTTTTGCTCTGCGTCAGCTCAGCGAAAATGCTGAAAATGCTGAAAATGAAATAACTCAAACAGTGGCAACACCAACAGCAGCAACAGCAACAGCAACAGTAGCAACAGCAACAAGGACAACAGCAACAAGGACAACAGCACGCACTTTATTATAGAGAAATGTTTCGAAATTTGAAGCAAGTGGACTTAATTCGTGTACACACAACACTCACAGGTTGTTCGACACTCTCTGCCCCCTCTTCCCCCTTCTCTCCCTTCTCTTCTCACCCACTATTTAGCTCCATCAACTATGTATGAGCGAGTGGAGTGAAGGGGCAGCAAGGCAGCATCATGTTGCCATGCCATGACAGTGCCACAAAAAAGTACACACCCTCCTCCGACTCCACCTCCACCTCCACCTCCGCCTCCTCCCCTTCAGTCTCTAGTGGCAAACAACAAAAAATAGACTAGAGCCCAGCATGGAATTTCGATTGGCAGCATTTTTGCGTATCTACCTTTCTGCCTCTCTCTCTCTCTCCCTCTCTCCCTCTCTCTCTGTATATTTGAATGTTGTGCGGGTGTGCAACTGTGTGTGTGTGGGAGTGTGTGTGTGAGTGTGTGTATTTATGCGATATATATGTACGTGCGTTTCACAATCTTCAATAAAACTGTTTGAGCTTTTATTTTGCGCTTTTGCAATACCCTGCAATAATTGACAATGCTTGGAAAGAGAGTATTAAACTAAGGAAGAGGCAAGAAGTTAAAGAAGTATTTTTTGATTTAGTATTTTAAGTATGTATTATTTGTTAAGCATATTTACAGACGTTTAAAATTGATTTTGTATTTATTAAGTATATTTATACATTTTTAATATAGTTCTCAATCTTGCAGTCGCAATTTGGTATCAGTTGATATTTTCAAGAATTTTTATACATGTCTTCTTTTCTACTATATAAACTACATATAAATTTCGTGTATTTATATTATATAAAAAACAGGCAATGATAAGAAAGGTATTCTT
Source organism: Drosophila nasuta (assembly GCF_023558535.2). NCBI lineage: Eukaryota > Metazoa > Arthropoda > Insecta > Diptera > Drosophilidae > Drosophila > Drosophila nasuta. Next base: position 30,630,827 of record NC_083456.1, read on the forward strand.
TAATTGAAAGCCTGTGTTTTATTCTCAATTTTACTATCCCAATTAAATTGTTGTCATACCTAAGACCTAAAATTCAGTATCATTTTATATGCAAGTACTCTCATTATTTTATTTCTTTTTAGCTTAGTGTTGCTAGAAAAAAGACAGCAATTTAAAAATCCTTTTTTCAGTATCAACTCTATTTTAGTATGATATATATCTCTCTCTATCATTCAGACGCAATTTGGTTGAAGTTGTTAAATCTGCCTCAATTTAAACTAAAAAAATTCTTATAACTTTCTATGCAAGCCACACTATTTTCTTTTATTTATACAAAATACATTTATTTTTTTATATATTCTGAAAATTTGATGAAAATCGCATGATAAATAAAAGAGTTATTGGTAATGTTACTCACACTACTTTGCAGCATGCAATTGCTCTACTAGCGCCATCTATGGTTCAATAGGCAGCTAGTTAGCAATTAATATGCCTACTCTCAGCATTTGATGACTTCAAACACATTTAAATGCATCTTCGCAGTATTTACAGGGTATTTTACAGTCACACACTCTCTGCCACTGCAGATTCTATTTTTGTTTTGTTATTTTTGACTGCGCTTTTCATTTGTTTAAAACGCAAACTATTGTGTCGAGTGGGCAGAGGCAGAGGTAGAGAGTGTTGCGTCCGCTGCATCCAGTCAGCTCTAGAGCTCTACCTCTATTTGGAGTTGTCCCCGTGCCACTTCCCTTCCCCTTCCCCCTCTTCCACGCTTGCCATCGTTTTGCCGCGCAACTTTGTTGCTCTTTTTTAACGCTTTTGCCATTGCCCATTGTATTTGTTGGCATTTTTTATGCCGTAACTGAATGTGCTAGGTCGTTGCAAAGAGGTTGAGGAGCGGAATGGGGAGGGGAAGCTGTTTCAACTCAACTTCAACGCGACTCTGTTGAGAGAGAGTAAGGACTGAGGGACTGGGGCCACTTTATTTTCATAGTCCGCCTCTTTCACAGCCGCATAAAATGCAACAACAGCAAATTGGAATGTGTAACCGCAACTCGTAGTTAATTTTATTTATTCGCACAGCTCAACGAAGTCCTTGTTGCCATTTCCCTTCCCCCCTCTCGTGGCTCTTCTAATTGTCAATGGCTTTAAAAAGCCAAAAAGAGAGAAGCGTGTGTGTGTGTGGGTGCGGCTTACTGTGTATATGATTTAGGCTGTGGAATAACATAAATTAGGCAAATGCTGTAGATAAATTAGCGAAACAATTTAATGGCCTCAGCTGAATGCAACGGCCCCGAACGAACAAACAAACGAACGAAGCGCATTGTCCTCTTTTTCCAAATAACTCATAAATGTAGGGGATGAGCAGAGCAGAGGAGGGGAGAGGGAGCGATTCGAAGGACATTCGGCAGCTGGTCAACTGACATCTGGTCCTGCGTGTATTTATGCCATAAAATGGAATACAAATGGATTGAGCTGCGACCGCCCGCTTGGATCGTTTTCAACTGATGCTCAATACTCATATTAATTGCCCTGTTATCCCTCCTTCTCCCTTCCCTCTGCCCTTCTGGCGTTAATGCAGTGTTTGCTCTGCATTGTTGTCCCTTCATAATCACAGTCAAATCGATTATATTCGAGAGCTGGGAAATTGAAACAGGTGCTGCTCTGCAGGACACCAAATGGGAAATGGGAAAGAAGCAAGCCAGCAAAAGCGGCTCGATGTTATTTAAAAACATTGCAAACTTCGATTCGGTTCGCGTTTCGGTTCGATTCAGGGATGTGTCCTTTGCTTCCTCTGAGCTTTTCCGTTCGCTCGCGAGTCGAACGGAAATGCAAACGTGCTCGCTGTGTGGCGCAAGGACAATTTATTGACAGACAATGCCTTTTAAAGACATGCACACACACACACACACATCTTTCATCATTCCTCACTCGCATAGCTGACGCATATTTTTGCACACACACAAACACACAACAAGTAAGAAAGTTAGAGTCGAGTGTACTCGACTGTGAGATACTCGCTACCCATTTTGGAATATAAGCAAAATATTGCGGTATTTTTTCAAAATATACCAAAAATACAAATATACTAAAAATATACCAAATGTTATATACTGTATATATATATATATACTGTAGTTATTATTATTATATGAAGCAAAATATTGCGGTATTTTTAAAAATATATATATATATATATATATATATATACTGTAGTTATTATTATTATTATTATTATATAAAGCAAAATATGCGGTATTTTTTCAAAATATACCAAAAATACGAATATACTAAAAATATACCATATGTTATACACTGTATTTATATATATATATATATATATATATATATATATATATATATACTGTAGTTATTATTATTATATAAAGCAAAATATTGCGGTATTTGATCAAAATATACCAAAAACACAAATATACTAAAAATATACCGAATGTTATATACTGCATATATATATACTGTAGTTATTATTGTATATACCAAAATTCGCAGATGTAGCTTGAAAATTACGCTTGTTATTCGATTTTATTTTGATTTTCGGGGGCGGAAGTGGGCGTGGCAAAAATTTGAAACAAACTTGCTATGCGTGCAAACATAACAAATGCTGTCAAAAAAAATTTATAGCTCTATCTCTTATAGTCTCTGAGATCTAGTTGTTCATTCGGACAGACGGACAGACACACAGACGGACACACGGACATGGCTAGATCGTCTCGGCTGTTGACGCTGATCAATAATATATATACTTTATAGGGTCGGAGATGCCTCCTTCTACCTGTTACATAAATTTCCTGCCGGCACAAAGTTATAAAACCCTTCCACTCTATGGGTAGCGGGTATAAAAATTGCGTATACGAAACATGCAAAGAATTTGTAATTAAAGCATTCCCAAGTCCTCGCCTCTAGTTGCCTTGCGAAGCAATCAATTTAAGCGGATTGAAACTTAGGCAACTTCTTCTTCATTGTCAACACCTGCAAAAAAGCAGACAATTTGTCTATAAGCTGTACATATATATGTTATAAAGGAGTATTCTGACCCAATTGATTGTGGCTATAATTAAACGCCACCTTGGCTTGTTTTCTGGCCCTTTTTTTTGAGTTGGCAGTTTTCTTTTGGTTTTGGCTTTTTTCTGGTTCTGTTTTGCGGCCTTTGAAGCGACGCTTTTCAATTTTTAATCGATTCGAGTTTAAAAAATAAAACGACACAATTTTGCGACCCCGGCGGACAGCTGGCAACTGCCACAGGGCAAGTGGCAAAGGGGCAAGGGGCTAAAAGGGGCAAAGAGGGAGCACAGGTCGCACAGCTGCGTCGCTTTATGCCCGAATTACGCTCGATTTATGTTTATCTTTGAATTTACGAACCGGTTCAGCTGTCGCCCGCTCTCACTCGCTCTCGCCTGCTTCCTCTTGCTCTCTCTCTTTTCCTTTTCCTTTAGCACTTCCCGGTTCACAGCTATCGAGTGGCGCTACCTTTCGGGTAGCTCCGCGTTTCAGATGGGTTCATTCCACAGCATTGGCAAAGCATTTTAGTTAGCCAATTGAGTATTATTTGTATGGGTTCAATTCATGTTGTAAATTACCCACATATTGTTGTATTTGAAAAACATATTTTACACTCTTTCTTTAAAAGAAAAGTCAACATTTGACTTATAATACATATGCACTTCGAATTAGAGAATTTTTTTTTTATATTCAGATAGTTTTGAAAACTATAAATTCAACATTTTTATCTTCTTATTCCTTTTCTAATTCATTTTAATTTGTTGTCACAAAAAATGTTTTACATCATTGATTTATTTATTAATTTCTTTGCATTCGTAGCTTAAGCTTATGAATTATTTTCTTTTTACATTTTACAATTTTCAACTATGGTGTTTTTTGTTATTATTGATTTTAATTTTAATGCAATTATATAAAGTCCACAAAATAGCGTGAAATTTGCAATATTGACAAGCTATACGTCAAAAGAAGCGCATTGAAAGAGAGACTGTCGAAAGCACAGCATCATTATTCAAACATGATTATACATGGCATTTAATTTTTAACACTTATAAATCATCGCTTATTTGTTGAAAACATTTTTATGAGTTTTACTTTTGAATTAAATCAAACATTTGAAACCAAGCATTCATTCAATTATATTTGTTTATATCCTATTACTTTTATATTACATTTTTGGAGTTACTTGCTGCTCTAATTAAAATAAATAATCGAATCATTCTATTAGTTTTTGATGAGTAAAGTATTTACTTTATTTGGTACAGGTATAAGAATTCATATTAATGGGCTCTTATTGAAAAATGGGCAGTGAGTATTAAACAAAATATTCTCCTCTTCTTTTTATACCTTGATTTAGCAGTTATTAAAAACTTTTAATATTTACAACTTATTTATATAATTTAGTAAAAAATTAATCCATTCCATCGTGTCATTAATTTTTAAAGAATCTAGTTAAGGAGATGCCTGAAAAATCAATCTATTTTTCTCTCAGATGGTTATACCATTTTTTTATGAATGAATTTATTGATATACTTCTTTCTATAACTCTGAACAAAATGTAACCATTCGATCATCTCAAAAATGCTTGTAGATACCTGTAAAATCTTCTCTCTCATTTTCAGGGTATTCTCTCAGCTTGTGCCATTTTTAATAAATTAATTATTCTTTTTACTTGAACTCTTTATTGAATTTAAACATTTAATCACCTCAAAAATGTTTCTAGAATAAAGTAAGATACCTGTAGCATTTCCTCTCCCATTTCCTTGAATATTCTAACTAATTGATATGAGTTTTTATTATTAACACATTTATTTTTTTACCGTAACTCTATGTTGTACAAATCCATTCAATCACCTCAATAATGTTTCTAGGATCAATTAAAATGCCTGTAAAAATTGTTCTACTAATTTCTATATACCTCTTTTTTATCAATATATTTTTGTTTTTACTTTTCAATATAACTCTAATTAAAATTTAAACATTCAATCACCACAATAATGTTTCTAGAGTCAAGTAAGATACCTGTAAAATCTTCTCCCGTATTTTCCAGGGTATTCTCTCAGCTTGTCATGCCTCGGTGCATCGCGTTTCCTAAACCGTTATTGCTTTCATTGTGTTTACTGCCATTTGCGGGCATTGATTTGGCTTGGCGGTTCAGTTGAGTTGAGTTGAGTTGAGTTCGCTTCGCATCGGTTTGGTTTGGTTTGGTTTTGGCTGGGTTTGGTTTCGGTTCAATGCGATGCGGTTCAGTTGAGTTTGAATTTCGAGTTGGAGTTGGGGCTGAGAGTTTGGTGTTTGGCACTGGGGCAATTGTTGGTTTTCTCTGTTGGTTACGTTTTGTGACCTGGCATCCTTTTTATTTCATTTTCGCTTTATTCTGACTCAAATGGCTGCAGTTACAACAACCTTCCTCCCCCTCTCTTCCCCTTCAGATGAATGCATCGAATTGCGCTTTAAGCACAATTCAAAGTTTAAACAATCTCGTCAGCTTTTAGTTTTTAACTGCAGTCTGTTATTATATTTCTGTATTCTACGATTTGTTAACTCTTTCCACCTGCTGCTAATTGCACTTTTCGATTTTGTTTTGTATTTCCGATTTCCGACTTTCCTATTTTTTCAAGATTTCGTTTCGATTTTTGCTCTCGTATTTTTGTTTGATTTTAATTCGTTTATTGCCAGCCAGCGGGTGCTGCATATTTTCTCCTGCATTTGTTTTCCATAAGTTAAACAACTGAGCATCTAACACTTATAATTAAATTACCATCTGGTTCAACTGCAGCTTGCCTTTAGCCTGCCACAGCAACAACATGCAACATTCCATGCAACAACAGCAAAAGCTAAGCTGCAGCTTCTGAGAAATAAAAGCAAATAAATAGAAACTGGTAACTGATTTTTGCTTCAAAATTTAAAATAATATGAACAATGTTTAAGGTGAACTTTTGCTTAATGTTCAAAGAGAAATTTTCAAAGTTCTCTACAATATTTCAAATAACGGGTTAACATTGAATTCATTTGCTTAGATTTAATTAGATTTGTTAAACGATTTTGACAATAATGATTACTCAATTTTATACTAATTTAAATAATTTAAACTATAAACTAACTACAAATATTTTGTTCAAAATAAATACAGTTCACTCTAAAAATTGTTTCAATTCGTAGTACAGTTTAATGTTGCCAGAAATGTTATACAAAAGAAACATTTAGTTGAATTTATAATTTATTTTACTGAAAACTACAACAATGATAGCAGAAATGATTTTTCAAAATAAAAAATAGTTCAATAATGATGTAGAATACAATTAATATCATTATAAAATCGAAGGACACATCACTTTATGCTACATAACATTTAATATGTAATATGAAAAACGAGTAGGAAAGCTAGAGTTGAGTGGGCTCGACTGTGAAATACCCATTACCTATATTCAAAAGTTAAGCAGTGCGGTATTATAAATATAAGTATTAAACTTTTAAAAATGAATATGTCACAAAATACTGAAATATACTCATGGCTATATTCGGAATATACGTATATATATATATATATATATATATTAAAAATATACCATAGAGAACAAAAAATACCAGATTGTCAGCTGAAATAATAAAGACCCATATTAAGTAGGCAATTTTGTCCATATTTCTAAAATAACTTTTACAACTTGTATCTGATCGCAACCTAATTTGAAGGAATCACAAATACTTTAGTTGTTATCTTACGTACCAAATGTATTATTATTCTTCAAATATACCAGATTAATAAAATAATAATAAAATATACCGAATGTTATTTTTGATATTTTTATATATTACTACATTCAATATAAACCAAATAAATATACAAAAAAATAGTAAAATATACCGAATATCATATATATCACCAAATCAATATACCAAAAATAGTAAAATATACCTAATGTAATTTTTGGTATTTTTATACAGTACTAAATTCAATATAAACCAAAAATAAATATACCGTAAAATAGTAAAATATACCGAATATCATATTTAGTATAGCAAGATACCATAACATTCAAAATATACCAAACTATTAATGTGATTACTTGAGTAAAGTGACGCTTATTACATTTATTTGTATACTTCCTTTACTCTTATACATTAAAATTCTGTATTTGTTGTACCCATTAGGATTAGGTAAGGTTCCCAATGATCCGCTATTGAAAATTAGACATTTTCTTACACTATATCATCTTAAATATACTGAATATATCTTAAAATATACTGAATTAATATACCTAAAATAGTAAAATGTCCCTAATGCTATTTTTGGTAAATCTATATACTAATATACTATATAAAAATATAAACTATTTCGAGTAAAGTGATTGAATGAAGTGAAAAATATTTAGTCATACTTTTATACATCTTTTACTCTTACACATTGTAATTCTCTAATTTCTCTTATTACATTTATTTTTATACTTCCTTTACTCTTATACATTGTAGTTCTCTAATTTCTCTATCCATTTACCCAATGAGCCGCTAATGAATTTTACACATGTATTTTCACTCTCCCCTCTTTCGAAGGCATCACAAATTTATAAAATTTATAGCACACATTTAAAATGCGTTCCGCATAGAGCAAACATTCAGTTTGTCGCTCTCATTGGAGAGTTAAGTACATGTTGTTTTTTTTTTTGCCTCAACTACTCAGAGTAGAAAAAAGCGAGCAGTTAGAGGCCAAAGGCCAAGAGGCAGTCGGCAGTTGGCAAAACCGGAACCGGGCCAAGTTAAGAGCGAGTGCACTCAACGGCTTCGTTTGGCTTGGCAACGGCAAAAAGCGGGACACGACTTTTCAGCTTTGGCATCATTTGCCAAGCGTTTAAATGTAATTAATTAATTGCATTCTAGTTTATGCACTTTTTCCCTCCTCTTTCCTCTTTCCTCTTCTCACAATTGTTGTTTAATGCGCTGCATTCACGCAGCACTCGCATTATATTCAATGTGATCTTTATGAGTGTTTCACATGACACTCAAAGTCGGTGAAATTTGTTTTCCCAAAAATTTACTGCGGGTCTCGATGTCCATTCGCATAATTAAGCCGTAAAAGTAATTGGGCCTTAAGTGGGCAACTTTTGAGTATAATTTACAGACCCCCTCAAATGTATGTCCCCCCAGTATCACCCGCTTTTCTCGCTTCTATCCGGATGAAGCTCACATTTGGCACATCATTTTTGGCAATCATAACAATAAAATCAAATGTCAAGAACTATCTGAACTAAGCCCCGCTGTGGGTCATCCTCACAAAAAAAGAAAAACTGACTCAAATCGCATACATAGAAAAGTTGCCAATGCATTTTATGGACTTTTTACGACTTAAAACTTATGTGGCGGGCGCGACGAGGGCGAAAAATTCTCGTCTAATAAAAAGCCAGCAAACGAAATAGACGTGGCCAATGAAGAGCATAACAAATGACATACTTATAAATATGTGTATGTATCTGTGTATCTGTATCTCGTATCTCGCTTCACTTGCCGATTTTATGAGCTCAACACACGGACAGAGGACAAAAGGTTCTGCCACAAAAGGGGTCAAAGAAGGAGAGGGAAAGACAGAAAGCGAACTAGTTGTACCTTGTTATTGTTGTAGCCAACGTCGTCGTCGTCGTCCCAGTTGTTTGAGTTTTGCCAAAACTAATAAAATTAAATTGAATTGCTTAAAAAATTGCCAAAAATGAGGCAAAGTGTCAAAGGGGCGACGCCAGCACCCAAAAAATGGTTATGAACCAGAGACGCCGCAGTCGTGTGGCATGTGGCAAGATGGCATGATGACACTTCCCTTTCTCTTTCCCTTTTTTTCCGGCCTCTGGCAACGTGCGCGCATTAAGGCATTTTGCCTGGAATTGAATATTGAGTCAAGGGTCTTATGGCAAAGTAAGAATGAAATCCTTAAATTCATTGCTCTGCCGAAATATTCATACCCTAAACGACAAAGCTCACATATCGAAATGACCGTGTTTTTCATATTTTTTCTACTCCGTTAAAGGTGGGAAAAAAGAGAAACCTAGAAAAATTAAAAATAAACTGCATCTCATTTATTTATTGATTTTAAAAGAAAGAAATTTCAAATCAAACTCATAGTAACGTTAAACAAATTTAACTGTTATTGAAATTTATTTTAAGTGTGGACGGGATAAATAATTTAAAAAAACAGTCGAATAAAAACAAAAGTATAAAGCTTATTATGTTCAAGAAAGAAAACCTTGCTAAAAATCAAGACTAAAATTTTTGAACCCAGATTGTATAATCTCGAAATTAAACCAAGAAAGTATATTCTTAAATCAATATTCAAATTCTACAAGAAATCTAGATTGCGCAATCTGGAAATTAGAAGATTATAATCTTGTTTAAAAAATTAAAAAATATTAAAATTCAACCAAGAAGGAAAATCTTGAAACAAAATTTTCAATCTACTTTTCATATAGAGAATTTTTTTTGCTTTGAGTAGTAAACAATATTTTTCAAGATCAACTAATCACTAATTCAATTTAAATATAAAATGTTATGCATTCTTATAGAGAAATATATTTTCTTTAAAATTCATTTCATTAGTGAACTAATAATAATGCTATTTAAAAAGTAATTTTATTCAACTGATTTACATTTTGGTTTTGTGCATCATTTTTAGCTCGGTTCTAATATAGGAATATGAATTCTCTAATGTATTCTATTTATAGAGTGCACTTAATATTTCAAAAAAATATATCTTTCTCATTTCACTTGTAAAAAAAAGTCAGTCATATGAAAATATATTGAAGACAAAGTTAACACATTACCTATCTTATAAAATTTGCATTGAAAATGATTTATGAACACATAATTAATTCTTTTTAATGTTTCGTATATTTCTCAGCTGAATTAAAAGTAAGAATGCAATATATAATATATCTATATTTAAATTTAAGTACAGGGCATGAAATTGTTGTATTTTTATTTTACTAATATATCCAAAAAATATTAATAAATTTGTAAGTCGAGTATGAGTTCTCCTTTTATTTTTTAAAGATAAATCTTTAAGGGTCGTAAGATATGCATAAAATTTAAACTTAAATTTTAATTAACCTATTTACATCTTCTTCAACCTTTTCCATATTCCTCAAACACGTTTAGAGTATGTGAAATTGATACATATTGCAAAATTTTTGGGTTTGCCTGTCTGCCTCAATTGATGCTGAGTTGGGTGGGGCGACAAATTGAATTGCGCTGATTGGCAACGTGGCAGCTGCGGGGAAGCAGGTGAAGGAGAGGAAAGAGGAAAGGGAAAAGGGGCATTAAGCAGGGGGAAGGAAGGTTCTTGGCCCGGCCGCAATATTAATGCAATTAAGTGCAAATCGAAGTCGGCGTCAGCATCGACATCGACATCGACATCGGCATCGATATCAAGCGACAGCGACAGAGAGAACGAAAGCGACACGCGGCGTCAACGTCAGCGTTGATATCCTTGTTGATATCAACGTTGGCAATGTGACGGTAAACGCATCAGCGAGCCCGATAACGAATTTACTTGCAAATCCAATCAAAAGCATGAAAACGATTTCATCAAAACACTTTGCTGCACACGCCGCGACGCCTCGCGCCCTGAGTATAACTGTAATTGCAGCCAATGCAATACATGTATGCACACTGAGAGAAAAGACAGGGTAAGTATAGAAGAGGATGTAAGCGAATGCAACTAAAAAGTGAAGACGTTAAGTGGAAATGTTTAGATAAGTTTTACAAAAAGAGAGAAATAGTTAGTACAAATATTTGAAAAGTAATTATAATTATACACTGGGAGAAAAGTTAGTAGTTAAAGAAAACGATCTAAAACAGTTCTAAAGAGTGCAGATGTAAAATATTTGAACACGTTCTATAAAAGAAAGAAATAGTAATAACAAATATTTAAATATTAATTATAATTATACACTGGGAGAAAAAGTGGGGCAGGTATGGAAAAGGATATAAAAGAGAGCACTAAAAAGTGCAGATGTAAAGTGAAAATATTTAAATAAGTTCTATAAAAGAGAGAAATAGATATAGAGAAATATAGAAATAGTATTTATAAGTATACACTAAAATATGGGGTAAGTTAAGAAAACGATATAAAAGAGCGCAACTAAATAATGAAGATATAAAGGGGAAATATTTAAATAATAAAATACATTACAAATATCTAAGTAGTTATTATAATTACACTAAGAGAAAAGGTGGGATAAGTATAGAAAGCGATATAAAAGAGAGCAACGAATAGTGAAAATATTAAGTGGAAATATCTAAATAAATTCTATAAAAGAGAATACAGTTATTTGGATAATGATTATAATCATACACACTGAGACAAATAGTGAGGAATGATTAGAAAACTATTGAATGAAAGCATTGAAGTATCAAGATGTAAAGTGGAAATATTTAATTAGGTTTTATAAAAGAGAGAAAAAGTAAGTAAAGATATTTAAATAACACTTAGAAAACACTGAGAAAAATAGTGAAATAAGTTTAGAATACGCTTTGAAAAAATATGCTGAAGTTTAAAGAGGTCAAGTAAAAATACTTTAACAATTTCTTGAATACAAACTTTACAAATTTTGAATACTATTTTTATATATATTTTTATATATTTTAGAATGCATTGAAATCTTTATTAAAATTAATTTTTGATACAAAAATAGGCATACATTTCATGTAAACTGATTAATTCAAAGTTTTATTAATGTAATACAAAGTATATAAAGTAAACTTAGGAAGGACTCCATGTTTAAAAAAGTATTGTATAAAACTATCGATACTCATTGACAGTGTGCCCAGATGAACACTAGTGGTGTGGCCAGATGCATATCTAACTTTTTTTCTGTTCTTATCAATTTTTATTTTTTGGGGAATGCGTGTTTTTTGAATGAATTTAAATCTTTCTAACAAAATTAGGAATACAAAAAATGTTTGTTTCATTATTATTTCTTTTACAAATTCATTTATATCTTTAATTAACTAAATTTTCTCTCAGTGGTTGTTTGGCAAACAAGCGAATGCAATTTTTAACTAGACTTCTCGCTGGTGAAATAAAATCTGTGTCATATTTCCATAATTAGTTGGCTGCCTGACGTGATATTTTATGGTTTTACAACTGCTAGTCAATTCAATCTATGAATCAATAGCACATCCACATTCACATCCACATCCACATCCATATATTGACAACCACACAATGCGACACTTTTCAACAAAAGCGAGCTACATGGAAATTCAATTTTAATTCAGTCATCGATGTATTAGAGTGAAAGTTTTTGATGGAAAAAAATGGAAAATGAAAAAAAGCGAATTATTACCACTGCAAAATCTAAATAAATAAATATTGAGTATTCATTTTATTATTATATATACAATATAGATTTTTTGTGTATGCGCAATTCAATCAATCAACTTGTCAGTGGGCGTGGCAAAGGCGAGAGAGCAATGGAGCGACTTATTCATTTATTATGATGTGAGGCGTGAAATAGTTTTGCGCGTTGTTCAGCGAGAGTTAAAGTTGGAATTTAAACATATTGAAACATCAGTCGAGTCCCCACGACTTTCCTCCCGTTTAACTTGGCTGCTGCAAATTAGCATAGCCTAATTGAACACAAATGGCATCCAATTTCAATGTAGCCCAACCCAGTTGTCGTCGAGTCCCAGTTACTGGCACGCCTTTGGCACTGGCCGTGAAACCGAAACCCATCGAATCGACCGACTCGACTTGAATCTAGTCGGAGGAGGAGGAGGAACAGGACGCTGTAAAGGGAGACGGCGTCCGTTTGCAATTTATGGTGCCATAGTCGACCCACCACAGAGCATAGAAGAAGAAGCAGACAGAGAGACAGACTGAGAGAGAGAACATTTTCCATTGCTGACTTTTGAGCAATCAAATCGAAACCGAAACGTTTCGCCAAACCCAAATGACTCTCTTTGGTGCGCTTATTATGATATATGGCCAGTGGTCACTGAACACTGCTCAACTACTGGTCAACTTGGTGTCTCGAGCATTCGAAATGGATATCTACATACATTGTATACAACGAAGTACGAAGGGAATGGAATGAGGAACGGGATGAAACCTCTTTGCTAGTGCCTCACAAAATATGGAAATTTGATTTTGCAGTAATTAAGATGCAAGCACTCAGCACTCACATATCTGACCGAAAAGTACTCACCACTCACTCTCTCTAGTCATTTCAGCATTCAATCTGTCATACGAAATGTATTTGGATTACCCATTACACAGTGAGTGCAAAGTGTATGCAAACACCTTACGCCTTGCCCCGCCCACACACTTCTTCAGTACTTAGTAAGAGCACTAACAATTTTAGCCGAAGGCTTGCATTTTTCTTTACTTTACTTTGCTTGGCAAAAAACTATTCCGATGCACTTTGACACAGAGTGCTCGACTAGCTAATACCCTGTATACAAGTATTTTAGGTAAAGTAAACCCATTAAGGCTTTGAAAGCTGACAAATTGCTGAATTAAATTAATGTGCAAAGGGAATAAGATTGGGCTGTACAGTGGCGTCGCATTTAGTAAGCATGCAAGCAGTTGCCAACGTTAATGCATTGCTTTTAGGTTTGAACTGCTTGCCAAGCTAAGTGATCGCTGAGTGCAAAGTACACTAAACAAGCAGTGCAAGAAATTAGTGCAACACAGTGAATATATTGTTGATGATTATGGGAAGTTGTTCAATGAATTAAAATTCATAATGAATGCCAATTATTACAGTGGCGTCGCATTTAGTAAGCATGGCTTTTGCAGCTCAAGTGTATGCAAGCAGTTGCCAACGATAATGCATTGCTTTTAGTTTTGAACTGCTTGCCAAGCTAAGTGATCGCTGAGTGCAAAGTACACTAAACAAGCAGTGCAGTAAATTAGTGCAACACAGTGAATATATTGTTGATGACTATGAGATGTTTTTCAATGAATTATAATGTATATTGAATGCGAATTTATTAATTTGAAATGTTATGTCAATGTCAATGTTGGTTTCATATAAAATGTTTATTATAGTAAGTACCCCTCGCTTTTTCTTTCCTTCGCTTGTTGAGCCTAATTACAGCAAGCAGTGCATTAGAAATGAAACATGCCCACAAAAGCAGGCTGCTATGTAACGCATTCTTATTTGAATATTTTAAATATGATTTTATTAATAGGCATTCAACTTCTCTCATTTTTGTCGTCATCGTGTGCAGGGTATTGAAAATTGAAAAATGCATGAAAAAGTGGCAGAACTAACAGTTTATTTTTTTCACATTTTGCAAGAAATTTTTGATTGCAAATTTGTGTTTTTCTTTTGCTGCGAACGAGTAATTCTTTTGCAGTTTACCTTTTCACTTGCCTCTCGCATTCTCCGCATGCTGCATACCGTTTTCCACTTGCTGCATTCCACACTTTCCACTTTATACTTTACACACTTTGTTCATCGACGAGGTACGCACAGCCTGCCAAGTTATCGCACACTATACAACAGAAGAACTGAATAAAAAAATAAAGTAGAGAAGGAGGAGGAGCTAGAGGAGAATCTGCTCAGCTGCCAGCACACATTACCATTGATTAACACACTCATCCAATACTGGGGCATCGAAGCATCGAAACTTTTTTGCACAGATTGAAATACAAAGTTTTTGCTGAGCTGAGCTCAGCTTGAGCTTCTCTCTCTCTCTTTCATTCTTTTCTCTCTTTTTGTTTCCAGTTATTTGATTTCACATTTTGCACCCTGCCATTTATATCTTTCTTAGTTTATTTCTTCTTGGCATTGAGAAAACTCTTTTACATGAGAAATAGATTTGCCTCAGCAGATGTGCAGTGGGGAGGGGAGGAGAGGGGAGTGGACTGATATTTTCATAAATCAGCAATAAATATTGAACATGTCACTCGCAGTTGCAAAAGCATTTTAAAGACCTTGGAAAACTTCATATATCAAATCAGCGGAATGAAGTTGGCCACCAAACTTTTTTTTGGGGCGCTGCATTTGACAAACGCACTTGAGAGTGCGGAAAGGCGGCAAGAAGTGGGCATGGCCGTGGCTAATTAATGCCGAATGTGTGCCAGCAACTCGACTCTCTAAAGTTGTTTTGTTTTGTTCACTTCCGATTCGCCATTCTCTTTTTTGGTTTTTGCTTTGCCTGCCAGTCAGAGGCTCAACTTTTTGAGTTCAACTCCGTGGAGTAAAATTTTTAATGGACCAAGCATTTTAATTACTTTGCCAGCACACACACACACACACACACACACACAGAGTTCGAGTTGTATTAGTGTGCAGCGCTGTGCTTAAGCTAGCGGAACATAATTACTCGTCTCCAGTGCAACTCCCGGAAGTCAGCGGCAAAGAGGCAACGTGGCAACGAGGCAACGAGGCTGTGGCAGTGGCAACGTGGCAGTGGCAGCTTCAGCCGCAGCATCACCGGAAAGTAGAATGCTGCATTTTGAGTCAGCCAACGGGTGAGAAACTTGCCATAAAATATTTATATGGCATGCAAAGCACACACACACACACACACACACACACTTACAAACTAGTTATATACATATACTATACCCACTTACAAACACACATATATAACAACTACACATATTATATAGCATTGCAAACTCAACCAGAGAGTTGCGAGTGAAAAATCAACGCGCTGGATTAAAGTTTTCTCCCGCTCTCTCTCTCCCGCTCTCTCCCTGTCTCTTTCTCGTTTTTATTATCAAGCTCTGTTTTATATTTTTTACAGCCGAGTTTGTTTGAATTTTGTTGCTAATTAATTGCAAAAGTGTGCAAATTCCGTGCATACCCTGTACACAACTAAAACATTCAGTTGCCAACTCGATCCGCCAACTTCAACTTCAACTTCAACAACTGCAATTGACTTAAAGGCAAACACAAAACTTTTTAGTAATTAGAAAATAAAATTAAATGATTTAACATCACGGTTGTCTAATACTGTTTTTATTTTAATTTAATAATTCAAAAAGAAAGAAAGAATAAAAGTACTCGAAATTAAATTCAATATTTCTTAAATACTTCACTTCAACAAAACTTTTAGAAAATAAAATGAAATGATTTAAAATCACGGTAGTCTAATAGTATTATGACTCGGTGAATATTCCAAGTATCTATTAAACTTAATACTTAAATAAAAATAAAACAAATTAATGATTTATGTGGCAAAAGAATTTGCAGTTAACATTTTCTTAAATTGTTAACTTTAAACAAAACTTTTAGTAATTAGAAAATAAAATTAAATGATTTAACATCACGGTTATCTAAAATTCTATTTTCGATTTAATAATTTGATAAAAAAAATAAAGAAAAAAAAGAGTATTCGAAATGAAATGAAATTTTGCTTATATACTTAACTTCAACAAAACTTTTAGAAAATAAAATTAAATGATTTAAAATCACGGTATTCTAATAGTGAATATTCCAAGTGTCTTTGAAACTTAATACTTAAATAAAAATAAAAATTAATAAAAAATCATCATGGCATTTTCTTAAACTGTTAACTTCAAACAAAACTTTTTAGTAATTAGAAAATAAAATTAAATGATTTAAAATCACGGTTGTCTAATACTGTTTTTTAGATTTAATAATTCAATAAAAAATAAAGAAAAAAGATAATGTTTTTTTGTAGAAAAAGCACTTGAAATTAAATACAATTTTTCTTAAATACTTAAGGTGAATATTCCAACAATTTTTTAGATTTAATGTTTAAAAAAAAATAAAAAGAATAATGTCTTATGTGACAAAAGTATTTGCAGTTAACATTTTCTTAAATTGGTAACTTCAAACAAAACTTTTAGTAATTAGAAAATAAAATTAAATGATTTAGTATCACGATTGTCAAGAATGTTTTTTAGATTTAATAATCCAATAAAAAATAAAAGAACAAATATAATGTTCTTTGTAAGAAAAGCACTCGAAATTGAATACAATTTTTCTTAAAGAGTTAAGTAGAAGAAAACTTTTAGAAAATAAAATGAAATGATTTAATATCACGGTAGTCTAATAATGTTTTTTAGACTTATTAATTCCATATAAAAAGAAATGAAATTCTATTTTTCTTTTAGAAATCTTTTTGAGATGGTCAATAGTTTTTAAAATTTCAAATTACAATCAAAAAATACAACATACAATTTATTTCAAATTGAAAATGCTTTTTTCTTAAATAAAACTGTTTCTTTTGTGCCTCAAAAACGTAATAAAGTTCAATACACCAATTAAACTGAATAAAATATTGACAAAGCGAAAATTTCAAATTTTGAATATTAATTACATGAAAATGAAAATTCCAAATTTCACTTCGAAACTTGAACTTTAAATTTGTGAACTTTGCAGCCAGGAAAGTGTTTAGTCGATACAACGTAGCGTTTAACATTTGATCTCGACTTTTGATGTGGGTGTTGCTTTTTTTACAGCCTTTTCTGCCCGCACTTAATATTTTATTTTGCAACAAGAATAAGCCACAAAATGTTGCATGCACCTTTCACTTGTTTGAATGGGAAAGTGGAGCATGCTGGTTGCGTTTAGAGTTGCAAAAATGTGAAATGGAAATAGAAATATTTCTGGTAAGTCAATGCACTAAGCGAAGCTGAACCCAAGGGAGACACACCTGCAAATGAGTGTGTGTGTGTGTGTGTGTGTGTGTGCGAATGTTTGTTTATTCATTTTGATATCAATTTCAGTCGATAGACACTTACGCACGTGCAGTGATTAACGAATGTAGTTCGCTGGAGCGTGAATGGCTCATAAAATATTTGTCAGCTGATAGGCATAAGTTAGCAGTTGCCCAGCTCCGCAAATAGCTGAGGGATGTAGGGGTAGGGGCGGAAGGGGGGCGTGGCAATTAAAGTCAAACTGTGTACATATAAAGTCAGCAGTTGCTGCCTGCCGGTCATAATGGTTCATGGAATCCATTTGCGGCTAAGCAAACATATAAAATGACAGAAGCAAGCACACACACAAACAAGCTGAGGGACTGACTGACTGACGGATTGATGGACAGACGGACAGACGGACAGATGCCCCACGGCAGGTTGTGCCATGGCTATTGCCATTTTGTTTGCTCAGCCCGCTTTGACGCTTTTCATTTTGAAAAATTAACGCGTGCAATAATAGTGTGAGCTTTGAGTTTGTTTTGCCCAGCGCCTGAAAGTAGGCAGCAACAAATTTTGTGCATGCAGCACACGCACACACACACATACACAGAGATTTTGGGAGTATCACGTGCGGCGACATTTAAACAGGCAATAGAACAATGCATTAGAGAGAGGGTGTCGCATGATGTGTGTGTGTGTGTGTGTTTTCTGTGGTCTCTTTTGTCCATCGCATCGCCACTCATAAAAGTCAAACTATTTTTCAATTTCAAATTTCTGTGCTGCAGCTACAAATCTTCTTCACAGCATTGTTGTTGTTGTTCGAGCTGTAGCTGTTGTTGTCAGAGGCTGACCCACTGCCCATAAATATGCTGCGTGCCAAGCGACGACCCAAAGCATTTTGTTGCCACCTTCCCCCCCCCACACTTCTTCTCTCTTGCCTGTAGTACATCAAATTGAGAGCAACTCTCCGAAAAACGGAGCAAAAAAAAGAACAGAAATGTAGAAAAACGAACAGCAAAGGAGAACTAGCAACGATTTTGTGGCGTGTCGTAGGCAGCCAGGCAATGCAGCAACAACAACAACAACGAGAACAACAACAAGAAGAAAATAATAGCAAGTAAGAAAACCACAGGCGAGTGTGCTCGACTGTGAGATACCAGCTATGTATTTTTGATGAGAGGAAAAGACTGTGAAATTAATTTTAAAATATACTAAAACAATAAACCGCAATAATACTAAAAATATACCCAAATGTATATTTTGTATATCGATATACTGTTACGATTACCATTTTCAATAAAAGCAAAACATTGCGGTATTTTTTAAAAAATACACCAAATTTATATACCGCAAAAATACTAAAAATATACCGAATGGTATATTTAGTATATCAACATAGTATTACAATTATCATTTTTAATAAAAGTAAAACAATGATGTACTATTCTTAATATATACCAAATTAATATACTAAAAAAATACTAAAGCATACCAAAGGCTTTATTTGGTATAACAATATAATATTACACTTATCATTTTCAATAAAAACAAAACAAGTTTTAGCAAATTAATATACTGAATAAATGATATACTAATATATACTAAACTCTATATTTGGTATATCGATATTAGACTACATTGAACATACAGAAAAGAGCACAAAAATAGCAAAATAGTGCGGTATTATTATAAAAATATACCGGCAATATACTAAATAATACAAAGGGCTATATTTGGTATATCCATATAGTATTAATTAATTAAAGTAAAACAATTAATTAATTAAAGTAAAACAATGCTGTACTATTCTTAATATATACCAAATTAATATACAAAAAAAATACTAAAACATACCGAAGACTATATTTTGTATATTCATACACCATAACGACATTATAACTAACATTTCAAACAAAACCAAAACGTTCCGGCATTATTCTTAAGTTATACCAAATTAATATACTGAATAAATAATAGAATATACTATTGGCTATATTTGGTATATCGATACTAAAAATACATATTATACATTCAAAATATACCATAGAACACAAAATATACCACATTCACCCAAATAGTGCGATATTATTTTTAAAATTTACCAATTTAGAATAAACAAAATATACAAATGTCTTTATTTAGTATATTAACACACATAGTTCTACATTTAAAATATATTATAGAGTACAAAATGTACCACATTGTCAGTTAAAGCTACTCATAGAGATGCTTCCTTCAGCCTGTTATACTCGTAAGTGTATGTCTAACTCCTGCAAACACAAAACTATAATACCCTATAACCTTTCCGGTAGCAGGTATAAAAAGTGCACACAGCACGCATCGTGTTAGTCGAGAGTGACCTCAAAGCCAAGTGCCCGCCTCTGCAGACAGAGCTTGGACTGCGACTGCGAGTGCGAGTGCGAGTTCAGCTATTGTATTTGACGCAAAAATATTCATGGCAAAGAATGTACGAAGAGAGATGGAGGTCAAAGTAGGTGGCCAAGACCGAAACGACTATTGGCCATTTGCTGGACCAAAAATTCGTTTCAACTTGTGTTTATTTTGAAAATTTTGATCACGTTGCCACGTCGGAGGCGGAGTTGGAGTTGGAGTCCGAGTTGAAGGCAAAGTTGAAGCCAAAGCCAAAGCTTTGCCACTGGCTGACAAGCACTTTGCCTCGACACTCGACTCTTCACATTGTTGCTGGCCACTGTTTAAGCCTGGCCAACAACAGCAGCAGCTGCTGCTATCTGATCCGACTGGCGCAAAAGAAATTAAATTACGCATAAAAAAATAAAACGCTAAATGCAAATTTGCATTTACAATGTGGCCGATGCATTTTAAAAACTGCTGTCACTTAAATGGACACACAGATAGATGGCCTGACACTCCCCTCTCTCTCTCTCTCTATCTCCCTATCTCTCTCTCTCTCTGATGGACAAACAGACAATCGGTCAGACAGGTGTTACAGGTGTGGCACAGTACTTAAAGCCCACATGCAACATTACCACAAGCGTGCCCCTTGGGGGACGGCGTTGTATGTCCATAAATATTTACAGCATTTTTAAAACAATTCGTTGCCTTTGCTGAATTTATGCGCTTGCACTTAGAGAAATCATTTGTGAATTGCAATACAAAATTATTTGATAAATTTCTATGAAAGTTCTAATAAATTGAAACAAGTTTGTTGTGGTTATTTTGTGTAGATTTTCAATGCTATTTAATACTATAAAAATGATTTAAATTGAGCTAGAATTGGAATAAGCTTGAGCTTAAAATATAGCAAAAACAAATTGCAGAAAATGATTTGCCATTGACTAAAATTTTATACAAAATTTCTTAAGTTAAAATAAATATAGTCCACTTCTTTTTGAGTGAATTTTCAACTCAATTCAACACTATCAAATTGCTTAAAGTTGAGCTAGAACAGGTCAAAACTAAAGCCTTAAATATAGCAAAAATAAACTACAGATTAAAATTTGCAATTGACTAAAATTCAATTCAAAATTTATATTACTATTTTATTTCAAAGCTCTCATATATTAAAACAACTATATTACACTTTTTGTTGAGTGAATTTCCAACTCAATTCAACACTATCAAACTGCTTAAAGACGAGCTAAAATTGAACTCAGCTTAAGCCTAAAATATAGCAAAACGAAATGCAGCAAACTATATTTTACTTTGGCCTTCGATTTTCGTATTTGTTTGAGCTGCTAAATTTGAGTTTCTATATTAAACCGAAGCTTATGATCAAAGCTTAAATAGGTCAATACATTTTGCTGCAAAATAAACAAGTTATCTCAGAGAAAATCGTTATTATGATAGCCTGACAACTCTGCTTCACTTCATCGAAATGACCTAATACTCTACTTGATTTTACACTTGACCATAAATCAGACAGGAAATTGTATACAACTCGCATTTCTGTTTATAACTCTCTCTCTCTCTCTCTCTCTCTCACACAGCAATAATATTGGTTGCAGTCGATATTACACTTGCTTTATGGCCATTAGACTATTTGCAATAAACTTTCGAGAAAATTGTGTGGCTGAAAGCACATCAAATACGAATGGCACTTTATCAATGGTTGAATTGATTGATTTTAAAGCTTAAATCCAATCGCAATCGCAATTGAAGAAGCGCAGTTTTGTGAGAAATATTTGCTCAGTGTGGTTTTGGCCCCCGCATCTGGCGGCATTCACAGGATTTTGTGGCAGCGGCATGTGAAAATGCAATTAAGTTGTAAATATGTTTTTGTGTATTTAAATGGAATGGGGGCGCCCCTTTGTTTATATCGCTGGGGTGTGTATTCAGATCGAGGATGATATGAAAACTGAAACATAACGTTTCCCAAGAAATCTGAAATCCGAAACACGCGGCTAAATAAAATGCAAGTCACCAAGTAAAAGATGATGCTGGAAAAGCAGAGAGAGAGAGAGAGAGATAAACAAAAAACAGCATAACAAAAAAAGTAAATAAAAACGATTAAGTTAAGGGAAGAAAGCTGAGCCATGGTTAGTTGAAGTTTTCTGGCTTAATTTCTGATGCAAAAAACACAGCACTCAAGTAAATAAACAAAGATGAAACTAAAATAAATAAAAAATACAATTTGTTTGGCTATGATAAATTTGAATATTGTTTTCAATGGAAATCAACAAAAGGAGTTATTAAAATTGATTAGCATTTATAGCAGAAATGTAGCCAATAAAAATCTTTTATATAAAATATGAAAAATATTTCATTTCTAATCAGTCAATGACCTTGTAGCTGAAAAATATTTAAGACACTTTGAATGGCATTGCATAATTTGCAATTGAGAAAATTAATTCTGTGGAATTTGATCAAAATTTGAATATAAATACAGCAAGCGAGCTATGTGCATAATAAACAAGCAGAAATGATTTAATAAATGCTCTTCGCTGTGGGGGTTAATTACAGTATATATATATATATAGAATTTCGTTGGTGCCACACACAAATATAATATCAAAGAGGTAAGGAATGAGTGTTTATATTCGTGTTTGTGTTTGCGTTTGCTTTCGCTGTGTTCATATTTCCGAGTTACGAGCATAAGCGCATCTTAAGCGCCACTTTGCCACTTCAAATATTGTTATAATAGCTGGAAAATAATTCCATACTTTCGCTCCTTCGTTCGTTTTATGATTGATGTCAATGTCAGGCAAATATACTGCTAATCATTGCCAGCGACATGGCTCTTTTGCAGCCTCATAACATCAAGGCGATGCCTATAAGTTGGAGGCGTCGCGTCGCCTCGCGTTTCACTGTCAACATTTTGTTCGCCGTTTCTGTTGCTGTTGTTGTTGCCTTTTTGTGCTCAAGTGACACGTAGAGCTGCAGAGCTGCTGCCATCAACTTTGGCTGATGCCCCATAAATGAATGTACTCGTAACTTGGCAGCACCAAGATGACGTGGCGCCTCTGCAACTCAGCCTCAGACTGAACTGAGCAGTAAATACATACATATATAGTAAATACGCTCAAGTGTATCTTTGTGTTGTATCTTTTGTGTCTTTTTCATACCAGCTATCCATGGGGTAGAAAGGTATTATAAATTTGTGTCCAGCGTCAACAGAAGAGACAATCTACACATGATCGTCTATCCGTCTGCCTGTCTGTGCCTTTTAAATCTTGGATTCAGAGATTATATAGGCATGAGCTTTAATATTTTCGATAGCAATTGTAAGTTTTGTTCACAGATCCAATTTGTTTTTCGCCCACTTCGACGCAACTGTTTTGATTGCAACTGTAATATTGATATATTGATATACCAAAAATAGCTTTAGTATTTTTTTTTTCAGAATATAAATTCGGTATATTTTATGAATATTACAGATTTGTTTTGCTATTATTAAAAATTATAAAAATAGTATTGTAGTATATCAATATACCAAATATAGCCTATAGTATGTTAGTATTTTTATTGGTATATTAATTTGATATAATTAAAGAATAATACAAATGTTTTGATTTAAAATTTTAAATTAAGTACTATATCGATATACCAAATATACTCTTAGTATTTTGTCCATATATCAATTCGGTATATTTCAAGAATAATACAGAAATATTGTTTTATTATTATATTTTGAATATTTTCGATATACCAAATATAGCCTTTGATATATTTAAGTATTTTTTCAGTATATTAATAAAATATAATTTAAGAATGATACCACAATGTTTTGTTCTGATATTTTGAATGCACTAGTATACTGATATACCAAATATGCCCATCAATATTCTTTTGTATTTTTTTGAAAATATTAAGTTTATTTGTAGAACATTGTAATGTTAATAGTATATCAACATACCAAGCATATCCATTAGTATATTTTAGTATTTCCCTCGTATGTTAATTTGGTATATTTTAAGATTAATACCGCAATAAATGAAAGTAGTAGTATATCGGTGTACCAAATTTAACCTTTGGTATATTTCAGTATTTTTTCGGTATATTAATTTGTTTTTTGCTTTTATTGAAAATGAGTAGCGGGTATCCGACAGTCGAGTACACTCAACTGTGGCTTTCTTACTTGATATTTTTTTTGTTGCTCGTGCTGAGCAATTCATGAAATATTAAATACGCTTTGTGAGGCATTGTTGAAATTAAATGATTCCAAATAATGTGATTATTGTGCCTTGGCAAAAGCAAGGCCATTGTTTGGGAGACAGTGACTGGGCTGCACTTCAATCTACAATCTTTAATCTTCAATCACTTGACTGATGTCGCTATGCTCCACTTGTGCACGCCTGATTGAGCAACAAACGAAAATGATGCCTGTGTGTGTGTGTGTGTGGAAATTTTATGATTTTTAACATGGCTGCTGCTTGTCTTTTATTTTCCCCTCGATTCATTTCTTTTCTTCGTTGCTTATTGTTGCGAGCAAGTTAGTCAATGAGGAGGAAAATCAAACGACTAATGACAACAAGGAGCCAGGCAGTCAGCTGGCCAATTAGGTGCCTGGTCATGTGCATTGTGCATATTGCATTCGATGCTTTATCGCAATATCTTACATAATCAGAGCATGCACTAATTAAACACGCACACACTCACAGACTTCTATTCGTAGTTGCTACAGTGCTGAACGGGTCATTTCGCAATTAAGCTGCACTTGCAGCAAACTTTGCAGTCATGTATCCTCTATTCCTCGCTTTCCCCCTCTCTCTCCGTGGATGCTGCTGATGATGATGATGAATGAGTTAAGCGGCCGTTGCCGCTCTCTAATGAGATACTTTTTCTGCGTATCTTTCAGTCTCGTCTGCTCTTCTTCTGGCTGTCCCTCAACTTGTCTCGATTGCGCTCGTAACTATGTAATCTATGGCATGTCGGCGTATCTATCTGTATTTGTGTATCTACGAGCTCACTCTCTTTGCCAACAAGTATCTCCATCTCTATCCAGTATCTGTAGCTGTATCTGTATCTTATGCCACATGCGTGCCTCGGCACTAATTGCGTCTAATTGAATTGCAATTGACCGTGAGTTGGCGTATTTTTCACTCTCCTCCTTCTCCTCCTCCTTCTTTATTTTTTGCCGTCGTCTCCGCTCTTGATGAAGATTTACGCAGCTGCTTTGATTTGTGTCAACAAAGACGACACGCCGGCAATCGCAATCGCATTCCAACTGCCACTGCCACCGCCATCAACACCGCCACCGCCACACACATTCACATTCCCATTGAGATTTTCTTTTGCCGCCAGTCAATCATTTAGTTGTGGCGCCACAACAATGAGTCGCAACTGCATGATTATGATATAATGCTCGCACATACTTCGATTTCACATCTCTGTAGAGAGCTGTTGCTTTGCCTCTACAGTTGAATTCATTTCATTTTACAATTTCATTGTGATATTTGTATTAATCACCTAATACAACTTTTTTCACTCATCTTTCAGGTTAAACGTTTTATGAATCATAAGGCCCATTGATCAATGGAAAAATGTGATTGCCTTTTAAATTAGGATCTTAAAAGTTATTCCAGAATTTATTTTATACTGCAAAACTAAAGCTGCAGTTGTCGAGTCTTTGGTGGGAAATCTGGTATAGTTTTTCTGCTGTAGTAGTATATTTAATAACTAAATATAATTTTCAGTATATTTCTGAATATATATTAATTGATTGATAATGTGGTATATTTTTACTGTTATGTTATATTGGTATACCACATATAACTTTTAGTATTTTTCTGTATATTGTTGACAATCTGTTATATTTTTATATAAATATATTTTCAGTATATATGTTAATTGATTGACGATTTAGTATATCGATATACCAAATATACTATTTAGTATATTTCTGAATATATATGTATTGATTGGTAATCTGGTATATTTTTACTACTATAATCTCGTATATTTTTACTGTTGTAGTATATTTTTACACCCAAATATACCTTTCGGTATATTTCTGTACAAAGATATTGATTTATTGTCAATCTAGTATTTTTACTGTTGTAGTTTAGTACTACTACTGAAAGGTTTTTCCAGTTTATTAGTATATGATAACAGTACAAATACTGATAATACCTTTCAGTATATTTCTGTATGTGTATTGATTTGACATATTTCGACAAATAAATGCGCAGTCTTTTGCTCTTATGAATAATGTGTTGATTTCTGACATGTTATAATTATGTTAATGTTTCTTAAAATATATTTTCCAAAAACTTTGTCTTTATACACTGAATTAGTTACCCGTTTTAATTGAGATGATACGCTTAACCTTTGTTTAATTAAAGTTATTTTAGAGAAAGTATTTCTAAAAGCGGTGCAGTTTTTAATGTCTCAGCTGTCACATTACAAAACCAACAAAATACCTTATTCCTAATCGATTTTAAAACCTCTTTCCCGTTCACTCCATCAATCAGCAATTATGGCTATTATGATAAACACACTCTTCTGCCTTTTCAATATTTAAAAGCAAAAATGTTGATTTACATAAACTGTTTATATTACAATTTGACTTTGGAATTTTCAATTATGCTTTGCTTTGTAATAAGATATCCTTTGTTTTGGGCGCCACCCTCTCGTCAGCGTACACTTCATCCTTTTAGTTCGTGTT
Organism: Drosophila nasuta; assembly: GCF_023558535.2. Lineage (NCBI taxonomy): Eukaryota > Metazoa > Arthropoda > Insecta > Diptera > Drosophilidae > Drosophila > Drosophila nasuta. The sequence continues at coordinate 30,657,514 of NC_083456.1, forward strand.
TTTTTTTTTGCCATTGCCATTCAGGACTTGCGCTTTTTAAATACCATTATGGAATAGCTTACGCAGTCATGGTATTTTTGCGAGTGGCTCTGCTGGAATATTGCTCTTCATATTCTGACTACAGCAATTATTATCTCTTGCTGTAGTTGTTGTTGTTGTTGTTTTTCTCGCTGGCTGTTTGTTGTTCGGAATCCTTTCATTTCATTTACTATCATTCTTCTTTTATTATCCTTGTTATCTCATGTCCCTGCTGCTGCTTCATCCTTGCCATTGCGTTGTTTTTCATTCGCAGTGTCATTGTCGCTGCCTTTTTTGCCGTCATTTCTACCACCTCAACCGCCACCGCCTCCTGCTCCTCCTTTTCCGCCGCCACCTCCTCCATTTCCTCCGCCATTTGCAGTGACATCTTCTCCATCTTGAGCTCGTTTTTCGCCATCTCTTTTGTCACTTTTTTGATCTCTTTTATTATCATTATCGTTGCTCTGGGATCTGCCACCGCCTCCATCACCTCCTCGACCACCGCCACCACGCCCTCCCTTGCCTCCTCTGCTGCCTCGTCCATCTTCTCCATCTTGACCTCTTTTCTCATCATTCTGCTTGTCATGTTTTTGATCAGTTTTATTATCACTGCCAGTGTCTTTGGAGCTGCTGCCGCCATCGCCACCTTTTCCACCTTTTCCACCACTTCGTCCAGCTCCTCCTCCGCCTCCTCCTTTACTTCCTCCTCCACCTCCACCCTTGCTACCACCTCGTCCTCCTTCGCCTCCTGTTCCTCCACTTCCTCCCTCTTCTCTTTCCTTGCCACTACTTCGACCTCCTTCACCTCCTGTTCCTCTCAATAAAGTCTATTAATTCTTTAAACATATTTAAACCACACTTAAAAGCACTTTTAAGCCATGTTGCAATCCATTTATAAATAGCTTAAAAAGTGCTGTAAAAACACAATTTAAAATGTTGCTAAACTATATCATCTTACACAACTTCTCGACAGTTGATTGAAAGTGAAATTGTCAAAGGAATATAAAAAACATTCTTTTCTCTATTTAAGTTTACTATTTCAGCGTGCGGTTCTTTGTTTCTTCGTGGTAATTATTGTCAATTTATACTTTGGTCGTGTTGCACAGTGTTACGAGTATTTTCAAATAGACAATGGAAATTCGTCGCCACAGTTAAACGCCTTTTCTTTTGGCAAATTAACAACTTATACGCCAAAAGTTTTGCCAACAAAGTTCTGCTTCTCCGTGCTGTTCTCTGTTCTCTCTTCTGTGTTCTGTTGAAAGTTGTCAGAGCACCTGTTCCCGCACCTTCCGGAGCTAACAAAGTTGCTTTCCCCCAAGTGGTTGGCGCTGCTTAAAGGAAATATGAAAAATCGATTGAGGAAACCCCGGAAAAAAAATGCTAAAACCAAAAAAGAAAAATGCGAAAGAAAAAAAACAACGTGAAAAACACGAACACAACGAAACTTGTGAGCTTTTCAATTTTATGTGGCATTGTTGTTGCTGCATACTGAAATTTATGTTTACAACTTGCAGGCAAAAATAAAAATTGTATTTTTATGACGCTGCTGCTCTGCGCAGCAAAATGAAGGGAATGAACACTTTTTTGCACAAAACGCAATAAAATAAAATATTGTTGCAATGTTATGCGGGGAGGGCTAGAAAAGTGTCACTGATATGTCAAACTAACAAAACATAAAACGGACATAAACAAAATCAGGCCAAGCCAGAGAAAAATAAAGGGAGCAGGATAAATATTTAAAGTTATCTGTGAAAAGTTGGCAAGTGGCAAGCGAGGCAAGACGTTTCTCACTTGTTTGTCTTTGCTTAATCTTTTGATAGAAATTTGTATAGCAAAGTTGAAGTTGCCACGTTGCCTTGCCACGTGCCCGCTGCCACCTGCCACTTGCTACAGCCAGCCAGCATCTGTGTTCAGTTTTTTTTGTGTTGTTGTGTTGTGTGCAAAGTTTTGTGCATTATTTTCAGAGCGGGAAAGCAACAACAATTACTTGGCACACGATGCTTTTGCTGTTTTTTTTGCCATTGAACTTACATTCCCCAAGGCACCTGGCCAAAAACTTTGCAACAGATCAGCTCGACAACCGCCACCGCCACCGCCTCATCATCATCATTATCCTCATCATCATTATCTTGAACAAGGAGTCATCATTATCGCTGTGTCTTGTCACTGCCTTGCCTTGCCTTGTGCTTAGCTTGAGATTCGCTTATAATTTACAATCATGTCCTCAACGAACTTTGATCCTGATTTACACACTGACAATGCTGATGTCAGCATTAGGTGCCCATCTCAACTCAACTCAACTCTCGCTTTTGTGTCTGCTGTCTGCTCTTGTTATTTACAACGTGCTCCAAACAGTCGCACAGTTAATTTGCTACCCCAATGGCTTTTGTGTATGTGCTTTGCTCTGCTGCGGTTTCTCTACACTACGCTGCGTATACGTAATAATTGGATGGTCAAGCGAGTTCACATAATTAGAGCCGCCACAGGCGACACACACGCGACTTCGAACTAATGCATTCGATGACCTCGAACTTGCCATGTTCAACACAATTTCTATTCGGCTGTTTTCAATAGCGCGTTGTATTGTTAATTTATAGCGCTTATTAAGTGTATAAGCATTAGATTAATAGCTATGTGTGTAAAGGAAAGATATGTGTTTCGGTATAAATAAATGTTTGAGGAAGTCTCTTTCTCACTGGCTATAAATAAAGCTAGAATTTTTGGCTAAAAGAAATTTTTTTACTTTACTTTTTAGTGCCAAAGAAGTTTTGATTTTAAAAACATATATAAAATTAAATCTGCAATTTTAGTATAAACTTTAAAACTAAAATGGGCTTAAAAAAACTTTCTTTATATTTGTTTTTAATTAAAAATTATAATCTTCCAAAAGTAAAGTCTCCAAGCAAAGGTCAAAAGTCACACCTAAAAACAACGACAAAAGAAGCTTTAATTTAGACTTAAAATAAATTTGCAAAATTAAATCTGTATTTTGAAATCAAATTCTAAACCGAAATTGATTAAAAAAAGAACACGTTTATTTTACATTTTATTTCTAACTGCAAAAGTACTATAGAATAAAATTCTTTAAATAACAAAAGTCCCACACAAAAAGTAAAAGTAAATCAACTAAACAATAACAAAGAAGCACATTTGTGGCTAACTTAAAATCAAATTTTAAAAGTAAAAAACTAAAGCGAAACTTAAAAATCAAATCAGCATTTTTCTAAGGAATTTAAAACCAAATTCGATTTCAAAATACGTTACTTATTTTTAATTTAATTTCCGAATGAAAAGCCAAATGTAATTCCCTTAATTTCTTTCTCACTCATAAGCCTAAAGTTACATGGAAAAAGAAGTCAACAAATAATGCCAACAACTTTGCAGCTAAAGTTTGTTTAAAAAATGAAAGTCTACCTTCCAAACTGAACAACCTGTTGATTGAATGCCACCTCCCATTAGCATAGAAAAAAGTCTTTGCCACGTAATTACGTGGTTGCTCAGTTCTCAACGCTCGCTTTTTGCATTTTCAAGGTTCTCCTCTAGGCTCATTTGATGCGCTGCAATTTGAGAGAGAGAGAGCACTTTTGGGCTGACAACTTTCACTAACTAGTGCAAGCTTTTTTTTTATTTGACAATAAAATGTAAAATTAATTTTGCCCAATTAATCAGGCAGGCAGCCGTCGGTTGCCTCTGCGTCTCCTTTGCCAGCTTTGTTGGGTCTCCAAAGCTGCCACAAAAACTCTGCATGCCGTCGCCCTGCGGCAATTGTCAGTGAACTTTCACAAGTTGCCACTGTAAGTGGATGCGAAATTTTCATTGCAATTAAATTTAGCACAAAAAAGGCACAAAAAAAAAAACGGGAAAAATTGTCGTGTAACTGTCAGCGTGGCAAAGTGGTAGAGAGAGAAAGAGATAGAGAGAGCGTAGAGAGAAAGAGAGCGAGCATAGTGAAGTGAAGTGAAGAGCTCGCCAAAATGTTGCCATTTGCATTGCCACTTAAACACACATAAAACGGCGACACATATAAGAGGCAGGCAACTGCAGTGGGTGGCAGCAACACACACACACTACACACACACACACACACACACACACACACATACACGACACACACGTGTAGTTGCAGCTGTCGGTCGACGGCACGCAAATCGAGTCAAGTTGAATAGGCGGAAGTAGAGCAAGAAATGCGATTGCCAAATTGAGTTGAAGGTTTCGCTTGACTGTGTTTTGTTTGGCCAAAAAACTCGAAGCGCTCGAAGAGAGAAAGCGCCCTTTTGCTGTCTCAGTCGATGTTGCCGTTGCCGTTGCAGTTGCAGTTGCCGCTGAAGTCGCTGCCGTTCACAGGCACTTGGCACTTTGCTGCAATTTTGTAGTTTTGATAAAATTTCGCAAGCATATTAAAAAGTTTTGCGCAACTTGGTTTTTACTTTTGCACATGCCATACAGGCAAGGCAGTCCGGCCTGTAGGGGGGCGTGGCACTCTCTACACATGCCACTGACAGGCAAAACTGGAAGTGGCAAGTGTGGCAGCAGCAGGAAGCTGCACCAGCCACGGCTTGTTTGCTGCCAAAAAAAACTAAAAAAAAAAGTATTCTCAAAAATAAAAAAGCTGCCAGCAGTGCACTTTGCTTTGCTATTTAATTTTGCAGCTCAAAGGCTTCAGAAACTATGAGGCACGATGACAAGGGGCATGATACAGAGGAGGCGACATTCATTTTGCATGGCACAAACTTTCGCAACTTGTTTATGTGCAACTCAGACAACAAATTAAGTTTGTCAGCGCAACGACGATGACAAATAATAATAAAATCGAAATGAAAACAATCAAACAAAAACATCCAAAGCAACAACAACAAAAACTGATCTAACTAATTAACAGAAGTTCGGGGAAAATCATTTACAATTTCTGCTCATAATTTCAACTATAATTGCCGCAAAATGAACTGCACACAATTTATTTACAATATTGTTTATCAAGCTGCAGCTGCAGCTGCCAAATAATGCGGCAATTTAAACTCGATTGAGTGTTGCATACTTTTGTGCGCCATGCAAAATTCATTTCCATGCAACAAAAGCGCATTTAATTTAACATAGCTAAACAAGTTTCGACAATGTGTATTATTGAATAAACCGAATGCTTTAAACTTTAAGCCACCCCCAAAGCAACAAATTTTTGGTAATACGGGGCGTATGAGTATGCGACAGGCAATTGCACAATTGTTGACCTATTTGCGTGCAGCACAGAGTCAACTCTTTGCTAAAGGTTTTCATTGTTCAACAGCTTGTTATAATAATGCAACGAATTGATTGTTATACTTCGGTTGTTACTTTTAATATCTCCACAAAAAGTGTAGAAGGGTAGTGTAGATTTGTGATCTTGTAATTTTATAAATTAATTTGCAATCAAATAAGAATTGTATGTGTAACGGCAAATATAGTCTGCGGTTTATTCTAAAAGATTTTCAGTATATATTTTGGTATATTTTGAGATATATGCCCAATTCTGCAAACAAGTATATAATATATATTGGTATATATTGAATGTAAGAGTATATAAATATACCATATATCTTCATCGGTATATTTTTGGATATTTTTAGCTAATTTATTTGGTATTTTTTAATAATAATACCGTTTGATGCAGTTGGTTATATGGTATATATTAAATGTAATGGTATACAAATATACCATATATAGTCTTCGGTATATTTTTTAGATATTTTCAGTATAAAAATTCGGTATATTTTAAGAATAACACATATTTCTACAGTTGTGTATATGGTATATTTTGAATGTAATTGCATATCAATATACCAAATATATTCTTCGGAATATTTTACAATATTTCTAGCATGTTATGTTGGTATATTTTAAGAATAATATCGATTTCTGCAGTCGTGTATATGGTATATATTGAATTAAATAGACTGCAAATATACCATATATCTTCTTCGGTATATTTTCGATAATTTTAGTATATTATTTTGGTATATTTTAAGATTAACACCTATTACATCAGTCGGGTATATGGTATATTTGGAATGTAATAGTATGTCGATATACCTAATATTGCCATCTGTATATTTTAGTATATTAATTTTGTATATTTTAAGAACAATACCGCACTGTTTTAAGAAATAGTTTTATGTAACAAAAATACTGCTGCACTTTATATATGGTATATTTTTAATGTTATAGACTGTGCCTTTTGTAATATTTGAGAACATTTTCCGTATATTGATTTGTCATAATTTAAAAATAATACAACAATGCTTTTCTCTCATAGTAAAGCACACTCAACTGCAACTTTCCCACTTATTTTGGCTGCTTACTTGCAACATGTCAAGAGTTCACTTCGGTCAAAAGAAATTGCCAAAAACTCAACAAATTACAGCAACTAACTCTAAGGTTGTGACTGCTATTAAAATGTGCATTTATTTCGTTGAATTACGCTCGTTATTGTGCCAAAGCGTGCCATTGACACACGCCTCTCACACACACGCGTTTAGTCTGCTGCTTGTCTGCCTGTGTGAATTACAATAACAGCAAAGCAACAACAACAGCAAAAAAGGGGAGAAAAGGAGTCACCGCTTTTGTGTATTGGTTTGTACGTTGCGTGGTTGTGTTCTATTTCCCACACACACACACATACACACATCGAAAACATACAATAAAACTGATTGCATTGGCAAACGCTGCTGTCAGACAGGATGGAAAGCGCGTGGCTGCCTGCATTTGATGGATGAGTTTGAAGTCATGAAGCAGATGTGACAATTCAAATACCAAAACTCAACGTATAACATAGCGAGAGGCGAGAAAAGTGTTGTGCGCGAAAAAATGCATCGAACAATATAGTATATATATTGTATATATATATGAGTCACGGTTCGACGAGGAGTCACGAGTTTTTATTGAAATTGAATTGTTGATAAGTTTTGTCAACAAAACGTTTGACGAAATGCCCTGGGATGATGTTCAAGGGGGCGTGGCTGTCAGGGGTTGACAGGAATTGGCAGCGGAAGTGAGTGCTAGGGAGGGAAGCTAACGTTAGAGCTATATAAAAACATCACAGCACATTCAGCTGCTATAATTGATTTGTATGTTCTCTGCATTTTTTAAGCCCCCTCCTGAAAAAGAATGCAAAAAAAGTGAAGAGAATTTCCACTATTGAATAACAAAAATATTTGCTTAAATATTATTTTCATTTTTGTACGTAATGGCTTGCGGTTAAATTAATAAATAACATGCACAAAAACAATATTTTTTTTCCTAAATTATTAATTCTTAATAAAATCGAAGTTTTTCTTGTTTTAATTTTGTTGTTTTTAATTAAGAAAATGTTGAATAAAGAGGTTAACAGTTTGATAAACGTTCAAATGAGAAAAGTTAGAGCATGAAAATGTTTGATTACTTTAAGAGAATATAAAGACCCTTACTTGAATGAAAAAATAATATTTGAGTTAGGATGCAGGCAAAACTAAATTAGTTAAATCAAGAAATTGCTTGAATTTAGTTGGTGTTTTGGTTGTTCAATAATCATTCTCAGATAATCTCTTTCAAATAATCAAATCTCTTGCTAACTTTTGAGCATTAAAATTACGTATAAGCAATGTTGCCTCCGTTGTCTTAATACAGGCAAAACTTAATTAGTTAGATCAACAAAGAGCATGAATTGAGTTAGTTCTATATTTTGGTTGATTAATAATCGTTCTCAGTTAACAACCCAAAAGGTTTCAAATAAGCTTTTCTCTTGTTAACTTTTAAGCACTAAAATAACGTATACGCAATGTTGCCTCTGTCTCCGTTATTCAAGCAAGAAATTGCTTGAGTTAGTGTTTTCATTTGACTGTTTAATAATCGTTATGAAATAACAATACAAAAGACTTAATATACTGCTACATTTTAGGCACTAAAATAACGTATACGCAATGTTGCCTCTATCTTCTCCTTACAGAGTTTTAGTACACAATAGAGTAGGCAACCAAGAACCAACATTCACAGCTACATTTGTTGATGCCTTCATATCCTTAAGCCGTTGCCTTGGGAGCAACAAATGTTGCCAACACCGGAGCCACAATGCGTTTAATTTGCGGCTGCCGCACGTAAACAGAAAGCGGCAACACAAACTGAAATACAAACTGTAGCACAAAAAAAAAGAAGGTAGAGCAAAAGCAAGAGCAATAGTAAGAGCAGGCAGCACAGAAAAAAGAGAGAAAAATAAGGCAAAAGTCGAAGTTGTAGCAGAGAAGTTGACACAGTCAACTGAACTTGGCGTAACCCACATTGGGGCAAGCGAAATCAACATGTTGCTGACCCAGAGTCGAGAGAAATGAAAATCAAGAGAGCGAGTCTGCGCAATGTCGATAAATTTTAGGAGATGCAGCAGCCACAATTGTGAAACTGGGTGCGTGGTTTTTTTGTGTGTTAGCTGGTAAATGGTCATTACTCAATACAATTTCTCAATTGGTTCGAACACGCGAGTGTTTGGCAATAAAACGCCAAATTCTTGTCTCTGTTAAATGAGTTGAATTCGAAAGCCAAACACATGAGTCCCATAATTACACAGCAGGCAGGCTCAGACATTGCAATGACATTACAATGGAAACTGATTTGTGCCGACTAATTGAAGGCAGACGTTAACCCATTTGAGTGGCCTCAACTTGGCAAAACAAAAGCCAAAATGTAAGCACATAAAAATTTGTCAAATTATGCCAGAGTTTCGAAGAAGAAAGTTATTCCTCCTGTCGCACCTGAATAGCCAAAATTGTCTGTCACACATTAATCAAGGCACGTGAAGCAAAAACAAAGAGAGAAGGCAAAGGCAACAACTGAGCGACGTCTCTTCTTTTTGGAAATTTATGTGCGGCAATTAATTGTGGCGCCTCTGGAATTGCAATTGGAACTGGGAACATTCCGAAGCTGCTGCTGCTGCTGCTTTAAAGACTTTTAGCCCAAAACACTTGTTTCGCTGCAATTTGCAGCTCATTTAAATTGCATGGAACCGTAAATCACGCGCTTCAACATGCAGCCAGAGAAAATTGCTGCTTGCGGCTCACAAATCAAGCGACAAATTGAAAAAAGAATGAAATAAAAATAAAAAATATATGAACATTGCAAAGCGAAATGAAAAGAATGCTTGACAACGCCGCAGAGTTATGACTGTCATAAAAAAAAACGCAGTACAAACGTTTTGCTCTTCTCGACGGCCCAGTTTTCGCTTTTAGCCGCGTTAACAGACACACGCTTAATCACAATCGTTAAGCAATTCACAGTCGCATTTAATTAAATGTCCAGAATGATTGAAAATTGAATCCTTTTGTTGTTCGTTTGATATTCTTTGGTCAATTCGCTTCAATCAGCTTACACTTTGACTTCTTTCTATAATTTGTTTATAATTAGTTCTTCTCTTTTGTCATTCCCTTCTCTTCGCAGCACATTTTCTTGATATCTCATCCACATTCTGCGCATCCTGCCACCTTCTTTGTAAGCGTTACATAAACATTTTCATTATTTTTATACCAAAGTCCTTAGATCGTTGCCACGTAACGGTTTATTAAATGAGCCTGCCTGCCGTTTGCTATTTACAAAATCGTTTTGTGTCCTTTCTTTCTCCTCCCCACAACAACTCACAAACTCACACTGCTTGATTCCCTCTAATTTCCCGCTCATTCCGTTTTGCCACTCTTCTGCTTTGCCTTGCCTTTTATTTATTTTGTTTTTCTTGTTTTTTCGCATTTTTTTTTGCTCTTATGTAGAGCATTATGAATATGTGAAGTGGTGTGCAACACTTTAACGAAGGCGTGGCAAGTTTTCTAATGAATTTTATGTCAGAAAAAACACAATTTAGGTATTCAATAAATGCTTTTCTCTACTCATCTTTGTCAAGAAATTGCTTTAAAATTTAAGTAATTTCTCATATGAAGACTTTGTAATTTATATATTTTTTTCTTTATTCCATGTTGAAGCTTTTGAGTACTTTAAAAATATCACTAAATTGAAAAAAACATGCATGGAGCACTAAAATGTGGAATTGAATCGAAAATTTTTGATAATTAAAAGTTAAAAATAAACTAAAATAAAAGCCACTTGGAATATAATCTGACAATTAAAGCTGAGCAATTAAAGCTCTAGAATTTCTTAAGAATATTCATTCAAATTTAGTCATGGAAGAGTTCTTTTCAGAATCAGAAAATATATCTAACTCATCCTATATTCTGTTTATTTCTTGAAAAGAATGAGGAGAATCTGAAAATATATCTAACTCATCTACAATTTTTAGTCCAACAATTATTTGAATTAAAAAAAAGAAGAATTAGAGAATATGTATATGCATATAACTCATCTAAATCTTATATACTATTTATTATTGGAGTTATAGCTCATCTTGTTGTCTGTTATTGATGCTCTTTTCCGTTTAATACAATTAAGTAAATAGTTCTTCAAGAATTGAAAGCTAACTTAGAAATTATCCAAATATCAGCAAATATAGTTAATCCAAAAGTGTATTAAGTTGTCGCAATATTGTTCAGCTTTTTTTTGCTTCTCTTTTTTTCCGCTTTTGTTTATGCACTCTTTTTGCCGTTTTGCCTTTGTCGCCAGTTATTTGCCTTTGCCTGCTTTGACAGCTCGTTGAGTTTATCCTGTCAATACAAACCCACATTCACTAACACACAAACACACTAACTCACACACACACACACACACACATAGAGAGCAGCTATAAAGATTGCGCCTCGCCTTTGACTAGAGGATTTAGCTGGCATTGGTATTGGGTTTTCATTGACTTTATCGCAGTTGGCTGCTAGGATTGATCGATCGACTGATTGATTAATTGACACTTTGCACATTAATTAGCCGGCTGGCTGGCTGGCTAGGCGGCTCTAACTGACTCTGCTCTGTTCTGCTTTGTCCTGCAGTGTTCTTTCCCTAGGCTGTGTTAGGCGCGTCAGTCACTTAAAGGATTTAACACAAGCTTCTACTTAAACTCTGACAATGACCAAGTGTATCTCAAGTCTGCACTCGATTTTGCCTATTTCTATTAGAAATTATGACAATTTGCCATTTGCTGAGGGGGGAAAGCTGACCAAATTTATGTCTTATTAATAAACTCATTACAACTTTGTCTATTTCCGCACTCGACAAGTGTTGATTAATCAACAGCTTCTCGACAACAACTTTGCCGGAGTCTTTAATTAAAAAAGTTAAGAACTCTTCCTACGCCATTTACATGTGTGTCTGAGTGTGTGAATACCAAGTGAATACACTCATTTGCACCCTCCAAAACTATTCATTGAAGTTTCTGCGATTTGAAACGTATCGAAATTTATTGGCTTCGCTTTTTTAAGACTCTTTTGTTTTGCGCCGGTTTTTTTGCAAACTCAATCAAAGTTCATTTTTCATTTTATGGTAAATGAATTAGGCTTATTCAGTTGAATGAAAAGCCATTAAAGTAAGAGCTAGATAACTGTTTAGTTGATTGGTTATGATAAGTATTTTGTTTACCCACTTTTCTTTAGTAAACTTTGCAATTATAATTTGATCTGTATTTAAATAGTTTAAGTTATTAAAGTTAGTCTCTTTATCTTGATAATAAACCTGTCTAGGGTATTAGTTGTTCGCCCATCCATTGTTTGGCTTTGCATTATTGTTTTCATTAATAAATTGGCCCCGATTCATTCAAGCGAATATTGACTGAAACCGACAGCTTTTATTTTCATCGTAATTAGTTTGTGCAAAATTGTTACAGTGCAACTTTTTTTGCTCTCGCTTCTGCGAAGTTGATTAAAATATTTCGACATTAAATTGTTTTATATATATGCGAAATTAACTAGGTTGTTCAAAATTATCAGCAATAATAATATTATGCACTCACTCACTGACTATAAACTCGCTATTATATTATTTTATATGTAATTTTTGATTATGAAATAACTTTATGTGAATTTGTTATTGTTGCTGCTGTTGCTGTTGCTGCTCGATTGTTTACCATGTTTGATTTGGGCAGCGAATGAACGCGAAATAGCGTAAATTTAATTTGCTTTTAAAATTAAGCAAACATATCGACCAATAAATTGCAACAAAACTTATTCAAATAAGTATGAGCACATAATTGAAATATGTTAAATTAAATATACCATATTAAAAGAAAACTAATTTCAATGAATTATTCACGCGATTAGTTGGGCATTTATTGGGTTAGTTCGAAATGATAAACAGACAGATATCATTCAATGAATATTTCTAATTTATAGAATACATAAATGTCATTGTCAGAGCACTTTATTCACAGGGTATTAAAGTAGGTTTATGTGTAAACAATGAATTGAATCACAAACTCAGCGAGAGGTGCGAGCATGGAGAGCATGCATATTGCCAAATATTTGGCATTCATATGGAATTGACAGTTGCTGCCCGCCAATGCATTAATTAAATTGATTTAAAACTAAAAATAAATTAGTTTCTACTATTTATTCATTATGCTCGCCAATTTTAGCCTGCTTTTGTTTGCGTGATTCAATTGTATTATATTATGTGTGTTGGATTATTTGAAAAGGCTTTTAGCTACAAAACTCTCTCATAAATATTGTCAATAGTTTGCATTTAGTGTTGCAATCTGTTTCAAATTGCACTTTAAATGAAATCAGCGTATAAATCTGGTTTAACATTAATTATAAAAATACCAAAGGTAGAGATTTTATTTCAGCTTACTTTAAGAAACAAAAGGAGAGAAAATATGTAAAAAAAAAATACAGTTGATTGTGGTGGGAGTTAAGTGCTAATGATTTTAAATAAAAGCAAAACAGTGCGGTATTTATTTTAAAATATACCAAATTTATTTATTTATTCCGCAAAAATAGTAAAATATACTAAATGATATATTTGGTATATTGATTTAGTACAACATTTAAAATGTATTGTACAATAATGAATAAAAGCAAAACCGTGTGGTATTACTTTTAAAATATACCAAATTTATATACCGAAAAATACTAATATGTGCGAAAGGCTATATTTGGTACAACATTTTAAATATATTATAGTGAATTTAAGCCAAGCAGTATGGTGTTACTTCTAAAATATACCAAACTAATATACCAAATTTTTTTTTTTTAAAATATACCAAATTGATGAAAAAATACTAAAAATATACCGAATGCTATATTTGGTATATTAATATATTACAACATTTTTAATGTATCATAGTGAATAAAAGCAAAGCAGCGTGGTATTACTTTTAAAATCTACCAAACTAATATACCGCTAAAATACTAAAATAAAGCAAATACTTAATTCGGTATATTGATAAAGTACTACATTCAAAATATACCATAGGACCACACAAATCAACTAACGAAGCAAAAACAAAATTAATTTCAACAGTTCTAATCCGTTGACACTGGTCAAGAATATAATTATAATTTATAGGTGTTGCCTCCTTCTGACTGTTACATACTCTACATGGAGTTACAAAATTATAACACCCTTCTACTCTATGGGTAGCGGGTATAAAAATACAAAGGTAAGAGATTTTATTTCAACTTACTTTAACCAACAAAAGTACAGAAATAATCAGTGTCATAAAAAGGGAGAAATAAGTTCACCCCAACTTCAACTATTCTCAATCTTCTCCCGAGAAAGACATCAAGAGGATGAGCGCATGAAAGCAAAGCAGCAAAGCAGTTACAGATTTCCATGAATAGCACTTATTATTATTAGAGCCAAAGTTGCGACCTGGCAAATTGTAGCCGAAAAATGGCCCCCATTTCACATGTGGGGAGAAAAGTTTCAAGAACTTTGGGCAATTGATGATATATGTACATTTATTCCACTTTGTTATTGTTCTTTTTGCTGTGTCTTTTGTTTTCTATTAAACAATTGATGATGCTGTGTCTGCGCTCCTGTCATCGACGACGCGTCGTCTGCACATATAAATTATATTTTAATAAGAAAACAAACCGAAAAATTCAATGGCGCCATAAAGCATAAAGGGACGCTGAAAAGTACTTAAGCACGTGCGTGTCCTTGCCCCTCCTCTGAGTCTGTGTGTGTTTGTGTTGGAAAACAATAAGCGTGTGTTTCACGCACACACTCACAGAGAGACAAAAGTAAACAATGAAACACATTTGGGAGCTGGAAAGCAAAAACGGAAACAAAAGCATAGAAAAACGCACGCCGACGAGTCGATTAAGTAGCATAAAGTGATGATAAATGCGACATTGAGCAACAATAAATTCAGCTTTTGCTCCTTGTTTGTCTCTCTCGGTTTCAGGCTGTGTTTCATTTTCATTGTTGTTGTTGTTGCTGTTGTTGTTGTTGGCAGCAGTGCTTGGTATTGACGTGTTTGACTTATTGATGCTGCGTGCCGGGATTAGTGCAGGGCCAACGTTGCGTATGAGCGACGCAAACAACATCGAAACGAGCGCATAACGCTGATTATTAGCATTTTGATGTCTCGTGTGTGTGAGTGTGTGCGTGTTTATGTTTATATTTTCGCTGCTCGTTCAATTGTTTTGTTTATGATAATTTGAAATTCATTGGCGAGCAGCAGAAACGGCGGCGAATAAGCGACAATCCTCTCGGCTTTATGCCTCGACTGCGCATCATTAAAGCTTAAATTCAATTTCCATTTGAATTTCATTTTCAATTCCAAATCGATATCTGACCACTTGCTGACAATCTGTTTTGCTGCTGCATCGAGTATATCATTAGAAATGTAAGCGAATCATGAAGTAGCTTAAGCTTGAGACTGAAACTGAGAATGAGACTGAGACTCAGTCGCAGTCTTTCTCCCTGGGGCATCAAAGCTAACGGCATTTGGAGCAATTTTCTGGGCCTTTTTCAGCTTCATTGCGGGCAAGGTAAAGCTAAAAAGTTTTCCACTCACAGCTGAAAAACACGAGACGAAGATGGAAAAGAAAAGGAAAAACGCTTGCGGATCGCATTGAAGTTGGCATAGAAAATGTTTTTTTCTTGTTCTTTGCTTTTTTTTTTTTGGGTTGCGACGCGGTTTGGTTTGGTTTCATTTAGTTCACATTGCTCACTTTGCTTTGCGTGTTGCCGCAAGTTGTGCCACTTGCCACCGCAGAAGCAAGTCAAGGCGAGAGAGAGCTTCGTATTTGGTTCAACATTTCTTTAAATATTGCATTCACTGTGCACTGAATAGAAAAGAATTCAACGAAACCAAAGTCAAACTCAAACTCAACTCTCTGGATGGTCCAACATAGTTAACTGGCCGCATTTCGTTGCCATTTGCCACTTGCCACTGCAGCTGCAACCTGCCGTTGGAGATATGAAAGATGAACTGGCTGATGGTAGAAACTGCCTCTATTGAATATCACATAATTGTTCCTATTAGAGACACCCAGTTGGGGTTTCTACACAGCCCAAGGATTACGTTCTCAACCTGGGCAATTGCTTAATTGCAACTTAAGCTCAATTTTCCTCCCTCTCCCCCCTCAACTCACCTCGTGTTGCTCTTGTTGCTGCTGGCAAGCTGTTAGTCGGCTCCAGTTTCAAATGGCTCTCACCTGACTCTTCGACTCTTCGACTGCTGCTGGTCAACTGCCTGGCTTTGTTTGTTGTTGGCACATAAAATCTTGACCAGCCTTCAGCTTGCATTCGTCGTTGCCTGTAATGACTGAAATTTGTGGTTTGGCTCTGATATGAGTCGAATGTTGTAGCTCCTCTAGCTCCTAACAAGGCTGCATAGATAAAACGACTTTCGGACTCACTATTCACCATTCACTCGGGGCTCGGGGCTCGGGACTCAAGCAAAGCCCTTGGAGCTAAACTGCTACTAAAAACCTACAACCTAGCCAGCCATGGGCTCAGACTTCTATTTGTGGTTCGGGCTTAAGAGCTGCTTAAATGCAATCTAAGTGGTCTTTTCCTGGGTCTATTTGCCAGCCGCAAATTAAGCTGTTAATTGTACAAACATTGTGTAAATACTACGGCAAAAACAACTGCAATTATAGTAGCAACTAAATAGCAAGAATTCTCTAGTTGGGTGTGCCTAACTAAAAGGTATGCTTTCAAAGGCTCTTTTTAATCTAATTAAATATATATTAAAAGGAAAATAATAAACAAAACAGGTAAAAGTTTGTTAAAGAAAGAGAAAATAGATAACTTTTTTATTTCTTACCTATTTCTAACGAATAATAAAAAAAATCTGCACTTCGTTGACAGTCAAACTGGTATATTTTGTACTCTATGGTATATTTTGCAAGTAGTAGTATATAAATATACCAAATAGGGTGCACATTTTCGGCGTTCGGTATATTTTAAGTATTTATGGTATATTGATTTGGTATATATTAAGTATTTGCGGTATATTAATTTGGTATATTTTAATACTTCACTATTAAGCATGTAGTAGTATATAAATATACCAAATAGGATGCACATTTTTGGCGTTCGGTATATTTTAAGTATTTACGGTATATTGATTTGGTATATATTTAGTATTTGCGGTATATTAATTTGGTATATTTTAATACTTCACTATTTTGCTTTTGTTAAAAATAGATAGCAGGTATCTCACAGTCAAGCACACTCTACAGTAGCTTTCTAACTTGTTGGTATTTATTTTATACTAATTTGAAGCTAAATCATTCTATTAATATTTTTCAACATATTTTTTTTATTCATTTATAGCGACTAATTCTTACATTTTTTTAAATTAGTTTACAATATTGCTCAACTATTTGAAGTATTATTCAGTTAAATATTATTATTATTATTATTATTATTATTATTATTATTATTATTATTATTATTATTCAGAAATAAAATTTTAAAGCCTGTTAAGTACCCTAATCGAATCTAATCAAACTGCGTCTTAAACACTCTTTTTCTCTCTTGAATAGGGTATACAAAGAAAGTGAGCTTTGATTATCTTGTACACGAAACAAAACAAGTTAAATTCTATGTTAAAGCATGAGCGAACAAAGTGCAAAGCAAGCAAATGGCAAGGCCAACAACGCCTTCCCATTGACACCCGATGAGATTGCAGAGCTAAAGGAAACGTAAGTTTGGCCACAAAATATGCTACAAGAAAAACAATCAGCACCTGTCTATGTAATTGCAGAGATATGGAAATGTTTCGAAAAATCGAAGAGATCTGTGCAACGAACCAGAAAGGAAATTATGCGCGTCGCAAAGCAACTTCAATGAAGGAAATGGGATATGAATTTGATTTGGATCTGGAATGCAACCTGGTTTACAGTCCAGAGAAGCTAGAGAACCATATGATTGAGTTGATAAGGAATCGCAAGCAAACGGACATCAAGGTTGTGATCCATGGTCACAGCTTCAAGTGTCACCAAATGATATTGCGACTATACACGAATTACTTTAAAAATGTGACTGTCTTCGAGTGTGCTTACATCAATTCGGATAGTGTGACACCTTTGGGCTTTGAGTTGGCCTACGAGTGGATGACAACGATGGAGCTTGTGCCACAACGCGATCACATTGTTGATCTCTATATGGCAGCTCGTTTTCTGGAAATGCCTGAGCTTGAAGAGTTGCTTTCTCATGACTTTCAGAATCGCGAACTCTTCGACGAAGCCGAGGCCTTTGAGCTTTTTGTAGAGACGCTGCCCTTTGAGGAGACGCCGCTGCAGCAGCTGATGTTAACAAGAGTTAGTCACTACTTTCTCTCAGCTGTGGGCAGGAGAGAGTTCTGTGAGCTGAACGAAAAGCAAGTGAACGCTATGCTCAGCAGCAATGTGGCAGGTGTGAATAGTGAGCTAGAGATCTTTATGTCTGCCGTGCGTTGGTTCGATGAAGCGTGGCACATACGCAAAAAGCACATCGAGTTTGTGATTACAGCCGTGAGGTTTGAGTTGATGCCGCCTTGGGCTTTGCTTTCCTTAAAAGCCACTCAAACGCATCCTTTGATGAAGCTCATTTGTGAGCATCCTTTTGTTGTGGAACGCATCAATGCAGGACTTTCAACTGCTGTGACTCAACGAGTGGAAACTGAGCTGGAGTTGCGAACTGGCTCCGATCGCGAATGGATCATTGATGAGCGTGCTGCCCATCATCATGTCTACAAGTGCCCCAATTGGCAGCTTTTAAGCTACACGCAGTTTGATTCTTATCTTAAACAAGTCTCCGATGCTGGGTCACTTTTTCACACCACACTTAAGGCCAGACAATTTGCCAATTTGATGGCCTGTTGTCAGGCAAAATATTTGGAAGCCCCCAACACTTCGAATACCGATTAAAGTTCTTAGCTATTAAAATATATTCAAGCTGTATCTCTCTCTCTCTCTCTCTTGCTCTTTGCGTCTCTTAAGTGTGTTGTGCACAGTTCAAAAACACACCCTGGGGTGCCGTTTAATTGCTACAAATAATTTCATTAGATTGCGCCCGCCATTTGGGCTTTGGTTTCGCATTCGCATTAAGCGTTTCCAATTAGTTGAATGGCAGCCATTTGCTGAATTAATTGTCAACGTTTATGAACTAAGCGTGTATGCCTCATATATGAAACTAAGTGTGTATTGGTGTGTGTGTATAAGTGGCTGTGTATTTATGTTGGCACAACACATACAATTGGCATTGCAGTACTTGTGTGATGCGTATACGACACGTAATCAAGGGCAACCAAACAACAAAAAAATATATACATATTTTGAATAAATACTAAAGCCAACAGCAACAACTGTTATCCAAATATTTTCATAAAATATCACAACTATTACTACAAAAAAAAGGTGGAAAAATGCATTTGCTACACACAAAAAATATAATTCACAACATGCACATGCACTTTTTATTGGACACATTTCAACAATGCATTTCCGGATTTCCTGTATTATAGTGCCCTGAACTTTACGACTCACAAATGCATAATATTTATAGAGTTGTTGGTGTATGAAATAAATGAATTTTTAACGGGTATATAAAATGTTCATGGTGACATATAAAGTATAGAAATGATGCATATTAAAGTAAATAATTTTCATATTTTATTATACTTTATTTTAATGATTTACAGGGTAACTTTTAGTATAGCTTACTCACAGTTAGTCGCATAATAATCTTATCAATACGTATTGAGCATTTTTCAGTGATTGTCCGAAAATAATAATAGTAAATGCAATGAAAAACAATTGAGGTGCAGCTAAGTAGAGTTTGGGTTGGGAGTGAACGACTATCAAATACTTTATATTAATGTTATACCACAGAAAAACGGAATGATATGAAGAAAGGCATCTAAATTACATTGAGAACATAGTAAACGATTAGCAAATACCCTACACTAATGATGTGAGATAGATAAACTTGAAGTAAGCGGAGTGATATGAAAAGATAATAAAGTGCTTCTAAATTATCTTAAGTGAAAAAT
This sequence comes from Drosophila nasuta, assembly GCF_023558535.2. Taxonomy (NCBI): domain Eukaryota; kingdom Metazoa; phylum Arthropoda; class Insecta; order Diptera; family Drosophilidae; genus Drosophila; species Drosophila nasuta. The sequence goes on from NC_083456.1 coordinate 30,676,886, forward strand.
TGAACGAATAGTAAATATCCTGTATTTTAATATCTGTAATGTTATGCCAATAAAAATCATAAATTAGTGAATAAATATAAAAAAAAACATAAAGAACATAACTACTAAGGTATATCTAAACTTACTTAAGGACATAGTGAATGACAGATAAATACCCTCTATTATAAATAGTAATTTTATTCAAAAAAAGTCATAAGTTATTAAATGGATATAAAACACGAATGATTATATCAATATATATATTATATAAAAGTTTGAGTAAAGAACATACTATGAGTAACTATTAAGGTATATAAGTGAACGGCTGGTAAATATCTTGTATTATAAACTGTAATATTTGCTACAACAAATAAAAATCATAATGTAACGAAAGAATATAAAACACGAATGATTATATCAAATATGAAAGTTTGAACAGTGAAATATTTTATATAATTACAAACAATAGTTATTTAACATAAATTATCATTTATTCTATCTGCAGTTGAAATTATCCACACTTTCGTTGCCTGCAGGGTATGAAAACAATGCATAAAATTTGGGTTTATTGGATATTATTTAATTGTCTGCAGTTAAGCCGCCATCGATAAATCAATTACTGAACAGTCGCTTGCAGATTATCAAGGATTTCAATTTCTTCTGCTGCTTTTTAATGTGCCGCTTTGCATTTGTGTGCGTGTGTGTGTGATGTGCATCTGTGATTGTGTGCGCAATCATTTGCAGTTGCAGATAAAGTTGAAGATAACTGCGCCAATGGGCCGATTGCAGCTGACTGGAATAATTGACGGTGCGCATAATAATGATTGATGAACGCAATTAAAAGTGGACAAATGAAATTGCAATTGAGGCAAAAGACGATTAATGAATGAAGCGAAAATGTGAAAAGGCTGACAATCAGATCGAACTTGCAGCTTAGAAGTAATTTATTAGAATGTTGCCAGTGAAGTTAAAAAGTGGGAACGCAATTTTAATTGTAATTGATTTCAAATGTAAAATTAATGCTTTTTAATAGTTAGTTAGTTAGTTAGATATAATTATATGTATTACACTTAGTAGTAGTGAAAATAAAATATCTTTATATATAACAAATATCACAAATAAAAAATAGACTTTAAAGCTTCTTTTTACAATTCGTTACAATTCGAATGAACTCTTAGCTTAAAAGTAATTTATTCAAAGTTCAAAAGCAATTCTCATTATAATTGATTTAAGATTAAATTTAATACTTTTTAAAAGTTGATATAGATAAAAGATATATATTAATAATTACAACTTGATAGAATTTCTAGCAATCAGATCAAACTCTTTTAGAATGTTGTCAGCGAACTTCCGCTTAAAAGTTGAAAAGCAACTTTAATTATAATTTATTTCAAATGAAAGTTAATAGTAAAATTAAAAATAAATGAAATGCAAAAAACGAGAAATTAAATATGCACAAAAAAAGTAGAAAACAATTAATAGTTGTAATTATAAAATAAATAGCTAGTTGCATAAATAATTGCATAAATCAAAACAATCTTTTAAGCAAGCTCCACCTGCGGCGCAGCTAACTCTGACGTTGATTGCATTGATTCAATTAACTCGATACTTTGCATCTGCATCCTGCTGACACATCGATGCTGATGGGGCAAGCTGTTCTACACGTACATTCGTATGCAGCTGTTGCAGTTGCAGTTGCAAATTCAATTTGATGCTGCACATTGGCATTTATTAGCAGCGGCAGCAGCAAAACTGATAATCCTATTGTGGTTTTGTTGCCGCTCTTTAATTGCCATCACACTGCACACAAACACACACTCACACACTTGTACACACACACACACATACGTAGAGAGCAGCTCTTATGGTCGCCGCATGCGACAAACAAAAGCGGCTTTACTTTTCATGTTTTGCGGCGGCTGCGTTTTGAGGCGCCATTACTCACATCTCGGAGAATGGCCACGCGACTCGACTGCCCTCCCCTCTCTCTGCTTCCCCCTCTCTTAGCCTGTCAGCTGCACAAAGAATCGTAGCGGGGGGGCGATCGCAAACTATTTGGCCAAAAGTTTTCCTTTTCGGGGCTATTGTTTCAATTGTCAAACAAGCGGCCAAAGTTGGCTCAAAAAGTTTGCCAAATTCCCCGGCCGCAATTTAAGTGCTTTCCCCTTCCCCCCCCCATTCTTCGCCTGCCGCAAAACTTGTGGATACATTGGACAATTGGACTTAAAGCCTGATTAGCTAATTGCCTATTTCTAATTTGATTTGTCGCAATTTCAATTAAAATGCCCAACTGATAAGACATCAAACCTTGCAATTTATTATTACACTCTCTTCTTGGGGTATGGAGCAAGTGTTGCACGCAACTTCAAGAGTATAGAGGGGGGATGAGGTGAAATCACTGTGGCAGCTAAGAAGATTGTGCCCTTGAAAGGTGCTCAGGGTTTCGTCTTGCTATCGCTGTGGTTTTTGCCACATAAATGCTAATCGGATTTGACTTTCTATCGAATGCAGTAACACAGTTGCATAACTAACAAAGGGAGCTAGAAAGAGTCTTAACTAATGTTGCTTGTTGCATGCATTTGGCAGCAGCAGCTTTGCCTTTGTCTTTGAAGACAGCTTTGTAGTAGAGTTTTTGTCTTGAGAGTAAAGATAAGTCTAAATTTGAGAATTTTAATTTGTAAGAAGTAGCACATATTTCATTTGAATATTGAAGATTATTGAAGATTATTGAAGATTATAATACAAGATTGAATTATTCTTTCTTTTCTACTAAAAGTATATTTCATAAATTGATGAAAAGGAGAATAGATTCTTTCCAAGTTTAAATGGATAACTTCACTATTCTTTATATTTTATTGTATTTAATTCATCAAGAAAATAAACGCCAGCATGAACAATTTATCCATTCTCTGGATCTACCTTCTATAAAACTCTCTTTAATACAGTATTTGTATATATGTATATTATATTAGAAATTATACATACATGTACATATATGTAATATTATGTCTATAAGTTTGAGTCTCTCCTATAAATCTTTTAAAATAACACTTAATACAATTGCCCATAGTTTGTGGTAATATTCTAATAAACTTTAATTATGACCAGACAAAAACAAATCAAATTAAGTTCTATAATGGTGTTCGTCCTAAGAAATAAATACTTAATAAATATTTAAACAATATACAAAAAATATATATATTATCTACTACAAATATTTATAGTAAATATAAATAAATATATTTCATTCCAATATTCCATTATGAAACTTATCTGACAAAAATTGGTCACTTGGTAGTTCATTTAAAATTAGTTCAATACATTACATGTAATAAATACTAAATTTCTGTATTTTAAAAAGGAAATCAATAGACATTTTATTTAAAATAAGTTCATGAAATCGTGTTGCCATTTGTCTGTAAAAATAACCACTCACAATTAAAAATTAATATTCCTTTCACTGCTTCTCTGCAGTGTTTACTTTCTCACATTACCACAGAATGAAGCAATCAAGCGGAGGTGGCTAAATGGATTATGTCTTCATGCAGTTGACAGTTGATTAGCATTCAAGTTTTACAACATCAAAAACTGCAAACTCTTTCACTTTCCCCTTCCCTTCCCCCTCGCCACACTGCCCTCAGCACTTTTAATCACAACGCAATGAATTGAGCTAATGCCAAACCATTTATGAGTGGAAGCTGAGAGTTGAGGCAATGGCTGTGGCTATGACTGTGGCTGAAGCTGTGGCTGTTGGCCAATGCAGTGCTGAGGCTGGGGGATTTTTGTTAATGCAGCGGCGACCGCAACTACAAGTCTGAATAATTCGCTTATTGCAATTAAAAGCAATTATGCTCGTTGTTCTGGAAACCGCAAACTCATTAGCTTGGTGCACCAAAACCACAATGCAGCAAATCGCTTAACCGCAGCAACAACGCCAACAACAACAACAACAATTCATGTATGAGAATGTATTTGCGTATTTGAAATTGGCACTCACTTTGTCCAGAGGGAAGGATGAAAGAGAAAGGGGGAAAGGGAGAGGGGAAGCGAAAAGTGCTGCAAATTAGAATCTCGATCGCCTTTCAAATTACAAAACTTGAGTTGGCATTATTTGGGCACAAGGTTTTTGACATGCGTGTGAAGTGCTTTCAAACAGAGCTCAAACTGTGCAAAGAGGAAAGGAAAGAGGGAGAAAATGTTCCTTGAGGTGGTTGAATGTGTGTTTGCTTAGAAGGTTTTATGCATATGTCGGACATGTGGGAAATTCCATTAGGAAGTTTTCTTTGTTTGCATAACATTTGCATCTCTAACAGAAAATAAAATAATTTATTTGTGGCCAGCATGGGTCAGTTTACCATTCGCACAGATTTCGTTCGGCCAAGCCTCACATTTTAAGGGAATATTATTATTATTATTATTATTATTTTGTAATGGCTTCTGAGTGTTTGGCCAAAGCTAAGGGATAGCAGGAGAAAAAATGATTTGCATAAAATCGATTAAACATTTTTCAGCAAATAAAATGCATATTGAATTCAAATGAATACCAACAAATTCCCAACACACAATAGCAACAACTTTTTGAGTCGAGTCCACTCTGCTAAGTCCACTTGAGTGTGTGTGAGTGTGTATTCGTATCTGTGTGTGTGTGTGTTGCCTTTGTTATACAAAGTGCTTGTTTAAAATCCAGCAGCAGCAACTCGCTCTCTTATAAAATATCACATTCTTGATACAAACACACACACACACACACACACTTCAGACCACTTGTTATTTAAAACTCACTCGATACTAAATATATTATTATTATATTTCAACATTTTCCAAGCACACTTTTTAATGAATGAAGTTTCACTGAAGTTGCCCCAAAAGTATTTATTAAATTTCAAAGCTTTGCTTGCAAACATTTTATTTTTGTAAAAGAATTATAGCTCTATTGTTAAGAAATCACAAACAGATGCAACGTTTGAGATATTTAATTAGGTTTTTATACCCGTAGCCCATAGGGTAGAAGGGTATTATAAGCCAACAGAAGAAAGCATCTCTGACCCTATAAAGTATTTATATTATTGATCAGCGTCAATAAGTATATAATAAGTACAGACTTCAGTATATTTTAGTATATTTCGGTATATTTTTTTGGTATATTATCAGAATATGAATAACGGGTATCTCACAGTCGAGCACACTCAACACTATTGTATATTTTTGAGGTAGAAATTGTAGTATTTTTCAGTATATTATTTTAGTACATTTTCAAAATTTGGTAATGTTGAAAATGGGTAGCGGGTATCTCACAGTCAAACACACTTGACAATAATTTAGTATTTTAAACAAAAAGTACCGGGTATCACACATTCGAACACACTGCGCCACATTATGAAGGTGAAACTATATTGAAATACCAAATATAGCCTTCAGTATAAGTTAGTATTTTATTGGTATATTATTATGGTATATTTTCAGAATATTGTGTTATTGAAAATGAGTAACGGGTATGTCACAGTCGAGCACACTTAACACTATGGTATATTTCTAAGGTAGAAATTGCAGTATTTTTTTCAGTATATTATTTTGGAGCATACTTAACAATAATTTAGTATTTTTAGGTATATTTTTGGTATATTTTCACAAAATGATTTTATTAAATAAAAGGTAATGGGTATCTCACAGCCTAGCACACTGTAGCACATTATGAAGGTAGAACTATATTGAAATACCAAATTTTGCCTTTAGTATATGTTAGTATTTTATTGGTATATTATTTTGGAATATTTTCAGAATATTGTGTTAATGAAAATGAGTAGCGGGTGTCTCACAGTCGATCACACTTGACACTGTGGTATATTTCGAAGGTAGAACTTTAGGGATATACCAAAGTCGTCAGTCGGTATATTTTAGTATTTTTTGATGTAATATTAAGGTATAACTTTATTGAAATACCAAATATAGTATATGCTAGTATTATATGGGTATATTATTTTGGTATATTTTCAGAATATTGTGTTATTATTATGATAGACGGGTATTTCAGAGTCGATCACATTCGACACTGTGGTATATTTTGAAGGTTCAACTATATCGATATACCAAATATAGCCTTCGGTATATTTTAGTGTTTTTTTCAGCATTCGTTTTTATTGAAAATGAGTAGCGGTTATCTTACAGTCGATCACACTCGATAGTTGCTTTCTTACTAATTAATTTATATAACTATCAATTACTGGTAATTAGATAGATACTTTGTCTTGTCTTTATTTTAGCTGCCCAAGCTAAATACTTATCTGCAATTGAGTAAATGTGTTGAGAGAATATGATTTGCTGTTAGCAAAATAGTAACTAAATTTAAATGAACTTTGCATGTTGCAACATTCGATTGAATATGTTAATAATGCAATTTTGTTGAGCATAAATTTGCTAAACACTTTAAGTTCAAAATTCCTGGCAACACTTGAGGCAAGCTAGTAAACAAATACGCATCTTAATTATTATTTGTGTAATATTTTTGCATTGATTATGGCCAAACGATGTACCGAAATGTACTTTTGATATAAAATACGAAATATGTTAACTATAAATAAGTTTGCATAGCGTTAGCATCTTATGTGTGGTTGAGAATATCCTGTTAGTTGTGCATGCAACATGATTTGTTGTTGCATGCCACAACAGACGCAGCTACTGAGAGACGAAGTCGTTGCGAAGCGTATCAATTATGAGTTATGTGTAATTAATTTACAAATTCATTTGTGTGTGAACCGTATCGGATTATTCGATGGCAAGCAAAGGCATGACATAAGGTAAACAAGCAAGCGAGCAAGCACTTACTACTTCATAAACATGCCAAGGATGAGTCGTCTTAAGGCTGTCTAATAACCATTTGAGCAGGCGAATTAAGATGTGAGAGACAGTCAGAGAGAGAGATGCGTTTGTGTTCAAGTGGCCTGTTGAACATCATTAATAGCAAAAATGGATACGCAATTAGATTATGCAAACAAATGTCAAAGTTATTTGTATTTCATTTCTTAAGCAAGCAAAGTTAATTAATTACTGCACAACTTTAAGCTGGCCAAGGACTCACTGACTCACTGACTGACTGTCTGTTATGCAACGTTGTTGCTGTTGTTTTTGCTGGCCGGAATGCCATGAAATTACAATAATTTAAGAACTTTTGCTTCAGCTCCCCTAAGAACTTACTCAACTCTTAAGACGAGGACGCAAGGCAAAAGGATGATGATGATGATGATGATGATGAAGAGAATGCAGAGTGCGCTTCGTGGCATTAATGGCAACTTAAGCTCACTGCAAATTTAGTTGCAATGGCAACAGCAATGGTAAACGCAACGGCAACGGCAAGCATATCAAATATAAATGATGCAGCCGAAAGGCGTGCGGGCCACGCCCAGTTGCGCCCTCGCCCATAATGCCACAACTTGTCTGGCAAATGCAAATTCAAAAGCCAAATGAAAATGAAAATTAACGCGCATTTGGTTTGCATTCCACGACAAACAGACAGACAGACAGTTAGACAAACAAGCAAGCAAACTAGCGAGCAACAGCCAGCATAAGATACAATTTGAAAGACAATCTGAGATAGAATTTTGTTGTTGTTGTTGTTGTCGTTGCTAATGAAGCATCAGTTGAGCAAGTCGAAACGGGGCATTGCCCAAAGAGAGATGTTTTCTAGGCAAATGTCAAATGGAAAATGCCCTTGGAGTCGAATAGCGAAAACTTTTTTGGCAGCCACAACAAACTGCAAACTATATAAGATACAAACTAGAAAAGATACAACAGATACAATTGCCTTGGGAGCACTTTAAAGTGCCGACGCGACTTCCACTTCCAGTTCGAGTCAGGGCCAAATGCAAGAAGCCACAGCAGCAGTGGCAGATAGTGCGAGTGTAAAACTTCACAGCAGGCAAAAAGAAAATTGCTTGCAATAAATTTCAAATTAAATAGAAATTTGCAGCGCCAACTGAGACGGAGAGAGAGTGAAAAAATGCAAATCTCTGCTAATTCTTATAAATTATTAAATAAGAAAAAGTCAAATGATTCATTTTTAAGCTGCACCCTTCATCACTAAAGCTCAGCTGGCAGCAGCAGCAAGAGCAAAAAAAAAATGACCCCAAACCCAGACGAGCCAGAAAAGCTGGCAAAGAGCATTTTGCGGACACAAAAAAAGAAAAACGAGCGGAAAATGTGTGAGCAGAAGAAAAGCCTGGCAAAAGGGCAATGCAATGCAATGCTGAACAAGCATACTGCAAATGTGACTGCAAGTTTGAGTGTGTGAATGTGAGTGTGAGTGTGAGTGTGAGTTTTGGGTATGCAAGATTTAACAAGCGACGGCAAGTGAAATGATTTTGTCAAAGCTCTTAGAATGGACTTGCTACGAACGAATTCAAGGCTGAGCACACATAAATTTTGCAGGCACTGTTCACCACGCCTTCATTTTTGTTTACACTCCTTTTGCTATGTTTATTGTCGGCTGTCAGCAATATTAATAGCTTTCATTCTTTACACATTGGCAAAAGTTTCATTACCAACACTCGGAATACTCTCGATTCATATTCAAAGTTCCACTTGAGCTCAATCTTTAGTCACTCTTTGATGTGAAGATTATGTTAGGTACACTTCCAATATACCCTGTAATATTAAAAGTATTGAACTGAGCATTTCTAATTAAGAAGAAACGTATTTCACTTTTAACATTTATATTACACATTCACATTAGAAATCAAAATCAAAAAAGAAAGAAGAAGTCCTCATTTATATAGAGCATATATTAAAGCTTTCGATATATGAAATGGTATTTTTGATTATTCGAATAAAGATATTCGGAAAGAATAATAATAAAATGTTTTAATTCAAATTGTTATATGTGGCTGACAAATTGTCTCACAAGAAGTTGGGAAAAAAGTTGTTAAATAATATAAATTTTTTATGGTAATTTCATTCATATTAATTTCATTTTTTAACCATACATTTTTTAATCATAATTTTATTGTAGGAAACCCATAATATAATCAATATTAAAATTGTTTTCTACTTGGATCCGACAGAAGTCAAAAAAGGTATTAAAGTAATGGAAATATTTTTCAACATTCTAATGAATTGCATTTTAGAATCACTTCACTTTTTAAGTCTTTAAAACTATCATATAATTAAAAGAAAAAGATTCATAATTTTATGACATGCAACACCTTATATAAATATTATCAACATCAAAATGTATGCAACAAATAATTCATAAAGATAATAATGAGTAGTTGTCACACATCTCTAAGCAATACTTGCATTTATAGGGTATCTCTGAGTCGCAGTTGCTGCCTTCACAAACTTGTCTGCTGCTCCGACCTTGTCACAATATATTTTCAACTAAAATAGCAATCTATTATGCAGCTGCTTTCGAGTTGAGCATGCCACATTTTGTCATCTAATTGCGGGGTATGTCACACACACTTAGATCGACATTGGTTTATGGTTTGGACTTTAGTCACACAGTTCGTTGGTTGACATACGGTCACAGTGCACTCAATTGAAGACAGCGAAAAGTGAAAAGTGAAAAGAAATGCCCTGTCGCGTGTGGCATGTGGCATGTGGTCGGAGGCGAGGCAAAGTCAAGTTGCATGCTGGATTTCTTGCATACAAAGAAACGTTCCGTTTCGCTTTTCACTTTTCAGTTTTACTGCAATGGTGCACTTTGCTTTTGGCTTTGGCGTTGGCGTTGGCTTTACTTTGCTTTGCTTTTGCTTGCCAGCCAGCAGCCAGCGGCAAGCATAGAAAACGCGGCCAAGAGGAAGCAGCTACAAAGGCCGTGGCAAGCAGCCTAGAAATAGAAAGAGAATGAAAGAAGGAGGCGGAGGAGGAGGCAGTTGCATTTGCAGCTTCAGCTTCAACTTCGGCTTCGTCTGCTTCGGCGAATGTTGAATGCTGTGCACATGGCAGTTTATTCATGATTTCACATATTTTGTCATGGCACCGCCCCCACCTCTCTACTCCTCCCACTTGCTGGCCTTGTGCATTCCTCAAACTTCACTAGCCTTCGCTTTCTCTCTCTCTCTCCCCTTGGTTGTGCTCTGGCCATTGTTGTGCATTAGTCGACTGTTCGCCAGTTCGTTGCTTGCGCAAAAAAATATTGCCTTAGAGTTTGTGCAAACGTGGCAAGGCACTGTACACACACACCCACACACACTCACACCCACACACACACTCCCACTCCCACTCACATACATCTTTACACTGCACAGAAGCAATAGCAAAAGCTTTCTACATGATTTCTCTGGCGCGTGTTTTTGTTGTGGCGCTGCTGCTGCTTCCTAGCAATATTTTTTGCAGTTGCATGCCACCAACTCCCACTCCCACTCCCACTTTCACCCCCATTGCGCTGCTTTTGTGAAGTTGCGTTTTTATGGTTTTAACATGTTTACTTTAATATTGTGTATTTGTCTTGTCGGCGTTACTGTGACATATGTAGCTGGCGGTGCAAACGGACAGCAGCAACAGCAACAGCAACAGCAACATCAACAGCAGCAGCCAAGAACTTGGGACCTTGATAGGCAACTCAGCAGCAGTGGCAAGGCAATAAACAGGCGAGATCTTAGACTCCCAGAGGAATCAGCATTGCAAGTTGATATTTGATTTTCTTCAAACTGCATTCTGATAGACTTCAATAGGAAAAAGAGTGTTTGAGTATTTGAGAATGCAGTAAAAATTTATTGACCATTGAAAGGAAAGAAAATAATATGGTGGAAGTATAACTTAAAATATATTAGAATAGTTTTGATTACATAATTTGATACTTTTGAATTTTATTAGCAAATAATTTAACATACTAACACTTAAAAGGAAATGTTGTATAATAATCATGAGGAATATGAACACCATGCAATATATTTATTTGCTTTTGGTTTCTTTAAACTACAGAGATTTATTTGCCAAGAATCACAATTTAATGAATGCTTAGGAATAATTTTGTACTATAGAATTTACCACTAATGAGTTTTATTTATCAGCAGCCCCAATTGAAGGTATTAAACTACAAAAAGAACTTTATAGAAGTGGCGTTGATTTCATATGCTTTAATTTTCCAACAATTACAATTCAATAGATTAACTCATAAAAAGAAATATCCTAGAATATCATACTATTTTTTACTTTTGGTTTCCTTTGTATTGACTTTAAAATTATTAATATTTATTTGTAAACAACTACATTTTTTGTTGAGTAAGTATGAAGCAGATCATTTTACCTGACAATCCATTTATTTGCTTTTGGTTTGTTTAAGAATGATTTCGTCTATAGCACTTAAAACTTTTTACTGTGTGACTTTACTCAACAACTATTATTTAATATTATTAACATCTCTAAGAAAATGTTGTCCAATTTGTAGAAATAAGAATAAGATCTCGCAATACCTTTTATTTCTTTTGTTTAGTCAGTAAATTTGTTATTGCAATTTGTGATTATAGACTCCTTCTCATTGTCCTCAAAAATTACTTTTCAGTTTATCTTAATTTTGAAAATTTATTATTATATGAATTGTTTAAATATAAATGAAATGCATTTTTGTAATATATATTTATTTACTTTAAGTTATATTTAATATTATTTATTTAGTTTTGACAAGCTTATTTTTATTGCCAACCTTTAATAACACATAATCTATGTCACAAGTGTTGAGCATAAAAGTATTGGGCAAGGCAATTTTTAGATTTATTTCGTTCTCTTTCAAGTTACAATGGCACGTACACGTCGTTGAAAATACTAAAATAGAATAAAATATTAAAAATAGAAATAAAATATTAATATGCAAAATTACATTTTATGTGCTGCGTTTTCATTGTAATTGATCCTCCTGCCTCATTAGAATGCTTATCTCTATTTCCATCAGCTGGACTCGAAGTTCATGCAACACACGCATACGTTCGAGTTCCAGCTCTGCCTTTGTCACCTCAAGCGCCTTGACCTCCACGGCCAGCTCCCTGTAGCTGAGCTCTGCCTTTTTCATCTCAATGTAGCGCATACGCTCTTCATCGCCCATGCCGCCGCCGGTCGTCCAACCTTCATCATCCGTTGCCGTTGTGGCTGTTGTGGCAGGCACAGGCATAAGCAAGCTGTTAGGATCCGCCTTTTTGAAATAATTTTTAGAATTATAATATATAATATATAAAAATTAAAAATAATTATAAAATAGAATTTACCTTAGCAAATATTTCCGATTCAGTCGACTTCTAAATGACAACTCCAAAAATATGCTGCTTGGGTGACTTGACAGCTTTTCATTGACAGCTCCAATCTGTCAAGTTTGTAGGGGTGAGCATTGTCCATTAATTCGCAATTTGAATTTAAATTGTATGGTGGTATCAATATTTGCAACGCGACTATTGTGCATAACATTTGCATTCGATGATAGATGCACTCGCCAACAGATGTTAGTATATTATTAATCTATTAATCGAATATTTGCGGTGAGTTGGCAGGAAAAGAAAGATGAAGATCTTCTAACACGTTTTTGTGGCCTTTGGCTGCTGTGATAGTAGACTGATCAAAATTTTCCTCAAAAACTACTTCATTTTAAAAACTTATTATATGAATTGTTATATATAAATGAAATACATTTTTGTAATATATATTTGTCGTGGAACAGACAGTTAAATTGTAAAGTTTGAATTCCCATGACTGTTAAATTAGCATAATTAGATTAGTAATGTAAATGTTAAGAACATTGTCAGTGTTAAGAAACGCTAAATAAAGATATGAAGAAAAAGGATGGTGGATTGGTGAAGGCGAGGTCCGAGCGGGACGGCTATACGGGCTGAGCGTGGCGCGATTGTTCTCGAAGCGTCAGTAAAGAAGAAGACGCAACGAGAGACATTGGCGACTCGCTACGCTTTTACCGAATAAGAATCAAAATGGAAAATATTAATTTAAATGATTCATGTACATATTTATATATTTTAATTTATTTTTCATATTATTTATTTAGTTTTAACAAGCATATTTTTATTGCCAACCTTTAATAGCATTTCCCTCTTATTCTTGTTCAATTACTTCACTGCAAGTCAACTGTTTTAATCCTATTATAAGTAAAAGCAAGCATAAATAATGCAAGTGTAAAAATGAGCTGCATGCATATAAAGTATATATTTGAGTGTGTTGCCAATTTGTAAATTGAGAATTGAATTTAATAAGTGAGTTCAGCTGTTGCTCAGCTTATTATAATGATGTAATGATGTCGACAACGCAGACCCCAAAAAAGAGGCAAAAGCAATTGCTGTTTGTATTATATAAGTTAAATGCATGTACTACATAATCTAATTATGTCACAAGTGCTGAGCATAAAAGTATTGGCCAAGGCAATCTTTAGATTTGTTTCGTTCTCTTTCGAGTTACAATGGCACGTACACGTCGTTGAAAATACTAAAATAGAATAAAATATTAAAAATAGAAATAAAATATTAATATGCAAAATTACATTTTATGTGCTGCGTTTTCATTGTAACTGATCCTCCTGACTCATTAGAATGCTTATCTCTATTTCCTTCAGCTGGACTCGTAGTTGATGCAACTCACGCATATGTTCGAGCTCCAGCTCTTTCATTGTCACCTCAAGCGCCTTGGCCTCCACGGCCAGCTCTTGCTCCCTGTAGCTGAGTTCTGCCTTTCTCATCTCAATGTAGCGCATACGCTCATCATCGCCCATGCCGCCGCCCGTCGTCCCACCTTCAACACCCGCTGTTGTGGCAGGCACAGGCATAAGCAAGCTGTTAGGATCCGCCATCTTGAAATAATTTTTAGAATTATAATATATAATATATAAAAATTAAAAATAATTATAAAATTGAGTTTACCTTAGCAAATATTTCCGATTCAGTCGACTTCTAAATGACAACTCCAAAAATATGCTGCTTGGGTGACTTGACAGCTTTTCATTGACAGCTCCAATCTGTCAAGTTTGTAGGGAAGAGCATTGTCCATTAATTTGCAATTGGAATTTAAATTGTATGGTGGTATCAATATTTGCAACGCGACTGTTGTGCATAACATTTGCATTCGATGATAGATGCACTCGCCAACAGATGTTAGTATATTATTAATCTATTAATCCAATATTTGCGGAGAGTTGGCAGGATCACTTTTGCCATTCACATTAGTATCGTATTAATCAATATCGATATCGAACTTAGATTAATCAAATAATATTGATACCCACGCTTAATCTAGGCTAGACCATCTCTTTTTAATTCGAAAGCTAAAGAGATAAGTTGTGCCGCAGCAAAACTATTAAAATAAATCTGACGAAGTCCGTCATAATATTATATATGTGGGAATGGGTCTGGCAACGCCAATCTATCCCCCTATCGATGATATGAAGAAAGGAGTATCGATGATATGAAGAAAGGAGTATCGATTGAGAAGGAGTATCGATGGAGAAGGAGTATCGATGGAGAAGGAAGTCGATAGAATATACTTAGAAGATAACTTTTGTGACGACGACTAAATAAGCAAGACGTGCTAACGACGACCGCGACGAATATATTAAAATAATTTAATTAATCAATAAACTAAATACAATAATAATTAAGGATTAAATTTATGAAATAATAAATAAATATTAACATAAAACCAATCCCACATATATATTTATTATTGGTGTTGCTCGGGAGTTCGCACTATTCAAAGTGCATTTTCCAAACATTCTTTGGCTTTCTCGTTGGTACTTTGCGAGAAAACCAAATTTCTTAATTTTCACTAGTACCCTTTTCTTGGTGTAGGATATTGTGTGTGTTAAATCACGTGGCGACGCCCACAGATATGAGAATTGAATTGTTTGATTATAGAATTTAAAACTGAAGAGTTTTATTTGCATTTAACTATAGTTTAAAAGATAAGTACTTAAAAGTAAATGTTGTATAATTCACATGATTAATATGAACACCATGCCATACTTTTAATAGAATGCTTAGGAATAAGAGATTAAACTGCAAAAAAAAAACTTTGTAGAAGTGGTCTTGCTTTCATATATGGTACTCTTGGTTTTCTTAGAACTATTAAGTTTTATTTTTCAACAACTACAATTCAATAAATGAACGCTTAAAACGAAATTTCGCACATGAGGACGATGGTAATACTTATATTTGTTTTTGGTTTCTTAAGTAATCAATTTAAGTATAGTTTTAAAAATTATTGAGGTTTATTTTCTAACAACTATAAAGTATAAAGAAGTTAATTAACTGACAATACTTTTATTTGCTTTTGGTTTCGTAAAGAATGATTTCGACTATAGAAGTTAAAACTATTGAGTAGCTTTGCTCAACAACTAATATTTAATATTATTAAAATCTCTAAAGAAATTGTGTAGAATTGGCATGAGAAAGATGAAGATCTTCCAACACGTTTTTGTGGCCTTTGGCTGCTGTGATAGTAGACTGATCAAAATTGTCCTCAAAAACTACTTAATTTTAAAAACTTATATGAATTGTTTAAATACAAATGAAATGCATTTTTGTAATATATATTTATTTACTTTAATTTATTTTTCATATTATTTATTAAGTTTTAACAAGCATATTTTTATTGCCAACCTTTAATAGCATTTCCCTCTCATTCTTGTTCAATTACTTCACTGCAAGTCAACTATTTTAATCCCATTATAAGTAAAAGCAAGCATAAATAATGCAAAAGGGTAAAAATGAGCTGCATGCATATAAAGTATATATTTGAGTGTGTTGCCAATTTGTAAATTGAGAATTGAATCTAATAAGTGAGTTCAGCTGTTGCTCAGCTTATTATAATGATGTAATGATGTCGCCAGCGGAGACCCCAAAAAAGAGGCAAAAGCAATTGCTGTTTGTATTATATAAATTAAATGCATGTACTACATAATCTAACTATGTCACAAGTGTTGAGCATAAAAGTATTGGCCAAGGCAATCTTTAGATTTGTTTCGTTCTCATTCGAGTTTCAGTCCGTATTAATTCTAATTAAATTTGTTATTCAAAATGGAAATGTGGCACGTACACGTCAGCCATTTGGCAAGTGTTAACCTTTTGCCAGTTGCCCCAGTCGCATCTCTAAGCCTTGGTAAATGGACAAACATTGACGGCGACAATTCGCACGAAGCCCGAGCACAACCTTGACATTTTTTTTTTTTTGTGTGTGTAGCTTGTTTCTCTTCTGCTTGGTTGTGTGTGTGTGTGTGTGTTTTTCGTTTTCGTTTGCCTGTTTTCATTACACTAATGAAGTCATGTGCGAATGTAAGCACAACGAGTGAGTGTGTGTGTGTGTGTGGGAGAGTGTGTGACAGACATGTGAGGAGGTGTGTGTGCGGTGTGTGTGTGTAACCAGCAGCAACGTACAACGATGTGTAGTCCAGGCAAACGAGTGTCAGACACATAAAAGGTGCAAGCCCAGGCGCTGGCAGCGACGCCTCATTAAACCATTTTATTGTGCCTAACGTTATGAAACGGCCTTAACTTTGTCAAAGACTCGCATAACGCATACGCCGTGTGTACTGCAAAAAAAAACTGTTAAGACTTTAAAACGAGCAAAAAGTTAAGTGAGAGGAAAACAACTCGAAGCTAAATTGTAAGAGGACAGAAATATTTCAACAGGAATTTACGATGCGCGCACACTAAATGCTCATTTAGTTTGCACTTTTATTTAGAAACTTCGTTTTGCACGTTTGCCAAATTGTCTGCGGTGGCGAAACTCAGCCAGAGCCACAGCCACAGCCACAGCCACCAACAACCACCAGAAACCGCCAACGAAAACAACAGGCAACCACAACGAGTGCCAAGCCAGGACAACAACAACGTTGTTCGCTCTCTCCTCTCTCTCTTTTCTACGGCCGAGTGCAATAATAATGAAGACAGAGGCGTAAATTTTGCTTTGGCTGCAGCCCGTAAGAAGATGGAGAAGAGAGCGCTGCAGGTGCTGACTCTTGTGGCTTTGGCTCCTGCCAGGTGAGCCACGTTGTCAGCGGAAGGTAGCAACAAATTTTCGTTGCGAAAGCTTTTAGTGAATTTATGGCAAGGAAATTTCCTCCCAGCAACTGCAACGCTGCCCGTTTGTTTATGTCTTGCCTGGTGGAAAGATGCTCCGTCCGGCATGTGTTCAACTTCATACATAATGCACTTGCAACCAGAAGCAAAGCAAAGAAGCTATCTAATGATCCAAAACCGAGCTGAGCAGCAAATTGAATGCCAAGAATTTTGTCTGAGATTTCACAACGAACACACACACAATTAATTTTTGATATATTCTCCAAAAACAGTGAAACAGAAATCCGCTTCAGCTCACTCTCTCTGCGATTGGAATTTACGTGGCTTCATTTTGCTTTTGCTGTTGCCTTCTACTTGGCAGTATCAATTACCTGGCTCTGTTTCACGAATTTCCCCCCCAAAAAACGAAAAATAAAACGAGCACAACCTTGAAGAAATCCGTCAAATTCCATTCGCTGTTGCGCTATTTTGTCTGCTGATATCGTGCAGCGACTCTTGTTTCCATTCTTATTTAGCTCCGCGTGCACACATCAACAAAAGTTGATTAAAGTTTATGCGCAAAAAACAAATTTAACTTTTAAGTCATCAGCGAAAGAGAAAGAAAACGCAGCAGTTGAGCAGCATTTGAGCAGCAGCAGGTAGCAGCAGGTAGCTTAACAATTTCAGCGAGTTGCCACGCCATATGCGAAGATCCTTGACAGCCTAGGCAACACATACAAACAGACAGAGAGACAGTGAGACAGACTGAGCTACAGCTGTATAATTGTGTTACCATAAAAGTCAACTCCATATGCTTGGCAACCGAAGGAAATACCCTGTAAAAAGCATAGAATAGAAGTAAGGAGTTTACCTTTATATTTCATAATTTATAGAGTAACTGCTAGTCGTGCATATCCTCGCCTTTCTCATTCATATATGTATTGCATCTTTTATCAAAAAAATGCTATCATGAACAGCATTTCGTTAAACTTATTCACTGACTGCAAAGGGAAAATAAGTGCTTCGTACGCAAAGGGGGGGGAGTTGCCTTGGGTACAAAGGGTGGGATAACTGCATCCATATACTCGCTGCTGCTGTCTGCCATTGTTTAACTTGCAGTTGGTATGTCGGCCTCCATTTTACCGCATCGCCAGGCAACGTTGTCGACTGTATTTGCATTCAACTTAATTGCGTTTTAAGTAGATTTGCGGTGACATGTGAAAGCACACACAAACACACACTGAGTGTGTATGTGTGTGTGTGTGTGTGTGTGTATTGTATTCTCTGTGTCGCTGACTACAATATTCTTTTACAGCATTTTTACCCGAGTAAGACAGCAACAGCGATGTACTTAAGCACTGAAGCTGGAAACAGACCGCAGCTCAAGTGCTCTCAGGCTTTGACTTCGCTCAAGGCAAATGCTTGGCTATAATATTCCAATTATACATTTAATGAAAAGATAAAAGTATTAGACATACACAGACACAGTTGTATTTATAGCCAGAGACATTAAAGTTGTTGTGTTAATGGCAGCTTATTGTGTTTTGAAACGTCATCGCATCATTGTCGCACACATAATATATATAATATAATATTAATACTCCCACAAAATCTGGACACGTATTTAGAGGCAGCTGTAAATCTCTTGAAATCTTCTCTGCGCTGCCAAATCTCTGCCTGTCTCCTGTCTCCTGTCTCTACTGTGTTCTGTTGTCATGCGTTGAGCTGAGCAGCTTTCTGTCTTTTACTTTTCTACACGTGTCAAACTAATTTCACATTTTGTTACCTTTTACACCTTGGCGCATTTGTGTCGCCAACGCCTCTCCATCTCCCCATTCCGTTGCAGCCTAGGCCAGAGCATTGCCACGCTTGCAAAAGCGACGCCAGAGGCTCATTGAAATTCATAAAATATTTGCACAGCGAAATGGGCTACGTAGAGCGTAGAGTGTAGAACGTAGAGGGCGTAGAGAGTACTGAGCACTGAGGCTGCAGGCGCTGTATTATGTGTCAAGCACGTTTGAATTTAAATTCAAATATTTGCCATAGAAGGCAAACAAATAAGCAGAAATATGGTAAACAGCAATAAGCAGCAATGCCAATGCCAAATGCGAATGCGAATGCGAATGCCAATGTGAATGGAAATGGCAAATGGCAAATGTGAACAGCAAGCAAGTTAAGTACTTGGCTACATGTGTCTCTACTTACCGACCCCATCCACTACTACTATTGAACAACAAATCTGTTTCACCTCCACACATATTAAGTTGACGTGTCGACTACATCAGAAAAAAAGAGAGAAATACCATTTATGTTTGCTAACATTAAGTATACGACTGCATCA
Organism: Drosophila nasuta; assembly: GCF_023558535.2. Taxonomy (NCBI): domain Eukaryota; kingdom Metazoa; phylum Arthropoda; class Insecta; order Diptera; family Drosophilidae; genus Drosophila; species Drosophila nasuta. The sequence goes on from NC_083456.1 coordinate 30,696,182, forward strand.
GTTGGCGATTGCTCGCTTTTTTGCTGTGACTAATTACTTGGCTACGGGGCAGATTTATATACAAATGTTGATACTTCTTTTGGTATATTAAGTATACGTAAGAGTGCACCATGATCGGAGTTTCAATTAAGTGGAGTAAGCAATGCTTTAATGTAAACTAGATAGTAGAAATAGTTATTTTCTATAACTAAAGTCTTCTTTACCAATTGTACATACAATTTGAATAAAAAATTATTATTTTTAGAATCAACATCAATTAGTTGATTCACAACTAAATTTGAAAGAATATTCTTTTCACTTATGTATAAATCCAACCTCAATTGGATAATTCACAACTAAATTTTAAATAGCATTCTCTTTACATATTAATTTAAATTCAATAATATTTATTTCACCTTTAAATTCAACTTTAATTAAATGCTTGTTTGCCTCCTTTATTCCTCATTTCACAATTAAAGAGTTTGCTTGAAAGACTAGTAAAAAACACATTCCAATCTTCGTCTTTCTTAAGCATTCAGCAACCGATTAAAAATAATATTCCATTCACTTCTAAATTCAACTTTCTTACTATTCTTATCAGTTATAAACTCATCCTCAATTAGATGATTCACAACTAAATTCAAAATAATATATCTTTCACTTATAAATCCAACTTGAATAAAATTCCTTTCACTTATAAATTCACCTCTTTCATTCCTCACCTTACAATTAAAGACTTGGCTTAAAAGACTAGCAAGGAAAATCTCATTCTAATCTTCGTCTTTCTCAGGCATTCAACAACTGATTAAAAATAATATTCCATTCACTTCTGAGTTCAACTTTCATAATATTTATATCACTTATAAACTCAACCTCAATAAGATGATTCATAACTAAATTAAAAATAATATTTCATTTACGTATAAATCCAACCTTAATAATATTCCTTTTACTTACAAATTCATCTTCAATTAAATGCTTCTTCGCCTCTTTGATTCCTCATTTTACAATTAAAGAGTTGGCTTAAAAGACTAGCAAAAAAATCTCATTCTAATCTTTGTCTTTCTCAGGCATTCAACAACTGATTAAATATAATATTCCTTTCATTTATAAACTCAACTACAATAATATTCCTTTCACTTATAAATCCAACCTCAATAAGATGATTCATAACTAAATTAAAAATAATATATCTTTCAGTTATAAATCCAACTTTAATAATATTCCTTTCACTTACAAATTCATCTTCAATTAAATGCTTCTTCGCCTCTTTCTTTCCTCACTTTACAATTAAAGAGTTGGCTTAAAAGACTAGCAAAAAAAATTTCATTCTAAGCTTCGCCTTTCTCAGGCATTCAACAACTGATTAATTACCTAAAGCAAACTCAAAAAAAATGCATTGAAATTGAAATTCATTAATCGGTAATTGAATTCCTTTTTACTTCAGCATTTCTGCGAAACAGATTTCTTTGCATATTTTAAATGTACGACAAACTGAAAAAGCGAAAAGTTTGCAGTGATTTGTACACGTGCGCTAATTACTCAGAAATTTCGACTGTCTTGCTGAGTTCCAGACTAGACGCGACCTTCTCCTCGATTGATTGACAGGTCCAGACAGCTGTGCGACAAATGAAGAAAGCCTCTGCTAATCCTGTCTGCCACACAGCGAATGTTTTGCACTGGCTCTGCATAATAAGTTAAGCACAGACACCGAACAGACTTAGTTCAGCCCTCGAAGGCAACCACCTAGCATATAATATATGAGCATGTGATTCGACAAAGAGCACCCAAGGCGATAGCTTTGGCTTTGGGGCGCTGTCAATGTAGCTGCTGCGAATATTGTATTATGATTTGTGGCCAAGAATACAGTATACAGCATAGTTATGGGGCACTTTGCACGTTTGCCAAGGCCATGTTGGCATTTGCAAATTTTCACGCAGTTTTTGGCGCGTCGAAGTGGATTGGTGGATGGCTCCCCGGGAGCCAATAAATCTTCGATTGTTGTGTCGCCTTTGAAAGTCGTCGTCCTTTCGCGCCACATTTGTTGGCCTAATTGCGGCGTCAGCGAGCCAAGAAAAACAGCCAAAGAAAAAAAAGGAAAACCAAAAACAGCCAAAAGCTGCCATTACGCCTGCAAATCCAGCAGTCAAAGACGAAGTCGTTGTCATTGTCGTTGTCTTCATTGGGCCAATATAAAAATGGCTTTTATTGTTACACTGACCTTGCCGAAAATGGCCATTGAGCATCGTATTTCTACTCGAATATCAAGTGAATTTAAGTTGATTTCGAACGAGTGACAACTTTTCACATGCTACACACTACACACACTTCGCTTAACCTTGCCAATTAATGTGAAAAATAGAACTCGCCTCCATCTCTCTCTGACAACAAATAGCAATACACTCCTTGTTGAGCGTATATTTTTAGCTCGGACTGTGTGGACACGCCTTTGCTTGCCCCGTGTTGTCCACTGCGAAGATAAATTGATGTTGTCGAAGCCAGGACAAATGTGAAGGAGGAGGAGGAATCCGACCGAAAGTATGTTTGCAAAAGTGTCTGTCGATTTGTCAGACTGTTTGGTTGCTTGCCATTGTTATCACCTGAGTTTCAGCAATTGTCTAAACTATTGACTCGACTCCTCATAATTTTGGTATTTTTGTTTTAAACTGTCGCAACTGCAAACGAAAAAAAAAAAGAAAAACGAATTGAATACAGCAATTAATTTTTATTGTAGTATATGTTGAGGTGTCATGTTTGCATTGCTCTCCAAATGCCGCACATATATCACTTGTCAACCTTCGTCCCGCCCCCCTACGCTCTCGTTTTGGCATTTTTGTAACACACAGTGAGAGAGAAAGGGAGAATTTATCGAGCCAGTCTGGGACCATATATCAGGCGCATTTGTCAGGCACTGTCAATAGCTTTTAGACATCGAGGGAGCTCTGGCTCTGGCAAAGCTTTGGCTTGTCAATGACTTCAATTGAACTCTTCGATTATTGATTTCCATGCTCGAGAGTGTGTGTGTTTTGTAATTTTGGCAATTTAAATGTCATTAAAAACAATCTACGAAAAAGTTGTGCGAAAGATCGAATTGTTGCTGCAAAAGTATTTATGCAATTTTGTGGCAGCTGCTTGAACAACAAACCGAACAAACGAACAAGCAACAGACGAACAAACAATCAACAATAAAATTACAAACAATATCGCAACAATATGTAGTACAAAAAGCTTTGCTTTGGCATTTCCAATTAAATTGCAAAATCAATTTTCGCCCCCGAAAATTAGCATATTTACATTCGTAAGTGTGTTCGCAAAACATTTGCATATTTTTAATGTACAATGTACCGAAAATGTGAGGAGCGAAGTGCCCGGAGTTACATCAGGTCAACAGGTGCAAACAGGTAAATTGCGCCAAATTAAAATCAGATAACACGAAATGAGTTACACTGCAAAAGTACTCACAAACACTCATATCGTGTACACATCGCACTTTTGTGTGTGAATTGCAATCATAAGCAGCTGTGGCAATGAGATGAATCTGCCTCACTCTCTGACACATTCATGTATTTATCCATTAGAAAGCAAAAGCTACAAAAGCCACAGCCCCACAACTAAAGGCCAAAATGTGTGTTCTGGGGAGTTCTGTCATCATCAGCTTACTCTCTCCCTCTCTCTCTCACTCTCACTCTGTAGGCACGTGCCAGCTGCTTACAAGCATCCAAATACATCCACACTTTCTTATGAGTGTGTGTGTGTGTGTGTGTGTGTTTTGTTGGAATATTCGTACTTGTGCCAAATATGCCGATAATTACATTTGCAAAAAGTGTTTTCTTTTGCCACACGTTTGGCCAGAACGGAGAATGGGAAGCACCATCAAGCGAGGGCAGCAACAGAAATAGTCAGAAGTCAACATAATACTTCTTGCATTTTTAGTATTTTACAAACTTACTAAGAATCGTAAAAAAATACTAAGTGCAGATTATTCAGATTAATTTAAAGAAGAACACAATAAGAAGAATAATATATGATTATTTAAAGGATAATAATGAATACTAAATAAATGAATACTAAATCCTTGTTTTAGCTGTACTCAGTATATTAAAATACTGCATTTTAAACCTAATGAAAAAATTCTTCTGAATATCAAAAATTGTAAACAACTAAGTAACTTTTAATATTCAGAAGAATTTCACATTAATTGTAAGTGCAGTATTTTTAGTATACTAAGTAAAGCTAAATCAAGGAATTAGCATTCGTTATTCAGACTTGTTTCTTTACATACATTTTTTCCTCTTTTTTAATATGGAAAATTAAAGTTTAATAATCGCCCTATTAAAATCTCTTCAAATTAAAATTCAATTGCAAAATTAATCGCTAATTGTTAATGCAGTATTTTTATATACTGAATGCAGCTAAAACAGGGATTTAGTATTCATTGTTGACACTTTCTTATTTGCATCAATTTCTTCCTTTTTTAATATGGAAAATTAAGCTTTAATAATCTCCTTATTAAAATGTCTTCAAATTAATATTCAAGTGCAAAATTAATCATTAATTGTAAATGCAGTATTTTTATATATAAAGTACAGACTAAATAGGCATTTAGTTTAATTAAAGCGTCTTCAAACTAAAAATCTATTACAAAATTAATCATTTATTGTAAATGCAGTATTTTTATATACTGAATAGAACTGAAATCGGTATTTAGTTAAATTAAAATTTCTTCAAGCGAAAGACCAATTCCAAATTTAAGCCTTAATTGTAAATGCAGTATATTTATATTTAGTATACGTTATTGGAACAGTTTCATTCGCATAAATCTTTTAATTTTTTGTGTACGGAAATTGTAATTTTTATAGTCGTTTAATTAAAATGTCCCTAAGCCAAGTTCAGTGAATGGTTAATAAATTAAAATATATTAAAATACATATGTATATTTCCCGTTTTTTTATGTTCACCAAATAACATAGAAATTTATAATATTTATTTAAACGCAATTACAATAAATTAATGAATTCTGTTGCGGCAAATTGCATTAAATTTACATCTAATTTCGTGTTCTATTTTCTATGTTTTTTTGCGGCAACATTGTTGTAATTGTTGCAAGCGCCCCACGTGGTGGCAACAAACATATACAAAACACATACATATGTACACCGTAATAAGTAGTATATACTCGTTATTTTGGTATGCGCAGGATGGGTTTGTACTTTAATTTATTTATATATATTTGGCATGGCCTAGGGAAAGTAAAATTGCCAACTCCAAGAGTCTAATGCAAATACACATGTGTGGCCACATTTTGGTATACAAATTACAAAATTATACAAATCAACGCCACACGATTGCTTCAATTTAAGCAAGGACTCCTTCTTCTTTGGCATGGCAGCTGCTTAGAGTGCTTGAAGTGGCAGCAGTATTAGCACAAAGGATACTCCTGGCCCCCCCGCTCCCGTTCCCACACTCCGCTCTCGATGATTGCGATGTGGCTGGCAGAGATTAGAGACGCACCAGACGCGCAATCAAAGACAAAGCGTTCTCGACACCTGCACAAATTATGAAGCCCGATTGCAGGCAGCCGCCACTGAGAGTGTAATGCGAGCGCGCAAGTGAAAGTGGAGGGGAAATCAAGCTGGAAGCCTGTTCAAGGACTCGGGGGCGTGGCAGTAGCGTGGCAATTAAGTCATTACCTCAAATAACTGGAGGCGTTCAACGCCTCCCACCACAGCAACTGAGTGTGTATGGGTATGAGTACGTAGGTGTTTTACAAGTGTGCAAACAAAGTGCCTTCTCAGTGGTTGCATAAACTGAGCGTGTGTTTGCCTCTGTGTATATGTGTGTGTGTGGCTTGTTTGCTTGTCTGTCTTTTGAGCTGCAATAAAGGCATGCAAATTTATGTAATGTGCCTCAGTCTCGGTGTGTGTGTGTGTGTGTGTGTTTGACAGCCAACCCCCAGCAAATGCGACCCCTCGAACCTGGCCACATTTTTGATAAGCAATTTCCAACGCTCTTTGTGGTTGCCTCTAAGTGCGAGTACAATTGTGAAAGTGAGTCTGAGTCTGAGTGTGAATGCGAGTTTCACTTTGCTGTAATGAAATTAACAAATAATTCCTCACACGCTCCGATTCCAAGTTGTTGACGTCACTTTGATGGTAATTTGAATGGGCGAAATGGCATTAAAAGTGATTACAAACAGACTCTTATCAGGCCATCCACACACAGCACACATGAAAGCCAATGAATCACTTGAGACCACAACAATTTACATTCCCTCAAACCTTTTCAGCCAGACAGCAGTTGAAACAATAATATAAAATATATTTTCTAATCTCGCCGTCTATTAATTGCCAGCAAGTGTAGCGAAAGCCTTAAGGGTTCTTTAGTTCCTCCAAAAGCATAGAGTGTTTAATGTATGAAATAAAAGATGTTAGAACAGCTGTAACTTGGCAATATAAAATGACAATCTTAAGGCAACTTAATGAATGAACTATTAACAAGTAGAAAAGATACACGCTACACATTCGAAATAAAAGCAAAAGAGTGCGGTCTTAATCTTATAATATACCAAATTATACCAAATACAGTTATATTTGGTATATTAATACCCGCTACCCATTGGGAATAAAAGTAAAACCAAATTAAAATACCAAAAAATACTACAAAATATACTTATACTTACTTCGGAATAAAAGCAAAACAGTGCGGTCCTAATTTTATAATATACCACACATATACCACACATACCACAAATATACTAACAGTTATATTTGATATAATAATAACCATTCGGAATAAAGGTAAAACAGTGCGGTATTAACTTTATAATATACCAAGTTAAAATACTACATAAATACTTAAAATATACTACCAGTTATATTTAGTATATTAATACCCATAGAGAATAAAAGCATAATTTTATAATATACTAAGTTAAAATACCACATAAATATTATACTTAAAATATACTAACAGTTATATTTGGTATATTAATAGCCGCTTCCCCTTCGGATTAAAAGAAAAACAGTGGGGTGTTAACTTTATAATATACCAAATTAATATAACGCATAAATACAAACAATATACCAACGGTAATATTCGGTATATTAATATAGTACTACTTTCAAAATGTCAACCTAGGCAATTAATATTCGTGGTAAGTGTTGTTAGAGTATTTTGAAGTCTACTCTAATACATTTTACTATTTATTAATTGTTCCTTCTTGCCACACAATGCCACCTCAGTCATGTGGCATGTGCCGAACGAACTACACGACATTTCGCTGCGCTTCGTGCGCCATTTGATGCACTTTTTCATACTCACGCCACCAAGGAACTATTTGTTCTTAAAGATACTCTACAATATTGTTTTGTTTCTCTACCTCACCATCATCTGCTGCTGGCGTTTCTTTGTGCCCTACAGTGTGGTCTACGATGTGCGACACGATCATCTCTCCCGCTTTCTGGACTTTGCCAACTTTGTTGCTTTGATTGCCGGACACATACTTGTGGCTTTGGATTTAATTTGGAGAAATTGCAGTGAGCACATTGAGCAGCAATTTCAACAGATTCGACATGAACTCCGACACCAATTTGGACACAAAGTGAATTTGCAACGCTTGAAAAACTATTGCAAACTAATCAATAGATTAATAATTATACGAATTGTGCTGCTGCTGGCAACTTCAATTTACAATTGTATTGTGGACAAAAATCCCTCGGTTCCCCTCATCTGCAACTTTTACTCTGAGGTGATTTTTACACTCCGCTGCGGTGAATTTACTTTGCATTCAACAATGGTCTTGGCTTTCTACAAAAAGTTGGTTGAGGCGGGCAAAGAACTTGCTCAGAAGTTGAATATTGAGTGGAAGAAAACGTCAACTGATCATGAATTGTTTATTAAACAACTTTCGCGACTGCAACACATGCATCAATCGCTGTGGAAGATACAACGCGACATCGAGTGCAACTTTGAGCGAAGCCTCACTGTAGTTATGCTCAAGTATTTTGTGGACGCTTCTGTGATGCCTTATTGGGTGTATCTCAATATATTCTATAACAGAGATTACATTGGATTGCAGTTGTGTAAGTAGAGAAATTTAAAAAAAGTTAAATCTATAAAAGTTATATTTTATAATAAAAATTAGATTATAATTAGAATGTGCCCGACTGTGAAATACCCGCTACACATTTAAAAAAAAGACAAATTGTGCAGTATAATTATTAAAATATACCAATTTTGTACACCAAAAATACTAAAAATATACCAAGTGCTATACTTAGTATATCGTATTTGGAGTATACCAAACTATGTGGAATAATTATTAAAATATACAGATTCTGCATACCAAAAATACTAAATATATACCAAAAGCCATACTTGGTATTTGGAATATACCAAAATTACAATCCAAGCATTTTCATAAAAAAGACAAACAATGTCTGATTATTTTTAAAATATACCACATTAATACACTGAAAAATACTGAACATATACCAAATAATTTGTGTATTTAAAATATTGATATATAACATCACATTTCAAATATACCAAATATATGGATATTATTATATTTCCATATTATTCTTAAAATATACCGAAATTTTATACAACTAAATACTGAAAATTTAACGCATGTTATTTCTGATATATCGATATACAATCACATTTAAAATATACCACATAAACGGAATCAAAAATTGTAAGACCTGAAATATAATTTCATTACTTGCCTTGCAGATGGCGTTGCTGAAGAGCTGGGTAAACTATTGGAGATCTGCGTTCCCTGCTGGATTTATACACGCTGCGATCAGCTGCAGCTGCAGTTTCGTTCGATATTTCATGGTATCTTTGCCAATCGTTGGCATGAGAAACTAAACTGTGGCTTGCTGAGCATCTCCACTCAATTGGGACAGGAGCGAAGTCTGTTTAGCATTGGCGGCTTCTTCATGCTCAACAATAAAATGCTGGGCAAGGTAAGAGCATTAAACAACTAACAGAAATTATACCAAATTTATATTCTAATATTTTCTTTTAGTTTATTTTTGCCGTCGTTAGTTACTTCATTATTTTTCTGCAATTTCGCTTGGCTATGAACAAAAAGGAAGAAGCAGTCATGGAACACACTTTGAACTCTTCAATAATCTACGCTGAATATAAGTAGCAACAAACTGAAATGAATAAATATACTTCACAGTAATTCAATTAATGCCAATTGACTTGTAATCACATTGTTTGGCATCAAGCAATTTGCTAATTGATCAGCCATTGCCACCATTCGAATTTACTGTCTCTCAGTCATGTGGCATGTGCCAGGTGAATTGCACAACGTCTCGTTGCGCTTCATGCGCCACTTGATGCACCTGCTGCTGTTGCTGCCACCGCAACCGGAACTCGGCTGTAAGATACTCTACAACATTCTTCTCTTCATCTACATTTTGGGCATCTTTCGATGGCGTTTCTCCTTCAATTACGAAGTCATCTTTGATGCCATTAATAATGATGTCTCGCGTGTGCTCGACCTGATCAACTTTGTGACTCTCATTGTGGGACACTCTGTGATGGCCACGGAGCTGCTCTGGTGGAATCTCAGCGATCAGATTGAACAGCAGCTCCAACAAATTCGATACGTGCTGCGCATTCAGTTCGGACACAAAGTAAAACTCAAAAGGATTAAGAGATACTGCAACATCATCTATAAAATCATTGCTATTCGATTTTCCATTTTGTTTTCTATAACAATTTTTAATATTATTTCCACCAACACTTTGCTGCTGCTTATTTGTCATCTGTACTCTGAGCTTGTGTTTACACTGCGATGCATGGAGTTCAGTTTGCATGCCACGCTTATATTGGGTTTCTATAAGGAACTCAATGATGTGGGAAATGATATTGTTGTGAGACTATCACATAGTTCTTTGGCATCGGAGTTAAACTTGCAGGTGCAACGTTTGGCTGTTCTGCAACAATTACATCAGCTGCTCTGGAAAACTCATCGCGACATCGAGAAGAACTTTGAGCGGAGCTTAATCATGGTCATGATGAAGTGCTTTGTGGATAGCTCAGTGATGCCTTACTGGTTGTATTTTAACAGCACCAGAACCAACGCCCTTGCAATGCAGCTGTGTAAGGGTAGATTTAAGATAAAGTTTCTATTTTTATTAATCCATTTACTTTACAGACACTACAACTGAGGAATTTGGAAAGCTGCTGGAAATTTGCATTTCATGTTGGATCTGCACTCGCTGCGATCTCTTGCAACGCAAATTTCACTCGCTTTTTCATGGTGTCTCTAGAAATCGTTTAAGATACGAAATAAACTCTTCACTGCTTAAAGTATCTTCTCAATTGTCACAGGAAAAAAGTCAGTTTAATATTGGAGGATATATAACACTCAACAATAAAATGCTGGGCAAGGTGAGAAAGCAATTACTTTCTTCTTTTTTTTTTAATACTTTGTTTCTCACTTTCAGTTTATTTTTGGCATGATAAGCTACTTCATCATTTGTATGCAGTTCATAATTATGTTCATGGACAAAAGCCAAGCACAAGAGGTCATCAATCTAGCCTTGCTGTGTCAAAATGCTTCGCTGCATTAACTTCACTTTCTGCGATGGAATCTATACTTTACTTGCTACATAATCTATTCATTTAAAAGTTGACTGCATCAATTAGCTGCTCGTTTATCTGCACTTTAGCAAATTAATACTAATTATTGAAAGCAGGCTTTAAGTTGACTTCATTTTAGTCTCGAAACATTAATCAATGGAACTACAGGACTGCTCGCTGAAAGAAAGATACTCGCTACCCATTAGGAAATAAAGCAAAACAATGCTGTGTTTATTTTATAATATACCAAATTAAAATACCACAAAAATACTACGAATATACTAACTGTTATATTATTAATATTAATTAATACCCACTACCCATTAGGAATAAAAGCAAAACCAAATTAAAATACCAGAAAAATACTACAAATATACTAACAGTTATATTTGGTATTAATACACATTCGGAATAAAGGTAAAACAGTGTGGTATTAACTTTATAATATACCAAGTTAAAATACCACTTAAATACTTAAAATATACTAGCAGTTATACTTGCTTTCCCTTCAGATTAAAAGAAAAACAGTGGGGTGTTAACTTTATAGTATACCAAATTAATATACCGCATAAATACTAAAAAAATACCGACGGTTATATTCGGTATATTAATATACCAAATGGATTAAACATTTTTATAGAAAAAGTTACTTTTTATAATAAAAATTAAGTAATAACAAGCAAGAAAGCTACAGTCGAGTGTGCACGACTATGAAATACCCGCTACACAAAAAAACAAATTATGCGCTATAATTATTAAAATATGCCCATGTTGTATACCAAAAATATAAAAATATACCAAATGCTATACTTGGTATATCGAATTTGAAATATACCAAAAATATAGTACACACATTTAAAACAAGTAAGAAAGCTACAGTCGAGTGTACTCGACTGTGAGATACCCGCTACCCATTTTGAATAAAGGCAAAATATTGCGGTATCATTTTCAAAATATACCGAATATACTGCAAAATATTAAAAACATACCAAATGGTATATTTGGTATATCGATATAGTACACCATTCAAAATATACCCTAGACGGCACAATTTCCCAGATTGTCGGCCAAAGCAACTAAGACCCCTAGTAAGTAGGCGTTTTTGCCCATACAAAAGTATTTCTTTAATAACTTCCACAATTTTTATCTGATCGCAACCAGGAATCATAACTACTATAGTTGTTATTGTATGTACAAAAATTCGTAACTCTAGCTTTAAAATTACGCTTGTTATTCTATTTTTTTGATTTGCGGGGGCGGAAGTGGGCGTGGCAAAAATTTGAAACAAACTTGATCTGCGTGCAAACATAACAAATGCTGTCGAAAAAAAATTATAGCTCTATCTCTTATAGTCTCTGAGATCTAGGTGTTCATACGGACGGACGGACAGACACACAGACGGACAGACGGACAGACAGACAGACGGACATGGCTAGATCGTCTCGGCTTTTGACGCTGATCAAGAATATATATACTTTATAGGGTCGGAGATGCCTCCTTCTACCTGTTACATACATTTCCTGCCGGCACAAAGTTATAATACCCTTCTACCCTATGGGTAGCGGGTATAAAAAGATAAATAGTATCGGATTGTTCTAAAAATATACCGAATTAATATACTAAAAAAATACTACAAATATTCCAAATACTGTATTTGATATATTGATATAATATGACATTTCAAATATACCAAATATACGGATTCGTCCTTTTTTAAATATACCGAAATATTATACAACAAAATACTGAAAATATACCGAATGTTATATTTGACATATCGATAGACAATCATATTTAAACTATATGAAATAATTAGAAAAAAGGTAAGATTTAAAATATATTTTCATTTCAGATGGCGTTGCTGAGGAGCTGGGCAAACTGTTGGAGATCTGTGTTCCCTGCTGCATTTATACACGTTGTGATCAGCTGCAACTGCAATTTCGTTCCCTATTTCATGGCATCTTTGCCAATCGTTGGCATGAAAAACTAAACTCTGGCTTGCTGAGCATCTCCACTCAATTGGGTCAAGAACGAAGTCAGTTTAGCATTGGCGGCTTCTTCATGCTCAACAATAAAATGCTGGGCAAGGTAAGAGCATTAAATAACTAACAGAAATTATACCAAATTTGTATTCTAATATTTTCTTTTAGTTCATTTTTGCCGTCGTTAGTTACTTCATTATTTTTCTGCAATTTCGCTTGGCTATGAACAAAAAGGAAGAAGCAGTCATGGAACACACTTTGAACTCTTCAATAATCAACGCTGAATATAAGTAGCAACAAACTGAAATGAATAAATATATGTCGGAGAGTATGTAATGCAGATTCGACACACGGACGTCACTGCGCAGCTGTGCGTGCGTCTCGGCACATTGCTGCGTAGTTGAAGGTGCACTTTGGCATTTTGGCAATGCGTAGTTGCTTGTGCGTTTCGGCACATTGTCAATGCGTAATTAAGAGTGTGCATGTTAGATTGCATCATTCTTCATTTTCGCTTTGTCGGTTGTCCGCATTTTGTCGCTTTGCCAAGTACAGTTATTGCGGGGCGACAGCGTCGAGACGCTGTCGCCGAGTGTGGTTCGATGGCTATGGCGTAGACAGTAAAAGGATCGAGCGGGCAGTGTGCTCGTAGAATCGCCTGTGAGAGCATCGAAACTCGCTTCGCGATAATGAATAAACAGACTTCGGTAGAACAGACTCCGACATCAGAAGTGGGATTCGGCCCTGACCAAAGTATTTCAAGGGATGTCTTCGCGTTAATAGAGCAACAAAAATCGGAATTTTTTGGCTCTGATTAAGATTCCGGCGAGCGAGTTGTAGTAGAATAGTGAGATCTGTTTGCCGAAATGTAATCCAGACATTGCTGGTGTGGGTGCCACGCAGTGGTCTGTTACGGTCAAAATAAGTGTCTGTTACGGTCAAAATAAGTTTGCGAAAAAAAAATTATGAAGTGACTGTGTTCTTACAATAGTGTTAAGAAAAGCTTTGGAAGGTTTAGCGGTCCAGTGGTTACAAAATGTGTTACCCTGTTATAACCTGGCAACAGTTCCGGCAATTGTTTGAGCAGCGGTACGAGACATCTGAGACGCCAGCCGCCGTCTTTGTGAATATTTTTAAAAGTCGTCCAAGTTAGTCGTGAAGTCGTGAAAGTTAGCCTGTTGTTGTGAGTTGTTGTGTGACAATACTGTGCACAAAACTGCGAAATTTAAATTTCGATCAAATTGCCATTGCGTTGGTTCTTGGACAGATGGCTAATTTCGATCGGCGTCTGCAGCATGGTACATACAACGCATGTAACCAATCGACGTGAATTGCAAGCGGAGTTGCAAGTGATAAGCGATAAGAGAACGTCGTTTTATAAAAAAAACGAGGAACTAGAGGCCAAGTGTGCTAAAAGTGTGGAAATTAAATGTTATCAGTGTGGAAGGCTTGGTCATGGATGACACGACTGTAAAACTGGAATGGGTGTCCAGGTGCCGGCAACTGGAAGGGTGTGGCGTTCGGAGCGGCCTCGTCATAGAAGGGCAAATGTGGCTTGTTACCGATGTCGGGAGCTGGGTTGATTGTCCAGACGAGGTGGGAGTGCGATCGGAGAATAGAGTGGAGCTGTGAGCTATGGTGTAGCCTCAATCGAGTATGCGGGTGAGAGATTTCCAATTACATTTCATTTGGAGCTGAGTGCTCATTAATTGAAGAAAGCGTTTCTAATAAGTATTTTGGTAAGCGGCGTTATTCCTTGAAAGGGAATAGGTAATGCCAATACGTACAGTACCGCACAAGCGGAATTAATACCATGATTGATGGTAACTCTTTGGTTGTTTTGTTCCATATTGTACCAGACGAGTGTATGAAAGAAAAATATTGTAGATGGCAGAGAAGTATTGGATCAAGGGTTGTTAATAGATGTTTCTTGCGATAGTTGAAACTAAAACTGTGAACATTAATGAGACCGTTCCATCTACTGATTCTGATTGGATTGAAGCTTAAATACTCGGAAATTGAAGGAGAATAGGAAAGGAAGGAGTTTGAATATCATTACTTCGGGCAGTGCTCAAGGTCTTTTGTCGAAGGAGGAAGCGTATGAGCGGTTTTAACTTGTTTTGGACGTTCTAGTGAAGGCAAAGATTTCAATTAACATTCAAAATGTTTTTTTCTTGAGATTGCATTGGTTATCGGATGAAGCCGAAGGAGATGCATTCAAGGTTGGAGAAGGTAGAGTTGCTAGTGTCGTTGATCCTAGGAACATGGAAGAGGTCGTTAGATGTGTGAAGAGAGAGTTGCTAAGGGTAAGGCTAAGATAATTTGCTTCTGTGTGGGTGACTTTGTGTTGCTTAAAAACAGTGAGAGACAGCAAACAAAATTAGACCCACAGTTCAGAGAACCTTTTTTTGATGGTCGAGGTATTGGACGGAGACTGGGACATTTTAAAGTCTACACAGAACAATAGACGTTACAAGTACCCACACGAAGGTTTGCGAAAGCTACCGGATGTGCAAATCCCAGAAGAGTTAGATGTAAATCATAAAGAGAAAAGTCTGTTGGAAAAATTTATTGGAAAAATTTATTGGAAAAGTCGGTTGAAACGGGAACACAGTCTTGGCAGGATATGTTGGGAGAGGTGCAGTTGGCAATCAATTGTACAACCAATCGCACTACGAAAGCAAGTCCTTTAGAAATGTTATTGGGAAAGGTAGCACGCCCATTGGGATTACTTCCACCTAGTGATATAGAAAATGTTATTGATTTGCCAAACGTAAGAGCGCAAGCTGCAAAGAATGTATTAGCCAGTGCAGCTTATGATAAAGAACGATTTGATAGAAATAAGGCAAAAGTAAAAAGGCACAAAATTGGAGATTTCGTATTACTTAAGAGCGAAGAAAGACACCAGACCAAGCTAAGTCCAAAATTTAGGGGGCCTTTTGAAATAGTAAAAGTTCTAGAAGGTGACAGATACATTTTAAAGTCTTTAACTAATAAATGAAATTATAAATATGCACATGAGGATTTAAGAAAATTACCAGAGGGGCAAGTGCCCGAAGAGCTAAATGTGTACGATGATTATAATAATTTAGATGAAAGAAACGTAACCGCTACAGAAGAGAGTGAAAATGAAAATAATGAGAGTATTGAAGAAGAAAATGAAGTACACCAATAAGGGTGACAAAGTTGTACTGCTGGCCAATGAAAATGGCAGAGTACTGAGTCCATAAAATATAATGCAAGCACAAGTGCAAAACATATTGTTTGTTTTGATCATGGCGTGTGGGGTATTTGATTATGCGACTATAAGAGTGAATAATGAAGAATGGATTATATAAAAGAAGAAGAAAAACAAAGAAATGAAAAGAAAGAAAAATTGAATTGAATTGATGAATTTGAGAAGCCAAGAGTTGGGCGATGTACTAGAAATATGGTTGACGAACAATGTGGTTGATGAATTCGTGAAGCCAAGAATTAGGCGATGTACGAGAAATATGGTTGTTGGATTTCGTGAAGCCAAGTTTTGGGCGATGGACGAGCATTATGGTTGTTGGATTTCGTGAAGCCAAGTTTTGGGCGATGGACGAGCATTGTGGTTTTTGGATTTCGTGAAGCCAAGTTTTGGGCGATGGACGAGCATAATAAGAGAAGTGAAGTCAATGTTTTTGGCGATTGACAATTTAATTTGTTTGTATTTAAAAGTTGGCTAATAAAAGCCTGGTTATGTATGTACTTTGGATTAAGAACTGATGTTTTGTACTGATTAATGTATAATTTGAAAATGTTTAAATGGAATGGAAATTAAAGAAATGGGTTATAAGAGAATATAACCTGAGATATGTTAAAGTAAAGTTATGTTATGGAAGACTACATG
This sequence comes from Drosophila nasuta, assembly GCF_023558535.2. Taxonomy (NCBI): domain Eukaryota; kingdom Metazoa; phylum Arthropoda; class Insecta; order Diptera; family Drosophilidae; genus Drosophila; species Drosophila nasuta. The sequence goes on from NC_083456.1 coordinate 30,712,619, forward strand.
GATTTGAGATTATTTGACTGGGTTATTCTGAGGAATTGAAATTGGAAAGTGAGATTGAAATTGAGATAGTTATTATAGACACGAGGACGTGTATATGTCAGAATGGCCGTGTCGGAGAGTATGTAATGCAGATTCGACACACGGACGTCACTGCGCAGCTGTGCGTGCGTCTCGGCACATTGCTGCGTAGTTGAAGGTGCACTTTGGCATTTTGGCAATGCGTAGTTGCTTGTGCGTTTCGGCACATTGTCAATGCGTAATTAAGAGTGTGCATGTTAGATTGCATCATTCTTCATTTTCGCTTTGTCGGTTGTCCGCATTTTGTCGCTTTGCCAAGTACAGTTATTGCAGGGCGACAGCGTCGAGACGCTGTCGCCGAGTGTGGTTCGATGGCTATGGCGTAGACAGTAAAAGGATCGAGCGGGCAGTGTGCTCGTAGAATCGCCTGTGAGAGCATCGAAACTCGCTTCGCGATAATGAATAAACAGACTTCGGTAGAACAGACTCCGACATATACTTCACAGTAATTCAATTAATGCCAATTGACTTGTGAGGTAGTTGTCTAAATTAAAGTTGCAAAAAAAAAAAATAAACATCTGATTGTCACAAATCAAAGCATCAGCTGATGCGCCAAAGCCTTAATTAAGTTGGCAACTCCACTTAGCATAGTTCAACTGTTGAGTTTATCGAACGGGTAGTAAGTATCGCCTTGATCCACACAGAGATGCTTTGAGTACTCACTAAGGGCAGCCATCTTCACTTATGCACTTTTTTTTCACTGAGAGCATTATTACATCAGACCAAAAATTTGCAAAGAAAAATTGCAAAAATAAATTTAAAATAATACTGCAACCAAGAAAGGAAAGCCAACAATTTTGGCATCCAAGGTTTTCTTTTGTCGCCAACTTGGATTGGCCGGCTCTAATAGAGAATTTAGAATTGCTAAATTTTCTCTTTGCCACTGATTGGTAAGTAGTGTCCATCTGATTAGACCTTGCAGTAAAAATGCTATTTTATGCAGCTTATTGGCCATACCTCTGGCAATTGCACCCGCTAGACCCTCCTTAGAGTGGAATAGGTGTTGCACATTGCGATCCTCGTCTCCCCTCCCTTGTGTTGAACAAGTGCAACTAGTGAAGCGCACGCGGATATTCACCCTAACCTGCAAGCCTAAGGGAGTTTTGGGTGAAGGCGGCGAACCTCGCTGCAAACAACCGGCTAGAGTGGGAATAAGGCGATAATCTTGCGGCAGCGAATCTTCGCTGCAGATTATCAAACGGTATTCGATAGCGGCTAAGCGAAGGCGATACTAGAGACGTTCAAAGGAGCGTAGATCTTCCGGCGAGAGATCTACGGCTCCACACAAAACCCGCCAGCACCATCTGCATTGGATTGTTTTCGTTCGTAAAATGCACTAAAAGTGCCAACATGGTTTGAATACTTGAAAAATTAAATTGAATTTGTAAATAGTACTTGTCAGATCAACTAACTCATTTTTTCGACTTTTCACACAGCCAACATGGGTACATAGGGATTGATAGCCTGATAACCATAACCTTTTATCATCTTTAACAGCTATCATCAACAATCATATATGCTACGACGGATTCATCGGTTATCAGGCCTGCTAACTTCGATGGAAAGTGCGTAAGTACGGCATAGCCGTGACTGTATTTATAGTTGATTGGGGTTGTGATTGTGAGGCTTTCAATTCCGTGTGTTCCGTGTTGGTATATTTTTCGTATTATTAAGTCATGAAGACAAATATTTAAACAAAACAGATTAACGTAACGATAAATAATAGCTCGATAAATCAAGCACTATTGTTAATTAGAGATAATTTTTATAAACAAAATGAAGTATGTGTATTAAAATACTGAATATTATGGAGAAGAAAACAATGAGGCGTTAAACTTTTAATTTTGATTGGGCACTAGATGTGCGAGCGTTTGAGATAATGCGAAATGAGTACTGTCCCTCTCCCCTGGTATTACACTCTGTCTACACTTTAATTTATGATGACTTACTACCCAGTCGAAGCCAAAGACCCACCCCAGCCCTGAACTGAGCCGGCAAGTTAGCTAGACAGAGTAGGCTTAGATGAGTAGAACCTCGTGGTGTTCGTCATATAATTAAATGGCGCCCAACTCGTGAGGCCTATGGAAAATGTGCCCCAAAATAAACATTTCCTCATCAAACTATTCATTCTTTTATTGAAAACATAGATGTATGAATTTTCTGCCTTCTGGATTGGCTGTTTACTGATGAGAACGTCGGAAGCAGACCAGGCGAAAAGAACATACATAGCGGATTCATTAATTGATAGTGTTATCAATGAATTAAACCTGTTAAATGCAATTTTCTGGCCAATAATGTGATTAAGGAAATTTTTGTAGAATTGGATGAATTTCGATTCTCTACCGAATCATTGTTAGGCCCAGTACACAATATTGTGTTGTGGTATTGAAATCGAGAATTGTTCAGTATTGGTTAATATCGATCTGTTCCTCTTTCAATCACAAACACTCATCAAATACGTTACTAATCAAAGTAGATTCAGACTCTCAGTACACACTTCGCATTGTCTTAAAATCGCATTGAAGGGTAAGTCCCAAACTTAAAACTTAAAACTTGAACACTATATTATCGCATATCGTAAACTTATTTTTGTCAATTACCTTGTCAATATCGAATACCGTACTAGTTCACATTCATATTTTAATTCATTATGCCGGTTACTCGCAGCGACGAAAACCTCGCATCAGCTAGTTCACTAATTCTTTGCAAAATTTGCAATGATTTAAAATCGTCTGAATTTGAATTAGTAAAACCCCTTGTAGTCATAACTTTCACTCCGAATGTATATCCAATTGGCTCAATACTAGCGAAACTTGTCCAACTTGCAAAAGCCGTGCAGGATAGGAGATATTTTTGGCTCAGAACAATCTGAAGGGTTAAGCATGCTTCATACAGTTGCAGCACCCCAGTTTCACGCGAAGCCTCGGGAGCCGCTGGTACTAAACCACGAGATCGACCAAAACAAGAGCTAATCAGAGAGAGAATCTCATGAGAAATGCCGCACAATCTCCTTCTTGGCAACACAGGGCAAGCTTAGAACAAAATGTACCTACTTCCAGGCAGCATCAAAATGCTGCGCGAGAAAGTCGCTTACCCCGAGCATCAACAGGAAGTACAACCACACCCGTTCCAGCTGTGTCTGAACAACGAGTTCAAGGACTTATCACTTCTTCACTCGATAACTTTCGAGCGGAACTAGTCGCTACTATCGCTGATCAGGTTGAATTTGCCTTTAGAAACTTAAATATTGCCGCCCAACCGCCAATAGTTCGTTCCGAGGAACCGCAATTGGAATGGGATAACGAAATTCCAGATCAGAATAACGAAGGATTGGGGCAATCAGGAAATATATCTGGTAGTCTCGATCGGCCTGACCGAATTTCCAGTACCATTGTTAATTGGCATCTTAAGTTCAGTGGTACACCAACTGATATACCAATCGATGACTTTATATATCGAATAAATTGCTTGACCTCTCGTTGTTTGAGCGGAAACTTTAATACGTTGTATCAGTTTGCGCACTTACTATTCTCAGGTCCAGCGTTAACATTCTATTGGAGGTTTCATCGTAGCTCTCATCATAGGAATTGGTATAATCTTTGTTCTCGTTTATGCGAAAGATACCAAAATCAAAGAACCGATGAAGACATAAAAGATAGCTTAAGACGCAGGAAACAAAAGTTTAATGAACCTTTTGATGAATATCTGGATGCGATGTTAAACATAGCAGATACGCTTAATTCTCGTCTATCCGATACCGAATTGGTCTCTTATGTTAAACATAATTTGAAACCAGATCTTCGACATGAACTATTACATGTCCCAATTTCAAATTTAGCTATCCTTCGTAGAGAATGTCACAAACATGAAGAATTCTACTCACAACTGCCTAAACATCAAAATCGATCGAATAACCCCAACCGAGTTATTCATGAGATTGCTTTAGAAAAAGACCTGAGTCAGGCTCGGAAGATGAAGACTCAGAATCAGCAGATGTAAATGCTATGAAGTACTCTGATAATTTCAAATGCTGGAATTGCGATGAAATTGGTCATCGTTACCAGGATTGCCTGAAATCACGTCGTATATTTTGTTATGGCTGTGGAAAACTTGACACATATAAACCAAATTGTACAAAATGTAAAACCAAACAGGAAAACTCGCAGAAGGGTATTCGCTTACCACCAAAAGCGGATATCCGCAATTAAAATAGAACCAAATTCTCTAGAGTATTCTCAACCACCTGCTATATCGAATAACTTACCTGACTTACAAATTCATCGACATTTTATACCTTATCATTTGCGATTAAGAAAAATACACACATCTCCGAAATCGCGTGCTGCTCATCGTATGCATACATTTTGGTCGAAAAAGCGTGTACTAAATTCTTATAGGATATCAGCTATCGTAAATAAAGACAACGATATACGACCCTTTACTTACCTCAACATTCTCGATCAGCGTTGTTTGGCCTTGCTCGATAGCGGAGCAAATAAAAGCGTGATCGGAGGAAACTTAGCAAAGTACATTCTTGAAAATAATATTAACTATCTTAAATCCAAAGGATTTGTTAAAACTGCTGATGGACAACCTCAAAAGGTCGCTGGTACCATTAATCTTCCAATCGAATATAATTCGACAAAGCAATCGTTTGAGTTCCTAATTGTTAGCGCCATCACGCAAGATGTTATTTGCGGAATTGACTTTTGGAATAAATTTGGAATTTCTGTTAGTTATGTTAATGCAGTAACTGAATCTGAAATTGAAAATGAAACGATACCCAAATTGTCTCTTACAGTAATGCAAAAACGCAGATTACAAGCAGTTGTTGATTTTTTTCCGTCATGCGAAAGGGACGGCTTAGGAAAAACAACACTTCTTGAACATTCTATAGACACAGGAGATAGTACTCCCATTAAACAAAGATACTATCCCATATCTCCAGCTAAAGAAAAGCGACTTTGTGCCGAGATTGACCGCATGTTACGTTTAGGAGTAATAGAAGAAGCTTCGAACTCTGCATGGTCCTCGCCTGTGGTTTTGATTGTTAAACCTGGCAAAGATCGTCTATGTCTTGATTCTCGAAAGCTAAACGCAGTGACGAAGAAGGACGCATATCCCATGCCTAGCTTAGAAGGTCTTCTAAGTCGATTGCCATCTGTTAAGTGCATTTCCAAAATCGATTTAAAAGATGCCTTTTGGCAAATTTCTCTAGACAAAGAAGCGCGACCAAAACTGCTTTTACGGTACCAAATAGACCCTTGTATCAGTTTACTCGGATGCCATTTGGCTTGTGTAACTCACCTCATACAATGTGTCGTCTTATGGATCAAGTAATTCCCTATGACATGAAGGAACACGTATTCGTATACCTAGATGATCTATTGGTCATGTCCTCTAACTTTGAAGACCACTTACTGCATCTGACCGAAGTGGCAAATAGATTACGAAAAGCGGGACTAACAATAAATGTTACCAAAAGTCAGTTTGGAATACGAGAAGTAGATTACTTAGGCCATGTAGTAGGAGAAGGCACACTTCGAGTAAATCAATGAAAGTGCAAGCCGTTTCCGAATTTCCGGTGCCACAGTCCAGACGCCAACTGAGACGATTCCTGGGCATGACTGGTTGGTACCAGCGTTTTATTCCCCAGTACTCAACGGTCATCTTTGAACTAACAGAGCTGCTAAAAGGAAAGAAATTTGAATGGAATGAAGAGGCCCAACATGCGTTCGAAGCAATAAAACATAGACTATGTGCTGCTCCGTTTTTGCGTCATCCCAACTATGAGTTGCCATTCATAGTGCAATGTGACGCTTCAACATATGGCATCGGCGCCGTATTAGCTCAACTTGATGCAGAAGGCAACGAACTACCCATTGCATATATGTCGAAAAAGTTGAACAAAGCACAACGAAATTATTCTACAACGGAATTAGAATGCTTGGCAGTTGTATTAGCCATTAAGCGATTCCGTATGTATATAGAAGGCCAATCATTCAAAGTTATAACCGATCATGCAAGTCTGAAATGGTTGATGAATCAAACAGACCTTCATGGCAGACTTGCTCGGTGGGCGTTAAAGCTACAAGGAATGGATTTTCAGATCGAACATCGAAAGGGCAGTCAAAATGTAGTCGCTGACACTCTTTCCAGAGCATTCGAAGAAAATGTAGATGTTGTTGAGCTCGAAATACTACCAGAGATAGATTTAAACTCGGATGCATTTCTCGAAAGTGATTATGTCGAGTTAAAAGAGAAGATGAGCAAATCAATCTTCCGGATTTCAAAATCATAGACGGATATTTATATTACAGAGCAGTATTGCCTTCCGACGTCAGCGAAGATATTGGCGATGGCTGGAAACTGTACGTCCCTACATCTCTCAGAAATTCGGTGATAGTTTCAGCTCATTGTACCCCAACGTCAGCACATTGCGGCACAGCGAAGTGTCTAGAACGCATTCGTAGGCATTTTTATTGGCCACGAATGGTAGTGGAAGTGCGAGACTTTATTAGCAAATGCGAAATATGTCAAACCTCAAAATACCCGACACAAAATCTAAAGCCGCCAATGGGTATTCAAACAATTAGTGAGCGAGTATTTCAAAGACTCTACATAGATTTCATAGGTCCGTTTCCACGCTCAAAACTTGGTAATATTGGAATTTTTATCATCCTAGATCATCTTTCAAAATTCACATTTCTTATACCAGTTAAGAAATTTTCGACTTTAATAATCATTGATCACTTGCGCAACACTGTATTTAACTGTTTTGGCACACCAGAGTTCATAATCAGCGACAACGGCACTCAGTTTAAAAGCCGAGAATTCGCTGCATTTTTGTCTTCGTATGGTATCAAACACATGTTCACTGGAGCATATTCCCCTCAAAGTAATGCAGCTGAAAGAGTCAATAGATCCATTAATGCGGCGTTAAGATCATTTATTCGTTCAGACCAGCGAGAATGGGATATATATGTTAGCAGTATCAATTGTGCTCTACGCAATAACATACATCAATCGATAGGCGCGTCACCGTACTATGTTGTATTTGGACAACATATGATGACGCATGGTAAAGACTACACAGTACTTAAAAATTTGAATCTCTTAAGTGAAGGAACTGCTCGACTCGATCGTGCTGACAAATTTTCTAAAATCCGTGCTGATATTCACAAATATCTGAAAAAGGCATATGAAAAGAATCAGAGATCGTATAACTTTCGTACTAAAGAACGAACCTTTGAAGTTGGCCAGACAGTAATTAAGCGTAACTGGGCACTGAGCAATATGGCAAACAATTTCAACGCTAAGCTTGCACCAGTCGGCCTTAAGGCACGAGTAAAGCGAAAAATTGGACAGGCCTTATACCTATTAGAAAATTTAGAGGGCAAGGAAATTGGTCAATTTCATGCTAAAGACTTGTGGGAATTCAAAGAGTAACTACCTTCTTTCAGATTTTACGTCTTCGATTGAACTCTCGATTAAAATCTGCTGTTGTGAGGTAGTTGTCTAAATTAAAGTTGCAAAAATAAACATCTGATTGTCACAAATCAAAGCATCAGCTGATGCGCCAAAGCCTTAATTAAGTTGGCAACTCCACTTAGCATAGTTCAACTGTTGAGTTTATCGAACGGGTAGTAAGTATCGCCTTGATCCACACAGAGATGCTTTGAGTACTCACTAAGGGCAGCCATCTTCACTTATGCACTTTTTTCACTGAGAGCATTATTACATCAGACCAAAAATTTGCAAAGAAAAATTGCAAAAATAAATTTAAAATAATACTGCAACCAAGAAAGGAAAGCCAACAATTTTGGCATCCAAGGTTTTCTTTTGTCGCCAACTTGGATTGGCCGGCTCTAATAGAGAATTTAGAATTGCTAAATTTTCTCTTGCCACTGATTGGTAAGTAGTGTCCATCTGATTAGACCTTGCAGTAAAAATGCTATTTTATGCAGCTTATTGGCCATACCTCTGGCAATTGCACCCGCTAGACCCTCCTTAGAGTGGAATAGGTGTTGCACATTGCGATCCTCGTCTCCCCCCCCTTTTGTTGAACAAGTGCAACTAGTGAAGCGCACGCGGATATTCACCCTAACCTGCAAGCCTAAGGGAGTTTTGGGTGAAGGCGGCGAACCTCGCTGCAAACAACCGGCTAGAGTGGGAATAAGGCGATAATCTTGCGGCAGCGAATCTTCGCTGCAGATTATCAAACGGTATTCGATAGCGGCTAAGCGAAGGCGATACTAGAGACGTTCAAAGGAGCGTAGATCTTCCGGCGAGAGATCTACGGCTCCACACAAAACCCGCCAGCACCATCTGCATTGGATTGTTTTCGTTCGTAAAATGCACTAAAAGTGCCAACATGGTTTGAATACTTGAAAAATTAAATTGAATTTGTAAATAGTACTTGTCAGATCAACTAACTCATTTTTCGACTTTTCACACAGCCAACATGGGTACATAGGGATTGATAGCCTGATAACCATAACCTTTTATCATCTTTAACAGCTATCATCAACAATCATATATGCTACGACGGATTCATCGGTTATCAGGCCTGCTAACTTCGATGGAAAGTGCGTAAGTACGGCATAGCCGTGACTGTATTTATAGTTGATTGGGGTTGTGATTGTGAGGCTTTCAATTCCGTGTGTTCCGTGTTGGTATATTTTTCGTATTATTAAGTCATGAAGACAAATATTTAAACAAAACAGATTAACGTAACGATAAATAATAGCTCGATAAATCAAGCACTATTGTTAATTAGAGATAATTTTTATAAACAAAATGAAGTATGTGTATTAAAATACTGAATATTATGGAGAAGAAAACAATGAGGCGTTAAACTTTTAATTTTGATTGGGCACTAGATGTGCGAGCGTTTGAGATAATGCGAAATGAGTACTGTCCCTCTCCCCTGGTATTACACTCTGTCTACACTTTAATTTATGATGACTTACTACCCAGTCGAAGCCAAAGACCCACCCCAGCCCTGAACTGAGCCGGCAAGTTAGCTAGACAGAGTAGGCTTAGATGAGTAGAACCTCGTGGTGTTCGTCACAGACTTGTAATCACATTGTTTGGCATCAAGCAATTTGCTAATTGATCAGCCATTGCCACCATTCGAATTTACTGTCTCTCAGTCATGTGGCATGTGCCAGGTGAATTGCACAACGTCTCGTTGCGCTTCATGCGCCACTTGATGCACCTGCTGCTGTTGCTGCCACCGCAACCGGAACTCGGCTGGAAGATACTCTACAACACCGTTCTCTTCATCTACATTTTGAGCATCTTTCGCTGGCGCTTCGCCTTCAATTACGAAGTCATCTTCGATGCCGTTAACGATGATGTCTCACGTGTGCTCGACCTGATCAACTTTGTGGCTCTCATTGTGGGACACTCTGTGATGGCCACGGAGCTGCTCTGGTGGAATCTCAGCGATCAGAGATACTGCAACATCATCTATAAAATCATTGCTATTCGATTTTCCATTTTGTTTTCTATAACAATTTTTAACTGTATTTCCACCAACACTTCGCTGCTGCTCATTTGTCATCTGTACTCTGAGCTTGTCTTTACTCTACGTTGCATGGAGTTCAGTTTGCATGCGACGCTTGTTTTGGGTTTCTACAAGGAACTCAACGATGTGGGAAATGATATTGTAATGAGACTTTCAAATAATCTTTTGGCATCGGAGTTAAACTTGCAGGTGCAACGTTTGGCTGTTCTGCAACAATTACATCAGCTGCTCTGGAAAACTCACCGCGACATCGAGAAGAACTTTGAGCGCAGCTTAATCATGGTCATGATGAAGTGCTTTGTGGATAGCTCAGTGATGCCTTACTGGTTGTATCTCAACAGCACCAGAACCAATGCTCTTGCAATGCAGCTGTGTAAGGATAGATTTAAGATATTGTATCTATTTTTATTTACTTCATTTACTTTACAGACACTGCAACTGAGGAATTTGGAAAGCTGCTGGAGATTTGTATTCCGTGTTGGATCTGCACTCGCTGCGATCTCTTGCAACGCAAATTTCACTCGCTTTTTCATGGTGTCTCTAGAAATCGCTTAAGATACGAAATAAACTCTGCACTGCTTAAAGTATCTACTCAATTGTCCCAAGAGAAGAGTCAGTTTAATATTGGAGGCTATCTAACACTCAACAATAAAATGATGGGCAAGGTGAGACAGCATCTACTATCTTTTTTTTTATTTTTAATAACCCCTTCACTTTCAGTTTCTTTTTGGCATGATAAGCTACTTCATCATTTGTATGCAGTTCAGAATTATGTTCATGGGCAAAAGCCAAGCACACGGGGTCATCAATCTAGCCTTGCTGTGTCAAAATGCTTCGCTGCATTAACTTCGCTTTCTGCGATGGAATCTATACTTTACTTGATATATAATCTATCCAATTAAAAGTTGACTGCATCAATTAGCTGCTCGTTTATCTGCACTTTAGCAAATTAATACTAATTATTGAAAGCAGCCTTCAAGTTGATTTCATTTTAGTCACGAAACATTAACCAATGGAACTACAGGACTGCTCGCTGCGCCTCATGCGGCACTTTATGTGTTGCATATTGCTCTTGCCACCTCGTCCTCAACTGCATCTGAAGCTGTTCTATAGTCTGAGTATCTTGACTTATCTCATCATCATTACGCATTGGCGCTTTGGCTTCAAGTACGAAGTGAACTATGATTATATGAATGATTATTTCTCGCTCGCTGTTGATTTCTTTAATTTCATCGCCTTAATTTCGGGACATGTGACTGTTGCCCTGGAATTGATCTGGAAGAATCGCAGCATTGTCATCGACCAGAAGTTTCAAGAGCTACAAAACACTTTGCACGAGAAATTGGGACACAAAGTGAATGTGAAGAGAATTCAATTGCATTGCAACTTGGTTTTCAGTTTTCTCTTTCTTCGAGTTATTGTGCTAACAATTATGACTCTGATGAACTTTACAACCACAAACACCTATTTTCTCTACGTGTTGAACTTCTATTCGGAAATGGTGGAAATTCTGCGCTGCTGTGAATTCATTTTGCACGGAGTTCTTGTGCTGTCCATCTATCAGGAATTGAACTCTGCGAGTTCTCAGTTGATTTTCGAACTACAGACGAAAGACAATTTGTGTGTGGAACGCATATTTGTGATGCAAGAGCTGCATCAACTGTTGTGGAGCACACAGCGTGAGATTGAGAAAAACTTTGAGCTGAGTATCATTGTGATTATGATGAAGAACTTTGTGGACACCTCGGTTATTCCTTACTGGTTGTATGTCAGCAGAAAATTTGACAATTTTGCACTGCATTCATGTGAGTAAAGAAAATAATAAATAAATAAATATTCCAAGTATTCCTCTTCAAGGGTGCATTACTGAGGAAATTGGCAAACTTTTGGAAGTGATTATTCCTTGCTGGATTAGCACACGTTGTGATTATCTACAAAGAAAGCTGCGCTCTCAGTTTCATGGAGTTTACTCAGATCGAAACAATGAGCAACTAAATGAGGCTTTACTTAGAATCTCAAGTCAGTTGACTCAGGAAAGATGTCATTATCGCATTGGTGGCTTTATAACGCTTAATAATGAAATGCTGGGAAGGGTAATTTATATAGAATTTATTTAAAATGTATTATATTTCATTCGTTTTATTATTCTCTTTGCAGTTCCTTTTCGGTGTTGTCAGCTACATTTTCATTTGCATACAGTTTCGGATCAACTTTTATTCACATGAAGCCGACATCTTGCATTTGCAGAGACTTCACAATCGGACAGAGACATCGTATCTGTATATTAAATTATAAAAGGCAGAAGAGTTTTAGATTACAAAATGTCAGAAAATAAAATACTTTAAATACTTGCTTTTAAAAATCAAAGATAGCATTTCAGCTGTCTGTTTTGAGTTGTAAGAATCCGTGTTCTTTTTCTGTACATGTGTAATTTACAACGTTAAAAGTGTTATTGAAATGAAATTTACAATATAAGTCGTAGGAACTCGAGAGTAATTCATGTGGTTGCTGAGATCGCAAATCTTTGTAAAGTTTGAAAGTACTTTTGTTAGAAATTTTATAAATATTTGTATATAATTTTAGATCTCTTTGAAGCTTGAATACATATTGAACATTATTTTAACTGAAATCTTGTTAGCCGTAAACCATTTTAAATCTATTTAAAGCTTAAAAAAGTTATAGAATAAATTCTTGAAATTAGTTTGAATTATTTTTTGTTAGAAAAAAATGCTAGATAACTTCAAAATTTAAGAAATTGTAATAGAATTTTAATAAATTGTTCTTTGGTCGACTGCTTGTTGAGGTACATAAGTAAATTAAGAATGCAGTTAATAAGCAAACATTCAAATGCTTCCGCTTATTTGACATTCTCATCAATTATGCAATGGCCAATTACTCATCGATGGCGTATCTTGTTGTTCAGAGCACTCAAAGTTATGCCAAGACTTCCGCTTCAGTCATGTGGCATGTGCCAATCGAGTTGCACAACGTTTCGCTGCGCCTCATGCGTCGCCTGATGCACTTGCTGCTGTTGCTGCCACCTCAAGTTTGGAGGCATGTGAATCTCTTCTACATGGTCGCATTATTCGCGTATCTCGCTTTCTTCTTCCATTGGCGAATTAGTTTTAACTACCAAGTGGTCTACGACATTCAAGTTGATTTCTTTTCGCGCTTCATCGATGTGTTGAACTTTCTGGCACTCATCACTTGCCACATTGCGGTTGCCATGGAATTGCTGTGGCGCAATCGAAGCGAACAGATCGAACAGCAACTGGAACGCATGAGATACATGCTGCGAGTGCAATTCGGCCATCAAGTGAATCTGCAACGTATTCAAAGCCATTGCCGTTGCATCTATGGATCGTTATTACTGCGCTGCATTATTTTGTTGGGCATGAGCATCTACAATAATTTGGTTACGGACGAATCGCTGTTGCTCTACTACAACTTTTACTCGGAAATAGTTTTACTTATACGCTTCAGCGAATTCAGTTTGTACTCTGTGCTGATCATGGCGTTCTATCAGGAGCTCATTGAAGTCAGCTCTGAACTTGTGGAGCAACTACAGAGTTCAGGATGTGAACTAACAAATTCTTTAGAACGTTTATCGACTCTGCGACAACTTCACAGCATACTCTGGAACACAATACGTTCGATTGAGAGAAACTTTGAGCGGAGTCTGATTATTGTGATGCTCAAGTTATTTGTCGACATCTTCGTATTGCCCTATTGGATCTTCATCAATGTGCAGAGTCAAAGAAATGCCGCGATAGTGCAATGTAAGTGAACATTCTTTGTATATTAGAACTTTGTCTTAGGTTTTTTTTTGTATAGTTATGCATAGCATTCGGTATATTTTAGAATGCTAATTTAATATATTTTAAGTATAATACTTCCCTGATTTGTTGTGTCTTTTTAAATTAGTAGTATATTGATAAACCAAATATAGCTTTCGGTACATTTTCGTATTTTCTGGTATATTAGTTTCATATATTTTAAGTATAATACAGCAATGTTTGCTTGGTATTTTATAAGTATTGATATACCAAATATAGCATTCGGTATATTGGTGTATTTTTCGGTATATGAATTTGGTACATTTTAAGTATAATAGCGTCCTATGAATTTTATTGTGTATTTTAAAAGTAATAGTGTTTTAATATACCAAATATAATCTTCGGTATATATTAGTATTTTATATTAATTTAGTATATTTTATGTAAAATTCCACATTATTTTGCAACGAGCACACTTGACTGTAGCTTTCTCCTTTGCTAATTTTATAATTCTACTATTCACTTTTGCTTTGCAGATTGCGCAGTTGAGGAATTAGTCAAGTTTCTAGAGCTGTCCATACCCTTTATGATCTGGAGCCGCTGTGAGCTGCTGCAGCGAAAATTTCGCTCCATACTACACAGCCTCAGTGCCCATCGAGTTGATGGCCAACTCAATGCGTGTCTCTGGCGTCTATCAGCTCAACTGGGCCAAGAGAGTTGTCAATTCAGCGCTGGTGGATTTTTGGTTATTAATAATGAAATGCTTGGGAAAGTAAGCTCAAAGAAGCAAAGACTAAGGCAAACAACTTTAAAACCGCTTTCGTTTCAGTTTATTTTTGGCATGGCGAGCTACATTGTCATTTGCATACAATTTCGCATGTCGATGCTGGACAAAAGCCCCGCGGCATTGAACGAGACGCAGACAGTCACTGTTGCCATCGATGCTTAGTTTGTTTTGGCTTAAATCTTGCTGCGCATATTTGTTTTTCGAGCAAAATGAGCATTAAAAACAATTGAAAAGCAAAGACTGAACTCACTCGCAATTAGCATTTGTCAAGGACAGCGCACCGAAAATAATTAATTAATCAGTAGATGGATGGATGGCGATGCCACCTGATACCTTTGTTATTGCTGTATCGCCAACGGATTATAGCAGCGAGCGTTGATACTCGCAGTTCACAGCATTACTCATACGCCATGTGGCTAAAGAGAGAGAGAAGAGAAGAAAGTAAGCGGAAGGCAGCCGAAGTGCTTATCAAATCAAAGCCAATCAAGTTAATTAGCCAACTTTAACAAAATTTAAGACGCACTCGTGCAGAAGTCCAGAAAAAGGACACACACATCAGCAACAGCAACAGTTCTTTAGGATCAGCATATCCTGGCGCAAGCAAAAATTTCAAAGAAATAAGTCTCGTGCACATAATTATTCATGCTTACAAATTCCATTATAAACTTTTTGGCAACGTTCAGTCTCCATTCTTGTTGGGTCAAATTGCCACGCATGGCTAACTATTCGCTCTTCATACACTTGTAGTATATTATTGAGCATGTTTATGCTGCTTATGCTGCTGCTTCAAGTTTGCGCCGCTGGCGATTGTTGCCACGCACAGATTCGTGCGTAAGTGAGCGTGCATAAGGCCAAGATGCTGGACAGGCCAACCAATCTTCACATGTGCGCACGAACTGACTTACGGCCAGGCCTAGGCCAACATCATGATGAATCGAATCGAATTTGAGCTAAAGCTGGGAGCAGCTGGAGGGCACTTCATTAGCTCGAATTAGCTTTTAAAGTGAATTTCGAATCAAGTTTTTCACAACTGCCAAATTAATAACTTTTTTGGCTCAACGAACTGTCAATTGACTCTGTCTTCTATCTCTCCTTAGCCTGTCATATGCAACACGATAAAGCTCACAAAACTCAAGTTTTGTGGGAGCATTCGTAATCCACCAATTTCATAGCTGGGAACTGGCCTTAATATTTCATTTCGTTGACACTGCATTTATCAACATTTGTCAGTTCTCAGTTGCAGAGTATCGATGCCACAAACAGAGACGAGAGTGAGAGAAAACTGCTTCCAAGAACGTCAGTCTATTGTAATTGGTATTCTGCATTTTTGGCACTAACGAGCTGCAGTTTCTGCAGCCTGAGATAGACACACAGACTGCGACTGAGACTGAGACTGAGAGAGAGGGAAGGTTGCGTTTTCTATAGCTTTACCTGACAGCCAGTTGGCATAATGAGTAAGTCCCAGAAACTCGCTCTCTGGCTCGTTTGGTAGTCAGGTCAACCAGTTGGACATTTTCGACAAGTTTTGGGCATGTGCCTTGCTGGGCTTGACAGTAATTAACACACAAGAATTTCGAGTTCAACTGCAACTGGGAGATGGAGTCAAGGCAAGAGCGAGAGTGAGAGAGTGAGAGAATGAGAGAGATCGAAGCACTTGCGAATGCCATGCCACATTTTCATGCCACAACACTTTAGCTCAATGGCAAATAATAAAAAGCAAGCCATAATCGTCTCATAAAAATCAGACGCGCATACGCACACTAATGCACACACACACACACACACATGTATACATATACACATACACATTTATAGATACAGCTTTGTGCGTGCTTTGACATAGACAATGGCGTTGGCGATGACGATGATGACGACGATGACGACGACGACGACGACGACGACGACTGCGTCTACGTCTATGGCTGTTGGCTGTTGGCAGTGACAGCGATGCCTGGCGACGTCAAGGCTTTCACAGTTATAAACACACACATACACTCACTGCTCTCATATTCACATACTCATACACTCAAAGCACATTCAGCCGCACTTTTATAGCGACACGTAGTCAGCGATGCTCTGAAGTGCAGGAAACTCGTGTCTCTCGCCTGCCATCTTTCTGTATTTGTGTGTGTGTGACTGTTAGTGTGTGTGTGTGTGTGTGTGTTTGTGTATGTGTAGTTATTACTTTTATGAAGCATGTGATTACATTTTATTTTTAATGCTTTTAGTAAAATGAGGTTAGTACACACTTGGTTAGCGACAAATTACATTCGCCTCTCTCTCCCACTCCCACTCACACTCTCTCTCTTTCTCTATTTCTCTCTGTGATTTCAACAGTTTATTGAATTTTTTGCGTATTTGTGTTTAAAAGGCCGTGTAGTAACAATTTAGCATGCATTACTTAAGACAAAGACTTAAAGTGTGCTTAAACGAGCGTCGACTACTTGCTGCCTTGTTGCATGCAACATGCGCACAATTAACTTCCGCTTCCGGCATTGATTGAAGAGTGAAACGGAGATAACAACCGAGAGAGAGAGAACAATAAACACACTCACACACAGAGAACAGAGAACAGAAACTAACAAACAAGCGGAGGCACATTCGCAT
The DNA here is from genome assembly GCF_023558535.2 of Drosophila nasuta. Taxonomy (NCBI): domain Eukaryota; kingdom Metazoa; phylum Arthropoda; class Insecta; order Diptera; family Drosophilidae; genus Drosophila; species Drosophila nasuta. The sequence continues at coordinate 30,729,399 of NC_083456.1, forward strand.
GCACATGTAGTTAACTGTTTGCATATTAATGACAAATAACCCACAATCAGCGCTGCACATGACGACGACAACGACGACCAGTTGGCAGTTGGCACTTGGCAGTTGCCAGTTGCCTGCCCCACGCAGTTGCACGATGCACGATGCACGATGCACGTTGAGCGATAAATGCTAGATAATATTGCTAGGGCTTTTCACTCACGATTGTCTCTCTGTCTGTCTGTCTCTCTGTGTGTGTGGCAACTGGCAACGAGAATGGCAACTGAACTAATTTAAGGCAAACAACAATATACACAATGCCATTGGCCGTGTGACCCAGCTAAAGTGCTCGACAATTGCAGAATTTATGTTTGAGTTAAGTGAGAAGCAAAGCAACACTCAGAGAGTCCACAATTCAGATTGCATTGTGCCCACAGACAGAGAGTCAGAGCGCTTGATGATGTGATAAACGAACGATTTAAATATTAATAATTGCAAAGCTCACGACATGATAGTCAAAGGGTCCGTCAACGCAACGGGATTGTCGTTGGTTTGGAATGTTATAGGGTTTGTCATTCCAATTGCTGCTGCTCTGGAGCTTGGCATAATTGAAAATCAGCGCGATAATCATATCGATTAAATGGAAAACTTTAAAGATAAAAGTACAAATTCTACTAAAGAAATTTATGGTATATTAACTATAATATTAAATGGAAAAATGATGTATGAAATATGGATTAAACGCTTGTGAATAAACGAAGATTGTTTATCGTTGTATAATATATAGTTCAGTATAAAATAAATGTTAAATTCTATAAATGTAACATTCAATGCTTTTGCTAGTTTAAAACTCATTGCTCCACTTTTGTTTAATAAAAGAATTTCTCAAATCTCATAACTCTTTGTTAAGCCGACTCTCATATGCAATACCTGTTGCAAACTTCTATACAATATTTATTGTGCTATAAATATAAACTTAGAATAAGGTTTAAAATGCTCAATGACAATTCATAAATATAATCGTAGCACATTTTTAGAGACTGCAAATTGAAATTTGCTGTAATTGTGGGCTAGACTTCGGTGCTTTTACTCATGTTAGCTTCATTTTTGTTGTAATTTGTAAGGTTTTAGTATACTCTAGAGAGACAATTGGTAGAGAAAAATAGGGAGAGTACAAAGTCTAATGAATGGTGTATACAGAATGAGGTCAGCTGGGAGATCTGTGTTCACTGTGTGTGCTGTCCATTTCAGTGCTGTGCTGTGTAGAAGAACAATTGCTTGGCATATTTATAGATTTATGCTCAATAAGCAACACAAGATGCCCACTGTCGAAGTCGTAGTTGGAGTTGTCGTATTCGTTTTTGTTTGGTGTTATCGTTGTTATTGTTCTCAACTGCTGTTGTTTGCACGAAAGCAGAGGCATGTCCAGAGCAGAGCCACAAAACTCAGTCAGCATTTGCTGGATTTTATTTGTGAGCCTTTTTTTTCCAGCTTCCTCAGCGGTGGCTGGGCCAACTCTCAATACACAACAGTCAACAACTAGAGCTACTTTGCTCGAGAACGAAAGCAATGTGAATGTGAATCAGAATGCGAATGCGAATGTGTGTGCAAATAATAAAAATGTTGAGCAATATTTCAGTTTAGTGACTGCCACGTGGAGGACCGACGTCGTCGTCGTCGTCGTCGTCGGCTTTGCGTACCCTTCCGGTTTATGTCATAAATTATAAACAAAATGGTCGAAGCTCGAGCAGCACCTGATTTGTTTATTTGTGGAGCATTATTCACATTTACGACAGTTGACAACGCACATTTGCTGCGCAGGTAATTCCCTTGGGTTTTGCCTGCCACATCGACAGTTTTATAATGCTACAATATTGATATTGACAGTCGGATGAATCCTAAGCGCAAATAGTTGACCATTGTCAGTAAATTGCAACTCATTTAATTGCAGTTTAAATATTTGTCTTGTGAACTAAACATTTCGCTGTCAGTGCACGTATTTCAATTATTTGCCAAGTAATTGTGGCAGCTGTGCGCTTGCAACTTGCAACATGTTGCAGCAACATGATAACCAAAAACAAGGTGCAATGGCTCTTTAATAAATACGTAGTATAAACCGATTTTAGCGCCAGGCGTTTGTTCTTAATTGAATTTCCACCCACTTGAGTGCATCTCGCAGCTTGAGACAAGACACAAATTATGAGACCTGCTCGACGCTTGGCTTTTTTGTTTAGATAGCCACGAAGTGGGAGGTTCGACCCAAGCAGCCAAGCAGAAGACAGAAACCATTAGCATTAGCGCCACCAAATAGAGAATTTGGCTGCATTCCAGGCAACAGCAAAAAGTGTTGCCTACTTTCAGGCTTCATCTTGACTTTAATGCAAGTTCGCTTTAAGATGCCACAACCTAATTTAGTACTTAAAAGCTAATAGAGTCGAAATATTGAACATTGGCTGACTTTTAATTAATGTTTGAGCCATCATCATCATCATCATTATCAGCATCAACTATTTCGCTCTATTCGGTTGGAAAGGCTAAAAAGAAATTGCTGCAAAAGCTTACCTCATAATTCCAAATAAGTCTATTTGAAGAGCAGCGCTCTTTGACTGCATTTCCTTTTCGTTTATCCATTTAGACAACACTGTAGCACAAAAATACTGTTGCAGCTGCAACTATTTTCTCCCTTTCCCCTTCCCCCTTTTTGATACATTTTAAAAGAAAATTTCATATTTTGTACTGCAGAAGTTTCAGTTAAAGGTTGATTGAAGTCCAACTGACCTCAATATTATATGAGGCAGCTGCCAACGCAATGGGTAAATGAAAAGAGGTTTTCGAAATAAAAACCGCAACTTAAGCTCGAAGCAAACTCATTTGGCAAAAATTGTGCAAATACATTGCCAACTTTCTGTATCGGACGTTCGTTCGATTCTCTGTGCACTTGTGCACTTGTGCGTATGTGCAAAATTGCCCTTTGCTTTGGCGAGTTGCTTCCATCGAAAAGCTCTTAAGTGGAGCTTGTTTTCTTCCTCATGGCTTACACACACTTAAATGCCTTACACGATGTACGTATTAAACATATTAAATACTTTCATTTCTCAGCTTAATTATTATGATGGGAAAGTATAAAAAGAGTTTATTTATTAATTGAAAATGGTTGGCAATACAAATGAAGAGTTGCAAATGAAACCAACGATTTTTGATACATACAATAATAACTATAGTCTTTATGATTCCTGGAAGTTTTGATTTCGATCAATTAAAATTGTTGAAGATATGAAAGAAATAGTATTGGGAGAAACGCCTACTTATTACGGATTATGGTATTAAATTTGCCAAAATAGTAGAAATTGGCATATTTTGCACTCTGTGGTATATTTTAATACAATATACCCAATATAGACTTTAATTATTTTTGCGGTATATTAATTTAGTATATTTCTGACTTAGTATTATGATGAAATGTGTAAAAAGTGTTTGATTTTAACTCCTATACGGGTTTAGTATTAAATCTGGTATTTTAATATTATTTGGTATTTTTTGCACTCTGTGATAATAATAATACTACAGTAAAATATGCTACTGTAGTATTATATCACTATACCTAATATAGATTTTAATACTTTTTAGTATTTTTGCGGTATATTAATTTAGTATATTTCTGACTTAGTGTTATGATGAGAATTGTAAAAATTGTTTGTTTTTCAACTCCAATACGGGTTTAGTATTAAATTTGGTATTTTAATATTATTTGGTATATTTTTCACTCTGTGGTATATTTTACTGTTGTATTACATCAATATACATAATATAGATTTTAATACTTTTTTTAATATTTTTTCTGCATTTTGATTAGAATGTGTAAAAATTGTTTGTTTTTCAACTCCAAATTTTGACAATGAAAATGAGCTATTGTGATTAAGCCACGCTCTCGGCCTTATCATTATGATGAGAATGTGTAAAAATAGTTTATTTACGAATTCAATTTTTAACGATGGAAATGTACAATGAACTATTGTGATAACGCCACGCTCTGTCTGCTCAAATAGTATTTTATTTTTGGTTCTCATTTTTTAGTACACTTAGCACAGCTGTGCTTCTACTTATTTGCTTAAAATGTTTCATTGCTAGGTTCAAAATAAATGCGAGACTTAGTAACATATCGAATGATAATAGTATCATGTTCTTAAAATAGAACTATACTTGATAAACAGTATTTAAAAATAAAAAGAAATTACAATAGGCATTTCTTTAATAAATCTATTTTTTAATCTGTTCATTTTAAGTAAACATTTTCTGCAAATAAATTCCTCGCGGTTATGCTAACGATATCAAATCCCACTTGTTCTGCGTACTTATTGTTTTCAGCAACATGCCAAGTGGCATGCCTTTTGAGGAGTATCAGTGGCCAAAGTCAGCGGAAGCGGAAGCTGTAAACGCTTGTTGTTGTTGTTGTTGCTGGCCAGATTTCTATACTGCCTGCACACACATACACACATACATATATACAGATATTGTGATATTGTTTTCCATTTGATTGAATCACAAACATTATTAGCATGTTCGCCAATATTCCACAGACACAGCTCGCAGTAACAAAGAGAGGCAGGACATACATCAATAACCCTATACTCGCATCTTGTAATGCACTTGTCGCACCAGCCGCGCGCTTGCTCAAGAGTCCTTCACACAAACACACACACACACAGATACACAGAGAAAGAGAGAGAGAGAGAGAGAGAGGGAGAGATACACAGAAGCACTCGGATAACAAGACACAATGCCAGCTGGTACAATATGTTGACGCCAACTCTGCTGCTGAGTTGAGCTGAGAACTGAGAGCTGAGAGCATTGTTGTAGTTGGCATAATGTTGCCACAACATACTCGTAATATAATATTAGGTAGCTGAGGGCATTATTTGGTCTCCATGCTCATGGAACAACAACAGCAGCAGCAGCCGTAAGTAGCGAGGTGCAGAAGCTAAGTCCCACATAAATCCCACTCACATGCCTGAATATCTTCTACTTACCGATGCCCAAACAACTGAAACGCATAATTATAATATTTGAAAGCCATCGAGTATGTCTTTCAGCTGCTCCACTTACATCTACTTACACGTATTCTATTCTATTCTATTCGTATTGCATCGCATCGCATCGCATATTTGAATGGCTTTCAAGAGTGTCTGGCCGGAGGACGCGCAGCTCATCAACAATTTGTGTGCTAATGGTAATTTGATGCAACTAATTTGATAACAAATTCAATTTCAAAGTGCCAAAACTGTAAATGCTGGGCAAATGCATTTTCATTACCTGGCAGGACATGGTTACGGTTCAGGATTTGCACAGCAGTAGCAACAACGACAGCAGCTGCATCTCAGATTGGGTCACATTAGCACATACAAACATTAAGATATACTATTCAGACTCCGGTAGTGAGCAACGACAACAACAACAACAACAACGAGTGCATCGTAAACAGGACAACGGCATCCTGTGGCAGGACTCATGTAATTTGCAAAAGTTCAAAGTTTAACAAACTACTATGGGAAATGCAAATGGCCATCCTGCTAAATATACTCAACTGCGCTGTTAGCAGTCTGTCTCCCTTTTGCCCTCTCTCTCTGTCTCTTTCCCTACTGCCGTCTCTTTCACTCTATGCCAGGGGCATGGCCAGTCGCTTGAAACAAACAAAACGCAATTTAATTGACAGCAACAAGAACAACAATCAACGCGCGCTCTACACCTGCGATCCAATTTGGGCTTTCAATCAGCAGATTACGTATACGCAGCGTGCGCCACTGCAGCTCAAGTTACACTGAAAATAGCAATTAAGTCGGGCAAATCTTGCATTTGCCATATCAAAATACTGATTTAATTGTACATCAGACTCGACGCTGAGCTGAGCTGTCGGTAAAATGTATCAATTATTTACTTTCCACAACTTTTTAATATGCTTTTCGAAACGTCAGCTAAAGTAATATAAAAACGTTCGCTCAAGTGGCAGATGCATGCGTAGAAACAATGTAATGACATTGCACTCGAAAATCGAGCAAAGCGAAGCCATCAACTTAATTTCCTGCTCAAGTCAATTCAACTTTTGTGCCATTTGCCTTGCAAAAAACTTGAGAACTTTGATTGCCATTGAGACAAATAAAACAAGTGCACACGTATGTATGTATGTATGTATGTGTTCCCTCTCCCTGCACTTTATGTTACGGATACCGAAACGGATTTCTTACAACGTTTTTTTTTTTTTTTAGGGCCAAAAGCGTTACAGCCGCCTCACAATAATAAACGTCTTGGCACCTATGCCAAAAGTTTTGGAGCCTTTGAAGCCTTTTGATGCATTTTATGGATTTCCTATTCACAGCAGCAATGCCTGCGCATAAGAAGCGTCAAACTGATGATGGAATTCGAAATACCTCTTAATTGAGAGTGTAACTTTGAAAGTGCTACGAACTCGTTTAGTTCAAGTTCCCTTTGTGCAACTCTTTAAGTGGGTATGCAAATAGTGAGCGAGTTTGAGTTTTGCACCTGCACTTCGTTTACATTTTGCTCTTTCTTGGCGTTTGCCCCGAAGGCCAAGTCTCCTCTTTCGGTTGAACGGCAAAGTGTATTTCATGCAGCTCTGCGTTTAATTGAATTTGCCAGCAATGGGATAGAGTTAGGTGCACTATAAGGAGAGCTGTCTGTCAGTCAGTCAGTCAGTCAGTCTGTCAGAATTACTCGTTTCGGCCACAGCAGGCGTTAGAAAAGACTTTTTAGAGACTGCTGGTCAAAGGCAAAAAGGTAAATGAAATACGATTTTTGATGGCAATTCTGATGGCAATAGCTTGGCATACGAAAAATATGCGACTGCGAAGACAGGTGTCAAAAGCAGAGCCTTGCCAATAAACTTGCACTTCGCGCCGAGCTGCGCTGTCAACTTTTGTGATTGCATTCGTGCAAGGAACAAAAAAGGAAGGCCGAATGTGATGCAACCACGACAAAGCATGCTTCATCCACCTCTTTTTTTTTATTTACACCTGCGTGTATGCGTATGTGTGTGTGTGTGTACACCTTAATCAAATACGCATGCTCATTAAACTTTTTCAATTTGAAGCCTTTGGCTGCCAAGTTTTGTGGTCTCGTGCGACGACTCATTAAAGTTGCATGGCAACAAAGTTGCCCACAACTTTTACTTTTACTTTTACTCGTTCTCATTCCTATTCTCGTTTCTCGTCTTGTTGAGCACACACACACACATTTGTAACTCACACCCGAATAAGTTGTCATAAATTCGTAGCCTCTGCATGAAAATGAAAACGAATTCTTGGGAACGACAATTTCATACTTATTTAATATGCAAATTAAATTATTGACTCACAGCAGCAATGGCAATGAATTAAAAGTTCAGCTTCGTCTTTCATTGATTCACACACTCACGTTTCTCAGAGTAAAACATTTGCACACTTTTCTTAAGTAAATGCAATGCAATCCGCTCTTAAATAAGCTCAGCTGCAAACTTAACAAATTATGCTGTTAAATAAGATGGAAATCGAAAGTAAGACTGGCAAATACCTCAAAGTGAACTAGGCGTATACTTTATATGAGTTATAGATATTAAATTAATAAGAGTTGGTTTACTATGCGTATACTTAATATACGGTAATGTAAAGAAAACATTCCTCAGCAAAGTTGAACTTTATATACTTTATATACAAAAAATGTAAAGTAAGCTTACTATGCGTATACTTAATATACAGTTCTATACACAAAATATGTACGAACAAGTCGTATATACTCTGTACTGAATTTTAGATTATACAGGGTACAAAAGTAGAGCAAATGATGGCGCACAAATCCGCTTGGCAGCGGCAGTTGTTCAGTCTGACATCTTGTCATCGCACTTGGGCATTTTAACCGTAATGAAAGCGCGCACATATGCTCGATGTGTGTGTGTCTGTGTGTATAAATAGGCGTGGTTGGGCGTTATAACCTGTCCCACACACACAGACACACACTCGCACACGTGCTGTTTGAGTTTGAGTTTCATCAGAGTTTTATGTGAGTTTGGGTCAGGTGCGAGAGCCGCAGTCAGAGCCGAAAACCAAGTCAAAACTATCACGCACATCCACATATTTAGGCCAGGTCGAGTGTGTGCTCGCTCTCATGCTGATGCTGGGGCTTGAGGTGGACAGCTGGATGGGATCCGGAGTCAGAGTCAGAGAGAGAGACTCATTTTGCCTGGCTGTGATAAGAAAGTGTCAACACAAACGTGACAAAGCTACAAATGTTTAATTTTTATAACTCTCCGCCTCGGTCTAGAGTGTGTGTGTGGGTGTTCGTTACTGCGGCGTGCCTTGCCACTTAACTTAACTTATTTGCGGTTTGGTGAAGGGTTCTTCTTCTCGTACGTCCTTGGCCAGGCCACATTTGGTCAGCTCTCTGCTTTTTTGGGCCGAAAATCACGTTTTTACCGTAAACATGTTGCAAAGTTCGCGGCCGTTTTATCTTTTGCCATACTTGCGGCAGCCAGCAAAAACCAAACTGAAACCAAACCAAACAACAAAACGAGCAGGCCAAAAACGTCAAAGACGTGTCGCGTTGCCTCCCAGCACAACGCTTGCTAAAATATTTAAATCTAGTTCTTAAACAAAGTAAAATAAAATAAAATGAAATGAAATGAAATGAAATGAAACGAAACCAAAATAAACAAAACAACAAACACACAACACTCATGCAACTTTGGTTTCTCTCGTTTAAATGTTAAACAAAAATATAAAAAAAAAGAAAATGACTCAAATTGAATAAACTCGACAGACAGATACGCTGACTGAAATAAATCAATTGTGACTGCAGTTTCTGCTTGCAAGCACTTCAAAAGCAGAAAAACACTTTAATTAATTATTATATATTTTAATATTCTATAACATTTGCAACTCCAAATAAATGCCAACAATTTGCTTCTCTGCACTCTGACATAGATTTGCATGGGAGATAGAAATGTGTGTGGTCTTTGTTTTGGCTAGCAAATAATTTAAGTCAAATCTAAATAGGAAACGAATATATTTGAAAGTGATGGACTTTAAGATATTCCATATTTCTTTCATTTCTTAATCAATTAGAGAATTAAAAACTTATAAAATAAAAATGAAATAACTTAAGTCAAATCTAAAAAGGAAATTAATGTATTTCAAAGCGATGGGCTTTAGCATTATTCATCATACTTGTAATTTTTAACAAATAAGACAAATAATATGTTAGTTTTAGGTTACTAAATGACTGTTAAAATAAAGAAAAAAGAAATATATTCGTTCCATTTTTTAAATCTAAAATATGAACTAAGTTTTGCATATTATATCCCTTAAAATAAATTGAAAATAAATATAATCATTCCATAAATATATTCAATCTAAAATTGTGAACTAAGTTTTCAGTTAACTAAACAGCTCTGAAATCTTTTTCATATACCATAAAAATGAAATAATTTAATATCATTTTTAAAAAAGTGTTTCCAAAGAGTTGTCTTACTCAATTTAATATACCCTTCGTTACTTTTCCAAGAGCATAATAAGCGTCAGCAGTCCAAATAGCTGCGAGACATGCGGAAAAACATTTCATTTCGTTTTCGAGCATTTTTCCTCTTGGCTAACTTAATTTCTATGCAAGTTTTTAGCTGTAAGGGGTGGAGGTGGCTTTATGTTTTCGGCTAAAATTTTAATGCACACACACACGCGAGTAACTTGAGTAAGAGAGAGAGAGAGTGCAGACACACATGCAAACATACGTAGAGAAAGAGAGAGTGAGAGCGGAAGAGAGAGAGGAACATACATTTGGGCATAATGAATGTGCAGCAACATTTTTGATGGTGCCCACTGACAACAATAAATTACTTTTGGCTTTAAACGAAAGCCATTAGCATAAAACTTGGCATCATCAGCGCGGCGCAGAGTTGAGAACAGAGAAGAGAAGAGAGAGAAGTAGAGAAAAGAGAATCCTCTGCTAGATCCGTGCATCATCAGGAACAAAACAAACTACGCCTGTAGGCAGTCAGTCAGTCAGTCAGTAGGCTTCCTTTTAACACACACGCGTAGTGATGTTAGTGCTGTTACACTGGGCGTATGCGCAATATTTATCTGGCTCTAATTTTAGCCAACAATTTGCCAGCACTTACATGATTAAACTACGTCGAGCTGCTGTTGGGGGGCGTTAAAGTTGGCAAACTTTTCAAATATGTGAGCCTTTTAATTAACTTGCCAGCACTTTGAGAGAGAGACCAAGCGAGCGCTCTTTTTTAATATACGCATCCTAGATGGCAGACAAACGCACACAAACACTCTCAAACACACACACACATACATATATTATGCGGATTTGCTTGCTCTTTGGACGGCTTTTTTATTAAGCGTTTCATAATTTCATGCAATAAACTTGCTAATTGCAAGCGCGTTGGCCTTTTTGCTCTCCTCATTTCTTGGCACTCGCTGCCGCCCTTTCACTTTACGCCAAGTGGACAACGGCAGCAAAGTCTTGAGCTTACCACAAAAGCTGCCAAAATGGCCAACAAACACACACAAAAAAAAAGAAGAGAAGAGAGAAGAAAGCAAGACAGCAGCAGCGCCAAGTGCCAGGGAATTAGTTGCCCCAAAGTGTTTTCCCGTTTTTAATATTTCCTAGAACTTGGGCAAAAAGTTTATGCTCGGCCACTTGGCCACTTGGCCAACCGGACACTCTCCACTTAGCCTCAGTTTCAGTTCCAGTTACACACTTCCAGTCTCATTCCAGCTTCAGCTGCAGACTCACTCTTCGCTTCGGTCACTTGCTCAATTTCCGCATTTTCCGTTTTTAATTAAATGAGCCATTAGATTGAGGCTGCAATGTATTGCAGAACCCAATGCATGCTTTCAACATTCACATGTGCTGCACTCTCAAGCACTGTGGGGAAAGGAGTTATAACTAATAATACTTTCAAATGAATACGACTTATTATGACACTATTTGTAACAAAATAAATAAACAATATATACAAAGAGACTAAATTATAGGTATGTTTTTCATTAGCAGAAAAATCATCTCAGTTATGGCACCAATCTAAATACATTTGGTGATGATATTTTGAATAAAATTAAAAGACAATATATGCATAGAATCAATAGCATAAAAATTTATTTTAATAAGCAAAGAAATCATTTGAAATTATAAGTCATAATGAATACGTTTTATTGTGATACTTTAAATAAACACAGGTCTATCTTTCATTAGCAAAGAAATCATCTCTGTTGTGGTACCAATCTAAATACGTTTGATGATCATATTTTGAATAAAATTAATAAGCAATATAGACATAGAATCAATAGCATAAATATTTATTTTAATATGCAAAGAAATCATTTGAAATTGTAAGTCATTATTCACAGCATAAATGACAACTTATATTAAGGACTTATTCCATAGTGCACTATACTAAACCCTCACCCACTCCTCTCTCTGTCTCGCTCTTATATTTATTTGTTGCTGCTGTTCGTCTGCTAAATTGCGCGTAAAGCCGGCGGCAACCAGTTTTTAAAGTTTAAAATTAATTTTTAGCCTGCTTTTGCATGGCTGCTCAGTGTTTTAATAGCTGTTAATATTTATGAACCGAAACTGTGCAAAAGTGCCAACAAACAAACAAAACAAACAACGCCAGCTGACACACACACACTCAACACACACACAGTCGACGGCGGCCCAACAATTGGCACGTCGAGCTTTTGGCGCAATGACCAGCTGCCAATATTTAATAATCGATTTCGATGCTGGTCGTCGCTCTCGTTGCTCGTGTTGTTCGTTGTTTGGGCCACGCGAGGCGTAAAGTGGCTTATAATTAATGCACGAGTGTGTGTGTGTGTAACAAATGCAGCAACAAAGCTGCCAAAACACCGCCAACTAATGTGGCGTATACGTAATATACAGTTTGAGCTCAACCATGTGAGTTGAACAACTTATTTACAGCTAATTTGAAAAGAATAATATGGGGTTTTGTTCGTTTAAATATCTATCTTATTATTGACTTTCGCTGGCACCAGCAAATAATGCAATGACATGCAAACGAGCAGCAGGAAATCAATCACAAATGCCCCAATTACCAATGTTCTCTGAAATTTCTGTTCGCGCAATATTTCCAAATCTGCCGAGGAATAAAATTAACATTAAATATTGCTAAATAGGAATTGTTTTACAAAACTTACATAGAATACGCTTCTCGCTGAGAAGTTCTTGTATTTCGAGTAACTTTCTGGAATTCCATTGCATGGTCTTAACCAATTTAGAGTCCATCAGGGAAGCGAGTGCTGACTCCACATCCGACACAGGCGCAGCCTAAGAGATGCTCAATATATTCACTACATTCCATACAGTTTTCCATTAAAATACGCACCTGCATTGGACTTGAGAAATGCAACATCACGATCACAGCAAAAACCGTTGAGAACCTTAGCAATTCCATTTTAATTGTAGACTGGCTAAATAAAAAGCAACTACTAAATGAGAAACAGATGTGGCAACTGATTAAATATGCCAACATAGGTGCGCTTCTTTAATGAGTAACAAAGCGTATTTGTTTACAAATTACCCCTTAAGCAAACAGCTTCGTAGACTAGGAAATGTCGGAATTTTATGATAGAATGAAAGTTGGTTAAACAAAGATCAAATCTGAAAGCAAACAAGTTTCTCTATTTGTTTGTACCCATTATATTGCACAATTACGGTGAGAAGCCTGAAAATACTTTATTTGAACAACCTGCAGTAACATCTTGCTAATATTTAGTATTATTTTCTAGTTGTTGTAGTTTTCTATTCTAATTATAAATTTGACGCTCGCATCTTTACCATGTTAAGGACCTATTTAATTGAATTTCCAAGCCAAGTGTTTGACTCGATTTTTCCTTGCTGCAGCCGCAGGTTAATGAAATCTACACTCTACTTTTATTAAGCTGCACTCCAAGTGCAGAAGTCTGCATAAGAACCATTGCTTTGGCTCTTTTTGCACAACAGGATATGCCCGATAGCTAGTACATTTGCTGCATTTTTCATGGCTAAATCCTTCCTGTTTGCAGGCTCTGCTTTGCCTTTGTTTTCCTTGGATTATCTTATTTAGTTATCAGAAAAAAAAACTGTAAGAGTTTGCAAGAGGGTTTGTGATACAATTTTTCATTTATGAAGTATCACTTTAAAATATAGCTTAAAGGAGAAAAACTTGCTTATAGCTGTAATATGCTCATTTTACCTTAAACGTGAGTCTAATTTACATTTACATTAAAAGAAAAGAATCTTTGATTTAAATAAAGTTGTTTTAAAAACTGCTGAAAATTTCACTATTTACTTGAATACTTCACTTTAATCTAAATTTTATATAATGAATATCAGCTAAAAGTAACTTCAAAGCATAAGCAGAGTTTTAATATCAAATCAGAATTGCTGTATTATACTCTAGATGAAGATATTCTAAGTACTGGTGAATTTTATTATTATTCAAATTTTAATTGAAAAACCTTTAATGAAATGTTATAATTTTAGTAACGATCAAAGTTTTCGTATTTCACTCACATCAAAGATCTTTTTACCATAACGCTTGTTCAAATTTGTAAAACATTTTTAAATTAGTTAAAGTTTTATTAACTTACTAGTGTTGTCGAATTCTTTTTAAAATGAATATAACTTTAATGAAGTTAAATGTTTTCATTTTATATTAAGCTTTTTGGCAAATTTATAGTTATTTTTAGGAGTGCAAAGTAAACACATCCTTGAGCTATTTTCAAATAAAGAAAATATTTATATTTTTTATATTAGTTGTGGCATACTTATTTTTCAACTCGTTTTTTTCTTTTCTTTTTTTAATTATTTCATTTCTTTTCTTGGTATTCATTGAAACAGGTTCAAAGCACAGTTAAATTTTTATTAAACAATGAAATTGCTTAGTCTAGTAATAATTGTATATAAATAATAATAGGTTTTGACAAATTTTCACATTTCATTGAACAGCTGAAAAACAGCTCAAAACATAAGCGTAAACTATTTTATTTACTTAAACTTAAAATACTCCAATCCACAGCGTTAATAATTCCAAATGTTTATTTATATTTTAACAAATGTGTTGGCCTTGACTTCGCAATAACAATTCTCCTCGTGACTTCCCTTTGCGTAGAAGTAAATACAAATCAAAATAACGATATCCAAGACCAACATAATCCGCATCATGTTAAACTGCAGCAGCTCCATCAGCACAACTTTCACCTCTGCAAAGAGAAGCATAATAATTAGAAAATACACATGAGTATAAATTAGATACTCACCTGCTTCATCAAGTTTAGTTTGCAGCTGCTGCAGCTCCTCGCTATCCACCAAAGCATAACGAAACCCAGGCAAACCTTTGGGCAACACAATGCGATCGATGCCTACCACAGATACATCTAAAGGTGCAGACTGAGTTCGTATTAGTTGCAGATGAATTCAATACAAATCAATCTCACTTACCTGCAGTTGGGTAACGCAGAGAGTTGTTAAAATTAATGCCAAGTTAAAGCAAGAGCTCATGATGCCTTTTGAGTGAATGGCAATAAACTGTTTTAGAATTTCATGGTGAATATTCCCAGAGAGAATGAGAACAGTTGGGTAAATATTTAAGCGCGATGTTAAGTCGCATTTTTGTTGGTTGCAGCCAAATAATTTACTCAAGTATAAACACATGTGTCGGAATTTGAGGTACTACGTTATAAGGTAAGTTGATCTTCCCAGTTTATGGCAGCGATGTGCTCGAGGGCTTTACGGTTGATGATGATGTTTATGATGACACGGGTTTTGTTGTGGTTGTCTGCTTTGCAACCGGCTTCAATTGCAGCAAATTACTAGTTGAGGCAACCGTTGGCTTAGACGTTGTTGTCGTTGTCGTCTTCACATCATCATCGATGCTCATGAGATTATTCAGCCCCTGCGAATGTACATATTGTTCACTCTTATGTGCTGGCAAAAAAAGGCTCGCTTCATATTACCTTTCGGAATTGTTGCCACAACTCATCCAATGAGTCTGTTGCCTGTTCCAGCGATACTTCCAATTCATTGCTAACTGCTGGCTTCCTGGTTGTAGTTGAATTGACAAGCTTTGTGCTGTCTCCGCCTCCAAAGAATTGAGTCAGCTCTTCAAAGTATAGTCCATTTACGCTCTGGCCAAGCAGACACAAGAGAAACGTCCACACAAACAGTTTCATCTTAAAGCTAATGCTAAACTCAGATGCTGCTACCACAAGTTAATTGCTGCAAATGTCTAATGCTTGTGCGACACGCTAGAGTTTTGTTCTATCCAAGCTAAATGGCAATGACACTAATTTCGAAACAGCTGTGCAATCACTCTGGCTAATCAGAGAGCACTTGAATTTGAATCCATGAAGGTGCCACAAACAGGTGACGCTTGTCCACATAATGAGTGTCATTTCAACTGAAGAGACAGAGAGAGAGAGAGAGAGAGAGAGAGGAGAGCGCATTTTCATTTAATTGAAACTGACCTTACGCAAAGCTAATGCTAATGTTGAGTGCAAAATATATTTATCTTTTTTTTTTATCACTCATTATACCCGCCTATTATACAGGCAGAAGGAGGCAACTCTAACACTATAGTTTATTTCGAATGTAGTACTATATCAATATATGTGTAGTATTTTGCGGTATATTATTTGATATAGTTTAAGAATAATATTGCTTTTATTAAAAATGGGAAGCGGGAACCTCTTCTTTAAATTGTTTAGTATTTTTGCAGTATATTATATGGTATATTTTTTAAAATAATACCGCACTGTTTCACTTGTATTAAAAATGGGAAGCGAGTATCTCTTTCTTTTTTGTTTGGTATTTTTGCGGTATTATTTGGTATATTTTAAGAATAATTCAGTTCTGTTTTGCTTTTATTCAATATGGGTAGTGGATATATCCCAGTCAACCACACTCAAATGCAACTTTCTTACTCGTTTAGTAGTTATGGGGTATATAATTTGGTATATTTTTAGTATAATACCCCACAGTTTTGCTTTTATTAAAAATGGCCACTGAGTATTTGTTTCTTACTTTTTTAGTATTTTTGCGGTATATTAATTTGGAATATTTTATTAAAAATTAGTATCTTCTTCTTACTTATTTAGTATTTTTTGCGGTATATTGATTTGGTATATTTTAAAATTTATCTCTTTTACTTCTTTCAAAATGGTTAGCGGGTATCTCACAATCGAGCACTCTCGCTTTCTTACATGTTTATCACTTATTAAAACATATTCTAAAATTGAAATGAAGCTAATCTCAAGCAGAGGTAATCTACAGCCAACTAATTGCCTTGACAGCGCATAATGGCTTTGATCTGCGGCAGACATATGCAAAAGATAATGCCAAATAACGACAGAGGGTGTTCAAAAGGGAGCTCGAGTGCATCGAATTGTGAGCATGAGAAAAGCATTCAGAAAGGCATTCATTAGAATGTGAGCGAGTGTGTGCAGCGAAACGTTTTAATTTAGTCAGAATACTCGTAAAGAGCGGCAAGTGGCAAGTGGCAAGTGGTAAATGGCAAGTGGCAAGTGTCCGTGGCTGACGGGGCGTATGATGCGAAAAAGGGGGGCGAGCGGAGTAATTGATGTGATGCTGGCTGCGATGCAGTGAAAGCGCGGATTTCAAGTGCATGCCAACCCCTGAAACCTAAAGCTGATGTATGAGTGAGTTTCAATTAATATGCAATTGCATTTTGAGCATCTCAAGTGCAAACGTCAGCACTGCGAAGCTCTAACAAAAGAGAAGATTCATGTGTGTGTTTGAGTTACGTTTAATTAAATGATTAGAGCATAACACCAGTGTCGCATGTCTGTGACATTGTACATAACAATGAAGACAGCTTATTGAACCTGATAGCTTTTGATGGAATTTGCTGAAGCAAATCAACAGCTCATAAGCTGCTCGCAAATATCTAATAAAAGCCAATATAACAGGGCCATCATAGTGATATCATGATATGGCCCGCAGCTCAGCTCAGCTCGCTGATCTATGATGGTGCTGCAAGTGTCACATAAATTACAAGCGGAAGCATCAAAATGCTGTCAAGAGAGAGGAGACTCGACTCGACTCGACTCGAGCTCGAACTAGACGAGAGACTCGTCTCGACTCGACTCTGAGTTGAGTTGAAAAGGATTTTCATTGCTGGCTGGCTGCATTGTAGCAAAGTCAGGTCCCAGAGTGTCGGCTTGGCGTTTAGTTTTTCGCATTGGCACTTTGTCTTCATCAGCGTTGGAGTGAAGAAGGTGGTTGAAAAGGGGGGTGGAAGTATGGGGAAGGAGTCTCAACTTGGTGGTCGCAACAAGCTCATCATCGCCATCGAAGGCGGGCATCAGCTAGCTCGTCGTTGTCATCATCGTACATTGCTATAAACATCAATTTAGCACCGAAAATTGGTTTTTTGATAGCTACACACACACATACACACAACACACACAAAGTCTTCACAGCTTCATAGCGGAGAGAAAAATTGTTTTTCACGTTAAGTGACAAGCGGCAAAAGCAAAAGCAAAACCAACAGCTTCGTCTTCTACACTTGGCCAGTAAATTCTGTCATGTTAAAGCATTCGTGTGGAAAATAATGACAGAGAAAAAAGAAAAGGAATAAAACACACAGCTAACTATCTAGGCACTTTATAAACCAGATAGGATTCATATTTATAAGCAATTAAATTTCTTTTTTGGTGATTTTCAAATAAATAAATTGACCCTGATGCATGACGAATCGATTGAGGGAAGCGATGCTAAGACAACTTGACAGCTTTAATACCCAGTTGACTATCATCAAGTCGCATCCCTTCGGCCAGTCATCATCATCGTCCTCGTCATGTGTCGAGCACTAACTGCAAATAAAAGCCAGATATACACACGGAGAAAAAGCAAAGTTGTAAAAGCGAATGCAAAGAGTGGAAATTATTTAAATTTATGCACTCAACGAAATAAAAGCAAAGCAAAGCAAAGACGAATACTGCCAAAGTGCATACCTGCGGGCTCTCTCTATGTGTGTGTGTGTGTGTGTGTATGTGTGTCAAGTGAAATTCGCTCAAATTTAATGCAAACCCCCAGCAAATTGTCATTAAAAGCGGGCACACATAAACAAGCAAGCAAACATACACCTAGAGAGTGAGAGGGAACAGGAATAGGGACTAAGCCATGAACAGCGACGCCATTTGCCCGGCCATATTTATGACGTGAACGACAAGACAAAATGGACTTCCGGGCGAGGACGAGGACGAAGACGAGGCGAGGAGATGGTTGAAGGTTTTTGCATTTTAATAGACTGACCCAAACGCTGTTAAAACCGCATGCAAAACGCGAAAAATACTACAGCAAACGAGTCAAACTACCATATGAGTGTGTGTGTGCGAGTATGTGTGTGTGTGTGTGTGTGTGTGTGTGGCATTTGCAATGCAAATTTTTCGCAAAGTTTAAAAATTTATGCCGCTTTTATGGCACCTAGCGGCAACTGGCGACCTGCAACCAGCAACCAACAAGCAGCAACCAGCGACCTGCGACGAGACCCCAAAGCAGACCTCGGACCAGACAAACAGCCAAAGCCAAAGCCAAAAGCAGAAGCAGCCACCGCAACGCCAACAGCAATAGAGAGAACGAACGCTGAGGAGACCAGGAAATTATATACTAAATAGCTAAATAATTTTTGGCATTTGCTATCCTCATTTTGGGGCCATTTCATTCTCAGCTCAGCATTAAATGCAAATTTATGCCTATTTGCAGTAAGCGAAACGAAACTGTAACGGAACTTCAACCAACGATTGTTGCTGTTGTTGCAATTGTTGTTTTGCCTGCTTGTTAAAATGGCATAAATTTTTCGGCCAAGCACTTTACTTCGTTGAATTCGTTGCCTTCTACTACTGACAGTAAACGGCGTTGACTCTTCGACAGCCTTATCAAAAGCAGGCCAGCGAGAGAAAGAGAGGAGGACAACAGGGCGCATGGGTAATGCCAAAAGTATTTCAAAACTATCGACTATTGCATTGTGTGTTCAGTGGAGCAAGTTGCAACCGCAAAGAACTTGCAACTTATTGTTGTTATCGCGCTTTGCACTTCTTTTTGCATTTCTTTTTGCCAAAAAGTTCAGCTAAGTTAAATTTATGACCGCATTTCTTTGCCAATTCGCAAAAGTGTAAAATGAAATGTCTCGTGGAATGCGCAGCAGCAGCCTGCGCCATCGAAAAACGAAACTGAAACTCGCACAAATAATTAGGCAACAAACAAGAATTGGCCCATTGCCTACTCTCTAACTGACTCTGACTCTGACTGACTGTTGTGTCTCTCTCTTTAGACCACACGCTCAGCTGACACGCTCAATGAAACGATTTATGTGCCGGACCATAAAGTTTGAGTCGAAAGTTTTGTTGCACAAAATTTGCTTTTTTTGTTGGCGCTTACCACTGCGTTTATTAGTTTGAGCAGTTTATTTGTACAACGTTGTCTTAAGTCGCAATTTGTGGTTTGTCGTTGGCGCACATAAATCCAGCAGCCACAGCAGCCGCTGCTCTCGCTTTCCGGTTGCAAGTTTTGGTCACAAACTCGCAAACTGGCAAATAAACGGCTGAGCCATAAATCCTAGTCGGCAATATAATAAAACCATAAGTGCAACATAGCTAAACATGACGTGCAACATGCACATAGATTGCACAAAAACTCACTTCTAATGTGCCACAGACCAACCCAAAAAAACAAAAAAAAAACACATCTCAAACAACAACAACTACGAGAATTGCCATATCGGCGACGAGGCGACGTGACATGGGCGTCGAGATAGAGGCGTGGCTAATGCAAATCACGTCGGAAGCAGCTGTGCAAATGTTGCGGAAATTGCTTGGCCCGTGGCACACATCCCGCCCACCTCCTTCCTCTTTCCCCATTGCTTCTCCTCCTTCTACTCGTCCATCAATCCTTTGCAGCATTTGTTGACTGCCTCTTTCCCTCCCTCTTGTAAGTTTTTATGCACTTGGCCCATGCATATTTTATCATTTATTTGCGCTCATTATGACATTAACAGGCCACTGCAACAAATAAATGAATAATTGAAACGTTTTCGTCAGCGCAGCTAATGAAATTCACAAATGAAATTACAAAAAATTATTATAAAATCATTCAAAATCAAACGCTTAATTATTAAGCTTTTATGCGCCCACTTTAAAGGCAGGCTTTTATATAATAATAAATATAACTATGGAGTAAGTAAAGAAGTTAATCAAATAATAATCAATCACTTCTTTCTTACAACAATTTTAATATTTTTTGTACCTAATCCAGCTCATCATACATAAACATATACTTAACATTTTCACCAGCTATACAATTTTAGAAAACTTTTATAATCTTAAGTAGTAGAAATCTAAATATGAAAATATTCTTATTAATAAAAATGCGTTCAATTATCTTATAACGTCAATTAGAGACTGAACAATGTAAAGGAGCTGTTTCTTCTAATATCAACAACAAAGAAAAAACAAGTAAGAAAGCTACAGTCGAGCGTACTCGACTGTGAGATACCCGCTACCCATTTTTAATAAAAGCAATATATTTTGCGGTATTATTCTCAAAATAAACCAAATATACTGCAAAAATACTAAAAATATACCAAATGGTATAAGTGGTATATCGATATAGTACCGCATTCAAAATATACCATACAAAAGTATTTCTGTAATAACTTCCACAATTTTTATCTGATCGCAACCAAATTTTCAGGAATCATAACTACTATAGTAGTTATAGTATATACCAAAATTCGCAACTCTAGCTTGTTATTCGATTTTTTTGATTTGCGGGGGCGGAAGTGGGCGTGGCAAAAATTTGAAACAAACTTGATTTGCGTGCAAACATAACAAATGCAAATTATAGTTCTATCTCTTATAGTTTCTGAGATCTAGGTGTTCATACGGACAGACGGACAGACGGACAAGGCTATATCGTCTCGGCTGTTGACGCTGATCAAGAATATATATACTTTATAGGGTCGGAGATGCCTCCTTCTACCTGTTACATACATTTCCTGCCGGCACAAGGTTATAATACCCTTCTACCCTATGGGTAGCGGGTATAAATACCCTGGAATGCTGATTACTCTATGCTATATTTTGAATATGGTAATATACATAATATACCAAATTAAGCCTTCAGTATATACTTATATATTATATTTAAATAATATGGTTTCATTGGAGATAAGTAACAGGTATCTTACAGTCGAGCACACTCCACTGTATCTCTTTTACTTGTTATTAAAAACATTTAAGAAAAATATAAAAAAATCAACAATCAAGTGTTTATACCTTAATAAATATGCATACATTGAAAAAGTCAAATTTGTCAATGGCAAGCAGAGTTTTCTATACAGTACTACGTCTTATTATTTCTATATAAATATAAACAAAAAAATACAAATAAGTACAAAATTATTTATATCTTGCAATTTTTAACACCATAAATACATATCTAATTTATTAATAGCAAGCAGAGTTTTGAATTGAGCTTATGTTTTCATAAATAAACACCAAGAATTTTTTTTTATTGTTATTATAAATATTCAAAATACAATACAAATACAAAATAAATAAATAGAACAGCAACATATTTACATATTTACATTATAAACAAAATACAATATTATTACATTAAATTTACTATCATTAAGACGAAATTTTCAATAGCAAACAAAGTTTTTCGTTGAGTTAATGTTTCTGGTTAATCTTGAGTATTCGTTTTCATTGCACGTTTGGATAGGTTTCGTGCAAACATCAGAATTGCTGGGCTCGGGCTGCTGTGTAATTGCTTTGTCATCGTTGAGTAAATCAGATTTAAAATCAACCAACGAGTCGTATGAGTAATTACACGGATTGTGAGTTATTTTTACTGCAGGTTGGCAACAGGCAGCAGCCAACAGCCGCAAAAACTGAACGCTGCCATCAACCGTCAGCGTTCGATTTGTGGCATTTGTGACAATGTGTGTGTGTGTGTGCGGGCAGCCCTAAATGGGGCAAGCGTAAGCCGCAGTCCCGAACTCTCCCTCCCCCTTCAGCCCCTCCCCCTTTTCCCTCAGCAGCAGCAGCACATCATTGCGGGCGCAACTCGCTTGTCATGCGTGACAAAAATCGAACACCGATGTCGGCGACAGGCGCAATTTTGGCTCTGCAATTGTAATTGCGTTAGGCCACAACAGCTGTATGTGTGTGTGTGTGTGTATGAGTTAATTGCTATGTTCGTTCACGTTCACGTTCGCATCACGACCATGTCAAATTATGTAAAATGGCAAATGTCCAATGGCGAAGAAGTCGAAGCGTTTTCAACGCACAATGAACTTATCGCCGGCGTGGACTTAATCAAATTTTGTAGCATAAAATGGCAACGAGGCAGCTTCAGCTTCAACTTCAGCTTCAGCACGTTTTACAAAAATCGCAGCATACTTTAGCGCACGCTTCATTTAGCTGAGCTCAGAGTTTGGAGTCAACGTTGACACACTTATTTAGTTGAGGGTGAATGTTGTGCGCTCTGGCTTGCCTTGGGACTTGCCTTGGCTTGTTGCACGCTTCGCATAAATCAATGGCAACGATCTTTACGTGCTTGCAGCTGCAACTGACCCTGGATGGCTGCTGTCAGTCCAGCCCACGCCTTGCAATCTTTATGGCGCATTGTGGCGTGTGTGTGTGTGGCATTAAAATGCATTTCGCTTTCAATTTGCCCGCACATTCGCGTAATAGTTTCATTAAGTGTTTTCCACTCTTTTTTTTGCAAACATTTCTCGACCACGTGCCACTTGCTTCGACCCTAATGCTTCGACTAATGCCGACAGACAGACAGACACATTCGACTGCAAATTATTAATATTATATGAAATGGCTTTCTCTCTTGGCAGTTGATTGGGCCACAGCTTATACTATATACATACATATGTGTGCAACACAATTGCTAATTAATAAGCAATTAATTACGTATACGCAAGGTGGCAATGTTGTGGCACTTTCGGACACTAATTGGCCACACAAGCAAAAATTAGCAGAGCATATGAATTAATCGCAATGTTTGCAATATCTGCAATCAATTAACTAACATGCCACTTGACAAGCTCTCTCTCTCTTAGTCTTTAATTCTTTTGTGACTTTGCTTGGTGGATTTGTCTTGTGTGATTCACTCGCATACATTGTGTGCAAATTGGAGTTGTTAGAAGAGTTCCATACCAAATCGATTCCAGTTTTTATGATATCTGTCAATAACGCCATAACGATGAGCGTTGAGAGAGAATGCAGAACGTAGTTGTCCATAAAAACTTTTGGAAAATCTTTGCTCATACGCACAAAATTCATTTATTTTATCGTTCTGTCCGCATCATATTAAGGATGCTTCAAAAAACAATTCACACACACACACACACACCATTACATACACACAGAGAAAGAGAAAGAGAGAAAGACACATCATGCACACACTCATCATGCAATGCGAACAAATTCATTAATTTCAACAATGGGCGAATGCCCCAAAACAATAAAAACAACAACAGCAACAACAACAAGAAAAAAACACGACAACAACGCGACCAACAACAAATCGGTGTTTCGGCGAATAAAAAACTGCAAAAACAAAAGCAACAGCAACAACAACAATAACAAATGCATTTACGAGTGTCATGCAAAGTATAAGATACAAAAAATTGCACAATCCATGCAAATGACACTAGGACGATGGAATACTCTAACTTGCACTAGAAGAGCACTTAAAATACTTTTAAATACTTAAAATACTTTTTTGAAATTAGTAAAATTAACAATCCAAATACTATTGGTAATGTGAGAAGTTGTTTATTGAAGTGGAATTATTAAGATACAATATTTAATCCATCAAAATTTCGAAAGAGATGCGCTGTGTTATTTTGGATGCCAGTAAAATCTTTAAGGAAATATTTAGCATTAACAAAATTAGTTAATTGTAAAAGTAAAATATATCTTATCCAGGTTTAATGTGTTCGAAATATTATAAAAAATTCCATTCTTAAATTAATTAAATTTATGTTAAGTGGTCACAACGCTCAGTCATATATCTAATCAAAAAAAGTAAAATTAACAATACAAGTGCCTAATACTTGTTTATGAAAGTCAATTAATAATATGGCAGAATAAAATCTGTAACTAGTAAAATTAGCATTACAAGTGAATTAATTTTGTTCAATTCTTGTTTTTTTCTTCTTCATATGGTGTCCAGTATATTCTTCAACTAGTCTAAGATTAGTTAGTGCAACAAAAGTGAATATTTATTGATTAAGAAAGTACTAACTTAAAATGGTCATATTATGAGGATATTTTATAATTTTAGTTGTACTTTATTAGGTTGAGTAATTGCCAGTAAAAGTTTTTAACAAAATTTGCTATTTCCATTCAATATTTATCAGTCATTCATATTAAAATATTTATGTTATATCATGCCACAGAAGGCTTTATAATTTCTTGTAAGTTCTTAATGAAAATATCAGGCTTTAACAATTCTAGCAAAACTGTTGATAAAAGTCTCTTAACAGTAATTCAAAGAAATCCATCAAATGTAAGTTCTTATTAAAAATATCTGGCTTTAACAATTCTTGTATAACTTTCGATAAAAATCTCTTAATAACAATTGAAAGAAACGCATAAGATACTTATTGCCATGCTAAATGTCAGTCTCAGCCTCTTATTTTATTTACATATGCATGTAACAAAATTATAGCTTGCAAGCCTTTGAATTGATTGCCAATTGAGGCATCTGCATTGACCTTCGGAAGTTAAAAAGTTCTTCAGTTGCATCAACGCATTCTAACAGCCTGGACTTAGCCCTTTCACTCGCTCCCACTTATTGAAGTGTGCGCACAGTGCGCATACTTAATGGCTGGAGTATTATGCTCGTCAGAAGAGCATTACAAAATGGAGCGTGCATTTGTGTAGCAAGCACACATACACACACACACATGCACACGTACGATTGCGACTACAATATACTCTCGTAGAGTTGGTTGTTTGCTGTTGGCAGCACCCAACGGAACCGAAACATGTGTATGGTTGACGCTTCGGGCGGCAAAAGCAAAGAGTCCCCCACTTTCCTTTACTCCCCCTCTTCTACTCCCGCACGCCACTTCAGCGTCAGCTTCAGCCTCATTCTCATGCCCAGGCTTTTTTCGCCCAACGAGCATGCAATGCAGCAAATGCGCTTGTCACTGCTGATCCTTTCAGCTGTTGAATTGCAAATTGTTTGTGTATGGCGTCAGTCATTTTGTTTTTGTTTTACGTTTTTTTGGTTTTTTGCGTTCATTTCCATTCTTTTGTTTTTCTTCATAGTTTCTAGCACTCACTCGCTCTCGCTTCTACACTCTCTTTCTCTCTCACTCACTGACAAAATGTCCACCCATCTGTCACTACAACAGCAGCTCCCAATTTGTTCCTCTTCATTTTGCAGTTACATGCAACAAATTTGTATGATTTTTTATGTTTTTTTGTGTTTTGTGTTTGTACTCCATGTTGTTCGTTTTGTTTTTTTGTGTTTTTTAAAATTGTATTTGACATGTTCTACAAATTTGTGCAACGAATTCACACGTTGTGCAAATGGTAAATGAGCTGCATCATTTGCCAATACAAATCATTTAATGCAAATCTTATCGAGAACACAACACGAGTTCTCTGAGGGATGACAGATGAGATTTTTACAGCTGTGATGGTTCAGAGATGTAATTGGAATGGTTTTTTTTTTTGGACAATATAGATTGAGGAGGGAATTTATATGATTAAATATATGAGAAGTGGAAGTTGTAGTATGAAAATATAAATTTGAAATACATTTAAACACATTAGTTAGTAAATATTCACTACATAAAATGCCTGAAGACTATTACTAAATATATTAAATACTTTTTTCTTAATATATTTGTCATAAGCCAAGAATTTGTACCATATTAATATAGTTTTTCTGTGTACAAACTTTGATATACGAGTAAATTTAAGCTACATCCGAAATCACTTAAGGAAAGTGTATTATTTTCAACTTTATTTCTTTGCCTCTTCTTTCCATCCGTTCCGAGTATTTTGTTGCTCTATAAACTAAGTAGTTGCTGGCATTATTTTTGTAGTTAATTTTTGCACACCAAGCGAGACTATCGCTGGTCATTTGCATTTACATATGCGCATTGCCCGCAGCAGATTGCATTTAATTAAATTTGTGTGTAATGCCAAACTAGCCGGAAAATGCAGTTAGAAAGTAACTGAAGCAATATATTAGATATAGGGAGAGAGAGGGGAAATCGGGGGGAAAAACGGTCAAGTGAAATATGCAATTCATATAATTTGTATAAATTTTACGAAATTACTATCGTATGACAGACAGCGGCAAATAATGAAATGCAAAGCACATTAATTTATTGGCACGTTTATCTGCTGCAGCTGCTGCAACTGCAACTACAACTGCAACATTATAAAAATTGAAAATCTGCATAAATATTGTTCACTCACACACTCAATTGCAGTGGTGTAATGTGTCACGTATTCGAAGGCCACAACTATGGCAAATACACGATAAGCGAGTGCCACTCTTGGCATTTGTTTTGCAACATTATTTTGTTGAAGGGTGCTGCAATAAAATCAAATTGCTAATATTCTCATTTGTTTATCTCCCGCTCGCATAATGAACGACAATCCTCGTTGTTTGCAAGGTGCAAATGCGAAAGTCTTTTGCGAAAGACTTGCTTTCCCTACAAAATGGCTGCATTAAAATTAATGCGCCGAAAAGTAGACTATTAAAAATGCAAAGCAAACTTTATTAGTGCACACAGCCGCACATTCCAAGTCGTGCTGTTAGTGTTTATGTGAGTTGATTTCATAAACAGCCAGCACTCGCTTTCTTCCTCTGCCCTTCTCTCTCTCACGGTCTTTCTTAACCTGCACAGAGACGTAGTTTGCAAAGGGAAAGCATAGGCAAGTAAGAAAGTTACGGACGGGTGTCGACTGTGAGATACTCGCTACAGATTTATAAATATCAAAATAATATACCGAATATATACAGAAAAGTTTATCAGTGCGATATTGACACTTTAATATACCAAAATAATATACCAAAATACATTTTATACTAAAAAATGTGTTTTTGGTATTCTGATTTAACAAAACAATAGCAAAACAATACGGTATACTAAATTAATATACCTAAAATATACTGAAATATATTTATAGTATATTGATACAACAAAACAAAAGAAAAACTGTATTAACATTTAAATATACCAAGATAGCATACTGAAAAAATACTAAAATGTTTATTTGGTATATTGATATATCCAAACCAAAGGCAAAACAGTTACGTATTATCATAAAATATACCAAAAATATACTGAAATGTATGTATGGTACATTGATACAGCAAAACAACAGCTAAACATTATAATTATTAAATTTACCAAAATAATATACCGTATATATACTGTAATATACTGAAATATATTTCTGGTATATCGATACAAAAACTTTTAACTCTTACTTACTCTTGTTTGGAGTCAGAGATGCCTTCTTCTGCCTGTTACAAGCATTTTCTGTAGGCACAAATACCAATCTACCCTATGGGTACCGGGTATAGTGTTTAGTAGCATCCCTTAATGTTGTTAGGCGCCACTGACAAGGACAATTACTAATACATACACACACACACACAGAGAAAGAGAGTGGAGTTACAGTTACAGATGCAAGCTAAACTAACACATTAGATGGCATTTCCTTTGCCAAAGGACGCGGCATAAAAGTTGTTTGACTTCATTTTGGGTCGTTGACGTTGCCGACGACAACATCAACATCAACAACAACATTAACAACAACAACAAAACGAGCAAACGAAGGAACTAGCTAGCTAGCGAGTGAGCGAACGAACGAACAAACAAACAAACAAATAAACTGACAGACACTCGTTTCCGTTTTCAAACAAAACAGACGCCATATTTAAAATTCCAAACGGCGCACAACAACAACAACAAGAACAAGAAGAGCAACAACAACTATCACAACAAAATAAGCAAACGAAATAACAACGAATTTGACGTTTGCAAAAAAACAAACTTTTCACGCTACATTTTAGAATATCTCTTTCTCTCTCTCTCTCTCTCTCTCTGTGTCTCTTTTTGTCTGGCTGAGAATTGAATTTTGTTGGTCGCGCTTTGATTTTGGAGAAAAAGTTTTTGCAGCAGCCTCATTGAACGACGCTCGACTAATGCGAATCAATGTTGCGCCTCGCATGGCGGCTAATTGCTGAATTATGCCGAAAAACGAGAAGAAACAAGAAAAAAATTCGTAGCATGCTTCACGGCGCACAACAATGAATACACACACACACACACAGACAGAAATATAGAATGCCCCAAGCGACTGTTGAGCTGGAATGGTAATGGAAACAGTAGCAGCAGCCACAGCAATCGTCTCGCTCCTCGTCTAACACACACACACAAAACTGAATCAACATTCGGCATCAGCAGTTGCCAGTTGGCCTTTAGCATTTGGCATTTGCCACCACACACACACACACACACGCAGCTAAATTTATAACGAATACGGTAGCAAAATTCAGCTGACCGAACGCCTGTGCCGTGATTTTCGTGAACCAGAAATGAAAGATTTATTTGAGATTTGCATGATGAGATACGAATGGAAGCCAGAAATGGAGCTGAAGCAGGAGTTGGAGTTGGAGTTGCAGAAGTCAGTGTCCTGCCCCGTTCCGGGCTGAATCCACACAAAGGACGACACGTAGGCAAATAAAAGTGCCTCCGGTGTTTGTTTAGCTTTACAGTTTAGCTTGTATATTAAAATGATTTATATCTGCGAGTTCTGTGCTCTCCACAGTCGGCGGCCCTAACACGGACTTAACCTTCCATAATTTCATCAAATATGCAATCCAAATATAAACTGTATAAATTAATAATGTATTTATCTAGATGCGCTTACATGCTTATTTATCCTATGAGTTTCAATCACTGAAGATTTCACATCAATCTCGCACGAAATAAAAATACTCTAAGAGTCTGAGTATTCTACTTTATTGACATAAATAAAGACGTAAAGTGTACTTTATGTAATACTTTATTTATATTCACTGAAGATTTCATATCAAAAGAGTGTCAAGAAAGTTTAGAGAATTCTACATTGTTGTCACAGATAAGGAATTAAACTTTCACTTCTTTATATAATAGTCTCTATACTAGTTAATACTACTCTTTTACCAAAGACCATAAATATAGATTTTATATTAGAGACAACATATCTATATATAGATAATATATATTTCTTTATCAACGAAATAAATTAATAAATGTAATACTATATAAATTTAAATTAAAACTGAAGAGCGTGCAAAAAGTGTACCTTAACATTTTTATCAAACCACAATTTGAGTCGTAAAAAACTTACTTAAAAAATAAATAAAAATAAAGCATAAACACAGATCGTCAAGAGTTACAATAGCTGCACATAGTCGTGTGGCGAATTGGACTCGTAAGTTATCATATCGAAAGTGGAGGGGCGTTTAAAAAAATCTATAAAATAAATTGACCGACAGCGACGAACGGCAGCCACACCCACACTCACACACACATGCCAATAAAATATTTTATCAGACGTACGTGTTGCTATTAGACGTTAAAACATCGACACCAATTCCCTTACCTTCGCATCCTCCTGTGCTCCTCTCTCGTTCCCTTTGGACCAGCACGTCACGCACGCATATCAAATGACGGCGTTGGAGTGTTGAAAGCTCTGACGAGTGCGATGTGCTAGCTATGTGTGTGTGTGTGTGTGACTATTGAGGAGCAGGAGTTGCTAACCCTTTTTTACGGCTGGTCAGCGCTGGTTCTGGTCTCTGATTATGCGTCGTGTGGCCATAAATTTATATTGAAAGACGTGCGCTGTTAATCAAATTAAAGTGTTTGATTAAATTTTAAATAAATAAAAAACAAAAATACTCACGTTGACTGCTGTAAAAAGATGAAATTAATTTGTGCGTCAATATTCAATTAATTTATGCAAGCAACACTGGCTTGCAGCTTTCGCTCTGTGTTTTGCAGCTGGAAAATTTGGAAAACGTGTCGCAAAGTGCGTGGTTATTTAAGCCCAAAGCATGGCTCAAGTGTTGCACACTTTAAAGCGCTTAACGGCCAACTGAAGTTAAATAACAATTTCACTGCTCATTAACCCTAATTTGTATGTAAATTTTAAGGCAGCCCTAGTTGAGCCTCCCCTTTCGCTGCGTCGCTTTGCCTTCTTGCCCTTAGGGGCTGCCTGGCTGAAAGTTGCGTCCCCGCCATTTTTAAAGGATTTGAGCAACCGTTTTGTTTTAGTATTTTATTTTCAACTAACAACGCACATGACAGCGGCCCGATGGGTCACATTTGGGCACAAGGTTCACAGGCTGGAGTTCAGTTAGTTGTCTTTAAATTGCGCTGCTCAACTGCAGCTGACAATCAGGGCGGTCTCTAAGTCGAATAATGACAGGCAGCTGATCCAACTGAAATGCTAATGATAACTAAAGGTAACTAGAAAGGAAGTAAAGAAGCTGCAATCGAACTCGACTATGAGTTACCCGCTAAAAGTTCTCAATCAAAGCAAAACTGTGCGGTATTTGCTTTTAAATATGCCAATTTAATGTACCTAAAATATACTGAAATATACCAAAGTGAATATTTGGTATATCTACATTCTGGTAGATTGAAAATATACCACTGTTAGGTATTATAAATAAGTATGTCAAATAAATATACCAAAAAATACTAAAATATACCAAAGTATATATTCGGTATATCGATATACTACTAAATTTAACATATGCTACAGTGCGGTATTATAATTCTAAATATACCGAATTAATATACCTAAAAAATACTGCAATATACCGAGATGTATATTTGGTATATCGATACACTACTACATTGAAAATATACCACTGGTCTTATAACTAATTATATCAAATAAATATACCGAAAAATACTAAAATATATGAAATAGTAAAATATACTTAAATATAACAAATTGGTATATCGATATACTCTTAAATTTAACATGTGTCATAGTGCGGTATTATAATTTTAAATATACCGCATTAGTATACCTAAGAAATACTGAAATATACTGAAATGTATATTTGGTATATCGATATACTACTCCATTCAACATATACTACATTGCGGTAATAAATATACCGAATAAATATACTGCAGAGTACTAAAATATACCAAAAGCTATATTTGGTATATACCACAGATTACAAAGCATACCAGATTATCAATCCTTTTACCTTTATGGGTAGTGCGTATAAAAACTGCATACCTTCCTTTTACATGTTCTAGTTGAAAAGTATTTAATTTAGAGCATGGCAAACACGTGGAAGGAATATTCTAAGCAATGACAGACATGTGTGTCACATAAATGAAATACCAAAATACCAAAAATTCAACTACTCTCTACAACTAAAGTTGCACCTCAGCTTCAATTTGATCTGCCTTATGCTTGCTGGCTTCTTTTTAAGCGACCTCATTTGCTTGAAATACAACAGAAGTGAATACGATGTGTGTGTATGGCTGTCTGCGATATTTGTTCGCTGAATGTTGGGGTATTCTTCGTGCAGCAGCAGCATCTTCCATTAATTCATCCGCCGACAAATAAACAAAAGGCCACACAACGAAATGGACTTGCGGCAGTCATTATTGGGTTGTTATTGCTGTTGTTGCTGTTGCGCCCATGAAACAAAGAGCGAGCATTAAGCCAAACAATAACCAACAAACAGACAACGAGAACGAGAGCGAGAGATAGATAGAGAGAGAGAAAGAGAGTGGAAATGGCAACGTTCTTGGCGCGCCATGCAAATTCAATAAATTAAGGCAACGGCCATTAATTATATTTTAAATTACAATGCACACACACACACGCACTCGCGCACAACTTTCCTTTTTTTGTGTTGTTGTTGCCGCTGGCTGACAGAGAGAAAGTTGCACTCATTCAGCAGGCAAATTGTCGCAGTTTATCGCCATGCACCCAACCAACGCAGCAGCAGCAGCAGCAACAGAGTAAACAACAAAGTGACAGCCCATTGTTGCCAGTGGAAACCACTTGGGCAGCAGCGTCAGCCAGCAAAACAATAAACAAAAACAAGAAGCAAAAAAAACGAGAATGTTGTAGGGAAAATAAATGAAAAATAAGAAAAACTTTAACAGCAACTTCAACTTCAGCTGCAGCTGCAGCTGCAGCTGCCACGCGTTGCAGTTGCAAGGACTCCCGAGCTGAGCTGAACTGGGCCCATTAGCGTGGCGTAAACAATGGCCCAGGCACTGTTGACAATGGGCCCGGGTTGTCGTTAAGACTGACGTAGGCCGCTGACCGCTGACGTGTTAACTGCAGCGAGTCAACTTTTTAATTGGTTTTAAGTCGCAACTTGATTTCCATAAGGCAAAAGACATAAGGCAGACAGCAAACTCGCCATTTATTTCACTCTCTCGCGTCTACTTTTTGGGCTTGCCTCGCTTGCCACGCTTTGGCTTCTTCTTGAACGGACCAAGGCCACGTCGCACCATCGTGCCACGCCACCAAGCTTGCAACTTGATGGCGCACTGAATGCGATGCAACTGCAGATCGAGCAGCCTCTGTTCCTCCTCCTTCTTGGCGCGATACTCGTTCACAAACACCACATGCTGAGCATTCTCCTCGCGATGCCTCGCCAGCGACTTGGTCAGCTCCAGAATGCGCAACTCCCACGCCTCGCTCTCCCGCTCCACTCTCCTCAGTTCGCTCGCATAACGTTGCTGCCAATCCGCAATGCGTTGCTCGAGATCAGCGCGCTCACGACTACGAAATGCGCTCAGCTCCTGGCTGACTCGCTGCTCCCGCGAGAGACGCTGCTTAAAGTCGAGTATGTCTCGCAGATAAGCACGCTCCGCATTCTCGCCCCAGATCTCCGCTTGCCCCACACGCGCTGCCTCCCAACGTTCCACCAAGCTGAACTCTAGATCGTTGACACGCGACACGCAGCGCAAATTGTACTTGGCATCGGCGATGCGCTCGTCGTAATCCTGCAGCTTGGCCACGCCATCGATCTTCACCTGCTCAAGCTGCGCTTGAAGCTGCTTCAGTTCCTCCTTCGATTGCAGCAGCTCCTTGGCTGCCACCGATTCCTCAGTGTTGTTGCCACTCAGCGCACCAATTGCTAGCTCTAAGCGACTTGGTTGCTCCCTCTGTCGCTCCTCTTTAGTCATGTAAAGCTGCTGATTGGCTGCCTCGAAGAAGGCACGCAATGCATCCATATCACGCTCATACTTCAAAGCATTCAACACACATTCATCTAGTTGATCGGCATCCTCTTCAGCCTCGCCCAGCAGCGATTGCAGTCGCGGCAGCTTCTTGCCTGTGAGCAAGATGCGCTCCGGCATTGCCTTTTGGCCGATTGAAGAGCTGCGAAGGCGACGCAGTGAAGCAGGCAAAGGCGGCAGAGGCTTCTGCATGTTCAAGCGATGAGAGCGCTGCTGCAAAGCGAGTCTATCGCTGGCTTCCTTGAAGGCAACGGCCAGCATCAAACGCTGCAGCTCAGAAGGCTCATCATCATCATCAGCTTGATTGGTAGCCTGATCTCCAGTCTGTTCTCCAGTCTGTTCTCTAGCTTCCTCTCCAGTCTGTTTTCTAGCTTCCTCTCCAGTTTGTGCTCCACTCTGATCTTCTGTCTGCTCGCCAGTGCAACCTGACACCGTGGACTCTGCCATAGCACTAAGCGTTAAGCGGCATGATTTGTATCTGCCTCAGTGAAATGTTTGATGTTGACACGGCAACTGTTCCCTTGGCACATAAAAGGGTGTTGCACTCATTCGCTCTCTGTCTCTCCACTCTCTTTGTCTCCGTCTCTGTCTTTATCGCTGTCTGTGCAGTTTGGCCAAGCGCCAATAAGTGTGCTACGCATTTGCTTTTGCCTTTTGTCCTCGTTTCTCAACGTTTACGTGCAAAAATGCCAAACTGCTGTTGCTGCTGCTGCTGTTGGCGTTGCTGTGGCGCCTTCGGGCGAGGACAGTAAGCAGCTGGAGCTGAAGCTGAAGCTGAAGCTGCTGGCGGAGCAGCAGGAGACGTCGCTGAATTTATTTGCCAGCTCCTTTATTGCATCCTTTGCTGCGGCTGCTTCTGGCCGGGTTCATTCACTTCTTGGCCAGCCAACTGGCAATGGAACACTCGCTCTGCCTCTGACTGTGGCATGTGTGCGTCTCCTCTGTCTGCACTTACCACAATACATTCCCCTCCACTTTGACTCTCTCTCTCTCTCTTTCGCCCTCTAGGCCATCTTTCTTTTTCGCCTTTGGCTTATATGTTTAACCCAATAAATGCTGCGCTGATTGCAACTTAAATTATTGGCACCCCAGACGCCAGACCCGCATTACAATTAAATTATCGCATTAACCACAAAAACCAGAGCACCGCTGAGCAGCGCTCAGTAGCCGGGCCAGTTCTTTCTTACTGCTTTCGTATAGCAAGTGCATTCAGTACATGACTGCGTAATACTCTTTAAGTTGAAAAGGAATTTAAGACTTATACCTTATAATTTAAAGATGTGAATATGGTTCTCAAATTTAAGGAGAATACTTTTAAAGTCAAGTTACAAAGTAGTATAATACAAACAACATGAGTATGTATTGAAGTATTCCTTATGACTAGTCAATACCTTATAAAATATGTAAAACTTCCTTTAATCTCGACAAATTATGAAGTTAAAACACAATGCGTAAATTGAAAAATGAATGTTTAAAACATAATGGCAAAATATATTCTCATTTATTGTTATGTATTTCATGTAAATGAAAGATGTATTTACATTTACTTTTAATAGAAATAATACAGAAGAAATATTTTAAATGAAAGGAAATATAAAATAATGATATTGTATGAATTGAATGACAACAGCAACGTTTTAGTAATGCAATATTGTATTAGCTGCTTTGGCTGACAATCTGGTATATTTTCACCTTTATGGTATATTTTGAATGTAGCACTATAGCAATATACCTTTGGTATATTTTTGGTATATTTTTAGTACTTTTGAGGTATTTCAATTTGTTATACTTTGAATAGAGTAAATATGTCATCTTACCATTTATATAAAATAATTTATATATTGTTATTTTTTTATTATTTTGCGGTTTATTAATTTGGTATATTTAATAATAATGCCACACTGTCTTGCTATTAAGCTTTGATCATTCTTTTTCTAGCCTTTACTTATTTTTAGTATTTTTATGGTATATTATTTAATGTTTTCTTTTTAAGAATAATACTGCACTGTTTTAAGTGAAGCTTTCTAATTTTTGTATTGTAGTTGTTGGAAAATTTAAATACAAAATACTGAAATAAATAAATATTTTATTTAAAAAGAAAATTACTTGTATTTCATCTTAAATAAATATTTGTTTAAAAAGAAAATTACTTGTATTTCATCTTTGAAATATTAATCGCTGGAATGCCTTAAAAATACATAGTGACTTTTGTCTGTTTTATAATATGTGTTTTTAGGTTATGAAAACAAAGTATTATATGTTAGACTGTCGCTTATTGAATACTCTATTATTCTGCACAGCCCATAAATCGAGCGCCAGTAGAGCGATGAGTGGTAAAAATAAACTGCCCAGCAGCTAGAGTACAGTACAGTCTGCACTTCTTTGTGCGACACGAGAGCAATGTCTGCACACTTGAAATATTTTTCAACTATTTGCTTTACGACTTTTTATTTTGTAGTTGAAGTCAGTTATCAGCTTGGAGCAAAGGGTGTCCGCACTTTTACCCACAGGTCGAAGGCGACACAAAGGGACAAAGCGAGGCTGAAGTCTATGAATGGAGAGCGCTATGAGAAATTGCCCCAATAGCCCACACACACGCACACACACATCCATATATATTAATTTAATGCCCGACACACACACACACAGTAAGAGACTGCATGTGGCGCGTTTTCGCACTTGGCGAGTGGTTTCGCTGTCAGCGGCCATTATTTTTAATAGACTGCAAAGAAAAAGTTTTCAGTTTTCCACTTCATTGACTGCGAATCGGGGCAAGAAAAAGGCGCAGCAGCAGCAGTCGAAGAGTTCGCCACATTTTCCCCCAACCCCCTCTCTCGGTTCCACTTTTGGCAGCTGAAATTAAGTGCGCCAAAAAGTATGCTGTGCAGCGACTGATAAGCAGCACTCTCACACACATACACACACACACAGTGACACACTCAGAGTGTGGCATAAAGTCATACACATAAATTCCCATTGACCAAAAATTTGCTGCAGCTTTTCGCTCTCTGTTCTCTGCTTGCAGCATTCGCGATGCAAATTTTTGTCGTTCTGCGCGACAAACTCATGAATTATCAAATTCAAAGCGCATTCAATGCATAGCAGCGTGCAAATAACTTTTCTATCCAACTGCTTTTATCGCAAATTATAAATAAATATTGCGCGACAAGCCAAAAAGTTCCCCTGATCACAGTTTGAGAGAGTTTTCCCTATGCTAGCATGGGACACTCGCTTTATAATCGACTAAAAATCAATCAGTCACTTGCCTGATATTCGCTTGCATATGAATATCTGACATTTGTCTACCGTTTTTATCGTTTGCCCGTTGTCAGCGACATTTGGCCAAATCAAATATTCAGCTTTAGTATTTTGACAGCTATTCGTGAGGCGCGTGGGTGTAGCGTGTGGCATGTGGCATGTGGCATGCTGTCTGTTGTTCGTTGTGTGTGCTGTCTGCTGTGCGCTGGGGCAGGTTCAGTTACTTCTGTTGCCCCGGCAACAGCTTCATTTCGCCAGCTGCTGACCTCAACAAGCGCCAGGGAAGTTGTGTCAAAAAAGGGGACACTGAACAAGCACAAATGTTGGCATGTGAAATTGCCTTCTGTTCTTTCTGCTCTTTCTTCAATTCTTCGAGTCGTTAGTTTTTTTAAAACTGTTTTCCCATATATTTTGAGAGCTAGACCTATTCTGCACAGTATCTTTTTGTAGTTTATTTGCATATTTCTTTGGTACTCTCTTCTTGTTTTCTAGTCTCCCAAATCAAGTCAAATATTTAACCCATTTAGTATCATTTACTTCCATTATCCTATTTGCTTCTAGTGTAATTTTGTGATGTTATATTGCTCTTCATTTTAGTCTAAGAATTTTCTTTACTTTCATCTATTTAGACACATAAATCATCTAATATGCATTTCTTGAGGTTTGATAAACCAACTGAAGGTATTGCATAGTATTAAATTTTTATACTTTCTTTTAGAAATACTTTTGTATGGTGAAACACGCTTTATATTTTGCACTCTATGGTATATATTTATATACCGAAAAACATATTAACACAAAAATATCCTTTTGTATATTTCAGTATTTTTGAGGGATATTAATTAAGTATATTTTTGGAATAATAGCGCACTCTTTTGCTTTTAGTTGAAATGCATGTGGGTATCTCGCATTCAAAAACACTCGACTGTTGCTTTCTTTATTGGTTAGTATTTTTGGTATATTATTCAGTATATTATTTGGTATATTTATAGAATAATACCGCCCCGTTTTGATTTTAAAATAAATGGTTAGCGAGTATCTTTATCTTACTTGTTTAGTATTTTTGTAGTATATTATTTGGTATATTTTAGGATTAATACTGCAATGATTTGTTCTTCTCGCGGGTATCTCGCAATGAAGCACATTTTATTGTAGCTTCCTTAATTCTATGTTCTGCATCGACATTTTCTTTTAATTCACCTAAACTTTTATACTTTCTCTATTGTATTTCTATTCCTTTTCTATAGTCATTTTATCTCCTTGCTGATAGCAACGCACAATATTAGACTTACTTCAGTTCAATTCCCGTTGGGTACAATTTATTTTAATCACATTTTTTTCTAGCCTCTTTTTTTTATTTATTACCAACACCTTTCAAATTGAACCTAATATATTCCAACACTTTACACTCAACCCTCTCTTTATGAGTTCTCACCTACCTTTGTTGACATTTATCATAGACCTTTTTGTCTTTGCCTACAGGGTATATAAATAACATGTTTAGCGCTCTCCATAAATATCAGTTGTAAAAGCAAAAAACCCCCGCCAGTTACGCCCATGCATCAAACACACTCACAGACATACCCAGACACCCTCACACACACACTCGGAGTAACATTTTGCATATTTGGAACATAACCAGCCGCACTTATGTTGCATGCTTCACTTTGACCAGTGTAAATAACCAAAAATTTTATATTGCGACCCGTAGCCACGACACCGTGACGACAGACGGCATCTGCCAAAGCAGCGACCAAAGAGCTGTGAAGAGAGGGGAGAGCAGGGAAGAGAGAAGGGAAGGCTGTGGCAAGCTAAGGGTAGGTGCCAAAAGCCTGGCAGCCTGGCAGAAGGACTCGGGTGTCCACTAACCGACGATGTCGCGGCGCAGCGCATGATGTTGACGGCGATGGTGACTGTGTCAGTGTGTAAATATGTGTGTGAGTATCTATGTGTATGTGTGTGCGTGTGAATATGTCAGTGTGTTGTTGTCTGTGGCCGGCGAGTGATAGACGCTACCATTAATTCACATTCAGGTGCCGCACGCTTGGCTGCCCAACTTTGCTCCAGCAAAATATATACCTAAGGGTGAGTGAGTGTGTGTGTGTGTGTGGCAACGACATGTGTTCTCACACATAGCAAAAGCGAGGGAATGGAGAGGGAGAAGCTGCGGTCGCTCGTGCAGGCAAATCTCGTGCAATGCATGACAAATGTTGCCCCCTAAAAAAAAAAAAAGAAGAAAGAACTTTTTTAAACAACGTCGACCCACTTTGGCGATGGGATCGTGTAATTAGTGTGGCTCCTTCTTGGACATGGATAATTCATGATGCGCAAAATCGAAAGTTAGTCGAGCACAGCTCGCAATGCCAACAACATTGTGAGTGGCCAAAAGCAAAATCAATAAAGGCAGGTCGCAAAGTTCTCGACTCTCGACTGGGGCCAATGCCAAGCAACCACTAAATATCAAAAAACAGAGCTAAGAAATAAGGTAGCCATGACAACGCGACTCAATAAACAAATGGTAAATACACTCGCACACACGTGTTAACACACACACAGACGCATTTAATGCGGCTATTCAAATAAAGTTGCTTTAAAAATAGCTCACATTGTCGCAGTCGCATTCGCATTTATTGTATTCGGTGCTCGGCTGTTCGCTGGCACACGCAAACTGTGTCAATACAAAAGTACACCACCAACTGCAGTTGGCTACTGACAGTTGCTGCACGAGCACCACACACAGGACAAACAGGAAAAAGGACTCTGCCTGCCAGGACTAAACGAGGACTCACTGGAGAGAGAGTGTGCCATAAAAGTTGCCGCCACACTTGGAGAGATGTTTCCACAGGCCGAGCTGGAGAACTACAAGCTGCAGGTGGAGCTGCTGCAGGAGAAATTGCAACGCAGGTTAGTCCAATTATGCAGCTAATTAAACTGGGTAAATACTTAAATGAATTAGGAGCAGCCAGGTTAGGCGACTAACAGTTACTCTGTAGTTAGGTAGAGTATTAGCAAATTTATTAAGAATAGCCAAATTTTGCATTTAATGCTATAGTTAGTTCAGCAAATATGTTTAATTCTTTTAAATTACTTTTTGTATAGACTAACAGATACCCTGTACTTAGTAAAAGCATAGTTAACTTAAATACTATTTAATTTGTTGTTTAGTGAATATTTATTTAGTTTTTACAAAAGTCACTAGTTATAGTACATTCGCATTTCTTAAAAATACTAAATAAATACCATAAGTAATATAATATACTGTTTTTATTATGTATGATTTGATTTAATGTTTATTACAAATGTATTTCTGAAAAAATAACTAGTATTGTTCCATCCAAATTAACTGAAAATACTAAAAAAATACTAAATAAATACTGTGCTTGCTTTCATACTATATTATACCATATTATTATTAAAAATATTTGTTTATTTCAAAGGTAACTAGTATTAAGTATTACGTGAAAATACTAAAAATACTAAATAAATACCAAAAGAAATATATTATTCTCATTTTGCTATCTTATTATATCATTTAATATATATTATATTTATTTTTTTTGTTTCAAAGTACTAGTTGTATTACTTCAATCAAATTATCTGAAAATACTTAATAAATACCATAAGTAATATATTATACTGTGCTTGCTATCGTATTTTATTATTATGATAAATATTTATTTATTTGGTTCAAAAGTAACTAGTATAATTTTATTCACATTACATGAAAGTACTCAAAAATGTATACAAAATACTTAAAATACCAAAAAAAATACTAAATTAATACTGAATATAAAGCGCTTTACTCTGCTTGCTATATTTTTATTTTATATTATATTATATTATTTTATATTGTATGCTTTAACTATATTTAAATTTAGATTTGCTGTAAGCTTCAACTTTTATTGTATAATGCCTATTTATAGTAATTCCCTCTAAATGCAACCTTAAGTGCATGTACATAAATATTTGAATTAGGTAGTAAAATACTATTTGAATAATGCGGCAGCAAATTGAGTAATCACTATACTAGAGAAAGCTACTTACGTGGATGACAAATACTTCCGCATGCATGTAAATATAAATACACATTTATAAGCAAGCAATCAACCACGAAAAGGCCAATAATAGTCACTGTAATTGCCATCAATCGATTGAGTGGAGGTAAGAAACCCTCACCAAGTAAAAGAGTATTATAATATAGACTAAAGCTAAAGGGTAAAGAAATAACTTGCATTAGAGGAACATTAGCGTAATATAATAGAATAAAATGTTGAGGTTTGAGAAGTACAGACTATTGCATAATTCAAAAGTGAAATGAATGCAAATGTCTGGTATTATTTTAACAGTCTTTGCATTAATAATTAAAGTTTACAAGTGCACTTAAATATTATTAATTTTGAGTAAGTGTGCGGAAGGAAATTGCTCATCTCATTAAAGTGTCTTTTACCTGTCTGCGTTTTTCTTCTTATGCCACAATGTCTCTCTCCCTCTGCGTTTCTCCCTCTTCTGAACAGCGAGGACAATCGCCAGCAGCTGGAGCACAAGCTGGATAAAGTCTTACAAAAGCGCAGCGAGTTGTAAGTAGCTTTTACTTTTGCGTAAGGCAAGCATTCATCTACCCAACTCTCTCTCATCCATTGAACCATGCTTCATTCATCCATCCATCTGGTATCCCTTAGTGATAAGTGCGTGCGGCAGAAGAGCAGACAGAAGTACCAAGAATTTCTGGAGGAGCAGGCGAAACGCAATGAGCGCAACAAAAAGCTAGTTCAGATGCTCGAGCGCAT
Source organism: Drosophila nasuta (assembly GCF_023558535.2). Classification (NCBI taxonomy): domain Eukaryota; kingdom Metazoa; phylum Arthropoda; class Insecta; order Diptera; family Drosophilidae; genus Drosophila; species Drosophila nasuta. The sequence continues at coordinate 30,770,772 of NC_083456.1, forward strand.
TGATGAGCAGACGGCAGCGATGTCGCAGCGCAGCGAGCGACTCAAAATGATGAAGGTGAGACGCAACTCTACCATCTTTAATCAATGTCGATGATGTCGAGCTCTTCTTTCTAGTTGCAATACCAAATGTACTTTGCTAAATTGGTGCAGCATCAAACGCTGCGCAGCATTCAACAGACAACAGCAATGCCAGTTATGCTGCAACCACAAGCAACAGCAATATCGAATCCAACAGCAACAACTGCTGCTGCTGCTGTTGGAGTTGCGACTTCGCCTGGTCAATTGCTAAATCCAAATCCTACGCAGCAGCAATGGGCGTACCCAGCACAGCCTGGCATGTTATTAGCGCCACAGTTTACGCCTCAGCCAATGTATATGCCGATGCCAGTGCCAGATCTTTATGGTGGCATGAGTTTGGGCGGTGGCCAGGCATTGGGCACATCCAATCTGTTCGATCTGCGCGCCACGTTGCGTGCTCTGGACAATGAGAATGCCGATTTGCCGGAGCGCATGACACGCTCAGCAGCAGCAGCAGCAGGTGAATATCAAGGAGACAGAGGAGCAACACCAGCAACATCATCCACAACGACGACGCCTTGCTCGCCGACAAGAGACAAAAGCGTCGCCAGAGAGCTGAGTAGCACATCGTCAACATCGCTGGCAACATCCTCGTTGACATTTGATAAATTGCCAAAGACGGCAACGCTGACTGAGTTGACTGAGACGCCAGCAGCAGCAGCAGCAGCAGCAGCATCATCGGTAGTTGCAGCTGTTGCCGATGACGTTGGGCGACCACAAATGGCAGGGCTACGCAGGGGCAGCCAACAACAGCAGCAGCAAATGGAGCAACATCAGGATGCTTGGCCAAATTCACGCGTGACTAAAGTCGAGCATGAAAAATCGCCAAGTGTCGCTGGCCATAATGAGCCGGGCCAACAACAACAGCAGCAACACAATTTCGAAGCATACTTTGGTGAGCTGAAAATCGATGAGCCCTGGCAGCAGCTACCATCCACAACAGCAGCAACAACGAGACCGAGAGAAGACAAACTGGAGCTGAACGTGCGTGCAACTGGCAACGGAGGTGGCAATGGGAACGGAGTTGGATTGGTTGGTGGCATCAGCAACGATTTGCTAGACGAAGTCAAAGCCAGCCGTGCAGCTCTGCAGAAGGCAGCGGCTGCGGTTGATGAGCAGCTCGCAAGAGGTAATCAATTGTCGCCAACGGCAACGAGTAACATCAGCAACACCAACAACAACAGCAACATCGGCAATGAGGCAGCTGCTAAGCCCAGAGTGTCGATTGAGAATATTGAAAATGCCATTTACGGGGAACGTTTGACAGGCTCAGCCACAGCCACAACAACAGCAGCAGCTACAGCAGCAGCAGCAACAGCAGCAGCGACAGCAGCAGCAACTTCGGCAGCAGCAGCAGTCGTGGCAACACCAACGCTGGGATTATTCGAGAATGCAGAGCAAGAGTTGGATGTGAACAACACAACACACGATGCGGCTCAGATCGATTACGGACAGTATGATGCCATTAGTTATGGAGAGACAGGTGAGCCCAGCTACGCCAGCATCGAACAGCAGCAGCAGCAGCAACAGTTGCCGGCGAGCGGAGCCGGAGAGCCGCTTTACAGTGAAATCGGAAATCCCACAGACTATCAGCCATATGCAGCGGATGCAGCGAACGGAGCAGCAGCAACAGTTCAGGAGTTGAGCCCAGCAGATGGAGCTGGAGCTGGAGGAGGAGGAGCAGCAGCAACTGCTGGAGGGGAAGCGGAGACGCAGCAGCAACAGGAGTACTCCAATATGGATTACAGCAACTACGATGCGGCGCAGTATGCAGCTGGCTATGATCCCAATGCCTATCCGGGCTACATATACGACGAGACAACCGGTCAGTATATAGCCGATCCCAATGCTGCGCAGTATGCCCCAGATGGCAGCTATGCCACACAGGACTATGATGCCGGCACAGCCAACTATGATTACTATGGCGAGCAGCCACAACAGGAGCAACAGGAACAACAGCAGCAGGAACAACAACAGCAGCAGGAAGTCGCGTATCCAATGTCCGAGAATAACAGCGAGGGAGGCGAGTTGCTGTTGCCACAGGAAGTGGAGCAGGCAGCAACCACCGCCACAGCGACCCCTGCTGATGGCGTTGATGCAAAAAGCGAAGCTACTCCCGCACCTCCAGCATCGAAACCTGTCAAACCCACATCGATTCTTGCGACGACAGACAAACAAGCGGCGCCTAATGATGCGCATCAGCAGCAGTCACAGCAGCAACCACAGCACCAGCAACAGCAGCAGCAGCAGCCAAAGAAGAAGAAGCGCGTTAATTTCGTTGACAGCAGCGAAACGGATGACAGCTCAAGCGCGAAACCAGTCCAGCAGGAGACGACAACGACAAACTCCAACAGCAACAGCAACCATCCACAAGCTGCAACAGCAACAACTTCTCATCCTCCGGGTGGCAGCGAGAGTGACTTCGATTTTTCAACGGGCAGCGAGGCGAAGAATTAGAACAAGCTGCAAAACACTTGAGCTCTAATTTGCTGCCATTTGGGTTAACCAAATCGTTTTCAACAATCCACTGACCATTCACTGTGACCGCATTCAATTTATGGCCACTGCATTTCCTTTCCCTAATTCAATGCGCAATTCGCTATTTTGTGTGTGCATAACATATTCAAGCGCAACTTATTAAATTGTCAACTGTTGAACTCGAATTGCGAATTGAGAGACAGTTTCATCAAATAAAGCAAAACTTGGTATTAAATAGAATTTAATTTAGACGCTTTGTTTAATGCACTGAAATTGCTACTAAAAAAAGAAACTAATAAAATATTGCAAGTAAGCAAATGTATTTGTGAAATTTACAAAATACAAAATGTGGAAACTCTGTAAGACAAAACTTTTAAAATATGTATGAATAATATAATGATTAACAAAAACTGAAAAATTGAAATGGAAATGTAGAAACTCTGTAAGACAAAACTTTAAGAATGTGTATGAAGAATGTAATGATTACCAAAAGTTAAAAATGGAAAATAAAAGTTATTAATTATGTATGAATATTTGTTTTTCTAATTTCATTACAAATTCTTAAGAATTATTGATTATGAAATATAATTAATCTATTATTCTTCTATACAGATTCAATATAAAAAGGTTAAGTATTTTTTTGGAGTTAACTAGTCGCATATTTATTTACTTCCAACCTTTATTGCTGAGAATAAAATATTTCAACGAAGAAAATATAATTGGTGAATTTAGATAGAAAGTTGAAGTTTCATAAGACAAATTTTTGGAATGCTTATAATGAATAGTTTATCAACGGTTAATAAAAGTTATTCGTTATGTACGATTATTAATTTTTCTATTGTTAAAGAAATTCTTGAGAATTTCTTCTTTAACCCTTTTTTTATACAGCATCAATATAAAGAAGCTTTTTATAGTATGTTACTTACCTAAGCTCTCTTATTGATTTAATTTCCTTGACTCTTTTTATCTGATGTTAAAATATTTCAAATAAGAAAATGCATTTCTGATGTATGATAAGAAAGTTCAAAATTTATAAGATAAATATATAGAAAGAGGAAAGTATGAAGGATAAACAGTTCAGTAATAGTTAATTTAAGTTATTTATAATGTACAAATATTTAATTTAATAATTTTTTTTTTTCGCTCCAGAAGAATTTATGGTGAAATAACTTAACTCTTCTCCTGTACAGCATCATTATATAGCAAGCTTTTATTGTACTTACCTAGTCTCATATTTATTTAAGTCCTTACTGCCCATTTTAGGTCTTCAAGATGTGCTACTTTTATTTCCCTAACTTTAATACTCTTCAGAAATATTGAACATGCCACAATAATCTATTAATATTTTTCTATAAAGAAGCATTATAAAATGAAAGTACTTTGCTAAGCTTTCCTATTTATTGAACTCCTTTATATCGAATAAAAGCTGCTTTCCAGCTTCAATAGCAACTTGATATTTGCAATGTTCCATTATTTGTCATCTCAGAGAAAACAAGCACTTGTCTGCGCATAAAATGGAAAGTTGAAATGTTTTCATTTCGAATCGTTCGCCATACTTCGATTACAATCAAAAATTACAATTTGCAGTGCCAACATGTAATATTGTTAATACTTGACTTTAACAATTGGCCGCTCTCTCTCTCTCTCAGGAATATAATATATGCATATATACTTACGTACATATTTATCGTATGTGCACAACGTATTGAATTTTCTGGCTCAATAATAAGGTTTTTGCCAGCTGGCAGGCTGTAAATTGTCAAAAGTGCAATTGTCAGTAAAATGGGTTGATTGTCTGTCACACAGAAAGTCGACTCGTTGACCAACATTTCCCGCTGGCAATGATGCTAATTAAGTCCGGCGGTTGCTCCACATACTCCTCATATATATATACCATATATAATATGTAGTATGTATCTGTGTCTCTGATAGATCCGCTGCTGGACTGCGACTGTTGCCATTGCCGTTGCCGTTGGCCAATACAGTTGGCCAGGTAAGGTCAACAAAAGCCAACTTAATTGAAATTTTCGCTACTATTAACAATTAAGAATGTGCGTGATGGGATTTCACATAGAGCCGAAGCACAAGATTATGTATATAAATGGAATTTATGCACATGCGGAATATTTCATTATGATATTAAAGCTAGGAATTTTTCTTAGAAATAAATTAACTTATCAACTCTTTAATATAAATTGAAATTGCAAAAATGTTCGCTGCCAAGATTGTAATTAGTTTCAGATTGAAATTGCTTCGATTGAAATTTTCTTTTTAGTCAGCCAACACTGTAGTTAAGTGCAGAAAAAGAATATGGAACAATGCATCGACGCTACCCGTTATTATTATTTTCACTTTTCGATTAACTTGGGCAACTGTTGCTGACATTTTTGCCATCAATTTAAATGCGGATGAAAAATTGACATTGTTCATGATGAATCATCATCATCCTCAGCAGCAGCAGCAGCAAAAGCAACAACAAAATTCAGCTCATCATTAAAGTTGCGTTGAATGTTTTGCTTGTGCTGTGTGAGTATATTTATTTATTTTAAATTGAACGCAGTTCTCTCTGTGTGTGTTATGGTTTGTTTTTAATTACTCTTGAAGTGCAATTTAAATGCACTCTGCATCCATTTGCTAATTTATATTAATTTTTATGCGAACGATCAAAATATAATTAGCATACCCAATTATTCTCAGCCTCAATGTCAGTGTTCGCTGACATTTCATTAGCGGCATCAAATGTCCATCAATTCTCGTGGTTTCGCACATCAAATATTCAAATGCCAATTATATCCATTAATAAAAGACATTAAAAAGACAAATAACAGCAGACAGACAGAGAGACAATCCTTCTGCAATGTTTGCTCAAATCAAATGTATATTCAATTTTAATTTATTTGAATACGTTATGGGAATTTCCTTTTTTTGCTATCTATGGAAACATCTTCAACGGTTGCTGTTGTAATAGGATCAATTAAATTCACAAGTCCAATAATTTCCGACTGCGACGTCGGGTGAATAAACTGAACTCAACTTTATCATCATTTCGCTTCTTAATGAGCTGAACATTTGAGACCATACAAGAGGATGGAGAAAAAAAAAACGGAAAAAGAACACGGTTCGAGGGCAACTTTTTGGAACAGAAATTTTCAATTAAATGTTACACCAGAAACCTCAAAGGCAAATTGCGAAATAAAAATGAAATGGGCCACAATTAAATGGCCTCAGTCAAACGCAAACGCACAAAATGCAGACAAATTCTCAGCGTCGTTTCACATCAAATGAAATGAATTTCCATCGAGCCTCAAACTCGAACTTTTTACCGATTGCCATACTTCGTGATGAGATGGAGATGGAGAGGACAGGGGCCAAAGGTTTGTAATTCAAGCTAAAAGACAACAACAAAAGAAAATTTTTGGTTTATTTTGCGCTCAATTTACAGCAATAAGTATCGCATCAGACACTTTTTGAAGTTTAATCCGAATCCGAGCTTGAGAGTAGAAGTAGAAGTAGAAAAAATTCGAAATTGATGCGCGACAAATATTAGCATAAACATAAAGCTTATAAGGCGTTTATCAAAGTCCATATGTTGTGCCTAGTTGCTGGCGTGTTTCGACAATAAATTGCAAAAGGCAAATCAAATCGGCACGTCGCAGGTTGTCGTAGAAGGATAAAGGATTCCGAGTATATAGCTTCAGCCACAACACGAATAATTGAGTGCCGCTTTGCTTATTTATTCACCCCGGGCAAAGCAAATGAAAGATACTCTCGAGAAACAGAGAGAGAGAGAGAAGGAAAAGAGAGAATCGAATACAGCAATGTGAATACCCACGGGAATGAATACATATTCGTACTCGCACTCACGAATATATATACATAATCAGTGCTGAAATTCAATTTTGAAATAAAACGCAAATCGAGTAGCGAAATTTCACTTCACTTTTTTCCGCCAGCACGTGCAAAGGGACAAAAATTGGAATGGAGGAAAGAGAGGGGGAGAGGAAGAGAGAAATACACCTCTCCCTAGTCTCTACATTGTATATGGCGTCGTATGTTTTGGTGTACTTTGTTACACGGAGACTTTAGGCAGACAAAGTCAACAACATTGTGGTACACGCGGCGTATGATTGACATTTATGCAAATGACTCTTTGCAGGGAAGAGCGAGAGAGCGCGTATTTCGAGTATGACAATATTTATAAAGCAGCAACTGCATAAATACATACAACCCTTTATACATTCCATTACCCATTTACATACATAAAATACTAAAATAGCTGAAATCTATTCCCAACACCAACTTCACTTTAAGCCGCTTCGCTTCAATTATGCCATTTTCTTGGGCGTTTAAATTGAGGGTTTCTTTTCGCACAAAACTTTCGCATGCCTTTTGGCTTTCATAAAGTCTTATTTCTGTATTTATTTTCCTGACTTCAAGCTTCTTGGAATTCTATTTCTGTCATCTTGAATTCACTTGAATTTTCTTATTTATTTCAATTGCTTAAACATACTTTTCCTTTAATATATTTCGTTGTAAAATATCTCATTAAGTTAATCGTTATTTGTGACCAGTTTCTAGTTGGTTTAATTGTTCTATGTTCATTCTACCCCTTATGTTTACTTCAAGCATATTGTTTTACCACCTCTCCGAACCCAAATCGATTGCCATCGATCGGATCCAATAATTATCTGTCTGAGCCGCCCCCGAAGTTCATATACAATTTCAATTTAGTCCCAACTCGTACGAGTTGCCGTGACATTAACGCTAATTGAAAAGATGAAATGCGATATATCGCATAGCAGCAGCATAGACAAACATCCCTTGTACTTCTTCTACACACATGTCACACCCGGCGTATACGTATTCCAGCCAGTCTACGATTAGTGCACGTTCAGTTCAGTTCAGTTCCCACTCCAATTTTGTGCCATTTTCATGGTGAAAAGATAACAAAAGTTTTCGCCATTTTGCCGCGCGACAACACAAGAGTTTTCCTGCGTTTTTCCGCCAACTTATTATTGTTTAAATATTTACACTACAAATGGTTGAGCGAGGGGCAAGTGGAGACCCAGAAGAGGGGGGCAGAGAGGGAAGTTTGGAGGTAGTATATAGAACAACACCGTTGTGTCTTGCTGTCTTGGCAACATATGCGCGACAAGTTTCGGTGCAAAGGGAGAGAGGGGAGAACAAAAGTTAACGTGGCACTCCTTGGGCTTGGCATTGTCACGTAGTTGTTGCCTGGGCACTCGGGTGACTTTAAGTGCTGCTGCCAGGGATATGCATATGAATGCGAAAGCGGTTCACAGCCAACAACACAACAACACAACGACAGCTGCTGTCGCCGACGACGTCGCTTTTGCTTTTGCTTTTGCTTTCGCTTCTGCTTCTGCTGTTGTCAAACGCACACACAACTCCGATCTGAAGCTTATTGCTTAGTTTGCTATTAGTCCATTTGCCTTTTGCCTTTCACCAGCTTTCCCCCACTCTCTCTCTCTCTCTCTCTCTCTCTCTCTGTCTGTCTCTCGAAATTATGTTGATGATGTCGATGGATGCTGTATGAGTATTCGACATAAACATCACGTCTGTCACGTTTCGCGTTTGTCCGCTGCACCAAGCACAGCTTTATACCCTAGCACTCATAAAATTCCCATAAAGGGTATGCAGCGAGTGTCTTCTGGATGCCTGCTTGGCACTTGAGTCACACTCTATTTAGCATATTTTATTTGATTGTCCCCGCATCAAGTTTATCGACTCGAATCTATGCGAAAATTGCACTAAGCATGGTTTAATAAACACAGCAATTGCTAAAGAAATTATGAGAGATAAGGAAAAAAGAGAGACAGAAAGAGAAAGAGACTAGAAATAAATAATAGAAGCAAATAAGACAACTTTTTAGATTAAAGGAATTGAAGACATTAAGCATTAAGTTCAATTAATTACTGTTTATATACAATTATATAATAAAACAATAAGGTTCATAATAATATTATTATACATTAAGGATGTTTGATTTAAAATTAAAAGAATTATGAATTTATGATTTAAAATTAATAGTATTATGTAGGTATATATAAAAGACTGTATGATATTTAAAAACATTATGGAAATTGATCGTAATAAAAAAAAGAAATTTAACTTAAATTTAAATAACGCTGATTCCCAACGGAGAATTAACTTTAACTTAAGCTTAAACAAATCACATTTGTAGCGAGCACAAAATTGGGAACTGTTCTTTTCATTTTTCGAGTTATGGACAAAATTGAAGAAATAAAATGAGTATTTAAAACTACAACTAGAAAGGTATCTTCGGCAGATCGAAACGCGAATAGGATTGAAAGGCATTTTCTTAAAGCCTATACTATTAAGAAGCTTTCCGGCTATCGTGTCGTATACGTAATTAGTTAGTATGTAAGATTGTTGTTTAATTTAAATACAAAGATTTGCAATACTTTTTCAAGCGAAACAAGCGAAACAGAAATTTAAAAAATATGTAAACAAATTAGGAAAAATACATAAAAGTGTCAAAATTTGATTTGATTAAGGTTTAGTTCAGTTTGTTAGCCAAGTTGCAGATAAGTTGGCTAAAGATTGGTTAGTTTGCACTTCGAGAAGGAAATTCGTATCCTTTCTCATTCTTTTGATTTATATGCCCTTTAAATCCCTTTTTTAACATTTTGCTTTGAAGATATTATTATAGTTGATGATAAAATGAAGATATTTTCAATTAAATGTTTACCTTTATAGACACACTTTCCTTGACACAATTATAGACCACTTATTTGTTATAAAATATTCATAAATCCTTTATATATTTATCACAGTAACTTCCAGGTCATTTTGCTAGTCAATAACTCGCAGCTCTTCAACAGTTGCTTGTTTAACTTTTAGTTGCTTTATTTTTTGTTTAACTGCCACAAATGTTGGCAACTGCAGGCGGAACACGTATGACAGTTTTACTACGGCAGCAAACATGGCTAATAATAATGATCACATTCGAGTACGAATACGAATACGAATACGAGTTCGCATTCACATTCGCAATGTTGCTGGTGCAAATATTTGGCAAGACCATTAACATAAATCAGTTGCAGCTTAAAAGCAACAGCGGCAGAGAAGAGGAACATTTACTGCCAGCTGCATACGTTTGTGGCAATCAGACGAAACTAATTTTGCTAATAAGCCGCAGGGCAGAGAAAGTGCACTAGATACAACAAGGATAATCACTAACTCATTCCAAACACACAGAAAACAAACAAAACAAAGTATAAAATACTGTTGTGCAGCTACCACTTGAAGGGAGAGAGGAAAGAAAATTGATTTCGATTTGGGATTTCCAAATCAATACTCGAAACGTATGTTTCGACTGACAGGCAACATATTCATATTCATATGCAGAACGTGCTTGTCTTCTTCTTCTGCTGTGCCACTTGAAAATCCTCTGAACCATTGTTGATATGGGTGCTGCTGCCTTGGCATCGAATTCGCTCTCGAACTCGGAACTCGAACTCGAGCCTAACTGAATCTTGTTATTCATTTAAATCAAAGCCAAAGTGGTTGGACAGAAAGAAGAAACGACAGACAGACGGAGAGACATTGTGCTGAGCCCAATCTAAGGCAGCTAATCTACATTGTCTTGTTGTAACATTGAAGAGAGACACATGTCGCATTGTCTTGAGCCTGCCAACCGCAAATGTAACTCGTCCATCTAAGGACAGGGACAAGGACAAGGACCGACGACTTGGGTTTGGGGCTCTGCTATTGATAATATGCTTAACCACATCATGCGAAGAGTACGTCTGGGCTTTTGCGGAATTTTCACTTTTTATTGTTTAAGCTTTCAGCACAGATTGTACGGCGCATTATTGAAATCCTTTTTCGTGCGCCTTAAGGATAACCAGCGAACACACATCTATACAATTACTCCACCACACACTCCACACTCCACACTCTTCACTTAAGCTGCCATTGTTTTGCTTCCTCGATTTGGGATTGAGATTGCCATGCTGCGGTGGCGTTTTCCGCACTTGAATTGTACAAAACAAAAGCCGTGTCGAGTATTGCAAAGTTATTTGAAAGCATTGATTACATATCGATGCCGCGCAGCTGAAATGTCTAGCCAGACGCTCAGCTCTCAACTCTCAACTCAACTCTCGCTAATACCACACACACACACACAGTTGGTTGCCAGCATGACAATTGATATTTCCTACAATTTTCAAGGAAAATTCTGCCGGTATGTTGTAACATAGGCAGCAGCTTTTCCCGCGATAACGCAATGTTTATGGATTTCTTTTTCGATTTCTTTTCGGCTTTTCGCTTTGCCATCTTCCCATTTCTGCTGCTTATCTGATGCTGTTGGCAACAACAATTTGTTACACTTATCAATTAGAGGTGCAGGACCTACTCTATTTTACTCAATTTCGATTTGCCAAGGATTACAATTAAATTAAGTATACGCACTGGATGCAAAGCAAAGCAAAGCGAGACAGATCTGAAGTTACGATAATGTTGGTGATTTTATTTGTAAACATAAAATCGAGATAACCAAACAAAGCTGCCAGTTGAATCGAATGATGATGAGTTGACAAAGCATGTGACTATGAGGGAAAACGCATATTAAGTATACGCATGGCAACATCTCCAATTTAAAGGAGTGATTGAAGTGCGATTTTGAATGGAGTTTAAAAATGTAAATCAATTGTGTTTTTTCGCGACTATTTCGTGCAGTGTATGAATTGAATTTCAACGTGAAATTCATTTACCATTCACAGCTCATTGGGTCAAGTCTTTAAGCAGATTTTGCAGCTCAGAGATTCAGCTCGGCGTGTCAGAATGAAAAATCGTGGAAATTTCATTAAGCTACGCGTAATATTCGTTAATTTGTGCGTTAATTTAATAACATGTGAGTGCAACAGCAGCCGCCGCCCTTTTTGGCATATGTAGACGCAGCAATGCATATTAAAGTCGCCCATAAACAGAAAGGATGCAGAGATAGGAGAGCGAGAGAGAGAGGTGCTAGCATGCGGAAGGAGAGCGGGATGCATTGCAATTTAACGCGCAATGTCCACGGATATCCGTTTAATGGCCATGAATACATAAATAATAAAAATGTATTTGTTTATTACACGCACACACACACACACACAAACTCAGCCTGAAGTCAGCTTACATGCCTTTATGCGAATTTATTTACCTTTGCAAATAAAATATATTGGCTATTTTTCTGGTGTTGTTCCATTCTTTTTTTTTTTTTTGTGTTGAACAGAATGCAATTTAAACAATACCCAAGTGTATTTATAATAAGCACAACACAAAAGGCCATTAAAAAAACTATCAGCACGCGATGTGAAGCCATCGGCTTTTGTGTCAGCTTTGTCTCCTCCCGTTTCCCCTCTCTCTATCTTTCTTTTTTGGTCTGCGCGCACTTCCGTTTTCCTGTGGCTTGTTAAAAATTATTTAATTTTATTATTTTTCAATAATTGTTTGCTGAATGAGAGCAGAGCACAATGCAGACCTGATTCTCTTCTCTTCGAATCTCATTCCCTTTCCCCTGTTCAAAGACTAATCTCGAGTTTGGTAAATTAAAAATGCCATCGGGTTAGAGTTGGAGCTGGAGTTGGGGCTGTTAACAAGTGACATCTGCATGTGCTCCATTTACACAAAGTGCTTAATCAAGCTGAAAAGAAAAGGACTTGAAAGCGAACATCATCATGGCTGCCTCGTTCGTTCGTTCGTTGGAGTGGACTTAGAGCAAGACTAAAGTGAAGTAGTTTAAAATTAAAAAGGACACATGATCCTGCCAATGGGCTGCCAGATGTCCGCGTATGTCCGAGTGCACTCGAGATTAGCAAGCGGCGGAGTGTACACTGAAACAAAAAGAACAATTTCTTTAATCAAGAACATCTGTCTTAAAAAGTGTGTGATTAAAATAAGCCAACTTTAAGAACAAATTATTATTACTAAGAACTGAAAAATGCCAAAGTCTCAAAATCAGACCAAAATTAACTTGATGTTGGTTACAAAATTCTATAATGCATCGAAATTCCTTTAAAGTTTTTATCTAGCCTTGAGTGTTTAAGTTCATAGCTCAGTTAGTCGACATGTTGCGAATCATCCTTTATTCTAATCTTAGAGAGGAGGTACCGCATTTAAAAGCTGCGCAAAATCGATGATAAGTAATTCGTAAGTAAATAAATAGTAAAAAAAAAGTCGTATAATGTAATACTTTTTTTCATCATGTAATAAGATTCTTGGCCTTAAAACTCGAAGATTTTGCTCTCTTACTAATAATCACTTGAGTCTCATATTAAATGTTCATAAAATTAAGATTTGTTTTCTGAGATTTTCATGTTCTTAAGCTACCAAAATTCTTAGCACTAAGACCGTAATCTTGTTTTTCAGTGTAGGAGAGTGTTTTCATTTGATTTGGCTTGTCCAAGTTCTCATGCATGCAGCAAACACTCACACACACATACACTCACACACCTACAAGTGCTGTCTGCTGTCTATGTTGCCATTGCACAAACGACTAAATGAAGAAAGGAAGTGGAATAATTGCTATGCAGAAACGAGTGCAGCAGCAGCAGAAGCAGCAGCACATTAATGGAAACCGAACAGAAACCAATTGCCAGCGATGAACATTTCTACTATATGCAATTGTTACAATATGACAATTGGCCATACAGAAAAGTTAAGCATCTTTTTATACGCTCAACTAAGCTGAGTATCTATACAATTAATCGCCCAGAACTATGCGGTCAGGTGGCGTATACGTAATATACGTAATATTGATTGGCTCAGTCTCGCCATGGAGGGTCAACTGCTGGCAACATCGCGTCCCTATCTGCAGCTCTTCTCGCTGCTCACGTTGACACCGCCGCCCAGCAGCTTTGGCATGAGTTTACTCAGCTGGCAGCGGAAGATCTTGCTGTCGATCTTCTGCCTCTACAGCTGCTGCATTCTGCTGCTCTCAGTCTGGGTGACGTTCATCAATGTGGTTATACTTGCGATTGAGGTGCAAACCTTGGAGGTGACGGACTTCACCAACGCCTTGGGTCTAGTGCAGAAGATCTTCTACACGCTGCTGATGGCCACCAACTATGTTTACATGTTCATCTACTACGACAGATTGGGAGACATCTACAGAGAAATAGCAGCACTCGAGCAAGACATCGATGGCACGTTTCAATCCTTTGGCAGCAAGTGCAAGCAGCCCAATTTCCGCATGTATATGTTCAAACGCATCGGACTGTGGACCATATTTATTGTGCTCGTCTTGCCACGTCTCACAATTCCTGTGCTCACGGACTTTATGAGTTGGCGCGATAGAATTCTCACCGAGCTTATCATAATTGTGCTGGAATTCAAGAATATTGAGTACACGTTGTATGTGTTCTTAATAAGGGAATTGCTTCGCAGACTGCGGCATAAATTGCTGCAACTGCAGCGAGAGCTGAGCAACTGCGAACAGCGTGCTTTGCTCCAGGCGCTGTGCCTGGCCATGAGACGCAACAAGCAGCTGCTGGGACGCATCTGGCTGCTTGTGGGACAACTCGAGGGTTACTTTCTACTCCCCATGCTGCTGATCTTTCTCTATAATGGAGTTTGCGTGCTGCACATTGTCAACTGGGCCTACATACAGTCGCTCAATCCCAACGATTGCTGTCGCTTCTGTAAGTGAGGAGTAATTCATTAATGACACATGTATTATACCCGCTACCCATAGGGTAGAACTTAGTAAGTCCAGGAAATGTATGTAGCAGAAAGAGGCCTTTCTGCTGTCTGCTGGATCACTGACCACTACTGCAGATAGGGCTTTAGTGGCTTCGTCTGATATATTTTGCACTCTATGGTATATTTTGAAGTAGGGATATATCAAAATATCAAAGATAACACTCGGCATATTTTAAATATTTTTAATGTAGTACTATCAATATACCATAGATAGCATTTCGAAATTTTTTAGTATTCATATATCAATATCTTTGGTATATTGATATAGCATGCAGTACTAAATTAATATACCAAAGATAGCATTCGGTATAATTTTAGTATTTATATATTAATATACCAAATATGGCTTTCAGTATTTTTTTTAGTATTTATATATATTATCATATCATTATGATATTATATATCATATCAATACATCAAAGATATCATTCGGTATATTTTTAGTATTTATATATCAATATACCAATGATAGCATTTTGGTATATTTTAGTATTTTTGTGGAATATTATTTTGCTATATTTAAAAACTAATACCCCACTATTTTGCTTTTATTCACAATATATATCAATATACCAAATAAAGCAATTGGTACATTTTTAGTATTTTGTGGTATATTAATTCGGTTTGTCTTCAAATTATTACAATAATCTGTTTTACTTTCATTCTCAATACATATCAAATATGGTATTCAGTATATTTTTGGTATATTTACAAATTAATACCCCACTGTTTAGCATTTATTCACAATATATATAAATATACCAAATAATTTCAATTCCCAATGGGTAGCGGGTATCTCACAGTCGAGCTAACTCGACTGTAGCTTTCTTACTTGTGTTAATCCTGAATTTATTGCAGATCGCGTTTTCTACTTGTTGATACTGCTGACGAATCTGCTGATACCCTGCTATGTCAGCCACAACTGCATCAGCTTGGCAAGTTAAAGTTTATTTTACATACTCAACTCGCATTCTAATTGCAATTTGCACACAGTATAATAGTTTCGGTCGCATTCTGCATAATATACGCTGTGGTTGCGGTCGCATTACGCCGCAAGAGCTCAGCATGGTGGTCATGGAGTATGCGCTGCAGCTGGAGCATTTAAAATTGCGCTTCACCTGCGGCGGTTTCTTCGACATCAATCTAAAATACTTTGGCGGCGTAAGTTTAATATGTGATTAATTAAAAGCAGTTGCTTCCAATTTCGTTGCCTTTCGCTTCCAGATGGTTGTCACCATCATCAGTTTCACCATCATTTTAATACAGTTCAAGCTGCAAGCGTTGCTCGACACCAAACAGGCGGCTACGCAACGTAACGGCTAAAGTTTAGAGCTGGAAAAGCTTTAAGCTCCGCACTTAACATTACGGTTAACAGTTGCTGTTAAGAATAAATTTCTGTGGTTTTAAATTTCGTATTAAATGAGTTTATTCAAACATTTAAACTATTATTGTTTCAATGCAATTCAATGTCAGTTTCAACGATCAATTGTCATAGAGCTAAGTGCTTAACCTAATCATTTATATTAGACTTATTAAACATTTCATGTTTTTGTTGCGGTTGCATTACATTTGCGGTTGCAATTGCGGTCAGTTGTACTCATAATTAGTGAAGTGTACTTATTTGTTTGTTTGTAATTGCGACGTTCGGCTTATTGCTAAGTGCTCGATGCTTACATCCTAAAATATTGCTTATCGCCTACTGCTAAATGTCTGCCTACCCAAAACCCACATCAGTGTTCTAATAGCTATTTAGCTCGCTTACAACAACTAATCAAAATTTAGTACATGCTTTTTAATTGAAATGTTGAGTTTCGTACTTTTTTTGTTTTGGATTTGAAGTTCTTCATTCAATTGATAATCACAGACTGAATAACTGGAATAACTTATGCTTACGTATATGTTGTATATATATTTAACTAGTTCAAAAATTAGCTATTTAAAAGTTTGCAAACAAACAAACGAACAAACCAACTGAGCATTTTCATAGTTGGAATCTCAACTGTTTTTGTGTGGAAGTTATAACCGCATTGTATAAAGTTTACAGTATAATTATATAAAGATACATGTTAATGCCGTTGGCAGTTAGATTTACAATTAGTTTAAGGCTTCATACACTGATACACTGATTGGTTGGTTGCTTGGTTGGTTGATGGATTACACGCAGAGATTGCACAGCGATAGGTGTGAGTAAGGGTATAAGATTATATATTCAAATAGTGGTATAAAAATAATAACATACTCGTATTTTGGAAGGACACTGGTGGTCTTACACATAGTACATGGTACATGGTACATACAAGGTCTTACAGTCTACCGATTACCGTTTTACAGATTATCGATTCTCGATTACGGATTTTACTTGTCAAAACAGGTGCATTTGCTCGCCGATATAGCTGAGCAGATAGTACAAATAGATACATAGACACACTGTAGGCAGGAGATAATTCAGCAGTAGGTTAACTATTATCCCGTCCCATGCTTTCCGTTCTCGAACAGGCCTTTCTTGAAAAAAGACGACAGCTGTACGAGGGAGGCACGCGTCAGGCCCGGCCCACCGGGTCCCTCATAGATCGGACACTGCGGTATCTTTGAGCAGACGACGAAGAGTCGGCGTAGATACAGCTCGAGCAGACGGCGACGATGCTTGGCCACCGGCTCGCTGTTCGAGGCGAAGAGTTCGCGACGTGGAAATGGTAAAGCAGAGATCTGTAAAGGGAAAAAGCCAGGGATTACATTTCGTTATAATGGAAGGAGCACAAAAGATGAATTACCTTGGCCCCATAGCAGTGCTTCATGCAGAGATGCAGCTCACGAAAGCGACTGTAGCGACGCAGTATGTTGAGCTTGCCATCCGGCAGCGCAATGCGCACCTCGTACTCATAATGCGTCTGCTTGCCAGCTCCACGCATCACAAATGTGGGTATGGTAATAAAGTGTTCGCCCTCAGCTGCAAGAAAAGAATGAACTAAATGAGTTAAACTCCACTAACAAGCATATAAGCTTTGACTTACTGCACTCCCTTAACATGGACGGACACGATCTGGTCATGCTGGGCGAGTAGCCTTGCGAGTTGGAATCCTCCATGCTGGTGGGGCTCATCACACTCGAACGCATAATGGAGCTGGCCATGTGACCGGCACGTTCCTCCGCACAGCATAAGGCATGCGCTTCTAGATCCTGCACAGACTGCAGCAGCTCCTGCTCCAATTGTATGTAACTACGCTGCAAATCCTGCAGATCGGCAATCTGTTCATCCAACTCCGTCTTGTTCACATCCGATTCGAGGTTCTTCATAATCAACGCCTTTTGGGCCGCGATCTTGCGACGCTTCGCATGCAACGGACAATAAGCTCGCGTTAGTCCCGGATAGCGTCCTATTTCGCAGGAGGAACACGAGCCAGTCTCCTCGTCACTAGTGCGCATTTGATGTCGATGATTGGCAGCCACGCCATTCTGCAACAGCGCCTGATTACGACTGTCCAAGCAGACGCCACTGTCGCTCATCACGGCCTGCGAGCTGGGCGCACTTCCGCTGCTTGGACCCGCCGTGCAGGTGCGTGAAGTGTCCTCGCTGCTGCCGGAGAAGTCGTCCTTGCGCGTATCCTCCGCCTCGTCACCTGCATCGCAGGAACAATTGCTCAGCGGCGACTGCTGACCCTCGGTGATGGTGGGCGAGAAGTCCGAGGGGAAAGTATCACATGTTTTATACGTGTCCGACTTGGACACATCGTCCATCTCATTGGAGCTCTGCACTTGCAGTTGCATGCTCTGCTTCTTGGCCTTGATGCTCTGCGCCTCCTTCTCACCCTCAATGCGCTCCAGTCGCAAGCGATCCAATTGCGCCTGAATCTCCAGCATGGTTTCGTCTACTTTAGCTATTTTACTGGTGCTGGCATTGAGTATGCGCTCCTTCTCGGCTATCTGCTCGTCCAGGCGGCGTATTTCCTCGTTCTGTAAATGATTTAGAATAAGTAAACAAAGTCTGTTAATAGTTTGCAAGCCACACTCACATTTCTGCGCACTGTGTCCTTGATAAACTGCGCGGCAAACAAGTCCAGCGAGTCGGATACCTGCAACAGCAACTCATCGTTGAGCGGCGTTCCCTCTTCGATTTTCATGCCCATCTGCAAAGTAGTTGCAATTGTTAGTAAACCAAACATTGAAGTAGCGTAGCAAGCATTAAAGAAAATGTGTTTCAAAATATAATAATGGAAAATTAAATAATAAATAAAGGAACGCCGCACAAACCTCGTCTAGTTTGCCACAATCATGCAGTTCCTGCAATTCTTTGGCTACATACTCAGAGAAATCGCGTTTCTTAGAGTCGAGCTGTGTTTGAAACGCAGTAATTTGTCTACACACAATGTCGATCTAAAACGAAAATGAAACGAACAAAAATAAACGAAAAAGGAAACGAAAGGCCAAGACATACAAATTAAATCATAATTTAAGCACTCAAAAACAAGCTTAACAATTTCAAATTGAATTCATGCCGTAAAATAGTTGAAGACTCAACGCACCTGAACCTTCTCGTTGTTCTTCTCCCAGAGCAGCATATCCTTGCGAGCAAGCAGCTCCTGTTCACGGCAATTCAACAGCTGCATGCCATCCATTTTGTCCAGTTCCAGACGCTTCAGCTCTGCTGTCAATTTGTGCACTTTTGTCTTGTATTGATCGTGCATCTGAACTCGTTCCTGAAATTAATAGAATATTGTTTAAAAGTGAATCTATTAATATTTGTACTTTACTTACCACATTCAGCTGCTTGAGCGCATTCTCAATAGTGTCTAAAATCTTGCGATTCTCGTCCTGCAGCTCGGGATCATCGCGCGACATGGGACGCTGTGGATAATACTGGCGATCGGAGCGTTTGTAAGGAGATGAAGTGCTGCCCGTCATCGAGTCCTCATCCAAGTTGACGCTGCAAGACAGCAAATTCTCTCTTGACGAGGTGATCAACGATAAACGTGACATGTCGAGCTGCGAACGATTCAAATCCTTGCGCAGTTTCTCCGCCTCACTGGGATTATTGAAGCGAAAGATGTTGGTGCGCCCGAGCAGTATAATGTCGCCCTGCGATATCTGCTTGGGCTCGTCAATGAGATGCGCATTCACCCAGCACTGCGCTTGCGGACAGGGATGCAATGTGGCCACGCCTCCTTTCAGCACAATGCTGCAGTGCTGCGGTCTTATGCCATCGCCCACAAGTTCAATGTGCGGCGCCAGCTCGGCATCTTCGGTGCCAATGCAGGTTTCGCCTTCTTTCAGGCTGTATAGCGTCACTCCTGTAGTCACATCGTTGTGTATGCCAATCAAATGGGGAATCTCCGAATCGAGTACAACTCCCACACCTGATTTACGCAAGCCAAGACTCTTCTGCTCCTGCAATATGGATTGTGCCACCTTCCACTTCTCCGTCCACTCCTCGGTGAGCACTTTCTCCTGCGCCTCCTTCTTCTGCAGATCAGCCAGCACTTTGAGCGAAGGCTGCAACGAGTGCTAAAAGTGAAAGCAACAAATTAATAGAGATTAAAGTAATTCAACTTTAAGCTACTTACAATATCTCCTGTCAGCATCGACTTGAGCTTGTTGATCTCCTCTCTGAGCTCACGTATCAGCTTCACATTGGCATCTTCGTTTACAGTTGGCTTGTTGATGATATTCTTGGCTCGATTCGCATAGCGCAGCGTGCTCAACGTTTCGCTGTAATTGCAATCCGCTGGCGACAAAGCAGCTATCATAATGGTCTTGCTGTTGCCACCCAAACTGTCCTTGAGCAGCCAGGTGAGAATGGAGTCACGATAGGGAATGTAAAGCACACGCTTTGTGCCGCTGTTTGGCGTCGTTGCCAGCGAGGTAGAGTTGTGCATGTGAGCGGCGCTCGTCTGTTCCGCCAACGCCGAGATGACGCTGCCCAGCGTCACCAGAGATTTGTTAATGTGGGCGCCCTCCTTCAGCCGCTGTCCCGTCGCTCCCGTGGCATTGGCACGCTCACTAGAAGAAAGTAAAATGTATATAAGTTAGTGATTGAACTTGTAATCAGAGCTTCAAATCTAATCTGGTACTTTATGTTGATCGATTGCAAGTGAACAACTGTGCACTACAAAGACATACTGCTAATGATATTTTAATGTTGTTGACACAAATACAAATTGGGTCGCTAACTTTTCTTTTCTTAATCTGAGCAAATTAAACGGATTCATAATTAATATCACTCTTTCACAAATGAAACGAATTTATCGATTAAACAAATACATTTTGCTAATCGTGTTAAAGTAAAAGTATTGCACAAATTGAAGTGTAAGCGTTTTTCTCTTACTCTTAACAGAGTTATCAAAATTGTCGCTGAAATTCTTTAATTAAATAATGTAATCTCTACTCAAATTCAATGAAGAAATACGTCTTGCTCTAGCCATTCAAATCTTGTTAGCATTAAAGTAAAAGCATTGCACAAATTGCGAAGGTAAAAACAGATTTTCTTACTCTGAACGAATTTAACAAAATTATCGCGTTATATCATCAATTCAGTAATATAATTAATACATAAATTGAACGAAATTCTTGTCTATCTTACTATTGCAATTTATGTCTCGTTAACATTGGTTCTTACTCTAAACGAACTTTACAAAATTGTCATTTAAATTTATAAATTCAATAATCAAATTTCTATATGAATTGTACAAACTTGTTGTCTAATTAAATGCTACATTGGTTCTTACTCTAAACGAACTTTACAAAATTGTCATTTAAATTTATAAATTCAATAATCAAATTTCTATATGAATTGTACAAACTTGTTGTCTAATATTTAAAACCTATATTATGCGCTTCCACTACTTCTTTCTTCTCAACTTTTTGTAAATTGTTTAACTTTTTGTTAGCCTATGGCAAACATATAGTTTTGTTTTTTCAAAAGTTGCCAATACTCCCTACTCTTCGTAACAATGGCAATAATTTCATGCTCCGCTTACGCACCTGCCAGCCAAGTCGACCAAATGGATCTTGGAGACTGTCTCGCTTGGCATGTCATTCATGAAGACGGCCTGCACAAATGTGATCGTGAAGATGGCGTGACTGCGACTGCTCGTATCGTTCATGTTCGTGCTCGCCGTGGTGCGATGTGCATTGCCCCTCGCAATGCATTCCTAATGCCAAAGAAGGAATTTCAATTAATCAACGTAATAAATTGTTGCTAATTTTCATTCACTTCACTCACCTGTATCTCCTCAAAGTCCGACACTGCGTGCTGCGACAGATTCTCAACATAAGGCCCAAGACTGCGATGTTCACGCACTCGCAACGCGTGTCCTGTGCTCTGTGCAGCGAGCAGATCCTTGACACGCTCATTGTAGATCTCCAGGTAACTTGCGTGTGTGCGATATCCGGTTCCCGACTCCTGACCGACTTTCATGCGTGCAAAGAGCTCCTCACAGATGCGCGGTATCAATCCAGGATTATTCGGAGTGCCCATCATGGTGAACGTCTTGCCAGAACCTGTTTGGCCATAGGCAAACACACAGGCATTGTAACCTATCGAGGAAAACACAAATCACAAAAGGTCAGAGGTGGCATATCTAATGTTAATGTGAGGCAGCCATTGCATGCAACACGCTTGCAACAGATGGTGTGGTAGTTTAATTTTATGAGCCTAGGATTTAAGCTCATTTTGCACGTAATTATTTCTCTCCAACGAGCAGTCGCAAATTTCAAAGGACAAGGTTAGACTGCCTCATAAAAGCGATTGCAAAGCGAGCTATCGAATTGCGCTCGAGGGCGCTCGAAAAGTCTTTAAAGTATTTTAATTATTTTTAAATTGAGTTGTGCAAATGCTTGAGTAAAAAGCAATTCCCCAGACAAAGTAAATGCTCTCCAATTACTGCAGCAAATTAACTAAGCGAAGAGAGTCGAATTAAGACCCCAAAAATTCGTCTGTTCACAATAACAATAATTGCAGTTATTTTTGGGGGGAAAACATTTTCAAGTCTAGACAAATTATTTTGCCATTTACTTGCAAAATGAATGCGCATTTCTAAAATAAACCTCAGCGAAATATGTGTCAAGATAACAAATAGAAATCTGTCTGTCAAACTTAACAATGAAATTTCTTAAAGAGGTAATAAAGTTGAACTAATAAGCATGTCAAAACAACAAACAACGAAAATATTTCATTTAAAAACTCGTAAAAATCAGTTGTTATTCATATTTAAATATCTGAATAATGTATTCTAAATATATTGAAAAATTATTTAACTATGGGATGACAAATAATGAAACCAAATTAAGCATTATTTATATGTTTGAATATATATCATTTGTGGTTGACAAATAATGCAATCTATATATTTTTTTTTATATGAAAATGAAATATTCTCTTACTTTACTCTTAATTCTGTTTAATGAATGATTGGAATATAATTCTATCTTTATATAGTTATATATTTAATTTAGTTAGATATATAGATATATATTTATTTAATTTCACTTTCTTATAAATTGTTGAGGAATATTTGAATCTTTATAAAGTTTAATATATTTAAGGAAATATTTCTTTCTACACATATGTTAACTTACATATTTAATAAGTGATTGATAGACACTCTTTCTATACTTATTTAATCCTATTCAAATTCATAGTTGATGAAAAACCAATAATCTTCAAAATTCATTATTAACATTAATTTGCAGACAAAATCAATTAATTTTCTTCATTTCTCATGCTCAAATTGTATTTTTTTTATCAAAACTCAATGCCAAATCAAAGTTGGAGTGCTTAATCACACTCCTAGCTAATTGCGATTATATAGATTTGACGTTCTTTAATTCCTATTTCAATATGACGTAGTGATTACGCAATTTTATGGCTCGATTGTAAAACCTCTAATATGGTTATATTGAGAACAAACGTATAAAGAAATTAGTTAAATGTTGACTCACAACGTTAAGCGCATGATGAATTGTTGGTTTAAAGAGAGGCAGGTGTTGAATGTGATGATGAGGATGAATGCTGTGAGGTGACGCGACATTGCAAATAAAAAACAAAGTAAGAAAACTACAGTTGAGTGTACTCGACTGTGAGATTCCCGAGATAAAAGGAAAACAATGTGGTATTATTCTTAAAATATACCAAATAATATACTGCAAATATATTAAACAAGTAAGAAACAGATACCCGATACTCATTTCGAATAAAAGCAAAACAGTGCGGTATTATTATTAAAATATACCAAATAATGTACTGCATAAATACTAAACAAGTAAGAAGGAGATATCAGCTACCCATGTTGAATCAAAGCAAAACAGCGCAGCATTCATTTTAAAATATACTAAATTAATATACCGCAAAATACTTAAAATATACTGAACGGTATAATTGGTATATTGATACATACTGTGAATAAAAGTAAAACAGTGCGGTAATAAGTTAAAAACACACCAAATTAATATACCACAAAAATACTTAAAATATACCAAAGGCTACATGAAAGCAAAACAGTGCGGTATTTATTTTAAGTTATGCCAAAAGCAATATACCACAAAATACTAAAAATATACCGAATGCTATATTTGGTATATTTAATAGTACTACATGGAAAATATAACAAAGTACAAAATATTCCAGATTGCCAGTCAAAGCTACTAACATTGATTTTAATCATCTCATCATCATCTCGGTTGATGACTCTGATCAAGAATATAAATCTTTTATAGGGTTGGAGTTGTGTACTTTTTCCTGTTACATACATTTCCTTGAGGTACGATGTTATAATACCCTTCTACCCTATGGATAGCGGGTATAAACACTTTTACTGTAATTGCAGCTCAAGTGTCAGACTGCAGACAGTCAGAGAGACAGTCCAAGAGACAGATGAGTCGCAACCAATGGGCGTTTAAGCACCTCAACAGCTTGCTTATTGTGCAGGGGACGACTCAGAGATTGCCTCTCGGACCAAAACAACGTCATCCGAGACCGCACAAGTGGCGCAACAACAACAGGCAGCAACAACAACAACAGGCAGCAGCATCAACGGCAGCGACAGCTACAATTGCTTAGCCAAGTTACTGCCGCATTTGGCCAGTCAGCAGCATGGCTCGAAAATGTGTGTGTGTGGACATCACTTGCAGTTTTGTTTTGTTTTCGTTGTGTTGTGTTGTCATTCCCACTCGAGCAATCTTGGCTCGGGTAATTTGATATTGAAAGCGTGCCAACAACAACAAAACCAAAAAACAGCTGTTCCATTTCGCTTGGCATTTTATTCAGTCGTAGGCGAAAGTTAGTTTTGGTTTTTCGGCATAGTTTTTCGCCATAGCAGCAACAACAATAATAGAAATTCAGCTGTTACAGTTTACAGTTTTCTGCTGGTGGGTTTTCCTCTCGAGGCACGAGTGAAAGCGCATAAAATATTACGCACTGGTGGAAATCTTCGCCAGGCACGTGACAGTCGTCAGTCGTGTCGACAATCAATCAACGCTAATCTCCTCTATTCCAACTTCAACTCCAACTACAGCTGATAGTAAAACAGCCACAACTAGACTTTGCCCATATTACGTAGCCGCAGTGTTAGGCGGAAATTTGCATGATTATTGAGGCATAGACGAGCACGCCAAAAGCGAGCAGCGAGTAGCGCTATTTTCGTATTCATACCCGATACCCAGAAGGGAAGAAGAGTACTATAAATTTGTGCCTCCTCTGGTATATTTTTAATGTAGTCGTATATGAATATACTGAATATAGCCTTTAGTATATATTAAGAGTATTTGTGATATATTGATATGGTATAATCTAAATATATTTTGAACTCGATGGTAAATTTTTAATGTAGTCCTATATGAATATACTAATTATAGCATTTGGTATATATTTAGTATTTTTGGCGTATATAATTTAGTATTTAGTAGCATGCCAAAAGCGAGCATACATAATACTATATCAAAATACCAAATGTAACCATTTGTACATTTTTGTGGTATTTTCAATGTGGTACTATATCAATATATAAAATATAACATTCGGTATGTTTTTAGTATTTTTGCAGTATTTAAACTTCAAAAGCTAGCAGTGTATACTGGTATATTTTGCACTCTATGGCATATTTTTAATGTGCTCCTATATGAATATACTAAATGTAGCCTTTGGTTTATAATTAGTATTTTTGGGATATCACGCCAAAAGCGAGCAGCACGTTGTTTTTATACCCGCTACCCATAGGGTAGAAGGGTATTATAACTTTGTGCCGGCAGGAAATGTATGTAACAGGTAGAAGGAGGCATCTCCGACCCTATAAAGTATATATATTCTTGATCAGCGTCAACAGCCGAGACGATATAGCCATGTCCGTCTGTCCGTCTGTCCGTCTGTCCGTCTGTGTGTCTGTCCGTCTGTCCGTCCGTCCGTATGAAACACTGGATCTCAGAGACTATAAGAGGTAGAGCTATAATTTTTTTTTGACAGCATTTGTTATGTTTGCACGCAGATCAAGTTTGTTTCAAATTTTTGCCACGCCCACTTCCGCCCCCGCAAATCAAAAAAATCGAATAACAAGCGTAATTTTAAAGCTAGAGTTGCGAATTTTGGTATATGCAATAATTACTGTAATAGTTATGATTCCTGAAAATTTGGTTGCGATCAGATAAAAATTGTGGAAGTTATTAAAGAAATACTTTTGTATGGGCAAAAAATCCTACTTACTAGGGGTCTGAGTTGCTTTGGCCGACAATCTGGTACATTGTGCCGTGTATGGTATATTTTGAATGCGGTACTATTTCGATATACCACATATACCATTTGGTATATTTTTAGTATTTTTTTAGTATTTTCGGTATATTTTGAAAATGATACCGCAATATTTTGCCTTTATTTAAAATGGGTAGCGGGTATCTCACAGTCGAGCACACTCGACTGTAACTTTCTTACTTGTTTATGGTATATTTTGCACCATATGGTATATTCTGAATAAAGTCCTATGTATAATTTGGTATATTTTTAGTATTTTGTGGCAGTTTTAATGTAGTACTATATCAATATGTCAAATTATTATTCGGTATATTTTCAGTCTTTTTGCGGTATAAGTCCTATGTATGATTTGGTATATTTTTAGTATTTTGTGGTCATTTTAATGCAGTACTATATCAAGATGTCAAATTATAATTCTTTATATTTTCAGTATTTTTGCGGTATATTTATTTTGTATACTTTAAGAATAATACCGATCTTCTTTCATTAAAATTCGGTAGCGGGTATCTCAGAGTCGAGCCCACTCAACTCTATATTTCTTACTTGTTATTTTTAGACACGCAGCGAAAATTCGGGAAACATCAAAGAGCGCAAAAGCAAAAAGCAAAAGAAATGTAAACAAAACAGCGACTGACTGACTGACTGATTGTTCGACCGACTTGTCTTTTCTTGTCTTGTCAATCTGTCAAAGTCAGGGGCAAATTGTTTGGGCTGACTCATCCCTGGGTTGAGTTGAACTCACCTTCGTAGGCACAATCGACGACATCGTTGCCCAGATCGCTGTACACTTGCTCTTGGGTGGCAAAGTGTGAATCCTCCGCATCGAATGACCAATACGAATAGTCAAAGGTGAAGTCATGATGCGCTTCTCTGCCAGCATCGCGAATGGATTGCAAACGAGGCTTCACCAGTCGCGTCTTCTTGTTCTCCATCTCCACAATAAGCTGGGCGTCCATGTCATTTTCACTGCAATGAATAGAAGAGAGAGAGAGAGAGAGGATGAGTTGGGAGTGACATTAAAATACCCTGTAAACGACCTTGGACCCAAAAATTAACAAGCAAAAAAGGAGAAGCATGAGAGAAAACATTTTGTTGTCGTTTGTTAGCTAGCATTCTCTAGGGCCCCATTAACTTGACTCGCAACAACCTGGCCATAATAAATAGCGCTATTTATAAGCATTTTGCATGATCTGGAAAAATGCTAAATGACGCGCGATGTCGAGAATCCATAGGAGGTAGCAAATAACAACACAACAGAGAGAAAAAAAGAAGCTTTTTCACGCGGTCACATGACTTTTCCAGGCAGCACACACAACAAAAGAAATTCCGGTTTTTGCTCAGCAGCAAATCATTAAATGAAAAACTTGATTGCCAGCACATAAAAGAAAATAGAGAGAAAAACAAGCAAAGGCAAATACGAGAGACTTTTCTGGTTGGCTCTGCGGTCAGCTAGAATATATTTTATATTTTAGGGGAACCGGTCGGTATACGACTTTTTTTGATATTGAGTTCATCGTGCAACACCCACCGCAAGTTGCATGTGCCACGCGGTTGCATGTTGCATGTGCCACCCAATTCGAGACAAACTTGCCGCCAGTTTGACTCTGTCAATGGCCCCCGAACACAACAACAACAACTCAGTATCATTTTATTACTAATTCTTGGCATTTCTACTTTTTATCTGCCTTCTGCGCTTCTTGCCCCCATTTGTGGCAACAATTTTAGGTCATTCCTCTTGCTGCTTGCTGCTCATAGACTGAATGCGCATCGCAGAGCATCGCATCGCATCGTCAGCTCAAACACACTCGTCGTATTCTCTCTCTACTCATTGCCTGCGAGTGGTTTTAATTTTTAATCTGTTTGTTTGCTTTGGCTTTGCTTTGACTCAGTTTATTGCGCACATTTCCCTCCCCTCGTTTGTTAGTATGTTATCTCAATCTGTGGCGCTGATTTGTGCCTTCATTCCAACAAACCTCACACCACAAAACCCCAAACTATAAACACACACCAAACAGCGCCTTCAATTATGACCAAATTTGTGAGTCAGCAGCAAATGAATGAATCGCTTGATGGAAAAACTTCACAATGAATATGGAAGTTGCTTGCAAATTGTTATTCGCGTGCATAAAATACTCATAATACTCGTCAGCTTACAATACTACATCTTTTCCATATTGCAGCGAAAATTCGAGTTGAACTCTACATACTGCGCATCCGTATATTCAATTGTAATTATACTTATTTTGCTACGATTTTTTGCGAACAACGTGCGCTCTTCCATGACTACACTGGGAGAAAAGAAGCGGCACAGTTTGGAACATATTGTGATTATATCATTTTAAGAGGGGTTTAAGATTGAGGTTTAAGTAAGATTTATACAACTATTTGTGAACTTCAAATCCTTTATTATTTTTATAATCCAATTTTTATATAAAAATAATTCCTGAATCTGGAATACAAACTATGTTGGAAAGACATACTTTTTATGCAACATATATTGTGAATATATTATTTTAAGAGTGGTTTAACATAGTGCTTTAAGTAAGATTTATATAACTATTTGTAAACTTCAATTGTAGGTGATAGGACTTTCCTTTAATATTTTTATAGTTCAATTCTTGTATAAAAATAATTCCTGAATCGGGAATAGAAACTTTAGTTTAAGATAGTTACCATTTTAGAATAAATTTTCTAGTTAGTTGTAGAAAAAATACTATTTTTAATATAAATTAACATTGAATTGTGAAAAATACTATATTATACTTTAAGTACAAAATATATATTGCTAATACTTATGCCTTTTCTTAAAAATACTATTTTATAGTTAAGGTATTCTGACACAAAATACATAATACCAACATTTATTCCTATACATATCGAAATATATTTCAAAACTCGAGCTATTCGTAGTATTTATCTAAATATTTTATTATTTGTATACTATAAAGATATTCTAATGATAGATGTGAAGATATTTTATACACATTTTAGTATTCATTCCAACCTTCATTATATATATATATATATAATTATAATTATATATATATATATAATTATAATAAACTTTAGCATATCAAATAAAAATATCAATATATATTAATGATATATGTAAAGATATTTTATACATATTTTAGTATACATTCCAACCTGCAGTATTTGAATATCAAAATATTCCACACATAATTTTACTAAACTTTAGCATATCAACCAAAAATCTCGCAGTGTATTTTATGTGTGACTTTGCGTTCGTAAAATCGATTAGATAGTAAGTGCTATCAGAGGCAACTACTCGAATATTTGAACCATACATCATAGAAACAAAAAAACACAATTAGCTATTAAAAACTATGCAAGCGATATTTAAAAAGCTTTTATTATTTCCTGTTTCCCGACAGACAACACAAGAGATAAAGTATTTTCTTGCAGTGCACAGCCTTTGCAAACAAAACAGCAAAAATGCTTAATAATATGTATTTGCATACAAGCATGGCTTCGTTAAGCACACGAGTGTGTGTGTGTGAGTCTGTTTGCATGTGTGAGTGTGCAATACTAAGCTGAGCCACATTTGTGAACTGCTTTACATAGCAGCAAGCAGATGACCGACGATGACGTCATCAGCACTGCACATTAGAGAACGTACGCAAATCGAGAGGAAGTGTGCGAGAGGGAGATAGATAGAGAGAGTGATATTCGCACCTGTAATCACAATTAACACAAAATGAGAGGCCATTAAAAGAAGCTAAATTTGTGTGTATATTGAATGTATACGTCGTTTTGGTTTTTTTGTGTTTGCCACAATCGAATGAGATGAATGACATCATAAGAGAAGTGCTTCATCTTTTGTTGCCTTTGTTCGCCTGCTTTGTATGCGGGTTTAAGCCAAACAGCCAAAACAGAAAAAAAGAGCTGAAAAGTAACTGTGCCAAAAGCAACGACATGATAAACATACAAAAAAGAGCGCTTGCTAGACGAGCGTCATAAACAACCGTAAGATTTTTCGGTTTAATGCGGCTTTCAAAGAGGGGCCAAAAACCAAAAAAAAAACACACGCTGACTGCTTGCTCAACAAATTGTTGGCCAACAAAAATACAAGAAACAAGAACTTGGCAACGTCAGCAGCGTAACTGATTTTTTGGTGAATGGCCGCAGACTTTTTAATTTTGATTTTTTTTATTTTATATTTTTCTGGGTATTTATTTGCGTAGTGTGTACTTTTTTTTTAATTGGAAATGCGCAACAGTTGCTTACGAGGGGCGTTTTTTTTGCCGCCTTATCTAAGTGGAAACACTCGCCGCCCAATTCCAATTGGACTGTATATTGAAATTCTAATTCCTATACAAGCAGTTCACTCACCGTGAGTTAAAGGGGCGAACCCTCACAGCAACCTTGAGCGACGACATTTTGGGTGGTTGTTTGGCTCTGCTTCTAGTTGGTGTTGTTGTTTGGCTCTGCTTCTTCCACTGCTTCTATTTCGTGTTGTTGATATTCCTTTTTCTGCAGCGCTATGTGGATTGTGGGTAGGATGAGGGGGAGGGAGGCAGACGGTGTGTACAGTACGGCGACGTAATTTTGGTTTTGGTTTTTGTTATTTGCACACAACACAACACAGAAAACACACACCTCGTTACGATATTTCTCGTTTTCTTGCTTTTGTTTCTATGTATCTTGTATGCAGTATTTGCGCGTTATTATTTTTGTTGTTGTTGCTGTTGCTGTTGGCCTTGTTATTAGTTTGTTTTTCTTTTCGTTGTCTTGTGCATCGTTGTTTCATCGTCCGTCACACTTAGAGCAACAGCAACGAGCCAAGCACATAATAATAATAATAATAATGATTGTACACAATTTGATTCACTTGCACCTTTCATTGTTTATTGTTGCCCACAACAGCAACAGCAGCAGCAGCCACAGCTGCAGTCGACGTCGCTGCCAACGTCGTCGCAGTCAAGCAGAGTCCAGCACTCACAAACACACACACACGAGCCCTCGAGATGTGAGTTCTGTGTGTGTCCCGCATATGTGTTTGTGTATTGATGTCAATTAAGATGTAATTTGCCTTTTGCAAGTAATGTGTATTATAAAAAAAACCACTATAACTCAAAAGAAAGGGCCACTTAATTAGCACAATTGCGCCAGTTTGCGCATTACGAACGAATTTTGAAATTTTATGCACAATTTTTTACTGCATTTTGTGCGCGTTCCGATATATCTCATCACAAAATCTTCTTCTTACTGCTCAAAGTCCAGCGTGACCGCAAGACAGAAGTTCAGTATGGACTATTTTACAAACAAGAAAATGGTCACACTTAAAATAAAAACAGTGCTGCAAAATGTGCCCAATAACGCAACGACTGTTATACTAAAAATTATAGTGATATTATTAGCATACAAAACTATACATTTTTAGTAAACAAAATATTAAAAAATGGATTTAAATAACTTTAAATAAATATGCAAGCCTCATTTACTAAATAACGGCAACAATTCAAATACGTGTATTTAACAATAAGCAGGCCATCCACAGGCGAGAAACAGAAAAGGTTCGACGTAGCAGTTTACCGCTTGCACTGCTTGTCGACCGTTGCACTGCTTGCTGGGTGCGCCTTTTAATTTTGAAATTATTATCCATCATATTTTGAATAATAAATAGAACATTAAGAATAGATCGATCTCTAATATAAGAATGGTGTTCTTGCATTAAATTTGTTTTTATTATATATTCTTCGAACTTTACAAATCAGTCTAAGTCTAGTCGGAATATTTAAAAGTATTCTAAATATAATACAAAAAAAGTTCCGTTTGAATCTTGAATGAAATTAGTTTCGTTTTGAACATTTTGTAGACTTTGCTTCCCGTTAGCTTCCTCAAATTAAGCTCAACTTCTATCCAAATAACTGTCGAGAAGTGCAACGCAAATATTTTCTAAATCAATTAGACTTAATTATTTATTAAACTGTTTTTCTTTTACTCTCAACGCTGTTCGTTGACCGCACGCACACACTTAAGCAACGCCTACCATAAAGATGCAAGTGAGTAGGCTCAAGTGTATACCCTGTAAAACCAACACGTGTAAAAGGGGTGTAATTAAAACACAGATTAATTGTTTGAGCTGTTGAGCCGAACATTTCCGATTGCTGTCTGCAAATAATTAAATTTGTGATTCAAAATAATTCTGTGACATTGAATTGAAACTGCAAAAAAAAGAAGCAATTTCCTTGATGAAAACGTGATTAAATTCACATGTCCGCTTTTTGTGTGTTCTAACAATCGGATAATAAACACGCTATATATTTAACTATAGGTTGGATTGAAAGAGCTGTTGAGATGAAGAGATAAAACGATGTAGATACAAATGTATCTTATAGATGCGCTGTTTTATAGGGTATCTGCTTGTTGACCTGTGTCTACTTTTGCTTTGTGTGCGCAACAAAAGGCCGGAAATTTTCAATTCTGTCGCATGCGTAGCAAATACACAAAAAACAACAACAACAAATCTGAAATCTTGTGTAAAGCGTGTAAAACGACGAAGCTCAAAACCGGCTCAGTCGCTTTTCAACAACAACAAAACGTATAACAAAAATAAATAGTGAGCTTCATTGAGTCAGTTTGTCAAATTCTCATTTAAAGCCGATTTCGTTTTCGCTTTCAATTTTCAGTTTCAGTTTTCAGTTGCATTTCAAACCGTGCTCAGAGCAGTCGACAATCTTTGAACAGAACTCGATCAAAATGTGAGTAACTTTTGCAGTTTTGTTTAGTTTTCATCGAGATTTGTGCTAAGCCAACTTTCTATATGTAAATTCCGTGAGATCTTTCTTGATCGACTGATTGAATCGCATTCAAAATCCAACTCACGATCCCACTCAATTCAATTCAACTTCCTGACTGCGTGGCTCTTTATTGTTCAAAAGTGTGTAAATTGAGCTTCTGCTCAGAGTTCAACTACAAATCATTTTAATCTTTAACTAAACGCACATGTGCTGCATAATAATTGCGATCAGTTTCGTTATTTACCGACTGTTTAATGTAATTGAGTAATTCCCTTTGTTTACAATGGATATTCTGGAGAATTAAACACTCTTTACTTACAGTGAATACTCCCAAAAGAGAATTGAATACGGGAAGAACATTAGTCAACTAATATTTTGTCACTCTGCTAAGCTCAATTTTCAGTTCCCTTTGTGGAATTCTAAGCTTTATTTTACTTATTTAAATAACTTAGTACTTCAAAGTTGAAATTCAAAAAATAAGTTGCCAAACATTTTGTGAGCATTCATCAAAGTGATAAATAATAAAATATAATTCAATACAGTTTTAACAACTAAACTTAATAATTAAACCAATATATTAAAGTTTTCATAAACAAATCTAAAAATTTGTATTATTCAATTAAGTAATTAAATAAACAAACCTATTTATATATATTATTCAATTAATATGCTTGCTTATTAAAACTTAATTGAATTCTATTTTGTGTGCCATTTTGTGTTATATTTAAAAGTTTTGTGTGCATTTATAAGAAATTGCTGGAAATTTAATTCAATAAAGGTTCAGTAAGGAAACTTTTTAAATTGAATAATTGAATATTATATTTAAAGACTTCAATACTTATTTATGAAATAACATACCAAATAACAAAAACAAATCCAACCACAAATTGCTTTTGACTACTTTGAATAACATACAAGATACGATTGATCTTTACCTTTTTTTATAAATTCGTTTTGCTTAAACTTTATTAAAAAAAAAATTGCTAATATTATTCATATTTACTATGCAAATGAACCATAAAGACACACCTTTAATAAGAAGTGTATTTCTACAGCCTTCAAAAAGCCAAAAATAAATATATTGTATGACACTATTTGCACATACTTGCAAAATAAAAAAAAAACATTAGCAATAACAAATTTTGTAGGCAGAGAGAACTAAAAATCGCACACATTCATAGTATATACTATATGTACTGTAATATACTATATATACATCACATATCTATAAGCATAGATACTATAGATACACAAATTTAGCTTCGTTTTGTTTTGAATGCAATTTGCACTGAAAGCGTCTGTCTGTCTATAAAAAAGATGATTGATCACTTGTCAGCGAATAATTGTGCTGACAACGATCTCAGTTTGCATGAGAGATCTATGAGGTAAAGTTTAGAAAGAAATACGAATAAGTGTGAGACAATATTGTGGGATAATTAGAAGAGGACAGATAATTAATGAGCAGATCAATGGGGAAAAAATGAAATGAGAAATTTAAAATATTTAATTGAAAAGGAAAATAATTAAGGAGCAGATCAAAAAGGTTAAAATTAGTTGAGAGATTTCAAATATTTAATAGGAACATATAGAAATGTAAGATACACAATTATGCTTCTAAATTAATATAGATATTCAAATCATCTTTTCGAGAAATAAAAAATTCTCTTATGGATTCTATAAAAAAATAAATAAAATACAAAGAAAGAAAGTAATAATTCAATAAATAAGAAATGGAATATCTTTACGACTTAAAATATATAATTAAACGTATATGAAATATTTGTATGTCTTCTATAAAAAAAATTATAAGGTAATAGAAAATATTTGTATGCCTTCTATAATATAATTATAAAGTAATAGATAACATTTTATTGTCTTTTATAAAACAATAAGTATTCCATATCTTTTTCTTTTGAATAATTTTATAATAAACTTAAAGATTTTAATACTTACCTGTGTTTTAAAAAAACAAACAAACCTATCTGCAGGTTGATCAAAAAACTTCTCTGCTTTAATTACTATGAAAAATCGATTGTTCTTCAATCATTCAAAATTTCGTATTAAAAAAAGTTGCTTATTTTGTTCATTTTTACTATGCAAATGACTTTTATAAAAATAATATTAAAAATTTTGAAAATATATATAAGTTAGTTTTGAAATATGATGAACGGATTTATCTCACACTAATTTAAATCTCACAGATGCATCTATAATTGAGTATCTTCTTGGCGTCCAAATGACAATATTTTATTTGCCATTTAATAGCAACGTTTTGTTTTTCAATTACCTACCCAAAATCTGAGACTCGAACTTGACCTTGATCAGTCATTAGCACTTCCCATACTTCCATACTTCCATACTTCCAAATCTTCCCATTGTGCTCGAAGCCCAAATCGGTTTTAGGGAAGTACGAATACATGACTTGCACAGTTATGTTGACTGAGACTGAGCATTTGCTTTCGATATTTGCACAGCGTCAACAGCTGATGAACGCATCTAACAAATAAACAGCGAGTGAATAGAGTACAGTGAAGACACGCTAAGCGAATCAGAACTTTACTCTTGACAACGTCACGGATGCGTCCAATTGAAGAGGCAATTCACAATTGCCATCGCTTTAGTATAGCTATAGATATAGATAGTTATAAATATAGATAATTGTATGCCACACGCATACGAAACTGCCAAAGAAATCGGTTAGCTTGATTAGTCAGCGATCTCAGAGCTAGTCTTATATGTATATGAGTATCTACTTTGAGTGTCTTTTCAGTCTCCATTCAGTTGCGAGTCGCTCGAGTTGTGTTTTGTAATCGCGTTGAAGCCAAAAGTGAAGTAAGATACAAAGTAAATTGTAAGCTACACTTTTATAGTGTTTGCTGCTGCGCAATTTGCAGCCAAAGATCGCCAAAAAGTTCAACTAGACTTTAGACTCTCGTGAGATGCGCTGAGTATCTTTGAGATACTTTTGGCTGCCGTTCACATTGCAATTTGGTTACACAAAAACAAAAACTGAGTCAAGGTCGATCTTTCGCTTGAACCGGTTTTCTTAATTTAAAGCGGTTTTAAAGTGTTTTTGTTTGTTTTATGTAATTTTGAATTTATTGCAGCTAAAAATGAGGAACTTTACTGCACTGTTGTTGATTGGCGCCGCGCTTCTGAGCTTGGCTCAGGCAACAGATGTCAAGCCGTGCCCTAAATGTAAGTTGACACTATATAGTATATTAGTAGTATTTAGTATATACTATATAACTGTATTTGGTATATGGTATATGTATTGTATATAGTCACCATATAGTATATTGTATAATATTTAGTATATACTATATAGTAGATTGTGTAGTATTTAGTATATACTATTAGTATATTGTATAGTATTTAGTATATACTTTATACTGTATGTGGTATATGGTATATGTATGGTATATAGTCACCATATAGTATATTGCATAGTATTTTGTATATACTATATAGTATATTATGTAGTATTTAGTATATAGTATATTGAATAGTATTTAATATATACTATATAACTGTATTTGGTATCTGGTACTATAGTACATAGTCACAGTATAGAATATTGTATAATATTTATTATATACTATATACCGTATGTGGTATCTGGTATATGAATAGTGAGTGTATAGTCAGTATACTATATAGTATATTGTATAGTATTTAGTTTTTACTAATTAGTAAAGTAGAATATAGTATATAGTATAACACCTTATTGTGTACTATATATATACTATGTACTAAATATGGTATATTAATATACTAACTCCTTTCATCATTCGATTTTCCAGTATAGCTTAGTATATACTACATTATATGCTACATATGGTACATTAATATACCAACTCCTTTCTCGTTTCGCTCTCTCAACTGTTGTATAGTATAGTTACTCTCTAATATACTATATAGGGTATATTAATATACTTACTCCTTTCTCCTATATATCTCAGTTTTAGTTAGTATACTACATAATATATACATATACTATATACTTTGTACTATATATGGTATATTAATGTAGTAACTCCATTCTCCTTTCACTCTCCCGGGTACAGTATAGTGCACTATATACCATATATGGTATATTGATATACTAATTCATTTTTTGTTTCGCTCTCTCAGCTGTAGTATAGTACACTCTCTAATATACTATCTACTATATATGGTATTAATATACTTAATACTTAATATTAATATACTTAATATATAAATGTACTACATACTATACTATATACTATCTATGGTATATCAATATACTAACTCCTTTCACCTTTGGCTTTCCCAGCTATACCTAGTATAGTATAGTATACACTACTACTAGTATATACTATATATGGTACATTAATATACTAACCTTTTCTCGTTTTGCTGTACCAGCTATAGTATACTATACTTACTCTCTAATATACTATAATATATATAATTGGTATATTGATATACTATCACCTTTCTCCTATATCTTTCATCTATAGTATACTATATAATATATAAATGTAATATATACTATAATATGTACTATGGTATTTAAATATACTAGCTCCTTTCTCCTTTCGCTCTCCCAGATAATATATACCGTATATGGTATATTAATATAATAACTCCTTTCTCCTTTCACTCTTCCAGCTATAGTATAGTACTATAAATGTTATATTATTATACTAACTGATTTAGTATATACTATATATGTAACAATAATATACTAACTCCTTTTTTTCTTTCGCTCTTCCAACTACATTGTAGTATACTATATAGTGTACTATATACCATATATGGTACACTAATATACTAACTCCTTTCTCGTTTCGCTTTCCCAGTTATAGTATACTATAAAATGTACCATCTATGGTATTTTAATATACTAACTCCCTTTTCCTTTCGCTCTCCCAGCTATAGTAGTAGTAGTGGTATATACTATATTAGGTTATATTTATATATCACTCATTTTTTCTTTCGCTTTTCCAACTATATTATGGTATACTATCATATATAATACATACTATAAAGTGGTATATTAATATACTAACTCTTTTCACCTATCGATTTCCGAGTATAGTATATATACTACACTGTGTACTATATTACTATGTTATATACCATCTATGGTATTTTAATATACTAACTCCTTTTTCCTTTCGCTCTCCCAGTTATAGTAGTAGTAGAGGTATATACTATATTAGTTTATATTTATATAATATTGTATATCACTCATTTTTTCTTTCGCTTTTCCAACTATATTATGGTATACTATATAATACTTACTATATAGTGTACTACATATGGTATTTTAATATACTAACTCTCCCTCTCTCTCTCTTTAGCCAAATCACGCGCTCTGACTGCTGAGGAGGTGACCATCTCGAACTGCCCGAAGAACAAGTGCATACTGAAGCGCAACTCGGAGGCGAGCATCACAATGAAGCTGCGACCCGAACGTGACTTTACCGAACTCAACTCTGATATACAGGGCATCATCTTGGACGTTCCTTTGCCCTTCCCTGGCTACTATGGCACAAGTGCTTGTCCGCACATTTACGATGCGGCGGGCGAGAAGAAAGTCGGTTGTCCTCTGAAGGCGGGCGAAACTTATACGTACAAGAATAGCTTTAAGATACTGCCCGTGTATCCGACCGTGAGTCTGGAGATACATTGGGGACTTGGGGATAAGCAGGGCGATGCTGCCTGCTTCCAGATACCCGCCAAAATCAAGGCTTAGAATTCTTTTTGGATTTGCGAGTCGAGTCAAGTTATAAGAATTTTATTAGAGTAACGTTTTTAGAGTTTAAGTTAAAGAGTGAAAAAATGTGCAATATTGCGGCATCCAGCCAATGACGCAATATTGTATGTGAATAATGTGTGTTTTTTTTTGTTTTTTGTTTCTTTGTTTTGCACAATTGAACATTAAACATTAAATACAATATATGTATATGCATAATTAAAGAATAAGTGAGAAAAGAATAAAGAAAAAATGTATAAGAAACGAAAGCCAAGTGTAACTACTTATTTAAAATTTATTTGGTATACTCGTATATATGGTATATTTTTTGCAGTATGCAGTATATTTTGTTAATTTTTAGTTGCATCGTTTGCCAAAGCCAAAAAAACAACGTTGCGTATGCGCAACTTTTGTGATTCTCATTTAATGGGGGCCACAGTGCAGATCACTCGCATGATGGCATAAATATCGTTTAATTGTTCGCGTTTCGTTGTGTGCGTGTATGGTGTGTGTGTGTATTGGAGTGTATTGGTGTATGTTTGCGTGTCTGTTTAACATTTGCCGGTCAAAGTTCACTTCGCGAGTTCAAAGAAATCGCCAATTGGCAGCTGCTCAAGTTGTCGTTGTTGTTGTCGCTGCTGCTGCTGTTGTTGCTGCTGTTGTTGTTGCTGCTCTGCCTCGGCCATCGCTTGTTGCAACTTGCGCCAACTCTCAGCCGCATCTGCAGCATCGAATTGTCGCTGCAGCTGCCGCAGTTTGTATCGATGCTGACGCAGCAGCTGCGTCCATTTGCCATCGTTCACAACGTCACGCAACGCATTCCCCTCGACGACGCCGACGCCCTCGCCCACTGCCACGCCCCTCTCACTGGGCAGTGACAAGGCCGATGCAGTCAGCGGCAAATCGTTCAGCTTATTATTGTTCACATTGTTGACGTTGTTGTTGTTGTTGTTGCTCTCATCATCGTTGCTGCTCATCAATTGCTCAGCCAAGTTGTCGGCATAGGGAGGAGCCTAAAGTTTGAAAGTAGAGCAAACAAATTGATCAGCAAAGATAGCAAATTAAGTTGATAAGATAAGTTGAGATGATTAAGATAACTATTTAAGTTGAAAGTTATGGAGAGGAAATACTGAAGATATTTTGAAATATTAAATTGATCAACAAAGATATCCAAGATGTGGGAAGGAAATGCTGAAGATACTTTTAAAGAAGTTATTGATCATCTAAGATAACTCATTGAATTGAAATTTATGAAGAGGGAATGCTGAAGATATTTTAAAGAGAATGATAAGCAAAGCAAATGCTGAAGATATTTTGAATTCGATCAACAAATATAAATAAGATTTGAGAAAGCAATACTGAAAATATTTTATAAGAATTTATTGATAATTAGTTGTTGGGGATTTATGGAGAGGGAATGCTGAAGATATTTTGAAATGATCACAGATATTTTGAGATAATCAAGATGTGGAAAGGAAATGCTGAAGATACTTTTAAAGAATTTATTGATCATCCAAGATAACTAATTGAATCGAAATTAATGTATAGGAAATGCTAAAGATATTTCAAAGCATTCAACAAATTGTAGAGAATGATAAGCAAAGCAAATGCTGAAGATATTTTGAAATCGATCAACAAATATAACCAAGATATGAGAAAGAAATGCTGAAAATATTTTAAAAGAATTTATTGATAACTGTGGGGAAATTTATGAAGAGGGAATGCTGAATATATTTTGAAATGATCATAGATATTTTGAGATAATCAAGATGTGGGAAGGAAATGCCAAAGATACTTTGAAAGAATTTATTGATTGTAGGGAAATTTATAGAGAGGGAATGTTAAAGATATATATTTTGAAGTGATCAGCAAATTGTAGAGAAAGATAAGGAAAGGAAATGCTGAAGATATTTTGAAATCGATCAACAAATTTAACCAAGATATGAGAAAGAAATGCTGAAAATATTTAAAGAGAATTTATTGATACCTGTAGGGAAATTTATGGAGAGGGAATGCTAAAGATATTTTGAAATGATCATAGATATTTTGAGATAATCAAGATGTGGGAAGGAAATGCCAAAGATACTTTCAAAGAATTGATTGCTCATCCAAGATAACTAATTGTAGAGAAATTTATGGAGAAGGAATGCTAAAGATAAATCGGCAAAGATAATTAAATTCATATTCATGAATGAGAACAAAATGCTGAAGATGTTTTGAAACTCTCAAAAAGAAACTATTAAAAACCATTTGCTAAATTGATTCCAATATTTTCAAACAAACTTTACGCTGCAAAACTATTTTTCGCTGGACTAGGCCTGGATTAGTAATGAAGATGAATTATAAATAAATTACATTGTGAATGAAAATAAATTCAGTAGACATTCGCAAATTAAATCCGTTCTATCTATCTCTCTCTAAGAAATTACAATTTTTGCCAACTAAGAATTTGTTATTTAATAAAAATTCAAAAAAGAAAATAAACATTTTTTTAGAATAATTTATTTAATAAAAACTGGTTATTTAAATTCAAATTATAGACACAGTTTTTAATTAAAACTTCCAATCCTAATACAAATTTGAGTTGAATCTAAAATTCTTATCCAGAATTCTAAAAAAGGTTAATAAACCTGATTGTCTTTATGCTGAGCAATGCAAGTCACATAAAGACAACTGAGTTATAGGCAACGTTTAACATTTAGTTTAAAAATATTAAGCACATTATTGGCCCGGAAATGTGACATTTAAATGCATTATTAAGATTAGCACAACTCGGCAATAAACGCTTCCTTAAACATTTGCTTAGTCAGCAGCATAAATTATACACACACACGGCGAAAACGGCGCAATTTCATTTAATTTGGTTAAACCATTGATTTAGTTGTACACACAGAAATATTCATTCGAATACGCTTCTGGATAAGATTAGCTTAATCGTAATGATTTATGCTGGGGATCGATGATATTTGTGTAATTGATTACTCACCTGCTTAATTGCAATTGGCGGTCTGTTGCCCGAACGTTTGCCATGTGCTGCAAAAGTGGGGAAATTTTGAAGGTGAAACAATTAAAATAGCTACAGTCGAGTGTGCTCGACTGTGAGGTACCCGCTACCCATTGTGAGTAAAAGCAAACTATTGTGGTATTTAATTATAACATATCAAATTAATATACCGTAAAAATAATACTAATATACCAAAGACTATATTTGGTATTTTGTTGTAAAACTACGACTAAGCAAGTAAGAAAGCTAGAATCGAGTGTGCTCAACTGAGAGACACCCGGTACTCATTGTGAGTAAAAGTATAAATATACCAAAATAATATACCGCAAAAGTACTAAAAATATACCAAAGGCTAAATTTGGTATATTCACAAAGTACTAAACTTAAGCAACTGTGAGATACCCGCTGTCCATTGGGAGGAAAAGTACAAATATACCAAAATGATATACCGCAAAAATACTAAAAATATACCAAAGAATATATTTGGTATATTGACATGGTACTACGTTTAAGCAACTCTGAGATATCCGCTACCCATTGTGAATAAAACCGCGGCAGTTATTTTTAAATGTACCCAATTAATATACCGCAAAAATACTAAAAATATTCCAAATGGAATATATATATATATATATATATATATTTGGTATATTGATTAGGTACTACATTTATATTATACCATGGTATTTCATTGGTATATTTATATAGTACTACATTCAAAATATACCATAGTCAATATTTGGTATATTGATATAGTAATACATGTAAAAAAAATATACTATTGTGTATTAAAATATACCATTTCTGGCTTCCAAAATACGCTCTTTACTCGATTTATATCTTTTTTGGGGGGTGAAAGTGGGCGTGGCAAAAAGATGGAGTTTTTCACATGGACTGACAGACAGACAGATGGACAGACGGACATGGGGAAATTGTCTCGTATGTTGACGCTGATCAAAATATATATACTTTATGGGATGGGAGATGTCCCCTTCTGCCTTCTGTAGAATACCCTTTTACTCTATGAGTAGCGGGTATAATTAGCTCAAAAAAAAGAGAGCTAAAGTCAAACTTACCACCCCAGCAAGAATGTCCATATTCCAAGCAGGAGCCTGCAAAATAGATTATATATAATTTAGCATAAATCATCATCAAATTTATGATCGTTAAATAGCTGAGGAATGGGAATTTATGTGGCAAGCAATGAGCCACATGCTGAGCTGCAGCGAAAGGGGCGAAAAAGGGCTTAAAAAGTCAAAGCAGCGGGGCAAATGTCTTGGCTTCAAAAGTTAAAGGTTGCCGCTGTTGGCTCTTGTTATATTGTTATTATTTGCTGTTGCTGTTGCTGTTGTTGCTGCTGTGTCGTCACCTTTGATATATGGCGAACATTACAGAGATTCGTATAGAGGTATAATAATAATGTGTGTTGAAAGCAGCACTCAGCCACTCAGAACTCAGCTGCGTGAGGATGAGAGAGAGAGAGAGAGCAGCTATTATGCAATGTCCTTGATGCAACGTCGCATTGTGCGGCCAGAGAAACTAATCGTCCAAATGGACGTCAACACAAAAGACTTTTGCATGGCTCACATGTCAGAGCGAGGCGTCAAAAAAGTCACCATAAGAGCAGCTGGGGACGTTCGTTGAACGCTTTACGCAACTCTCATCTCCTAAGCAACAAAAAAAAAGCGGAGGAGAGACCAAAGACCAGCAGCTGCTGCACTAGAGACAAACAGAGAGAGAGAGAGAGAGAGAGAGAGACCTTTGCATAAGCCCATAAATAAAAATAAATGTTCTATCACGTTGACTCTATCAATGACTCCTCTTCAACTATTGTTGTTGTTGTTGCTAGCCATATGTGTTGAACGTGTAATCATTTGTCAATTACTTAAACCGTGGATTAATTGCGTTGACTGGCAGCCCAGACCATCAGCGATAACCGCATTCGATAGAATCAACTGCGGTTCGCTTTGCTGTCATTAAAATGGCGAGCAAAGGAGCCAAAGGACTTTCTCTCGAGAGCCTCTAATTAACATGCTCATCCAGTTTAATGGGCCACAGTCCAGACCCGTGTCGTTGTGTGTTGGCGTTGACCCTCTTCTTCTTCTTTTGTTGTCTTGTGTGTGTCTTGACTTTACTTTTTTTTAATGGCTCGTCAAAGTTGAAACTGTTGCGCCATCGGGCTATAAACCAATTTTTAATTGTCTCTAAAAATATCTCAGCTTGAATCCGACACTGATTTAACATTTATTTTCTTTTTGGGGAAATCACACTTGAAAGTGATTCATCAACTTTACTATATTATTTTAACCTATTCGCATTCTCTCATTGTTTACATAAATAGCATCTATCTTTAATCTTCTCATGCTTGTGAAACTTAATTTTTAATTAGATGGCTCAATAAAAAAACGCGATTCTAGATAATTAGTAAACGATGCATTATGTGTATAATAG
This sequence comes from Drosophila nasuta, assembly GCF_023558535.2. Taxonomy (NCBI): domain Eukaryota; kingdom Metazoa; phylum Arthropoda; class Insecta; order Diptera; family Drosophilidae; genus Drosophila; species Drosophila nasuta. The sequence continues at coordinate 30,814,733 of NC_083456.1, forward strand.
TCAACACATTTTAAACTAGCTTCTCACATTAACTTTTAAGAATTTAACAAACAGCTATATGAGAAAATTGAGTTAGTTAGTGCAAACTTTGAAGCTATAATAATAAGTTAATATTATAATTAATATCAAATTTATTCACTTGACTTAGTACCCAAGAAATTATTTAAATATAAACTAATAAACTCAATTTTTTTAGAAATTGTTTAAACAACTAGAATTATTTTTCCAATATAAATAAAATTATTATAAATGCTAAACAGGAAATATTCTAGAAATATATATTGAAAATTAATTATTCAATATTTATGAAGCAAAAAAAAACATATAAAATAAATATTATATAAATTTCTAGTATTGACTGATGTTCAAAATAATGGTTCTGATATAAATCAAATTATTAGGCAATAAATATTTAATAAAAAATATATTCTTAAACCAAAAAGAAAATAGTCAAAGTTTTTAAAAATGTAATTTAATATTATTATTATTATTATTTACATGTTAATTATTATATAAAATAATATAATAACTAAAAGAAGGGAGTGCTAGCAACTAAGGCCATCGACTCAAGTAATTTAATAATTCTCAATGTTTGTTCAATATTAATAGAATTATTCAAAATACAAATTCAATTTAAATTTCAATTGTTGACTAATAAATATTTTAATTAATTCCTTTTTTTTGTATTCTTTATTTATTTACAATGTATCTATCTAAAGATAAGTTGTTAAATTCCTAAAATGTTTTTGTTTAATATTAATAAAACTTAAAAAAAATAATAAAGGTAAATTAATATTGTGATGTTGCCTAATGTAAAAAGAATATATTTCGGTATTTAAATTTAAATGAATATTTAATTAGTTAACTTATTTTCTCTTTCTATTTATTTAAATTGAAATTTAAACCAATATTTAATTAGTTAACTTATTTTCTCTTTCATATATATTGAGTATTATTCATCCTCTCCCTCCCTAGCCCCCCTCCGTTTGCTTATCTATTCGACAACCTGAACCTAACCCAACCGAGCGATCTATGACTTATCAACAATGCGCTTCAAAGGCAAACGCCGCCAATAATTACAATCTTAACTGGAACAATAGGTTGTGCTCGTTGCCTCCTGCTATCGCCTAATACCATGAGTATCGCTGTTGTTAGTTGCTGGTTGTTGGTTGTCGGTTGTTGGTTGTCGAGGATAAGCATAACCCGAACTAAGCCTCAACCGCAAAACCCGCCCACAACACGAGTTGAACAAGCGCAATTGCAGCGGTGTCGATTTGACGCCTGCAGGCGGCACAGCTTGAGTTTTTCACACGTTTTTCCGCTGTGTCACCAAATGCTCTTATTGTTGTTGTTGTTGCTGTTCTTGTTGTTGCTGTTGGCAAAGTCCCTTTAGTTGTTGTTGCTTGGCACGCAGTTTGGATTAATTTACGACTGCAATTAAAATCATTGGGGCATTTGCAAGCATTTTCGTCTGACAATCGAGCCAGGTGACAACACGTAACGTAACCAAATTAGGCGGGCGCGGAGGCGGGCGTGGGCGTGGCTCAACTTATTAGGTGGGCGAGACCAAAGAGCAACAGGAAAATGTGCATAAAATAGATAATGCGCATTACAATTTGTAATAACAATACATATTAATAAGGTAGTTGGCCAGTTTATGGCCTACATTGATACGGCAAACGGGATACGGATACGTGGCCGATATCGCGGGGAATTCTAAGCAGGAATTTCAATGACGCATACAAAAATTCGCAATTTACACAAAATATTGCAGCATACTTTTAAGCAGCGTGTGGAAATATTTCCTAAGCGGGAAGACTTGGCGATCGCTGTTTATAACTTAATATCTGTGAGTTTATACAAATTGTTCAGAAACTAGAAATATATTTTTTAAATTTTAAAATATATATGTTGTAAATTTAATATTTTAAATTGGAAACAACAAAATACGATTAATAAGAATATCTTGTCATTCTATATTATTTTATGCAGCATACTTTTAGGGCGTGGGCAGAAATAGTTTGTATGTAAGATTATTTAACAATCGCTGCTTATAACTATCAATAGTGAGTTTATAGAATTGCTTAAAAAAGTCTAATTTCATATTTAAAATAAAAAAATAACTGCTTTGCCGTATTCATTTTCCATATTGTATTAAAAATACAAATAAAAAGTTTATGCAGAAGACACTAATTTTCTGTTGCATACTTTTCGGCTCAAGAAGAAATTAGTCTTGGCTATCAGTTTAGCTACCATGCAAATTTTAAATTCAATTATGATTTATTAAAATGAATGAAATGAATTATGATTTAGAGTAATTACTTTAATAAGCTCTACACTTTCCTATAAGGCAATCACAATTCACAGTTCTCAAAAATGAACTCACTGTGACTCACGCATTGAATACTGAATGAATCGAACAAAAAAACGCAGCGCAAAGCAAAGCTTGCTTAATTAAATTAGCGAATTGAATCTCAAGTTTCATTCATTGAATTTTTCACACCATGTTTAATTTAGAAATTAATACAATTTTTCTACAAATTACCTGTCACTAAAGTGAAGAACACCAGAAATACCAAAATAGTCCAGTTGAATTTGTTGTACCACATTTTGAACAAGATCTTTTCGACTTTACTACTTTCGATGGCGATGCACACACAAAACTTTTGACACAATTTTCGACTATCCCAATTGAATCTGATAGGTTTTCTTTTTAAACGACGGAGTTTGCAACTTTCTCTAATGCACTTGCCGAAGTAAGAAAAGTTTCGTGTTCGTTGGTATCAACTACTGCGTATGGGTTAGAAACACTTTTCGAATTGCCAACAAAGTGCGGTAGACTAGCGGCTTTTATAGCTAGACACCAGAGGCAGCAGTGTTACCGTTACCATTTGAACTAGAGATAACGACAGCCAATACGAACGCAAACGAAGAACGATACGAGGACGCCAACGCACGAAGCAAGAGCCGCCAATGAGCGTTGCGAATGTGGCAGCAACAGGCTGACGTATGAAAATGGGAGGCAGAGAGTGGGTGGAGAATGTTAACAACTTGTTGCAACTGCCACACATGCTCAAGCCGCATGTTGCAAGTCAACAAAAACACCTTTTAGATTCATGCTTTCGAACGCAAAAGGGAACAATTGTTTATTATTCGTGTACTTACTAACTAAATGTTTATAATTGTATTGAATATTGTAATATTGGAATTGTCGCCGTTTCGTGTTTAGCTACCAAATACAACATTTCATCAATCATTTAGTTTCGAACGCAGCTGTCTTTTTTAACCTCTTTTGTGTGTGGTTGTGGAGATGCATTTAGATTCTTTTCCTTCGTGTATAGCTGTGTTTAGTGTATGGCGGCCTCAAACTCGAATATCGCTTGACAAACTCTTACTCTAGCTTAGCCAGAATGTCACCCTCGCGGAACAACACGTATTCACGCTTGTCATCCATGTCCACCTTGGTGCCTCCGTATTTGGGCAGGAGAACGCGATCTCCTTCCTTCACGGCCACTGGAAGATGACCAGCTCCGGCTGGATTGCGAGCTCCGGGTCCCACGGCAACAACGACACCTTCCATCTCCTTGGGAACGGACTCCTCTGGAAGAAGAATGCCACCAGCTGTGGTTGTCTTCACCTCAGCGCGCATGATCAGAATGCGATCCAGCATCGGAATAACTTTCTTAATAACGCTTGACATGGCTGCACAATAAAGTTTATAAAGGACAGTAAAAATAAATGTAGAAAAAAAAAAAAAAAAAAAAGTTAAATTTAGAAAAGCAAAACGTTTGGTCGCTCTATTGAATAATACAAAAAAAATGAAAATCGTTTTAACGATTTAAAAAAACAAAAAATATAAAAATCGACAAAATGTATTGGATCCTAAATAAAATAATAAATAATATAATAATAATAAAATAATCCTAAATAGTAATCGACAGCATTTTAAATATTAAAAAAAAAAAACAAAACGTCAAAAAATTGAAAAATCGAAAACAATGAGGCAAAACAATCTTAGAAAATTTAACTTTAAAAAAAATTAAATATAAAAAATGTAAAAATGACAAAAATGACCAAATGATAGAAAATCTGACAAAATTTTCAAAATAAAAAGAAAAAATAAAATAAATAAAGTATAAAATGGACTTTCCATCCAATTAAGAAAAGCGAAGATCTTTTGCTTAATTGAATATTAAAAAACTGAAATTCGATCACGAAAAAAAGTAAATTAAAATAAAATTCTCTAAATAATTCAAAAATATTGTAAAAATCTCAAAAATGTCAATATTACAAAATTAAAAATCTAAAAATTTTTTAATATAAAATTTGTATAAATCGACAACAATTTAAGTATTGAAAAAATTAAAAGAATTCTTATTTTATGATCACTTTTAAGGCACTTAAAAAAACATAAAACAAAAAAGAACTCAGAAAAGTAGATTCCTTTCTTTCTTGCTTACTTTAAAAAAATCTTTCACTCACCAAATTATTTTTGATTTTCTTATTTTTAGTTTTTTTTTTTTAATTTTAGGACCTTTCAGCTCTAACACCCAAAGCAGAATGAGTGTAAAAGCTTCTGTTGTTTAGTAAAATACAAATTTGCTGGCCTACTTGATTTACAACATTTTGAATAACATTTCATCAACTCCAAAGTCAACTGTGATTTGGGTTCACTCTAAAAAGTTGTCATGCCAAACAAAGTGTTTACATTCTTGTCGCAATTGCGTTTAAAGCAGCTTATTAAAAATGAATTTGTGTAAGTGAGAGTGGGTGTGTGTGTGTGTGTACGTGAGAGAGTGGGTGTGTGTGTGTGTGTGCAGCGTTGAGTGTGTTAGAAATAAGTTACTTGGCATTTACGCTTCTGTTCTGCTGAAATTCCCACGCTGCAAATGTCAGCGCCACCTGTTGGCACTACCGCGTACTAACTACTGTATGCGTGTGTGTGTGTTTCCTGTTTGGCTTCTTGCAGGCAGAGTTAATTCCCTCGCAATTTTTTCGCCCGCATTTTTTTCGCTTGGCGTTTTTTGTTGTTTATTTATTCTGTTATTGCTGCTGCTGCTTTGCTGGTTGTTTCTTTTGCTGTGTTGCTATTTCCCGACTCGCTCGTAAATCAAAATATTTCACACTTTCTACGTCATTTTGCGGGCGGCTTCTCTGTCAGTGGGTGTGTCTGTATGACATTCTCTCACTCTCTCCGAGTGTGTGTTAGTGGATCATTTCATTTTGCTTCTTTTTTGTGTATTATTCCATTGGCTTTTTGGTTTTTGTTCGTTGTACATTGTACGTGACGTACATGGAAACTTTTTATATACCCTAAGCGCAGCGTATATAATTATGATACCCTGTAAAAGTGAAGGTCACAACTACTGTCTACAAGTTACCTTTACTTACCATCAAGACTGAGCATTTTATAGCTGCTAAAGCCTTTTTCTCTCTCAAAAAGTTTCTTCTCTTTATCTCTCTCTTTTTTCTATCTTTTTCCAAAAACAAACTCTTATCACATCAATAGCAGACGTAATACATTTATGATTGAATTCGACGAATCAACAGAAACGTGCTCAAACACAGAAGAGCAATCACAGCGTTTGTTTTTCAATTCGCACTAAAATGTTGCATACTTTCAGGGGCAAGCATAACAAGTTGTTATATTAAGTATACGCACTGAGTGTTGGCAAGTTGATAAAACAAATTTGAAACTCCATTTTATTATAAATATTTGGTTTTTTACCATGAAATATAAAAATATACACAATATAAATATTTAAATTCCTTTCTCCAGGGTATTTTGTAGCCTTTAATTCGCTTTAAACGCTGTCACATCTGCTTGATACCAGTTTTTTGGACTTTATGGTGTTTATGGCATGCTGCGCTTTGGATTCCACATATCAAAATGACGCATTTTGTGTTGAATTTATGAGCACAGCGAGGAAGTACGCAAACACTCACACGCAGACGTAAGCAAACGCTGTGAAAAAGAGATGCAGTAGCTGAGGGTGTGAACCCAATCACACTTGCAAAACAAAACAACAACAAATAAAAAGGGAAAGCGTGTGGACTTTGTCTTGGGCAATCAGTCCATTTGTTTGATTGCATTTTCATACCAAATGCACTGCTTGGCACACATTACTCATACGTCGCGTTGGCAGTCCTTGGGCGATTATCAGGCACATTGATTAGACGTCTGGGGAGCAGAAGGAGGCGTGAACCGTGTGCATCATTATCATATTATTTATGCATGCAGTTGGCATTCACAGTTCCACAAATGCAAATCGATAAAAAAAAGATTGTTTTTGTTTATGCGCATTTCTTTGAAATCAAATCCGAATTTGCACTTTAATTGCGCTGACATCTTAAAGAGCCAAAAATAGTCAACTTGCCTTTGAAGCCTTAGCAATGCAATAACCAAATTACATTCTCTATTTATACAAGAATTTTATTTTGTTGTTCTTTTATTTGTTTACAAACATTTGACTTTACAGCAGACAGAAGCACTTTAAGCGACCCGCTTCAACTTTTTTTAGCTTTCCGCTCAATTTCCCCCTGGGTTGATGATTTTAAAAAAGAAAAACAACATCAATCAATCAATCATTTCTCTGCTTTGTTTGTCGAACAAACTTGAAAGCTAAACTTGGTTAAAGCTATTTTAAAACTACAATAATTATTATTGTTACAGTTTGTTCAAAGTGTTATACTTATGTTATTTAAAAAAGAGAGCATAAAATGAAATCACAGTTTTGATTAACACACGTTTCAATTATCGAGTGGCTACTGTAAATGGAAACTGTGCGAAAATAATTCAAAGTGGAACCTGTCAATTTCTTAGATAAATATAATTATCTAGATAGCTTTAATTGAATGCCTTCGGTAATTAATTATATTAGTTAAAAAAATATTTCATATTTTAATTTAAGAAATACACCGTAAAATAATTATACTGAGATGCGATAGACTAGCTCAAAAGAATTCATTACGGAACGGAGGGAAAATTATGAATATTAAATGCTTGATAATTGCAGTGTCTCAAATAAGTATAAATAATAATATATGTAAACGCTTTGGTAGCAGCAGCAAACAACAAAATCGAAACAATAATAACAACAAAAGTCAACAACAAGAACTAAGTGGAAAACAATGCGGCTAATGTGTGTTATAAACAAATGATAAATTAAAATAAATTAACACTAGGAAGCAGAAAACTGCACAAATACGATTCATAAATATCGATACGACGAGAGTTGCTCGCAAAATATAAATCAACTGCAATTAGTTTGCAATTGTTCAAATTACGAAACTAGTTGTGACTTGGCTTGAAGCAGCCGTTCGTTGAGAGCCGTCTACAAAAAAGAGAGAGAATGAATGAGTGAATGGAATATTACTCATACGCCGGGTGTGTGTCTGGCACTTACCTGCATGATCGTCGGCTTCGACTCGCTGGATTCACGTTGCGTATGCGTGGATGAATTAAGCGTAGCAGTGCGACGCAAGCGTCGCGATTCAAGTTGTCGCGAGTTCAGCGAGCCCTTCGAATACTTTTTGCCCAGCAGCACAGCCTAGAAATAAAAGAGAGAGAATGGGAATGAAAGTGAAATAAACAGAGAAAAGTTCTAACTCACCTTGAAGGCCTCTCGAAACTTGTTGCTCATCAGGTTGTAGAGCAGCGGATTGATGCAGGTGGAGAGATAGTAGAGCACACCAGAGACATATGTCATCACCGTGTAGAGGAACTCATGCTGATCATGCAGCTGGGCGCCACGGGCGGGCGCATAAATGGCAATCAGTCGCTGGGCGTGGAAGGGGGCCCAGCACAAAAAGAAGCAGATGACAACGGCAACTGTCAAATACACACAGAAACACACAAAACAATTGCAAATACTCTCATGAACTCAATGCGATGTCTGTCTGTCTGTCTTTTATTTCGGCACACACGCGCCTCATATATAAATGATACGACGAGGCGATAAATTGGCCAGTGAATGGCTGATTAAACGTGTCTGCTGCGGCCACTTGCTGTGCCCGCAGATAAATGCGGACACTTTGAGACACAGCCGGGTGGCCATTTGGCACATTTATGCATAATTTGTAAGCCTTTTTGTACCCGCTATCCAATTGGGTAGAAGGGTATTATAGCTTTGTGCAGTATTTGTGATTCCTGAAAATGCGATCCGACTAAAGTTGGCGGAGTTATTCAAGAAATTCTTCTGGTGTTATTTGCTTTGACTGACAATCTAGTATATTTTGCACTCTACATCAATATACCAAACCTATCCATTATTATAATTTTAGTATTGTTGCGGTATAATAATTTGGTATATTTTGTAAGCTCTGGTATGTTTTGAATGTAGTACTATATCAATATGGCAAAAATATTCTTTGGTATATTTTTAGTATTTGGGGTATAATAATTTGGTATATTTTGCACGCTTTGTTATGTTTTCAATGTAGTACGTTATCAATATACCAAATATCTTCTTTGGTATATTTGTAGTATTTTTGCAATATACTAATTCGGTATATATTATACCCTATGGTATATTTTAAATGAAGTACTATATCCAAATACCAAATATAGCTTTCGGTATATTTTTGGCATTGTATGGTATATTAATTTAGTATAATTGTGGTATTTTGTGGTATATTTTATACGTTATGGTATATTTTGAATAAAGTACGATATCCAAATATCAAATATATCTTTCGGTATACTTTTAGTATTTTTGTGATATATTAATTTAGTATAATTGTGGTATTTTGTGGTATATTTTATACGTTATGGTATATTTTGAATAAAGTACGATATCCAAATATCAAATATATCTTTCGGTATACTTTTAGTATTTTTGTGATATATCAATTTAGTATAATTTTGGTATATTGTGGTATATTTTATACGTTATGGTATATTTTGAATAAAGTACGATATCCAAATACCAAATATAGTTTTCGGTATATTTTTAGTATTTTTCTGGTATATTAATTTAGTACAATTGTGGTATTTTGTGGTATTTTTTATACGGTATGGTATATTTTAAATGAAGTACTATGTCAAAATACCAAATATAGCTTTCGGTGTACTTTTAGTATTTTTGTGGTATATTAATTTAGTATTTATAGTATTTTGTGGTCTATTAATTTGGTATATTTTAAGAAGTATGTCATAGTGAATTTCTGTGTGTTTTAAGTATTTTTGTAGTATATTCGTTTGGTATATTTTACGAAATATAACACATTGATTTGCTTTTATTCAAAATACATAGCGGGTATCTCATAGTCGAACACACTCGACTGTTGCTTGGTTTGATAACTCACCCAGCATCCTCAGCACTCGACGCGTGCCATAATGATTGAGGCGTCCACGCACCGAGCTCAACTGCGGCCCAGTGCCAGAGTAACGATAGAGTATGGTATCACTTTGCACCGCTTTAAGTGGCTGGGGACGTCGCTGAGTGCCAACTGCGCCTCCGCCGCCAATGACACTCGAGCGATAGAGATGCAAACCGATGAACAGATACAGCACCAATATAATTGACATCGGAGCAAAGAAGAAGATGAAGGTGGACAGCTGAAAGGAGTGTTGGATGATCACACGCACCACGACACACTTGTCCACACCGGCATAATTGTTGATGCCAAACTGCGCTGCCTGAGGAATGGCCGTGAGCACGGCCAGCAGCCAGATGAGCACAATGATGCGAATGGCGCGACTTAGTTTGCTCATTGCCTGACCGAGAAACGGATGACAAATGGCCATGTAACGCTCCACGGTGAATGCGGTGATGGTGAGCACTGTGGCATTTGCTGAGGTCTCGGCGAGAAGTCCACGACCAATGCAAAAGTATTCCCCAAAGACATACGGATACTTGGACCAGATGAAGTACATCTCTTGGGGTACACCAGAGAGTAGGAGCATGAAATCGGAGATGGCCAGCGAGAAGAGATAATAATTGGTGGCTGTGTGCATGGAGCGATTCTTTTTGATGACAATGCAGGTGCTGATGTTGCCGACGACGCCGGTGAAGAAGATCAGGCAATAGACAACGGTCACGGGTATCACAATGCCAAGCGAATCACGTTGGGGGCCAAGCAACTGGGCGATGGCAGCTTCGCTGAGATTGCTCGCAGTTGGCGTCGTCGGAGGAGGAGGCGGAGGCGGCATGTTGACTGTCTGTTTGGAATTTCTCGTTTAGCGCTTTGTTTATATTTTTTCAAAATTTCCACTTGCTAGAATTCCGATATTGGATTTTGATTCGCCGTTTAAAACGTTGGGCAATGTCTCCACTGCCTCCTCTATGCTAATTATTATAATTTGATGTCACGACCGACGAAAAATAAAACAGTAGTAACAGCAGCGATAGCAGTGGCGCATTCCCAGAGACCGTTTCGCGTCTCTCCACACGCAACATATATCTCAACCGTACCGTACACGGAGTAGAACCCCGCTCCAGACAGACTAACGAACTAACTGTCTGCTGTGTGGTTTCACTTGATTACGAGTATAACCGCAAAAAACTCAACACGTATTCAACATGTTCAAGATGGAAAGTTGAAAAGTTCAGGTGTGTGTTTTGTCCCGTGTTTATATATATGTGGGTTATAAATCTTATATCCGTACCGCAATCCGAACCGTACGCCAGCTCGCTCTGAACCTGTCTGATAAGCAGCGCGCGACAATTCCATTCAGATTTCTATCTCTGCTGCTGTTGCTGCTGCTGCCTCAGCTGGCGTCGCTGCTGGTTGACATGTGCATGCTCATAAGTATTTCGCTCTCAGCTTGATTTTGTTAGTGACATTTTCATTTTTGTTCTGTTTTTGTTGCTTTGGCAGCCCCCCAGCCAAGAAAAACAACGACGAACAGAAACCCCAAAAAAAAAATTGAGGAAAATTAAACGGCGAAATAAGTTTTGGCGAATGCGTTTTCACATTTCCACATTTCCACTTCCTCTCGTGACAGTTTTGTGGCTGATGAGTGACATTTTCCCTTGCCCCCGTCATATATTCATTCATTTATTTTATTTCGTTTAGCGCCACACACACACACACACACACACACACTAACTAGCTCCTCAGTGTCTTTTCCAACTACCTTCTCCTCTCCTCAATTGCTGTTGTCAAAATGCGTGCGTTGCCTTCGAAATAGTCAAACACACACATGAACACACACCCACACACACACACTCACACCCATTTGGTGTGTGTTCTTCCCCGTTTGAAAAGCTTTGAACTAACTTTGGCAAAGTGCTTGCACGCGTGCTTTTTTATAAAGCTCTGTTTAACTAAGTGCAACCGCGCCTCTTTTTATACCCGCTACCCATAGGGTATTAAGGGGTATTATAACTTTGTGCCGGCAAGAAATGTATGTAACAGGTAGAATGAGGCATGTCCGACCCTATAAAGTATATATATTCTTGATCAGCGTCAACAGCCGAGACGATCTAGCCATGTCCGTCTGTCCGTCTGTGTGTCTGTCCGTCTGTCCGTATGAAACACTGGATCTCAGAGACTATAAGAGATAGAGCTATAATTTTTTTCGACAGCATTTGTTATGTTTGTTTAGTTTGTTTCAAATTTTTGCCACGCCCACTTCCGCCCCCGCAAATAAAAAAAAATCAAATAACAAGCGTAATTTTAAAGATAGATAATTTTGGTATATACAATAATTACTATAGTATTTATGATTCCTACTTACTAGGGGACTTAGTTGCTTTGGCTGACAATCTGGTATATTGTGCCGCCTATGGTGTATTTTGAATGCGGTACTATATCGATATACCAAATATACCATTTGGTATATTTTAGTATTTTTGCAGTATATTTGGTATATTTTGAGAATAATACCGCAAGATATATTGCCATTAATCAAAATGGGTAGCGGGTATCTCACAGTCGAGTACACTGGACTGTAGCTTTTTTACTTGTTTTTTTCTTAGTTGCTTAGTTGCCTACTCAGATTTATAAAACGCAACTTGAAATGTCTTGAGTGCTCTACAGCTCTCAGGTAGCTGAAGCGACACTTGCAGTTGTGTGGACACACACTTCGTTCATGCGATGAAATACGTGCTGACATTGTAAGTGAATTGCACTCTAAGCAATTCAAATGCCTTTACAGTACTTAACTTAACTGAAGAAAGCGGTTGCAATCGTGTGCAGCCAGTTTATGGAATGAAATTAACGATAATGAGAACTAAGTGAATTAACTTGATTTAAGGCAACCAGATAACTACGTAAATTATTACTATGCTTGGTTGATAAAGCAGTGTATAATAAGTAATAGAGTTATAGCACTAAGATTCCATTTGAGTTGTGTGTTTGTAATGCAAAATAAATCATGGATCTTAAGGTCATGTTAAATAACATATAAAATATCTTACTTATCCTTTTCGTATTGCTTTTTTAATCCATAAAGTTTCAAAGTTCGACAGTTCTTTATAACATATAATGTTTAAAGATCTATGAATGTTATACACAATGATATATTGTATTTGTATTTCTTTTTTATATTCTAATACTCAATTCAAAAAATAAAATACTATTGAAATAGTTCTAGAGCTGATCAATTTTACTAGTATCTAAATTGAACGAAGTTTATGCAATTAAATCAAATACTACTTGAGTTTTGATTTGAGTTATGTGTTTCCAATGGTAATGAAGTTATGGACCTTAAGATCTTATTAAATGTCATATAACATAACCTGCGCACACTTCACATATGTTTTTTTAATTCATAAAGTTTCCAAATTCCATAGTTCTTTCTAAGGATAATGATCTATACATGTTTACACATTAAAATAATTATCTTGTAGTAAATAAAAAACCATATTTAATTCTAATTCTCGATTGTTCAAAAGCTGATCAATTTACTAAATTCAAACAAATTTTTAGTGATGATATATAAAATTAAATTTATCTTTCTTTCTCAACTACAAATACTACTATTCCATTTGGTATTTATAATGTCATATATAAACAGATCTGATATGAAAATACTATCGAATAGTTCAAGAACTGAACAACTTTCCCACTCTGCAAATTTTGAAAAATTGATGCTATGAAATATACAATTAAGTTAATTCCTTCTGAACCACTTTTAAATAAAATACAACTTTGTTGTGCGACATAAATTTTATTATATTGTATACTATATTATATGAGTTGTATATCATATTAGTTGGTAAAACCATTTGTAGGATTAAGGACAACTTAGAACAGATAAAATCATCCTTTTTAACACATGTAAAAACATATTGCAAAGACTACAATTTGAATATATACGTGTATACATTATTTTTTATATATAACTTGGTAAAATTAAGTAAATATATATCATTAAAACACTGGACACGTATTCAACCAGCTATCCCCGGTGACTGAGACCGGAACTTATCATTTTATGGATTCATTCTTACCAAAGTTGAAAATATTTCCATTTAATTTTGGTAATGATCAATAATATAATATTAGAGAAATCTCCAACGCTCTACAGTATTAATTAGATACGCTATTACAATACTTATTAATGAATATCTGTGTGTGCCTTATATGTAAATACTTTGTTGTAATGAGATTATGCAATATAAAAATAAAGAAAATGAGATTCTTATCCTACCAGCCTCCTTCGGAAATCAAATTTGATTCGATTTATAAACCTCTTTCTGTAGATCAAGTTAGATTAATGATTATATTGATTAAACGGTCGCGATTTCCCAATCCGACGCACATTTTATATTGGCATACTTTTTGGCGCAGTTTCAGAGTGTTTGTGGAATTGAGAATCGACCTTTTATATGTAAATATTATAGCCAAAACTTGGGCAATTACAATACGGAAATTTGTAATATGGCATTGTATATAACTATTTCTAGATTGATATCTGTTTCTTCTCAGCTTTCATCGACAGATCTTGAGTAAACTCGTATAGACATTGAACACTCAATTAGTTTAGCAATGGCCGGCAATATAGTGATGATATCTGTTATATATCTGAGTATATATATGTTATATAATCGTATATTGTATGTGTAAATACTTGTAAGTGTTTCAGAGTAGCTATCAAATGTCTATTTTAAAATGTTTCAAACTCACAAAGTCTTAGTCAAGCTCGTTAAGTTGTCTAGTGTTTTCTTTTTTTCTATTTCAGATTCAACGTTAATCACATTAAAAGAGATTATCAATTGTAAATCTATACGATATTAAGTAAATACTCGTAATGCATAGCTGCTTGGTGTTTTCGTTAAGGAATCTCTGAATAGGTTGCTTGAAATATGTTTAGTTCCATTTTGAATTGGGAGGTAATTGAAGTACATTTCATTTTTTGGCTTGTATTTTGTATTATTGTTTGAGTTGAAAACCTTAAGTCGACTTAACATAGTTACAAATTATAGTTACATTAGGTCTAAAAATAATTCTATGATTTTTCACCTCGTTATAACAAGAGTTTCTCTCACATTTTGAACTTTTATAGCAATAAATAAAACATAGTTAACACAAATAATACGCTAGATGTATGGCTACGCTTCGTTAAATTATAAATAGATTCAATCATATTGCACTGCTCCTGCTTCTTCTCTTGCTTCTGCATCTGATCTGGCATCCGTTCTTTCAATATGCACCTTATGCTCCTCTCTGTCCAATATCTTTTCCATTATTCAATATGCTCCTTAGGCTTCTCCATCATCCGTCCGATATCTTTTCCTACTTTCTATATGCTGCTCCTCATGTTCTCTTTATTTCTTCGTTCTTTCATTTCTACTCCTTACATTAATTCATTTCATTCCATACCTCTGATCTTGATCCAATTCATTTTGATCCTCTGACGAGCCTTTTTATTTTCTAATAAATCTTTGCCTCACTTTCTATTCGTCCTTACTATCTTTTTGAATTAGTAAATTCATATTTTACTTCTTCATTTCCTTCAACTCCTCTTGGCTTTACTTCCTGACTTCCTTCTTCCCTTCTTTTACTTCTTTTCCTTCTTTCAACTTTTCTCTTTCTTCATCACTCAAATCTCAGCTCCATATCCCAGTTTTGACTTCTCATTTACTTCCTCCACATTTGGTGCTTTTCTTCATGATTAATTCCTAGCTGCTTTTCTTGTATCACTTTCAATTTCTCTTCTAGCTTCTTTCATTCAATTACCTTCACCTTCTTCTTTAATTATTGGCTGCTTTTCTCGAATCGTTCTCAACTTATTTTCTCTTCTAGCTTCTCTCATTCAATTTGCTTCACCTTCTTGTTTAATTCTTGGCTGCTTTTATCGAGACGTCTTCAACTTCTCTTCTAGCTTCTCTCATTCAATTCCCTCCACGTTCTTCTCCTATTCCTTCTTCTCCTTGAACACCGTGCCACTCATACCACAACCTCTATAATCTCCGGTTCGTCCTCGTCGTCGGTGCCCCAGCCTGCGTGCGGATTGTTGTCGTCTAGTCAGTGGACAAGCCTCTCCTGCTATAGCATCACCTGCTTCAGTTCTGGCAGCTCCTTGGCAAGCATCTTCTGCGCTGCCTCGTGATCCAGGCCATCGATGCTGCACGCCACCAAATCCCGCAGATTGCGCGCCTCCTTGGCAATGTGCTGGAAAGCGCGAAGCGTCAACAACGAACAATTGCTTATGTTGAGACTACGTAGACGCTTCAGATTGCTGACAGCCAGATGCACAGCTTCATCATCAAGCAGCGAGCAGCTGGCCAAGGAAATCATTTGCAGTGCAGGACAATTGACGCTGACTGCAGCAATTCCCTTCGTCTCCAATCGATTGCAATAATCTAGAGTGAGGCTGAGCATCTCAGGCATTTGAAGAGCCTTCTTCAGCATGCGATCCGTGATGTTGCGACAACCGCGAATGCTCAACTTCCGCAAGCCACGAAGTCTAGAGATGGGAAACGGTTGCTTGCCAAAGCCAATGAAGCCATTATCCGTAATCTTGACGCAATAATCAATTCGCAGCACACGCAGCAGCGTTTGATGTTGGAAGATGGTGGCCAGAGTTTGATCGGTGGTTGCCTGTCGACAGTTGTCCAGGCTGAGCTTGCGCAGATTGGGCAAACGCTTGAGCATGGTGCACATGGAAGCCTCGTCGATGAAGCACACATCCTCCAGATACAATTCCTGCAGCATATAATTCGTCTGCGACGTCAATCCTTCCACCAATCCTCTTCCAGTCAGAGCACGACAATAAGCCATAGTTAACGATTGCAGGCAACCGCTGAGTTGCCTCAAAGCTTGAACGCAACGCACGTCGAGTTGCACGCAGAACATGAGATCGAGGGAACGAAGAGTATTGTGCCATTTGCTGGCCACACGCAAAAGCATTTCGTTGGTCAGCGAGAGCATTCCAGTGAGATCGAGTTGCTGCAGCTGCGCCGTCTCCGGTATGGAATCGAGTATATCATCGAGCAGAACTAGGTGACAATTGCCCGAGAGCTTTAACGTGCGCAGTCGATTCATCTGCTCAAAGGCGAGGCACCAATCGGTTGTGTCGATGCCCGGCGAACAGCTGAAGAAGATGTCAACGCACTCCAAGGTGGCCGCATGATCGTACAGCACTTGCAGCAAAGCGCTCTCGTTATTCCGACGATACTCGAACTGAAGATGACGCAGTCGCACTTTGTTCTCCATGCGACGCAGCTGCATCAGCATCAGCAGCTTGAGGGAGGAGTCGAGACTAACGCCATCACACTCGAAGCCATTCAGATGCAAGAACTGCTTCATATTGATGCCATCGATGCTGACACTCGTGTCCTCCAAGAAACTCGTTGTGGCAATGCGAAGTATCTTCAGGTTGGGCAACTTTCCATCCATATTGCGAAAAACCGGCGAGTGTCGGACTTGCATGTCCTTCACCTCGGGTCCCACCATGCGAAGAAATTGCTCCAAGTCTTTGCTCTGCGTCAAGTTACGCAACTCGAGATACTCGAAGCTCAGATAGGAAATTCCGCGCTCCACATGCGACTTCATTTCCTTCAGATTCTCCTTAGTGACAATCACTTTCGCTTTGTTGAGAAAGTAACGACGATTGACCAAATCGCGACAGCGCCATGAAACCAAACGCAACTGCTGCAAATCCAAGTAGGATAAGTAAGACATGATCTCGATCCACAGATCATTCGGCAACTGTTCGATGTGTGTGCCAGTCACTTCGGCTTCTTCTTCGCCCGCAGCTGCAGCTGTCGACGCCATCTCAAGCTCCGCTTTTGAAGCCTGCAATTAAAGAAAACTATTTAGTTGAGGTGGCAGGGAACTAAAATTATGTGATAACAAACTATTGTTATGGCGCTTCAATAAACATCAAATTAACCAAGTACGTCATACAACGAAAGACTGATGGACTAATGGGATCACAAATAGTGATCAGTGCAGGAAATGTATCGTGTCGGGAGTTAAGGAAACACTGGAACATCTTCTTTATCTTTTCTTTATCTAGCGTTACCCGACTTCGGCTGAAATACCTTGAATCGCTGTGTCTAAACGATATTCGTGACGTTTCACAGCTACCTCCTAGGATGCTCATGACTTTAGCCAAAGATGCATCCATACTGTGCGGCTTCTGAGAGGAAGCCAACATATACCGGTATAGCTACGGACCTTTATTGACTTTATTGTCGGTTATACCTAAACATAAACCTAGCCTATTTGAGCCAATCCCATAAAAAGCTGAGACACTTATAAATTGCTCTTTGCCATTAAAAATTAAATCGTATCAAGACAAGTTATTGATTAGGTGTCAACCGAGCTGCAATGATTGCATTTCAAATCAACTGCACTTGTCGTTTTTAGTCACACATTTAGACAGTCTCTTTCTCTTGCTCCCTTCCCTAGACAACCGCCCTCAAACATATGTATTTATGTGTGTGCGGTCTAAAATTAGACACCAAGACACAGCTGCCACAGTTCAGGGAATTCGGTTGCCAGGCAGCACCATTAAAAGAGTCCAGAATTTCCTGCAACTACCACGCAATACGAAGTGAGTGCTCTAAAATGCAATTTAACCCACGCAACTCCCACTCGACTGGGTGCACTTAGTAATTCATCCTGCCAGACGTGTTAGAGAGCTGCCCACATAAAACCCACTTAGCTATTAAGCCATAGGGAGCTCTTCAAACAGAATTAGAATATGTAAGTATGTAGCGTCGTACTTATTTACAGAAAACTTTTCATGGAAGGAACTCTTTATGCCAAGTGTAATTGAAAAAATTATATTCGTTATTCAGAAACAGTTTCACTTCATGGAAGGAAAAACTCTTTATGAAAAGTGTAATTAAGAAAAATTATATTCTTCGTTATTCAGAAACAGTTTCATTTTATAGAGGTCTGCTTATGAAATTTCATAAAAGTATGAATGAAAAGCACCTGTCTCTTAAAATCAAGGAAATACTCAATATAGAATAGTTGTTATTGAATTTGCTATATGAAATGAAGTGATCTATTAAAATCAGAAATAATGCAGAATACTTCTTAATGAAGTTTAATACACTTGATGTAAGTTTGATAAAGAATTTTCGTTTGAATATTGTGAAATGCACTATTAAAAGCTAAACTAATACAGAAAATTCTTCAATGAAGTTTAAGAATATTTATAAAAATTGGAATAGAAAATACTAAAATAAGTTTCATAGAAGAAATTAAAGTTTGCTTATATAATTCAATATAAATTAATAATGTGAAATACTAAACACAAATCAAGTGAAATATCCAATATCTTCAATAGAGTTGAATACACTTTAACAGAAAATCAGCTTTAGTTTGTTTAACTTTGCTATTCAAATTTAATAAAATTCGAAGAAAACACCGAAAATATTAGCTTAGGGTCTCCTTCAGTATCAAATATTGTAAACTAATAATATAGAATTTAATATTTTCTCAGATTGTTCTTAAATTATATAAAGGTATCTTTTATTATAGCAAATTGATTGCAGAGCCAAAGTATTTCAGCCATCTCAGGAGGTTCAGTTAAAGAAAATGTTATCAGATAGCTATAGCAGTATTAGCAGATATCATTTGTCCCACGCAAACACTATTCGTTAATGACCAATTAATGTCAGGGTGTTTTCGACCACTGAGCACCGCAAAGGGGTTAAATGTCAGGCGGCTGCCGCTGTTACCCGAAATACAGGTGATAAAAAGCTGCAGCAATGCAAACGACGGCGACGCTCACGCAGACGCCGAGTGAGGTTTTGTTTACTACTCTGCACTCTTACACGTAGAACACATATTCATGCACTTTAACCCGCACAACACCCACACAGATGCAATTTTAGATGAGAGCTCACTCGTTCACATGTAGTTGTTGATTGCCATCAGACCGTGTCAATGAGATTTTCACTTACCTGGGACTCGATGCTCCTGTCAAAGAATACGATTCTGCCCCGGTCGATCCGTACAATTCCGTTTGTCGTTAAATTATTTCCCATGCAGACAATCAAACGCGTCTCATTTGTCGATTAATGCATGAATTTCGTTTATCTAATTTGCAGCACCCTCAAAGTGCGCACTTTTCATCCGCTTTTCCGCACAATTTCCTCCGATTTATTGCGCGTTATTAACTCGCTCGATATCGTTTCTTGAATTTCTCAAATATTTATTTGGTTTTCAGTTATGATTTAATTCTAATTCGACAGCAACCTGCTCGCAGCTCGAGTTTCAATTTCCAAATAACAATGACACGACCACGCACAGGGCACCAGACAGCAGACAACACACAGAACACAACACACAGCTAACACAGCTGTGTATCTAATAATGAAAATCAAACTGTCAGATACATTTGTGCAACTCCGCAGATAAATGCTTCCCTAGCAACGCATGCTCTCCTCTCTCGCTCTGTCTCTCTGTCACTCATGCGTTTCTTACGCTCTCGAAACGCGCACTCTCTCGCCCGTTGCGCTCTCTCCCTCGCCCTATCCCACTCTCGCTCGTACACACACAATACGCGCTCTCTCGCTTTGTTTATGTTTTGTTGTTGGCTTGACCCACTTCCCAAATTCTGTTGCCGGCAGTGACCTTAGCGTTGTTGTTGCTGCGTTGCGTAGGAAGTGCTCACGGTGCGAACCTATTGCAGCCCTCGTTCAATGCGTAAAGGGCTGGCAAACATCAAATACAACTACTGCGTAAATGCGTTTGTGAGTGTGAATGTATGCGATCGTTTTGATGTGGCAATGAATTCGATTATGTTACGCACAATTAGTTGAGTAAAAGCTGCCTTATCTTTGTTGCCATTGCCGAAATACGCCATAAATTGTTAAGACATTGCTTCTCATTTGATATCACAAAGTAAACAGTGTACTTCAACTATGATTACACATTCGTCAATTGTAATTGACTGAATATGTATGTATATTTGTTTGTATCACACTCACTTTGTTTGTTGCTATATTTATTTCCATTCAGATGAATTAATTTTTTTCACAAATGTTGTTTATTGATGGCGCATTTTCGTTAGACTGCTCTGCAAGTAACGGTTAATGTGCTAGAGGTGGTTGAAAATCTATTGCGCATATCGATAACATACAATCAAGTAGCAGAGGGTTGCCAGATTGTTCGAATCAGCAGTTGCGTTGCTAACATTGAAGGCATGCCGCTAAACTTTTGAATTTGATTGCCTGAAATTTGAAGTAACTAAAAGGGAATCACCGTATTATTGGTTTTGATAAATCGGTCGAAATTTGTATTGAAACACATTTCAATTTTGCAGTTCCGTTCAGCCATGCATTTATTAAAGATATGTACTCGAAATGTAGATATGTATGTTAAGTGTAATCATAATTATTATTAATGAGCATTTGTCTAATTGTGCCGCCCCTCAACTTATGTACGTACTCCTAGCCTAATCTTTTACAAACTATACCTGAGCAACTCGAGCAGAGTTGGCGCTGCCGCCTCTAAGGATGCGTCTGTTTGCCCAGACGCAGCGAGGGGCGCCGCAAGCCGGTGGCAGCCACTGCCGTGGACAGACGTGGCAGTCGCGCATTGACAGGCGGACCCATTAGGCGATCTGGTCCCTCGGCAATCACATGCTCGGCATGACCCTCGATGGCTGGCAAAGGCGAGGCTGGCGACCATTCCGAGCTGGAGCTGGAACCAGGTGAGTCCGAACTGCAAGATTTTGTGTGTGTGTGTGGAGAGTTGAGGTTGAGGTTGATAAGCTGTCTTGGGATATGCGGGGAATTCGGGGTAGCTAACCTACCCGGCTGTGTAGATGGGCGGCAGCTTCTTGTCGTAGTTGCTGGTGCTGGGCGTAACAACCCCAGCGTGTATCTCTTGCTGATAGAGTCCGTAGAGTTCGCGCAGCTCATCCGGCAGCTCCACGTTGCCCTCCTCGATGAGGCGTCGTTGTGAGCTGATAATGTCCTCACACAAGCGACGCTGTCTTTCCGCCCTCAGCAACTGCAGATCGCGTCGTCGCAGTTCCGCTTGGCGCGCCAATCTTTCCGCCTGCAGCGAGACTTTGTCCGCTTCCAGCTCGTGCACGCGGCAGAGCAGGGCGAGCAGCTCGCGTTCTTCATCGCTGGTGATGCGTTCCGGAAGCTCCTAAAAAGAGGAAAGAATGTTTAGAATGCTCTTGGTAGTATGGGAATCTGAATCCTACATCTTCTAGCTTAACACCCTTTTGGCGGCACAGCTCCAGCTCGTGCTCGGTGTTCTCGCGTATCTCCTTGTAGCGTCGCGTCTCCTTCTCAATTGCCGCTAACTCGCCCCAGGCGTTTTTTAGAGCCACAGAACCTTCCGACTCTAGATCTACAAGGTATTAATAGTGCTTTTAGTGAGGATTCAGTTCGGTTCAGAACTTAAATGTACTTGAACCGGATCAATACTCTTGGAATGTTCAAAATAGTTTCGACCTCGTGAAGCTTACCAAGGTTTAAGCAAGGTCTTGGACTCAGTGACTCTTAAAGCTCTTTTCTAAACCGAACCTTATCTTAGGCTTGAACCGGGTTTCATTCTCGACATCATAACCTCGCTGTCCAGTGTACTTACCATCATCTCCTGGGGCATCGTATAGCTTGCCAATGCGTCCCTGCCAATGCGAGATGATCATGTGCTGTCGCTCCGCATCCAGTTCCAAGCCTAGGAGATGACTCTCTGCCTCTAGCAACTTTCTGCGTAGCTTCATCTGCTGTTTGAAGGTCAAGACAATCTGTTCCCGCAGATAACGCAGCTCCGTCTTGCGCTGCTCATTCAACTCCTCACTAGGCGGCTGTTGCGTAGTCTGCGCTGCTGCAGCTGCGGCGGCAGCTGCTCCGCTGCGAGGACGTTCGGTGAGCATCTTGGTGCGCAATCGCGTCACCTCGTCGCGCAGCTCGGAGACCAGACTCTGATAGTGCTTGGTGGGAAAGTTCTTAAACTCATCGATGTAGACAGAACTCTGCAGCTTGGTCGTGATACTGTTGGCACGATCCGCATAGACCAGCGTGTTCTTGGTCTCATCGCGATGCTTGCTTTCCGGTGCAACGTGGGCAATCATTACCGTCTTACAGCGACCACTTAAAGCCTCCTTTAGCAACCTAGTCAGCTTTGAGTCCCGATAGTTGACATAGCGAGCTCCTCCAGACAAGGCATTGATGCAATTACCCAGTGCCAAAAGACTTCGATTGATGTGCGCACCTTCTTGCAAACGCTTGCCGCGATTCTTAGTCTTCTTGGCGCGTTCTGAGCCAGCCAGATCGGTGAGGAAGAGTCTGCCCTGCTTGGTGCCCAGCGGTGTGCGCATTTGTACCGTGATGCTGAGCAGCGCGTGACTGCGCGAAGATGTTTGATTAGCGGCTGTGGGTTCCATGGTGCGCGCCTTGTTGCCCTTAAGCAGCAGACTGACGACTTCCTTGCGACTGGACGTTGTGATCTCAGAGAGTCCTGCCACAGTGATGCGCTGTCCACGATGATCCTCGCGCAGCTCTAACGGACCACCAGGATTGAGAAGATCCCTGATTAGTTCATTGTAGATCTCCAAATAGGAGATCGATACTTTGCAAGCACTCTCCGGTCCAGCTGCCTCAATATATCCAAAGATATCCTCGATGGCACGCACCATCAGACCGATGTCCTGACTATTCACATCGGGTTCGTGTCCTGGCGCTGTGGCAATTCCGCGATCCGCTGTCGAGGGTTTCTTGCGAGGCACAGGACCCAGCATGGTGTGCGTCTTGCCAGAACCAGTTGCTCCGTAAGCAAACACCGCAGCATTGTAGCCATTGAGCACATCCCGGACAAGTGGAGCTGTTGTTGTGCGGTAGACCTGTTCCTGGGTGTCGTTCTCCTTGAAGACATGATCGTAGGAGTATTTGCGAGGGCGACTCTTGCCACCATCATCGTAGAGCAGCGAACCACCCGAGATGACCTCGATGCAGCGTTCAGTGGCCTCTAGGCTGGGACGCACACGCACTGCCACCTATAAATAAAGTAAATCCTTGAACAGATATTCTTGTAAAGTGTTTAGTTTGCCGCCTTACCACTAGACGCTCGTCCTGGGCTGGCTGGGCGGTGGCCAGTTGGCGTCCTTGCGAGGATGTGCTGCCACCGCTGCTGCCCGACCAGCTGCTGGCCCCGGCGCTGGCTGCCATCGCTCTTCGTTCGCTCTGTGTTTGGTTGTCCACGTGCCTTGCTGATAACCTACGACGACGACGACAACAACAAATGATTACAAATGGTGTCAATTTGTTGTCAACAATCGTAAAAATGTCATTAACTCGGGCGTCCCGCCTTCGTCACCCTTTTTGGTCTGGGTGGGTCACAATGGAAAACCCCGTCTTAATGGATTGTAAACTTTGAGCGCCAAGGTCTACGCTGGCATTAACATGACTTGGCTAATCGATGTTGTTGGCCACTAATGCGATGTCGAAGTCCTGTGGGTCCTTTGTTTACGAGCTGCCTGCCCCCAAAGAGTTGGCGTGTGCCATAACTCAAGCCGTGAACTTGAACACTCCATCGACTACGACGTAGCTTACTGCGTGTCTTGGCATGCAAATCAATGAGAACTGTGAGAAACTCTGACTCTTGGGTTCGATGCCAGGTCAAAGAACAACTCATGACTAACCTAATCCAAGCAGGAACTGAGTCAACTGCCAAACACAAGCGAAGACCTTGAAAAGCGAGTCTTTAAATGAATGGGTTTTTGCAACCCTATCTTAATCTGCTTGTACTGCGAGCAAAGCGGCTTTGCTCACCACTTCCGCTTTGCACTTTCACTTCCTCTGCAATTTGTATAGCATACTTTTTTGGGCAGCAAAGCGTTGATTATTTTTGGAGCGTGCTTTACACTAATTTAGGTGCAATTGTTAGGGAAATGAAGTCTGGAATTAACTTTTAGACGTCTCCATGAGAGGTCCACAAAATTTCTCGGATTACAAAGTATTCTGAGGCTATTATTGTATACTAAATTTGATGGTAAGAAGTTGTACAACATGAAATAATAATACTTGATGTTGAAATTGTTTAAATTATCAAATTCTAAAGCACTGTAAAATGTATCTTAAAAATTACATAAGTCTTATGGAGCATATCTATAAATGCCCTAAAATAGTTGTTGGGTTGCAATTGAACTGTTTTCGTTCGAAGTTTTCAATAAAGATTTACGAGAAGAGCTTAAATTATTAACACAAGATGTATAGCATTTCTGTTTAGATAAACTTATATATTTTGAAGTACTTTAAATTTGACAGTTAGAAAAGTACTGCGAAAAGTATTTTGGAAATTATGATTGAGTTCTCAGAAATCTTTTTAATTAACTTCCTAAAATAAATGTTAAATTATAAAGTTCTTTTGATTTATTCTCGCTTACTAAATGTCATTAAAGTTGAAGATTGAAAATTATATTCAGATCACAGCTTAATATATATATTCTTCTATTATTCGTCAAATTTATCAAAGAAATTTCTTTTTGAAATCTTTAAATTGATGAGTCGAAATCAATCAAATTTAATGCAGTTCATTTATATTCATTTTAATTGCTTTTCATATGACACGTTCCTCTGCAGTTGACAATGAGCGTTGCCTTTTTTTAAATTAAATTCGTGGAACCCAGCACAGCTGCTGACCTTAGTGTCAGTCAGTCCGTCAATCGGTCAGTTGAGCAGTCAGCACTTTACACCTGAACACAACCAACCCACAATTTCGCTTTCTGTAATTAGTTAATTTCCTTAAAAGCGCATCAATTATAAAGCGTGAGGGCGGCATAAGTGAGTGAGCTTGTTGTGCCAACAAGCGACAGTAAAAGCGATGAATAATTTATTTTGTTTTAGCCTCGATATCATAAATATGTCAAACGCATACGTGACAGAAATTACAACAAGGCGAAAAAACACACATACGACTAGTTGTACTTCAAATTACAGGCCTTCAGTGTCAATGGAACTAATCGAGGAGCAGGCCTCCAAAGTGTTTTAGCTTTGTTCCGAGAGTACAGTCAACAGGGGCATTCCGCTATTATTCGATAGGCACACTCACACAGTAGGCGGCTTTAACAAATTTGATATTAAAATCGATTGGCGACGAGCTGAGCGCCTAAAATGCGGCAACACTTTTTCCAACCTTTTGTCGTCTCGCCGGCTTTTTACTATCCACATTTTGTTTGTTTTCTCTACTGCAATACTTGACTAGTGTATTTGTTTTGTCCTGCATTCCAGCACTTCCTTTTGCCCCTTCCCCCCCTCTGTGACTTATTGAATTTGTGTAAATTGCCCACAGACACGACACGAGTTCGTTGGAGTCCAGCCAAATGTCCAGCTCTCTCTCTGTTTGTCTTTTGCTTTGGCTCGTTGTTAATGCTTCAATACTGTGGAATGCCGCACTTTGATTTGCTTTCACTGCACCCTCCTCCTACTCTCCCTCCTCTAGATTCCACCCCCTCGATAGCCGCGATGAGGCAGCCACAGATTATGTGGTTAGGGTTTTACTTTATGGTTTATGGTTTCGTAGTTGGTGGGCTAATTAGTAGCCTTCTAAGTAATGGTGTGTTGGGGCGTTGTTGCTCTGCTCCCAATGAGCATTGGCCACAATGATAATAAAGCCACATTTTTCATTTTCCCATTTTCATTAAGGGCCACGCCTCCTTTTCTAGACACGTGTTGACAAATACTATCTGAGCATTCAGTTGAGCGTTGTGTCAATTTTATTTGCTGCGATTTGTCGCACAAAAACAAATGGAATTGAGTAAACAACATTTATTTATAGAAAAACTAATCTAGCAAATTTGTTTTCGGACCTAACTCTTGACTTAAAAGGCACCTTAAATTGCGTATTTATTAATAGTAGACTCAAGGCCAGAGTTTCCTTTGGATAAAAGGTTGAATGCCCCTCGATTAAATATTTTGCCTGTTTGGAAGCCATTAAACCGAAAGCTAAGAAACTTCAACGTCTACAAAACTATGTGTATTTATGATCAATCTGATTATTGCGCTCGACAAATCTGTTGGCAAGTAAAAGCGAATGTTGCCAGTGAATATTGAATATTTGATTGAATTAAATCCAATTATCTGATATTACACTGAAAGCTAAGTAATAGAAGCGACTTATCGCTTAATGCATCTGTGGCTAAAAATAGATTTCAATTCCATTAATCGAGTAAATAAAGTTGAGTTTTAACTTTGAATTAAATTGTAGTTTCCCTCTGGCAAACTATTAAAATTAATAATTTATAAAGTTCAAAGGTATCTATGAAGTAGATGATGATCATTCGAGTCGAGTCGTTAAATCCTCCAGCTCTGCATAATAATTATATCCTGCCGCAAAGTGAGCTTGACTCGTGATTGATGGTCAACGGCAGTTGCGCTGAACAGTTAATTACTCGAAAGGGAAGTCGGCAACTTCGTCTGCGAGCTATTTATGGAAAACACATCAAATGAAATGAGTTGGCGTAAGCATACTTATTGCACAGAGTGTGTGCTTGTGATCCTTATAAAGAGGAATTTCCACATCGAACTGACGTCACTTTTTGTGCTGTTTTGCAACCTTCAAAGTTGGTGTTGATGTTTGGCAGCAATTAGCGAATGGCCGCAATTAAAAACTCCGGAAAACTATACAAAAGAGCTGTGTGTGTGTGTGTGTGTGTGTGTGTGTGTGTGTGTGAGTTGCAATCTTAAGAACTTGGCCCGCACCTTAAGTGGGCCAACTTCTCCGCATTGTTTACATTAGCTACAAAAGTTTTCGCATATTTCGCACATTTCACAACAAAATGGCGTCGCTGGCACCAATCTTAACACGAAATCAAAACGATTTGGTGTGAATTCAATTTTTTATACCCTCTAATAAAATGAGTATTTATTATAAAGAATATACTTTTAGAAGTTGAGAGCAATTTATGAATTGGGTTTAATTATATTATGACTATTCAAAGTAAGCGCCGATATTAATATAAAATGGTATCTCTCATGTCTATCTTTATTTCTTCTTTTCTTTGTTTTTGGCATATTTTCTTTGTATTAAATATTTTATTTATCTCTTATTAATTTCCTATATTTCATATTCTAAAGAGGCGTTACTAATGAAACTATATTATTGATTATTGCTTATATTAAATAAATTTATACGTCTATCAGCTTTCAATAAAAATTAACTTCATACTGTACACAGAGAGAACAAAATGTAGATTGAAAAATAGATGGCAAATTTTAATTTACGATTTTTCCATTGTAAAAAAAAAACAATATTGAAATAAGATTGTTTCCTTCTGTGCAGTTAACTGAACAGACTTCAATACCTTCGTTTTGTATAAGACATAGGCAAATATCTTTCGAATGTAGCTTTCAAAGCATCTATTAGATTATGAGAAAGTTAGTTATTTAATTAATAGTTGATTTTAAATGAACATTTACTATGATGAACTGACTATATTTTCTGTCTAACATGTTGTTTGATCTTCGAAGTATCATAGAATTTTTTTAAGTATTTAAATTATTTAATAATTTTCCTAGAGGTGTTAGAGGAGTTAATCTCTGACTAAAAAGTTGATCAGTCTTTAATGTGTTGAAGAATATTTTAGAGTCATTTATCTTACTCTTGTTATTTATGTACTCTTGTTTTAAGTGAGGTTCTGTCTAGCATTTTTCTTATACTTGGTGAGTGAAAAAGTTGCATTATAACTATTAAAAATCTTAGTTTATTATTCTAAATTTTCCTTCATACAATATGTAGTGAGTTTCTCATTAACTTTGAACTCACTCGTCTAGTCGCAGTTGCCCTTTGCAATATATATGCAATAGAGGGTATA
Organism: Drosophila nasuta; assembly: GCF_023558535.2. Taxonomy (NCBI): domain Eukaryota; kingdom Metazoa; phylum Arthropoda; class Insecta; order Diptera; family Drosophilidae; genus Drosophila; species Drosophila nasuta. Next base: position 30,842,919 of record NC_083456.1, read on the forward strand.
ATAATGTAATATTTTACAGTGAAGCACAAAGTAAATCCAATGCGGACCCGAGATGAGCGCCACGATAAGCCTACCAAGTAGGTCAATTATATGCGGAACCCACAAAGAACTGAACCCGTCGTCAACAGCGCTCAGCACAGTTAATACTCATAAATAGTACTCGTAAATACAACAAACACCAAACACGGAAAATGTGGCCCAAAACTTATCATCGATTACTTAATATACATATATAAAAAAGAGCAAAACTTTTGGCCATTTTTATTTTGTGATAAGTAAAGCACCTCTGCAAAATTCCTCACTTCGGATTGGAATTCGATTCGATTTGGTTTCAGTACTCGACGCGAAATACTTTCGAAAGGATACAAGAGAGGGGGGAAAAGGGGGAAAAACAAAACAGTTTGACTCGCGATGCCGGCGAGAACCGTTCGCGTGGACTGACAGAACAAAACTGAAAGGCCGCATTGGACATTCTGGTCAGAAGCGAGGCACAAACGAAATTATAGGCACAACCAACGAGGGACTGAGAGTTGGTGGTCTAAATGGGTGGCCAACTAGTGTTGTGGCTCAATCAATTTCTTAGTTCTGTGTGTTTTTTTTTTTGTTGTTGTGTTCTGCCCCCCCTTCGTATTCCGAATTGTTGAAATGCTAATGCGCCATTTTGCATACATTTCTTTGGTGTTGGCCAGTTTGAGCCAAGTTCTTTGTGGTAGTAGTGTGTTAGTACAGTTCTTGGCCAACAATGCGAGGATATCAATAAGAGGCAACTTTACCATTTGCCACTAGGGCCACTTGAATATTCAAATTGCTTTATGTCTATTAGTTGGCCATCTAATGTCTTGTTAAATACTATAGAAGTTCCACAACATTTAGTTTACTTGAATGAATGTGCCGACATCAAACTCGTTCAATCGCCCCTCGCCAGACATGTTAACACTTTTTTTATGCAAATCATTTTGCCATGACACAGTGGGTAAGAAAATTGTTTGATAATACGTGTTGCCAACTACCAGAGAAAAAACAAGAATACTACAGTCGAGTGTGCTCGACTGTGAGATACCCGGTACACATTTTAAATAAAAGTAGACAGCTTTGCTTTTAATTAAAATTGGTATTATTCTTAAAATAGTCCAAATTAATATACCATGAAATACTAAAAAAATACTGATGGTTATATTTGGTATTTTGTAATATACTGGACTCTAAGGTATATTTTAAATGTAGTACTATGTGGTACCATATACCAAATGTAATACTATTTAAAATATACCATGGAGTGCAAAATATAAAAAATTTTCAGGCAAAGCAACTAAGACTCCTAATAAATAGTAGTTTTTCCGTATATAAAAGTATTTCTTAAATACCTCCTACAATTTTTATCTGATCACAGTCAAATTTTAAGGCATCATAAAGACTATAATCATTATTGTATGTACCAAAAATTTAGCTCCAAAATTATGCTTGTTAATCGATTTTGATTGATTTGCCATGGCGGAAGTGGGCGTGGCAAAATTTGAAACAAACTTGATCTGCGTACAAACATAACAAGTTCTGTCGAAAAAGAATGATATATCTAACTCTTATAGTCTCTGAGAAGTAGGTGTTCATACGGACGGACAGACAGACGGACATGGCAGATCAAGAATTTTATATACAACCGCCATAAACTTATAATACCCTTCTACCCTTTGGATACCAGGTATAAAAACTGCCATACATATCAGCACGAAAGCATTAATTTCCTTATGCCGAGTCCTTGCCACATGCAACATGCAGCGGGAAGGGTTCAACATCGAGGGGGGTATTCAACTATAAGCCGTGTCGCGACATTGAATTGCAATATGCTTATTTTATGAGTTCACAATTCAATTTTTTGTTGATGATTGATTGATAGATTTGGGCGCAAGTCCGTTGAGTGTTGTTGGCATTTGTAAATATTTCATTTTCCTTGTGGGGCACCCACTTGAGGCATGCGTCACTCACATCATCATCATCATCATGTGCATGCCAAGGACTTGGATTTGCATTCACGACTCGACGCGCGACGTGTCAAAATTTAAATAAAAGATTCGACGGCGGCGTTAGAACACGAAAAGGTCACTCGATGGCCAAATAACATGGTCTTGGGACTCCTTGCGAGAATTCGTAATTCGTAATTGAAATTGCAAATTTTTTATTAGCTATGTAGACCATATAATGCATTTTTCTTGTGTGTGTATAAATATGTATATACGTTATTGTTGTAATATATATATTTAATAAATTTGATTTTCTCTTTTTTATGTTGTTGTTTTTGTGGTAATTTCATTTTAACTAAATATTTAGTATGCATATTGTTAAGAGTGTAATTATTCATTATAAAAAAACAATACCAACTGGCCAATACTTAAGGCTAACTCAAATTCGTATAACCTACGACATGGCGAGGAGCGGGGCGGGGCGAGAGAGAATGAAGGTTGGTAGCGGGGGAGGCAAGCGCAGTATAAACAAAACTGGCAAATATTTAAACACGTCTTCTTTGGAGCGTGGGAGAGCGAGCGAGGAAAGAGTGCGGACCAAATTCGTCTATGTCAGCTTACGATGTAGGTCATAATTCTAGGTTCTCTTTACTTTTGTTTTTTGGGCTATTTCAGCTATTAGGTTTACGAGTTATTTAGTTTAGATGTATATAGGTAGAAAATCGCAAAGTGCTCAAATATAAATGCATCGATTGATCAGTCAGTCAATCATTTGCTGGAGTGTGTGTTTAGGACCATGTGTTTTGTTGTTTTTTGATTCAACTATATATATGCTATTTTTTTTATATATGGAATACTTTCTCGAGCGTGGCTGTGGCTTTTAGTTTATCAATATGCTCAAATTGCGTTGTTTGCTTTTGCTTTTCATCGTCGTCGTCTTATTGTTTAATATTTATGCCATTTGCTTAGACGCAGGGCTCCACATAGTTGCCGGGGAAAAGCCCAGTGACGCCATCCATGACGCCCTCCCACCAGCCATCGTCGTTCTTCTTGAGCACATAGAGCACCGAGCTCTCCTGGAAGCTCAGCTCATCGTCCTTATCGGCATAGTAGTCATAAATGGCCACCACTAAAATGGTAAATGAATTATTCAAGTATTTCTATTTCAAAACGTATTTGTTTAACTTGCCCTTTTCGATGTAGTTCTTGGGCACCCAGCCAGGCAAGTTCTGATCCTCGGGCACAATGGGCGCCAGCTGCGGTCCAGTTGAGGTTCGAGGACGTCCAAAGTCCTGGTGCTCATCCTCTGGCGGCGGCGGTGGTGGCAGCGGTGGAGATTGCGAACCAGGACGTGCAAAGTTCAAGCTGAAATGATTTCTAAAGAAGGGTTTGAATTAGATTCCAGAAAAGTGAAAAGTTATAAGCAATATTTGAAGCACAAGCAATTTACCTATTGGGATTCCTGAGTGCAAGCATAATAGGAATATAGACTTGGTCAGTTATATACAAAATGGGGAGTTTAGGGATCGTGATTCGACTTACCTGTTGATGTTACGTCCCAGCGTGTGCATGCCAATGTGACTCTGCTCCGTCATCTCGTGCTGCGACACTGTCAGCGGCGAGGGAGGCGCTGCTAAAAATCACAATTCATTATTAGTTTTTATAGCTCAATCTTTTTTACGAATGCCTGTAACTCACGTGGCATGCTGCTCCTGTCGTCGTAAGTTGTGGGCGGCGGCGGTGGCAGCGATTGCATCATTCCAGCCGACGGCAGATTCACATGCGTCGCAATCTGCTGACTCGGTGGCATTGGCAATGCACTATACCCGGCTGCACGCTCATTGCCCGCTGCTCCGCCACCAGTTGTCGTGGTTGTGGTGGTCGATGAAGCCGTCGACATGCGCTTGGGATGCCCAATGGGATAGTTGGGCGCATAGTGCGAAGGCACTTGCGGTGGATTCACCACCGGTGGCGTGCGATACTCGCGCGAACTCTTGCCCAGTGTGCCCGTATTGCTGACCGATTTGCCCAGTGTGCCCGTGTTGCCGGCACGCGACATTTGCGGCGGCGTTGGCGGCTTCGTGGTGGGAGGCGGACCCACCGATGACGGCACCAGCGATTGCACTGAACCATGACTCGAGCCACGATGCTTTTGACGCACATGTTGATTGGATTGAGCCGAGTTGATGCCATGTCCGATCTCGTCCAGTATGGAATAGTCGATGGGTTTGCGCACATACTTGATGGGCTTCTCGGGATTGATGGGCGCCACAATCTTGAACTGACGCGAGCTCACCTTGTTGGCAGTTAGCACGCCAATCTCACTGGAAGGGAAGAAATGATGTGGGAGATTAGTTTTTGTCTTTAAGAAGAATGTTACTCTTCAGCTAAGAATATGTCCAGTTCAATTTAAAACTTTAATAACTTGATATATCATCTACATCATCTACATTATAATCATATAGGAATATGTTTGATAATAAAAACTGACTCGTGTCTTCAATAAGCACTGGAGGAAATACATTCTATGGTTTGTGTCTTGTCTTAAACTTAACGAAGAAATCTATATTAAGATCTGGGTGCTTTTAAATTGAATTCGTAATGTTAATAAGGAATCCAATACATTATTACAGATAAATAATACTTATTTATAGTCGAATCTCTCTTTGGACTGCGTCTTTGTTGTAGTTAGTAAGTCATATGAAAGATATACCACCTAAACAATAATTTGCTTCTTTCTCTATAGGACACTCACCGCCTGGCCACCTTCTCCTTGTGTATGTGCACCGTCTGCGCAATGTGGTTCATCTGGGATTCCATCTCGCTGAGCTGCTGCGCCTGCAAATCCAACAGCTGCATGTAGCTATAGGCGAGAGTATTGATCTGATACGCTACGCTGGCCAAGGATTGCGTCGTGTAGTTCTTGGTCGCCTCGAGGGCCGCCTTCTTGTTGTCCGCCCGATAATAGGTGTCCTCGCAGTAGTCCGCGACACGCTCCAAGTTCGTATAGCTATCGCGCAGACTTTGGCGGCCATCGGGAATTTCGGTGCGTATCAATGATGCTAGTTCGTCCATGATTTTGTCACTGGCCATTGGGGCTTCGGTTAACATGGGTAAAGATGCTGCAAGCCATCAAACAAAAAAAAATACATATATATATGATTTCACTGCTTTCCAAAACGGAAGTAAACATTCACTGCGATTGTGTGTGTGTGTGTGTGTGTTTTTGTTGTAGGGCGGAGTCGAGCGCTGCTGGCAGCGACGCTGACGTCGGCAGCGCTGCGTGCTGATTAGCAATTAGAGCGTTCAAAAACAGCTTCAGCTTTGCTCGCAACTATGCGAACATGCTGTAACGTGCACTCACTTGATTTACTATCCGCTTGCACTTGAAATAGTTATTAATAATGGTTTGCGTCGCGTTAAATGCAATAAAAATGCAATTGCTGTTTTACATTGTACAGACGTAGTGAAAAGAACGCAGCACAGTGTTGAAAAACAATATTGAGCAGCTGCACTATAGGTGCAGAAACATCGATGTTATCGATGTTTGCCAATCATCGGAACCATCGATGGTTTGTGGGCCACCATCGATGTTTTTTCACACAACTTTGGGCTTGGTGGCAGCAAACAAATAAATTGTAAATAACTAAATATTTAATTCAATGTAGGTTTCAAGTCGTGGTGCTGGTTAATGTAGATAGATGCAGGATGGACAACTACCTGAAAAGTAAGAATTTAATCATTGCAGTCCAAGCTGCAAATTTACTTACACACATGCATTTTTAAATTTGGTGCAAAATTAAGTCATGTCTCAACCAATTGGCGCCAAGACCTTGTTTTATTAGGTTATTGATCAAATATTCGGAATAACATATAATGTACTAACATACTTTATTTATTTGCTGTGGACAAGCTTTTATTTATAAATAAAAATGCACATTTCAATAATACTATCATATTGTTAAATTCCAGTTGTTTTATTTTTGAAACATCGATGTTTTTTTAAACATCGAAAACATCGATTGACGAACACATCAATGTTTCTGCACCACTACTACGAGGTGGTCACATTCCCGAGCAACAGCGCTGCCACATTGCGCAGCGTTTGCCTGCAAAATGTAAACAATGCTACGAGCGCTGCCAATGTGCTAAAAATAGAAAGCTGTGGCAGCACCGCTGTGAGTAATACACTTTTTTGTTCGCCGATTAAGAAGAGATTTTTTAGTATAAAGCGTTAAATTTCTTTTTGTTTAGTTAACTATGTCGCATCAAACAGGCATCAAGGGTAAGCTAAGCTAAGCGGATTACAAAACGTAATAATAGCATTACACTCTCTTGCTACACAGCCAACGAGCAATTGGCGAAAGTATTCGGCAAGGCCAAAAATGGAAAAATACGTGTGATAAAAGTATCAATTGAAAATGGTGAGTGAAAGACCTACACATACATACACACACGCACGCACACATATTAAGTATACTCATTACTTCCGGTGAGCACAGAACAGTTAAGCTGCAGCGCTACAGCTGATGTGAAAAAGGATTGGGAACGCGATTATGACAAATTACTGGGACCGCTCTTCGAGGAGAATGTGCCATGTTATCTGCTCTATCGCCTGGACACCAAGATTCCCCTGGGACACGGATGGCTGCTCATTAGCTGGACACCAGACACGGCGAGCATACGCCAGAAGATGGTCTATGCCTCGACTAAGGCAACTCTGAAGACGGAATTCGGCACCGCGTACATCACAGAGGAGTTGCATGCCACCACTATGGAGGAGACGACACTGGAGGGTTATAAGAAGCATAAACGTGAATTTGCGGCGCCTGCGCCGTTGACCACACGCGAGGAGGAGATTCAGGAGCTGCGCAAGACCGAAGTGCGCACCGACATCTCCACGGATACGCGTCACCAGACGCTGGGAGGCGTCTCTTGCCCCTTGAGTGATGCAACGCGTGCGGCAGTTGAGGATTTGCTGCGTGGAAACTACGATTATTTGCAGTTTCGCATTAGCTTGGAGGAGGAGCGCATACATGTATCAAATGCAGCCAAGGTGCCGCTGAGTGAGCTGCCCAAACAGGTGCCCGAGGATCATGCACGCTATCATCTGTTCTTGTTCAAGCACACGCACGAGGGCGATTATCTGGAGTCGTTTGTGTTCATCTATTCAATGCCGGGGTACGCATGCTCCGTCCGAGAGCGCATGATGTACTCCAGCTGCAAGGCTCCGTTCCTCGATCAGCTGGCAGCACTTGGAGTGGATGTCACGAAGAAGGTAAGTAGAGACAGCTTAAAAAGATCTCTTTATGAAACACTTTTGCCTTTTGCAGTTGGAAATCGACAGTGGCAACGAACTCACCGAGGAGTTTCTGCAGGACGAGCTGCATCCCAAAAAGATATTGCATCGTCCAGCATTTGCCAAGCCAAAAGGTCCGCCAAATCGTGGCGCAAAACGCTTGACGCGCCCCACCAACGATGACGAAGTCTAAAGTCTGAGCAACCCAACGATGAGTGAAACTTCTAAATTTTAACTACTATTCATTTACAAAAAGCAAAAGCATTTAATTTATTATACGCAAAATCTAGTGCTCCATTTTCATGTCCTACTTTTCTATATCCTTCTTGTATCCTTTAGTTGCACTAAGCAGAACAACTGATGAAACGAAAGCATAGCAAGCAAGCAGCCAACTTGGGGCTTCCTCAATATTGTACTCAAATTGTCTATAATTACTTTCCGCATGGACATTATTGCAATTTATTATTTAATTAAAAATCAACTAAATTTACAGTTTTTAAACTTAAACAGCGTCTCGAACTTATTCTACAGCTTTTCAACGTGCAACATAGAATTCAAATAGGGATTGAGTTTAGATGATTGTGTTTACTTCACGGGATCCAAGCTGATCTTGTCGCCTACTCGAGTGTCATGAGCTGTGAACAGTTCTGGTGCATCCTTCTGTGCCTGATTCCTGAAAGCTTGATTAATCGTCTCATCGCGTTGCACACGCCATTTGTATTGCCAGTAACGCACTTCCTCCATCGAGGTGCCGGATGCCTTCATCAGCAGCAGCGAAGCAACGCCTGCTACGCCACCCATGAAGCCTCCAATGATGCCGCCAGCTGCCATGCCACGCAGTCCCAAGTTGAGCTTATAGATAGCTCCGGTGAGGGAGCCAGCTGCCAGGTATTCATAGATGCTTGATTTGCCGCGATAAACTGAGATGCAGGTAATGATGCCACTGTGGAGGAATTTAAATAGTTAGCAGCAGACCTAACTTGGTGATTCTTGGGGTACTTACACATAGGAAGTGGTGAAGAGTCCCACACGCCAGCCCCACTTGAAGCCACCTTTGGCAAAGTTGACTGTGAACTGATCCTGCAGCTTTTTCTGTGAGGAGAAAGTATGGGTTAGCTAGAAAGCAAAGTGTATAAGAAGTTTATGCTTACCTTGGCATCCAGATGTGACTTAAAAGCCGTTGCCTGATTGTTCTCCATGAAGTTCATGTAGCTAACGCGGGATTGTGTAATACCACCATAGCAAGCTCCAACAAGGAAGCCTAGAAAGCCCGCTTGGTATATGGAGTTCAGCTCTGGGGATATGGTGCCGAATTCACTGCAGAAAAGAGTCGGTTAATCCTTCTTTTATTCAGAATGAGTAACTTACTCAATGGTGAAGATATGCTTCAAACGCTCCATGCCCGATCCTTCTGGCTGTTTGCCTTGGAGAAAGGCTTTGTATGTTGGCGTCTCCTTACCGATAACGTCATTTTCACTATGGTCAATAGCCGGTATAATGCCGGCTAATAAAAACCGTCGACCGTTCGGAAAGAATTTCATTGTTGAATAACAAACACTACCAAAAAAGAAGAGCAAAACATGCAGCTAACAAACAGCTGTTTTGATGCCGCTTTCGATACTAAACTGCTGACAATTAACGGTTATCGATTCATGGCTAATTTCAATAATTCATAATATAATGTAGGATTGATAATGCGTACAAATTTAAGTGAAATTCTTACAAAAAAAAGGAAAATAACTGAAGCGTAGTCAAATGAACTCAAAACTCGTTCAAGCTTCATAGTGTCTTGTTCATGGTGGCCAGCAGACCTTGAAATTATTCAATTAATTATTCGCATTGCATTATTTTGTACACCATTGCATTGGACTGCATTGTAATCGCTCTCATGCAAAAACTGCTGTAGGTAATTTCTGGTTTATTTACATTTTTATCAATTTGATTGTTGCCGGCCGAATCTGCTATCGATATCAATAATACAAATCGATAGCATACGCTCTTATCGATATATTGTTTGGATGTTTGTTATTGCACATCACCAACGAAAACGCCGCAACGTTTTGGTGCGGAATTTTTTTGTGTGGCAATTTCATAAGTTTTGTATTTATATTAATAATTATACGAGAAAGCTTATTGTTGTTGAACGCACAAAGTGCACTTGCAGCTACTAAAGCAACATGATGTACGACAATGAGGAAGGTAAGAGCAACCACAACAAAAAGTTGCAACGCACGCTGTTTGCCAAAAAAATGAACATGGCGGCGGAGCGCTAGAAACAACAAAAATGTAACAAATTCCCATTGCAGAGATGTACGAGGAGGAGAATGCGGAGGAAATCTCGCACGAGTTGTGGCAGGAAGCCTGTTGGATTGTGATTAACGCATACTTCGACGAGAAGGGTTTGGTGCGTCAGCAGCTCGACAGTTTCGACGAGTTCATCCAAATGTCTGTGCAACGCATTGTGGAGGATTCCCCAGCCATTGAGCTACAGGCTGAGGCACAGCACACATCGGGCGAGGTGGAGACGCCGCCGCGTTTCTCGCTGAAATTCGAACAGATTTACCTCTCGAAGCCAACGCATTGGGAAAAGGATGGTTCACCAAGTCCCATGATGCCAAACGAGGCGCGTTTGAGGAATTTAACTTATTCGGCTCCGCTTTATGTGGACATTACAAAGACAAAGAATGTAGAAGGCCAGGATCCCGTGGAGACGCAACATCAAAAAACCTTCATTGGCAAAATCCCAATTATGTTGCGATCCACTTATTGTCTGCTTTCCCAATTGACAGATCGTGATTTGACTGAGTTAAACGAGTGTCCACTTGACCCAGGTGGCTATTTCATTATTAACGGCTCAGAGAAAGTGCTTATCGCTCAGGAAAAGATGGCAACGAACACAGTGTATGTGTTTAGCATGAAGGATGGCAAATATGCCTTCAAAACAGAGATCCGTTCGTGTTTGGAGCACAGTTCGCGTCCCACTTCGACGCTCTGGGTAAACATGATGGCACGTGGCTCGCAGAACATCAAGAAGTCAGCAATTGGTCAACGCATCATTGCCATTCTGCCTTACATCAAACAGGAGATACCCATCATGATTGTTTTCCGTGCTTTGGGTTTCGTGGCCGATCGCGATATTCTGGAACACATTATCTACGATTTTGACGATCCCGAAATGATGGAGATGGTGAAGCCCTCACTCGATGAGGCTTTCGTTGTGCAAGAACAGAATGTAGCCCTCAATTTCATTGGCGCTCGCGGTGCACGTCCTGGCGTCACCAAGGACAAGCGTATCAAGTATGCCAAGGAAATTCTTCAAAAGGAAATGTTACCCCACGTTGGCGTCTCTGATTTCTGTGAGACCAAGAAAGCCTATTTCCTGGGCTACATGGTGCATCGTCTGCTGCTGGCTTCGTTGGGTCGTCGAGAACTTGACGATCGTGATCACTACGGAAACAAGCGTCTGGATCTCGCTGGACCGCTGTTGGCTTTCCTCTTCCGTGGTCTCTTCAAGAACCTGATGAAGGAGGTGCGCATGTACACACAAAAGTTCATTGATCGCGGCAAGGACTTTAATCTGGAGCTGGCCATCAAGACAAACATCATTACTGATGGTTTGCGTTACTCTTTAGCCACAGGCAACTGGGGTGATCAGAAGAAGGCGCATCAGGCGCGTGCTGGCGTCTCTCAGGTGTTGAATCGTCTCACTTTCGCCTCGACTTTGTCACATTTGCGTCGCGTCAACTCGCCCATTGGACGCGATGGTAAACTGGCCAAACCTCGTCAGTTGCACAACACTTTGTGGGGCATGTTGTGTCCCGCTGAGACTCCCGAGGGCGCTGCTGTCGGCTTGGTCAAGAATCTGGCTCTGATGGCTTACATTTCTGTGGGTTCGCAGCCGTCGCCCATTCTAGAGTTCTTGGAGGAGTGGTCCATGGAGAATCTGGAGGAAATTGCACCCTCTGCCATTGCGGATGCCACCAAGATCTTTGTGAATGGTTGCTGGGTAGGCATTCATCGTGACCCGGAGCAGCTGATGGCCACATTGCGTAAACTGCGTCGCCAGATGGATATCATTGTGTCGGAGGTGTCGATGATTCGCGATATTCGTGATCGTGAGATCAGAATTTACACAGATGCAGGACGTATTTGCAGACCTCTGCTCATCGTGGAGAATGGCACGCTGCTGTTGAAGAAGACACATGTGGAAATGTTAAAGGAGCGTGACTATAACAACTACAGCTGGCAAGTGCTGGTTGCGTCTGGCGTGGTTGAGTACATCGATACGCTGGAAGAGGAGACGGTTATGATTGCCATGTCGCCGTACGATCTTAAACAAGACAAGGACTATGCTTATTGTACCACTTACACGCATTGCGAGATTCATCCGGCCATGATATTAGGTGTATGTGCCTCCATTATACCTTTCCCCGATCACAATCAGAGTCCGCGTAATACCTATCAAAGTGCTATGGGTAAGAAATTCCTTCCAAGATATTCACTTTCGATAAAAGTAAAACAGTCAAAGCTTGACTGTATCTTTCTTACTTATTCATTTAATAATTGGTTTCTCTCTTTATCAGGTAAACAAGCTATGGGTGTCTACATCACCAACTTCCATGTGCGGATGGACACCTTGGCCCACGTGTTGTACTATCCCATGAAACCACTCGTCACCACACGCTCCATGGAGTATCTGCGTTTCAGAGAGTTGCCCGCTGGCATCAACTCGATTGTGGCCATTTTGTGCTACACTGGCTACAACCAGGAGGATTCTGTTATTCTGAATGCTTCGGCTGTGGAGCGTGGCTTCTTCCGTTCGGTGTTCTACCGTTCGTACAAGGATTCGGAGAACAAGCGTATTGGCGATCAGGAGGAGAACTTTGAGAAGCCGCACCGTGGCACTTGCCAAGGCATGCGAAATGCTCACTACGACAAACTGGACGACGATGGCATCATTGCACCCGGCATTCGTGTCTCTGGCGATGATGTCGTCATTGGCAAGACAATTACGTTGCCCGAGAACGAGGATGAACTGGACAGCAACACAAAGCGCTTTGCCAAGCGAGATGCATCCACATTCTTGCGTAACTCCGAAACTGGTATTGTGGATCAAGTGATGCTGACTCTCAACAGCGAGGGCTACAAGTTCTGCAAGATTCGTGTGCGCTCTGTGCGCATCCCACAGATTGGCGACAAGTTTGCCTCGCGTCACGGACAGAAGGGAACATGTGGTATTCAGTATCGACAGGAGGACATGGCATTCACCTGCGAGGGTTTGGCACCCGATATTATCATCAATCCTCACGCTATTCCATCTCGTATGACAATTGGCCATTTAATTGAGTGTCTGCAGGGCAAGCTGGGCTCCAACAAGGGCGAAATTGGTGATGCCACGCCCTTCAACGATGCTGTGAACGTGCAGAAGATTTCCACGTTCCTGCAGGAGTACGGCTACCATTTGCGTGGCAATGAGGTCATGTATAACGGTCACACAGGACGCAAAATCAATGCTCAGGTGGGTAGCAATTAAACTTAAACTTTCAACAATCAATTTTAATAAGTAAATTGTTATTTGCAGGTGTTCCTTGGCCCCACTTACTATCAGCGTCTCAAGCACATGGTGGACGACAAGATCCATTCGCGTGCCCGTGGTCCTGTGCAGATTCTTGTGCGTCAGCCTATGGAGGGCAGAGCTCGTGATGGCGGCCTGCGTTTCGGTGAGATGGAACGTGATTGTCAAATCTCTCACGGTGCAGCACAATTTCTGCGTGAACGTCTCTTCGAGGTGTCGGATCCGTATCGTGTGCACATCTGCAACTTTTGTGGTCTGATTGCCATTGCCAATTTGCGCAACAATACGTTCGAGTGCAAGGGCTGCAAGAATAAGACACAAATATCGCAGGTTCGTCTGCCGTATGCGGCCAAATTGCTGTTCCAGGAGCTCATGTCGATGAACATTGCACCACGACTGATGGTCAACTAAATCTTATTACTTATCACCTACATTGTAAGCATCAATTTTGGGCGCTGACTGTGCTGTCCTATTTACCAAGTAATTAATTAAATTTACATAATTGTGACAACCTCATTGCGGCATCTCTACTTCATAAAGCCCTTTGTGCGACGTCTCCATTGTCTTCTAAGCTCCCCCGTGGCTCAAAGTGGAGCAAATGCCTGTGCGGAATTTTAAATGGCAATCCGAAAAATGTGGGCGAAAGTCGACTCTCGGTCTGCAGTGGATGCTTTTGTGTGATTTTTCAGAAAGCCGCAGTGACGCAGTGATTGCAAAAATATATAACAAATTCCCCAGATTTTCTGCGCTTAACCCGATTCCAGAGAAGATTTATTAAAAATTAACCCATTAGACATCTCAATGAGGTGAATCACTAATAGAAATATTGATGTAAAGTCCCCTTGGGGTATATTTTTGTGTTTAAATATGTAATTAAAGTAAAGCACATACGCCACGCTCATGTTATTAGTGTATTCACGCATCGGCTTTTGCAGACATCTTTCTTGCCATTCATGTTCTTTTGTTTCTTGTTGCGGCTTTCTATGATTTTTTCTTTTTTGACGTAATGTTTGGCCCGCGGTCTGTGACGCTCAGTGACAAAAGGGATTAGTTCTTTGTTGTTATGGAGCTGTAGCTGAAGTTGAAGCTGGAGCTTTGGCGAGGCTTTAGTTGTAGCTACCAATTGACTGACAGTTATTAATTGCCGCTTGACGTGAACCCGTCGCAAAATGCGTGAAGTTGAAGTTGGTGAAGTGAGGAGACTGAGAGAGAGATGTTTGGCGCTGATTCTGGCGCTGACGTTGACGCCCATCTTTCAGCGAAATTGACGGCGGGGCGGCTGCCTTTTGTTATGCATAATTGAAATGGCATGTAAATTGTCGTTGTTCTGATAACGAGTCTGTGTCTTGTGTGTGTGATTAACAGTAATAAACGCAGCTTGCACTTAAAACAACTCTTGAGGTATTTATTTATAGCGTCTTACACTTAAACAACTTAAAACAACTTTGTTGCATCGTAAAAATGCAATAGATTCTCGCTCCGCTTCCTCTTCCTCGGCTTCCTCCCTTCTCACTTCTCATCATTGCGAAACACGCTGATGGCATAGAACTCCGGCAGTCGATACACCTTGAGACGCTCGTGACTGAATTGTCCATTGGTTCGTGCTTTCACAAAGAAGATGTCCTTCATGCTCAGCTCCTTGCGACGCTGCTCCTTCTTCTCGACCAGACGCTGCAGCTTGGGTCGATAGCTATTGGATTTATCCTTCAGCAACTTCACAAAGATAATATCGCGCTCTTCATCGCCGTCTAGTGTGCGTGCTTGGTAGTAAACCTCTCTTGTCTCTGGATAAATCAAGAGAGGTTCAATGGGTAAAACTTCGCTGGGTGAAGTGGGATATGCAATGAGATTGTCTTCATAGCGTGCTGCTGGAGCTGCAACTGCTGAGCGAACTTTGTAGCTGAGGCAGAGACAGAGACCGAGGAATGCCAGAGGCTGGAATTAAGAAAATGAATACGAGGATCACAAATTATAGTCCAACACAGAGCTGCTCTCGATGCTCCAATTGTTTAACAATTTTTAGTTGAAACTCCTTAATTTTATTTATAAATTGTGTTCACTTGTGTTCCCGTTGCGCAATTACCGTTTTGAATTTGGCCAGTGACATTTTGATAGATAAATCGCAAAGCAAATGGGATTCTATAAGTTAAGCCGCTTTGCTAGCACGCCAGTTAACGCTTTCAACCAAAAATATAACAGCCACGAATGTCAACTATCAACGATCAAAATTGTGCCGACGAATGCGAGTTGGAGGCAGCTGCGTTGGCTATCAAGCGCAGACTGGCGCGCGACAAGGCCAGGTAACTTCCATTTACCAAGTCCAAAGCGCGACTCAAAGCCAGCAGCAGAGAGCAGCCGGTAAAAACAGCGACGTCAACGTCAATTTTGCTGTCAATGAATTGTAAATTGAAGGTAAATAAACGGTTTGTTTTCTGGGCTTGGGGTTGGGGTTGGGCTCTCTCGGTTAAGAAGTCTTCGGTCGGCAAGTTCAAAAAACAATAATATTATTATTATGATAAGGCATTAATAAACGGCATTAGATATTGGCATTATTATTGCAATTAATTGTTCACTAGGTCGTTTAGTTTTTTGCTGCTCATCATCAGCAGCAGGGTCAATGCTGTCGAGAATTTATCAGTCGGGTTCGGCTTACATCTATAAATAACAATAACAACAAGTAATATCTTTATGCTCTTACGCGCAATGATGTCAAATTTATTATTAACAAACTACAAGCGAGTAAATAATGCGAAGAAAAGGCAAGGTGAAAAAGCAAAAACAAAAACAAAAATGAAAGACAAAGGTAGAAATGTTTAATTAGCAAATATTTGCAAAGTGCTGAAGAGATTTGCTTGCGTTCGTTTGTCTATTGTTTTCTGAATATATTTTATATAGTATTATGATAACATTTCTATGTTTTTAACGTGTGTGTATTATTAAGTCTCCAGTGAATTGGCTACTGTCAATGACGCTAAAGAGTTTTGCTAATTACAATTGAAGAAGAAGCCGCAAGCCAAAGCAGAACTTGCTGTGCATAAATAATTGTTAAATACGTATGAGATATAGTATGTGTTTTGTTTTCAGGTTATTCAAAACAAATAAAAATTTACTACTATACTCGTATTTGCTTTGATAACTACGAGCTGAATGCGTCACATTAGTCATACGCACCGTGGTGCACGCTGTTGAGTACTTTCTATGAATAGTGCAAATTATTTATGCATTATTCAATGACATGACAACTGACAACTGACAGCATAAATAAGCAGTGATATTGTGTCTACATTTGATATGCAGTCTCTATGCTTGTTACATTAATCATACGCACTGTTAACTACTTACTTTCCAACAACAGCAACAGCAACAGTATCGAGCGTAAACAAGAGGAAAACAAAGACTTAAGTCATCTGTAATGATGTTTATCGAGAGCTATAGGAAACCTTTCATCGTCAACAACAGCAGCAGCCACGTAAAAAGCATAATACAGAAAGAAAAAAAGGTAATTGAAGTGGCAAGTGAAGACAAAAGGCAAACAGCTTGCAAAAGCAGCACGCAAGGCCACAAGCGAAATTTAATCGCTTTAAATGTGAAATTATTTGGAAATAAATAAATAAACTCAATTGGCAGCACACATCACATAATCATAATCAGTTGTCGCAATTTGATTTCCACTTTCGAGGCGAGTCGAGTCGAGTAGTAAATCGTGTTTGATTAATTGCAGCGCATCTCTCGCTCTCTCTCTCTCTCTTTCTCGCTCACACCTGGAGAGGCTTTTTGATTATTTTGTGGGTGCTTTTGTCTTTGCTTTCGTTTTGAGTTCGAGTTCGATTTCGTTCTATGCTGTGTTGTTGTTGTTGTTTGTTATTCGTTCTTCGATTCAGAAACAGAAACAGAAGCAGAAGCAGACGCACTTAATGAGCTCATTCGTATGCGTTCGGGGAATCGTGTGAAAGGTGAATACTTATCACATATATATGATATTGCTGGTCTCTGGCTTTGGCTACTGTTTTCGCAAAGTGGCACGAAAAGTGAAAGCCTTTCATTTGAAAGCATCTGTGGCGCCAGCATTAGTGAAGCATATTGTGTGGTTTATGTGTCTCGCCGCGCGATAAGCTCCCGGAGTTAACCGACAAATTTGTAAGCCGATTGCGTAGCTTTGAGCCACACACACTCACACACACATTTACACACCCACAAATTATTCTATGGCATCGCCATATCTTTTTATTTTTAATTAAATGAATGCTTTTGCCATTGATTATGCAACCACAAATATTTATTGCTTAAATACACTTTATTTAATGGGGTGCTTTGATTGTTTTGGATAATTAAAAGTTCCCTTTTCTTATCATAATCTATATCTTAAATAATTGCAGTTTGTTCTTGTCCTTGCCACAAGTGTAAGAGCAACAGTTTTTCCCCAGCTCATTTGCATTTTTAATTGCAAAAAACGAGCTCACAAAATGTTTATGCAATTTATGCATGGAAATTTTTGTGACTTTGCAACTTGGCTCGCAAGTATGCCGTAATAACTTGTATGTGTTTGCTTACAATGTGATTAAAAAAAAAATTCTATGAAATTTATGTGACAAGCCGAAGTGGGAAATACACTAACAAGTAAATTAAAATGGCATTCCAATGTGTTTGTTGCTTTTTGTGATTAATTCTTTTCATTTTAAGCTAGTCTGATTATTTACAATGTTTCTAAGAACTATAAAAAATATAGAAAATATTTAAATAAATAAGTTGTGCTTTGAATAAGTTAATAAGAATTTCTTGTTGCCGCCTAGAAGTATGCTATTTATTTTAAAGTGTATTGCGGAATAAACCTCAACTCATCTGCATTTATGAATGTAATTATATAATACTTCATGAGGTCGGACGTGCCTATCCTGGTTTTACAACACTATTATTATACATATTATACACTCAGCAAGATGTTGCGCGGAAGTTAAAGTCGCAAAAGGTGCTTTCAGCTATGAAATACAAGATGGCAAAGACAAGTCAAGCGACCAAAGTGGCGCCAGTGTGTTTTTAATTACCATAATTACATAACTGCACATACACACACGCACAACTCACACACACAAACACACGCAATAGCATTTGCACTCATACTCCTCCATACTCGCAGATAGCATAGTCTCACACACGCACACAAAGATAATATTGCGGTTGCCTATAAGTATGCAGCACTTTCTGAAAGAACAAAGTGTGTGCTATGCACCGTGGGGCAAATACATAATGTTCATAAATGTATAATTAATATTTAAAGATTTTTAAAGATGTTAATTATATATTTACCATTATTTAAATTTTGTTTTTTACTTTTTTATCTTTTTTAAAAAATTACTTAATATTCCATAACAATCTTAAATTACTCCATTGTTCTGTGTCGTGGCAGATGTGCTGTGGTTGGTTTACAGTTAGCATAATTCAGAGTAGGGGGACGTTGGGGAGGTGGCACAGCAAGTGCCACCCTGTTGCTGTGCTTTTATTGTCCTTATCGTATAAACTTAAATAGTTTTTACCAGCCACTTTGCGGCTTTTAAGTTATTTTGCGTGCACCACTCTCAAGTCAGCGGGTGTTCCATTCCATTCCCCCAACCCCCTCTCTTTCTTCTTCTATCTCTTTGTCACTGCTTGCCTTGTTGTTATCTTCGCCTTTTGTTTGCCTGCCTGTTGCCAGGGCGAAATTAAAGCGGACTTTTTGTATTGTGGTACAACTAACAAAGTAGCCACAGTTGTGCCAGGAAGTTCGAATAGTTAACCGGTTATCAACCTAATTAAATGGCAAGTCCAGGCCTGAGATTCACCCATCGCTTGCCCGTTGCAATTTATTTAAAAACTAAACTTTTAATTATTTCACATTAGATGGGGTCAGCAGCGACCTCTTTGCTGCATAATTTGCATGCCGCACAGACAGCCGGACTTTATGCTTCCTGCTTGGAGCTTGCCACCTGCCACCTGCCACTTGGCACTTTCAACTTGCCACTTGCCACTTTACCACTTACGGCAAGGCACACAAACTTGGGCTAAATGTTTTGCAATTAATTTTCGTGCCATGTCGGTTATTAACCTGCCAAGAACTCTGGACTCCACCGAACACATTCACTTCACTTACATTCATCCATAGTTGAACTCATTAAAATCCTGAAATCCTGAACGGACGGACTACGGGGCGTGGCCGTTGGGGCGTGTCGGGCATAATAAATCAAAGCTGTATGCTATTTTTATGCACACCCTTTTTTTTCTACATTCGTAATTAAAAATTAATAGGTTATCAGCTTGAAGTCGTTAAAGGCAAATTCATTTTGCTGCATAATTGAAAACAGATTAAACCAAGTTGTGGCTGAAATGGATGTTATTAAAGTTAGAATATTTCCTTTGAAGTGCAGCTTAAATTCATAACAATTGCACTTAAATTACAAAACGACTTTTTCAAGAGAAATATTATAATTTATTCATCACCACAGCACGAAAATAAATGCACAAATAGCTTTTGTATGGGAGTATTTTTGTTTTTATATCCGCTATCCATAGGGTAGAAGGTTATTATAAGTTTGTGATTCTAGGAAATGTTTGTAACAGAAAGAAGAAGGCATCTCAAACCCCATGAAGTACCATTTACATATATATTCTTGTTCAGGGTCAAGAGCCCAGACGATATAGCTATGCCAGTCTGTTCTTCTGTCCGTCTGTCCGTATGAACACCTAGATCTCAGAGATTATAAGAGATAGATCTATATGAAGTCCAACATATTATATTATGTATATATTGTATCAATATACCAGATATACATTTTAGTATATTTTAGTATTTTTTGGTATATTCTTTTGGAATATTTTAGTGATAGCACCGCATTGTTTCGCTTATGTTTTGCTGTATCTACAAACCAAAAATATATTTTAGTATAAGTCAGTATTTTTGTGGTACATTCATTTGGTATATTTTAAAATTAATACCGCACTGTTTTTCTTCTATTTTAAAAATGGGTAGCTGGTATATCACAGTCGTTCACACTCGACTGTAGCTTTCTTATAGTACTTGTTTTTATTGTTTACAATACTTAGCAACATTTTAAAATTTAAATATTTGCAATTTATTGAATTGCATTGAAATACAATAGTTAAAACTGTTGAATAATTTAAGCTCAATACATAACAGTTTTTGCATGTTAGCAAATGAAGAAAGAAATTTTTGAGTTGATGTACGAAAACATACGCTGGAAAAATGTTTATAAAAAAGCATGAATTAAATACATGATTAATGAATTAAAGTATATAAAAAGAAATAAATTATTTGATATAGTATGTAAAATAAAAATTCATCTTTTCTAGTCTCTCCTTTATTTTTGTATACCCATTCAAAATCAATTTTTTGTGCACAATTTTAAATTGCTGCCATTCAGTCAAGTCTTTTGTGTTGACTTTAAAGCTGAATAATTTCCAACACATTTCAATGACAATTGTTCGACATGTGAAAAATAAGAGATGTAGAAGTTGAGTGTAAATAGAATAATTGTTTGTGCTTTAGCCAGAATGGAGACATGTCCACTGATTTATTTATTTAGTTAACAAACTGCAATATTCGGACTTGAATATTAACTTTATTGACCTAAGCTCAGCCCCTTTCCCGTTCCCAACTGAGTCAAATGGTCAAGTTACACGTGCGTGCCTATAAAATTGGCTTTGCTGGCAATTTCAATTTGATGCTGGCCACATCATCGTTGGGTCTATTGTCGAGCAGCCCAAATGCATTTGGCTTTCATAAATAAATAAGTCTGTTAAATTGTCCACGCTCCGCAGACTCTGACCAATTCAGAAGGCACATCCTTGGCTTTGACTTTAGCTTGTTTGTCACTTTCTGGCATTGGATTTGAATGTGCTTCTCATGCGCATCACGTGCTCTTTTCCCAGTCCCAATCCGAGTTCGTGTTCTCTCTCCCCTTCACCCATAGTCTAAAATATTTGTCAGATGTTTGCTGGCTGTTGTTATCCTCGCGGATCAAGCGGACATTTAAGCAGCTTACGACCAAAAATGAAAAGCGATTGAAATTTTCATGAAATCCATTTGAGAATAATCGTCAACTTTACAATATACATTAACAGAAAGCATCCTTAGCAGTCTCTTCAATTAGTGAAGAGAGAGAAAGAGAGTTCAAGTCGAGTTTTCAACTGTTTCTAACTTGCTTGTAATTGATTTTTGCAACAATTTTGATTTTCAATTTACTGGCGTAAAGGCAAATGGCGGAAGTTTTTCAGTCTTTGTGCGAGCGCAAAAAAAACGAACTATCTCAACTTTGATTGCAAATTTGTTTGCCTCAACCAAAGCAATTTTTTCTCGTTCCAATTCTCTGACTCTCGCTCTGTATTTTTTCTGTGCCACAGTTTGTTGCATTTGCAGTTATTTTTCTGCCCACTTTTTGCTGCCATTTTATCTCGCTTTTCTGTTTTTTTTTTCGGTTTTACCACTGTTTCTATTTTTTGTTTTTTTGCAGCTGCATCTTTGCTTGACAAACAAGGAAAACGGAAACGGGTAAACGTGTTGCTTGCAAATGTTTACAGTTTAGTTGGCCGGCAGAGTAGATGCTTGATTCTCCGGGTATAAAACAATTTGATGGAAAAATCAACAATTCAGCCGACTCTTGGATTCATTCTTTCTCTCTCTGTTTTTGGGGAACATAGTTTAGTCTCACAAATTGAAACTGACATATTTCAAGTGCGAGGCAATATCGAAGGCAACAAACAAAATATGTTGAAAGCGTTCGTTTAATTGATTGACGGCACAGAGTAAATAAAATGTCCGATGCCAAATGTTGCCAATTCTTTTACAAAGAAGTATGCTTCCCGGTTTAGTTTAGAAGTCGTTTAAGATTGCACTCCGAACTTTTACTCTCTGGGAACTTTTCTACATCATTCACATTCACATTCACATTCACATAATTCCCCACTTTAGTTTGTTCTCCTCCATTTTGTTGTCTTCGCTGTCAACTTTAATTAAGGGCAGCCCCGGCGCTTTTCATAATAATCTTCTAATTACATTTTTAGCATGGCAAAAGGTCGCCAAAAAGTCATTAACAGGACTCCCAAAAGCAAAAAAAAAGTAAAGTAAAGAACAATCCCATTTTTGCGCCTGCATTTCACACACAACCTTTGTGACATATGTCGGCATTTTTTCTTCGTTTTTTTACACCCACAAATTGCGAAACATATTTTTATGCAGTGTTTGCGAAAATACACATAAAAAAAAAGAAATATTTACAATTGTTGTTTTCTGTTCTGCGCTGGTCAAAAGCAATGCTAACAATGTCATAACGTAATCTCTTTCGAGTGTTGTTTTTTTTTTGTTTGACTTCCGCAACGCGGGCAAATTCTGCTTGTTCAACAACAGTCAGACAGTTGTTGTTCTCGATGTTGTTGTTGTTGTGGTATTATTGTTGTTGCCACGTAGCATGTGCGACATTTTGCGGCACTGAGTTGAGTGAGTCTCTGACTCTTATGCATTTAATCATTGCATAACTGAGTAACAAGCTTAGCTTTTTTTCATTAAAAGATTTGTTTAATGGAACTGCAAGACTAAGCCACAAGAGAATACTTTATAAATTTGCTTTATGTTTAACAAAAAAGAAGTAGGAAGGCTACAGTTGAGTGTGCTCGACTGTGAAATACCTGCTAATCATTTTGAATAAAAGCAAAACTGCGCAACCTATATTCAAAACTATACCAAATTAATATACTGCAAAAATACTAAAAATATACTGAACTGTATGATATTGTTATTAAAATATACCAAATAATATTTCACAAATATGCTTAAGATGTACCGAGTGCCTTATATGGTATATCGGGGAAGTATTGCATTCGAAATATACCAAGAGGTATTAAAATAATACCAAACATTATACCGAACTAATACCAAATATGTACCGAATGACATATTTGATAAATCGAAGAAGTATTATATTTGAAATATACCAGGAGGTCTTAAAATATACCGATTATCATACCAAAAAATACCAAAAATGCACAAAAGGTCATATTTTGGTATATCAATGAAGTAATATATTCGAAAAATACCAAGATGTCTTAAAATGTACCGATTATTATGTCGAAAATTACCAAAAATGTACCGAATGTTATATTTGGTATGTCGTATATACTAAGACTTCAAAATATACCAGATTGCAATATGCGTAATTTGCCATACAGAAGTATTTCTTTGGGCAGCGGGTATAAGAAAACATGAAAATGCTTTTACTAGCCTCTAACGATTTCCGCAATTTTGATGATGCTTGAACAAGAGCACTCCAAAAAGATTTATCAAAAGCTAAAGAATGCTTCAGTTGCTCTGCTTTTCATTTTTGTCATGCAGTTTTTAATTAAATTGCAATGATAAGTGTTAATAATAATACGGCCAAATCTGTTATGCAACACACTATTAAAAATACAATTTTAAATATGGCAAAATGTAGCCAAACGTTTTTCCACAACAGCAAGTCAAGGAGAGAGGAAAGGTTGCGGACACACGTGTTGACAGGAGTCAGGAGTCAATGTTGCTGGCACTTAAATGCT
Organism: Drosophila nasuta; assembly: GCF_023558535.2. NCBI lineage: Eukaryota > Metazoa > Arthropoda > Insecta > Diptera > Drosophilidae > Drosophila > Drosophila nasuta. The sequence goes on from NC_083456.1 coordinate 30,866,326, forward strand.
AGAAAAACTACTGACAAGCAAACAACAGTGAAGCAGAGAGAGAGAGAGAGAGAGGGAGTCAGGGACTGAGGTCAGTGTGGAGTGAACCACCAAATAAAAAGTTCGTAGACAGCCAAAAAGTTGTCGCACGTCATGGCGTGTGAGCAGATAAGAGATGAGCACGCTGAGTTTTATTGATGGCCAGCTCCAAAATACAGCTTAGTATAAAAGTGGGTGGTTGGCATATATCGATAACTACAACGCAGTATGTTCTGTGTGTGTGTGTGTCAACTGTCAGGCGACTGTCAATTGTTAATTAAAGCTAAAAAGTTGAGCGGCCAGCAGCTGTCAACTAAGACCATTTGATTGGCCTGATCCTAGACTAGAGAAGCTGCTGCTTAGATTGCGGTTTCTTTATGTTAATATTGTAATTACTTTGACGTTTTTATTGCCGTCGACTAATAACATAATTGACACATTTCAACGCAAGTGTGAGAGTGTGATTTATGTGTGTGTTTGGCCACTAATTAAATGCCTGTGTAATGCAATAAGCAAACATTCGATAAAATGCGCAAAATTTTTAACATGTAATCCATTTATTTACTCTCCTGTGATGCCCAGAATGTTTAACACGTCCAAGAAAATGTTTGAAATATCATAATACAGGTTGCTTATGGCGAAAATGTATTCCTCCTGACTAATGATATACTTACATACATTACCGCCCATCATCAACTGCGTGTCGTAGATCAAGTTGAAGGAGGCGAAAAAGGCGCAAAGCGATGAATAGCTCAGAGATGGTAACTTGCCACCAAAGAAGATGGAGAACAGGTTAAAGATGAGTTTGGCATATATCACAATTTTTCCCGACACTGTCAAATCCCATTTAGTTTGCATGGCAAAGAGCGTGAGTGACAAGCAGATGGCAACTGTAGTCCCGATGGCCAAAAGCACCTTGTTGTCAGCATAATAACTGGTTGCGACGCCCAGAAAAAAGGATCTAGCGAAGGTGAAAATGCCCAAGCATATATTTTTTGGCGTCTGTCGTTGCACATTCTCGATCCAGCAGGCCACCATTGTCACCACCATGATGATCCCAGACAGCCATAAGATCCAAATATTGCGGTCGACAATGTCCTTCACTTCGGGGGAGAAGAAGAAGATTGCCACAGCTCCCAAAGTTGCCAACAACTGACACATCAATATAAAATACACCTTGCGTATAAATTCACGACGAATGCTTTGATTGTGCACGTGGTATTCTGGATTAATTTTAGTCATGGCCATTTTAAAAGCTGAAAATTTTTCTTCAACTGCTATTATTGAAATAATATTTAGAAAGTTGAAATTGTCAGCTAGAAATATGTTAGAAATACTCACAAATAAAACGACAGTCCTATTTCGAGAACAGAATAAGACTGACTATTTCGTCAGTGAGAATTTATTACAAAATCTCAATCAATCTCCTTGGTTGGCTGGAGGAAATCACTGAGAATTCAAACGATTCAGTATTGGCACACGTAGATGGTAAATTGACCACGATGCAGAAGGAGCTGCTATTTACTCCTCAGCAGCAGCAGCCGGAAAGCACAATTGTATACGCCCTGACTGGAAGCGAAGAAAACATTAAAAATATGCTGCATGCGGCAGAAATGTACGGAGTTAAATCTTTCTTTGTACACAAATATTAAACACAGAAATATTATTACAGAATTCTGTAATATGTTAGAAATACTCACAAATAAAACGACAGTCCTATTTCGAGAACAGAATAAGACTGACTATTTCGTCAGTGGCAATTTATTACAAAAGGCCTGAACATGTGTGTATTATCGTCAGAGTTGCATAGAGTAGGCTTGGAGTTTCCGGATCTGCATTATTCCATGTGGCCGAAGAGAGGGGCATGTTAACTCCTCCCCCCCTCAGTCCGAAGAGAACCCAATTGTGTTTCGTGTCATGCCAAGACCGAGACTGCAAGAATTTTCTGTAGATCGTTAGATGACTCGTCTTGTAGAATGCTTTTTGCATTGAGTCTGGTGTACGCGCCCTATTAGCGCAACGCGAAATTTCCCTAACGCCTACTTTTCTCGAACAGAATTTATACTCGACGTTTCTTGTATAAAATCAGTTACGCATATACGGCAAACTGAAATGATAAATTCTTTTCGCATCTTGTGTCTACACAAGACGGGACTGGAAGAAAACTTGTATATTGTCTACGAATAAAACACAATCGGGAAGGCCATACAGTCAACCATAGGGGGGAATGGCCGGATCGGAAAAGGATGGCTCAGTGACGTGTTGTTGGTGTATGCCACGAACTCCGACGATATTTTGAATTTTACAATTTTTGTGTTGTATAATAAAGTGTGTTCTTAGTGTATTAGTTGGTCAGTGTTAGGGTTTCCAGGATGTTTACTCAGACTTCTAGAAAAGTTTATTTCAAGCTGTCCGTACTCGTACGCTTTCTCGATCGTCTCTGGCCTTTGGTTTCTAATGGCTGATCTAAGTGGGTCCTTTAATCCAACTAGGAATGTATTTAGGCAGAATCTGTCATATTGGTCACGTTTGGACGCAAGGGAGTGTCCACTAGGATCTGCTTCTCTGGCCAGTGACATCAATTCACTTCTTATTCTCGTGGCTGTGAAATATAATCTTCCCATACTGAGTCCATCCGGAAGATTATGTAGCTCTCTAACAAGCATTTCTTCTGTCTTTTTGCTGGAGTATAGTCGCTTGAGATTTGATTTGATGTCATCCCAACTGAGGATGATAGGAAGAAAGGAGTATCGATTGAGAAGGAAGTCGATAGAATTGACTTGGAATATACCCTTTGGTGACGACGACGAAAAAAGCAAGACGTGCTAACGTCGACCGCGAGGAATATATTAAAATAACTTAATTAATCAATAAACTGAATACAGTAATAATTAAGGATTAAACTTATGAAATAATAAATAAACATTAACATAAAATCAATCTTACATGTTTATTGAGAGAAAAGATTAGTGTATTGTATATACGTGATTTTTATTTGAATTACTAAAAATGAATGCCAAAGTTCTATAAAAATAAAAACGTGTGGAACATTTCTTAATTAAAATATCCCAAGTATTTACAGAAACATTTTATGAATTGACTTTGACTTCATTTTAACTCAAATTACTAAGAATTATTTTCGGTGTTCTATAAAAGAAAACTTACATTTGTAGAACGTTTCTTATATTGTTAAATTTTGTATACTAAGTACTAAATTAAATATTTTTTGTTTAGAATTACGTTAATATTTATGTTATATATTATTATTTATATTATTGAAAACTTGAAATTGAAAGAATGGAATTAAAGCTGTACAACATATTTTTAAGCTCTTCAATTTTGTTAACTATTCTTGTCATATTTCTTGTTTATCATTATTTTTATTGTATTAAATGTGTATTATTTTATTTCACTTCTATACTACTTTTTTTTCATTAGATTTTTAATATTTAATTTTATATTTTCTTATGGAACTTTCCATCAACACTTAACGCTTAAAAAAGTTCCCTCGTATAATGAGTCAGTGTATTGTTTATGTTTAACTGTGATTTCCATTCCATTAACTTTGTTATTATGGCGGGATCTTTTTGCGCGATAACTGATAAGAAACAGGAAAACAACAACAGGTGTGCGTTTTCCTCATGTGAGACTATTTACGAGTAGCTTTGACTTTTCTCTCTCCAACTCTCTTGTCTCTTGTCGAACTCTTTCTCTCACCTCGTGTCTCATACTCTCGAAGTTTGCTTCTGCGCATTGCGGTAATTCAGCAAAAGTTTAATTCGTGAGCTTTTTTTTTTTGTTGGTTTTGTGAAATAATTTTCAGTATTTTCAGCGCCTTTGTCGGTTTGAGTGGACGAAGGACTTGAAAATTGGCAGAACCAAGCGGGGACTGCATTTGGCACATTTCTGATTGCCTGGCCAACAGCAAATTGACGTATTTTTCATCAAGATTCATTTAATAATGCAAACTTAAATTCGGCATACCTCAAAATTTGAAAGTGAGGTCTTCGTTTCCAAGTAAACCACAGGCGCTTTTATCTTTTTATTTTAGTTTGCATTGAAGGCATTCCAAGCGAAATTAAGTTGACAATAAATATATTATAAAAATAATATATAGCTTGGCAATGGCAAATAAAGGAAAGGAAAATAGAATATAAATAATGTAAGAGGGCAAGTTATGCTGCCACCAAATGGCAACTGCCAACTGGCAATTGACAGTCTTTTGTTTTTGCCAGAGACAATTTTGTGGCACACATCAATCAAAATGCCATTTGGACTGGCATGCAACACGAGAGGTTCGGTCCTGGTCCTAACTTTGTTAGGATCAGACCGAAAGAGACCCGAAACTAGTTCCATTCCATGGCATGGCACGTGTTGCGTTTGCAACTTGGCTTTAAGCCCAAATAGCCATCAACAAGTTCTCTTTTTTTCCTTACATTTTTATATACAAAATCCGGCTAAGAAATACTCTGCAGAAAAAGCTTTGATAACTGATAAGTTTTTCACTGAATCAGTTACAGTGGCTGCCAAAGGCAATGACAGGGTAGCCAAGCAAAAAAACTGCGTCACGTGTTACTCTAATCCCCATGGCTGACACAACAAAAGCCAGCTACCGAATTTGTTTCAGGGCATTGCTGCCAGTCATCCATCCATCTATCCACCCAACCCCAAGCTAACCAGTCAGCTAGTCAGTCAGTCAGTCAGTCAGTCAGTGAGTCAGTCAGCCAGTTAGGCATCTATCAACAAAAAACTACACTTTAAAACTTTAAATGAGTTTTTGTGTGGCCCAAAGTTTGTGCCGAAAAATCAACTGAAACCAAAAAGGAGACAAGAGAGGTGGCCACATAGCAAAGATAAGCAGAGTAAAAGAAGCTCACGAAGATGTTGGGGAAGATGTAGACAAAGATGATGGTTAAGAGAAATAGCAGCGACAACAAATTGTTGACATTTTATCGACCAAATTGAAGGTGAGGCGCTGACAGACGGCACAAAATTGAATAGACTGTGTGTTGGCCCCTGAAATGGTCGCAAATCTTGACCAAAGCCAAAACAAATACAAATTTAAGTACATACTTGAGTGTAGTAGTAGAAAGTGTAAGCTAGAAAATACTCTGTAGAGTTTGTTATTAAGCTAAAGAATATAATAATTCGTATCAATTAATCAATATCATAATTTATAGTCTGTTATTTGCTAGAAATAGCTAAACATGCAATCTCTTGATAGCAAAAATGTAGCAGACAAATATATCGATAGGTTTACATAAGACATCACTAAGTATCACCAAGTACTAAGACTAGATTGTGCCATCACTAACAACACTCGACTTATTAAAGTTATTCTTAGTGATCAATAGAAGAAACGTGTCGCGCATATATAATGTGTTTATTATTTAACATGCAAAAAAAAGAATAAATAATTTAGTTCGAATCTTACATGAAGTTTATTAATTTTAAACTTAGCAGACTCATGTATCGATATTCTATAAGTTTTATCACTAAATATATAAGTACCATCACTAACACGTTGTTAAAGATTGTGCCATCAGTATCGAGACACGATTCATTAAAGTTATTTGTGGTGATCAATAAAAGAAACGTGTTGCGCATAAATAATTTATCTATTATTTAACATACGTATAAGCTACTTAAAAGTAGAGTATGCCGTTGCTTATTTTAATGCTTATAGGGTATTTAAGTATATGTATCTGTGCTAGAAATAGACTACGAAGCGGCTTAACAAGCACTAAAAACAAAGTCGCAAAAAGAAACAGAAACAGCAACATCGACAAGCAACAACCAACCAACGAGCAACAACCAACGAGCGAACAGCAGCAACATCATCCAAAAATCAACAACAACCACAACTTGGGAGCCAAGAACAACAGCAACAATGGCCACATCATTATGGTTGACCAAAAACAAAAATCCATTGCAGTTTAATCTATGCAAATCCAGAGCAAAAACTCATTTTGTGGATTTCAACTTAATAAAAGTGCGATGCAGCCGTTCAACAACAACTACAACAACAACAACAACAACAGTAACAACAACAACAACTATAACCATGGAGAATAGCGCGGAGGAAAGTGCCAAGCAAAATGTTGACAGTTGACTCGGTGCGCACTCGGTGTGTAAATTGTAAATTTGTTGACAAGTGGGCACAAGTGTGTTGGACTGCCACGCCCACAATTTTATGCCCTCTCAGAGTATATTACAAAATTACGACGAAAACAAATTAACGATGACAATTGCAAAAAGTAAAGAGTAAGTATTTTTTTACACTTTCGGGAATGTATTTCTTGAGAAGTTGAATAAGTCATCTTAGCAGTTCATAGGTTATTTAAGACGTTGCTGATATTAACAAAGATTAAAAATAATTCTTCATTAAATATTAATAATTCATACTTGAATACGTAAGCTCCTAGAATTCTATTCCAAGTGTCTTCAACTTCAACTTCAATTCAAGTCTTCATTATCGTTTCTTCATCGTGGTTTCTACGGAATTCTCCTCTTCACGACATCGATAACCCATGCGCTATCGATCTATCGTGTCATCAGTATATCTATATATCTTTAATATATTGACAAATTTCCGAATTTCTAAAATTCAATTGAGAATTTATAATTTGCTTTAACTAAAATATTCTTTAAAGTTGTTCTTTATTATCTAAGTTTAAATTCAATAAGTTATTTTTCATGTCGACAGCTCATAAAAGATACATCGATGTAGAGAACCTAATCATCAGATTGCTTATCTAACAAAAAAAATGAAGCAATTCATCATATATGCATACTCATAGTAATTTAGCCAAAGGTCACATCTGTTGTTTTGAGAGTTTGTCTTTTGGTTATTACCTCCTCCAAGTGTGTTTAATGTTCGGCGTGCCAACGTGAACTTTTCCCTTTTATTGTTATGTTTTATCATGGCATACATATTTTATGCGCTCTTATTGTTCGTCTTATAGGCGTCTTGGCTTCATTCTTCCTCAGCTTTTCGTCCCGCTTGTTGATTTTGGCCGTGTTCATTGTTGTTTTCGTAGGCAGTCAAGTACAGACAGCATCAGCTTTAGCTCTCAACTTCGATTCCTGTTCCAGCTGCTGCTGTTCTTCGGGCTAAAGTTATTAAAATTTACAACGAAACGCGGAGCAGAAAGTTCAATAACAACACATTCAGCAGCCAGTGTACCACAAGTTTTTCAGTCATTTTGGCTTGAACTATTGTTGTTTGGCGCGCTCATTAAATGTTTTTGCTCTAGTTAAATGCACTTTCCCACTGCCATTAAAATACATATTATTACTGCTGAGATTATGATATTTATGACTGAGGTAATTAGGTCTCGCTTAACGAGCGAGTCTCTTATTTCTTAATAGCAAAATGGCTTCGTCATCTTTCATGCAATTCTATATTGATGAAGTACATTTCTGGTTCGATTTTAAGCTACTTAACTTATTTTAAATATATACTCTAGCTTGCTGATTATATTCTAAGCAATATTAGCTGTGCTTTTGTGTTGCATGTTGCTCGAGAAACACATTGGCCAACTCAATTTGTGTGCAAATCGTAAACTTAATGCCCTTTCGGTTCATTGCCTCGAAGTATGCAAACGTTTATAGACAGTCTGTTGATAATTTGCTGCTGCATTCTGCTCAGAGGGTCAGACATGAGCATGGCCCAGAGTCAGTATGCATTTCAAATTTCAAAGCAACGTTCGAGACTGTTGCTGTAGTGCAAATATTTTTCAAGCAAGTAAAAACATTTGTCAGAATGCTGAGATAACCACAAGAGTGAGAGAGAGAATGAGAGGGAAGACAACGTTGACCACTTGCTGTCCATAAAGTTCTTGGCCATTGACACAAAATTCTCTTGCAATCAGTCAATGACTTTTCCTTTAAATTTATAAAAATGTTCAGCTATATTTTAAACTCTACTTATGTACTACTTTGTAAAGACTGTCATTGAAAGCACAGATTCAATATTCGACACCGAAATTTATTGTCTTCCGTTCGACCGTGTCTATAGCATTTCCATGAAAATTCAGATGTGCAAAGAGTAAACTTTGTTTAATTGAATTTCATGTGCTGCTCAACCATGTAAATATCTTTTGCTCTCTCTCTCTCCATCTCTCTCTCTCTCTCTTTGGGTTGTCTCTGTCGTTGCATGACCCACTTGTGTGTGTCCTTTTGCGGACACTTTTATGTTTCCCATTTGGTGTATTTGTGGTAAACGCAAAAAAAAAGGTCAGAAAAAACGTAAACAAACAAAAAAAACAGAAAACAACAGCAAAGGCGTTTTCGAAATTAATTGAAATTGTCTTGTGGTTCTTTCGACTTTCTCAAAATATTGAGTCTGACTTTAAAGCACAAAAGCAACATCAACTTAAATCGCTTTAATAATCGTTTAGCAATTCAAATAAATAATATTTTAATTGGTATGCCATAAATGTTTTTCGTTTACAAAATAACATTTGCAACCGCTTTGTTTTGATATGAAAACTATTGTAAGCTCGCAATATAAATATGTGAGATAAATGTTGATGAATTTGGCTTTATAATACCCAAATCAACTACTATTTATTTAGTTTAAATGCAATTTATAATAAAAGACTGCACAAAAAAGTTGTATTTTCTTTTTATAATTAGTTTTTTGTCTGCGCTCAATTTCAATGGGGTATTTATATCTCCTTTTTAGGTAATGTTGAAAGGTTGGTTCTGAAATCCAATTATGCTTTAATTCTGCACAAATAACTATAGTTATTTCGCTCTTTTGTGGAACAGATTTCAAAAAGGAATATGGAACAGTTGCCACTCGTATGTCTGCATGTTTCCATCAATAATCCGCAGCTCGCAAAAAAAAAATAGAAAACTGTTGCGATTTGTCCAAATGGGAAAAAGGGAATTCGAGTGTTTTTTTTTATATTTTTTTGGGTTGATTCTATTTTATGTAAATATGTATAATAATAAAAAGAGAAACGAAAAGTTCTTATACAGCAATTCACGCGAACGTTTGCATGCATATTTTATTGCATACTTGCCGGGCGCGGATTGTCAAACGACCTCGCTGGCGAGATGAGTCAGAGGAGAGTGGAGTGGAGAGGGGTGGAGAGTGGGGACGACTTCAGACCACTCGCTGTGGGAATGCCTTTGCATTCGCAACGCATAATTAAAAAGTTTTATTCGCAGCACTTTTTATACGTCCATGCGTAGCTCATAGAAGAGGTCTTCCACAAATGGCAAGCCTGTACTCAGACTCGTATTCAAACACTCATCCATACACATCGTATTCACATACACCCACACACATTTGCATTTACCAGTCCCATTCGCATTGCCATTCGCATCATAACACAAGTAACACGCGCTTTTTCCTGTTGTGTCGAGAGCACCTCTTGGAGCTGCTCTGCTGCAGCTTTGTTCATTTAATTTGATTCTCTCTCTTTCTCTCTTTCTCTGTATCTCTCAGCAACTGCTGCAACTGGATTTTCGGAGACCCAAAAAAGCAACTATCAAATTAACTAGCTGCTCCTTAGCTGCTGGCATTTAATTAAGGGCAACCAGAAACCACACAGAAAGCACACCGAAAGAACGCCGCTAACAAAGTCATTCGCAAAAACTAACGTGCAAATGGCTAAAACTGTGCACTTTAATGCCTAAATCCATTATTTTTACCTTTTTTTGCAGCATAGTGCAAGTTTGTCTATACCCTGGGATTTGCTACAAAAGAAGGCGCTTCTGACTAGAGATGGAGGGCAATCGATGGCAGTATCGATGGTTGGGTACTATGGAGCCACAATCGATAGCAGAAGACATTTTCGATAGTGGCCCAACCACTATCACTGCCACTAGACAGAGTACTACAGAAAAGAGTAAAATTTCACATGTCTGAAACTATTCCTTCGAAAAGTCTTGACTCTAGAAAGAAATATAAAACAAGCGGCAATACGTCAAAATTTGTATATCAGGACATATTATCGGCAACTATCAATGGCACTATCGATACAATCGATGGCTCAAGCTTTATTAATGGTTACCACTATCGATAGTTCTCCACCTCTACTTCTGACTAACACATCTATTATGTACTTATTTCATATTTGATTTTGCAGCTTAATAAATATAATTCTTATGATTATAATTCTGATATTAAGACTCATTTAATATTCTTAAATTAAATACAATAATATTACTTAAAATATATTTTCTTAATTCTATTAATGAGTATCTTAAAGTCGCTCACTTCTTGACTTCTTTTCTTTAACTAGTTTCAGCTATTTTCATGCTCGCCTTTCGCTCTTTGCTTTTAACGCAATCGTAAAGCTTTAGGTAACAAAATGTTGCTTATTTTCTTTTTGCAGCCACATAATAGTTTTACCCACACACACACACACTTGCACACACTCGACCACACACACACTCAGCACAACATATAAAGAGGAAATTCTTTGGTTACATCCTGTTAGCATTGTCGACGCCGTCGCCATCGCTGTTGCTGTTGCCATTGCTCATACGCAGCGTTGTCGCCACGCGCAATTTTTGCATTAATTAGGCTGCCGCTGCTGAGGTTGCATGCCACATGCGAGGCTTTGGCATTTCATTTGCTGCATGGCCTGGCCTGACTTGCCTGCTTTTGCCTGCCTATTAAAATCTCCAATCGAATTTTCAATTAAGACCAGGCAAAATTTCGCAACCGCAAAACGCAAAAGGAAACGAAGCGAACATTTTTGGCCCAAAATGTTGTTTGCCATTTGCCAGAATAAAACTTTGACGCAATACAGAAAAGTGAACTGCATCCGTTGCCATTTATTTTTTTTGTGCTAGCAGGTGTGGCAAAGTTTCGCGAGATGCTTCTTCAGCTGAACATCTCGCATTGCCTTTGTTGCAGTTATCGTATTGCATTAAAGTCAAGCGAACTGACAAAGCCAAAACTGAAATCTGCGCCCTGTCAACTGGGCAAACTGGCAGTTGGCAGCTGGCAACTGGCAAACGGCAAATGGGGCAACAGGCAGCAACTGAGACACGCGCAGATGCGTTCAAATTGCAAAAACTGCCACGAGCGCTGAACAAAAGTTTTGTGCAAATGAGTTAGACAATCCGAAAATTAAAGAGAAGAGGGGATAGCAAAGCAAAGTAAAGCTGATAGCCGTTGGCAACTTGTGGGGAAACTTCAAAATGATTGGACAGAGCGCGTAAGGTTTTTCGGGGGCATTTACAAATCTACTGCCATAATTATTATGAATTATGAAACAATAACTCTGCCACTAATGGACCCGCCCCTAGGCCACACCCACTTACACACACACACACACGCATTCCCCGTCTGGATTTTTGGCACTCTCGGGCTGGCAAAACTAATTGACAAATGATGATAAAGTGTCTTGGCCAGCCAGCCAAACGACTTTACTTTACTTTCACTTCACAACAATTTTGTAACGCGCCTTGACGGCTCGCTTGTCGGTGCAAAGAGTCGTGTCCACAATAGTTGTTGTTGCTGTCGGCGCACATCGCGTATACTCGTTGTCCGCGTTCTACCGCATTTTACATGAAAATCTGATAAAAGCTTTGTTTGTGCCGACGGAAACGGATGTTAACTGCCAGAGCGAATGGACACTGACATGACGCTGGCATAAAATGCGCCCCAGAGTGGCATTACGTGCAGGCTCACTTCATTGTCGAGCCGAGGGGAATAACTCAAAATACTATATATACACACATACGTACGTATATAAACTTGATCAGCCTACGAGATTATCCCTTTAAAATGGACACTAAATAATAACAAGATATTTTATATTCTGTTAACACACAATTGACGCATTTCCGGTTCGCTTTTTTTATGAATACTAAAGTGCAAATACATATATTTCACCTTCTTTATAGTGCATCTTTCCTTCGTCTTTGTTGTAGCCGAATCTCTTCTCATTTTGCCGTTGATTTATGAATTTGCCAAAAAGTGTTTTGGCCAGCGTTGTTTTAAACATAAATTAAACAGTCTTTAACATGAAAAATTCAATGAAATTTGCGCATCGTCTGACCTTTTGGAGTGTAGATTGATATTGCTATTGAGGGACCTATGTCACATATATTATGCAAACGCAATGCGGCTCACACTCTTCAATCAAAGCTAAGCGAGAGTGCGAGCATGTTCCCTAATATTAAATTGAAGTCGAGTCGAGTCGAGTGTGTCATGTTATTTTCGATTCATATTTTATGGACCACGTGCCGAAATCTCTCGCTTTAAGTTATGCTAAATACCCACTTCTGGCTACAATCAGTGCTGACCAGACCAGAACAGACCTCAATGCCATTTCCTGCCGCCATTTTTAATAGCACATAATAAAAGGTGGCCTAATGGCAAATGTTATTTGCCGTTGTTAACAAGCCTCTTCACTTTAACTCTGAAAGTCATACTTTTAAAGCGCATGTTCAACGTGTTGTTTCCCATACTTCCAACTTTTTTGTTTTTGTTCATATTTAAAATTCTTGCCATAAATAATTACGCTTGCATTTTCCTTTGTCATTTGAATAATTTGCCAGACTGCTCGCCGCGTAAATAAATATTGTTCACTTTTATTCTCGGTAATTCGTTCCCTTTTTGCCTTTTGCTTAATTTGCGTAATTTGTTTAATTAAAATTTTGCGTTTGTATAACTTTGATACCCTTTTTTTACGTTTGCTTTAAAGTTCTTTTCGACGTATTAAATTGCAGCTCATTAGGCCTTGCTTCTCTCCCAGGTGAGTCTGAGCTCTGAAGTACCTTTGGGCTTAGCTCTTAATTTCTTCAAGTACCCCAACGGACTAACTGTATTATAGATCTGAAGAGCGGCCGAGAGAACTGTAATATTGCGTTGCCTAATTAACACAAATAGATATAGTTGGCTCAAATTAGTTATGCTTGTGGTACCTTCATCAATGGGATGATGCATCGAGGGTCTGATTGTGAGTCATCAAGTTTGGGGTTGCTTAAGCAACCCGCATAACTATCTTTGATTTATTGATAAGACCTCGGTTTGAGTGTGAGTATGCAACATACACATACATACATACATATATTCCTCTTATTGTCATGGAGTGCTATAAGTGCCTGGCTTTGACCCCCGCTTGTCTCCCTTCCTCATGAACTGTTTCGACAAACGCTCTAAGACTGTGCGTGCCTACAATTTAATTAACTGCACACTGCATAACATTTTCAATAACTACGCCTCTACGAAAATGCGAGAAGTGCTCAATAAATAGTATGAAATGTGTCGTTTAAGGTATTTAAGGTATTTTGTTCTATTTTTGATAATTCTTATCAGCAAACTCTATGTGTATTCTTAGGTTTTGATATATTTCAGTATTTTTCGGTACAAAAATTCAGCATATTTTGGTATTTTGTGCTATATCTATGCGGTATATTTCAGGTTTCTGCTGTATATGTTTGGTATATTCTAGTATTTTGCAGAATATAAGTTCGGTATAGTTTAATGTGTTGTGGTATATACATTTTGGTATATTTTGATATTTTGTGGTATATAAATTTAGTATATTTCAGTATTTTTCGGTACATAAATTCAGCATATTTTGGTATTTTGTGTTATATCTATGTGGTATATTTCAGCTTTCTGCAGTATATGTTTGGTATATTCTAGTATTTTGCAGAATATAAGTTTAGTATACTTTAAAGTTGTGTGGTATATACATTTTGGAATATTTTGATATTTTGCGGTATATAAATTTGGTATAATTTAGTATTTTGCGGAATACTTTAATGTTTCGTGGTATATACATTTTGGTATATTTTGATATTTTGTGGTATATAAATTTGGTATAATTTAGTATTTTGCGGTATAAAAATGTTGGTATATTTTAAATATAATACTGCACTGTCTAGCTTTAATACACTCATAGCTTTCTTAACTGTTTCTTCATAAGTTCATCTTCTCCCACTCTTCGATATACCCTCGCATAATTCTCCAAAGCTATTATAATTTCGCACACAAGCTGTTCTCTCTCTGCTTACAGTTTAATCCTATTCCGTAAGAGTAGCTAGTAGAAACTAGCTTATAAGGCGTATGTTTGTGTGGGCGTGGCTCTAAAAACTAATTTTAGATGTCATATCTAATGCTTATGTTTGGTATATGAGTGCATATTTGTATTTATATACAGCACTCAAATTGCATAAGTCTTAAGAAACCCCAAAAATGGGAAGCAGCTAATAACGAGAAATCGATTTGCTTGAAATAAAGATAAGTGCTTCCATAACATAAATAAGATATGTGAAATTAATTTATTGACACTGTTGCATATTAAACAACTTATAAAGTATGAAATTGAAATTGAGATGTGCAGGTAAATCTAATGATTGAAGTTATCATCCGGTGATTGGAAGATGAACACGTTGAATTCTAATAAACAAAAATGCTAATTAAAATGAATAGAAATTGTTAGAATTGGAATTTACGTTAAACACTTTATATTTAATTCAAATTTACATCAATTTTTTAGGTTGAGATACATTATTTTAATGACTGGCAATAATAATTTAAAATAAATAATTGACAACTTTTGCATTTGCAATTACTCATTTTAAATTATAACCCCAGTCGTATAGATTTTAAAATCCGCAAGAAACTCCTTTAACTTTGACCTAGTTCTCTCACTCATTCTGTACTCGACTTTTTCTTGGTGTTTTAGTTTCTGGTTGCTGTTGATTTTGGAACAGTCGCTGCTTTGGCTCTGCTGTTTGTTTTCACGCTAGCCTGAAGTTTGATTTCTAGTACTCGTAACCAAAGGGATTGCACCAGTCGCTGCACTGGACCTCACACGGATCGAAGCCATGGCCACGATGTGTCACATTCTCAATGGAAGGCGCAGGCACTTGGCGCAATGCGAGACGTCGACGTTGAGCATCCGTGAGTCCGTCTGGGCCTATGACGGGTTTTTTCTTGTGGCTATTCAGGTACTTTATCATATTGATGCCATTCTTTCGTAGTTTCTCCGCTTTTTCAGCAGCTTCCCTTCTAGCTCTTTCAGCCTCTAGAGCTGATTTTTGCAAACGCTTTGGCATTCGCACCGGAATCAATTTACTTTTACCAGCCGCGTGGCCTTTGGCACCGGGCACGTGGGACTTGGCAAAGGAAGCAGCACCTCCAGGTCCACCGTGTCCAGCACCACGTCCATCACGACCACCACAGATCAGATGTCCATTAGACTCACCCCAGATTGTTTTGCTTCTCGGCTTGCCACCTGGCGTAGCACCGTGAGCTCCGCCTCCTCTGTAACCAAAGACGCCATCCTCGAAGACAACTTCACCTGGGTTGCCAAAGGCCGTGCATCTGTAGCGATCAGCTGCCGCACAATCGTAGGTGCGCCAATAGGGACCAGGATGTGGCACTGGATACTTGGGTGTCACGGTATCCGCTTTCTCCTTCTTTTTTGGGTGTCTGCGTGCTGTTGTTGCAATGTCCTCGCTTTGGCAGCTGTCGCGCTTTGGCTGCAGCTGCCGGCGGACTCACATCGATGTCGTATTCCATCTCACTGTCGCTGGTATCTGTGAGCACCAGCTGATTCACACAGTTCTCCATACCACGACGATGACACTCATGTCGCAGAGCACAGCCCAGCTGCCGCTTTTCCATGTGGTTGCGACACACACACAACATCAGCGGTTTGTGGCAGGTGCATTTGCGAAAGCCGCGTTGTTTCAGCTTCTGCTTGATCTCTCTGAGTGCCACCGCCTGAGCGCTTTTGACTATCTTGAAGGTGATTGGATTCATCTCGACGTTGGGATCATTCACAGCTCGAAGTGTTATGTAGATTTCGCCATTCTTCTTGCACATATTTAGCGTGGGCTGCTGACTCTTACGTTTTTCCAGCTCCTCCCCCTTGATGCGTTGGCATATTTTCTCAGCACTTTCCTGCGGCTTGTAGTGCAAAAAGAAATTCATCAGCCGCTTGATGGGCTTCAGTATGTAGCCAGGTCGCCAGCCGTGCTTGCGAGACTCCGTACTCGATTTCCAGTCCCAGCCGTGATTCTTGGACACCGCCGTTTGCTGATTGACACAATGTTTGTGCCCAAGTCGCGACTTTTTCTCTCAAGTGCTTTTACAACTACAACGGGCTTTGTTTTTGCTTTCGCTGAACCGATTTTCACTTGGATTTTCTTTGGCTCGATCAGACTTTTGGATGATCCACGACTGGATGATTTTGAGGACCTAATTGATTTGGCTTTTTCGCATATTTTGTCCTGCGGCGCTTGCAGTTTCATTTCTTTAATATCGTAGAGATCCTTCAACTCTGAAAAGACACGCGATAGATAAGGTCGACATTGCTCCTTATTTTCGATGATTGCGCAATAGTCCTCGGATGATTTTGGCGATTGGACGTTACAATTTGTCGTCTTATCGGACTGAAAGATATCTCCACACAATCTTCGTATGCGACAATGGGCACACATCTTGCCAAACTGGCAAGTGCAACGACATTCGGCCTTCGACTCCTTCTTCTCCTTCTTCTGCGCTTCTTCCTTGCAAGGCGTTTGACAGGGATCATCGATTAGCAAATCGAGTGGTTTACCCAGATAATCCAAGAGTATTTGCTCCGCAGTCAGCTTATCCTTATGTCGTTCCTCTAGCATTGGCATTGGTTTAATGCCGCACTTGGGACAGGCGGCGAATTTCGGTAGCCAGGACATATTCGTAAGGCAAACAGGACAAAAGCGTGTGGGCTTAATGATGGGCTTGCCAATATCGCTGATTGGCATTGAAATCGAACGGGGTTCGGTGTCGCCCTGGCGTTGTGTTGGCAAGAAGGCAAAGCAGCTATGAACCGATGGCTTTATCATGAAATCATCCACGGGATCATAAGAAACTGGACTTGTGCAGCTGCGAGCCTTCGTTTGAGCCGTGACCGAGTCGACAATCTGTCCACACTCTTGAGTCATTTGCTGCACATGGAAATATCGAGTGAAGAATAAATTTTAGTGCGAAATTAAGTAACTACCTTGAGTTCACAGCAAATGGATTTTCTGGTTGGTTGATCGATGATATCCTTCTGCGCATGCCATTGATTATTCATGCTTTTATAGCGTTCCAAGTCGAGGCGTAGACGATCGTTATTACCTTCATCATCATCGTCTGACGGCGGCATGACATCAGGACAGACATCACAGGGTTTGGTGCAGCGTTGATTTTCGCCCATTATGAACATGATGTCACGCGGATTGATGCTTTTATTAATGTTCTGTCCACACTCTGGCTCCTCCTCTCTAAAACAACAGATGTTTATATAGGAGCGAGCTAAAGGTATACTTACTTTTTGGTATCAAAGCATTTGATGATGAGGCGACAGAGAATCTCGATGGTGCCTTTAGTTCCGACATTCAAGTCAATTTTGCAGCTGTCCGAATGCAGTAGATCAGTCATGCCATCTTGTATCTGATCGATAAACGTGCCGGGAAAGTTGATTTGGCCACTGCCTATAACGCTATCCTTGTACTTCACGACAATCGGCATGCCTCCTTCCTGGAGATTTTGGCGCAGTTTCTTGGCCGTTTGGGTGAACTCAGTGGATGCCTTTGGGTTGAATTCGGTGACATTGTGACGACTCGATGTGATCTTAATGGTGTCGAAGTTGAATTTTGCCTCAATTGTCAATTTCGTGGCATCGTACACCTTGAACTTGGGCAGATCATAGCGAGTGACAACTATGTCGAAGACAAAGTTGCATCGTGCAGGTAGATTCATTAGATTTTGTTCACTTGATTAATTTGTGTGCAAAAAATAATCATTTATTCATTTGGAATACACTGAAAACTGTAAATTGTAAAATTACGAAAAGTATACAAATGCAAATCGTACTTTGATGACAAAAATAAAATATTGTATATATAAAATCAAATGATTCAAATACACTTCTTCTGCAGCTTAATACGCATTTGCCGCTGGATTCCACGGTCTGGACACAGCTCCCTTCTTCATCATATACTCCATCATGTCTGTGGGTTTTTTCTGCTTCGATTTCTCTGCTTCGGCCTTCTTAGCTTCGGCTGCTGCAGCAGCTGCCTTGTAGAATTTCTGTGGCATTCTCACCGGAATCGGTTTGCTCTGGCCTTGCTTCTTCTTCGGTGCACCAGGGAATGTCTTGCCACCAACATTCCTCTGCGGCCCAAAGCGACCGCCACCCTGCATCGGTCCACCTGGCTTGGAGCCCCAAATCACATTCGATCTGAGACGTCCACCGGGATTAGCAGGCTCGCCGTGTGGTCCGCCCTGCTTATAGCCAAAAAGACCATCCTCAAACACCTGCTCACCTAGTTTGCCGTACGCTGTGCCCGTGTAGCGATCCCCCAGAGCACAGTCATAGGTGCGATTGTAGAAGGAATCGTTCTGTATGGGATACAGTGGCTTAACCTTTAGATCCTGCTTGCCTAGAGTCTGAGTGCTGTGATTCATTCTTGGCTTCACCTCAGCCAGCTGTCTTGCCACAGCTGCTGGAGGCGTGACATCGAAGTCAAACTCCATGTCACTCTCACTTGTGTCTGTGAGCACTAGATGCTCCACACAGCTCTCCATACCACGACGATGGCACTCCATTTGCAGCGCTGCCTCAAGAGCTTTCTTCTCCACTGGAGCACGGCAGACGCACAGCATCAGCGATTGATGGCAAGTGCATTTGGAGAAGCCCAAGTCTTTGAGCTTGCGTTTTATCTGTTGCAAAGTCACGGCCAGATCGCTTTTCACTATCTTGAACACAATCGGTTTCATCTTCACGTTGTCCGTGTTGATGGCTCGCAGTGTGACAAAGATTTCGCCATTCTTCTTGCACATATTGAGCGTGGGCAGCTGACGTTCTTGCTCCTCGGCTTGCTGCATCATCTTCTTGCAGATGGCCAAGGGTGCTTGATCGGGCGTGTATTCCAGAAAGTATTTCATTACCTTTTTAATCGGTTTGAGCACGGCACCGGGGCGCCAGCCATGTTTCCTTGCCTCCCTGGTGGAAGACCAGTCCCAGCCATGCCGCTGAGAGACGCCACGACTTTTCTTGGCGCACGACTTATGCAAGGAGCTAATAAGTCTGTTGGGCTCTTTGGCCACCTTTTTCACCTTCTTAGCCTTTGGTTTTTTTGTAATCGAACTTTTCCTGGCCTTTGCCGAAAATGGTAGCGGAGGTTTAGTTGATTTTCGCCTAGTTTGTTCGGTGATCTTCTCGAAATCCTCGGGTCGCACAGCATCCTTGATGTCGTACATGTCGCGCAACTCGGAAAAGACTCGTGATAGAAATGGTCGCGAGGACTTTTCCTCTAACTTCTCTTCCATCGCGCAGTAATCGACTTGCTCCTCTTCTGATTCCACTTTGGGTGACGTAGCTGGCTGCTGCAGATTTATAAAGTCTGCGCACTGCTCTCGAATGCGACAATAAGCACAGATCTTGCCATATTTGCAGGTGCAACGACAAACGTGCTCGGGTTTCTTTTTCTCTTCCGGTTTGTCGCAAGGCAACTTACAGTAATCGTCCACTGTTTGCTTTTGCTTGCCCAGATACTCGAGAATTATGTTATCCGCTTTCAGCGGCTTCTCTTCGCCTGCCACAGGCGAGGGCTTTAAGCCACATTTGGGGCAAGCAGCGAACAAGGGCAGCCAGGACATGTTGGCCAGGCAGCCGGGACAGAAGCGAGAGGGCTTTATGTCGTTTTTTTTGCTGTCGCCAACAGAAACCTCCATTTTGGGAGCAGAGAAATTGAGTACAGCTGGAGCGGCAGCTTGCTCTTCCACTTGGGAGCAAGGCCCATCGCAAGGACCTCGCAGGCTGTCTGCGGTGCGGCAAGGCGGCGTCGGACGCTTTGTGCCCTTGAGTATGGTGTCTATAGTGCTGACACAATCCGTGGTCATTTTCTGAGAGAAAAGCAAATAGTAAGAAGTAAGAGGTCTTAGAGAAGTGCACTCACTTTAAGCTCACAGCTGATGGCATCGAGACCAGGATTATATAGAAGGGTTTCAGCTGTACTTGGCGGAGGCTTGACAGTCTGATAGCGCAGCAGATCCAAGTTGATGCGCTCATCACCCTCTTCCTGCTCCCAGGCATCTAAGCAAGGATCACAGGGATGCGGACATTTCTGAGATTCGCTGACGAGAAACAGAATATCATGGGGACTGATGCAACTGCCCATGAACTGACGACATTCACTTGGTCCTCTGTAAAGGAAAAGTGTATTTTATAAGTAAACAATTGAAAATTAGTTTACTTACTTGTTCTCCTCGCATTTGATTAGCAAACGTAGCAGAAACTCTATGCTGCCCACCACTTCACCATTTTTCTGAAAATTACATGTATCTGAGTGCATTAAATCTGTCATATCCTCGGCAATATTCTCGGTGAAGCTCTCGGGAAAGAGCAGCTGACCAGAGCCGATTAAAATGCCATTATACTTAACTGACACTGGCATGCCACATTCTTCGATAGTCTGACGAAGTTTATATGGATTTATTTGGAATTCGGTGCCAGTTCCGTTTACGAAATCGTTAACATTGATTCGATTTCCGGTTATTTCTATTGGCTTTCGATTAAACTGTACACCAATGCTTAACTTGTACTTATCATCCGTTTTCAATTGCGGAGTATAGAAATTTGTAACGATAATGTCAAAGACGAAATTACATTTGATAACTAACGATGGCCGCAAAATACTCTTTTTTATACTTTTTTTAACTGAAGTCTTTCTTCGATCCATGTTTAGGGTTGAGATTACTTTTCTTCTGCAGATTTGATATCTGCGAATTTAGCACACGGAAATTTAAAATTGATAAATACAATTTTGAACAAATATTACAAGTCAACTTCTGTTTTATTGAACATTAAAATTCTAAAAACTAGAATGAAACTGGTTGAATTGAAATATTGCTTAAGTAGTTTCAAAAGAAAAGCTGTTGTGATGATCAAGAAATTTCCTAATAAGTAGAATTCAATTAAAGACAATTTCGAAACAACGAAATCAAAAATTACGAAAACAATCGAATTTTGCAGCTTCACTGAAATCGTGATAATAACTCTAGAGAGAGCTAATATATTTGATTATTCAAAGAGACATTCTGTTTTTATATCGTTTATGTCATTTATTCATTTGTGAAATCAAACTTCCATAATTATACATATGTGCGTTTCAACATTTCAAGCTCCTGCCAAGGAGCTCGAGAGCTCACAATTTGTCCAGCATTAAAGTTCTTTACCGATTCCATGCAGTCAGTCTTTCAGCAACAATAGTAGCAAGGATCGCAGCAATAGTTACATTGGTATGAATACGGATTTGGATAGCATGAACATAAGTCACACTGTGGATATCCCTTGCCTAGCCGTGGCAAAGTATCAAGTGGAGGAATTGGAGCTTGAAGAAGAGCGCGACGAGTGCGTTGGGCATCTGTGAGTCCATCTTTGCCCACAACGAGTTCAGTTGCAGTCTTCTTGTTCTTGTCTTCTTTAGGTTCATTGGGATTCCAGGGTTTCGACACTGTACCTTTCTTTTCCAGATATTCAATGATATTGATGCCCTTTTTCTTCTCGGCAATCGCTGCTTCAGCTGCCTTCTTTTCCTTTTCTACAGCTTCAGCTTCGGCTTTGTAATACCGCGCTGGCATACGCACAGGTATGGGAGCACTTTTGCCAGTTGGTTCCTTTTTAGCACCCGGAATTGATTTGCCGCCAGCGCCACCGCCAAAGCCACCGCCAACGGCACCTCCTGGACCTCTTCGGGTACCACCTCCAGCGCCATCACGTCCGCGTATTGCCTCCCCAGGCTTTGAGCCCCAGATAGTCTGTGGCCTCGATTTGCCGCCTGGATCAGCTAGAGGACCGTGTGCACCGCCACCCTGATTGCCAAAGACACCATCTTCAAAGACTTCTTCGCCCAGTGCACCAAACGCTGTGCCTGTATAACGATCTCCCACGGCACAGTCGTAGGTGCGATAGTAGGGATTAAATTCAGTGGGATACTTGGACTTCACCTCAAGATCATCAGCATTCTCTGTTTGTGTGCTGTTGTTTAAGGACTTTCGTTTTATTGGTTGTCGTGTCGACTGAGCAGGAGCTTCTGGCGGAGACACATCCAGGTTGTATTCCATTTCGCTTTCGCTTGTGTCAGTGAGAATGAGTTCCTCCACACAACTTTCCATGCCAAGCAGCTGACACTCGCTTTCCAGCTCAGCTGCAAGTTGCTGCTTTTCTTTGATTTCGCGGCAAACACATAACATTAACGGCTTGTGACAGCTGCACTTGGGAAAGCCCTTAGCCTTGAGCTTGCGTTTCAGTTCGCTAAGTATTAGAGCCTCATCGCTCTTGACAATTTTGAACATAATGGGATTTTCCGACGGATCAGAAGATTGGAACGTGATGCAAATGGCGCCGTTTTGCTTGCAGATGTTAAGGAATGGCTTATTCGATTGTTTTTGTTTCTCCTGTTCATCAACCTCCTTGCTAATATTAGTTGCATTCGGATCATCAGAGCACTGCGTGAAGAACTTCATAATGTTGAACACATAGCGACTGATAGCTCCAGGTTTCCAGCCGTGCTTACGAGCCTCATCGGTACATTTCCAGTCCCAGCCGTGACGTCGTGGAACATTGTTGCGTTTCTTAACGCGTTTCTTTTCGGCGTTACTTGCAGGAGAGGCGCCTGTGGTTTGTCCACCTGACTCTCTTTTGGA
Source organism: Drosophila nasuta (assembly GCF_023558535.2). Classification (NCBI taxonomy): domain Eukaryota; kingdom Metazoa; phylum Arthropoda; class Insecta; order Diptera; family Drosophilidae; genus Drosophila; species Drosophila nasuta. The sequence continues at coordinate 30,889,013 of NC_083456.1, forward strand.
CGTTAATGAAGACAACTTTTTGCTAGATGACATTTGGGAGCCCATTTGTGCAGCTTCTTCTGCTGCATCTTTTTTGTTATAGAGCTCTAAAAGCTCAGCGAAAACGTTCTCGAGTTGCGTGCAACACTTTTCCTCCTTTTTTTCGACAACGACGCAAAAGTCTTCCTTGGAAGTTGGTTTCACCTCAGGACACTCTTCAGAGTCTGACATTTTCTTCTCGAAGATATCAGCGCTGATCAGACGCATGCGACAATGAAGACACATTTTGCCTGCTTTGCAAATGCAGCCACAACGATTTTGATCCTCAATTGCCTTTTCAGGATTTTCTATATCCACATCGCAAGGTTCCTGGCAGGCATCCTTTCCCGTTGGTGGCACTTTCACATACTCTTGGATTATCTGTTCGGCTGTGGGCTTATTTTTCTTTTCTTCTTTCTTTTCTGGCTTCGGTTTGTTGCTGCACTTAGGACAGGGAGAGTATTTGGGCAGCCAAGACATTGGCGTCAGGCACACAGGACAATAGCGTATGGGACTTATGCCGTTTTCTTGCCAATCTTCGAGGGGAACAGGCATTGGGCGGTCAACTTCGTTGGACTTGATATTAGAGGGCTTGCCACTCCAGTCTGTGAAGAGGCACTCAGTCGGTGGGTTTAACTTGTTCATTTGCGTAACAAGCGAGTCAATAACATGTCCAAACTGTTTCGTCATATGCTTCAGCTCACAACTGGCATCCATGTCGCCATTCTCCTCTGGCGATGCATGTACAGGCTGTTTAATTGGTTCATAACGATCCAGATCTAGTTGAAGTCGCTCATCGCCCTCTTCTGGCTGCATTGCATCCTTACAAGTGTCACAGGGATGAGGTTGAGGACATTCTTGTGGTGCGGCCATAACAAACATAATGTCAGTTTGATTAATGTCCATATTTCTACGACACTCACTTTCATCTCGACTGCAGAAAAAGAATCAATTATATCTAAGTTGGGAAAATAACTTTCTTTACTTACTCTTCCTTTTCACATTTGATGATTAGTCGGCATTTGAATATCACTTTTCCCACTTCCTCGTCGTTCTTTTCTATACTGCAAGAACCTTCGTACTCCAAGTCTCCCATGCCTTCTTTTATCCCTTCCAAGAACTTATCGGGAAACATCATTTTACCTTCGCCGATTGTGCTACTTTTTGCCATAGCTTTAAACGTTATTCCATTATTTTCGATGCTTTGCCGCAATTTTTTTGCCGTAGCTAGGAATTCAATGCTTGAATTGGGATTATATTCCGTGACATTGATGCGACTTGTGGTTATTTCTATTTTCTGATTAACCATTGTTGCATCAAATTTTAAATGTTTGGCATCGTTAGCTTTTAATTTAGGCGAGTCAAAGCTCTTTACAAAAACATCCCAATACAAAATTAAGGTTTGCCATTCTTCGTCTTCTATAATCCTCTAACTAAATGAAAATGCGACTTTTCAGTTGTACTTAAAGTGTGAGAAAATAAGTGTTTTTTGCACCGCGAAATGTTAAATGAATGCAATACAAAATTGTAACACAATTTTGTTAGTAAAGTACAACGAAACCTGTGAGTTGTGTAATGTATCTGAAATTGATTTTCTAAAGCAAAAACTACTAAGAGCTCATAGTATTAGAAACAAGTAAGAAAGCTACATTCGAGTGTACTCGAATTTTCAGGAATCATAACTACTGTAGTAATTATTGTATATACCAAAATTCGCAAAGCTCTAGCTTCAAAATTACGCTTGCTATTCGATTTTTTTGATTTGCGGGGGCGGAAGTGGGCGTGGCAAAAATTTGAAACAAACTTGATCTGCGTGCAAATATAACAAATGCTGTCGAAAAAAAAATTATAGCTCTATCTCTTATAGTCTCTGAGATCCACAGACGGACATGGCTAGATTGTCTTGGCTTTATGCCTCGTTCTACCTGTTACATACATTTCATGCCTGCACAAATTTATAGTACCCTTGAAAAACTAGTCTGAATAATATTTAACGAGTCTTTTTATAGTTTTGTGAAAATAAATATAAAACTGTCATAAGGATACGTCTTTTGTCTGTCCTACAATATTAGCGCTTGGGTCTAAGATATCTAAGATCCACAAACTGGTTTTCATAAGTATGATATGTAAGTTAACAAACTCTTTAGCTCATAAACTTTAAAACCATTCCCATTGCATTAAAATAAATCACTAATGTCACACTATACACAATTTATTGGTGTCATAAAAGAAACAAATATAGTATTTCAAAACGTGCATTCTCTACTTGACTAGCAAAAATAGGTGCACGGATAGCAGCATTCACCATGGCAGGGATTGTAGCAACTTCCAGGACATTTGCCCAGTCGTGGCATTGAGTCGAGAGGTGGTATCGCATTCATGCACAGTTGACGACGTTTGCGTTCGCCATCGGTCAGACCATCTGGGCCTTTTTTCTGGTTCCGGTTTTGGTGGCTCTTTGGGTTTCGGATTATTGGGATCCCAGGGCTTGGGAACGGAGCCCTTTTCCTCCAAATACTTGATGAGATTTGTTCCCTTTTTCTTCTTTGCAACTTCTGCCTTGACTTTATCCTTTTCGGCCTTTTTGTCTGCAGCCACTTTTTTGTTATGACGATCGGTCATGCGCACTGGAATAGGCGGACTCTTCACTTTGCTGCCTGGCTCCTTTTTGGCTCCTGGGAATGACTTGCCACCAAAACCAGCAAAGCCACCGCCTCCTGGACCGCCTCCAACACCACCGCCAGCACCACCTCCATGACCACCTCGGCCACCTGCTCCTCCTCCTCTGCCGCCACCAGAGCCAACACGTCCGCCACCCACCATCGGTCCACCTGGACTTGCACCCCAAATTCCTGGCACCTTGGCCTTGCCTCCAGGTGCAGCTGAAACACCATGCGGGCCGCCCCCTCGGAATCCAAAGACGCCATCCTCAAACGGCGTCTCCCCTGGCGCTCCCAAAGCTGTGCCCGTGTATCGATCTCCGGCAGCACAATCATAGGTGCGCGTATAAGGATTTGTTGGACGCGGATACTTGGGCACTACCTTAAGATCCTTCTTGCCTAATGTCTGTGTGCTGCGTGTTCGCAGCAGATCTTTTCCGCCACACTTTCTGGGCGAAGCTGAGGCCGCTGGCGGTGATACATCAAAGTCGAACTCCATTTCGCTATCGCTGGTATCGGTGAAAGTCAATGTATCGACGCAGTTCTCGAAGCCCAAGCGTTTAGATTCCTTGGCCACAGCCTGTTCGAGTTGCTTCTTTTCGTCCTGGCGGCGGCAGACACACATCATCAATGGCTGGTGGCAGCAGCACTTGGGATATCCCTTCTCCTTAAGCGTCTTCTTGATCTTACTCATAGCTACAGCCAGTGGACTTTTCACGATCTTGAATATAATGGGCTTCATCTGTATATTCTGATCGTTGATGGCGCGCAGTGTGACAAAGATTTCGCCATCTTTTTTGCACATATTCAACGTAGGCAGCTGTCTTTCTCTTTCACGCTCTGCCTCTTGCTCTTTCTCGCACATTTTAAGTGGTGTTTTATCCTTAGTATGGTGCAAGAAGAAAACCATCAGCTTTTTCACCGATTTGCGCACGGATCCTGGTTTCCAACCATGTTTGATTGCCTCGGCTCCCAGGTGCCAAGCCCAGCCTTGTCGATGGGTTACGTGTCCAGGCGAGTTCACACAGAATTTGTGTCCGGTTTCGAAGGGCTTGCGCTTGCGCTCGACGGCTTTATGTGTTCTTGGTACTAGTTTCTTGTGTTCATGAACCGCTTGGACTGGAGCTGTTTTTGCTTTTTCCTGTCGCTTCTTCTTTTCCTCAGGCAATCGACTGGCAGGTTTTTCAGACTCATCTTGTGGCTTTGCATCTTTGATGTCATATAAATCTCGCAGCTCGGAGAAGACGCGTGACAAAAACGGCCGACACTCGGTCGAATCGTTCTCCAAAACACAAAAGTCCTCGGAGGATCTGGGTTTCACTTTCGGACACACTGGCTCATTTTTGCTGGCCTGAAAGATGTCCGCAACGAGCTTACGGATGCGACAATGTGCACAGACTTTTCCCAACTTGCAGGTGCATCGACACTCGGTTTCCTCCTCCGCTCCCTTTTCTTCTTCCTGTTTATTACACGGATCCACACAGTAATCCTCGCCGGCGCCCTTGGGCTTGCCCAGAAACTCGTTGAGGATTTGATCGACTGATAGCGCTTTCTCCTTGTGGCGATCTTCAACCACTGGCATGGGTTTCACACCACACTTGGGACAGGCTGCGAATTTGGGCAGCCACGACATGTTGGTCAAGCAAATGGGACAGAAACGCGAAGGCTTGACCATTGGCTTCTCCAAGTCACTAATGGGAACGGGTATCAAGTTTGCATTGCAGAAGTCCGGACTGTCGCCAATGCGAGCAGGCAGATAGGAAAAACAAGGATAGTTGGGTGAAGTTAGAGGATTTTCTTCAATGGGAATATGATCGGTAATGAGGCAGGGACTGCTGAGGTCATCAGGTTTGCGACAAGGCGCCTTCAACGGCTTGGGATGACCTGCTGCCTTAGTAATGGAATCCACAATGTCCTCGCACTCTTGAGCCATTTTCTAAGCAAATAAATGAAGTTAGTAAATCAGCGATAAGTTGAATTGGCCCACACTCACCTTGATCTCACAACAGGCAGCATTGCCAGCTGGAGTGTGTGTGAACACCTTGTCGGATTTGAGGCCATGCGTGAGACTGCGATAGCGTTGCAAGTCTAGTTTGAGATTTTCATCGCCTTCCTCTGCTTCTAGTGCATCCAGGCAAGGATCACAGGGACTGGGACAACGCTGAGATTCAGCCATTACAAACATAATATCCTGCTGCCCAATGCTCTTGTCCATATTGCGCTTGCAAATGCTTTCCTCCCTAAAATGCAGCGCGAATTTCAACAATACAACTTTATGCCTTTATGTTGTTACTTACATTGGTTGCTCTTCACATTTGATGATTAGGCGGCAAAGTATCTCCATGGTGCCCAAAACTTCACCGTCTTTCTCAATATTACAGGAATCCACGTGCATCACATCGGACATGCCATCGTCGATGCGTTCAATAATCATCTGGGGAAAGCTTATTTGCCCCGTGCCCACAACTCGATCATTATACTTGACTGTGATGGGCATGCCGCATTCCTCGAGGGTTTTTCGCAGCTTCTTCGCTACAGCTGCGAACTCAAGGCCCGCTGTGCTTCTGAATTCACTAACATTAATGCGACTGGAAGTTATGGAGATGGCTTTATTATTGAATTGAGTAACCACCTCCAATCTTTTGGGATCTTTAATAGCAATGCCGGGTGCCTCAAAGTGCGACACAACAACATCAAAGACAAACTGATTATTCGCCATTTTGATGTTGGCTTGAAATTGGCTTCGTCAAGTTTTAATCTCTTTAAAAGTTACATAAAAATTTTGTTTGCAAAACGAAGAAATATAATTGATTACTTTAAATTTAAATTCTAGTGCAATATTTCCAAATAACCTACACTAGCTTACACAAAAAAAGGTTTAAGAGTATTATAAGTTTAGCTAATTTAAAATGAACATTAGCTAGTTAAAAGCAAAGGCTACTAAGATGATTTAGATGGCTTCAATGTAGCCGGGAAATGTTTAAAAGTGAAATACAGAAAATGAATAACGTAATTATAAAAGCCATAAGTTTAAGTATAAAATAAAATTTATTAATATTGATATATTTAGTAGTTTACAAATATTTTGCATATTTAAAATTTGTGCGCTTCCCTCTTCAAGCTTAAGAGTTTAGTTCATGTCAATAAATAAAATTTTGCATATTCCAAACGTCAATCAGTCTTTCAGCAATAGTTGTAACAGGGATAGTTACAACTGTAGGAGAATGGACTGTAACACGCTGCACATGGATCAAAACCCTTTCCCAAGCGTGGCAAATGATCAAATGGTGGAATGGAAACTTGGAGCAAAGCTCGACGAGCACGTTGGGCATCTGTGAGTCCGTCTTTGCCCAGAACTGGACCAGTTGTCTTTGTTGTTGTCTTTACTTCAGGTTCGGGTTCGTTGGGATTCCAGGGCTTTTTAACAGCGCCCTTTTTCTCCAGATACTTGATGAGATTGATGCCCTTTTTCTTGGTTGCAATCGCTGCCTTAACCGCATCCTTTTCGCCTTTGATAACTGCTGCCACCGCTTTGTTGTGGCGATCTGTCATACGCACCGGAATAGGAGGACTTTTGCCTGCTGGCTGCTTTTTGGCACCTGGGAATGATTTGCCACCAAAGCCTCCGAAGCCACTGCCAGGACCTGCGCCAGGACCGCCACCGTGGGCTCCCTTTCCACCGCCACCTCTACCTCCACCTCCTCCACCACCTCCTCCACCTCCTCCACCACCGCCTGTGCCATCTCGTCCACCACCTCGCATTGGGCCGCCAGGCTTTGAGCCCCAGACAGTCTTTGGCTTGAGTCTGCCGCCTGGAGCAGCTGGTTGCCCATGAGGACCGCCACCTCGGAAGCCAAATACGCCATCCTCAAAGACATGCTCACCAGGAGAACCAAACGCTGTGCCAGTGTATCGATCTCCGGCAGCACAGTCGTAGGAACGCCAGTAAGGATCCAGTTTGGCGGGATACTTTGGCGTCACCTGCTGATCACCAGCTGCCGTCTGGGTGCTAATATTCAATGTCTTCGGCTTGATTGCCAACAGGTTTGGCTTGGCAAGAGCTACGGGCGGAGAGACATCCAAGTTGTACTCCATCTCGCTGTCGCTGGTATCTGAGAGGGTTATTTTATCGACGCAGCTCTCCATGCCAAGACGTTTGCACTCTTTTCGCAGTTCACACTCGAGTTGTTTCTTTTCGATATTCTTGCGGCAGACGCACATCATCAGAGGTCGATGGCAGGTGCACTTGCGGTAGCCTTTGGCCTTAAGCTTGCGCTTGAGCATGCGCATTGCTCGGGCCAAATCGCTTTTGACTATCTTAAAGATAATAGGCTTCATATCAATGTTGGCAGAGTTCGCTGCTCGCAATGTGATGAAGATGGCACCATTTCGTTTGCAGATGTTTAGAATGGGCTTCCGACGTTCCTTCTCCTGCTGCTGTTCCTCAGCACGTCGACAAGTATTGAACGCATTCTGATCAGGCGAATATTGCAGAAAGAACTTCATAATGGCGCCGGCATAGCGGCAAATGGCTCCAGGTCTCCAGCCGTGTTTGCGAGCCTGTTTGCTGGATGGCCATGACCAGCCGTGACGTCGTGAGATTTTGCCGGGTTCCTTGAGGCAGCTTTTGTGTCCGATCTTTGGCTGCGGAGCGCGATGTAGAAATGTGGGACTACCAACTGCCTTTAAGGTAGTGCCTGATGATGAGAATTTGTGTGCGGCTGAAGTCATGTATTCGCTACGCTTGCGTCCAAAAAGAGATTGCGTGCAACGTGAATCTAACTTTTGTTGTGCAGCATCTCTTTTGTGGTACAAATCACGCAGCTCGGCGAACACACGCTCCAAATACGGACGACATTGTATCTCATCCTCCTCAACAACAACGCAGAAGTCTTCGTTGGAATTGGGCTCGAGCACCCGACAATCTTTATACTCGGCGTCCTTCTGCTTGAAGATGTCGGCACACAGTTTTCGAATCCGACAATGAACACACATTTTGCCCGCTTTGCAGGTGCAGCGGCAACGGTTTCTACAATAATCTGCGGCTCCATTTTTGTTTAGTTCCTTTTCGAGTTTTACAACAGAACGTTTTCTTACATCTGTTTCATTTGCATTCACAACTTCCTGCTCATTATCGTCATCCATTCGACAGGGATCTAAGCAAGGATCTACTCGCTTAGGTGGCAACTTCAGATACTCTTGGACTATTTGATCGGCAGTCGGTGGCTCCTCGGGTTTCTCGTCGAACTGTGGCATCGGTTTTGTGCAGCACTTTGGACATGGCGCGTATTTGGGTAGCCAGGACATTGCCGTCAGGCAGACGGGACAAAAGCGTATGGGCTTTATGCTCTTATCTGGCCAGTCGCCAACGGGAATGGGAATTGTGCGATTCACGTTCATGGGCTTGAAACCCGCCGCCTTTCCGCTCCAGTCGGTGAAGAGACACTGATCGTTGGGCATCGGTGAGTTTAACGTGTTCATTTGTCTGATGAGCGAGTCGATGACATGTCCATATTGTTCGGTCATATTCTTGAGATCACAGCACGCATCCACGCCACAAATATCCTCTGGTGGTGCATAGACTCGATGGTTGAGTTCCCTGTAACGCTCTAGATCCAGTCGAAGGCGCTCATCGCCCTCTTCTGGCTCCAGTTCGTCGTAGCAGGGTCCTTCTGGCTTGGCACAAGGCTGCGGTTCACCGAATAAGAACATGACATCCGCTGGATTGATAATTTTTCCCAGGTTGCGGCATTTGCTCTTCTCATCACTGTGTTAAGTCAATTATGAGATGCTTCTGAGATGAGAATTTCGTATTTACTTACAACACATCCAACTGAGGCTCTTCACATTTGATGGTCAACACGCAGAGCAGCTCCACAATGCCAATTTCCTGTTCCCGTCGAATCAGAGAGCAAGTGTCCGCATGCATCAAGTCGCTCATGCCAATCTCTATGCGATCAATAAAGTGCTGTGGAAATGTAAACACTGTCGTTCCCAATGTTGCACCTCTGTAACGTGCCACAATGGGCATGCCCGTTGCCTCGAGAGTTTTACGCAGACCATCGGGAGTTTCTGTGATTTCGGTGCGTCTTCCAGCTTTAAACTCTGACACATTGATGCGACTTTGTGTGATATTGATGGCCACTCGATTGAACTTGGCATTCACGAGTAGATCCTTGGGATCGGCAATATCGTCCTTAAAGAACTGAAGCCGTGTTACAATGATGTCGAACAAGAAGTTCACACGTTCTGTGGGGGCTTGAAATTCCGACATTGTGATGTGGTACGTTAATTGCAATTTTCTTTTCGTCAAATCGATAAAAAATTAAAAAAAAGTAGTAGTATTTTAAAAGAATTTAATAGAAATGCTAAATTTTGCTCTGCTCATAAAAAATTATTATGAAAAGTGATGGGAGAACTTTTCGTTAATGTCAGCTTACTATGTATAGAAAAATGCCTCTAATTAAACTTGACTTTTTGCTTAGTTTTTTCTCGCTGCTGCAAAGTTTCGCTTCATAAAATTGCCACAATGGATCATTGCAGGGTTCAGTGCCAGGCGAGCCGTCAATGCCCATGAGGATTTTCGGTCAGCGTCTGATGCCGAGAAACCTTTTAATTGCAGTGGTTAGCTGACATTGTTCATTGTCCTGCTCATTAGTTGGCACCGACTTGTCTGACTGACTGCTTGGGGCCAATGCACTTGGTGGCTAGGCGAATCCCACGGCTTAACCCCCTCCGAAACAATTTAAACACGTTGAATATTTGATATCAGTTGCGTGTAGTAAGCGGCTTAGCCACGTGCCACGTGCTGCATACCACAAAGCTCTTTAACCTCTAAGTATGGCACATTATTTCACCTCATGCACTTATCTAAATTAAGTTCAATTTTAATTAAATTTCGCGCATTAATTCGTCGCTTATCGACGCTGGCGCCAACGCCAACGCCATCGTCATCGCCATCAAATGCCAAAGCAACTAACCTAATGAAAGTTGCCAGGACAGCAGCCGTCGCAGCTGTTGAAGTACTCCAGGCGATGTGCTATCGTCAATCAGTTTACTGCACAAAAAAATAAACACTGGGGAAAATGGGAAAAACTAAGCCGATTTAATTGGTTTCAAATTTTGCGCGTTATAGGCACACAGCTTGTGGCCCTGGCCCAAAATACAATCTGTTGTCAGCTCACACTAACAGCAACTATGTATAATAATAATAGCACTATGCTGCTCAAGTGTCGAACATATCAATTTACAAAAGCATAAAGATATGATGCACTTTTTTTTTTGATGTTAGAAAATCGATTTTTACAATCACATTTGATTTTATAAAATACTCATTACACAATTGAAAATAGTTTCATGTTACAGAGTGTAAATAACGATGTGATTCCTTTTCGCACAATTCGTTTATATTGTTTTGCAATTTCGGAATTGTTGCTTTTGGCTGCAATGTTGCGGATTTTAAACTGATTTGTTGGTCAACTGGACGTCATTGCGCATAAATTGCGTTTTAAGTGGATTTCTCCAGCCTATAGAACAAAAGCCAAGTTTGTCGACGGTATTTCTCAATCGAAATTGATATAACAAGTGATTAATAGATTAACTTTAAAACAGAAACGGTTGGATAACTGCATTTAATAAGAATTTCCATTACGTATACGTAATTTTCTTATTAAAAAGTTAAAGTTCAATCAGCTTCCAGAAATAATGATGCTACGTATGTAGACGAAATAACCTTTCTACAATAAAGCCATTGTAATTAACTTTCCTAGAATTGCAAATTCTGGCCGTCCGACCACTTGACGTATACACAATATGCTTGTGCATACAGCAGATGGTTCAAATTAAAGCAATTAATAATTTATTTCTTGGAGTATTTGTATTTAGCCTGCAGGCATCACATTCAGCAGGGGGTCATTGTCGCATTTCTAGGCGCTGTTACATTATCGAACATGAGAGAAATATGCAACGAGTAAGAGATGAATGAGTATCAGAGTGACTTGAGTTTAATTTCAGTTTACTCCATCACAAATTTCAGCTTCAACTTCCTATCATTTTACGTTTGAATTTAGTGTCAAATATGAGACTCCTTTCAGTAAGCTGAAGCTAACTTTCCACATTCATTCGAAAACAATATTTTGTGCCGATTACATCGCTAGAATAATTTTAACATTACAATTTTGTACAATTCGTTACCTTTGCACTTTTAACGGGCTTTTTCTTTTATTAATTTATTTTATCAAGTAAGTACCAACAATTCACGCATATATAATACAGTCAATGGATAATAGTAGTAGTAAAGCGCTTCAATCAACATTTAAAATTTTAACCAACATAACGTGTTCCTAAAAAATTAGCTACGGTAAGCTGCGAATTTAGAATGATTCATTGACTATATAGTGTAGATGACGCTATAAAGTTTATACATATATTCTTGATCAGCGACAACTGCCGAGGCGATATAGCCATGTCCGTCTGTCTGTCGGATAAAAGATAAAGAGGACGATATCGAAGGTGACGATGCGGGATGTTTGAAAGTGAACGTTAACCCACAAAATGAAGCACAAAATAAAAAAAAACAATGTTTTTCTTTGCTTCTAAGTTATGTTGTAGTCAATTCGCACAGAATTTTTATAGCACCGATGACACTTTTGACATTTAAAACGTACATTACATTGAAGTCTTTACAAATCATTTTGATTTAGGGAATATGGGAGTAAATATAATTATTCAAATTAGGAAGCTTACTAATCCGGACTGGCTGCCTTTACACTACAAAATAACCAAATATATTACTTCCAATACAAGTTTCCAAACTACCTGGCCTGCGATCACTGTCCCAAACAACTATTTCCAAACTTGAGAATGGAAAGATATCGCACAAAAACATGATGAAACAAATGTCCCGTTTGGTGGCGTGCCTGGCGATGGAGGAGTCGCGGCGGGAGCGGCCGGATGCCGCGCAGGAGGATCTCGATGCATAATCTTCATTAGTAAGACAGTTGCTTTTGCATTATACAGAAATGTACACATCTTAAGATTGCAATCTTTCCCAGTTCCATGTCGATTCGCATTGAATCGCCAAGGATAGCCCATTTGACATTCGACTTCGCCGCTTGCAGAACTCACGGCAAGGCCCTGGCCACAAACACAAAAGAAACATCACAAAAGCAAAGGAGAAGCTGCAGGTTGCGCCGCAAATTTAAATTTGATAACAGTAAGTTAGTTTATTAATGATTACACACAAATCTGCAAGTATCAGCAGCTACATTTAACGTTTTTATTACCTTGTGACAAATACACAGATAACACTTGCTCACTTCAACCTGACCTGAGTTACAGTGCTAAAATTTCATATTAGCATCCAAGATATGCTATATAATTATTTAAATTAGCGAAAAAAGAATATGTTAAACATCACAAAAGCAAAGGAGAAGCTGCAGGTTGCGTCGCAAATTTAAATTTGATAACAGTAAGTTAGTTTATTAATGATTACACACAAATCTGCAAGTATCAGCAGCATTTAACGTTCTTATTACCTTGTGACAAATACAAAGATAACACTCGGGGGCAACATATTTAAAAATCTATTTTAACATGAAAATGACGTACACATAATAAATAAAAAAATATAATTAACAACAAATTTGGAAAATTTTACAATATATACAGGTATACAACTGTGGATTTCTGTGGGGTCACTACTAAAACTAAAAAAGACGTTCAAAATATAGACCAAAAAACATGTAATTATTTCAAATTAATATAACAAGAACAGTTTAACAAGTACATTATTTCAAATTTTAGAAAATACTTCAAAATCCATTACAAATATTTTAAATTTGGACATCCACCTGCGCCCGCAGTGCCTCCTCCATCTCCAGCCACGTCAGCAGAATGGGCCTCAGTTTGATCAGCTCTACGTTCTCCAATTTCGATATTGTGGTCTGCGTCAGTGGTCTGACGCCAGGTAGCTCGGCCAGAGCCTTGCCCACATAGTCTTGGAACTGGGAAAAGATTGCGATCCTAAGATGTGTACATTTCTGTATAATGCAAAAGCAACTGTCTTACTAATGAAGATTATGCATCGGGCATGCATCCTGCGCGGCATCTGGCCGCTCCCGCCGCGACTCCTCCATCGCCAGGCACGCCACCTAACGGGACATTTGTTTCATCGGGTTTTTGTTAGTCATGTTTCCATTCTCAAGTTTGGAAATAGTTGTTTGGGCCAGTGACCGCAGGCCAGGTAGTTTGGAATCATTCATTTCATTTTTGAATCATTCTAAATTCGCTGCTTACCGTTGCTAATTTTTTAGGAACACGTTATGTTGGTTAAAATTTTAAATGTTGATTGAAGCGCTTTACTACTACTATTATCCATTGACTGTATTATATATGCGTGAATTGTTGGTACTTGATAAAATAAATTAATAAATCATAACTACTGTATATACCAAAATTTGTAACTCTAGCTTTCGATTTTTTTGATTTGCGGGGGCGGAAGTGGGCGTGGCAAAAATTTGAAACAAACTTATCTGCGTGCAAACATAACAAATGCTGTCAAAAAAAATCTCTGAGATCCAGTGTTTTATACGGACGGACGGACAGACGGACAGACACACAGACGGACAGACGGACAGACGGACATGGCTATATCGTCTCGGCTGTTGACGTTGATCAAGAATATATATACTTTATAGGGTCGGAGATGCCTCCTTCTACCTGTTACATACATTTCCTGCCGACACAAAGTTATAATACCCTTCTACCCTATGGGTAGCGGGTATAAAAATCGAATAACAAGCGTAATTTAAAAGCTATAGTTGAATTTTGGTATATACAATAATAACTATATGATTCCTGAGAATTTGGTTGCCATCAGATAAAAATTTTGGAAGTTATTAAAGAAATAATGTATGGGCAAAAACGCCTACTTACTAGGGGTCTTAGTTGCTTTGGCTGACAATCTGGTATATTGTGCTATATTTTGAATGCGGTATATTTTGAATGCGGTATTACACCGATATACCACATATACCATTTGGTATATTTTTAGTATTTTTGCAGTATATTTGGTTTATTTTGAGAATAATACCGCAAAATATATTGCTTTTATTTAAAATGGGTAGCGGGTATCTCACAGTCGAGTACACTCGACTGTAGCTTTCTTACTTGTTACAATCACATTTGATTTTATAAAATACTCATTACACAATTGAAAATAGTTTCATGTTACAGAGGGTAAATAACGATGTGATTCCTTTTCGCAGAATTCGTTTATATTGTTTTGCAATTTCGAAATTGTTGCTTTTGGCTGCAATGTTGCGGATTTTAAACTGATTTGTTGGTCAACTGGACGTCATTGCGCATAAATTGCGTTTTAAGTGGATTCTTCCAGCCTATAGAACAAAAGCCAAGGTTGTCGACGGTGTTTCTCAATCGAAATTGAAGTAACAAGTGATTAATAGATTAACTTTAAAACAGAAACAGTTGGATAACTGCATTTAATAAGAATTTCCATTACGTATACGTAATTTTCCTATTAAAAAGTTGAAGATCAATCAGCTTCCAGAAATAATGATGCTACGTATGTAGGCGAAATAACCTTTCTACAATAAAGCAATTGTAATTAACTTTCCTAGATTTGCAAATTCTGGCCTTCCGACCACATGACGTATACGCAATATGCTTGTGCATACAGCAGATGGTTCAAATTAAAGCAATTAATAATTTATTTCTTGGAGTATTTGTATTTAGCTTGCAGACATCACATTCAGCAGGGCGTCAATGTCGCATTTCATTGCCAGCTTAGCAAAATAATTGCATTAATTGCGAGAGTGACCAGACAGAGATTAGATTATTTAACCCTTCTGCCAACACTGCGTCGCCCACATAATCCAAACGTAAGCTGACTGCGACAGAGCCACGTGACTTTTAAATGTTAAACTGGGATTTAAAGAACATTCTGACAAATTTATTACTATTTTCCAGCATATTTACTTACGTTACTAAATTTAATTGCTTTGCCAAATTAATGTCTGCCCCTTTTAAATTGTAAAAGCCAAGCAAGCTCGACCAAGAGAGTTTGCCAAATGGCCGAAAGGCAAGCAATAAAATAAAGCTATGTGTATAGCAAATACATGTGTACAGCTTATGAATAACAACTCTAACTTGTTGTTTGGTGCTTAACTAGAAGATACCCTCTGGAAATTTGCGCATTTCTCTGGCGAATTTCCCTTTCTTGTTTTAAATTACAGAGTGTAGCAAGAGCTTAGTAAATTGTTTGCACACAGACAGCATAACAAGCAAAACTAGTTGAAGATTTATTTCCAGTGAGCATTACAACTCAACTTCAATCATCACACAGAAGCTTTGGTAACTATAAAAGTAACACGTACTCTGCAAAAGCGGGGGGAAAATGCGGAGCAAGTCCAATACTTTAGTTTAAAGTATTTGTGAAAAATGCACGTGCTATGTAAGTTCACACCACAACTACAAGGCAGCTGGATGGAAGGATGAAAGGATGGAATGCTTGGTCATGTTTGCCCCAAACTCTGTTAAAGTGTCTTGCTCTGCACTCGATACTCTCGATAGAGTCCTCTGGCAAAGTGCAAGCTTGTGGCTGTGTGAGTTTTTGGCAAACCGCAAAACAGTTTCTGCTGATGTTGATGTTGATGCTGATGCTGATGCTACTGGTAGACAAATGAGCAATGCCATTAAATACGTTTGAAATATGCTGGCAAATCATTTACAGCAACCACAGACTTACCTCCTTGCCATCTGCCAGTGGCTGTCACAGCGCTTGCCGCTTGATTTTCCAATAAATCTGAAAATGCTGAAACTGACGTGGCTTAAGGCTGTCAACTAAATGAAATTCGTTACCAGCTAAACCCAAATCGGGTTTCAGTTTTCGACTCCAGCGAAGCGCAACTTTGCAAATATTTTTTCCATGCTGACCTTCTCTCTACAAATGTGGTATTCGTATTTTTTACTGTATCTATTTACATTGTGTAAAAGTTGTTCTAATGCTTGTCTTTATGATTTGCTGGATGATTGGTTGAGCAAATCAGTTTTCTATCAAATGACAACAATCAATTTAAGTATTTTAGATTTATTGAGAGATAAATTTGCTATATTATGGACACATTATACTTAAAAGTATGCAAAGGTATCAAGTGCAAGGATAACATAAATTTGGTATAGTTGAAGTGTTCAATAAAAAATATTTTCGAAATAAAAGTTTTCAATTATTCTTCATACGCTTTGCCACTTTCTCTGTGCCAATCATGATGTCTGTGACTTTGGCAGAAAAAATTGCATACCAACTGTAAATATATAAAAATTGTTGGAAGCATTCAGCCAGCTATGTACATTTGACTTCTTTTGGGCAATAACCAGGCCGTTCGTTGCGCCAATTTCTCACGTTGCCAATACATTTTTTCGTATTTTTCGTGTAGCACTTTCATTCGTGTTTCGACATGCCTGAACGATATGTGCAGCTGTCGCTGTCAGTGAAGGTAACTAACGGTGATTTTTTGATTTCAACCGCCACGTGTGAGCTCGATTAATACCCTGCAATCGTGTAATCTCTTGCGAGGGTAGAATAAATTGAGTTTAAACTATCAACAAAGAAAATCTATTGCCAGAGGGGGAGCTAAGCATTTACTACACTATAATAGCAGCTTGTTGGAAAACTGGTTTTAAATTTCACTAAAATACACTTCGATTACGCGTTTTTATCTCTTATCATCTCGCTTCCATTAGAGTCTGCCCTCAGGTGCGCTTCTTTCAACGCGGGGCGGCAACTGTTGACTTTGGCTTTTTGGCTCATGTGAATAATATTTTTTATTAAAAAATTTCTTCCTTTTTTCTCTTGCTGCTTTTTGCTCATTTTAATGTGCTGCGCGCTCGACTTTTGCCTGGAGGCTATTTGTGCGTATTATTTTGATGCCGCCAACGCTGAAAACTGGAATAAGAGAGCGCACAATAAGAGGCAAAACCTCAGATGGCGGCATCCGTGGGATGTGCAACAACAGCACCACATATGGCACATAAAACGAAATAAGTTCATCTATTTTTTATTTGCCTTTTTGCCATATGCCTCTTTGGAGTGCGAGTCTACTTTAAGAACGAGTGTATTCATATGTACACTCGCAGATTCAGTCCATTATGGTTATAAAAATTTGCTTTGGCTTTTGTGCGCTTCTCGTTTTTGGAATTTATGCACAAAAAGCCAACCAGACCACTGAAGACTGAAAGACTGATTGACTGAGGGGTTGACTGACTGACTGACTGACTGACTTATCTATGCATTGGGCTTTGCTTTAAGGCGCCCAAATTCTATAAATTGAATATTTATTGGATTTTTCTTGGGTTCATTATGGGGCAGATGGGGTTCCTTTTGTTGGCGTTTTACCTGTTGACAATGCGATCTGCATAAAAGCCAAGCCCAGACAAAATTGCGTCCGCATTGCACAAATGCTCACAAAAAAGGACAATATTCAATAAGCAGAAGGGAAGACTATAAGAAGAGGCAGTAGAAGGAGATGGAGTAGGGAAAATATTTGTAAAATGAGTGTAATTTCGTTGCTTTCGACTTTACGATGGCGACCACAGAGCGGAAATTAAAACTTTTGCCCTTCAAAGCGCAGCATGAGTGTGTGTACACTGAGAGAAATAAACACATGAAGTTGTGAGCCATATATGAACTATCAACGATTAAAAGAATATATTATTTGTTTGCTACTAACAATAGCTGTCAACAATTACTACAAAAAAATAAATAAAATATTAACATAAAGAAGAAAGAAAAGAAGAAAGCTAACGTTGAGTATGCTCGACTATGCGATACCCGCTACCCATTGTGAATAAAATCAAAATAGTGTGGTATTTATTTTAAAATATACCAAACTAATATACCAAAAATGCTGAAAATACCGAATCAATATACCAAAATTGTTAAAAATATCAAATAAATATACTTAAAATACTAAACAAGTCAAAGACTATCTTTGGCATATAGTATCACATTCAAAATATACCAAAGAATGCAAAATATACCAATTTATATATTGCAATTATTATAAAAATTAAATCAAATATTCTACGTTTTTTTTTCTAAGTGTACTCCTCAACTTTTTGTTGTTGTCCCCTTGGCAACCATTCATTGTTGTTCCTCATATTCACATTCAACTTGTGAGTTACTCACATTGTGCTGCGATATTCAATATTGATACATGTTTTTTTAATGAAGTAAAATTTCGGAAGGGTTGAAAATTATTTCATTCAAATGCTGACAATAAATTTTGCAAAGGTATCAAATCATCAAAGTATTGAACTTAGCCACAAAAGTTGATGAATCTATTTTACTTACCTTAAAAGTGAATCACAGAAAATACAACTGAATTTGCTTATTAATATGTTCAGTATTTATTTAAGTAATTCTCAGTATGTGTTCTTCTTTTTCTTTTCAACTTAATAATTAGCTTGAAATTTACAATTGATGTTTAGCATTAAACCATTGGGAGATTGGGAAGAGGATGGGATAAAGAGTTTAGTTTAAGGATGTCCAATTGCCGCATATACTCTAGACATATAGTACACATTGATTTACAGCTAAACGCTACTAAGTCTAAGTATTTGCGATTATAATTATGTTGGTACACATACATAATGACAGACAGAACTCACACACATTTACATTGATGTACATATTTCATAATAGTAGTTATGAGTACGAGTAGACATTAACAATGAACTACGAGTACAATTTTCAACTATATTTCAATACGAGTATTTTTCTTTTCTTTAATGCATATTGTGTTTGTTTGCTTAATTTGTAGTTAATTTATTAAATGCTTTTAGCATAATTGTAGCTTAACATTAACATGTGCATCGTCTTTTCTCTTGTTTAAGCATTAAAATTCTTTGCTGTACTCAGACGTTTTGCATTATTTACTATTTTAATCGTATAGTTAATCTTGTTTGTAAATTATTTAAGTTATACTTAGCGCTTTTCATGGGGGCTTGTCATCAGTAAATTCGAAAGTGGGGAGCAAGAGGTACAAAAGAGCTTTAGTTTAGTTTACATATATTTATTTATTTATTTAAGCTTAATCATACACATGCTTTTTTGGTAATAGTTTTATGCATTAATATCATATTTTAATAGTTAATAGTAGTATTTTTCTGGTATTTGCTTAAATTTCTTTAATTTCACTATTCACTTTTTGGTTTAAACAAACTTCTCAAGTATTTACATGTTTCTGCTGCTTTTCATATTAGGTACAAAATAGTAACGAAAGGTACATCGAATATGTGTGTGTGTGTGTTAGTGTGGATATGTTTGGTACGTTTCCAAATTAAAATTGAAAAGTTTTCTGATATGTTTTCTTGTGCACACATACATACATACAAGCTCGTTGAGTATACGCCCCGTTTAGCCCGTGCACGTTCAGTTGACAAACGTGAGCCGACATTATTCCGCCCGTATCCGGCATTCCTATTGACATTTGCACTAATGGCGCAGATCTCTAGCTGCCTAGAGAGCAACTGACAGACAGTTCGTTCTCTCGCTCTTGTTTCATAGAAAAATGCAACATTGCATCATCTATTCATTCCTCCGGCTCTGTCTGCCTGTGTCTGTGTCTCTGTCTGTTTGCCTGCTTGCATATCTGACAGTCAGCTGAGTTCAGCTGAGTTCGTTTGAGTGTTTGTCTGCCTTGCGAATAATGCAAATATATTTCGCAAAACGAAGCCCTACTCTAGGGGATATCCTCTAAAAACTTTGCCGCAAAAGGAAAAATGCAAACTCTGCGTCTGAATGTGTCAACTTTCGTGTCAATTGTATGGCCATTAAACTATTGCGCTTCAGATGCAACATTCCCGCCACTGACATCAGTCAGACTCTGGTCTCAGACCCCTTCGGCTGTCACATCAGCAGCTCCAAGTGTTGATTTAACATTCGACATGTCGAGCAGCATTTCAGACTATTTTTGACATTTGACAATTTCATGTTATCTTCGAGTGCAGCTGCATCCTGTTCTACAAAAAAAGAATGTGAAACTGCAACTGAAAACGAAATGCAAAAACGTGCCAAGCGATGTTTTGCCAATGGTTTTCTCTCTTTTTTTTATGGCTTCGAGCTGCTGAATTGGCAATTTCGACATTGGCCGCAATAAAAATTCCATTAAACTTGACTGCTTGCCATTTGCGTGGTCAAAGACGAAATTGCACAAAAATGCATAAAAATTCATTAAAAGCATAGTCATTAACTATTTAATTTGTAGTTTTGCACTTTGCGTACAGAATTTTAATGTCTTAAGTTTTCTTTCTCTTTCAATCAATGCGATGCTAGAAAAGACGATGAAGAACGATTTCGCTTTGCTATTTAAATAAGTTTTCTAAACTTTCGAGAAGGCGAAAGTTGTTTTAATAACATTTATCAACATTTTCAATTTAGCATTTCCGTAGTGCAAGCAAGCGGATGATATTACGTATACGTATCGTCTGTATACATTAGTATACATTATACTCAAGCGTTTGGCTGCAGACCAATTTTAAAACCATTTGCTTGTTGTGGTTGCCAGTAGAAAGAAGAACAAAAAATGAAGCACACATTTGTTAATTTATGTAAGGGAAAAAGTGTTGCAAGTGGTTGGTTGGTTGCCTGGTTGCCTGGTTGGTCGACTGCAGCAGAGAAATCTCTCTCAAAGCATTGTTTACACTGCCCCGCTTTCATTTAAGCTGCAACAATTGCAACAGCAACAACAATAGCAATAACAGAGCTGCAAAAAATCGCACACAAAAAATGAGCGACGCGCATATTAAACAAACAAAAGAAAATGCGAGAAAAATCGAAAAACATACAACGCTGCAGCAAGGAAAAGTAACGCAAGGAAAGGCTCCACAAGGCTGGCGGGCGAGTAAGCAAACATTGCAGGAATACTTTTTTTTTTGTGCATTGCATGCCATCGTTAAATGAAAAGTAGTGCGAAATATTTAAGCCAAATCTATGTCAGCAGCTAGCTGCCGGCTCCCAGGTCATAAAGCCAGGCCACACCGGGAGTAGCCAGCATTACGAGTAGAAAATTGAAGCCAAACTCGTTATAGACGCTACCTATAGGTATAAGGGTATTATAACTTTGTCGAACAATCTGGTATATCTGGTATATTTTGCCCTCTCTGGTATATTTTGAATGTAGTACCACATCAATATATCAAATATGACATTTAATACATTTTAGTATTTTTGCGGTATATTAATGCGGTATATTTTAGTCGCTTTGGTTGATAATCCGGCATATGTCCCACTCTATGGTATATTTTGAATGTGGTATTATATCTATATACCAAATATAATTAATTTCTCTGACAATCTGGTATATTTTACTATCTATGGTATATCTTGAGGTACCAATATACCAAATACAGCCTCTGGTATATTTTACCATCTATGGTATATTTTGAGGTACCAATATACCAAATACAGCCTCTGGTATAGTTTTTAGTACTCTTGCGCTATATTAATTCGGTATATTTTAATCGCTTTGAATGACAGTATATTGCACTCTATAGCATAGTTTCAATATATCACTATATTAATATACCAAATATACTCTTTAGCATATTTTTAGTATTTTTGTGGCATATTATTCGGTATATTTTAGTTGATTTGGTTGACAAACCAGTATATTTTCCACTCTATGGTATATTTTGAATGTGGTACTACATGAATATACCGAATATATTCGCTTTGGCTGACAATCTGTTATTTTTTGTATTATATGGTATATTTTAAATACCCTTTGGTATATTTGTAGTATGTTTGCGATATACTAATTTAATATATTTAAAATGATTATCGCACTTTTTGATTTTATTCAAAATGGCTAGCAAGTATCCCACAGTCGAGCACACTCCACTATAGCTTTCTTACTCGTTTAATTTTTATTCGCAGCCGTCGACCAAGTTCATTTCAAATGGTTACAGAAATCAGCACTGCATTTCGCCAAGCTTGCATTTAAGTTTTGCACAGCGCTTTAATTATTAAAGCAGAGATAAAAGACGTTAAGATCAAGATACTTTTAATTGAAATGCGGAAGTGCATTTCGCATTATGCTGAGATTAACAGTTGGTTTTAATAAACGAAATTCATTATTAAAGTGTGCTTAACATTTTTAAGCAGTTGTATAACATGAAATGAAAATAAATCCATTTAAATTAACCACTTAAAGAAGTTACAAAATCATTCAAAATATAACATGAATTTTAAATTAATTCATTTAAATGTATCATTTAAAAAAGTTACAAAATCATTCGAAATCCAATTAAATCTGAAATTTGTAACATCTAGAGTTCTGGTCATCAATCCAGTTAACAACTTTTACGCCAGCGTATCTAAGCTTCGGTCAGTAGATAATTGTTTTATGTGCAGCACTTGTGTTGTCCCATTGAGTGCTGTGTGAGGAACTAATTTATTTAATTTCGATTGGAAAATTCTGGTTGGCTAAACTTTTTAATGATGCTTATTGATTGCTTTATTGCTGACCCAGCTCAGCCCAAGCCAATAAAACTAACTTCTCATGAAGTTTTCCGCTTCGTCAGTAATGAAAGCCAGCAAATGCCTTTGAACAATTTGCAAACAATTAGATAGTTATTAAATGCGATTTCAATTGATTTGTTTTGTCGTTCAATTTCAGTTCGAAGTTATTAATTTGCCACAGACAAAGTAATATGCTATCTAGAGCTGGAGCAGACAATGACAATTATTTACAGAACATTTGCAACAGCTGAATCAAATTACATTGCATTTACATTACAGCAGCTCTGTTTTGCTCTGGCTAATGGGCAATGAATTGAGCAAATAGGCTTAAAGTTAATGCTCGAAGCTTGGCCAAGAAAAAGGTCAACTTGAGGCATCGCTGCTATTAGCCAAGTTGATTAATGATGCCGGTTCTCTCTTTTGCCTCGAAGCAACAGGAAAGAAATGGCACTGCCAAAACAAAGTCTGGAGACACAACGAACAACAGTTTCATTCATGATTTATTTCCCTCACACACACACACACACACACACCAGGAAATACACAAAACTGACAGAGGCCATTTTACTTTGCTGACCAGCAGCAAGCAAATTGACGCGTCACGTTTGATAGAAATATTTGCTAGAATAATTAAAAGAAAAATGCAAAAAGCGAGAAAATCTTAGCAATTAAGGCTGAAATAAAAGGAAAATTAAGCGCAGTTTATATTTCAATAAAACTTCAATGGAAATGTAGAGCAAGCACGCTCTGGCTTCGGGGCGTATAAATTACAATTAAGCGTAATTAATCATCCGCCAGCGATGACCGAGATATTAAGAGTGAGGGAGTAGAGCGAGCTCTTACTTGTAATTTATTAGCTGTGCCATGGTCAAGACATCAACATCAACATCAACAGCATCAGCATCAGCATCGATGTCGACATCGTTGCACAAGACGCAACATGCGGTCCAGCCGCACCTTTTGTCGTTGTGCCATGGCACACGGCTCTCGAGTGGTCAATCACACGGCCACTTAGCAACTTAGCAGAGGAGCAACAACAGTGGCAACAATGACAGCAACAACTGAATAACAACAGCAGTAACAACAACATCTGCAGCGCTTTTAATAGCTGAGCAAATGGTGAAAGCGGAGGGAAGAGGGAACGTTTCGCTAGTTGGCCATGGCAAAAGGTAAATCAATGAATGGATATCCATTCAGAATGACGCATGGCCAGCAGGAGGGTTGAAGCTGTAGGAAAACAACAACAATGCCAGACACTGTGTGGACGGACCGAGCAGCGACTCCATCAGCGGCTCGTTCGCCTGGAAAACTTATTGCGCCAGAAGTAATTCTATATAAGGAAAGCTATCTCTGTCCCACTCGAGCTGAGTTTGTTTAGTTTTCCACGCTGTGGTTGTTGTTGTCGCCGTGGCTGCTGCTGCAAACAGCACACGCTATTTTGGTTGCAAATATTTCAAAAATATATAGAGAGAATGCAAAGCTTCGATCGATTTTCAGAGGGTTAGGGTTACACTTCGGGCTATATTTACAGCTCGACTCGGCTCGACCAGCGAGCTAAGCGAGAGCTCAGCCCAGGGAATGATTTACCATAGAAAACATATTCGATTACCAGCATCGAATATTCGGTAATTTGCGTAGCTCGGCAACCAGGCCGAATAGCATTGAGGAGAGATTGGAATTTTTGGATGTGTGTTTTTTTAAAAATAAACTTAATTTGATTAGTTGGGTTCATTCGCACGACACACACACACACATACACACATACAATCCATTCAGAGCTGTTGGAAATTGATTTTTTTTTTTTGCTGTCCTCTCCAGTTTTATTCGTCAACATAATTTAATAATAAACTTTGGCACTTTTAGCCATTACAAAGCCCCCAACGGCATGCAACCGGAATTGCGAAGCCAGAAGTTGAGCTCTGGGGTTCATTCAAGCCTGAAATTTATGTTCACGCCTCCGTCGACCCTCCGCAGTCCCTTCTAGCCAGCTGTCAACAGCATTCTAGCTCTCTCTATGGTGTTGGACTGTGGTTTGCCTGCGGCTTCAGTTGGCTTTTCATGGCATTTATTTGCAATTCACATAATATACGAAATATGTTTGCTATGTGCAAAAATTGTAGTAGAGTATTTTAAATACATAATTTTATGTTGTATTTTGCATTGCGGTTAGCGCAGCTGACAAATTGTTATTGTTTAATTTGTGTCCCAACACTCGCCAAGTGCGGTTTGCAGCTGCCAATAAAAATATTTGTCAATTAATAAAAACAATATGGAAAATGTGAAAGCTCTGAGTGAGAGCAGGGCTCAAAGGAATCGGAAAAACAAATTTCCCCAAAATGCTGTCAAATCTAATTTACGCACAATTCGGCACGCGCCGTTCAAATAAAATGCAAATAAATTAATTGCTGAAAATTGTTTGTAAAATTATGAAATTAAATGGAATTTACACGAACACGCAAATAATGCAGCTATTTACACATTATTTATTTAGCGCATAACAAAAGTCATTTGATAGGTTTTTGGCTGTTGAATATGAAATGTGGATTTTCAATATGACAATGTACTTTTATTTCAATTTTTAATAAGAGCGAATTCAATTTCATTTCTCATTCAAAATAAATCAAACGATTTTGGATTATTGAAATTAACTCAATTTATAATAGGTAAATTTCTCATTTCTGTTTTTTGATTCGAATTTTTCCCCTTTTATAATAATTTTAAATGATGTATAAAATGTCATTGTTGATTTTTTTCCTTCTCAAAAGAATTGTACGAGAATTTAACTGAATTTGTAATTGTCAAATTAACTAAATGCTGAATTTAATCTCTTTTACAGAAACTTTAACAAGTTATTCAATTTCAATATTAATCATTTAAAACAAATCAAAGATTTTGGCAAGTGCATTTAACTTAATTTGTAATATGAATTTATTTCCCATTTATAATAATTATGAATTATGAGTTCAATTAAATTAAAAATATTATAAAGCGTTCGGTAGTTAAATGAAGCGAATTTAGATGAATTTTTAATAAGAATATTCTTTCCATTTATTAAACATTTGGAAGATCAATTAAATTTTATTACTACTTCGTTCTTTCTCATAATATTTTAAAATGAGTTGAACTTAATTTGCAATTTATCCAATTTACCAAATGCTGAATCTCTTTTACAGAAACTTTAAAAAGTAATCTAAAATCTTAGATAGTTTGATGAACAGTGACTGAAATATGGATTTTGTATACGACAATGAATTAAATTAAACGAATCATTCAAAATAAATCAAATGATTCTGGCAAGTGAGTTTAACTCAATTTGTAATAAGAATTTATTTCGCATTTATAATAATTTTGAAATACGAATTAAATTTCATAATTTCTCACAATACTCAATTTGTAGTCAATCAGAATACAGAAACTTTAAAAAGTAATCTAAAGTCTTGGGTAGTTCGATGAACAGTGACTGAAGTATGGATTTAGGATATGACAATGAATTAAAGTAAACTAATCATTCAAAATAGAGCAAATGATTCTGGCAAGTGAGGTTAACTCAATTTGTAATAAGAATACATTTCACATTTCCCATTTCTTATAATTTTAAAATACGAATTACATTTCATAATTTCTCACAATATTTGTAACTCAATTTGTAATTTATCCATTTACCAAATGCTGAATGAAATCTCTCTTTTACAGAAACTTTAAAACGTAATCTAAAGTCTTAGGTAGTTCGATGAACAGTGACTTGCTTTTAATAAATATTTATAATTTGTAAAATTAAAACACCACTGAATTATGCAGACAGTTTCAAGGCCTCAGACTAAAACTGCAAGTGAATAAGGCAGCATAAAATATGCTGAGCGGCAACTTTTATGCGACATGGCAAAACCACCAGAGGCAGAGAAGCAACAACAACAAGTGGGAAGGAGGAAACGAAGAAGGAAGAGAACTGACTCCGTTGCATGCAAGTTTGCCCTTGGGGAGGGGAGAGACGAGGCGACGATGACGCGGTAATTCAATTTGGGTTTAAAATTGCAAACTGTGTGCGGCGCAGCATGTTAAGGCGTCGCGTTGTCCTGTCAAAAGTGCGGATGGGAGTGTCAGAGGATGGGAGAGACATATATGAATACATACAAGTATATAAATATAGCATGTACTCAGAGGGAGTGTGGAAGGAAGAGCGCAGAGAAGATGGCAAGGAAGTGAGCAAGGGCCGTAAGCAGCTTGCAGCCTGGACAGTTATCCTCAGGATGGATGCTCCTCGCCCCCTCAAGGATATGTTGTGCATGGCTCTTGTCACGGCTTTTTAATTAAAATGCATGACATGGGAGAGTGTATTGCATGTAAATCGATTGAGAGTGCAGTTTAAGTTAAGTAAGCAGCGAGTGGCCGAGTGGCCAAGCATTGGAGTGGAGCTCAAGGAGTGGCACACAAATGAAGGAGATTAATTAATCATTGTTATTTTGTGCAAATAAAGCAAGTGCACAAAGTGGGCGGAAAAGTAAAGTCCACTTGGCTTCAGCGCACTTCAATGCCGTTTTTCTTGCCTGGCTCAACGAAAAAGTTTTTCTTTACTTTTGCTTGCATTGAATTGGACCAAAAAGTCGGCCTGGGAATTGAATTTTGTTCTTCAATTAAATTGCCCTTAATTGAAAGCGCAAAAGGCAAATAGAGCGGAGTTTTTTGGGCATCTCGAATCGAGCGGCAAATGTGCATTATGAAAATGTGCATCAGCGTCGAAAAGTTTTTGCAGCGCACCGCCTTAGGAGATGTTATGAGCAATTCATTTGCCAGACAATAGGTAAATCGGGAACGTTGCTGCATAAACCAGAGTAGAGGAAGAGGAAGGGGAAGGGTTTTGCTGCTGTCGTTGTTAAAACTTTTGTGCTCCATTGTTATTGTTGCAACTGGCAGAAAAGTTTTTGGCGCTGCAGCGAAGGGAAAGTTTTTGCGGCAAATAGAAAAGTCGACGGGAGTAGCTTAAAGCGCTTTAAGTTTTGTGTTGGCCCAAATGTCAGAGATTGCGCATACGCAGCGTTGCCCTTGTCAAAAGTCAAAGTCACTGCATCCACAGCTAGGTCAACCGGTCAACCAACCAGAGCAGCTGCGCTTCTCAGCTTAAGGTGTTTGTAGTTCACATAAACACACACACACACACACACACATGTGTTTGGGGTGAGGAATCTTTATCTAATTCTTGCATGTATGCAAAATTCTGAACATCCGTCAACGATGTTTAGCTCTTCGCACCATGAGCGTCAGCAAAAATTGTGATTAAAAGTGTGTTTTTATGAAGCATTGGGTCGTGACTGGGGGCATTAAACGAGACCCGAAGCTAACGTATAAATTAGCACGCCCCAACAACAACAAGGAGCTGGCAATAAAACGTTTTGGCGTTGCGTTACGTATACGCACCGTCGTGTTCGCATCTTTTCTTTTTTTTGGGTGAAAGTAGGCTAGCAAATGACACGCGCCAGGCGAATTTGTAGAAAGTCGTAAAGCAAAATAAACACTTTAAGGCGCAAAGTCATAAAAACACCCGAAATAAATTCGAGGGACAAGCAGACGAGAGAGTGAAGAAGGACGTTGGGGATTATGAAAAGAGGATAGTGTGTGTGTGAGTTTTGCGTGGGCTTGCGTGCCACTAAAGTTTCACTAAAACTGAACTAGAAACGCACTGCGACATTTCGCTTTGAGTTATTGGCCAAACGTTGTCGGACAACTGTTGCTCTGTTTGCCAATGTTCTTCTGCTACAAGTACATACTATATTTTTGCTTCCCTTTTTTTGGTTTTTCCTTTCGAAGGCAGCAGCTGCATGAGCTATTGCGCTGGCAAATGAAATGTCAATCTTTGCCGCATGGCAACCACTTAAAAACTCACGCAGTCACGCAGTCACTCTCTCAGACCAAACCCAGACCAAACCAAACCCAGACCAACCATTCAGCCTTCCATTCAGCCAGCCATCAATCAATCAATGTGCTTTGCGCGCCTAAGCTTGACACCGGGGCTGAGTCCGTTTTGCCTCTAGGCAATCGACATGCAATTTATGCGAAATGTTGACATTTATCGCTTGACTTTTTGAACTCTTCTTATTACATGTTTGCTTTTAAGTTCTTCTCTCTGGTTTTTTTCGGCAGCAAGTGAAAATGTAAATAAATTTGTATACAAACATTTAAAAAGGGCTCAAAGGATTTGGCATTTGTGTATTTGCATATATTTTGCCAAGGATTTGACTCTGATTACGAGAAAGCAAAGTGGCAAATCCTGCTCAGCAATTGCCGAGGATTAAGGTCAAATATATTTTTGCGGCAGGGTTTCATCAATTAGAATTTATACGCAATTCGTTCTAATTGCATGTCCCGCGGTGTTTTTAAAGAGCAGGTAAATGTTTGTACACAGTTCGATTGTGTTATTTTTAAATTCAACACGCGCATCAAACTGAATGCTATTTGCATTTGGTTCGTCAACGTTTTTTGCTTGTTTGCATTGAAATTTTAATTGTTTGCTGTTGTTGTTGACACTGATGATGTTTGTGTGTGTCAGTATTTTGCTTTCCCTTCAGCGGTCGCAACTTTTTTTTTATTCAAACTGTGCGTTTTCTTTGAGTCTTTTGTGGCAAATAATTGAATTGCGAAAGCAATTACAAGAAATCTGTTTATTTAAGCTCGGCGTGCAATGGTGCGTATGAGTAATGCAGCAAGTTCAACTTCAAATAGTCCCTTAAAGCACGAGCAATTCCTCTGCTCAACGATTATGCTAATGAAAGGGCATCTTCTTCTGGGTTTGCTTTACGCAGTGTTGCGCTGATTTTCGGGAACGCCAAATCTGTTGAGCAGTGCTATCATCATCATTCACAGCACGTAGACTGCTAAATATATAGCATGGATCTGCTTCTAATATAATTAGAAGAGTAGGCGAATAAAAATTGCCCAACTTCCTGGCTATGTGACTCTCCGACAACAAGCACTGAAGCTACAACGACAAATGTTTCAATTAAAAATCACAAAAGGTCAATGTCTATCAACCCGTAACGCGAAGAGTTCTCGAGCAAAAAACCAGCAACAGACAAATTGTGGAGATTGGAATTTGGCACAGCCAACAAAAAAAATCGTGGGATTTTACCCATGGCTTAAAGGCGTTTTCGTCCTGTTTTTTTGGGCATGGCAACAGACTGAAACAAAAGGACGCGGATTCGTATGTTATGGCTGCAGAGGGAATCGCAATGCAACCTTGTATTGAATGCTGAATCGAGTCAGAGTCAGAGACAGAGACAGAACGACAGCAATGCGAATTCTATATATAGATGCCACATATATATTTTTGTAGGCGCGTGGCGTTTTCTTGGCATATTTATCATGGCATTTGCCATTTGGGCGGACTGCAAATACCAAGCAAAGTCAATGGCAATCGCAGTGCCAATACGGCAATGACAATGCCATCGACTTGCCTCCTCCCCCATTCTCTCCCATTCTCTAGACTCTTTGGTGCGTGCTGAGCACACACCGCAGGCAATGGCAAATGTGCTGCTATTCAAGCCTTTTACACAGTGGTGACTTCTTCGCCCACTTTGGGTAAAAGTTGGCACGTGCGATCAACATGCTGAGGGAAAAACAAAAGTGGAATTGATTGCGTGCCAGATGTGAAAGGAGGAAATGAGCCAAGAGGCAAGAGGCAAGAAGCGATGCCAACGCATGAACTGGGCGTGGCTAAATGTTGAATTCCATTTTGCCAGTTGTACTGAGCAAGTATGAATAAGTATATTGTAATTAAAATGACGACAGCAGCTGCTTTTAATAAACTGCCAAAACAAAGCCAGCGCAAGCAAACAAACAAACAAACAGCAACAGAAAAAAAGTGAAGAAAATTAAATACAAAAGACGGAAGGAAAAAAAATAAACCTAAGCTTGATTGCGAATATTTTGAGAGGATTGTCAGAGACACACAAAAATAACAAACAGAGCAAAGGCAAAGAAAATGAGACTCGACAACCCTTTGGAAATGGAAATGAATCCGCGGTGCGAAACAAAAACAAAATGTCGAGCTTAACAGCATAATTTTTCATTAGACGATAAGAAAGGAACGCAGCGAGTGCGAGAGTCGTACTTGTTTTGGCGTGAAAAGCAAACTGTTTACATTTGTTTTACTTCAGCTGAGCAAGGAAAGCTAGCCGCAGGCGATGGAAGGGAGAAGGGGAGCCACATGTTCATTATCTTGGCACAGACAGAGACAGTCGATGAGTGGGTTGAGTGCTGGTTGCTTATGCAGGTGTTGAATCCGCTTTGCTTCGCTTCAGGTGCGCCTCATTAAATCATTCGGTAATCGGAGGCAAAGGCAAGGCTAATGGTTAACCTTTCCTGTGGCCCAACAGAGTAAGAAGCTTGGCTTTCAGCTCGAACTCGAAATCTCACGCGCATCTGTCAATCACAGTTGAGGCCTAATTAACATTTTAAGCCGACGTCGATGCGGTCTGACAGCCAGCGTCAGCCGCTCGAAATACCTTTTGTTCCAACCAGACAGCGAAAATCTCAGTTCAGTTCAGTTACATGGCATCTGTATCTGCAATGCGTTTGTCGTTTGATCCGTGGCTTTAAAATGAAAACATTTACTTGTTATGCCCCGTAAATGGTTATTAATTTGAATGATTTATGACTCTGCAATGTCGGTATGCTCAATGGCTTAACGAGTGTGGAGTGGAGTGGAGTGGAGTGAAGTGGAGAGTGCAGCACTTTGTTCGATGGCCATAAATTCCCATTAATAATTCAAATCTAATGCTTTTGTCTGGCATTTCTCGCAATTCGCCGCGTTGTATGCTACATTTTTTTTTACTGTTGCGAATAAAACGAAGCGAGCTCGTGTATGTGTGCAGTGTGTGTGTGTGTGTGTATTTGTGTGTTGGGTATTTGTTGTCCAATTGTGAATTATGTCATTGGCTTTGCAATAATAATAACATCATAACAGCTGCTCCTTGGCGGAAAAGTCAAAGAAATTCGTTAGCTCTTTTTCGGTCGCCATTTGGAGCAACCGTTTGTTAACGGTAATTGATAGCACGGTCTCTGACCTGACCATAGATAATAGTAGTGGTAGTCGTACACATATAAGGAAACAATAAGTGGTAACAGTTTAACTATTTAGAAGCTCTTCAGTGAGGGGGATCTTAGACCTAATCACGACTTGGTTTTCCTTTCCTTCTTTACTTTACTTTACTTTACTTTAGTTTAGTTTAGTTTTCGACTTATTGCTATGATTAGGTATTAAGTATACACACATTAGTTAGTAGATTGCTTAGTTGTCTAGTATGCGCTCTTCTGATAATACTTACAGGTTTTCATTTTGTTCTTTTTGTTTTGGTTTCAGTTTCATTAGGATCTCGAATAAGCTTTGGGATTGCTTCGCAGTTGCGTTTAGGAACCCAATGTTTGTGTTGTTGTTGCTGTTGATCGTCGACTTTAGACCAGCTCGGTTTCCATTTGCGCGGCCTCCATGGTCTCCACGATGGTCGTTGTGGCCGCGGCGACCGAATCTCATGGAACATATCGGGTGGTCAGTGCGCCATCGTCATCATCATCCACATTGAGACCGCTGCCAGGACAACAGCAGCCACAGAGCAGCCAACCGCTGGCATTGCTGCAGCGTTTTGGTCAAATCGCAGACACCTGCTCGAGCTCGGCGCTGGAGCGGCCCGAGTTCATCACAACCACATTCTTGGCGGCATAATCCGTGATGAAGCGATCACTATTGCGCGGATGTATGTTGCCCACATCCTGGGCACAACACCACGGATTACGCATGGTCAGTATACGCTTGAATGCATCGCGGAATTCCTTGTTGAAAATCGAGTAGATGATCGGATTGAAGGCGGAGTTCGAGTAACCCAGCCAGGTGAGTATCTTAAATGTCTGACCACCGATGCACGTCTTGCAGAAGGCAGCCGTAATGTTCACGCAGAAGAACGGCACCCAGCATATGAGAAAGACGCCCATGATGACGCCCACTGTGACCGCTGCCTTGTGATCTGACACATGATACGGCGAGCTGTGATGCAGGTTGCGCACTTTGAACTTCTTTGGCTGATTCTTGGGTCGTCGTATGCTCTTGTAGCGTTGCTTTTCGGCCACCTCGCCCGGTCGTGTCACCGCCTTGATGGACTTGACGTGCTTCTGGGCATAACAATAGAGTCTGCAAGTAGAGTAAATGAAAAAAACAGAGTGACATTTACTAAAGTAATGTAATTTAAGATGTAATACATTTTCTGTTCCTTTTATATGCCCTTCTACCCATGGATGATATAGAGTATGAATCTGGTATATTTTAAATGTAATACTGTATAAATATACCAAGTTAGACTTCGGTATATTTTCAGTATTTTTGTATTTATGGTATATTGTGAATGTAGACTTCGGTATATTTTCAGTATTTTTGTATTTATGGTATATTTTGAATGTATTACTATATCAATATACCAAATATACCTGCTGGTGTAATTTTAGTATTTTAGCGGTATATTAATATAGTATATTTTAGTTGTTTTGGTTGAGAATCTGGTATACTTTGCATTTTATAGTATACTTCGAATGTAGAATTATATTAATATACCAAATATAGCCGTTCTCACAATTTTAGTATTCTTCTGGTATGTCGATACGGTATATTTTAGTAGTTTTAGTTGACAATCTGGTATATTTTTGTACTTTCTAGTATATTTCGAATGTATATATTATTATACCAATATACAAATATAGCCATTTGTCACATTTTTAGTATTTTGCGGTATATTTGAGTTGCTGGTATAATTTGTACCCTATAGTATATTTGAAATGTAGAATTAATATACCAAATATTGCCTTAGGTACATTTTTGGTATTTGTGCGGTATATTAATTTGGTATATTTGAAAATTTATACCGCACTCTTTTGCTCTCATTAAAGCGGGTATCTCACAGTCGAGTAACCTTAACTGTAGTTTTCTTACTTGCATTTCTCACAATACACATTTTATTGGTCTGCTACCTTCAACCTCTTTAAGCAATAAACATTCAAGTTTCTTAGCCATGCTTAATATGCCAGCCTCTACTGTAAGCATTGGTTTTGCTATTCCTCTAATTGTGGGGCAAACTGATTGTTTCAGTCTGTGTGTCTGCTGTCTGCTTGTCGTGTAACTGATATGATAATTATTTACTTGTCTTGACATGCCAATTAAACAGACTGCCCAAGGGAAAAGCAGCTGTATCTCCGACTATGTCTGCTCTCTGCTTGTACGAACACAGTGCGTATGCTTAATATTAGACAACTCACGTTCTAGTTTACTCGCTGGCAGGACAACAATATATATATATATACTTGTACTCGTAACTGAAGCTTAGCCCCGCATGAAAAGGATAACAAGGCCGAGCGCACAAATTATGACGATAAAAGTCTATTTATTCTGCAATTTAACCGAAATTTGATATAACATTCCAATGACAGCAAGCAGACACACGAGCTGTGCTCTGGACACTGAGCCATGTGTAATATAGTAAGCAAAGGAGCAAAAGGGGAAAAGGGGAAAGGTGGTTGACTCCGACAGCCTGTGTCCATTTGTTGCGTTCGCCCATTGGCCGCAAATCTCGTTAAGCTAAAATGGCAACGTGCCACTCGCCCGTTGGCTATAATGTTGATGAGCAAACCATATCGCCGTTTGCCTTCTTGTTGCTGTTGCTTCTGCTGCTGCTGCTGTTGCTGATGATGTTGCTGTTGGCATCCTGTTGCCTTGGCCGTTAATGTTAGCCTTGGTCGTATTGTCTAGCCCTTTTTTTTTCTCTCCCGCACACACACGCCCAGTCCATCTGCCTTTGGCTGTGCTAAGGGATTACTTAGCTGGACACTAATGCGTGCGCTTATTTGTTTGCCTACTTATTTGATAGCCAAGCTGCATGCCCCCCTCTCCCCCTCTCCTCCTCTTCCCACTCTTCTTCAGGCAGTTATCCCATTGGCAACGCTCTCGTGCCTGCGAGCCATCAGCGACAAAAGTCCTTGAGGCATTCATTCATTTCGTTTCGTCAGTGTTTACTTCGTTTTACTATTTACATTTTATTACACCGGCAGAGCGCATAAAAGTATTGAAATTGTTGATATATATTTTTATCCGACTTTGACCTCGTTTTCGTTTCTGCTGTGCAAACAAAACTCTTTCGAGTGGCAGGCAATTCATAAACAGCCCGCAACCTATGGAAATTACGTATACGTAAAGTGGAAACTTATCTGATCAGCTTTAATCGCATTTTCTTCGACTGGCAATTCATGCATAATTCAGATCGATTGAACAACCCAAAAGAAGAAGAAGGTGAACACACGATGTGTAAAACGCTCTTTGATGTTATCGGATTAGTAGTAAATTAAATTCTGGTTGACTGTCAATCCAAGCGCAGTTCACATCGAGGTAGATTTTATCATTACTCTAAAAGGTTTAGTTTGCCAAGTGCTATGTAATCTCATTATCGTTTTGCCAGATGCCTCAACTTCGATGGCAGGAAATGCAATTTCATTTTAAATTTGTTTAAATCTATTTAAAATATTTGCTAAACTCACGACTTTTACTTTTTTACTTCAATTGCTAGCTCATTTTGTTTGGCTTGAAGTTGTCTTGGAATGAAATAGAGAAAAGTTATGCCATGCCGAAGAATTTATTTATTTATGTGCTACCAAAATTATTGCTGCTCTATAAAAAAACGAGACCATGGCATTTTAATTGTGAAAACTTTTGGCATTGCTGGACTTTAGCCAGAGAATTTCTTTTGTTTTTCTGGCATTTGTTTTTTGTGCTCCTTCTGCTGCTGTTGCTTGTTTTTCGTTGTTATTTATTTATGTGAATGCATTTGGATTTGCAAATTGGAAATTCCATACTCACCGACAGTAGATGCCAATCATGACGACGCAGGGAAAGTAGAAGCTGATGCAACTGGAGACGACGGCATATGTGGGCGTTAGATCCAGCGCACAAGTGGGATACTTTTTGCCATTATCCTCGAAAATGAGCGGCTGGTCGGGTCGATGAATGCCCAGCGAGATGGGCACAAAGGAGACAAATGCCGCCAGCAGCCAAATGGCTGCAATAGTAATGACAGCAACGCGTCGTGTCACCCAGCGGCCATATCTGCAAATAGACAGAGAACAGACAGAGAGAGAGAGTAAGGATCACATCAATTCGAAGGCAAAGGAGCTGCTGTGTGTGTTTGTGTGTTATTCCCTGCGGTTAGCGACAGGCAAAGGCTCAGCGCAAAAACACAAGTTGGGTAATGGCAACAGCAACTGACAACTGGCAACAGAGACAGACAGAGAGAGAGCAACAAGAAAATGGGCCATGTTGTGATTGCGGCTTTGCATGTTGGAGTCAGCCGCAGGCTGGGCAAAAGCTGCCAGCATTTTGGGGTTCAACACACAAATTTTTGGCGGGGTTACGCGCAGAGACAAGTGTTGTTGATGGCAGCGATGGCAACGATGGCAAAAGGTGTGCATCTGTATCCCTGTTGCAGGCTGCATGTCATTAATTACCCCAAAACACTCGTGAACATGCTGAACAAGCTGTGCAGCAAATCGACCTAAACCGAAACCCGACCACAGCTGCACATATAAACCAACACATTACGCATACGCAACGTATGCAAATAGCATGTTCAATGCTTTTTGCGGGGCACTCTTCGATTCGATGTTGATTGACGCAGGAGAAACAGAGTGAATAGTGGAAGCGGGGGGAGCAAGCAAAGTGCGCCCATGACGCACAATTTGCTTTTACACTGGCGGAAATGAGCAGAGCACAAACCTAAGGCTGTTGGCATTTCATACATGTATTGCTGAGAAGTAAATGAAAGGAAGCGGTAGAGGGGGGAGGGGAATGTTGGTGTGCCATATGCCGCAGCATTTTGGCTTGTGCAAATGTTGAAGCTGCCGCAGCCGCTGGGCCAGACATTTGGGGCAGGAAATCAAACAGAATAATTCAATTTCAATACAAAGACTCCACAGCGCACTCATAGTCAATCTCTGTGTGGACCCAAAAATATACAGTTGACAAGAGCAACAACGACAACAACAACAACAAAGCGAAACAAACGGAAAAAGGAAGTTTAGGTAATTGTATTCACAAACAAATTCAATTTCATGTGGCAACGCAAATTGATTTCCCAGCTGCAGCAAAAGCAAAGCAGCAAAGCAGCGCTCAACATTTACTTAGTTTTTGGCACCTACGTCTCAAGTGGTCGTCGCCCACTGTATCATCGTATCAATTGGCAAGTGTCGTCGTCGATACTTGGCAGCCAGGCAACCAATCATGCCTCCTCCAAAATAGCTAATTGAAATTGTGGGCGTCTTTTGCTAGAGCAGCCAAGTCAAACACTGCCCGAACACATTTGCATTTAATGTTCCCCATCAAGGTGTGTCTGTATGTGTGTGTGTGTGTGTGTTGTTGCTACACGCACTCAAGAAATTACAGTATGACACGCAGCTCTGTGTGTGAGGACATCTGCATAGTTTGCGTTTATTTTGTTTTTCTTGTTGTTGTTTGCCTTGTGGCATCTGAAGTTTTATGAGTTTTTATGAGCATTTTGCCCTGCGCTCAAATGTTGCAAACACATGCCGCCATTGTTGTTGTTATTGTTGTTATTGTCAAGTGTGTTGCAGGCAGATGACACAACGATGAAACGAGAAACGCAAAAGCAACACAATTACAAAACATTCCCCTATGACCCATTCTCTTTGTTGTTTGCTGCTTAAGTGTGCTGTCGCTCTCTCTCTCTCTCTCACACTCTAGCTCTGTTGTTTGTCATAAAAGTTTGCATCACTTTTTTTATTGCAGTTTAAAGTGAATTTTATGCATGATACGAGGCAGGAGTATGCACTCATATGCTCTGATCCTGACAGTTACGATGACTCTGATGATGATGATGCTGATGATAGGAACAATGCAGAGGCGGTGGAGAAGGTGGAGAGGGGGGAGAACTGGCTCCAGGCTGGAGCTGGCTTTAACTTTATCGCGTTAAACAATTTTTTGTTAATACCGTCATCATTTTAACTTTGTCAGCGCCTGTTTCTAATTAGATTTTCACGCGCTTTTCATTTCAAATTTTATTTCTATTTTCATTTTTGCTTTCAATTTTTGTCGACGGCGCGCAAATCTTGCCAAGCGCAATTAAATTAAATGCTTGCAATTATTCTAAGACGCTAAAGAAAATACACAAAAATGTCACAGCTGCCGAGCCGAGTCGAGCTCAGAGCAAGAAAGAGATTGAAAGTGGGAGATAGACAGAGAGAAATAGAAAGAGAGAGTGGAAGAAGGTGGCATATACTAATGAGACAAGGAAGGCGCGCGTGAACTTTGACACATTGGGGGCAGCGGCTAGAAAAACTGCCAGTTGCCTGCCGCTCTCCACTTTGACATGCAAATAAATCAGATTTGCATAAAGAGCAGCGTCGCCACCGCCTCCTTCTTCTTAAGCTACTGCTGAGCGCGAGACGGATTCAATCCCAGTCCCAGACCAAATGCCAGACCCAGACCTCGACCCAATTTCACAGGCGAGCGAGAGAAACAAGTATAAAAGTTACAGTCGAGTGTGATCAACCTTGAAATACCCGCTACCTATTAGAATTAAAATATACCAAATTAATATACCAGAAACATACTAAAATATACTGAATGTTATCTTTAGTATATTAATGTAAGCAGTACTGCATTAAAAATACGGCATACACACAAAATTAATAAAAATATACTGAATGTTATCTTTGGTATATTTATATAATGCTACATTCATAATGCGATATACAGACGATGTGAGTGTGATCAACTGTGAAATACCCGCTACCCATTGAAATATACCAAATTAATATACCAAAATATACTGTAAATATACTGAATGTTATCTTTGGTATATTAATGTAGTACTGCATTAAAAATACTATATACAAACGAAATGAATATACCACAAAAATACTAAAAAATATATTGAATGCATTCGTTGGTATATTAATATAGTACTATATTCGATATGCAGAAAAAATCAAAATACCAAAAAAAATACTAAAAATATACCGAATGATATATTTTGCTAGAAATATACTAAATCCTATCATAGGTATATTGATATAGTACCACGTTCAAAATATACCATACACTGCAAAATATACCAAGCAATTATAAGACCCTTCAATGTGTAGCGGGTATAAAAAGAGCGTAATCAAAGTGGAGTGTGGTAAGGCGACGTTTGAAGTAGTTGCCGCAGACACACTCAAGCCGCGCTGTAATGGACTCGAGGAGTCGGCTGTCTTCGGCAGTGGCCACAGGTGCCACCGGCAGCCGGCAGCCAGCACAGTGGCCAAATTCAATTTGAATGTGCGGCAAATTGACCCGCAAGGTCAAATGCAAATTTTACGCCAAAATGTAGGCAAATGCTTTGCTTCGCTTTCGCTTTCCATTAACATTACCGACAAGCGACCACCAAAAAGAAATACTTACATTCAACTGTCTGATTATGGCTTAATGAGTTAATTTCGTTTACCTGCCAAAAACTGCTCGGTTAATGTAATAAACTTTTGATGGCTTCATTAAAAGTGGCCACACAGTGTCAGAGCATTTGAAGCTGTCAGCAAAAGTTTTCTCATTCTTTGAATTTAACACCTGCACAAAGTGTTAAAAATAAATAAAACACAACAGACTGATTTATGGTATATAAACACTCACACTAAGTCTCGAACTCGCACTCAGACTCTCAATAGCCTTAGTCAGAATGCCACTTCAATACAAATGTCGTGTTACATTTTTCATAAACGAATAAGCTTTTGCCAAGGGCCAGCAGCAGCTGCAGGTGGAGCAGCAAATGGCGCTGACTGATAGCGCAACCGAGAGGCAGAGAGTGATGGGGAAAGAGAAAGCGAAAGATATGTGTGTGTGGGAGAGAGAACGCAAAGAGAAAATATTTTTCTACTTTTGGCTTATGCTGAAAATAGCATCAAAGGATTTATTATGGCTCTTTGGATGAGATTGACGGCCAGCGGGGAAGGTCGCGGCCATAAGTGTCTCGTTGCCATATGTTGACAGCAGCCCTTTTGTTCATCTACCTCCCTCATCCCCCCTCCCCAACACTACTCTGTCGCCCCCTTTTGACCCGCTGCCTGTGTCAGTCGTTGGGCCACATTAATTTCGTTTGTGGTGCAGACTTTGTTACAGACTTTGTCTTTGGCTGTCAGCAACTTGGCCAGCGTCATTTTTAACAGTGCCAAGCAACACACAAACACACTTACGCCCCTCTTCTGTTTGGCTTTTTGTGTATTTTTTCGGTCCGCCGCTGTTGTCGCTGAAATGTCATAAATTTTCGTTTGACTTTCGCCCAAGCGGCGTATACGTGATATTTCGGCTTGTTTGTTTGTTTGTTTGCTTCTGCCGAATTTTCGTTGGTTTCTCGTTTTGCGGTTTTTGCGGTATTGTCGAAAAATTTAATTAACACACAATTGTTTACTGCACGAGTGTGTTTGTGTGTGTGTGTGTGTATGTGTGTGCCACAGTGAGGCATAAACAAAACGCTGATAAAGTTGTATCTACTTTATGATATCTTCCCTTGGACATTTCACTTACTTTGACAATCAATTTCGTACAGACAGCTATAAAGACACTAGTTCAGACAGACATTGTGCCAAGTGCTTGGCAGCAGAGGACGAAGAAAGGCCTTTTGCCTGCCACAAAGCAAGCAAACACTGGCTAAATGCAGGCATCAGGCAGCAGTCAGAAAACCAGATATTGTGTCATAGCCAGACAGATACATGGAGCAGTCAGATGACCACCAGCAACAGCAGGGTGTAGATTCATTGTGTTTGCCAAACACATACACACACATAAACACCTGCTTGTTGAACGTTTTAGTTTAAACTGTTTAAGCCGAAAGCAACTGGCATTCGTTTAAACTTAGAGGCGGCAATATTATGTCAAGTGATAAAGCGAGAGAAAAAAAAAAGAAAATGGAAGTGTGTGAAATGGCGTAGAAACTAGGAAAAAGAATGCCAGAAATAAGCAGAGAAAAACGAGGCAAAACGAAGACTACCACAATTATCTGTATTTATTTTTTGTATAAAATCGAGAAAGGATAAAAAGTTGCAAAAGAAAATCTAAGCATAATATGTTATATTCCGTAATCCTAAGGAGTACTCAAATATTTATAAAACCTATTTAGTTGATATATTCCTACTAAGTAAATAACTAAATTTATTTCCTTTTCAACTACTTCTACTGCTCACTATCTGAGTTCATTGAACATACGACATTGAAATGTATAAAGCAAGATTTTCTTCCTTTATATATCACGTCTTTTTTACCAACTGCTCTTTATTGCAGCACCGAGTAACATTTCAATCAGTTGAAAGCAAAGTGTGAGTACTCATAGCACAATAGATCTAACCATTCATAAGCAATAAAACTTTATGTGAAACTAGCAACGTTTGTCAGCTGCGATGACTGGCTGAATATACTTTAGTTGATGGAAAATACCGAGAAAAAGTGAACCACACTTTTGCTATATTTGTTGGTGGACCGCCTGGTGATGCAGCAAAAGTGCTTAGCAAACTTTAATACAGCAAAAATGAAGTCAAGTCAAGTTGAGTTGAGTTGAGTCGATAAAGAACGCGGTGGAAAAGGTGAAAAAAGGCGAAGAAAAAGTCGTTAATGCCCAATAAATCTGTTACTAATGAAACAATTATGTGCAGCGATTAATGAGAAACGGCGCCATAAACAAGCCGAAGCTGAAGTAGAAGCTGATGTTGATGCTGGAAACTTGGAGGCAATGAGAAACGTGACGGGCATGACAACGCGTCGCCTGGGTGGATATGCATGAGAGAAGTCTGTTTTTAATAAATCGATATTTAATCGGAGCTTTCATTGGCCCCGTCAATGTCGCATCAATAATATTTCCACTCACTTGCTGACAGATAAGCAATGAGAGCTGTTTTGAAAGAGAGAGAGATGGAGAGGTAGATGAGGGCATCTCCTCTATAGATTGTAGTTAGGAGTTTGCTAAAATCAATACAGCGCAGCAGGCGGGCAACTAGCAAGAGGAGGAGGAGAAGTCGATGCACAATTAATATCTATAAATTCATATATGAGAGACGCTGTGATGACAGGCAGCTGCTGGCGTGCATATTGATAAATTGTATAATTCATGCATGTGACAGTGTCATCTACATCATCATCATCATTATCATCATCATTTTGTTTATGTGGCACTCACCTGAGCGGATCCTTGATGTGTATGTAACGGTCCATTGATATGGCGCACAGATTCAAAATAGATGCCGTCGAGCACATGACATCAAAGGCCACCCAAGTATCACAAAACTCTGCACCAAAGATCCAATAACCTGCGAAAATTGAATGAGGAGTACGTAAGTAAGTAAGTAAGTAAGTAACAGCAACTATTGATTGATTCGATTGATTGCTGGATTTATTGACCAAATGATTGACTAACTGTCTGACTGATTGCTTGTTAAAATTGTTAAATAACTTCGTTCGCATAAGTTTGCTTTTGCTTTTGTATTTGTTGTGTGTGTGTGTGTGTCCCATGTATGTAAGTGCTTGCGAGCACGAGTTGCTGCGGAAATTGCCATGTTGCGGCCGACGAGGGCCAGAGTGAAATTCTTAATTTTCTCAACGATGACTGTAACTGTAACAGCAGCAACATTCACATCAACAACAACAACGACAACAACAACTGGAGCAGCGACAGCAACAGAGGCAAGCAATTTGCGAATGTGAGTTTTAATACCACTTAGTCAATACATTATTCAAAGGGTATGCTGAACTCTTGTGACTCTTTCTTTAGTAGTAAAGAGAAAACATGTTGGAAGACTTTTTTGTGGAAAAAAATGGCTGCTGATGTAGTTGACAATATGGTATATTCCGTATGGTATGGTATATTTTAAATGATTAACTTGGTTGACAATCTGAAATATTTTATGCTTTATGGTATATTTTAAGTGCATTAGTATATCGATATACCTAATATAGCCTTAGGTATATTTCAGTATTTTTACAGTATATTAATTTCGTATATTTTAAGAACAAAATCACACTGTGTTGGTATTATTAATAATGCTAGTTACAATAGTATAAAATATACTATTTAGTATTTTTCGGTATATTAATGTGGTATATTTTAAGAATAATACCACATTGTGTTGCTATTATTAATAATGACTGTTATAATAGTATAAAATATACCGAATATACTATTTAGTATTTTTTCGGTATATTAATGTGGTATATTTTAAGAATAATACCGCATTGTTTTCCTGTTATTGAAAATTGTAGATGTAATAGTATATTGATATACCAAATGTAGCTGTCGGTGCCATTTATTATTTTTTCAGTATATTAATTTAGTATATTTTTAAAATAATACCGCCCTGCTTATTGAAAATGTGTAGAGGATATCTCACAGCTCAGTACACTTGACTGCAACTTTCTTAGTGATTTCATTTAAATATTTAACCGACATACTACTTCACTCACTCAATAAATACAATTTGAGTACATAATCTTTTTCTTATAGTATCTCCTAGTCGTTGATTTAATGTGCACGTCAACAGTCTGATGTGTTTTTACTTATTCATATTGCAAATTGAGTTTAAATGATTTCATAAATTAATTTCCGTTTCCTCTGTGTCTCCACATTACCCTCTCTCTCTCTCTCTCTCTCTCTCTCTCTCTCTCTTCAGTTACTGTCCACACTTTTGCTGGAAGGTTTCCATTTTGCAGTCAGAAGTACTACGGTTCATCTGTTATTTATTTACATTTGATTTGCGTTTCGCCAAGAATTAAACGATCCCTTTTTTTATGGCAATTTTATAAGTGCATTGCAATTATGGTAAAAAGGAAGCATGCGAAGCACATGCCATCGAAAGAGCCCAGAGTCCCAGCTGGACCAAGCCGGACATCCGGTAATGGGTCTGAACTCTGAATACTCGGGAAAGAAATCGCCAACGCACGGAAATATGTATGCATAAATGTGGTGAAATGATAAATTTCATATCAGATCTCATACAAAGCATTTTGTGTGTTGCCACAGCTGATTTCGTGCTATTTGATGGCACGCATATATCATGCTTATTTCGGGCTTTTAAGCCTGTCAGCCGAGGCGTGTCACAGGATATAGCTCTTTAGTGCACAGGATGTGGCGCATCATCAGCAAAAAGGTTTCACAATGTCCTTCAACAGATAGCCGACAAAAGACATCAGTCTCTCTGCTTGTCGATTTATCAGTGATTTTTTCTCATCGAACTGTGAAAAACGTTGCCTTTAATTTGAACATCAAACGTAAAATGATATGCACCAAGCAAAGAAATCTGCAGACATTCTCCCTGTAAAAGTTTTGCCAATATTCGGAATCTGTCAAAAAGTAATTGATTTAAATTGCCAGTTCAAATTGTTTTGCATCATTATGACGTGCTAGAAAATTCGTTGTAAATACACCCAGTGGAGTCTGTAGATATTGAAGCTGACTAAACAATAAACACAATGTTGCCACAAATGATTTTCGCACTGCAAATGTTTTGTAAGTCAATTTGAAACACTCGAAGTACTGAAATTCGAATGCTCGACTCCCACAGACACATTTACACGTTGTTGGGGATATATT
The DNA here is from genome assembly GCF_023558535.2 of Drosophila nasuta. Classification (NCBI taxonomy): domain Eukaryota; kingdom Metazoa; phylum Arthropoda; class Insecta; order Diptera; family Drosophilidae; genus Drosophila; species Drosophila nasuta. The sequence continues at coordinate 30,932,872 of NC_083456.1, forward strand.
TTTTGAATTTTGCAACAAAGCAGTTGGCATTGAAAATACCTTTTGAGCTAGTGCGAGAAGATGACAATGGATTGCTTTTAGTGTGATTTGTGTATGGCTTAGAGATGAGATAGGCAGCACCTGAGTAGGTACTTGGATTGGCAGCCAGTCAAGTCGAGTGGGCTTCTCAGGCACAAACAAATATGCTAAATAATTCGCAATGCAAGTCTAAGAGAGAGACATGCTTATGAGCATAAATACGCATGGCTTATAGCCATATTCCATGTGTATTTAGTGAGATGGCACAGCTGTTGGCAACTCCAACAGCTTCACACAACTGCCCATCGTCATGTCTCATCTGAATTTTGTATAAATATGCTGGAGTTTGTATATTTATTTGCTGATTTGGTTGCCTTGAAGCGTGCCAAATGTTGTTTTACTGCCACCTACACATAAGCAGCCAAGCAGCCAGGTTTCTGGCACTTTGTCGAAAATAATTTGGCTGAAGCAGCTCTCAATTCACATACGAGTATGTATGGCCCGGAGGCGCCTCAGCTGGCACTCGGCAGCTTGTTTGTCTTCCACACACTCCCCACACTCCCCAACGCCAGCGAAGCATTTTTATTTATTTTTTCACACTTTCCGCTTACGAGGCAACAGAGCCAGTGTCGAAGTCAGTCTTCCTCATTTTTTGCTTTATTTGCAACGTTTGGTTCTGGTTCCATCTTGAAGTGGCAAAGTCGTTTATTATTTTCACGCACAAAACACGGCAGACATACAGCTACAGCTACATGTATCTCTGATGTTCTGTTGCTGAGGTAACGCATCAGTACTCACTCTCTCTCTCTCTCTCTCTCTTCGACTTCCTCTACCATTTCTCAGTATTTGTGTTTGTGTTTTGCCCTCTCATTGAGCACTCGCTGAACACGCATTCATGTCAGCTGCATGCTTCTCAGCGCCAATAACATGTGCTCAGCATAAGCACAAGTCTGCGAAGCGTGTCTTCGCCTAATTTGTCATTTATTTACTTACGACTTTGCTTTAATTTCGCTCTCTCACTCGCTCACTCTTCTTTTAATCATCGAATCGAAGCCCTAAATTGCTTTGGCATAACTTTGTCAACGTCAACTGAGAGACGATGCAAAGGATTGCCACTCGAGTGGCAGCTGAGGTTTTGCCTGTTGTACTGTATATTAGCTAAAAGCAGCAACAACTGCGGCTCAGACATCGCATAAAATGGAAATTCCTTGCTGCACTTGCACCTACCACACAGACATCGAGTAACGAGGACATGCAAGGACGACAATGCTAGTGAAGCTGCTGTAGCTGAGGCTGAGCACTCAGGCAGAAAGGCAGTGCAGCTGACACTTTAAAAGGCATTGTACAAAGCCACACAAGATCCCCGCTTTAAGCGCTGCCAGTCATTTGAAATGGGCTCACACAACCAAACCCAAACCCAAACCCAACCACTTCTCAACTTCTCCCTTTACTGAAACTGATTCCATTAGCCAGTAGAGCTCCATTCTTTTTATTTTTTTGTTCGATGTCGTTGTCGTTTTTTGCATGTTGTCGAGTCGTTTGTTTGCGCGACAGCCTGCAGCATTTTACATACATTGTATGCGCGACAATTTCAATTGCAAATTTCCATAATATTGACTGAGCGATGAAACAGAGAAGGGGGGAGGGAAAAGGGGAAAGAAAGCGTTAAGTATGATACGTGATACTTACCGAGCAAATCGTTGACGCCCGCGAATGTCATCACCAGTGAGGCCACAAAGAGATCCGCAATCGCTAATGAGGCCAGAAACAGATTGCCAATGCGTCGCAGGCTGCGCTCCGTGTAGATGGCCAGACAGACGAGGATGTTGCCGGCAACCGAAAGGAATATCAGCACCGATAAAAAGATGCCTGCGGGCGGGGGTGGCACAAAAAATTGGCAAAGGAGGATACAGAGGATTAGACACATGTGACAATTGGCACAAGTAAATGTGAAACATTAATAAACATAGCATACTTATGGGGGTCGAAACCAATGAGCAAAAATATTACGTATACGTATACAGAGTGTGTTTGATTATTGTGTGTGCGACTGTACAAGTTTGTGTGTAACTGTTTGTGAGCCGCATGCGATTGTGTGAACAGCAAATAATTGTTGTGCTGATGTTGCTTGGTGGTTGATGCTTGGTGGTTGGTGGTTGGGCGAGTGTCTGCTGTTTCGCTTGTTAGACATTCAACGACATTTACTTTACCAACAACTACAATTGACACAAGTGAGAGCTGTTCCGGTTCCTCACCAACTATTGTATCCATTTCAGAGGCATTTGTCCAGCTCGTCTCATTGTAGTACGATGTCAGCTGCAACGAGTCGCAAAAATAAAGTATACAATTATGAGTGTTTCAACTTTTGCACTTCACTTTACTCTCTCACTCTTAAAAACCTCAAAGAAGAAGCTTCTGCTGTCTGTCGATGAAATTGCTGTTAATTACTTGGCATTTAAGTTGCCACATTGAAAACATAAGGTATGCGTTTTAATTAACATCAAAGGCATTGACGTTCCTTGCCTTAAACTAATTAAATATATAAAATATGTGTGTGTGTGTGGTGTCTGTGTATGACACCAACTGCCAACGGAAGCAACATTTTACACTAATTAAACGACGAGCGCTTTGACTGCTCACTTCGTCGTATTGCGACGTGTGTCGCATTCATTTACTTGTTCTATTCTCTTCCTTGACTATCAATCACTTGGCATCTGCGGTTTGGCCAGGTCTGAAAAGGCAACAGCAAAATGCCGCCGCATTATTCATAATTAAAATCGACAAAACTGTGCCCAGCCAGAAGAAGAAGAAGAAGAAGAAGAAGAAGAAGAAACAATGAAATGAATTTCATTCCTTGCCATAATATAATTAATTTGTAAAACTACTAGGAGAAACCCCTTCACTTTCCCTTCACCTTCCCTTCCCTTCCATTAGCTGCCGCCAGCTGGCTGCCAATCCAAATTTGCTGTGCGGTTTTCTCAGTCAGTCTCAAAGTGTCTTGGTGTCTTGGTGTAGTCATGTGTGTGCTTGGCATCTCGGTTATATGTGAATGTATGTGTTTGGTATGTAGATGTTGGCATTTCAGTGGTTGGCCCATCTTTGCTTTTGGCCCCGAAAGCTGACCAAAGATATGCCCGACTGAGTTTAATTCGATTCAAAAACCACAACACAGTATTTGCTCTGTAATGCTCTCTCGACTACTTGTTGTTGTGTTATGAATTGTTATGCGCGTGTGCATTCATTAATTGATGCTACGATTCACTTAAAGTGGAAAATAATTGTAAAAATATTATATATATGGTAAATAGAACTTGCTCGTTCAGTTGCACATGAATACTTTAATATTGAAAAAAGAAAACTATCTGCTTTATGCCATTTTTCACACTGAAGTACACTTCTCTTTTGGCAAAGGATTTGTAACAAAAAAAGAATATAAATTCCAATTTCAATACAGCTTTCAATCACAATAATGAAACCATTTTAAGTATAAAAAAAAGAAACTTTAAATTCCTATTTTTAATTTCAATAATGATATAGTTTTACGTAGAAAAAAGAATTTCAAATTCCTATTTCAACACAGTTTTCATTTCCAAAAATGAAATAATCTTAAGCATAAAAAAAGGAATTCAAATTTCTATTTCAACGCAAATTTCATTTCCAATATGCCAATGAAATAATCTTAAGCATAAAAGCAATATTTTAAGGCACAATTTCAAACGAACACTTCAACATATTTCAGTAAATATTTACTTTAGCAATCAACTAGCTAAATAAATCCATTTTAATCCCCTTTTCAATAGTTGCCACTTTAATTTGAGTATAAATAATCTGTTTTAAGCTTTATTTAAATCCGAAATGTTTTAATATTTCGAGTATTTAAAAGGGTATTTAAGCTAAATGTGGTTGAGGCCTACAATTCAAGTCTGGCTGTAACTTTTTTTGCACGTGGGCCACGTGGCGTATGTGTAACATTAATTTACCGCAGAAATGTAAACGCGAAGCAGAAGCAACAAAATGTAAATGAGAACGCTAAAAAGCAGACCCCGAAACCGCTGACACATGCAATTAATTAATTTATACATAAAAATGCCGCCGCTGCAAAAGAATTTCCACGTTTTTTTCATCGTTTTTTTTGAGGCTGTAAAGTTGGTTGTGAGTTTATCGCCTGCACCGACATACTGTCAATTTTTGTATTCACATTTTCATTTTATTAAATTAATTTGCAAGCCTGCCTTTTGAGTTGTTGTTGTTGCTGTTGATACATTTTATAAGCGGCTTAAAAGTTGCTAATTGTTTGCAAAGCAAAACTTTAATTACGTATACGCAGAGTATGGCATGAAACGAACGGCTGTCAATGCACGACTATAAAGGCAATTGAAGTGCTGTTGTAGTTGTGATGTGAATCCTCTCACCGCTGCCGCACACGTAATGCGAGCTAATTAAGTGCCATAAATAACAAAGCGCCATAATGACAGATAAAGCGACAAAAGATATGCAAAGGCAAAATTTCAGCTTCAGCTCAAATTGAAATTACATTTTGCGAAATTGTATCGTTAAATATGATTTTCGCAAAATTTTGTGAATAGTTGATGGGCATTAATTTGCAATTCAATATTAGCTTGAGTCAACATTCACTTTTGATAGAATGCATAATTTGAGTAATTTGACTTAAGTGAGTAATTGACCAGCTCAGAGCTCAGAGCTCGGAGGCATGAATGTCAGCTATATACTAATTTATTAACTTAGAGCTTGGTCAAAACATTATTATTATTGATTGTCAGTCAACAGAGAAATCAAAATTGCTGGCAGCAAATGCTTGTCAAGGATTAAATGTAATCACAATAAGCAAACTTAATTGACGTAAAGTGCTTCCCCCTCTATTCAGCACATTGTCCGGCATCATGTACAATAAAAGACACTTGAGATTATAAAACAAGAACACAAAAAAACACATTAAATGCTTTTGCATGTTCGGTGGGAGTGAGCGTAAGTAGTGGGCGTGGTTTTTGTGCTCGTAACATATTCATTAAATTCATTCAACAGCTGTCAAACATTACAACATCATTTATTCGCCGTTGTCAGTGTCAGTGTTTGCTGTCTGCTGTTGTTGTTGTCCTTGTTTGACATCATTAAAATGCCGTTAACAATCAAACAACTAAAGTGGCCATAATAGCCACCATCTTTATCCCAATCCCATTCCCAAACACACTCCAACGCATTCCACGCATGACATTTGCCGAATATTTTAGGCAAGCGTTTAACCAATTTCCACAATTAGCACAACTTGATGACAGATATGTGAATATATATATAGTATATCTGCCTTTGTATCTTTCTCTCTCTCTTTCTCTCTGTGTGTGTGTAATGAAATTACAAAAGTAAGTTACGAGATTGAGTAAGAGGTAGAGCAGCTGCTGCATTTAATTGGCAATAAAAGTGCAGAGCGAACGTCAAAGGCCAGTGGCGAGAGGCGCTCAATGAGTTTGTTAGGTCAGCAAAGTCAAAGCTAATTATGTGCCAAGCTAATTATAAGTCACATATTACAAGAAAGTATTGAGAGCAGCTTTCATTAATGTGATTTGATTTAAGTTATCTGAATATTTAAAGTAATGAAAGAAGCTTTTATTAATGTGAAAGTGCAAAAATTAAGGAATTCATATTCAAATAAAAAATCTTTCATTATTGTGATTTTATTGAACCAATATGCCAAATATTGAAAAAAACTTTCAGAATGTAGTTTTACTTAAAAAGTTTGTCTTCTCCAAAGAGCATACAATTTCTCAACACTATAAAAATATAAATCAACAAGCAAACGACATATTTTCATAAAAATTTTGCACTCTTCCCACAAATATATTTAAATATCATTTAAAGCATTAATTCCTTCTCAGAATTATCATCTATGTATGTAAACCCATAAAATAAACAATTTAGATTTATTGTAAAGAGAGCTACAAAGAAACTTTAACTAAAAATATATATCACCAAGACACTTGACATATTTTCATTAAAATTTTTTGCAATATAAATTCTAATAAATCTGCTTATCATATAATACATTAAATTACTCTTATAATTACCATATACATACAAAAAAAAAACCATTAAGATTTATTGCATAGAGCATTGTTAAGAAACTAAATCATTAAACTAAACTAACGTATCAGAGTACTAAATAAATAAGTACCAATTCATTATAATTTATTGTTAAAAACATTGTCAACAAACTAATTTATAAAACTAAATACATATCAGAGTACTAAATAAATAAATTAATTTATTTAAATTTATTGTAAAGAAGAAACTAAATCATTAAACTAAACTAACATGTCAAACTACTAAATAAATACTAATTTATTTAAATTTATTTTTAAAAGCATTGTCAACAAACAAATTCATTAAACTAAATACATATCAGAGTACTAAATAAATACTATTTAAATTTATTGTAAAGAAGAAACTAAGTCATTAAACTAAACTAACATATTAGAGTACTAACTAAACAACAACGAACAAATTCATTAAACTAAATATATATCAGAGAACTAAATAAATAAATACTAATTTAATTAAATTTATTGTAAAAAAGAAACTAAATCATTAAACTAAATGCATATGAGATTTCTCCCCGAGTGCAATGCAAATCTCTATTTTTAAAGCCTTCGCAGGCAAGAGGGAAATCTGCTGCCATAAAATGTTAACCAATTTCATGTTGTGTGTCTTTTGCTCTCTAAATGTTTGTGCCCCAAACAGGAATTGTCATACATATTTAAATAGCAATTCCGAGTAATAATATGTATACGGATTGTTATTAAACTGCTCCAGATGGGGCAGATACCAGAATGAGCAAAGGGAAACGAGAGAGACCAACAAAAAAAAAGGAGCACAGAGGCCGCAGGACTTTGTGTAGGTGCTTAGGCTCTGTTTGTAAAGTTAAATGGCACAATGCGTTGATTAAACGTCAAAAATACACATACATACACCCAAAGTGGGGACAACACAGAGTTGGACACACACGCACAAATTGCTAGCCAACGGCGTCCAAGCGAGCAACACACAAAGTGGAGACTACAATAATATTGCGTAGAAGGCAAGGCACAAAACCTGTTCACAAACAAGCAAAACTGTTGCCATTGGCATTGCGCCTTCCTCTTCCACTTTGTCTGTCTCTGTGTCTGTGTCTGCATGTGCGTAGACTTTTGCAGGTAAGTGTGCAAGTGTAAATATGGCCGCCTGCCGGAAGTAGTGTGATTTACAAGCAATGAAACGACACAACGCGCGCATAATGAGCAAGACCAACAGCAAAACCAACACCAGGAACAGCTCCTCTCTCACTTGTGTGCAATATTTTTGCCTGGCTGGCTGTTTATTCTACTCACTTTAGAGTGTCATTTCAGCAGTTGCGCCACTTGAACTGTTGTTATTTCATTGTCAGGATAAACAACAACAGAGGTGAAGGAAACTAGTTGCTTGCGCTTTCCCTCAACGCAGAGCCTCTTATATTTCAATAGAACACAAACACAAGCATTTAACACAGAGAAGAGAGAGAGAGCTGCTTTAACGGCGAGACCAACATGACAATGCAATGACAACAAAAGAGGATGAAAAACAATTATCTTGTGCTTGTAACTACTGACGATGAAATACCCTTGCAGTTGAATTGATAAGATTACGTTTGTTTTGCTATTACGAAACAACTTTGCAGAGCTGCACAAAATTGTTTGTCAAATGCTTTCTAAGAAGATTGTTGGCAAACAGAAATATTAAATATGGAATTGCAATACGTAAAAGAAATGAGTTGGCAACTTATTTTCCAATAAGCAATTCTTTATGTTGTTCAATTTAATATTGAATTGAACCACTTAATATCCAATACTCTTTTCCTATTCATTTTGTTACCTATAAATTCCAAAGATATATCTTTTGTTCTAATTCATGTTTTCTTTGCTTTGCGTGAACATAATAAATCCATAGATTAAACTTTCTCCTGACTACCTCCATAAATCGATTTAAAGCGAAAATTTCACCCCAAACACAATTTGAAGTTGCAGGAAATTGCACAGCTTGTGAATCGAAGAATATGACGATAAATTTTATGCAATTCCGACCTCATTCGATTCGATTGGACCAGACCAATATTCAATATCTCAAGACATTCGCAATTTTCATTTGATTCCATTCCCGCAGCAGCTTAGCAAAACTTATTAAATTGACTGCTTTGAGTCGTCAATTTTATTTGCTTGGACTTCGACTATGGCTTTGACTTCACTTTATGGAGACATTTCTATCGGAGCAGAAGCAATCTGTTCACTTGGCTGAAGTCAGCTAATAAAAATGTTCAAACTTCGACTTGCAACTCGAATGCAGTCGAGTAAAGGGCGATAATATGAGTAGCCAGAAAGTATTCATTAAACATTCATGCTTAAAGTCGGGCACATGTTTTGACAGCGTTTTGCACTGCGGGAATTGTTATCTTAAACTCGGCGATCGCATAAGCCACAACAATGATTAGCATAAATTTAAATTCGCATAATAAACAAGAAAATTTCGTAGGCGTTTCGCCAACGCCAACTCAGCGCTATTAACAATACATATATGCATGTATATATGCTCAGACTCAGTCTCAAACTTATGCCATGTGCATATTTAGTTTGCCAAGTCAAGGAAATTGGGCAGAAGGAAATGCTTGCCCATCCTGTCCTACTCTTCCCTCTGCTTCCTCGCCTCGTTGTGGTCTGTGGACTGCTTTAGCTCGACTTGCTCATAGCCATGATAATAACAGTGCTAACATGCTGATTTATGCGCTGCGCAAATATTTGCTCAGCCTTAACCAGCCAAAAACAGACTTTAAGAAGTTTCCCCACACAACTTTAATGCTTGAAAAATTAACTAACCGATTGAACTGCATTTAGAATCGAGAACAACTATGGTTAAAAGTTGTGGGAAGGAGTTGGAAAGGAGTTAGCTTAAGTTGAGAAATAAATGCAGATAGTTAAATGCTAAACATAAAAAAAGAGGTAGAACTACTTTGAAGTTAACAAAATAATCTTTGAAGTACACATTGTGGCAAACAGCACAAAGTTGAATACCAAACATTAAAATTGTATTTATTGTAACTTAGACAACATGGTTAAAAGTAAGTTAAAGTTGAGAGAACTAACTTTAAAATACAAATCCTTGAAGTAGAATGAAGTCAGCATAAAAACTGTATTTACTTCAGCATTAACTGCACTTTTTTGTATATCATTTGTCACAAAACTTCTACTTAAATAAGTTGAACAAAAGATAAGCATTTATTTGTTAAGAATTAAGCAATAAGAGTAAACTAAAGTTAATAGAACAAATACACCACAAAAAAATCTTTTATTTTTTCCAACTTAAACCATACTATTTTTAATAATTAATTTGTCAAGAAAGTTCTGCTGAAATAAGTTGAACAAAAGCTTAACATTTAATGCTTAAGAATTTTGAGAAAGAGAAGCAGAATTACAGGAAAGTAATACTCGATAATAAAATTCTCTTTATTCCAACTTGTAAAATACTATAGTTGGTAAATCCTTTATTACCAAAAACAAATTAAACTAAAATTTTAACGGCCTTAAATTATGCGAAACAGCAAGTTAAAGTTAACAGATGAAATACTCAACATTATATTTGTCATTCATCAAATATATATAATACTAAATTTACTAAATCATAATCGAGAAAATTTTGCTTAAAAGATGTGAAGTGAATGCTAAACAATTAATAGTTAAAAATTAAGCGAAGGAATAATCTAAAGGTTTTAACATACGCATTATAAAAATGTTCTTTCTTCCATCTTAAACAATACTGTATTTAATAATTTATTTACCAAGGCAATTCTGCTTAAAGATGTTCAACAAAAGCGAAACATTTAATTTAAAAAAGACAATCATGGCTATCTGCAATCTGCTTATTTGCTAAGCTCTCTGTTTCTTTAACTTAATTTCCCTTTTGGCACCTGCTAAACGGGTTTAAAGACTGAGAAGAAACGTGTCAGTCTTTGCCTAGTCTTTGCCTCGCCCATTCATTTGCAGCAGATGTAAACTGTAATAACAATTGTCAAAGTGTTCTCTCTGTCTTCACATCTATACTGCGCAGCACTGTGCATTGTTAGAAGCTGTCAATGCCTGTGCGAACAATTGACAATTGCATAAAGTTGGCAAGTTGGCAGGCTTGTGCCATCCTTTCAGAGATGAAGCGAGAGTTGAGTTGTCCCTGTTTACATTTGTCTACGACAAGTTCTCTATGTGTGTGTGCACATATGTTTGTCTGCCACTGTGTCTGTCGCTCTATCTGTCTCTCTATGTGTCGCTGTGCCTCTTGTTTGTGTTCATTGTTAGCATTTGGCATAATTAAACGCAGCTGAAAGTCATGTCAACATGGCCTCAGACAGACAGACAGAAAGAGTCACTATGTTGTAGCAATTGTAATTACACAAATAGACGCAGCGACACTTTGGCACTCGACACTTGGGCACGCCCAGAATCTCAGTCTCGCACATCCTGCCAAATTTAGCAAATCGTCATAATTGAGGCGAAAAAGACGCGTCTTGGAAATTTTCAAAAAATATTTAACGAGCCACGGCTTAAATGCAAATGAGCATTTAATGTTTATATAAATTGATATTGCTTCTTTTTTCTTCGCTTTTCTCTCTTTTTGTGCAGTTAAACCCGAACCTACCTTGGTGTTGGCCCACTTGATGGCATTTTCAATTATTAAAGCATTAATTATATTTAAGCCATGCCAAAACTTAAGCACTTCAAAAACGAACATTTAATGCCCCTGGGATAAGATTCACACTTGTGTCAGGTCTTGCCCCACAGGTTGCGCCGCACACACAACCTTCACACTCTGGCACACACACATACACACACTCTACCGCACTTCGGATGCGGTTTTTTGGCTTCTTTGGTGATGGCCAACATATCAAATTTTGCACTAGATAAATAATTAACAGGTTAAAGTTCTCGACTTGCAGATTGCCTTTGGGAAGTAGCTTGTGACGAGTTTTTAGTTATTTTAGTATATTTTGGATGTGTCAATATATTAATATACCAGATTGGAGGCTTCGGTATATTTTAAGAATGGTATATTTGGAATGTAATAGATAACAAGAAGTCAAAAGTGAAATCTTTGGTATATTTTCAATGTAATAGTGTATTAATATACCAGAAAATTGAACATTCAGTATATTTTGGTATTGGTATATTTTACGCGTAATAGTATACTAATAAGCCAGAAATAACTCCTTCGGTATATTTTGTAATTAGTATATTTTGAATGTAATAGTATATTAATATACCAGAAAATTGAACATTCAGTATATTTTGGTATTGGTATAATTTGAACGTAATAGTATACTAATAAGCCAGAAATAACTCCTTCGGTATATTTTGTAATTGGTATATTTTGAATGTAATAGTATATTAATATACCAGAAATATAGCAATCGGTTAATTTCAGTATTTGTATATTTTGCATGTAATAGAATAGTCATATACCTGTAATTCGATATATTTTAGTATTTTTTGGTATATCAATTTAGTACTTTTTAACAATAATAACACACTGTTTAACTTTGAGTAACGCGAATCTCTTTTTTGCTTGTTTTAAAATACCTTGTCGACATTTTGAGTATGTTAAATAAGAGGAAATTAAATTAAAAGAAGGATAGCAATTACAAATCTCTGTCATTTCATCCCTCTCTTTCTAACATCCCCTTTTTGGTGCAGGGTATTGACAAAGTAATCAGTCAACAGCAGCAGCCAAGCCTCCGCTCAGAGTTTCTGCCTTGGATTCTAGTTAATGCATAAAAGTTATTAAAATTTTGCATGCCTCACTGCCCATTTCGAGCATGTGAACTTGGCCAGCTGCCTCAGTGGGTGGATTGTGACCCAATTTCACAATCTGTCTTTAACGAGCTGGTTACAAGTGAATATATATATGCAATCGGAATATGAATTAAATTGACGATTGCATGCTGGCCTTAGTCTTCCCTGATAATTGTCTTTATATTGATAATTGAGAAACGTGCTCGTTGCATACAAACTAACTCACACATAGATATATAAAACTGTATGTGTGTGTGTGGGGCACTTGACAACAATAACAACTTTGTGGAGGAGCAATGCTTGTACTATGCTAATTTTGAGGTAGCTCAGAAGGATCTATTGGCTCGTCTGGCTGTGGTTGTCTACTTAGCTGCTTGACTCTGTGGGTGACGGTTGGAGGTTGGACAGAGGATAATTAGCTCGAGTTGGAGCTGTGGCTTGTCCATTGATTGCCACTTCTATGAGAGCAGCAGTAGTTGACTTAAGCTGATTGCGAAATGCAACTAGTCAGACTGACAGACTGACTGACTGGCTGACTGGCAATCTATCTGTCTGTCCGACAATCCGAATGTCTGTCAACTGCCGTATTCGAAGTGCATCTGCTGCCTTACTGCGCTCTGCCATCGATTTTGTGTCGCCAACTCTCTATCTATCGCTTTCTTCTCCTCTTTTTTCTTCTCACTTGTCATGCAAACCAATTTGAGTGGAAAACTTGTGAAACGAGCGCCAAACGTGCTGGCTGACTACGCTTTAGCTCATTGTATGCTTGGCAAACACTCAGCTAACTCGCACTATTTCAAAAGAGAGAGATAGAGAAAGGTCAGAGTTTGTTTCTGTCTTGCTTGGAATGAATTCTAAATCTGCTGCCAAATTCTTTTCAAGCTTTGCTTCAATAGGTTTATAAAAATCTTGTCTAAAATAGAGAGTTCTTTTTATTCTCTTTTTAAAAAATAATGTCTCTTTTAGGTCAGTTAAATTGCTGGTGATAAATCTCCGCATGCTTAGATAGTCTTCTTATCAGCTTTCTTATTTTTTTTTATAACATACTCGTAAGCCCATCACACGGTTGAGTTAAGCCTTTAGCCTGCCGCTAGTCGCATGTAATCGCTCATTGTTGCGCAGCGCAATTACATGCTCAACTTGCAACACACAACACACAGCTTTAACTTGCAACTGCCGCACGCCTTACGACGAATAGAGCAATGCCAACAACAACAAATCCAACAACACGACCATAAAAAAATGTAATGAAAGTAGAAAACGTAGAATAACAAAGAAGAAAGGCAGAAAAAAAGAACTGAAAAGACGGCGCACATTTTATGGCCAATAAAACGGGAGCCTTTTTGGGTTTATTGAAACCCTTGGACTGTGCTGTGCATTGAAAAATCTTTAGCTGCCCTCTGACTCCAGCCAGAACGGAAATGCAGACAACATAAAAATCAGAAATTACCTGCCATTTTCATTTGCCAGACTGACTCACACACACATTCATACTCTAGTGAATAGACAGATATCATGTAGTGTGCAATTATATGCCAACACGTATACAAACATATTGCGGCTACTGTGGTTCAGCATAATGAGAAATCTGAGGTGCGAAAGCAACAGAGACTGAGCAAACACACACATTACTGCAGCTGGCCAACAACTTATTTGAGCAACTGTGTGCGAGTGTGTTTGCATTCCCTTTTGCGGTTTATATTTGTGACCCAATTTATGGTCAGTCTGCTCCCAAAGCGAGACGCTCATTTATTTTGCGGCTGTTCCCATAATAAGGCTGCCAGCCAACTGCCAACTGCCAACTTCACTCACACTCAGACTCCACTCGGATACTGGCCAAATTGCTGCTGGTCGTATTTAATTCCAGCTAATTAAATTCAATTGCTGAGCTTTGACTTTTTGTCAAGTGCGAATTAATGTTTGATTTTATTGAAATACATATTTTTCACTTTCGAATACACTCGCAAAAGGCAGCAGAAATATCACATCAAAAATGCAACTCATTTATGATATAAATTATTAAACACTTAATCGTTGTTATCAAACTAAAGAATCATTGCAAACTTTCAGATATAAGTTTATAAATTAACAATTAGACCAATGGCAATTTTAGGTGGCAGATTTAGAGAATTACTTAATCAGATGTAAAATAAAGTGTGGAATAAATATTTCTTAATAAATAAATCTGTATTTATTTCAGCTAAGAATAACTTTGTATTAAACACATATATTTTTTATCAAATTGAAGTGCCACATTTAAGAAATTAATCAGTGAAAAACTTAAGACTGTAAAATATAATTTCAGTACTGAGCAATTTTATATACACTCGCAAAAGACAGCAGAATCTTTACATAAAATATTAAATAATTATTTATATTTTATCATATGGAACTGTAAAATATAAGCTTAATATATGAATGAACAATTTCGTATTTAGTTTTCATGTTTGTTTTCATAATTTTGAAATAATTAAAATACTTTATTTAAGAATAAATTAAAGCTGGGAAGACTTAAACATCTTCATATTAAATACATATGTACTTATTTCCATAAAATTTCATTTGATTCATTTCCTAAATTGAATTTACTTAATCAACGAATAAGTGAAGCCTGTTGCATATAATTTTTGTATTTATGTGTAACAAAAAACTACATAAGAAACACATATTTATTTTCATTAAAGCGAACAGTTGAAATTACTAAATTTAATTTACTTAATCATCGAAAAAATGATTGCTGTAATATGACATTTTTTAATAAACAACTCTCTATTTATTTCCTCTCAAAATCACTTTCAAGGGTATTCAAAGAGAAGCTGTTCCAGTGAGAAGTCTCAGTGCTATTTTAATGCGAATTTTCATAATCTAGTCAAAGGGAAACTCATGCAGAAAATGAGCAATTATTGCACGAGACAACAGAGATTAATTACAATAATGGAATTTAGTTAATTCGAACACATACTAATGTAAATTGAAACTTGTACATATTATGAACAAATCGTGGCAATAAATTGCGATGTGAACAATTACAAGTTAAGCGAACATTTTGAACAAATTCCGTTTCACACCCAGGCAGCGACACGCCCACTTTTGCCATCGCCCATGATGTAATCCTAATCGAAAATGTCGACAAATTATTGGCGGAAATGTTTGCACATTTCAATTGTCCAACCATGTGTGTGAGAGTGTGTGTAAATGTGTGAGTGTGTGCCTAACAATGGCTGTTGGTCAATAGAATCAGCAGAGAATAGCTATGGTGATTGTAGAGAAAGAGGGGGAGAGAGAGAGGGAGAGTCGAGAGAGATGTTGAATGGGAGCAATCAGTGCGTTGGCATGCCAAAAGCAACAATACTTAATGCTATTAATATTTTATTATTATTACTCGACTATGCAAAGGCCCCTGAACAATGGCAAACGAAAACTTTTCATGCAAACTTGCTTCCGGGCAATAGAAAATACGGAATTAAATCCAAACATACGACGACAACAACAATGTCATGCATGTGTGCGTGTGTATTTGTGCAAGGCAACTGTAAATGTCGGTCAAGTGGATTAATAATTCAATTAGATGGCACAACACGTCGTATGCGTTATGTGCTTATCTCAACAATTGGCACTGGCAATGGCAATGCACACGAAAAACCCCATTAAAATCAGCACTATGTTGACTAAATAATGGCTGAAGAGGAGGAAGAAAGAGGGAGACAGAAAGAGAGAGAGGGAAAAGTAGTTAACCCAATTGAGTTATCAACATCAACAAAATTTCCGCATATTACTGCAAATGTTTATAAATTAGTTAAAAATCTATTTATGCGGAAAAATGTTAAACGATATCTTTTCCCCCATTTTGCTGTTTAGTATGTTGCACGTTCGTGTGTGTGTGTGTGTGTGTGAGTTGCAAGCGCCTTTGCTATGCGCTGCACGCCAACTTACGTGCTATTTTATTATTTACATTCGATTGGAAAGTTAAACGTGCGAACAGCTGAGCATAGTGCAAAACTTTATCGTCAGTCTCTCGACTATTGGTAACTGATATGGCGGCTATATAGTAATATAAATATATATATTTATTCAACATTCTGTGAGTTCCCTAACAGAGCACGTAAATTTTTCGTTTCGTTTGCCCGAAAATAAAGGATAAAGTTTTTGGCATACCTGTGCGCCACATCAACTTGTTTCTCTCTCACACCTGGCTTCCCTTCTCCCTGATTTAGTGCACCCTTTTCAAAAGTGGATTATGCATCAATATATAGCTATATATATATTACATACACACACATACGTATCTAACGAGTGTGTCTGTGGGAAAAGTTTCACATGTGCGTGGCGTCTGCTAATGAGCCTGGCATTCATTTTCATTTAGCAGCTGCCAACTGAGAAATATATAATAAGATAAATAGTAAGGAATGAAAAGTTTCTCCTGCTCTATTCAACCGTTTTTCATAATTACTTCTATTAAATACATTTCAAATGGGTTTTGATGTGAGTGCTAATTGTCTGCACAAATGGCATTAGCGCAACGCTTCAGGTTGCGCAAATACTTTATGAAGATTGAGTTGGTTGATTTAAGCTCACACGCAAACTTATACGTACAAAAATTAATAATGATTAACTGCACACATAACTTGATTAAAGTGCAAAAGTAGAATGAGAAAAAAATCAGCAGACAAATTATAAGCTTAACACGGCATTATTTAATTATTATTAAAGCTTACACGTTTGACATATTATTGAAACATTTTTAATTCCATTGAAAGCCGAGATTGACCAATAATTTGCCAGTTAAACTCTGTAAGCGATTAACACGCATCGAACATGAATTAATCATATTTAAAGGCAGAAATTAATGACATCAAAAATAGATAGAAGTTTCCTTTTGTTTGACTCCGGTTTTGACAACTTATTAGAACATCAATGGTAGGTGGAAGGGAATGCTAGTGTCTGATATTTATTACACATACGCACCATAAACCACATGCAATCGAGCAACAATGTTGAAGGATATGAGCGCGTGTGTAATAAAAATAAAGTTCATAAAAGCTTCTTTGCTGACGGTTAACGGGTGATGGCGCTTAACTGATGGCTTCTGGCACACTCGCAGTCGCAAACCGATCAAACAGTAAATTACAAGAGCATCCGAAGCTAGCACACAACAACGAGGACAAACCTTTGCAATTCCTGTCTGTAAAGGTGAATCTTTTTTTATACCCGCTACCCATGAGGTAGAAAGGTATTATAACTTTGACTTTGTGACAGCAAGAAATGTATGAAACAGGCAGAAGGAGACATCTCTGAACCCATAAAGAATATATACATATTCTGTCTGTCCGTTTGTCTGTCTGTCCGTCCGTATGAACACCTAGATCTCAGAGACTATAAGAGCTAGTGATAAATTTTTTTCGTCAACACTTCTAATGTTTGCAGGCAAATATTTTTATGGAAACGCCTATTTACTACTGGTATTTGACTAACAATGTGGTATATTTTACTCTTTATTCGAAATAATATACCACAAAAATAATAAAAAATATACTTAATACTATATTTTATATACTGACATAGTACTACATTCTAAATATTTCAGTATGTAGTACTCTATTTATATACCAAGTATAGACTTTGGTATATTTTTAGTATTTTCGGTATATTAATTTAGTACATTTTTAAATTGCTTAATTTAAATTGGAGAACGGTCGAGCACACTTGATTGTAGCTTTCTTTCTTGTTTTAGTATTTTTGTAGTATATTAATTTGGTATATTTTAAAGTGAACACTGCTCTGTTTTGCTTTCATTCACAATGGATAACAGGTATCCTAAAGTCAAGCACACTCGACTGTAGCTTTCTTACTTGTTTGTTTTTTTTTGTGCACGCTAAAGGATAATTTTTACGAGCTCGCTCCTATGGACATAAAGCTTGAATCCAGAAACCAATAACCGAATGCACAATCGATGCCCAAGGAGAGCACATAAATTCACAGTGACAGAGACCCAATTTCCTTCCTCTCCCTCTCTTGTATACTGTGTTGCTGTTTTACTCACCGTGGTGCCGTCATAGCCATTTGTCAGCAGTTGAATGTCGATTTCAAAATCCTGATCCACTTTCGCAGTTGTCAGCTGAAGCGGCAGGTGATCGGCGGCCAATAGCAGTGTGCTGTGGTTGCGACGGTTGCTGCCATTGCCAGCATCCTCACTGGATAGTTGCAAGCTATGGTTGGTGGCTTTGATGATGCCACCGCCAATGCCACCGCTGCTGCTGCCGATGCTGATGCTGCTGCCTTGACTGCTGGCTGCTGCTGTTGCTGCCGCTGCAGCTGCGGCAAGTGCTGCAATGGCCGTTGCGGCGCTCACGGCATTTGTCATGCTGTGAATGCTTTTTGGTTTGATGGTTGCCTCGAGGGGAAAGTTAAATGAAATGGGAATTTCGAGCACACAATCACTTGACCAAAGTCCCAGTGCCTATGCTATTGTCGCGGTTGCAGTTGCTGCTGTTGCTGTTGCTGCTGTTGCTGGTTGTGGTTGAGTCGGTGCGCTTTTCAATCTCGTCGACAACAATTCACCAGGCAACTGTGGCATGGCATTCCTAGTTTGTATTATTTGTATTTCAGCAAATGTGCCATCGATAAGCATTTAATGCACTTTTCACTGTAGGCGGTCCAAGCAAACACAGAAGAAGAAGCTGCTGCTGCTGCTGCTTCATGCAGCACATGCATTTTCCATTTGCCATGCAAAACGCAAATCGTCGCCTAGTCAACAACGTCATGCCACATTTTGCACAAGCGGAAATTGCATATTTTCAACAGCTTTACCCGAATGCACAGTCATTTGTTATTAGGCCAAGACGTGACTATGTTTTTGCTTTTTTTGTTTTTTGTTGCTGTTGTACTGAGTCTGGACACGCCTTGCGGAGCAATCACGCCAATTATCAAATTGGGCACACAAATTGGACAAACAGAGAAAAAGTCGAGAAA
The DNA here is from genome assembly GCF_023558535.2 of Drosophila nasuta. Taxonomy (NCBI): domain Eukaryota; kingdom Metazoa; phylum Arthropoda; class Insecta; order Diptera; family Drosophilidae; genus Drosophila; species Drosophila nasuta. The sequence goes on from NC_083456.1 coordinate 30,951,714, forward strand.
CGTGATATGAATCGATTTATGATGTTTTGAGTTTACTTTTGCTTTTCCCGCGCGATAACAGCGATAACGATTGATCGACACACGCACGCACACTCACTCGCACACATACACACACTCACGCAGGCAGGCACACACACACACACGTTGCCTCTATTGTTGCTGCTTGTGTTGGGAACTATTGGAAGCTGCTGCTGTTGCTGCTGTTGCCGCGCCGAACTGTGAACTGTGCGAATTGAAGGCTGAACGTTGACTGTCCGTTAAGAGGCACGCACGAAGCGAACTCTCTCGAGCGTGCCGAGCGGGTAGCCAAGGAATGCCGTGCGTTCATTTGCCAGCGCCGTACGGTATGCAACAAATTTTGTAGCGATTTCATACGCGACTAATTTCGAAGACCAACGACGCGATTCAACAGGATGTGCGATTTAGTTCGTACTCCAAGCGTGCTAACTGCGCAGCGCATGTCTAAAAGAGAGAGAGAGCTTTACCACACACCGAGAGAGAGAGAGGGAGAGTTGAGTTGAGAGAGCGCTTCAAGCACCTGTTGTGCCATTGGCGCGTTTTGTGCGCGTTTTGCGCGCGTTTTTTGTCGAGTGAGTCGCTCGCAATTTAGCCTCATTACCGCCTCGTACCGCGCCCAAGTGTGACAGACAGAAGTGCATGTAATGAAAGTAAATTGCCAGACGCTGACAAATTGCACTTGCACAGCAATTTTTCAATTTCCAATTTTTCGTCTAAGGCTAAGGCTAGCATTTATTTTGGCACACAATACGAAAGCACTTTGACTCTCATTCTCTTCTCTATCACAACTTAAGCACATAATCTTCTACTATACTTAGAACCAGATATTCTGGCGTAGCCAAGTGATGTGCCTGGCCAGATCAGTGTAGATCACAGGCTGCGTCAGATCACAACGATTCGCCAGCCTCTGTCCAGCGGAGATGACGCCACGCAGCTGCCACACATCGTGCTCCTGCAACATGAGTCCGCCTCCTGAGTCGCCTGAACAGGGACCCGCTCCCTGCTTGTTGCTGGCACAAATCGTTCGGTCTGTCACCCGACTCGTGCTCTCAGGTGATTTGAGACCTCGTATGCATTCCGATTCGGTGACAATATCCGTGTCCGTCATCTTGGCAATGCGTGTGTTCGCGTTGCCCAATTCATCGGCACCCCAGCCAGCTACGTAGGAGACGTGTCCCGATTCCAGCTGCAACCGATAATTCTCGTTCCACAGACAAATCGGTTTGATAAAGTCGCCAAAGCTGCAAAAGGTAAATAACAAATCATTGTGTTAATTCAAATGTGTGGGGTGCTTAAATATTGTTTACACTTTTGGGTAATCAATTTCTATCTCTGCTTAATAAATATCATTTCATATATAATCATAATCATAATATCATTTCTGCTCTTTCATTTTGAACGTAATTCTACAAATTGTTTTTATGTGAATCATGTACATGATGTGCAACTTGTGAATTAGCAAATTAACATAGGAAGCACAAAACACGTTTAATAAGTTCATAAAACCATTCAAAAACCTTTCCATTTACCAAGTAAAAATGTATCTAACATACCAATTTAATTATCTGATCGTTAACACATTTTCAAAACCATTCCAAAATTGCTAATTATTATTCAGTTCTCTTAAGTCTGTCAATTTTGTAATGAATCTCTAAATTCAGTTCTTAAATCAATTAGAAATGTATTTTTAAATCATCTTATCTCCATTTGATACATATTTCAGCATTATCAAATTTTCTTTAATATTGAATATATATCGAGTCTATACATTTTTAACAAATCTTGTGAATCTATGTATTCATGACCTTAATTGTAGCACACATATTAACTGTCTACACACAAACTCTGTATTGAGTTATAATTTATTTACATTAGCTTATATATTCTCTGAAATCTAAGTATTCAATAAGAGTAAAAATAGGAGAAAGGGAAACCGATGAACAGAAGACCAACAGATGGATAAGCTTAGAAGTTTGTGTTGAAAATACTGTAAAAGGCTGACAGTACTAGATACAAGGCTATCGATAACATTAACATAGCTAAAACAAAAGTAGATTTAAGTACTGTTAAGATACATGTAATACAATCCTAAAATAAGAATCAGGCAGTCTATGTTCACAGGTTAAATAAAGAGTACGTCCGTTCATAATACCTTCTGACACATTTGATAACTAATTTACGATTGGCATTAAGTTAAATATTCACTCCTTCTCTCGTATTTCAACTATTTTGAACTGCATATTGAATATCTTGCAAACTCACCTCACTGGAGATGACATGCGCAACAGCGCAATGTCTGCATCCGTGAAGTTGTCCGGCGTGTACTCCTGGTGGATAATCAGAGTAGAGACCTGTCGCAGTTCCCCTTCCGACACCAGATCAAGTGTGTTGCGACCCAGAGAGACAGCAGCTCGACTTGCTGGCAGATCGCGGCTGCCAAAGCGGAAGCAATGCGCTGCTGTGAGCACCGTCGAGGCAGAGATGAGAGTGCCACCGCAGAAGAAAGAGATGCCATTCTCCACACGCTCAAAGAGTGCCACCATCCAGGGCAACTGACCACGTGCGACTTGAGCGCCATGGAAGATCAGTGGCGAGGTGATCGCCTTCTCCCGGCCACAAATATCATTCAGTTGCGAAAGACTTTGGCCACCAGTCGCAGGTCGAGGACGAGGAGCAGGTGGCAGAGTTGGAGCGGGTCTGGGAGCAGCTGTTGGGGCAGGTCTTGGCGGTGGAGGCGGGGCAGGTTGTGGCACTGGCTGACGAATTTCCGGTATTTGTTCTTGCTGCCAAACGGGTCGAGGTTGAGCTTGAGCTTGAGGTTGAGGTCTTGAGAATTGTGGCGGCAACTGCGGTTGCACGCTGAACAAAGGAATTGTGTTCGAGCGCAGCGAATGCGACAGCGATAAAGTTACACTGCTTGGAGGATCTGTAACAAAGAAGGATTTAAGAATGTTTAAGAGACTATTAATTCCCAATTCACTCACAAGGCGTGGCTCTGCATACGACGACGTCGTTGATCGTCAGTTGCGTCAGCTTGGGCAACACTCCGGGTGTGGGAAAGTCCACGCGATAAAGTATAGGACGTCCATTCCGCAGATTAAACTTGACTGTCTCCTCGTCATCCCAAAGTGACAGGCTGCCAACGTAGTTCTGCAAAATTGAGAGGAATTCAATTACTGACAGGGATTAATTAGATTCCCCGACTTATGTATGTTTGTAATTCCCGATTTGTCACTTTAGAAATTATTCAACGAGTGACATTAAATGAAAAGAATTTATATGGTCAGCGACGACGATATCCATCTATAAATCAAACTGGTAAAACCAAACACCTCTGCGGTTTTATTATTAGCACAACAACAACAACACGAGCCAGATTTATAGCAGCAGTGTAAACTTAATAACCCAAACAAATGACAACAAACCGGTCGCACAACTTTGAGAACTAAAGCTAGACAGCGCGAGAAAGAGAGAGAGAAAGAATGGGAAAGGGAAAGATAGAGGCAGAGAGAGGAAGAAATCTGCGTAATATCATCTATTAGAATTCATATTATTCAATCTAAACAAATGCAAACAACGCGTGGACTTGACTAAATTCACAGCTACAACACTGACATTAGCATCGGAAAATAAATAACTGAACTCAAATCAAGCAGAGACGAAGCTTGAATACTCTGTGAAATGTTTGAGGAATATTGTTAACAAAGAAAGGAAAATAATCATGAGTTATGCTAATTTATGCGCACTTTTTATTTTATTTAGCATTCATCTATATTTAATGAAGTGTTTGATTAATTAAGTCAAGAGCAACTATTGTTTTGCTCTTCTGGGGAAATTCAACAAATCAGCAATGCAATCTACGTTTGAGGTCAATGAGTGATAAGAGCTGCAAATACATTGCTGATGTAATTCAACTAAATCCCTAGAATGCAGTTTTTCCCAATCGAATTACTCACCGATCCCAGGTGACCGCGTTGGGAGAACTCCACTTGCAGCACATTATCCTGAAAGCGTGGATCGTGTTGCATTGTAATACGACCCACGAACTCCCGATTGTAGGACAAATACTCAAAGTACTGTGGACAAGCAATAGGCGGCACCTGTTGTGCATTTGTCTTGGAAACTGTTAACAAAAACGTTAGCAAAAAAGTCCCCAGAATGGCGTTCAGTCTTAGTAGCTGTTTCATATTTATTAGTCTATAAAAATAACACTCAATTTCCGACGCGAACACAATGCCGACCACATTCAAAGAGCACAAAGCGATGACTGTTCGATCGATGTGAATTGATCAGCGATCAGACTTCCAAGTCTCTCTCTCTCTCTCTTTCCCTCTCTTCGTTAGAGCTCTCGCTCTCCCTTTGTTATTGTTGCTCATATTTGTACACAATGAGAAGGCTTCATTTCTTTTTTGTTAGCGAGATTAATCGTATACTATATTATTGCATATGTTTTTTATTATTGTCAATGAGCCTGTTTTCAGACTTGACTATTTGCATATTAAGTATACGCTAATGACGTATACGCCGCGTGGATCTGCCGCCACTCTATTAAACAGTTGCTTATTTGATTTATCTACAAACTACATGAAGAATTTAATTCTCATTTGGCATTGCTTTGTGGGGAAGTGAGAACTGGGCTGGATTATTGCCACATATTCTGACGCACCCAGGCAATATGCTTGGCCACATCGGTGTAGACAGTCGGCCTGCTCAAGTCGCAAGTGTTCTCCTTACGCACTCCAGAGGAAATGACAGCTCTCAACAGCCAGACATCATTCTCACGCAGCATTAAACCGCCGCCTCCATCGCTGGCACAAGGTCCTGTACCTGATTTCTTGGCACACAACGTATTCGATTGCACTAGGCGACCTGGCAGCTCACGCAGACAGTTTGGTTCGGTGACAATGTCCACATCTGTTAGCTTGGACAACTGAGTGTTCACATTCCCATTCTCATCCGCTCCCCAGCCGGCAACATAGGCTTTGTGGCCCGACGCCAGCTGCAGCGGAAAGCTCTCACTCCACAGGCAAATGGGCACAATGTAATCACTGAAACTAAGCAGGGAAAAGAAATATGAAATAGAGTTCTAAAGATGACATTTTGACCAACTTACGTCACAGCTGTTGACATGCGTATGAGCACCAGATCGGCTTTAGTAAAGTCCGCAATTTGATACTGATCGTGAATGAGCAATTGAGACACATCTTTGAGTTCACCGTCGGAGATTACATCGATGGTATTCCGTCCCAGTGAGACGACAGTGTTTCTGGCTTGCAAATCGCGTCCAGGACTACGGAAGCAATGCGCTGCCGAGATCACAGTTGAGGAGGAGAGTAAAGTGCCGCCGCAGAAGAACTGCAGAGCATGTTCCTCATTGCGTTCGAAGAGACCCACCAACCAAGGAAGTTGACCACGTTCCAGCGTTTGGCCACGAAAGATGAGCGGTGTTGAGACAGCTCTTTCCTTGCCACAAATTTCACTCACAGGCATTGCGATCTTCGTCTCCACACTATTGCTAATCTCGGGCAAAGGTTGAGGTTGAAATTGAGGTTGAGGTTGCACTTGTATCGTTGGACGTGTTGCGAATTGTAGAAAACTACGTTGAGTTGTTGTTTGTGGCTCTGTTCCTAAAAAGAAATCTGTGCTGTTGAAGAAGTCCTGCTGAGCAGGCTGCAATTGCCACTGCGGTCTTGTTTGTGGCCTAAATGAAAGTGGAGTCAGCGAAGAACGCAGCGAGTGGGTCAAAGAGATCGCAGTGCGAGGACGTCCATCTGCAAATTCGAATTGTGTTAATTGGTTTAAACTGAAAACAAGCGCGATTACTCACACTGGGAACCACTGCAGAGCACCAGATTGTTGAGCTTAATCTGTGTTAGTTTCGGTGGATCGTCGGGTATGGGAAAGTCGACGCGATAGTTGATGGGTTCACCTCTGCGTATGTTTGCTTTGGTGGTTTCCTGATCATCCCAAAGCGATAAGCTGCCCACATAACTCTAAAAAGACAGAAGAAATATAGAAATTAGATAAAGTAGAGCAAAGTTATTCATTTCTTTTAAAGTGTATTTATGCGTCGCTGCAGTTCGAGCACAACTTCAGGGGATTTACAATACGCTTGGTAAAACCAAATAAAAGCGTTACCTCAAACTGGTTGCTGGGCACAAAGAGAAATACCTACATAAAAAGGGAGACACACTCTTAACACAATAACTGAGCTGAATTCTGTCGCATTGATACAGTAAATAAAACATTTAATATGTTGACTAAGTGCGGGGTCATTGATAAGCCGATTCGCAACTATGCAACTAATTGCAACTAGAAAATATTCTATTTACTTACAAATTGGTAAGCTCCGCGCTGTGAGAAGTCAACAACTACATTATTAACTTCGTACAGTGGATCGTGATATAGCTTAAGGCGTCCAATAAACTGTCCATTGAATGAGAGATAGTTAAAATATTGCGGACACGGTATCGACGGCAATTGTTGAGCTGCATTTAGCGATACCATGCAAAACAATAACAGCAATAATAGTTGCGTCTCCATTGAAAAAAAGTACGTATATTTGCACTGATAATCACAACAAGCTAATCTCAATCGAGCGTCTAAGTGGAGCACAATTTGTTGTCGAACCTCACGCTCTGAGAATCGAGCTGCGAATGAATTGCGTTTACTTCTGGCCATTTAAAGACAATCTCAGCGATCGATCAGAGAGCTCTGAGCTCTTCCCAACTGAAACCGGATAGTTCCCAAGCATTCGCATTCGCATCTCATTCAATCAATTCAATTTGTGAGCTGTGCCACTTGTAACTATCAACAATTTTATGGGCATTTATCACTTCATTAAGTTGCAAGCTAATTTTAGAATATAAATAATAAAACTAAAAGATCGAATACAAAATTCGCAATTGGTTAGCTTTTAAAGTAGCTGTTTGAAAAATATAATAAAAAGTGAGTCTTCTTAAGTAAGGAATTTCCTAAAATTGAGAATAGAATGTTTTGTTTTTTTGAAGTAAGGAATTCCCTCAAATTGAGTATGGAATATTTTATTTGTTTTATTTTGATAAAGCAGTAATTTAATTATTTGAGGAAGCGCATTTGCTAGTCGTTAGAATTCGCTGGGAACTTGCTTGTTATTGATCTTATAAATATTAAATTCCCTGCGTTTAGTGTTTGCATTTAAATGCTGTCATAATACGTAGTTAACATTATAATTTGTCTGTATGACGACGTTATAATGTTATTATTGATTTCCCCAACAAATGCATCTGCCTCAGCACGTGTTGTCTTATCAACTAGAAATTATCCAACGCCCTCAAATTGAGTTACATCAATCGTAAGTATTTAATAGATGTTGCTTTTATTTATTTAATTATTTATTTACATTAATTAATATGCCACTTTTATTATTTATTTACATTAATTCAAGTTCTCGCGTATCCAAGCATCATGCTTAGATAAGTCGCAATATAGCACATATTGATTGAGATTGCAATGACCAATTGAACTCCGCTCCCCCTGAGACACAATTCCCCGAAGTAGCCAACGATTGTTGCGCTTCATCATCAAACCTCCGCCAGAATCGCCAAGACAAGGACCAGATCCGTCCAAGTTGCCAGCACACATGATGCGTTCCATGACCCGCGGCACCTTCCACTTGCGAGCACATTCCGTTTCGTTGGCAATATTGGCCTCGACGACACGTGGAAAGCGGGTCAGCGAGTTGCCCATCTCATCTCTTCCCCAGCCGGCAACAGTTCCAATTTCAGTGGTAACTTCGCTCTCCGTTGCTTTTTCCCAGAGGCAAATCGGACGTATGATGTCGTTGAAACTACAAATAGTTCATTTAGGTTACAGGTAATGTAAAAACTAGTAAGAAAGTGTGCTCGACTGTAAGATACCCGCTACCCATTTTGAATAAAAGCAAAATATTGTGGTACTTTTTTAAATATACCAAAAGTACAAAAATACTAAAAATATACCAAATGGTATTTTTGTTATACCGATATAGTACCACATTCAAAATATACGATAGACGGCACAAAATACCAGATTGTCAGCCAAAGCAACTACATAAAATCCCTAGTAAGTATGCGTTTTTGCCCATGCAAAAGTATTTCTTTAATAACTTCCACAATTTTTATCTGATCGCAACCAAATTTTAAGGAATCACAACTACTATAAATATTATTGTACATTAGCAGCTCTAGCTCTAAAGTTACGCTTGTTATTCGATTTTTTTGATTTGCAGTGGCGGAAGTGGGCGTGGCAAAAATTTGAAACAAACTTGATCTGCGTGCAAACATAACAAATTCTGTCGAAAAAAATTATAGCTCTATCTCTTATAGTCTCTGAGATCCAGTGTTTCATACGGACAGACGGACAGACTCACAGACGGACATGGCTAGATCGTCTCGGCTGTTGACGCTGATCAAGAATATATATACTTTATAAGGTCGGAGATGCCTCCTTCTACCTGTTACATGCATTTCCTGCCTTACCTTTCTACTCTATAGGTATAATTAATCAGCTTACATGATAGGGCGATCTAGAGTGACCAACGCCAAGTCTGCATCGGGCTGCGTTTGCGGTAGAGATGAATAATCCGGATGCGTTAGAATGCGCACAACATCACGTCCCTGTTCGCCATCCTCGTGGTAATTATCAAGATCATATCGACCTATGGAAACCACGACGCGATCCTCCTTTATCTTGTAGACGCAATGACCCGCTGTGATGACCATTGTGGCCGAGATGAGTGATCCTCCGCATTTGAAGGCCAAGGCAAAGTGTTCCTTGTGGAAAACAGCCGCAAGCCAGGGATACTGACCCCTGGGAAATGCTCTGCCGCGCTGTATAAAAGGTGTGGTTGAGCCTTCCTCGCCGCAAGAAAAGAATGACGTTCGCTGATTAAAACGCGACGCTGTCGATATCACTGGAGGAGCAGGTGTAATGGCTGTAACTGTAGTTGTTTTTTGTGTGGAAGTCGAAGTTGGCCAGGAAATTTCTCGGGAGACTACGGGCCCATCTACCCAGCTGACGAATGGCTTATCTAAAGCTTTATGCATTACATCTGATGAATCTCGAGGTGGTGGCGGTGTAATTACTTGTACTCCGGTCGAGGAAGAAGAGACAAAAGGGGGTGCCGGTTCGAGCCAGGCGCTCTGGTATTGAGGAACTCTCTCTCCAGATAGATGCTCTGCCGTATTCTTATTCTCCACAAAGGATGTGTCTCCTCTCACGCTATTGAGCCAGGGAGGTGACTTCGTTTGAGCATCTCCAACATCGTAAAAAATCACATAAAAGCGATTGGCAAAAGAGGAGGGTGGCGGATCTAAAGCACGAGAATAACTATATAATTATAACAAGTAGTAAAGTCTAGTCTTTTAAATAAAAGCGAATACTAAATACTAAAAATACTGAACACTAAAAATACCAAAGTCTATATTTGGTATACTGGTATACTAAAATATACTATAAGCTATATAAAATAGCAAAAATAATAAAAGCAACAATGTGGTATTATTCTTAAAGTATACCAAATTAATATACTGAAAAAATACTAAAATATAACGAAGACTTCGTAAATTAGAATACTGAAATAATTCAAAGGCAATATTTCGTATATTGAAGTACTAAAATATACTGTCTATATCAGGTATATTGATATACTAAACTATACCGAAGGCTGTATAAAATAATAATAATTATAATAATAAAGAATAATATTGATTAAATCAAAACAGTGCGGTATTCTTATTAAAATATACCAAATTATTATTATTGTTAAACTCTACCGAATCAATATACTGGAAAAAACGAAATATACAAAATATACCGAAGATAATATTCGGTATATTTAAATACTAAAATATGTCAAAGACTACTTGGTATATTGAAATACTAAAATTTATCGAAGAATTCAAAATATACCAGACAGACAACTATTATAGCTCTATCTGTTGTAGTCTGTGAAGTCTATAGTATGTTATGCGTTCATATGGATATCAAGATGACTATATTGTCTCGGCTCTTGACGCTGATTTACAATCTATGTATATACTTAATGTGGTTGCAGATGCCTTCATCTGCTTCTTACATATGTCCATAAGTACATTAACTGTATGCACAATATTATAATACCATTTTACACTTTGAGTGGCGACTCAGCTGTTAGGAGATTACTCACAATCGTCGGCTTTGCAGAACGTTGCATTGTTCAGCCTGACGCCCGTCACTTTAGGCAACAAGCCGCTGTCATTTGGCGAAAGACTTAAACGAAATTTTCCAAGCCGAGAGCTGGTCTGCACGGTCTCACTATCCGGATATGGCAGCAATGAACCCACAGCATTTGGCTGGAAATGGAATGGCAATGTCACTGATAACGTCATGTAACATATTATATCAAAATATAAACTCATACTCTATCATCGTCGCGCTGTGTAAAGCTCACTTCGACGCGATTGAGTCCTTGTCGCAGCTGAATCGTCACTTCACCGCTAAAACTGTTAAATCCGGATTGCACATATTGGAAGACGAAAATACACGGATTTTCCGGTATTCGTTGGCCAACGGAAAGTGTCAGCCGCAGCGACACTTGCAGCAAATGAAGATAGAGGAGCAGCAACGAGCTCATCGCGAGCTTTTAGCCAAAAAACAAATTATGACGTACTCCAATTTGCACTTTTAACACTAATTGATCAGTGCACACGCGACAAGCGCCAACCGCTGAATACAACTAACTAGACGCTTGCTAAACACGGTCTGAGTATCTCGATAAGTTTTCCGGCTCAGTTGAGTCAGTATGTAAAATGCAAACTGGAAATACCGCTTCAACTTTAAAGTGAAATGAGAGAGCGAATAAATGCATCTAATATGCAAGCAAGAAAATACTACTTGAGATTATTTAAATAATAAAACTATTATGTTGAATAAGCAAATATAATTTAAATAGCTAAATGATGTATTATAAAAAAAAAAAAAAGAATATTTTAGTAAATGTTAGTTTGATTAATCTGCAAAATTTCTGGAATTGTTTATTGCTCAGTTCTCTTCAACTAATATTTCTTGATTGTTTTGCAACTTTTTCTTAATATAATTTAAAATTTATATCTAGACTGCTTCACTTTAAATGCAAGAATTTACAATCTTAACTCTAGCATATAAAATCTGTATGATTTGCTGGGAATTTCAGCACATTTGTCTTGCTAATTTCTCCCTGTGTATGCTCCCAAGCTCTCCCGCTCATTGTTCCGCTAGATAAACGTTACTAGTTAAACAGGCAGCGCTTTTGTTTATTGTCATAACTTATTTGTAACTGTCTTTCTATCTGACCACATTCTGCTCAATCCAGCTGAGATGCCTCGCCACATCGCAGTAGATGACGTAGCGCGATAAATCGCAACTATTGCCGGCACGCTGAGCCAACGAGACGATGCCTCGCACCATCCACCGATTGTTGCGCAGCACCATCAACCCACCGCCCGAATCCCCAAGACACGGTCCATGCCCCTGACTGTTGCCGGCGCAGAGCGTGCGTGGCGTTAAGAAGTCCTTGGCCGTGACCATTTCGCGTAGACATTCCTCCCGGGAGACGGGTCGCACATTGACTGTGGTGGGGAAACGTGTTGGCTTCAGCGAGCTATCGATGCCCCAACCGGCGACGGCCGTCTGTTCGCTCTCATCGATGCCCAGCGTTGTGCTGCTCGTCCACAGGCAGATGGGACGCACATACGAGTTGTAGACCACATGTTCAGTAAGCACCAAGAGACCCACATCCGAATCGGGCACCAGATTGCCCACAAAATCCGGATGTGTACGCACACTCTCCACGGCCATCAGTGTGGCATCTCGTTCCGGATGCAAAGTGACATCGTGGCGTCCCACATACACGCGCAACTGAGCCGGCGTCATGCCGTAAATGCAATGTGCCGCCGTAATTACCGTGCGTCCCGATATCAATGTCGTCACACACTTGTACACCAGCTCAATCTTGGTGGGATCCATGTTGGTGTCATGATAGAGTGCGGCCAGCCACGGGAACCGTCCACGTGGCACATTCTCGCCGCCAATCTGCAGCCCAATGAATCCCTCCACTCCGCACTCTGTTTCACTCGGTGTGGGGTCTTTGCGTGTCTCGACAATTACCACAGGTTTCCTCGTTGTTATTTTGAACAAGAACGGATTGCCAGTGGAAAACAGACTGGATTGAGGCTGTTTTTGGGGCATTGGAGAAAGAAGTTCGGTTGTGGGACGTTGCACTGTTGCCGTTGTGGGACGCACAGCCAAATTGCCAGACACAGCCATGTGCAGATCTCGAGTGGATGTCGACGATGGAGGGCCATCTGATGGAAATAAAATATAAGACATTTATAAGAATAGTTTTAATAGAGTAGTTAAAGCAAATATTAAATAAAATTAAAAACAATTGAGAAAGCTACAAAACAAAACGGTGTGGTAATATTTTTGAAATATGCCAAATAAATATACTGAAAAAATACTACAACATAGCGATATACTATTACTATTAATAAAAACCAAATAAATATACTTAAAATACTAAAATGTGTCGATATGCAATTTACATTAAAGGATGACATATACATAAATATATTAAAAAAAGTGTAATATACAAAATAAATATACTTAAAATACTAAAATGTGTCGATATGCTATTTACATTAGAGGATGCCATATACATAAATATACTAAAAAAAAGTGTAATATACCAAATAAATATACTGAAAAAATACTACAACATAGCGATATACTATTTATATTAATATATACCAAATAAATATACTTAAAATACTAAAATGTATCGATAAGCTATTTACATTAAAGGATGCCATATACATAAATATACTGAAAAAGTGTAACATATTTATATGATACTCGTATTACGTTCAAAATATACCCAATAAATATACTGAATAATTACCTACATACATCGATTTACTATTACATTTATAATATACTAAACAAATATACTGTAAAAATACTAAACAATATCAATTTACTATCTCATTTAAAATATTCCATCAAAATAAATAACACCCGACTGCGGTAGCCTTTTTTTTATTATTTTTTAAATGCATTCTACAAATTTTATCTCACCAGCGATCCTACTAGTAACGAGTATAATAATTATTTCCAAGAGTTTACCACTATATGTACATAGAACAATATTCTAACTAATTTAGTTGGTTATTACATTAATAATGTGAATTACTTTACTTCCAACCTAACATACGATATTTGCAAAATGTTGCTTGATAATTTAACTAAATCTAATCAGAATTACTCTAAGAATGTAAATCCCTTTTATCATCTACATTTCAAGAGTTTCTCATTTCATTTCAGCTTCTTGTGTGGCTTGCGCACTTTACAATCAATTAATAATTAACATACTCAGTTCATAAACAATTTTGTAACTGTTGTGATGTGATGCGTCCGTAATACCCCAACAGCTTTGTCATTGACTCTCGCAGCAATTGCAAAGCAAATCATTAATTGTTAGGTATTGAAACGGATATGTGAAACCAGTAATTAAATTACCCAAGTCATAAGTTCAGTCAAGACATTCAAACAAATGAATTATGAATAGAAAATTTATATTTCTACTGCACAAAAAGAACAGAAGCTGATCAGACACTTTTACTTGGTAGATTTATGTCTTGTTAAATATTATGTTATGATTAAAGAATTTTCTAATTACTGCTGCTAAATTATTGAGAATTAACGAACTTTTTTGCTAGCAAATTTCATATTCAAAGAAGAAAAGTACGTGGAATAAAAAGTCACCAAAAACAAAGTTCAGCACTAAACAATTATTGACAACAACTGTTAATCTCAGTGACTGCTTTGGCCTAGGGCCTTTTTTCACTGGAAGCTGACTCCCTAACGCTTTTTTTTATGTTCTTCATTAATATTTGCAAGTGGCTGCAATCAATCAAAGCCTCATTTGGGATTTCTAAACACCATTTGTCAATATTAAAACAATTACTCACATTTATTCGCTGTGCAAATGATATGTCCATTGACCTGCACCTGGATTAGCTTCGGCAGCTCCTCCCGATAGTCATCGAAGTACACAAAAGCCTGTGCACTGTAGCCAGCACGCATGCGATCAAAAGCTGTCTCCTTATCCGGATACGGGGCCATAGAACTCACACTGCCCGACTGCAAAAGAGAGCGAAATGCTTGAGTTAGACAAACTGATAAGCACGTGGAAAATGTTCAATACTTACCTCTGAACCCCTCGAGCTAAACACCATTCGCATGTTGACATCGTAGACGCCATCTGAGCCGGGATTGAGATGTCCAATCAAGCGTCCATCCCTGCGTGCATAGGTAAAGATGCTGTTGCAGGGATTCGGAGGTGCACCCTGGGGCTCCGCAAAGCGTAGACAAAGACCAAACAAGGTGAGGGTCAGCAGCTGTTGTAGCGCAGCTCCGTTTGCCATCTGAGAACAACTGTTGCTGATAGCGTAACGTTCAGTCGAGAACTGAGCTACGCAGCTTGCCAATCAATTGCTGGCATCGCATCATAACCGATTGATCTCTGTCAGTCGCTCGCTCTCTCAGCTTTAATCTCTACTGCGTTCTCTTCTATTCGCTGCGGACAGGTTTTGCTCGGGCTTTGCCCAAGTCAAGATTCCCCTCTCATCCAGAAATTGAGCAAGCGACGATGTTGCCGGTTCATGGGTCACATGAATCTATATAAATAGTTGGATGTCTCACATCTGTTCTATATAGTATACGCAAAGCAAAAATTACTTGAATGAAACGTGCTTTCACTCTAATCAGCTTACGGCGCTATTTGTTTATGTTTTGATATTTGTTGCCTCTCTCTCTCTCACTCATGAAACTGGTTTATTAACTAGCTGCGATTCGCTCGCAACGAGTTGAGCGCAAAAAACCGCGAATTGTTTATGCCGCATATTTATAGTAAGTACGTCAGGGGTATTCCCCTCGTCTTCCACAGTTCTCACCTTACTCATCATCATCGACAGCAGCCGCAGCTCTTATCTCTCGCTGCCATTGATTAAAAAGAGAGACAGAGAGAGAACTTTGCAATTCGCTTATTAGAAGGCAAACTTAAAGATGCTATCACACGAGACACCAACAACGCAACTTTTAATATGCTAAAGCAAAAATATATTGTGAATTATGGTACACAACTTCGTGTATATGTGTGTACTTGTGTGTGTGTGTGCGTACTTGTTTAAGTAGCAAAAACTTTTAACAACAATAAACGCACACAAACTCGATTTTTAGCTGAAGGAGCAACACAGCCAACCAGAGGACGCACAGGACTTGTGCTGTTGCCATTGTTATGCTGACTTTTCGAGGGTTTCCTTTTTTCGCACAGCAACTTTTATAATCAGTTGGCAAGTTTGTTAAGCTTTTGTGGTAATTTGTTGGGGATTTCGCGTAAATTTCATTCGTTTTGCCAAATAACTGAGAATGAAATACGTTCGCCTCCCCTCGCAACCTTTGTTGGCCAAGTTTAATGGCCTCAAACACTTCTCGACACGTCCATTGAGACATACACATCCGACCAATTTGACGGCAGCACAAGGTGCAATTGCTTCCTGCCTGCAGGCAGGAAGTGCATGTTCAATGAAATTGCATTTGAATGGCAGCAGCAACAGCTGCAGAGCCGACATTAATTGGCAGCATTAGGCAGTCGAATGGAAACCTCAATTGGCTGCCAATCGCACAACTCAAGTGAGTCGACTTTATTGAACTTGAACTTTACATGCTGCGCAAAATTTTGTAGGTATCGCAAGTGCAGATACCGCGATAACGTGAAAAGACAAAAACAAACGCCTCGGCACAGTTCTTGAAGAGCTCTCGCTGACGCGCCTCCTTGAGGCCAGCACGCAGTGAGCACTGTAACTCCTGGTGCCAAGTATTGAGAGCACTCTCCTCTACCAACAGTGTGTGAAAGACATTCAGCAGCTGAATGTGCCGCTCGACACGTGGACAGCGAACCATCACCAGCATTTGCACATAGGGACGAAATTTGATCCAACGCTTCACATCTTCCACACAGATCTCCGAGCTGCAATCAATCAACATCAACTTGCAGTTATACCGATAGATGGCCTCCAGCATTTGCATCTCCCGCTGGCATTGGAAATTGCGTTTAAGTTCAGCTGTGAGCATAAATCCAGTCTCATGCGAAGGCGTCTGCATGGTCCACGGATATTTGCGATTGGCAAAGTTGTAGGCCAACTTCTGACGACGTTCGCGTTGCTTCCGCAGCTGCTTCACCTGCTTGTACACCGGCTTGATGCCCAGTGAACCGCAGTTCTCGTAATCCATAAGAGCAGCGGCAGTTGGTTGCTCGGCAGCTGCATCGACTTCCTTGACAGCCTCCAAATTCTGTTCTTCCTTTCGCTTGGCAGCGCCGCAACAGTGCAAATCATCCGGCGTCGCATAGCCTGGATAGCCCACCTTACTCAACATCCCATGCCAATGTATCTGATCGAATGGCTTACAAGGCATAAAATACTCTTTCGATTCACTCACCAACTCACACTTATTCTCGTTAAGTATCAGTGGCCACAGAGTATCAAAGAAATCACTATCCACGGGATTAGCATCGGCGTCCATGTCGAGTGTACTTTCAATTTTCTATAATACGAATGACAACAAGTGCTTCTCGTATTCTCTCTAACTGACATGAAAGGCATTTCATTCTTAAGTTGTGAGTATTTATCGTTTGAGCGGGGGCAACGAGGCGTATGCGCAACAATTTCATTTTATTATCAGCGCATAAATCAGCTGCTGACTCGCATGCTGCTCGTTCTCTTTCTCTCTGGACATTTGTTTATATTTCTACCAAATTTATGCACACTCACAGCAGCAACAACAACAAGAACAGCAGAAAGCGACAACAAGTGCAATTTGCGTAAATTTTATGCCATTTCCGTCGTAGGTAGTCGCCGATCGCCGCCATTTTATGAGCTCTGCGTCTGAGCTGTGCTTGATTTTATGAAGCAATGTTAGCACTGCAATATGTCCACGATTTTCATTATGTGGCATGGCATGCGGCACGCAGTGGGCGTGGCCGCGCCTTCCCCTTACCTATATAGCATAGCGACTTTTGTTTGTATTTATTTCGCTTTTTTTCGGCCTGGGCTCATTAGCTTTTATGACTTTGATTTTATTGCCCTAAACACAGCAGAGAGAGAGATAGAGAGAGAGAGGGAGAGTGGGAGAGACATTCCAGACATGATGGCCGATGGATATGTAACATGCAATTTACTTTAATATAAAGACAAACAAAAGTGAATAAGTTACTTACAGTTGCTGGAAGACAAAATACTCTAGGAAGTGGAAGTTTATTAAAAAGAGGCACTTTTAAGTTAAAATCACTCATTGTGAATAAGGAATGTTATTATATTTTAAAGAGCGCAGACCCTACAAGAAATATGGTGAACAGACTTTATAGAAACCCATAAAAATATACTTTTAAATTGTGCTATAAAGAATGAATATTTTTCTTATAGTTTTTTGAGACGTAATATCCTAGAAATTGAAGGATCTAAAAAAAAAGATTTACTTTTCTTTAGACCGGATAAAAATTGAAGAAGTTGTTTCTATGGTATATTTTTTTAATTTAGTACTACATAAATATACAAAATATAGCCTTTGGTATATTTTTAGTATTTTTGTGGTATATTAATTTGGTATCATTTAGCTGATTTGACTGTAAATCTGGTATATTTTGTACTCTATGGAACATTTTGAATGTAATACTATATCAATATACCAAATATTACCTTTGGTATAATTTGGTATGTTTTTGGTATATTTTTGTGGTATAATTTAGTTATTTTGACTAACACACTTGCATATTTTGAGTGTATTGCTACATAAATATACCAAATATAGCGCTCGGTATATTTTTAGTCATTTGTGGTACATTAATTTAGTATATTTTACAGTTAATACCGTAATACCGTACTGTTTTGCTTTTATTTCACAGTCGAGCTCACTTTACTGAAGCTTTCTTACTGGCTTCCATTTTTGAAGACCTGTTGTTGAGACTCAAGAAGAAACCATTTTAAAAATAATTGTAAATTGTGCTATAAATATCAACCAAATTTATGCTTCATATCACACAGTTTTTTGTGCCAATTATTCACCTGAATTTTCACAAGAATTTCCAGCTAAATTTCATTTAATTCAATTCGAATGCAAAACGTTTTTGATATCGTTGCCTTTAATTATGCCGCGTTGAAGGCGTGATAGATGTATAAATACATGTATTTATTACAAACGCACAACAAAGGGCATTGGCATTGTGTCGCATGTGTTGCATGCCGCGGGGCGTACGCTCTAACAGACATTGCGTATACGCCGCGTGTGTGCAATAAATTTTGGGCCAAATCAATTGTGCGTGCTACTTTTAACGCGCCTCACTGACTAACTGACACGCCCATATGCCCCGCCCACCTGCTGCCCACAAATCGAATTCAAAATCAAACCCAAAAAAAAACTCTTACTTTCATTTCATTTTTTTTTGCCATGTGTTTTTCTTCTTTGTTTTTTTCTTGTTTGTTCGTTTTTGTTTTTTTGAGGGTTCGGTAAATTTATGGGCGCACAATTATTTCAAGTTCGCCGCCGCAGCAGAAATGTTCGGAATAAAATTTAGTGACGAATGCTTATTTTACGCTTCAGTTTTCAACAACTTATTGCAAATGTGATTTTCGTACGCACGCAACTCGACTGCGGCAACAGCTTTTCCTCTTTTTTCTTCTTTTGCGGCGCGACGGTGCGAAAATTTGATTTGTGCCTCAAGGCAAAGGCAAAGGCAAAAGCAGGAGAAGCAGAAGCTGGCGTTTTAATTTAATTCTGTTTTGGGTTTTGGTTTCGACATGTGCAATGCAAGATTTATGGCGAACCGTTTAGCAACAACCCAAAGTGCCGGCTGCTCTCGAAATCGAAATGAATTTCATTGGAAATACTTTGCGAGAGAGCGAGAGATAAACTTGTGTGCTGACCACACTTAAAGTTGTAGGTAAAAAATGTCAAATTGCTTGGAACAACATTTCTGTGAGCTATTAAAATTGCGACAAGAATTTCGCGACATTCGCCCGCCGGCAATGAAATGTCAGACCCGAAAAGAATGTATAAAATTTATTTCTGTATTTATTGCGCTTTATTGGGGCACTCAAGAAGCATCCAAAGTATTAGCGAAGAGAGATGGGGGGGAAAATAAAAACAGATGGCAAAACAACACAGCAGCAAGCAGCAAGCAAACAAAAAGCAAAGACAAGTAAGATCCATATTGACATAAAAGCCAATCATTTTAAAATAGCTTTAAGCTGAGGCGACGACCAGCGAGCAAAAAACATCAAAAGAAGAAAAACAACTAAGAAAAAAAGCAAAAATATGAAAAGACTCTGTCAAAATTTAAGAACATCTCGCGCAACGCAAAACCCAGGGAAGCCCAAGGGCTGGCTGGCTGGCTAGCTGGTTGGTTGGTTGGTTGGTTGGCCTTGCACGTCAACGAGAAAGTTTATTCAGTTATGCCATTGAGAACATCCAAAAAAAAAAAAAAAAAAAAAGCAAAAAATAAAGTAACCACTGCAAACGAAGTCGTGGCAGCATTTATGTTGCAGTCACAGCCACAATATTATGCACTTTGATCCCTCGCCCGGTCGCCATTTTCCGCCACGTTGCCCCTTTGCATACGCTATCAAAAGGACGATTTTCGGTCGCAACGACTTGCCAATGCAAAACCAAATGCTGCTCAGAGTCAGAGACTGATTCAACGCTGAAAACTCTTGGAAATCAATCAAATTATCGTTCAAGCGGAAGTCGTTTGATTGATGTGCTCGACGCGTACATCAATCATCAAAAGGAGTCAAGTGCAATGTTCTTGCTTGGCCCTGAGGAATGAGATAAATTCAAATGAACTGTGCTGGACATGTGTGTAATATAAGAGAACTTGTTTCAGTGCATATTAAAACTGCAGTTCTTGGTCAATTAGCAAAAGAATTTTTGCATATTTTTGTTAACTCAAAATAAATGCAATTAAAAGCAGATTATTTGGAATAGAGGTGGATAACTATCGATAGTCTGCGCCATCGATAGTGATTGATAGTTTCCATAAACTATCGACTATCGACGATAGCAAGGAAAATCTATCGTCGATAGTTGTCGATAGTGCAGTAAAAGAAAATAATTTAATTAGTTTTTGAAATAATCCATATGTATTAAAAAAATATGAGTATGAAATTGGTTTTCCAATCTTTATCTGAAAATAATAAATAATTATTATTCTAACAATATGATTTTTTTAGGTTTACCTTAACTGCTATTTATATATTTATTTCAACCAACAATTTTGTACGCCTATTTTAAACGATTTGTCCTTCCAGATTGTTTTAAACTATCACTTAAATTTGCTTATGACTTTCATTACCAAAAAAATATGGAAAGTTGTTCATTTTAAAAATTGGAGTTCATTGTCTATTAGCATTGCAATAAGTTTTAAATCTGATTTGCGAAATAACATTTAATTAAAAAATTATTAATCGCATTCAAAGCCAACAAATTTTTATATTAGTTTTTTTTTTTATATTAAGTTTAAAGTCATTAAGCTTCATACTTTGCAATATTATCAGAAGTACAACCTCAGCATTAAAAATGTGGCATGAATTTTAAAACCCCAAATTGGATTCAATTAATTTCAGATTATTGGAAGCCACTGACAAAAATTGCTAATGACTTTCATTGCCTAAACATTATTCAATGAGTTCAATATAGTTTTAGCAACACCTACGTTGAAATCACAGTGATTTCTCTTCTCACATTACAATAATATTAAAATTGCAGTTTATTGTCATTAAAAATTTGCTATGAATTTGATACCTCAAATTGTATTAAATTAATTTCAAATAAGTTAAAGCCACTGCTTTAAAATTGCCAATCACTTTCATAGCCTAAAAAATATTCAATAAGTTTAACTTAGTTATCCACTTTCCAACTATATTAGAAGGCTTCAATAATTTAGAAATCATTCTAAGCTTCTCCCACGTTTTCACTCATATGAGAGCTTACATTTGGCCTTCGATTGTGCAGCTTAGTCGAAAGGCAACTTGTGTCAAAGTTCTTTGGAGGAGCATTCAGTATTTATTGATGACGACTAAAAGAGATTAGAGTTTCAGTTTCAAGAGGATTAGAGCAGAGCAAATGCCTAATAAACTAATCATTTTTATGCCCTTTGAGTATTCAAGTCGTATTTTTTTAAGCTCACTTATAGTTGGCAGCAACTGCTACACAGAGTATTGATCGAGCAGCAGCAGCAGAAAAAGAGAAAACTCTTCAACTGTGGCTCGACTGTGGCACTCGAAATTTGTGCAATATTCAAAGGTAAATATTTGATGTTTGTTTGCCCGAGCATAAAAATAGTTCGGCTTTAGCTCGAGTATGTGAAATGCATTCAACTCAAGCAGCCACACGTGAAAAGCATCTACTCAAAGTGAATGCAGCTCGAGATGTGGATGTGATGTGGATATGCATGGAGATGGTTTTGGGAATAGTTTGCTGCTACTGCTGCAAGTTCAAGGTAAAACGAACCAATTTGCCAAACAAAAGGTGCTTCAAGGTTAATATCCTGACGCAGACAGATTTGGCGCAGTTAAGTCAAATGAATTTGCGGATTTAGACGTTTAATTGCCAAGTGTGTGCAACATGTCGCAAAGTAACTTGTGCAACAATTTTCACGCATGCTTTGGCTTTGCGAAACTAATTTCAACTAACAACTTCTGTTGCATACTTTCAGGCACTTGGCGGCTTTAGTTTTATCGATTTCGAGCGCAGCAACTCTTGAGTATCAATTACGCGCTGGGTAACGTTAACCCTTCGATGATGTCTTAAAGTAACATTCCAATTGCTTTTGACTTGCACTCAAGTTAACTGCAGTTGCCAAGGGAGCATTTGAACTTAATGCCATCGGCATGCTGCCTCAATGAGCCTCATTATCGTCTGTTTGTATTTGGCTTTGGCTTTGGCTTTAGCTTCGGTTTGCTGCCCAAGTAGCCTCAAGCTGAGATGGTTGCACAAACAGTCGAGCATCTGCAACTGGAGTTGAGTTCGTGACGGGTTTTGTGTGGCTTGATTCGATGCAGAAATTGAATTAACTTTGCAGTTCACTTCATTTGTTGACGGGCTTCTATTCATTTAGTTCAGCAATTATTTTTTATTGATTGCATGTCATGTATTTATTAATACAACAACAACGAGAAAAAAATTCATTTTTTTTTGCCTGTCAACATTTCACGCCTTTCAAATATTTAAAAACAAATTTCAGTTGTCTATATTTTTTCGCCTGTTCTCAATTTGTCGCCGTTTGTGTGTGTGTGTGTGTGTGTGAGGGAGATGCGTGTGTGCTCGGAAATCAATATTTAACCAGTGTTCGCTCGTTTAGTCCTTGCTGCGTTCGAGTTGAGTCAGAGTGAACGTTTAAAAATAAAATCCAAACTCATTCAACTCGTTCAACGACTCAATAAATGTTGCAAATGTGCTCGTTGTCGCTGCGGTTGCTTATTTCTCTTGCTGCTCTACCATTTTATTTATATAGCGAGACAGGGCGAGTGCTATCTAAAATACGAGGGGGAGAAAACAGAGAACAGAGAACAGAGAACGGAGAACGAAGAGTCGGAGCATACATGTCCTAACATGTCTGCATGCTGCGCTTCGCTCGAGTGTGTAACAAATTTCGTTTCAGTTGAAAAGCAACAGCAGCATTTCAAACGCTATTTATCTTTATTTCTCTCTTTCTGTCTCCTCTCCCTGCTCCTCTACTTTCTGCTTTCACTGATACTACTGATGTTTGTTGTTTGCTAACCGAAATGATATATACGTATATTACGTATACGTACTCAGCTGCCCACAGTTATCATTAGTCATGCTTTGTTTCACTCTCTTACTCTTTCTCACATACCAAAGCCAACGGTGCGTATGCTTGATATGGCAATTGCCTTGCCTTCTGGCCTATACTTAACTCTCGCTCTCTTAACGCTTATCGATTAGTTTTGCAAAACTTTTGCATCAACTTTCTGCATAATTCAAACCCAAAATTTTAAGGTTTATTAAAATACTACGCCGTCAGCGAATGCTTCAGTTAATTACCTAAATCTTCGAGTTCTTCAAGTGCTTTAGCCCCCAAAAATTAGCAACAACTTTTCAAATATCGACAGCCAGCCAGTGAGCAAAAGTTTTCCACAACTCAATAGCGTTAAACGTTTTATTACCCCCAAGACCCGAGGCAAATGAAAACTGAACTGCACTTGACGTGAGTCGTCGCAAACAACAAATTTTTGGCAACATTTTCCAGTGCCAGCAAATAGCAACCAGCTGGCAACCCATAATCACAATCTATTAGCGTCCAACCAAGTCAAGCCCTACTCAATGGCATATACCATAATTGACGCAAAATGTCCCCGAGCGTGCATATTTACGCACCTAATCAATATGGTGGCAAGCATTTTGGCAGCTGCCAGCCAAATACGTGTCCAAATTCGCGTTCGCCTTCGAGTTCGAGTTCGTACTCCCAAGGTAACTTTTCATAAATTATTTGTCGACTTAATTAGGCGCATTGCGCGTGTTAGCCAAAAGTTCACTCAACAAGCATCTCAAAATTCAACCGAGTTTTTTTTGGTATGAAAGTTTTGCGCTTTAAGCATTTCCCAATATTTACAAAGCCCTAAAAATCTGTTGATGCGGCGAAACTTTGGTTTACAACAAACCGCACGCAACACAAACAGCCAAGATAAATAATAATATACGAGAAGCAGAGCAAAAGTCTCACGGAGAAATTTAAATCGGATTTGTTGCCAAATTTAAAGTGACTCTAATTAATAAGTTTGGAATGGAACTTAAAGCAACAAATGTTTTTAAATGTAAAGTTTATGTTTGAATAATTTTTTAAGTCAAACTAATGTTTGTAAATTTTTTTTTAACTTTGAAGTGATTTTTTAAGGCAACCTAATATTTCAAAATACATTTCTAATTTTTGATTGATTAAATTAAACTATTATTTGTAAATATATTTGTAGTTTTTTAATGATTTTTAAAGGCAAACTAATATTTCCAAATACATTTCTAATTTTTGATTAATTTAAGGTAAAGTAATATTTGTAAATATATTTTTAAATAAAGTGTCAAAGTGTTTTTGAATGATTTTTTAAGGCAAATTGTAAATATATTTTTAATTTTTTAATGATTTTTTAAGGGAAACTAATATATGCAAATACATTTCTAATTTTTGATTAATTTAAGGCAAACTAATATTTCTAAATATATTTGTAGTTTCGTTAGGATTTTTTAAGGCAAACTAATATTTCCAAATTTCTAATTCTTGATTGATTTACGGCAAACTAATATTTGTAATTATATTTTTAAATAAAGTGTCAAAGTGCTTTGAATGATTTTTTAAGACAAATTGTAAATATATTTTTATTTTTTTTAAGATGTCTTAAGGCAATTTAATATATCCAAATACATTTCTAATTTTTGATTGATTTAAGGCAAACTAATATTTGTAAATATATTTTTAAATAAAGTGTCAAAGTGCTTTGCTAAATTCTATACTTCTAAAATGGCAAATTTTGAACATTTCTTGCTTCATTTACGATCCAGCTTCTCAGCCAAGTTGAATTGTTGCACAATTGTAACCACCGTGAAGGCAAACTTAGCCAGCTAAAATAAAGGCAGATAAAATCATTAAACATAAGTAAATAATATATTTTCAATACTTACATTTATGTTAGTGGCCAAAGAGATTTCAAAAATGCTGCCAGCTGTAAACTTAATCGGTTGTTGAGATTGATGCATGAAGTAGAGAAGTGAGGACTTATAACGACGAGGTGCACCAAGCCAATTTGATTGAAATATGCTCAAAGTAAGATCGCTTACAGCATCCTCCATCATGTTGCAGATGTAGCAGAAGGGAAATGTTTGAAAGATGCAACCAAAAATATACGACATAGTAGAAATGCAAGTCCACATGTCGGCGAAAAAGAATAAATTTGTCATACAGAGACCAAATATGATGCCGACCATAATAAACTGCACAAAGATAATGCGAGAGATTAAAGGTCTCAAAATGTTGCAGTATCTAAAAGTATAGAAAAGCAAGTAAGAAAGCTACAGTCGAGTTTGCTCGACTGTGAGATACCCGCTAACCATTTTGAATAAAAGGAAAATAAAGCGGTATTATTCTTAAAATATCCCAAATAATATACCACAACAATACTAAAAATATACCAATATTAAAAATATACCAAAAATATACCAAATAATATTCTTAAAATATCCCAAATAATATACCACAACAATAAAATAATGATATACCACAACAATACTAAAAATATACCAAAAGCCATATTTAGTATATTTGATAGTACTACATTTAAAATGTGTCATAGCGTTCAAAATATACCAGAATATCGAACGGAGCAAATAAAATATACCTAATGTATATACCGCGAAAAAAGTAAAAATATTCCGATGACTATATTTGGTTTATTGATGGAGTACTATATTCAAAACATACCATAGAGTACAAAATATACAACATATACATTGTCAGCGTGGGATCCGTTTGAAGTTGGCGATTTTCCTTCCACAAAAGTGGGTGTGGCAAAATTTTGAAACCAACTTAATCTGCGTGGAAATATATCAAGGACTGTGAAAAAAAATGATATCTGTATATCTTATGGTCTCTGAAATCTAGATGTTCAAACGGACGGACGGACGGACAGACAGACAGACGGACTACTTACAACTCGACTACTAACGAATATATAATATATACTTTATAGGGTTAAAGTTGCCTCCATCTGAATGTTATATACCTTATAAGCAGCACGGATAAAAATAAGATTACAAATTAAATGCACTCACTCCATTATAATCTTGTGATCTTTGATGCAGCCAACGAGCTTTGCGTAGCTCTCATCTTCGGTTATCGCATCATCCATGCGCAGCTTCTCAATGCGCTGTTTTAGTAGATCCAAGTGAAGTCGTATTTTGATGCCAAATATAGTCGGACACATGTCAATCGCCAGATGATAATAGGTAATGATTGAGACAACAAAATATTCAATTATTGCTGTTAACCCGAGCTGCCATGTGCCATCACGCCAGTTGAGAAAAGGATTAAACACATTCCACGGTGCAACTCCATTGATGATCGCAGTGCAAATCGATGTTAATGGATAAAAAACATAGATCATAATGTAGACAAAGGAAATACAATTGGAGCGTATGGTTGATCGATGCACTTGCAATTTCTCCTCGAGGTTAACACAACTCTGATCCAACTGATCGAGTAAGTCCTTCGATTTTTCCAATCGCCACAAAGAGAGACAAAATATTGCGCCTTTAACTAATCCAGTTGGAATATTAAAGATCAATTGAGCCGAAACAATTAGTTCACTTGGCGTAAAGTTATTAAACTCCCGCACATAGCTGATGATCAAGCCAACTGGCAGATAATTAACCAGCACAGTTACGATCAAAGAATACAATATGTAGATCAAACGAGTTAAGCGATTTGTAGCTGGAGATCTCCAGCCTACCAAAGTATGCCAATAACTGGCAAAAACGAAAGCATCTCGAGATGGCAGTAATTCGGTTGAGATCGAAGATTCTTGCAAGTATTTCCGAAACATATTTCTCTATTTAATTAAAGTAAAGAACATCATTTCGAATATTGCCATTATTGAACTATTTCACTTACGAATCCCTTTCGTATCCCAAATTCAACTGGTGCAGCCTTCTCATTGTTGCCCTTTTTATATAAGCACCACTGAATATTTGATCTGCAAATGGAAAATGTATTTTATTTGGCTTTCGAAATTGACATTGCGTCAACAATAAGTGATTGTACTATATATAGGGAATATCAGCAGGCAATTCAATAAACAATCAATTAAATTCATAACAACTGCAAGTTGGCACACATAAAATATTCACAGATTTATTGGCAATGCTCACTGTTGTGTCTGCAACCATAATTTTATATTTACGCACCTGTCGCTTGCCAAATGAAAAACAACTGAAAAGTGACACATATCAAATATTTACTGGCCAATTGACAAATGCCAAATGTGAGCCTTTGCTTACATCAGACAATGAAATATTAAAAAATTCTGCTACTTCAGAGAAAACTACAACAAATTGATACCATTCAAACATTTCGCAATTAAAGCCATATCATTGTTTCTAATTTTTAGCTACTTTATTCAGTTATGATATTTCATTCCATAAATTAATTTAAGAAAACATATGTTATATTCTGTATATTCCACTTTATTACAATGAATTGAAGTGATTATGCTAAAACTTTTCAGTAAAGATTTTGCATGGAATAGTCATCTTCGAATGCTTTCATCCTTTACATCAAAAATAAGGTAATATACATCACATGACTAAAACTGTTTTGAAGATTAGATCAATAGCTTTTCAAACAATTGCAGGAAGGAAACCGCAGACATCTCTGTTATGCAATTTCTTATTAACTAGTTCCTAGAGACACCTCAGTTTTCACATTTTACGTCAGACAAAATAATCATGATTAAAAATTGCTAAACATTTATTGCCATTTTAATTTTATAATATTTTAATAATTTTGTTTTGAAGCCGTAAGTAACATCGTGCAAGATTTTTTTTGTTCGAAACTAAGTAGATTATAAATATAAAGTGCATTTGATTATATATAATATTCCCAGATTCATTTGCGTTCCAGTTTTTCAGCCAAATTGAATTGTTGAATAATTGTTACAACAGAGAAAGCCAACTTTGCAATCTTGAATGAAGTCAGTTTAAATTATCAAATATAATTAAACTAAAAGTAGAAATTCTTACACTTATATTGGTATGTAAAGAGATTTTAAAAATGCTTCCAGCAGTGAACTGCACTGGCTGTTGAGCCTTGTGAATGAAGTAAATGAGCGCAGATTTGTATCTTTGGGATGCACTCAACCAATTGGACTGAAATATAGTTAGTGTAAGTCGATCATTATCCTCCTCCAGCGTGTTGCAAATGTACGAAAAGGGAAAAGTCTGGCAAAAGACAGCTATAATGTAAACGAGTGTGGCAATACCCGACCATAAGTCGCAGAAAAAGAAAAGATTTGTCAGGCAAAGTCCCAATACAACGCCCACAAATAAAAACTGAATGAAGATCGTGCATGAAATGAGCGGCCTTAAGATGTTGAAGTATCTGAAAAGAGATCGGGTAATTTAAATATCTGATATATGTGCTATAGAATTTACTCTAAAAGACGCTTGTGATCCTTGATGCATCCAGTCAACTCCTCGTAGTGTTCTTCCTCGCTTCTGTTATCATCGCATCTTAATAGTTCAATGCGTTTGATTAGCAGATTAATGTGCAGACGAATCGTTAATCCATAGATTACAGGGTAGATATCAGCTGCATTGTTGTAAACAGCAGGAAAATATACTAAAATAAATTCAATAAGAGAAGAAAGCAACAATTCCCAAGTTCCATCACGCCAATTTAATATGGGATTATAAACATTCCAAGGCGCAACTCCATTAATTAAGGCTGTCGATAAAGTTGATACACTGTACATATTGTAAATGACAAAGATGATGAAGAAAATACTGTTGCAGAGTACGACAGATCGATGTATTTGCAACTTCTCTGCATTCTTGGTGCAACTCTTGTCCATTTCATCCAATATTTCTTTGGCCTTTTCCAATCTCCACAAGTTGAAATAAAGAAAAGCAGCCTTAGCATAGCAACTAGGTAAATTGAACATCAACTGAGCCGACGTAATGAGTTCTCCTGGTGTAAAGTTTGCGAATTCTCTCACATAACTTATCATCAAGGCAATCGGCAGATATATATTAAATGAGATGATGATCCCAGAAAACACTTGATACATCCCATGGTATAATCTCTTCTTCGTTGGCGATCTCCAGCCAATCAATGTGTGTCCATAACTCACGAATTTGAATGCTTCTCGAGAGACCAGCAACTCTTTTGAATCAGAAGATTCTCTCAAGTATTTTTTAAACATGTTGCTATAGTCAAGCAGGATAAGGCTTTTCAACTGAATTTTCATGACCATTGTTGTGCTTTTATAAGTGCGTAACATGAGCGGGTCAGAATATTTAATTTGCATTCTCATTTCAACTAAAGACAGCCTTGAACCAATCGTTCACATTTCGATAGAGAATTCAATAACCTTCTAGGAAATCCTTTGGCACTTTTGGCATTTGTAACAACTGCAAGTTGGCACACATCAAATATTTATAGTTTTATTGGCAATGTTCACTGTTAGGCCTACAACAATAATTTCGTATTTACGCACTTGTCGCTAGGCAATTGAAAAGCAACTGCAAAGTGACGCATATCAAATATTTAATGTCCAAATGACAAAACGAAAGGTAAGCCTTTGTTTACATTAGACATTCAATTATTAAGAATTTTGAATTCAATTCAATTCAATTCTAAGTTTGCCCAATTAAAATCATATCATTGTTTCGAATGCTTCGATACTTTATTTCATATTTTATTTAATTCAGAATTCAGTTCTACAAACCTTTATACAATAGTTTCCATGAACTAATTTATACAAATAAATTCATAAATTGCGTAGTATAAATATACTGTGATAATGCTCAAATTTTCAGCAACCAGTTAGGAAATATTACTTCTATGGGCAAAAGGAAAACAATAATATGTCAGTGACATTTTCTCACATACATCATCATATTAAATGTATATTTGAAATTAATATATTGTTTAAAGAATTTCTACATATATTTTTTAATCTACATAATTTGTATTAAAAATTGTGTTATTTATATAAATGAAAACGTTAATGTTTATGAACATTTCTCCAAACTTATTCCCGTTCCATTTTTGCAGCCAAATTGAATTTTTGAACAAATGTTACAACCGAAAAGGCCAACTTCGCGAGCTGCAATTAGTTCAATCATTGAAAATTGTTTCATAATACAGAACTATATCTTGACATACTTACGCTTATGTTAGTCCGCAAAGAGATTTCAAAAATACTGCCAGCAGTAAATTTAAGAGGTTGTTGAGCTTTGTGCAAGAAGTAAACTAGAGATACTTTATAACGTCGTGAAGCACTCAACCAATTTGACTGAAAAATTGATAAAGTAAGTCGATCAACATCTTCCTCCAGGAGATTGCAGGTATAACAAAAGGGAAATGTCTGGCAACAACAGCCAAAAATATAGGCAAGATTTACAATACCCGACAACAAGTCGCTAAAATAAATGAGATTGGTAAAGGAAAGTCCCAATACAACGCCCACAACTAGAAACTGAAAAAAGATCGTACTTGAAATGAGGGGCCTCAAGATGTTGCAGTATCTGAAAGTAATGAAAGTATTTGAAGATTATATAGTTATTTAGTGTGAAACAACTTTACTCTAGTATGCGCTTGTGATCCTTGATACATCCAGTCAGTTCCTCGTAGTTCTTATCCTCACTTTTATCACCGTCGCATCTTAATCTTTGAATGCGTTTTATTAATAGATCGAACTGCAAGCGGATAGTTTGTCCATAAATCACAGGATAGATGTCAGTTGCATTATTATAATAGACTGGAAAAATTACTAAGATGTATTCAATAATCGACGCTAGGCAGAGTTGCTGGGTTCCATCACGCCAGTTTAAGAATGGGATATAAAGGCTTTGCAGTAGCAAACGTTGATAGAGGATAGAAATTATAAACGGACATGAAAGCGAGGTAAATTGTGTTGCAGCGTATAACAGATCGATGTACTTGCAACTTCTCTTCTTGTCTAGTGCAACTCTTGTCCATCTCATCCAACATTTCTTTAGCTTTTTCCAGCCTCCACAGATTAAAGTAGAGAATCGCAGCCTTAATATAGCAGTTGGGTAAATTGAACATCAACTGAACCAATGTGATAAGTTCTCCTGGTGTCATGTTTTTGAATTCCCTTACGTAACATAATTTATCATCATTGAAATTGGTAGATACGTATTTATGGCAATTACGACGAATGAAAATATTTTATATAGCACATTCTTGAAACCCTTCTTTGTGGGTGATCTCCAGCCAATTAAAGTGTGTCCATAACTCATAAACTTGAATGCATCACGTGAATCTAGCAGCTCTCCTGGAGTAGAAGATTCTTGCACGTATTTTCGAAACATTTTGCAGCCTTAAATTTAAGTCAAATTAAACAGATTAGACTTTCTCATGTAACAATCTGTTAACACTTTTCGCTGTCAACTGACTTTGGATGCACATTGTTGCCCTTTTATAGAGACGTTAAAGAAGCACCTCAGAATATTCTATTTCAAACTGAATAGAAAGTATTCTAGATGGCTAGATACTGTGTGATGAGATTCATATATTCTTTTCTTAGCTTAAGATTTATATTTAGTTTTCTTCTTTAGCCTTTTTATTGTCATGCTTTAATTAAAATGTTTTTCTTATAAAATTAATTTAATATAGGGTATCAATCACAAAACATATCCATGAATTACACAAATTTTTGTTCAAACTGAAAACTGACACTTATAAAATATTTACTTACAGATTGCAAAATATCGAATGCCGCACGCATTACTGTAGGACAGCAAAATTGTTAAATAAATAAAAATCATACCCAATAATTATAAAAGAATTGCTTAAACTTGATATTGACTACATTCTTTACACCCCTTTGTGTAGGTGAAAGTTAAAACCAGAGCCGAAAACACGCATCCATAAAGTGCGGAGTAAAAAACAATTGAGAAGTCGAATATACTCGACTGAGAGATACCAACTACTGTGAATAAAAGGAAAACAGTGAGATATTAAATTTAAAATATACCAAATAATATACCGCATAAATACTAAATATATATCAAATGTGATATACACGCTACCCATTTTGAATAAAACCAAAGAGTGCGGTATTAATTTTAAAATATTCCCAATAATATACCGAAAAAATACTGAAATGTACAGAATTTGAGATATCCACTATTCATTTTGAACCAAAGGAAAACAATGAGGTATTAATTTTAAAATATACCAAATAATATACTTCAAAATACTAAATATATATATATATATATATAAATATATATAGTGAGTTACCTGCTACCCATTTTAAATAAGAGCAAAGCAGTATTATTAATTATGGTATTAATTTAAAAATATACCAAATAATATACCGAAAAAATACTGAAATGTGCCGAATTTGAAATACCCACTATTCATTTTGAACAAAAGGAAACCAATAAGGTATTAATTTAAAAATATACCAAATAATATACTTAAAATACCAAAAAAAATACCGAATATGAGATAGCAGCTACACGTTTTAAATAAAAGCAAAAGGAAAACAATTAGGTATTCATTTTAAAATATACTTCAAAATACTAAAAATATACCAAATGTGAGATACCCGCTGCACATTTTAAATAAAAACAAAAGAGTGCGGTATTCATTTTAAAATACATAATATACCAAAAATACTGAAATATATCAAAGGCCATATTTGATATAAGTATTACTACATTCAAAATACACGCTATGCAAAATATACCAGGTTGTGAGCCAAATCCAAACTATGGGTAGAAAGCAAAACATGTTGAATGGGCAATTGGGTTATAAACGTAAACGATGTAGAGGTATGTATTCCTGCCCTGGGGTTGCTTGAACAGATTGAAACAATAAAGTGAATGCGAAATGCCTTGGAGCAAGCTTCGAGTTGTGTTGAGATGAGTTGAGTTATCTGCTTTAAGTTGAGCCGATAACTTTATGCGCACAACTCCATTTGATTGATGAGATTTATGTTCGCAACGCACGCTTAGAATTGTATTTTATTTCATTTCATTTCATTTTATTTATACATTTTTTTTTTTATTCTTTTCGTCGTCCCTTTCACAGAGCTGAGCCCAACACAGACACACACACAGAGAATAAAGCGGTGCAAAAGCAAACAAAAACATTTAAAGCGGCTCAGGGACAATTCCTTTATTCCTTTTTCGTGCCGTTGAGTGGCGTCTCTTCTCAGTGTATATATATTGTTATAAGAGGAAATCAAGTGGATTTACTGTCACTGAAGGAATTTAAGCTTTATCTTTAAGTCATTCGCCATTGTCATTGTCATTTTTAATTGGCTACGTTTTCGGTGTGTGCGCTTTGAAATGAAACTCGAGCCAGTTGAGTGGCATTAATTAGTCGTCTAGCTGCAACCTCTCTCTCACATCATCATCATCATTGGCTGAAACACACTGACAACTGATTCATTTCATATTCTTAGTCATGGCAACAGTCCACGACGTCGTCGTCGTCATCATCATATGTAAAATGTCCAAAGCTCTCTGTCCAGCTAAGTGCACAGAGTCAAAGGCTGCTTTTTATAGCAAGGCATTTGTTCGGCTCCTTTTTCAATGTCAGCTAACGGTGCGTATGCGTATTCTATGGAATGCAGCAAGGCGTCACTTCATTCATCGGGTTGATGTTGAGATCTTAGCACTTGAAACCTTCACAGCATTGACAGCATTTAGTGTAGCATACTTTTTAGCGCAGTCGAGCCAAACAAATTGCAGCGAAAGGTTTGCTCGTAAAGCGCCTTGAAGCTGCCTTAAGACAACAACTCACACTCTATAGAAAGTGCTGCACAGCTGCAGACAGCATTTTGCAGTTGAAATTAATTTGCTTGTGCTCATTTGTACGTCGTTGTCGACGCTTTTGTCCTTGTCAGTGCCAAGCCTTGAGCTTTGGCTTGAGCTCTTTCTCTCTGTTTGTCCACGCTTCAAATTACAAATTTTGCATAACATTTTTCGCATTTCCTGTGCTCTTCATATTTATTGCATTGTCATGCAAACCTGCAAGAAGAGAATATTAATTTGTACCTACTTAATCAAGGCAGCAGCATTTCCAATGTCATCCATTTAAAATGCTTTAAGAGATGATTTAGCAAATATTTTGTAGAAAGAAAACTTATCTGAATGGATTGCTGCATTTAAAGAGTGTTTTTCAATCTGAACTGTCAGAAAAGATGCTGAAAGGATCACAGCATTTAAAGAGTATTCTTCAGTCTGAACTGCATTCAAAATGAAAGCAAAACTTGAGCTGTCAAAGCACCTTAAGAGTTTCTGAGTTTTGTTGGCTGTACTTAAGTTCTCTCTACTCAAGTCGTGAATAGTGGATATTTTCATAATGTCAGCGCCGTAAACTGTGAATTAAATGCGTAAATAAGTAATAAGCTAATAGCACTTATGCCACATGCAACATGCAACATCCGAGTGTAAGAGTTGTAACTCGCTGACACTAAGCCACATTTAATGTTTAGGACGCCAACAAAAACGCAAACAGACACCAAGCGAAAGCAACAGAAGCAGCAGCAGCAGCAGCAGCAGCGTGAGGTTAATAAAAGTTCTACGACATTTTGACCTGAAAAATATTATAAAATATAAAATGTGGCAGCAGCAGACTGTTGCTGTTGCTATCGTGTTGTTGTTGTTGCTGCTGTTGTTGCTGTTGCCTCTCCAGCTGCGGCAACAGCCTGACAGTATGCTTCAAATAGTGGCATAGTAAAATATTTACTTTGGCAACGGCTGCAACGACAAGTGGGCGGACGAAAAGGGAGAGGCTTCCTCTTTTTTAGGGTTGCCACCCGGGTTGCCGCTGCTGCTGCTCAGCAAAATGAAAAGCAAAAGCCGGGCAAGCAGAAAAAATTCATTAAAAGGGATAACGACTCTCATAGTTTGTTGCGGTCGTTGCCGCCTCTAACGCTGCTCATCCATGTGTGTGTGTGTGTGTGTGTGCGTGCGTGTGTTAAAGGATTAAGGATTTCGGTAGCATTTTTTAGTGAAATTTAATTACAAATTATGTGAAGCGGCAAAGCAGTTAAACATTGGTCCATTCAGCTTTATGTCGACCAAACAACAACGTCGTCTGCTTATCTGTCTGACAGCCGCTTTTCTTTTCCTTTTTTTTCTGGTCGTCGTCTGGCAGCTTAGAATGACATTGTGACACACTTGAAATGGCCAACATTTCGGTCGCATTGTTCACACGAATCTGAGCGCTAATTAACGAGCTTTACTAATTAAAAGCCAAATATGCTTTATTTCATTTACATATTTAATTACTTAATGTATAAATTACGAACCATTCGAGTTCCAACAACAAAAAAAAAGTAAACATTATTGCACTCGAACGTGTTTGTTTTGGTTGAATTATTTAAACAGCAATTAGCTATGCAATCGATAGTGTTTTGTGCATTTGGCTGCAACTAATTATGCTTATTGTTTTTCCATTGTTGTCATAGCTGCACAAATAGCAACGATTAGAATTACTGAAATGGAAAATAAGTTTATAATGCTGGTAAGTTTATAATGTTTAGAATTTACTACACATTTTAGATTTAGTTCTCTTCTCTTTTTTTCAATCAGTGAAAAAATCTATTTTTTTGCTACGCTTGTCACTTTTTGTGACAATTGGAGATAGTTCATGAAATCGTTGTAGCGCAAAAACATTAATCCAACTGCCAAATACAGTGCTCTTTTTTAGCAGCAGGTGTCTTAGCATCAGGTGGCTTTTTTATTGCGTATACGTAATAAATCTTGTTTTTCATCCATAAACCTTTCTTCGCTGACTGAGTACAGCAATAGCTTTTATTCAATGCAATTTATGTGCAAGTAAAAAGTGAGACAGAAATGTGAATTTGGTTTTTGACAAAGCGGTTAACATGAAAATTTGGAAAGTAAAGTAAAGTAAAGAAAAAGTATTCAAAATATACTTCAAGTTTTTTTCGCTGACTGGCTGCAATAGTTTTTTTTTAATACAATTTATTTTCAAGTAAAAAGTGAGCCAGAAATTTGGTAAAGTTGAGTTTAGGGTTTAAATAAAATAGATAAAATCATTAAATCATGCTTTGAAAATTCAAAATATTCAGCTTACATTTTACAAGGACAAAGAAAAAATAAATCAAAATATACATACATAGAACATTTCTCCGATGACTGAGTAAAGATAAAGCTTTTCTTTCATACAATTTATCTTCAAGTAAAAAGTGAGTCGGAAATTTGGTAAATTAGAGTTTATGGTTTAAATAAAAGAGATAAAATCATTAAATCTTGCTTCGCTGTTTCAACATATACAGCTTACATTAAATTAAATTAAATTAGAGTTAAAGACAAAGAAAGAAATCAATGAACATATACTTAAACATTTCTCCGATAACTGAGTACAGATATTCTTTAATACAATTTTTATTCAAGGATAAAGTGAGAATTTCATTTTGAATGTAAATTTTATATGTGCAGATCTTGAGAGTTGAGTTTATGGTTTCATTGTTTCAAAATATGCAGCTTATATTTTTATAAACACAAGTGAAATTTATATCTAACAAAGTCCTTAACTTGAAGATTTTCAATACAGAATTTGAGGTTAAAAAAGAGAACATATTAAACACATGAAATCAATAAATCATTCCAAATATTCAGCTCACAATTTTTTATAAAGTTTGCCTCAAAATTTAATTTTTTTCCTTTTAAAAATATAAAACAATTAAAATCAATAAATCATTCTAAATATTCAGTTCATATTTTTGATAAAGTTTTCTTCAAAACTTGATTATTTCTTTCCAATTAAAAGCAAGTGCATTTTAATTCTGAGAATAAGTTTTACTTGAAGATTTCCATAGCAGAATTTGTGGTTAAAAAATATTAAGTATATAACACATAAAATCAATAAATCATTCCAAATATTCAGCTCTCATTTTTGATTGTGTTTGCCTCGAAGCATTTTATTTTTAAATTAAAGCAAGTTCATAACTCACTTGGCTGCTGGCAGCGTTAAGCCGTGACTTGCCACATGCACATGCAACTGCAGCGCCAACGGCGCAACTTGCCGCATCACTCACTAAGCGAACCAACGAGTGCCACAAGAGTGAAGCAGCCACATCATCATCAACAATGTTGTTGTGCTCGAAATTGCTGGCGGCGAAATTAAAGAGAAAGAGAACTACAGATGCTGGAATTTTAATCAGCACACAATATACGTGGTACTTTTGAATATTAAAGCAGACAACGCGGCAGGAAACGGACAACTTAAATCAAAGCAATCAACGCCGAGCGCAGCTCAAGGAGAAGCTCTTGTTGTTGATGCAGCTGGAGCTTCTCTGAGATTGCACATCATTCAAGTGTTGCACGTGCAATTTTTGGCATTTGCAAGCACACACACAGAGAGAGAGTGAGTAAGTGGCTCAAGGATGCCAATACCACTTGAGTGAGCCAAAAGGAAATCAATTTGTGCTTTGATGTTACACTCGAGCTCATGTCTAGCTGCGATTCAAGTTGTTGTTCGCTGTTGCAGCTGCGGGCAAAGGCAAAGCCAAATGCAATTGCTGCAACTAATTCATTTATAATATATATTGCACATACGCCCCGTGTGTATGCGCAATGGCAATTAAATTATGCACTGCAATCAATTGGCCAAAGGACGCTTGCCATAGATATGCAATTAATCATATTGCTAGCCATGGCGAGCTTCCCTTCTCTCTCTCTCTCTTCTCTGCACTTGGCGCTTAAGCAGCATTTAAGCAGCAACATTAACCATATTACCGCGCAACCTGTTTGCCATCCTTATTGCCTGGCTGCATAATTAAATTTATTATGCAAAAAGGTAACAAGTGAAGCGCAAGTTGTTGTCCTGGCGAGCACTTTAAGCGTTGCTTCGTTTGGCTTCCTTTTCGCTTTCATTTTATTTACGATCTGACGCTTTTAACGCATTTTTAATACGAACTGCACTTTAAGTGTGCACTCCAATTTCACCTCGCAACTGTTGCACACACAAATCACAAGCATGACCATTTCCCATTTCCCCATTTCCCAACGCTCTATCAATCTGTTCGCTGTTCGCTTTTTCGCCCCTCTTTGCTATCTATTTCGCTAATTAGACTCCCTTCAGACCAGACGTGTTTACGCAATCCGGGCGGCACGCTAGCTTCTGCAGCTGCATTTAGCGTGCACAATCGGCTGCATGCCACACGCCAAATGGCCACGGCCGAAATTGTGCAGCAGGCGCTGCTAATTGGCAGACACTGTTTATGGCACGCCAAGGATTTCGCCTCTCTTCGGGGATGTTCACTTCTTTTTTTTTCCGGCTTCAACTTAAATTATCGCTGCCCGCAATGAAGTGCAACAAGCCATTAAACGCGCTGCAACATGTGAAACAACAAGCTTACACTGCGTATACGCAACTTACCTTTGGATAGAAAAGCTAACAAGTATACGCAGCGTATTCACAACACACTTCGAGGCATGCAGCTAAAACAACAAGCAGTAGCATAATAAACTTATGTGTTTAACAACAAAGCACTTAAGAGTACTAGCAAATACCCTGGAATGTGGAAGATTTGAGATATTAAGTATACGCGGCGTATGTTTAATGCACTCGAGCAAAGCACATAAGATAAGCATAAAATATGGATGATCGTAAGTATTAGTAGCGATTTTATAAATAAAACAACTATTAAATACCGCTTCATCGAAATGCATGCGTATGGTATATATTAAGTATACGCTGCGTATTCACGACACACTTCTTAAACAAAAAAAAACAACAAGCAGGCTATGCATACACGTAATAAAGCATAATAAACAAGGCAGAAGCGATAATACCCTGTAATGTGTAATATGGGAGAAATTAAGTATACGCAGCATATATTTATTACTCTCAAAGCACATATCAGAACTTATAAATATGGATGATAGTAAGTAAACACTGCGATTATATAAATAAAACAACCATTAAATACCCTGTAACGGTCATGCATGCGTATGGGCTATATAAAGTATTCGCAGCGTATTTAAAACACACTTCTAGCCATGCAGTTAAGACAATAAACAGTCTATGGGTAAACCTTATGTAGCATAATAAACAAGGCACATAAGAATATACCCTGTAAAGTGCAAATTGGTATATATGAAGTATACGCAATGTATGCTAAGTGCACTCTAAGAAGCGATAATAATAACGAAGCACATAAGATAATTAATAGATATGGATGATGTCAAGTATATCCAGCGATTAGCCAATGCACTTGACGTAGTAAATGAAACAAATAAGCTGGTATATCAACCACAAAATACCCTATAATGATAGTTCAAGCGTATGGGATATATTAAGTATACGCAGTGTATATTTGAAGATCTCTATTTAATGTGTAATTTAAATAAATCACTAATAAATACCCTGTAATATTCATTCCTACGCCTGTGCTATATGGTGTATATTAAGTATACGCAGTGTATGCCTAATGCACTCTAAGTAGCGATAATAATAACCAAGCACATAAGATAATTAATAGATATAGATAATGTTAAGTAAATCGTACTTACGCCTGTGCTACATGGGATATATCAAGCATACGCAACGTTTGTTTAATGTACACTGTTCAATTATTATTAAAAACTCTTGAATGTGCGTAACGAAATGTATTAACTAAACGCAGCGGACGCTTAAGTAAAACAATAAAGCAGATAAAACTTTTATTGAATACCCTGTAATGTTAAAAGATTTCGTGCACTGCATGATGTTACGT
Source organism: Drosophila nasuta (assembly GCF_023558535.2). NCBI lineage: Eukaryota > Metazoa > Arthropoda > Insecta > Diptera > Drosophilidae > Drosophila > Drosophila nasuta. The sequence continues at coordinate 30,991,340 of NC_083456.1, forward strand.
ATACGCAACGTATGTAGTCCACGGAACAACACCACGTAATGTTTATGCGAGTGTCTGTGCAATATATTAAGTATACGCAGCGTTTGCTGAATGTACTCCATATAGAAACTAAAACACTAAAGCATAAAAAACAACTACTAAATACCCTGTAATGTTCCCATATTCGTTTGTTAAGTATACGCAGCGTATGTTTAGTGTATTCCATGCAAGAATAACAACAAAGCACAACACACATTCGCTTGTTAAGTACGCAGCGTATACATTTAATGTGTTTACGCCACCTTAAAGACATCAAGTATACGCCACGCACTCCACACACACGATAAACGAGTCTGACAACTTGTTATTGCTGCTGCTTTTGCTTTGCTGATGGTCAGCTGCGCATCTCTTAAACTATTTACTATCCATTTACGCTGACTGCAGCCCAGTCTACAAACTCAGCCTGAACATGCATTTCTACTTAAATTGAAGTCAACATTAGCCATTTATTCTCATTTGGCAAAGCAACTTCGAAGTCTGAGAAATTAAAGCACACTAAGAAAGAAAGCACTTTGGGGCAGATGCTTCACGGAGTCTTCTAAGCTGTGGGACTAATTAAAGTGGAAGAGTTTTCTCTATTGAATTCGAATGTCGTAGCAATTATATCACCTGCTGTCTCGTGAACGGAAAGTATCTCAATTATGTGTAATAAATAACAAAATATGCGAGGCCGATATGAACACAGGACAGCGAGATACTCGTTTACGTGAGGATACGCAATTCCGTTGCGTACTTCACATAATTAAGTGGTTTTTAATGAGCGTCGAGCCCCAAAGCGACGACAAAGCGAGTTTGCTGGATTTTGATTTGTGGCCACTTGGGCTGGCTATTTAGATTAAGCATACGCAGCGTGGCACAAAACGCAATTCATAAATGTCACAAGGCAAATGAAACGAGTCGAGCGTCGAGTTGACTTGAAGCTTCAGTTTATTACAGCTACGTGCTTGAAGAAGATGCCTGTTTATTCTTCTTCAGTTCCTTCTGCTTCTTGGCTTTGCTGCGCTTCGACTCCGTCTTCTCCTTCTCCTTCTCGGGAGCTGGCTTGTTATCCTGCTGCTCCACTATGCGTTGGAATAAGAGCGCGCTTTGTGCATCCAAGGGACGACTGTTGGACGCTACGTGGCTGGCCAAATACTTCCATTGACGCTGCTCGCCGGGTACGCGCAGCTTATCGAGCAGTCGACCGGCCAGCTGTGGCATCATCGGCTGCAACACAATGCCACAAAGCCGCAACGCATCCATTGTCATTGCGATTATTGTCTCGAGGCGTGGCGCATTCGCTGCACTGGCGCCGGCCTTTAGCTCCCAGGGCTTGGCACACTCAAAGAAATTGTTGGTTGCATGCAGCGTTGCAATGACCGTGTCCGCCACCAAGTGGAAGTGATTGCACTCATAGTGTTGCTCGCAGCGAGCTGCGAAAAAAAAGATGTAAGGATGTGAAATGGAAATGGGGGGATATAAGTAGTAATGGCAATGAATGAGCATTACTTTTTAGCTGGCTTTCAGCTTTCTGGCTGGCCGCATTCGCAAGTGCACTTGTCGCATAGTTATTGGCCGGAAATGTGCCAAAGAGTGCGAGAGAGCGACTTGAGCCACTAGCTTCGGCTTGCTTAAATATTAAAATGACAAACTTGTCGACTTACCCGCCATCTGCAGCAGCGACTCCTGCATTCGCTTGGCCGCATCGAGTTCCTTCAAGAGGGCAGAACTCTCCTCCGCATGCGGCGCTGGATATATTTGCTGCGGATTCAGCGACTTGGCACAAGCGCGTGATAACAGATTGCCCAAAGTGTCCGCCAGCTCCGAGTTTAATATGCGCAGCGCTTTCACGTGACTGAAATCTGTAAAGAGTAAAGAGTGAGAACGAAAACGAAGAAAACTTACTCCCAGCTCAACTGTTGAGTGATGCACGTTGATTGTCATTAAGTGCATCAGCATCAAAATCCAAATACTAAAAATTCTTAAAGCAACTAAAACTTAATCTGCATCTAAATTACTAAATAAACAATCAGGAAAACTACAGTCGAGTGTGTTCGACTGTGAAATACCCGATACGAAAAAAATACTACAATATACCAAATATATATGTCAATATATTTTTACTTTTTCTGTACTTTTCTTAGATTACTTCTACTTACAAAAATATACCAAAGGCTATATTTGGTATATCGATATATGTATTTTTACTTTTTCTGTACTTTTCTTAAATAGCTTTTACAATTCTATAATGCAATATACCGAAAAAATAATATAATATACCAAAGGCAATATACTTAAATAACTTCTAGAATTCTACAATGTAATATACAGAAAAAAATACTAGAATATACCAACAAATATATTTTGTATATATATACTTATCTTAAATAACTTCTACAAAACTACAAAATCATATAAGCAAAAAAATACCAAAATATACCAAAGGCTATATTTGTTATATCGATATATGTATTTTTACTTTTTCTGCACTTTTCTTAAATAGCTCTTACAATTCTATAATTAAATATACCGAAAAAATACTATAATATTATATATCAAAGTCTATACTTAGTATATCGATATATTTTCACGTTTTCTTAAAAAACTTTTAGAATTCTACAATGTAATAAACCGAAAAAATGCTAGAATATACCAAAAACTATATTTTTATCTTGATATATTATTATTCTTTATATACTTATCTTAAATAATTTCTACAAAACTACAAATTTATATACGGAAAAAATACCAAAATATACCAAAGGATACATTTGGTATATTAATATACTATTTCTTGTTCTTCACTTTTCTTAAACAACTTCAATAATGTTATTTTCCAAAAATGCTATACGATTTTTTGGTCTATCTGTTTCCTATCAGCAGAGAATGATAATACCATTCTACTTTTTGTATAGCGGGTATAAAAATCTACGACAAATATTTTAAGTCGCTTGGCATGGCAAAAGGATTTAAATAGCGTTAACTGTTTGCTCGCTGCCATTTTGTTCCCCACTAAGAACAAATAGATAAAGAGCAGATGTCCAGCTGTAGAGGATTACAGACAAAAACATGAATGGACAAAGCGCAGCAAGAGCGCAAAGTTGTTGTGTCTGAGAGAGAAAAACTTTTTGCGAGATTTGTTCAACTTTAAGTAATCATTTTCTGCTTTCGATCTTGCGTGTCAGACTCAGCTGAGATTCTTGATGAGTTATGAGCCATATTTTTAATCGCACAAAGTTTTTGGAATCATGCTGTAAAAATGCTAACGATGATGTTTGCATTTTGCAGCAGCTGCTCTTAAATTTATCACAAGATTTGAGAGTGCATTATTACTATGATTAAATTCGAGATAAGCTTTGGAGTGAAAAGAATAAATAATCGTTTAATGTATCTTAATATTTTTATAGTGTATTTTTAAATGATTAGAAAAAAAAGCTAGTCAAGTTATTATCGCCTCTTTATGCTTAAATTTCAGAATAGTGTCGGGCATAAACAAAAAAAAAGCAAATGTTAAGTTAATCTTTAAATGCTTTTTCAAAAAAAAAAGAAAGTCTTTTGATTTTTAACAAACAAAATAGATAACTATGATTAAATTCCAGATCATTGCTCAACATGAAAAGTTAGCATGAAATAATAAAAATATAAATAAAATTGTTCTCCTCAATTTCGTATAATTTATACAAATTATGAAAAAATGTCTCTGATGACAATTTTAGAATATTTTCTTAGATAATTTATTCATAAAAACAAAATAAAATTAAGCATTATTTGAAATGATGTATTAAACATCCTATTAAATATTTGTAGTATTGAAAACAAGTATTTTGAAATTTTCGAAGTAAAAATCAATAATTAAAAGAGTATAATTGATTTAGGATAATTTATATTAAATTTATTATTAAATTCTAAAAGAGTTTCATACCTAAAAATGATGCTGAGCAAAAATTTAAAGAGCAGAAGAAAACTGAAGAATGTTTGTTTAAATATTTTATACTTTTTATAAAGTAAGTTAACATTTTGGAACGAGACTAAATCAAATCAATTATCAAACTTTCAGTTTCAGTTTTTCAGCATCTAAAGTGTATCTAGTATTCGAAAGAGCTCGCAGTAATTACGCTTTGGTTGAGTGAAATGAGTTTTAAAGGCAGCCAAAGCGCATTATAAAATAAATAAATGTCGAGCAATTAGCAGTGTGTGGCGACCATGCTATTTACCTTTAATAAATGCGAACACCACACGACAGTCGACAAACAGGAGAGAGAGAGAGAGAGAGAGAGAGAGAGAGAGAGAGAGTGGAAGAGAGAGGAAATAGGAAAACGGACACCGGATAGAGGGAGTGGAGAAAAGCATTAGTAACGGATCATTGCCAATTAGCACATGGGTCATGATTATCGACTGGCCAGCGATAATCTGAGCGTTGAAAATACAGCCAAATTGCAGCGAGACCTCATTTAAACTATTTTGCAAGCGAAAAAGGCAGAGATAATAATTTCGATAATCGATATGTGCACTGCGGCGTGCAACGTTAATTAAAATATCGTAGTATGAAATTTGATTTTGATTTTCAACTGCAGCGAACAAAGAGACAAAAGAGGGGGAGGGGAGAGGAGCTGGCACGATAATCAAAGTTGGTCAACCGACAATCCGATTGTTATTGGTAATTAAAAATGTTGCTGCAATTGCCACAAATTGCTGACAGTCGAATGTTGTTGAATGTTGAACTACATATTGTCAACTGATTCTTACACCTTTTGCGTAATTTTGACACCTATTCAATTTGGATTATAGAGTGTTTGAAAATGTGCACTAATTAGTTTCGGGCCATCGATTTATTGACGGAAATCCACAAAATGCATTCATGCCACATCGAAGCTGCAACAACAACAACAACATCGTGCAGTGGCATTATTCAAATAGTTTTGCATAGAACTTTATGCGGGTTTTCGCAATTGCAGTTCTGGCAATTGCATTTCCATGCCAAGTGATTCTCGAGCAGCTGCTGTGAGTTGAGTTCCTGCCTCTTCCCTCCTCTCCTCCTCCACAACCGAAAAAACAAATGCATATGCATGAGAAATACACACACACACACACTCGCATACATGCGATCTGAGGTTTTGGCAAAGCAGCAAAAGTGTTGCCTACTTCTCTGCGCACTCCACATCATTAATGCAATTGTGTTGTCGCTGCTGGCGCATAACTTTTTGCAGGCACTGCAGCAACAGCAAAAGTCAAGTTGCCGAACAAAACCTGCATTTGAATGCCGTGCACTCGCAATCTACTCTACATACTTATGCATATGTGTGTTTATATTGCACATGCAAATCTAGCGAAAAGGCAAGCAACATAAGCAATGATAAAATCAGAAGATACTCTAGAAAAACTGAAAGTGGGGCTGGCATAAAAATGTTTACGGATAAATAATACATTAATAAATTAATACATTTGTTAAAATAATCAAATACATATTAAAAGTTATTTTGGTATGTCAACTAAATTATATAGAAAACTTTTTCTGTTTATATTAATCATCATTGAAATTTGTGCTATTTTGAATTTCGCTGTTTTATATAAGAGATGAATACTACTAAATAAGAATATATTCAGTTTATGTTATTTTCAATGTAGAGAGTCTCGCACGGACAAATTCCGTTTTGGAATTACCCATATATATATTTTTTTATTTATTAATATTTTCTTTTTAAGAAATGCCTTTAATTTTTTTGTTCTTTCATTGATTTAAACTTAACACTCAATTCGTAAGTTCTATTCTGCTTGCTATGTTTACAGCGCTGTTAAAATAAATTACATTTATATTAACAGCAGTGGCCTAACATAAACCACTTCTGTTAGAGCTCTGTTAACGCACTGTAAATAAATAAAATTTATATTAACAGCAGCTGCTTTACATAAACCACTTCTGTTAGAGCTCTGTTAACACACTGTTCACTCTCTAATTTTGGTTGTTTCTGAACTCTTTTGATGTAGCTGCTTTTACTACTCAAAAAATAAATATATTTCGTTTTTATATTACTATTTATATAAGTAATATAAGTATTTAATATAATTATTTAACATTTTGCTATACATTTGATATTTATAAGTTCTATTCCTTTTTCATTTCTCTTTTCTAGAGAAATAATTCGAAATGCCTTTTATAATTTATTTTGAATATATTATTTTAAATAGTCTGTCATACTCCTCTCCTATATTACATGCCATATTTCTCATTTATGCAGTGTAGTAGAACAAAGTCTTGAATTTCATTTCCAGCTGAGTGAAATTTGATTTTCAATGCATTACATTTTGATGACGCTGACGCTTCGACAGCGCAGACAAAGCCAAAGACGAAGGCAAAAGGCTGTTGCAAGTTGAATTTGGCTTAAATCAATTGCAATCGCAATTGCGATTGCGACAAAAGAAAGTTATCTTGACCTCGTTTCGAGTGCCATTTTTGGGCAACAATTATGCTGCAACGCGTTAGTTTTTAATGTTATTGCCACGTGCTGCGACTTGAAATCGAAATGCGTCCAAGACTCTTGTTGCTCTTGGCCAAGTTTAAATGTGCTTGCGTGTGTGTGTAAGAATCGAAATTGTAAAAGCGGCTCTCTGACTCTGACTCTGGCTTAAGTCCTGGGGGCACACACATGTTGTGGCATGTGCAACAGCAACTGCAATTTGTTGAAAGTTTTGCACATGTTGCACAGGTGCTCGCACAAGTTGCACGTGACTGCCGCCACCACTGCAACGTGGTGGCAACGTCCATCGCTGCGTTTGCTGCTCCACTTATTTGGCATAGCATAAATAATATTTTTTGTGTGTTGCATGCCCCGCCATGCATGCTCCAGGTCGCACCTTAAATTGCTTAAATGTCTTGTCGCACTTGTCGCACATTTTTTTTGCCTTTAGCGTTGTTGCAAATAATATCGCAGCACAAAGTTCACTGCAACAGCAACTCTTTCGCACTCTCTCCCTCTCTTTCTCTCTCTCCCTTTCTCTATCTCTAGCACTTGATTCATGCAACGCGTTGGCACTGCAAAGGCGTGGCACTGTGTGCCACTGGCAGCCTGACAAGTGTCGACGTCAAATATTTAAGCACTTTTACACCGAACCAAAGTGCAAAGTCGTCGCCCACAGACGTAGTCAGCGGTGCTGGCTTTAAGCATACCCTCTACTTTTCAAAGCACACAAAGCGGGTATGATGCACTATGCATAAATAGCTACAAAAGTCAATGGAGTCCAAGGGCTAGTAAAATCTAGAAAAGTTTTTTTTTAATATGAAATGTAATATTAAATATAACTTGATAAAGCTAAACAAACATGAAAGCTATAAAATATACCTTATTAATATACCAAAATATACTGAAAGCTGTAAAAAAGCAATGCAGTATTATTTACTAAAACTGAAATAAACTGAAAACTGTACAATATTATTCTTAAAATATACTAAAAATATACCAAAACGTACTGAAAACTATACAGTATTATTCTTAAAATATGCCGAATAAATATACCAAAAATACTGAAATATTCCGAAAGATGTGAAAAGTAGTACGGTATTGTTCTTAAAATATACCGAATTATTTGTAATACTTAAATATACCGAAATATGTAAAATATTATTCTTTAAATATACCGAATAAATATAATAAAAATACTGAAATATACTGAAAGAGGTACAAATCAATGCAGTATTATTTACTAAAACTTAAATATACTGAAAACTATACAGTATTATTATATATACCGAATAAATATACTGAAAGTATTGAAATATTCCGAAAGCTGTGCAAAGTAATACGGTATTATTCTTAAAATAAACCGATTTATGTTTAGGACTGAAATATACTGAAAGCTGTGCAATATTATTCTTTACATATACCGAATTCATATACCAAAAATACTGACATATACTAAAAGCTGCGCAAAACGGTGCAGTATTATTTTTATATTATATTCCTAATTATTATACCGAAAAAATACTGAATTCTGTATTTTAAATATAACATACTGAATACAAACTTCAATTTGATAAATTGGTCAAAAGATAGTTTTTGATTCTGTTTTCGAAAAAATATTGTCGAAAAGTCCCAATAAATAAATTGAGGTAAATTTGTTAAGAATTGAAAAAGTCATCTTAATTATATAATGTGAATTTTGGGTTGCACCTAATAACCACTTTTTTGTATACAACGAAAAAACTATCGAAAAAATTTCAATGACTAATTTGTAGTATGTCAATATAACCTCTATATGCAGGATTAGGGTATGAATGAATAAAATGCCAGCAAGATAAAGACTATTTAAAAGTTTTTATTTATGAGCTCATTGTTGTTGAACAAATAAGTCAACACTCACCCTGCATGAGGCACAATTAAAAAGTGGGGTATGCTAGACTAAAGAAATTCCAAGAAAGTCGAAAGCAATCTACATAAATGATGATATTTTTAGAGCGTATCTCTTAGTTGAATACATTTAATATTTCCAGCAAGTTTAATCTGCGCTTTATGAGCTCGTAAAACTTGAACTTTGTCCGCTTAAAAAGCAAGACAAAGATTAGAAATAGGCCAAAGAATTGTGTAAGTGGCATATGAGTTGCAAGGAAAAGGCAAGAAAATGGGAAATGGGAAAAGGCTTTTGGCCATAGATAAGATAAACTTGGAAGCAGTCTCCAACCAAGAGAATTAAATGGTGGCAAGCCAACGAAAGAAAGAACGAACGCTTTGCCACTTAAATCGACTGTTGCCTTTGGGGCATGCAACATGCAGCAATGCAATCGCGCATCATTTGCGCTAGGAAACTTTGTCCGAGTTTGCGACAAATTCCCACAACCGTCGGTGGCTTTTGTCCAAATGCAGTTTTAGTGTTGCAACTGGGCGGAAGTGGCGCCTCCGGGTGTCGCGTCGCGTCGCGTTCGCGTCGTGGCAACATTTCAAAATTAAATTGTTGGTAATGAAAAGTTGCGCACTTAATGATGCCTCATTCCTCTCTCCCGCTCTATCTCTCTCGCTCTCTAATGCCGATGATTGCATTTCTGTTGTTGTTCCCCATTGTGTTGTTGACACTCATAAAAAAAAAAAGATAAAAATGCTGTTAGACGTGGCAAACGGATGTCACCAATCAGCGCCGTGGGGAACAATCGAATGCGAATGCAAAAAACTTATTGAAATGTGATAGAATTGTTTGGCCAGACACTGTGCTTCGGCCTCACAGTGCCTGTCACAAGTATTTCCACTCAAAAGTTTGCTTAATTTAATAATCTTCCCTCTGCTGCCAACAGCTGCCCGCGTTTTTCGCACATTTCTTTTTCTTTTTTTTTCAATTTTTAATATGCACAATATTAACGCAGAAGCTCGTGTCCTCGACAAATGCAATAAAAAATGTGATGGCGAAAAAATAAGTTGCAGTCTGAAGAAGTTTTAATACTCTTTCCATTTTTAATTTAACTTCAATTCTAAATATCCTTTTACTTAAATTTCATTTTTAATTGAACTTCAATTCTAAATATTCTCTTACTTAAATTCCATTTTTAGTTTAACATTAATTCTAAATACTCTTTTACTTTAATTCGATATAAAAATGAATGCTTCTACTTCAAGATAGCTTTATAAAAAGAGGTATAAGGTAACTAGAAAAAATATAGATTTATTTTGTTAACATAAATTTATCCACAAAAATTGAAAAGATAAACAATTCCTCAATTACATTTTAGTTGATAGTTGAAGCTATAGCTTCCATATTCAATATTTGAAATAAACCTCAACGATAAATAAGTAATATAATTGACGCACAGATAAGTTTATTCAAAATAACTAATTATAATTATGCATAACAATACTCTCATAAATCGAGAAATATTCATATTAAAGAGTTTTTTATTTGGGACAATCTTTCTATGTTATTTTATAAATTTAGCAACACCAAAGTCTCATCTATCATGTGAATTGATAATAATATAAAAGTGAGTAGACTGAGATCGCAATTTCATACATAAATAAAATAAATAATAATAATAAGTGAATAGATAGTTTGACAGTTTTATATATTCATATTTATCTATATTATTACTTATTTAAAATAAGTTATTTTATTTAAATTCAAAACAGCAAATGAAGCATAATGCTTGAATGAAAAAATTAAATATGTTCACTACATGAATAATTTATTGATTTTTAATTTTAGCAAACGAAAATTTGGTTGTCCAATTTTGCAAATGATTTTTAATTAAAATAAAATGGACAGACTTTTCAGATAATATTATATAGCTGCATCGAAATATCAAAATATATATAATTTGAGCACTATTCTTAAGAACAAGTTCTAAAATTGAGCCAATTTTGTATGCTTAGAGAGAAAAATGTCAATTGTCGAGTAATCACAATTCATTTTAAATAAAATAAAGCAACTAATATTTTTTTTTGTGTAGTTAGTAAAATTCCTAATTAAAATTTATCAAATTGATTTTATTAGTTAAGACAATCAAAAAATGAGATTTTTATAACCATAGAAAATAAAAAGAGCAGAAAATAATTACCTAATTTTAGCTGTTTGTTTGAAATAATTTTCAACTCAGATTTGTATACCCATAGAAAATGAAAAGAGCAATCTTTCATGATTGTAATAAAGTATAAAATGTGCAGACTGACAAGAAATGTTGTATATTATTTATTTCTCATATTATGCATTGTGTAATACCGTTAGCGAGAGCTTGAGAAAGATGCAATTAAATTAGCCGCAAGGCAACAGGCCATAAAAAAAAGGAAAATACCAAGCGAGGAAGCCAGACAGCCAAAAAAACTGCAGAAAGCAAATTGAATAAAGGTAAAGGGAGGGGCGTGAAAAGAGGGGCGTGGCGGGTCGGAGTTATGCGTTGTCAGGGGAAGTCGGTAATAATAATTGAAAATGGAAAATTAAATTTAAATTTAAATTGCTGGCAAAAACAAAAGCAGACGTCAAGTCAAGCTATTAAGCACAGAACTCGAGAATTGAATAAAGCGAGACAGCACTAAAGAGAAAGAGAGATGGAGAGAGAGCCGTCGTCCATTCATTTATGCAAATTGAATGGCAAAAGGTTAAGGAATCAATCAAATTCTATGAAATGTGGGCGTGACAATCAAACAAGAGCAACAACAATGCCATCAACATGGTTAAACTTGATGACTTCTGGCAGTGCGTCGAGGCGTGTTAATTGCTTTTTGCCCCAAATTATGTGGGCGTGGCAGAGAGAGAGAAAGAGACCTCATCATGCATGAGTTTGTCCACTGACCGATAATGGATTAGGCAACAAAGCAAAGTAGAGCAAAAAAACAAATCAGTCGAGATCAAAATCTGCTGGCCAAAAGTTGAAGTAGCTGCCAAAAGCTGTTGAAGTCCGGGGGGAGCGTTCAATTCTCAGTTATCTAAGGAAGGGGAACGGCAAGAAGAAACAACAAACTAATCATATCTGCCAGCAACTTGCATAAGCTTTAAAAACTTTGCCCCCGCAGCGATGTTGCTGTTGCTTTTGCTCTTATGCAAATACGCAAATCTTAAACCAAGTTCAAGCAACAACAAGAGGGTTCAAATCAGTTTGCTGGGTATGCTCGACGGCGCAATACGCGGAAGTCTATAGGAAAATGGAAAAGCTACAACCACAGCTTCTTGTAACCTTTTTTTATCCTTTTTAAATAAGTTAACCTTCTTGTTGATACGATTCTTTATGGACAATATTTTAAAATTTATCAACAAGAAAGTTAATTTAATAAAAAAGGGTAAAAAAAAGATTATTATTAATAATAATATTCCACGGATTCCTGCCAATTTCAATAAATGCAAAACTGTGCGATATTCTCGTAAAAATATACTTAAATATACCGAAATGTATATTTTGTATATTGACTTATAACATTAATATATCGAAAATAGGCTTGAAAATACCAAAATGTAAATTTGGTATATACAAAATGTATCGAAAATATGCTGAATTATACTGAAGCATATATTTCATATATACAAATGGTATACATATTTAGTATATACAAAACAGTACGGTATTTTCGTAAAAATATACTACGTTATATGAATTATATACTGAAATATGCCAAAATGTATATTTGATATATTGATTTACTACGACATTATTATGATCGTAAAAATACTATATCAAAAAACTATATCAATATGTTGAAAATATACTAAAATGTTGGGTGCAAAATATATTTTGTTATATTAATATGATATTATTATGATATTGTCGTAAGATTATACCATAATATACTGAAATATACTGGCATTGATATTTGGTATATTATTATCGTAAAAATATGCCTCACTATAATATCAAAAATATACTGAAATATACTAAATGTTTGTTGTAATATATATTTGGTATTTTAATATACTATTAATATCGTAAGAATATACCATAATAATATACTGAAATATACTGACATTGATATTTGGTATATTGTTATTATCGTAAAAACATACCTCACTATAATATCAAAAATATACTGAAATCTACCGGCATGTATATTTGATAGGACATTTAACTTTAACTTGAGGATTGGATCATTCAATCTCTTATTATATATAAATGACATTTTTGACATTAGTATTACAGAGTGTAATCTAAAACACTTATTTTCCTAGTCTTTTTTACCTCCAAAGCGAAGCTAACCTACGCTTTTGTTTCTGAGCTGGCCGGGTGTCAAAACTTTGCCAGCAAATAAACAAAAGTCGGGCACAGCTTCTCCTGACAGAGCAGAAACTTTGCAACAACAACGATAACAACAAACAGAAGAAGAAGAAGCAGCAACAACGACGACGACGATTGTTGTTTGGCATAAAATTGATATGCAAATTGGCAACAAAGGTACGAGAGAAACTAACGAAATCAGCCAAGTGACGACATAACACATTTGCATACAAACATATGTCCGTCTGTCTGTCTGTCCGTCCGTTTGTCTGTCCGTCCGTCTGTCTGTCTGTCCGTCCTTCTGTCCCTCCTTTTGTCTGTCTGTCCATCTTTGTCCTTTCTGTCTGTCTGTCTGTCCATCAATAGGGTCTTCTACTTACTGCCATCACTGTGCGCCACGCCTTCTCTCAGCAAAAAGTAACGCAATCCCTCCATCGTATATTGCTCTGCAGCCTGAACGGGATCCACGACGTTGTGCTTGCTCTTCGACATCTTCTGGCCATCCACAGTCCAGTGTGAATGCACATAGAGCTGCTGAGGTGGCTCCAATCCAGCGGCCAGCAGGAAAGCTGGCCAGTAAATGCCATGGAACTTGAGTATATCCTTGCCAATCACTTGCTGTGCGGGTGGCCATTGCTTTAAGTACTGCAAAAGTCGAGAAAAGATCAAGTTACAGCTGAGATTGTTCGACTTTGAGATACTCGCTACCCATTTTGTATGTTATCAATACAAAAATTAGCGATTTTGTGCACTTAACAGCTTGAAAACAACTAAACCGATTAATAACAGAGCAGAGTAACATTTACGTAACATACTGTGAAGTTAACAGAAATTTGGAATGCTACAAAACAGAAGTGTTGAAAGTTAAAACTGAGATTGTTCGACTTTGAGATACTCGCGCGATACTTCGTAAAACATATTATTTGCTCATACTGATAAAAATAAATAATATAATAACAATAATAATAATAATAATGATTTAGAATATAAATAGATTCTACTTATATCAATTACTTTTATTTTATGTTATTTCTTCCTTAGGCAGCTTCAAGTACTGCAAAAGTAGAGGACAGAACAAGTTACAGCTGAGATTGTTTAACTTTGAGATACTCGCAACACATCTTTTATGTTATCAATAAAAAAATTCCCGATTTTGTGCACTTAACAGCTTGAAAACAACTAAAACGATTAATAACAGAGCAGAGTAACATTTACGTAACATACTGTGAAGTTAACAGATAGCGTCAATGCTAAATTACAGCTGAGATTGTTCGAAAGTTACATGGTCGCTATTCATTTTCGGTGTTTTCAATACAGAAATTAGGGAATTTGTGCGCCTAACATCTGAAGCATCTAAAATTATTAATAACAGAGAATGTAACATTTCCCTAACATACTGTTCAGTTAACAGAGAAACAGCGCTGTTTAAAGCTATGTTATCACCTAGTTATAAAACTCTTCTACAGCAAGTTAATACAGGATTTTGGTAGCTCTACCTTTGAGTCTCAGAGATAAAGATGTTTATACAGACTGACCGACATGATTATATCCTTTCATAGATATATGTATAATATATCTCTTTCATGACTATAAATATTCTATACTATAAATACTTAGGATTTCTCTAAAGGATTCAGAACGCACCTTCTCATTGGGATACCCAACTGAACTGAGGTAGTTGATCAACGCATCGAGCCACACGTAGACAGTCTGGCTGTCATCATTGGGCACCGGGATGGCCCAGTGAACGCGATTCGAGGGTCTGGAGACGGAGACATCGGGCAGCGGTTCGCTAAGCGTGTCCAGAAGAATCTTCTCGAACTTTGCCGGACGAATGCGCGCCTCCTGCTTGACCCAATGACGCACATCGTCTTGGAATTGCGACAGGCGGAACATGTAGTTGGTCTCCTCGGTCCACTCCACAGGATGACCCGACTCCAAGGAGAAGCGAGTGCCACTTTCCTCATCCAGACGCAGCTGGGAGTCCGTTAAAAAGGTTTCATCCGAGACGCAGTACCAGCCACTGTAGGCGGCGGAGTAGATGTGGCCACGTGACTGAAGCGTTTGCTGGACATAAGAACAAAGGAATCCACATTAAGAGAAGACATCTAAATATCAATCCCAAGGGGAAAACTCACCCAGAAGTGGGCAACTGCCTCTTTGTGTCGTTTCTCCGTGGTGCGTATAAAGTCATCGTTGGCTATGCCCGCCGCCTTGAAGACATCTCTATAGCGTGCCGAGATCTCGTCGCAATATTGCGCCACGGGAATTTTGTGTCCCGCTGCCGCCTGTTGAATCTTTGTGCCGTGTTCATCGGTTCCCGTGCAAAGACGCACGTTTCTATCGGGATAACGCAGTCGCTGGTAACGACAGTGTGCATCCGCTATGACGGCTGAATACAAATGTCCAATGTGTGGGGCTTAAAACATAAGTTTTCATTCAAGTTTTAAATTGTTATTCAACAGTTTCCAATTGGAGGTCACTTGCTCACCTGCATTTACGTAGAATATTGGCGTTGTTACGTAGTGGGAACTGCTACAACGCACACCCAACGCGTGTATATACCTAATTTTACTAATTAACATTATTAACATAACAAGTTTAGCTTATAAATGCTTTTAATAAATAAATAACAATTGCCGGCAAACTCTTAACACAGCTGTTGAACAGTGCTGCCCATAGCTACACTGAACAGCTGTTGCGGAACAGGGTGTACTTGTCTTCTTTTAAATGAGGAGCAGCAGCTTTTGCTCACTCCAATTTGCGGCAGCTATGTATCAATATTTTGTTTGTAAAATATTCATATGGTAATCATATATTTAAATATTATATATATGTTTAGCGAAAGACATCATGCATAGTGATATAATCTATTCACTTTGGTATAAAAATACTAAAATGTGGCACGTTTAAAATCGCGCGCTTTTTTACATACGTTTTGTAAACACATTCTAAGTCATTAGAAATGTGGCCAGTCGACATTTATTCAGGTTTCTCCAGTTTGGTATATCTCATTTTAATTATTTAGCAATTGGTCACGCTAACCAGCTTTTAGTTCTTCAAGAGATCGCGCGATTAACGTAGCTAAAACGCGCGCGGCTTTAACGAATTTTTTTATTGTGAGTGAAATTGTGTGAAAAGTGTAAATTTATACGAAAAAAGTTATGCCAAATGGCCAAGTGTGTTAATAATGCGTAAAAGCATATGAAATGTGAAGTGAAGTGCGTCTATTAAATATAATAACGTCGCGTCGTTGCTGTCGGGGCTCCTCAGGGCAAACGGTACTTAAAAAGCGTCATATCCAAAAATCGAAGTTTCGGGCGTTAGCGTGCTGATAAAGATAAAAGTAAATTGTGCGTCAATGCCGCAAAAAGCATTATAAATGCTTAAATTTTATGCGGGTGCCGGTAAATTGTACTAAATTCATTTTTTCATTTACGTATAAGAAGTAACGGTTTCTGATCAATGGCGGCGCGCGTGAAAAAAAGTGTTACAAAATTCGCAAAGTCCGGAAAGTGTTGAAAAGTGCTTCATTGTGTAAATCGCGAAAAGCTATCTGTTATGAGTTATTGTTTCTCATAGAAAGCTCATTGCTATAATGTTCGCAATCGTTATTTTTTCAAATTTTTTTGTTGTGATCAATCAGTAGTGTTTAATAAAATGAGAATAATGAAGTGAAAGTGCAAAATTGAATAAATAAATAAGTGAAGTGTGTAATAATTATGTTTTCAAATTATGGTCGCGCGTTTTGGGCTGCTTCAATTGGTGAATAAATAGCGCCAATCGACGATTCCTTTGAGCCTTCTGCTTCGCTTCAACCGCAGCACACGCCGCTTTATAAGCAGCATTCTTGGTCTTTTCAAAGTCCTGCTTGGCATCGTTAATCTGCCGATTCAGACCATCCAAACGATTCTTGGCCGCCTCAAGGAGTTGCGTCTTCTCCGCCAGCTCCTGTTGTGCACCACTTGCAACATTCTCAATATTGACCAAATTAGCAGTGGCCGCTGCCACAAAACGTTTCAACTGATTCAGCTGATTTTGCGCCTCCTGCGCTGCCTCAGTGGCCATGTGCGCATTGGCCTGTGAATTCTGCAGCGATGCTGTAATCTCGCTAACTACGGCATCCGCTTCGCACAACTCCTGCTGCAGTTGCTCCACAATCTGCTGCTTGCCCGCCAACGCCGCCTCCGCAGCCCGTGCCGACTGCGCTGCTCGTTCCGCCAACTCGGCTTTGACCTGCATTGCGGCTGCTTCGGCTGCGGCCATTTGCGCATCACTGGCAGCTCTCGCTTCCTGCGCTGCCTTTTGGGCAATGTTTGAGGCCTTCGTTTTGGGATCTCCATTGGCAATTGGATTTTTGACCGAGGCACAGCCTCCTCCTCCTTCCTCGGGGCTTTCATTGCCATCGCGATAATACAAGCTGGATATGTGCTGCTTGGCAATGTCGCCTCCGCTTAATTCTCCACAACTGTAGCTGTCCAAGCTTGAGATAGTCTGCAGCAGAATGATAAAAAGCAGCAAAACTGTACGATAAAACATATTTTAAGTAGTTCAACGAAGTCGACACGTCAAGCAAAAGCAACTATGATTACTATACTCTTCACATCGAAGCAGTGTGATCAACTGTTAAAGGTGAGTGTATATACATATGTTATGTTTTACTTTTTGCTCTTCTATTACAACCACATATCACAAAATACTTTATAAGTTGTATATCTGTATATCTGTTTTACTTTTTACTCTTTTATTGCACCCACATATCATAAAAGTCTTTAAAAGCTGCGTTTTTGTTTTACTTTTGACTCTTTTATTAAACCCACATATCACAAAAGTCTTTATAAACTGTCTAAAACAGCGTAATGATGCTTCTACTTGAACTTTCATCACATTTTTTATCATTCATCGTAAATGTTCCTCATTTCTGCACCACCTTTTGCTTATATTCCCCTACAAACATTTCTTGCCGTTCTCTACTGATAATCAGCCTCAAATAAGTATTCACTTGCTAAATGATTGATACAAATCCTACCTTTAATAATATCTATAAAATATAATTGTAACTCAGTTAATAATTCTCATAGTTAATGCACTCTTCTGTGCGCCATGTGTCGATTGAGGTTGCTCGACTCGTTACCCATTTTTTATGTTATCAATACAAAAATTAACGATTTTGTGCACTTAACAGCTTAAGAACATCTAAAGCGATTAATAACAAAGCAGAGTAACATTTATCTAACATACTGTGAAGTTAACAGACAGCTTCAATACTAAATTGTTCGAAAGTTACATAGACGTTATTCATTTTTGGTGTTTTCAATACATAAGTTAGGGAATTTGTACGCCTAACATCTCAAGCATCTAAAATTATTAATAACTTCTCTGTTATTAACATTTCTAACATTTTCTAACATACTGTTCAGTTAACAGAGATCTCGTATGGTCAGTTACACCTCTGTTAAAAGCTTATTTATCACCATAAATTAAAACTCTTTTATAGTAAACGGATATAAAAGTTTTAGGCTCTACCGACAATCAGCCTCAAATAGGTAATTTTTCACTTGCTAAATGATTGATACAAATTCCACCTTTAATAATATCTATAAAATATAATCGCAACTCAACTAACAATTCCCACAATTAATGCACTCTTCTGTGCGTCATGCGGCGAGTCCTTTGAGCCTTCTGCTTAGCCTCGACAGCTGCGCAGGCAGCTTTGTATGCCGCCTTCTTGGTCTTCTCAAAGTCCTGCTTGGCAGCTTGTAGCTGATGCCCCAAGTTCTCCACTCGATTCTTGGCCGCCTCCAGCAGCTGCGTCTTCTCGGCCAACTCCTGCTGCGCTCCTGTCGAGACATTCTCAATGTTGCTCAGATTCGTCATGGCAGCTTGAACCAATTGCTTTAGTTTCTCGAGCTGTGTTTTTGCCTCGGCTGCAGCATCGCCAGCAGCAGCTGCATTTGTTTGCGTATTCTGCAGCGAGTTGGTTACATCCTGGACAACAGCCTCGGCTTCCCGATGCTCCGTCTCCAGTTGCTCCATGATCTGTTGTTTGCCAGCCAAAGCTGCCTCAGCAGCTCGAGCCGATTGCAACGCTCGATCTGCAAGCTCCGATTTTACTTGGGCAGCAGCTGCTTCGGCTGCAGCCATTTGTGCATCATTCGCTGCTTTGGCTTCCTGCGCTGCTTTCTGTGCAATGTTGGATGCTTTCGCCTTGGGATCTGTTTTGCCCAGCGAGCTGCCGCAATTCTTGTTGGTGTTGGAGCATTCATGTCCTTCGCCACCTTCTTTCTTAGAGCCGCCTTCTTCCAACCTGACCAGATCGGGATAGACATTCAGATGTCGTTTGTTGTGGACCTGAGAGGGGGAAATAATCAAGGGGGAATCTAGCATGTTTCAGCTTCAAACCTTATCGCGGGATCTGATGATATAACTCTCGGATAAACAGCCAATGTTGAGCAGCAGAATTATGTAAATATATCGCATTGTGCTGAGCTAACTAAATTCATTATCATTAAATTCAAAACTGATAACTAAAACTTTGAGTACTCCGTTTAAGTTTCGAATTAAAAGAAAGTTTTATTTAAATGTAGAAAATATAAATTTATAAGCACAACTTTAAATTACATTTCATTGACTCGCTTGAGCCTTTTGCTTGGCTTCAACAGCTGCACAAGCTGCTTTATAAGCCGCCTTTTTGGTCTTCTCAAAGTCCTGTTTAGCTGCCTCTAGTTGAAGTCCCAGGGTCTCCACTCGATGCTTGGCTGCTTCAAGGAGTTGTGTTTTCTCAGCCAGTTCCTGTTGAGCTCCATTCGACACATTCTCAATGTTGCCCAGATTCGTGATTGCCGCTTGCACCAAACGCTTCAGATAGTTGACTTGGTTCTTGGCCTCGATGGCTGCATCACTTGCAGCAGCTGCATTTGTTTGTGTATTCTGCAGAGAGTTGGTCACCTCTTGGACCACAGCCTGAGCTTCAGTGTGCTCCGACTGCAATTGCTCCACAATCTGTTGTTTGCCCGCCAAAGCTGCTTCAGCAGCTCGAGCGGATTGAAGCGCTTTGTCAGCCAGTTCGGACTTGACTTGAGCTGCTGCAGCATCAGCTGCGGCCATTTGTGCATCATTCGCTGCCTTTGCTTCCTGCGCTGCCTTTTGTGCAATGTTCGATGCCTTGGCTTTGGGATCTGATGAGCCAACCTTATTGGGGCTGGTCTTTTTGCTGCAGTTGTCGCCTTCGCCTCCAGTTGCTGTTTTCTCGCCACATTCCTCATCTAATCTGACGAGATCTGGATAAAGATTGCGTTTGCTGTAGATCTGACAAGTTTGTTTTTAGCGGGAAAGGGAAATAAAGATGGAAAAACATTTTACTGACCTTGTCGCGTGGTCTCCTGATATGACCTTGGGATACGCAGGCAATGTTGAGGAGCAGAAATATGTATAGATAGATAGAGCATTGTGCTGACCTTTTCGAATTCATTGTCAAATATGTAACGATTTTCCGTTGTTGTTGCTGAAAGGAAAAGCTTGACAATCTCCAAATTCATATTCAGAAAATGAAGCTAGCATTTCAAGTCATGTGGATCGTCATCATTTTATCATCTGTAACACAACAAATATTAACAGCGAGCTATTCACTGCAGAGAAGACAGAAGCGATTGATGCCTTATGATTGCGACTCTAGCGATCAAAGAGAGGTTCCTAGAAGTCACCACAAGCCGAGTAAAGCTATCAACTCGAAGTCACGCGGTACGGGAATTGCAGTGAAGGCAGCTCAGGAAGCAAAGCAGGCCAACGATGACATGGCCAATGCAGTGAAGCAGGCATCGGATCGGATTAAGCTCGAGTATGCAGAAAAAGCAGCTTCAGCAGCCAAAGCAGCCGAAGCTGTGCTCTCAGGAAAGTTTCAAGTATTGGAACAACTCGAGATGGAAGTTCGTGAAGCAGAGATTGTTGTTCAGGAAGAAACACTAGAACTGAGCTCAGCTGAAGCCAACAGCCAACTCGCTTTGAAAGCCCATCAGCAAGCTCAGGACGAGCTCAAGCTGCTGCAAACTGGTCTCAAGCTAGCCAGGGAGAACTTTTGCAGTGCCGAGCATGTGTCGGCTGCCTGTCAACAGTCCATGGCTGAGAAGACAACGCTCATGGATACCGCCCAGAAGAGAGTTGGTCTGTTGTTGCGTCAACTGAGCGAAGCTCGAGGCGATTATGCAAAGACCAAGAAGGCGGCTTACAGAGCATTGTGCGCTGCCAATGAGGCGAAGCAAAGGATCCAGCATACAAACACCGTGAACTAAACATTGGAGAGTGCTAATAAATATTTATATTTATATATTTTGTAATAAATTCGTTTACATTTAACTATGAAATTTCGTTGGATCTTCACAGTTATGAGGTTGAAGGATATTACAACTTTGGGCTTCCTGAAAATTTTGTTGTGATCAGATCAAAATTGTAGAAGAAATTAAGAAATACTTTTCTATGGATAAAAACTCATCCTTACTACAGCTTTGGTTGACAATCTGGTATATTTAGATATCGTGGTATGTTTTATATGTAGTACTAAGTAATATACCAAATGTAGCTTTTGGTATTAATTTTGTATTTTTATGGTATATTAATTTTGTATGTTTTAGTTGCGTTGCCTACCGATCCGGTATATTTTGCACTCTTTAGTATATTTTAAATGTTGAATACCAAATGCAGCCTTTGGTATATTTAGCTCTCTATGGCATATTTTGAATGTAGTACTATATAGATATACCAAATGTAACCTTTGGTATATATTTTGTATGTTTTGTTGCGTTGCCTAACGATCCGGTATATTTTGCACTCTGTAGTATATTTTGAATGTTGAATACCAAATGTAGCCCTTGGTATATTTTGCACCCAATGGTATATTTTGAATATAGTACAATATCAATATACCAAATGTAGCTTTTGGTATATACATATTTAGCATTTATCTGCTCTATTAATTTTGTATGTTTTAGTTGCGTTGGCTAACGATCCGGTATATTTTGCACTCTGTAGTATATTTTGAATGTAGTACCATATCATCATACCAAATGTAGCTTTTGGTATATACATATTTTGCATTTATCTGCTCTATTAATTTTGTGTGTTTTAGTTGCGTTGGCTAACGATACGGTATATTTTGCACTCTGTAGTATATTTTGAATGTAGTATCATCATACCAAATGTTTCCTTTGGTATATTTTGCATTCAATGGTATATTTTGAATGTAGTACTATATCAATATACCAAATGTAACCTTGGCATATTTTCTCTTAGTATTTTTGCGGTATATTGATTTGGTATATTTTTAAATTGATACCGCACTATTTTACTCTTATTCAAAATGGATAGCGGGTATCTTAAAGTCCAGCACACTTGACTGTTGCTTTCTTACTTGATCCTCGATCGTTTCGATTCGTTTGAGAGCATAAAAATCATTTCTCCTTTACCAATTCATCCAGTAGTTTTCTCTCCCAAAACATCATCACAATATTTTTAAACCCGCCTTATAAAACAATAAAAAAGGATCGTATTTTGTTAAAATAATTTATTCTGTAGTTTATTAAACTTTTTTCTTTAGGGAATAAAAATATAAAATTCCTTGACGGTCGGGACAAAAAGTGCCCCCGTCTGAATGGCTGCCAAAAATGCTGTGGAACTCTTTGCCTGTACATTCGTATATGCGTTTGCTTAGCTTTTTGCTCTCTCTCTCTTTCTATTCTCTCTGATATATGATATTCCGAACCGAACAATGTAAATAAGTAAGAGTGTATAAAGTAATATATGGGTAGATACATGAATAGTTAGAATAGTTTACATAGATAATGGGTTCAGGCTGATATTGTTGTTGTTGTTGTTCTTGCTGTGAATACAAAACGAGCTTAAACAAACTAATAGAATACAAGGGGGAGCGTTTGGGGGGAGTGGGGGAGCTGCTTAATAAATAAGGATTACTTTTAAAAGCCGGCAATTGTTGGCTGACATTACGCAAATTACGAAACGAAACACAATTGTACACAATCTAAAAATCTAAATTGTAAGTGTAAATTTAAATAAAAATTACAAGTTAAAAATTTAGAACACAAGCTTAATGCGATTACAATTTACATGGACACTTTTCAAATGAATTAAATGTTAATCATTAATAATAATTAGAATAATAAATATGCATTTGCTTCATCGCTTTTCGCTTTTGTTGGTTTTGTTTTTTCTTTACAATAACAATAAAAAATGTTGGTGTTGTTGTCTGTTCACAAAATAATTTCAAATGGTGATGCTTAGTTGCGTGTTTTTGGTTTTTGTTTTTTATATTAATTAGATTAGGCCCAGTGAATATTAATTAATTAATCCGTTATTCGTTTAATTATGTTTTAACTTTAGTTCGTAATAGTTTAGTTGTGGATCAATTGCAACAAACATAAATACTCAATTTCAATTTGCAATGTTTTTTTGTTTTGTTTTTTGCGTGTGCATAATTCTCATAATTCTACCATAAAATAGTTTCATCTGCTTGTTTGTTGTTGTTGTATTGTTTGCTGTTTAGAGATTTGTTGCCACTTATATTGTTAATTAATTAATTACCTAATGCTTTTGTTTTATTGTGTGAAGCGTTTCCTAAGTATTTACAAACTAACACAAGCCCCTGTAAATAATCATTAAATTGTTTATCCATCCGCAATCAAATCGAATCTTGATTTCGAACCGTATCTAATAATGCTAATGCTATGTGGTTTATATATAACTCTATGTATATATATATATTGTTGATCTTGATCGTAATTAATGTTAATATAATATAGAATCTGTCAAGCCTTAACATACTGAATTTCATACAAAGATATACTGATATATGGTATATATATCTGGTATTATATCATAGATACATATTTCTCCGCTGAATACTGAAATCATCGAGTGTGTTTTGTGTTTTTGTGTGTTGATGTGTTGGTGTGCTTAACTATATGCAGTTAGGGGGTTATATCAATCGGGTAATATATATCTTGATATATATATTATATGTATGTGTGTGGTATATAATATCAACGTTTTAACTCTTACATTTACAACTTCTACTTAATTATTTGTATGCTCTATAATGAAAATGTATCACGATTGACCAAAACTTAGATCGAAATAACCGTTAACTACACATGTTCCGCTTTCACTTTTCCATTCTCTCGTTCTCTCTGTTTATCTTCGTCTCTCTTTTAGCTGCTTTCCAACAGCTGAGTATGCGTTTTATTACTGTTGTTTGTTTTAGTCTAGTTTAAGTACTTGCGACAGCGCTTTGAGCCGCATGAACAGGGAATCTTCTCGTCCTCGAAGGGGAACTTATAATCGTAGGTCAGTTCCTCACCCTGCACAATGCGGCGCAGCGCAAAGATTATGATGTGCTTGTGGCCTAATATGTCGACGACCTTTGAGTAGCAATTCGGCTGTAAAGGAGAAATACGTGATTAAATTACTGCTCAAGGGAGGGATTTAGAAGAGTTTAGAATTGTATGTTTATTCTTGTTTTTATACTCTCATAGGGTAGAAGGTTATTATAAATTTATGCCTGGAGGAATTGTGTGAAACAGTCCGAACGATGAAAATCTGGTATATTTTGTATATGAATATACAAAACTAGCATTAGGCGTGTTTCATTTTTTCGGTATAATATATCTATGGTATATTTCTAATAAGATAGTACATCAATATACCAAATACAGTATTCGATATATTTCAGTATTTTTAGTAAATTGTTTTGGTATATTTAAAAATTAATACCACACTGTTTTACTATAATTCGGAATGAGTAGCCGGTATCTCTTTCTGAGCTTTTTGGTTTTTAATATAAAAGTTTATACAAATACAAATATTTGTTATTAAAATTCGATTCTATGATATTTAGGTTCTTTTAAGTGAACAGACAGACTTCCAACTTGGACTCTTTCTTAGATACGTTCTTAGTAATATACACAATTGTCTTTTACTCACCTCACAGGAGTGATTGATGAAGCGTGCCGCATTGCCACGCATTGTGGCATCCACCACGAGGTTGTCGTCGATCTTGAACATGTAACAGCCTATGCCGCGACCATCGTAATAACGCTCTCGCTTGTCCGTCAGCGTTGAGCGTATGAGTTCTCCGGCGTATTCGATGACCATTTCACCTATTATGTAAAACACAATTTAATCTCAGTTTAAAACAGAAATAGAGCATCATTAGCTTACCTGCTTCAATGTCCTTGGTGCAGTAGAGACCGCGTCCATGGATGTGCGAACGGAAGACGCCAACGTAATCCTTGTAGGTCTCCTTCAGCGTTCGGTACTTCATGGCCATGGGCAGATTGCTGCCAGTGCCGCGTCTGCAAAAAAAAAAGATTCCCTTGGTTACTCAAATGTCCCACAAACATTGAACTTAATCCTTGACTTACCTTGGCACCAGCTCGTTGTCTGAAGGCTGCACAAACACCTGAATCGGCTGTTTGCGATGCCTCGATGCCAGCCAGCTGAACATATCGTACTCGGAGCGATTGCTGTAAGGTTCACAGCGAGCACACTCGTAGGCATTCTCTTGCAAATCCTCCTGATCCGAGCCATAATCCATCAGCGTCTGTCCATCTGCACCCGCAGCCAAAGCAGCTGCATTGCCACCAGCTCCATTGCCCAATTGTCCAACTCCGGCTGCTGTGGACACGTTGCCATTGCGCTTATGATACTTCGGCGTATACTTGGCACACTTCTCCACGCCCGGCAGCTGTTCGATGAGATACTTGAGTGCATTGGTCTTCAGGCCAATCATTTGCACGCCACTCATGTCGGCCAAAGGACCCTCGGGCAATGGAGTCAGGCCGTGAGCACGTCTCGCCACTTGCACCGCCTCGAAGACCTTCTCCCAGATCTCCGCTATCGAGCTGGACTTGTAGGTGAAGCCATCCTCGCTCTGAATCTCGTACAGCAAGTGAGGTCCACTGATCTTCTTGGGATCACGTATGGGCGGAGGTTGTTGAGGAGCTGCTGCTGTGGGCACCACATTTTCAGACACACTCTCAGTTTGTTGCTGCTGTTGTTGCTGAGTCACATCCAGCTTGGGTTTCTTCAGATCCTCCAGCTCAACGCCAGCCTGCAACTGTTTCAACTGCAATTCATGGGCTTCAGCCATTTCGTGGATGTAACTGGCAGCTGCTTCAACGGCGGCTGTTTCCTCGGCTGTGGCTGTGAATGCCTCATCATCTGTGGCTGCCACGTGGCCAGTTGTGGCAAGTACATCTTCGACCATTTGCTGATATCCAGCGCTTGCTTCGACTGTCGTCGCCGTTGCAATGGAGTCGGCGCAATCATCGTTCGTCAGATTGTCGAGTATCTTGCTAATCTTCTCCTTAACCGCGGGCTCTTCGCTGTCAGACATTTCGTGATCATTGCACGCTGATGTGGCCATCTTCAGACTGAAGTCATCGTCGTCTTCCTCATCTTCGTCGATCTCTTCAGGCACTTCGTTGCCATTCTTGAGACTCGCATAGTGATCCTCGGTGTCCATGGGTACGGCCTCCACATGGAAGCCATGCTTCTCCAGCAGCGAGCTCTCGTTGCTGGTCAACTGAAAACCATTCGCCGCCAGCTCCAGTTGTTGTTGTTGCTGTTGGCAGCTTGTGGCTTCCATGAGCATGAGATCGTTGGATTTGGGCTTCTCCAGCTGCAGCTGTGACTCGGATTCCTTCTCATAGATGGGCTCCGTGTAGATGTTGGCTTCGTGTTGTTGCTGTTGCACTTGCATGGTGATGGCATTCGCTTGAGTAATCAATGCATTGTTCTTCAGCTCCAGCTCGTAGTTGGGTGACTTTTGCTCCAGTTGGGCAAAGCATTTGACCACAGCCTTTTGACTTGAGGCGCTGACGGTGGCCAAAGGCTCCTCGATGGGTTTTGGTGGCGTTGGAGATTGAACCACAACATCGGTGTCGAGTGGCGCCGGCTCTTGACGCTGTTGCATCGGCAGCACTCGATTCGTGGGCCGACTGTTGATGGTGATGCTGCTTTGGGGCGCCACCGTTGTGGTGGCACTTGCCGCCAGTGGTTGCTGCTGCAGCGGATTGACGACATTCGTGGGCAGCGAGTTGCTCGCATAATGCTGCAATCGATTCGCATTCGCGTTGCCATTGAGCAACAGTTGCTGCTCCAGCGGTTGCTGCTGCTGGTTGGGTTGCTCCTGCAACAGTTGCACGGTGGCCTGTGTTTGTGGAGCGGGCGTCATGACAAACTGTGTCGTTGCCTGTGGCTCTGCGGTGTTCACAATGCTGATGATCGGCTGTTGGGCTGGCTGCAGTTGTGCTGTTGTCAGCTGCTGTTGTTGCTGGTGCTGCAGCTGCAGATGTTGCTGCTGTTGCTGTGGCTGCAGATGTTGCTGCTGCTGCTGTGGTTGCAGTTGAGCCGGCAACCGTTGCGGCAACATTGTTACCTTGGGCAGTTGACTAACCAAAGCTGCGGCTGCTTGTTGCTGTTGCAACTGTTGCTGCTGTTGCAATTGTTGTTGCTGCTGCTGCAATTGCTGTTGATGCTGCTGCAGTTGCTGTTGCTGCAAGTTCGCTGCTGTTGCAGGCAACTTTGGCGCTGGCTTCATCAACTTGGGCTTCACTTCCACTTTGTGTATCGGCCTTATTAAATTGGTCTTCTTCTGCAGCGGCTTCGAGGCAATGCTCGGAGGTGCACCGCAGTTGCTGCCCGTTTGTCCCGTTGTGGCCACCTTCTGCTTCATTTCGGCTGCCTGCTGCTGACGCTGGAATTGCGCCGCCAGCTTCAGTTGATTGGCATTGGACATTGCCTTCGACGGCGTCGCTTGCTGCTGCGGATGCGTTGTTGTGGTTGGCAGCACCTTGTTGATCACTTGCGATTGCTGTGGCTGTGGCTGCACCTTGCTCAGCACCGAAATAGGCGCCTTCTGTGCACTCACTTGCCTCTTCACTTGCGTCACAGGCGGAATCTTGGCAGTGACCACCAAAGGAGCTCCATAATCCGACATGGTTGCCTGGGCTGTGGATGTTGTGTTCGGTGTTGTTTGGAACTGGAAGCTGGCATTCTGCAGCAGTTGTGTGGTGGCATCCTCCGTGGCCTGCGTTTGACTCTGTTGCAACACGCTGGTGGCATTCAAAAAAGCTGCCTGCACTGCCATTGGCATCCACTGCATTGTTGAGCACCACATAACCAGCGGGCAGATCGACAATCGGTTCGATTTTGCTCGCCTGAAACACTTGAGTTGTTGTCGCCGAGAAGCTGGCATTCTGACTGAGCACACCTGGCATCGCAGTGGACACAAACTGTTGCGATGACATCACTGTGTTCTGCACAATGGTCTCGAGACCGTAGTACATCGGTTGTGTGGCAAGAATCACTTGAGGCGTGGCTGTGGCAAACTCCCAAGCCAGTTGCTCCTGCTCCTGTGGCTCCGCCCAAGATCAGCGGCTGCTGAGCGGCAGCATTCTGTGTGCCATCCGCTCCGGTTGTCAGCTGCAACGTCTGCGGCTGAATGAGAGTGCCAATGACTTGAGGCTGCGTTTGCAGTGGACCTGTTAGCATTTGCAGTCCCGAATTGGTTGGCGCCGTGGTCAACATCAAGTTGCCACTGGCATCCGTTTGCAGGAAAGTGGCGCCTGCTCCTGGGGCGGTGGTTGTCAGGAAAGTGGGCGTGGCCGTTGGCTGCTGTGGCTTAAAGTCGTTCGTTGTGGGTATCGAAATGTATTGCAGAGGTTGATTCTGACTGCCGTCGCCTGTGACAAACGAAATGATGTTCGGCGTCTGCGTTTGTGGCAACAACAGTTGCGGCGTCTGCGGCTGCGCGTTGCTCTGGAAGAGCAGCTGTGGCTGCAACAGATTCTGCCCCAGCAGCTGTGTGGCACCATTCGTTGCCACTGTGATCGGTTGTTGCTGCTGATGGTTCAACTGTGGCTGCTGTTGTTGTGGCTGCTGCTGCTGATGTGGCTGCAACTTTGCTTGAATCGGCTTCACTCCATGTCCGGATTTCAATTGTTTTTTGCTTAGCTGCCGCTGTGGCCTGTTGCGCTGCTTTGGTGGCCACTGTTTTCAGAGGTTTCCCAGTGCCACGCAGTGGCAATACAATCTTTTTTGTCGCTGTTGGTCGCCTGCAGCGTTTGATAGGTTGTTGCTTGGGGCACTGTTGGCGCCGTTGCCTGCAACAGCTGCGTGGTAGCGCCGTTGCTTTGAGGCAACTGAATGAACTGCTGCGTGCCATCGGGATTCGTGGAGAGCGCTATCAGCTGAGGTTGTGGTGTGGCACTCATTGTGGGCTGCGTCAGCGCGAAGCCACCGCCGAGATTGGCAGCCAAGCTCTGCAAAGAGTTGGCATACAACTGCAGCTCATCGTTGGCATTGCTCGTAGTCGGTGCTGTATTTGGCTGTGACAGGAAGAAGCCATTGCCCAGCGATTGAGGCTGCAACTGGAGTGGCTGCAATCCCTGAAGTCCCTGCACTCCAAATTGTCCCAATGTGGCCAGGTTTTGCACCTGAGGAAACGATGTCTGCAAATAGTTGAGACCTCCGGCATTGCTCAAAGTCGCAGCAGCCAACGCTTGTTTCTGCAGTTCGTTCAAGCTCTCGGCACTCAGCTGGGCAGCAGCTGCAGCACTTGAAGCGGTGTCCGATTCGGATTCACTGGTGGACATCGGCTCACAGCTGGGCAAATGCCGCTGGAACGAATCGTAGTTGCGATAAGTGCACTGACAACGTTCGCACTTCACTTGACCCGTAAACTGAGCAGTCGACAGATTGCCATCGCCGCCAATGATACGGAATTCGGTGATGGAATCGTCGACGCCATCCATTTGCATAATCTTTAGCTTGGCGGACGTTGTCTCCTCGCGTCCCTCGCTCTTCTCGAAGTAACGCTTTGCTGCGCTCCACGTGAAGCTCTTGCTGCGCATCGCAGTCGCTGCCGTTGCTCCATCCGTTGAGGTTTCGCTGCTGCGACGCGTGATTCCTGCCACGGTGGCCATTTCCTTCTTGCTGCGCTGATTCAGACTGAGCAGCACTCCCCTCGGCCAGGTTCTTAGAGAGCTTGCGACGCTTAAACGCTGCCACGCTGCTGCCATCGAGCTTGGCCCAGGAACGTGTCTGAGCTGTGGCTGTCTTCTTGAGCGCTGTTTTGGCCTGGCTGGAACTGCGAGCTGCTGATAACATGGCATCCTCGACTGGGTTGCTGGCTGGCCAGCCATTGCTTAGCTCCAGCTGCTTGCTTAGGCTATTCGAGTTGCGCGTATCCTCATCGCAGATGCTCACCGAACTGACGCCAGCGGCGCCCACTGCGATGGGATGGCTGTGGTGCCATCCTTGGACTGTTCGCTCATGGCAAAGAGTTCCGTCTTGTCACCGAGATCCTCGTACATGAAAATGTCCAGCATGGAGATGCCGTCGAGCAGTTCGTGTGGCAAATCCTCAAATATGGCATCCTTGATCTCGGGTGGCAACAGATCCGCATTCTGCTGCGGTTCCTCCTCCGTGTTCTCATCTTGCGGCACATACGAGTTGGGGAACTCGGCCCAGTCGTTGCCATCCAAGACATCGCTGCGTGCCAGGCTGCTGTGCCACCTCGCAATCTGCGCTAGACCCAATTGCACCAACGAACCATTCGCATTGCTGTGATCCACGGTGAAATTGCGACCCGCATCGAGTGTCAGCGTCGTGGAGTAACTGTTCTGGATCGTGGTGCGCACCGTGTACTCGACAATCTTCCAGGGTTCCTTAGAGGACCAGTAGAGGCGACTGCACAGGAAATTGATGGGCACAATTGCCTCAAAGGAGTCGGAGAAACGCGGCACAATCGAACCCAGTTGTCGAACCTCCAGCGAACCAATGTGGAACTGCACCTTCGCCGGTTCAATGAGCTTCTTCCGCTTGCGATCGAGTTCCACGTAAACCGGACGCGACACCTCAAAGTTCGACTCGTAGGTGACACTGGGAGAACCGTTCGATTTCAAGGCGTTCCGAGCATGTGCGGGACAATACATGGACTTGTCGGTGAGAAAGGCGCAATCGATGCTGCGCGCACAGGGATAATGATAATGCTCGCCACAGGCCTTGACGTTGCAGCCAACGGTGGCGCCTCGATTGCCACACACCGTGCACTTGATCATGCGTCCTCGCGACACTGCGCTATGCACATTCTGCAGCGATCCATCGATCTCCTCGAACACCTCAGCGGACCACATGGCACAATTGGTGTGCACCCAACAGTCGTGACCGCAGTAGAGCAAACGCGCTTCCTCGCCGGACAATCCTTCGCCACTCTTGCGGCAAAAGAGGCAGACGCGCGAATCGAGTCGCGTCTTCAGGCCACAAGCACCCAGATCATCCACCTCATCGAGGGGAATGTCGAGCACTCCAGAGCGAGGCGCCTGAGACGTTGTGTGATGCTCGGTGTAGGTCGAGGGAGAATCCTCAAGCTCCTCGTAGCCACACGACTCGAACATGTCTTCCTCCAAGGCGTCAGTGCAGGCTTTCGTCTCATTCTGGAACCAGGGAAACTGTTCGCTGAGCAGCTCCTTGTAGGCAATGTCCAGTTCATCGCAGTTGCTCTGCTGTATCACCTGACTCATGTCGTAGTTGAACTCGGCCAGCGACACATAAGCATTGCCCGCAATCTTTTGCTTGATGTCCACAAGGCTGAAGGATTGCGGTTGCGCCAGCGGTTGCAGACAGCTGCAGGGAACTGGCGTCGCAGGCTTCGGGTTGTGCACGTTGTGAGCATTGCTGTGTTGTTCCTTGAACTCGTAGACATCGTCGCTGTTCTGCGACTCGCCATCGCTTCCCAATCCGTTGTAGTTGAACTGCAGCGCCTTCGGTTGCAGTCTTCCCTGACTGTGCGTCTTCCCATGAGCATTGTTTGTGACCGATGCGGCGCATGTGCAGCGAAGTTTCTTGCGCGGACTGAGCTTGAGCAGAGCGCAGGCTTGACGGGATTTGCTGAGCAGTTTGAGCACACTGTAGAGACTCGATTTGAACTCCTCCATCACAGCTTGACGCCATTCCTCGGCCTTGTTGCGTGAGACTTCACATCGCCTAGCACACTTCTTGCAGATGAACTCAATGGACTCGGGGAGAGTGCTTAACAGATTGTATTGCTCATCACTGAGACCTTCGCACTTGGAGTGCACCCATTGATTGCAATCGCCGCATTCCATCATCTTCAGATCAAAGTCGTTGTCGTCATAGCACTTTTGGCAAATGGGGCAGAAGTTGCCCTTCTTGCGCAGCTTGAAGCAGGCGGTGCACATCGGCAGATTGCCCACAAACTTGGACACCTTTGTGGTGGCGCAGGATTTGCACTTGAGGCAATTCACACAGATCAGCGGACGATCGGCGCCGAGCAAACGTTTGCTGGTACCCAAGCAGGTGCTGTGATAGTTCCTCTGGCACTTTTGGCATTTCACTTTCGATCCCGACGACATGTTGCACGTGTAGCAGACCGTGCAACGCGGACACAGCCAGTTAAGGCGTTGCGTCAGTTGATTCAACGCCGTGTTCGTGGCCGCTGAGATGGCGCAGGCATTGCTCGACGTCTCGAGCAGACTGTTCATCAGCGTATCCTCAAAGGAGCTGTGCTTCAGATTATACTCGTCCTGCACACAATACTGATGATACGGCTCGCAGCAGCAGGCACAGAAGATGAGCGGATCGAGTCCCGTTGAGCCGCAGAGAAAACACAAAGCACGCTGTGCCACAGTCTCGGTGACAATCAGACCGAAACCCGTTTGACAGACCTCGGCGGGATCGTAATTCTCCCAGAAGTCGATCGAGATGAGCGTCTTGAGGCGACTCACTTCCTTGGCTAGAGCACGACGCGTCGGCTTGTCGTTTGTGCTGCTCGTGCTCGTGATATGTTCCAGGTTGCGTTGCTTCTTGTGGGCCACCAAACTGCTGCTTGACGATGTCACGGTGGCTGCTGCCGCATTCCGGGTTGTGACCTTACCCTTGGTCGATGTCGAGGACGAGGAGGAGGACGTAGAAGTGGAAGTGGAGTTGCTGGCCAGCTTCTTAGCCTCTGTTTGGATATGTGATTTGCTGGCCTTGGTCTCCGCTGGCTTTGCAACAGCTGTCTGCTCCTCTGGCGGCGTCTTGCATGTGGCACAATTGTCGTTCTCATCGATGATCATTTGCACAGGCACCGGTGACTTGGGTGTTGGCTTCTTGACCACCTCGGGTGTTGGTTCAACAGCTGCAGGTGCTGCGGGTGTCGCCTCTGAGGTGGCCAGTTCATCGTCCTCCTCATCGCCAAAGGTGGCCAAGGGTTGACCTAGTACAATCGATGCACTGCGGCAAACATGCTTCACCCTTGGTCCCTTCAGATCGATGCGCTGTCGCTTCAGGCTATCCGGAGCTGCTGCAGGCACGTCCACAGTCTCAGACTGACTTGGAGTTGAGCTGGTTGCGGACTGCGTTGCACTCGACGAGGAAGCAGCTGTTGTTGTTGCTTGTGGTTCCTCCTTTTGCGTTTCCTGCGCTGTCGTTGATGTCTCTGCTACCTTTTTGGTCACAGGACTAAGCGGCTTCTCGCTCTCCATTTCTCTCGCCTTCTCTTTCTCCCGCTCCCGTTCCCGCTCGCGTTCCTTCTCCTTATCGAGCTTCTCCTGCTTCGCCTGCTTGCGTGTAACCTTCGCGGGAACAGCTGCTTCACTGGTACTTGTGCTGGTGCTGGCAACGGGACTGAGTCCAAGCGGTTCCTTGGCCGGCTTCTGATCACCGCTGGCCACGTTCCCGATCTTCAGGAACAACGGTTTTTCGAGTATAGCCGGACGCAGCAGCGGAGTGCTGCCAAAGGTGACATTGTTCTCCGCCAACGGATTCGATTTGATGGAGTTCACTGTCGTCTCCGCGGTGGTCTTCCATTTGATCGTTGTGCTCGATGTGGCGCCCACTGAGGATGTGGAACTCGCAGGTGCTGCAAAGCGTAGACTTGCTGTAGGCGAGAGCAGCTCGAGGGATTTGTCATCCTTAGACGTTGTCTCCTCTCGCATGCTGACTGGCAGCATGGCACTCATGCGACTTCTGTGACCCGTGGGCAGCTGGAAGGCAGCGAGACACTTGCGCAACCAACACGCTGTGCAGCGTGCCTTGAAAAGCTTCTTGAAGAGATTGGAACTCCCAGCTGAAGCTGCGGAGAAGTTCTTCGAGTGAATGTTGCAACCGCCGCCATCCTTGCACCTCAGCAACTGGCTGGGCATCCCAGGTGTGTAGAGCTTGCAGATCTTGGTCATACGCGAGATGAACTTGCAGCAATACTCGCAGGCAATCACACCATATTTACGCTCCAGCGGGGCATCCTTGTTGTTCACCGGAGTCGTGCACACGGCACAAGTCATTGGGGCAACTGCAAAACAGAATGAAGTTAATGAAAATCCTTTTAGGGAAATCCTTTCAATGAACTCACCTGAATTGGCACTGTTGTGTGAGCCAAAGGATATTGTGTTTGCTGTTGAAATGGCACTTGAGGATGTGGTGGACAGCAGCAATCCCGACTTGGCAGCTGCCCCAGCAAACAGTCCGCCTTTGTCCTGGAACTGCAAACGCGGCTGTCGCAGCACAAAACTATTGTTCAGCTTCATACCCGCAAAGCTGGAAAACGTCGTCGTCGTCGTCGTTTCCTTGCCCAGCTTTGATGTGGATGCCGCTGTATCGGCTGCAAAGTCACCGAGGCCAAAATAGTTCTTGGGCTTCGTCTTGGCACTTGACACAGTTTCCGGTATGTTCTTCTTGCTGGTGCTGCTAATGCCCCCAGAGTCGAGGAGTCGCTTGTTCGGTTTGATGATGCGGGAGGAGCGTGTGCTACGCTTGGGGAGCACAAAATGCTTGTCCATCACCAATTGCCGATCATCGTTGTCCCTGTCATCGATGCTGGGGCCAGTCTCTGTGCTCTTCTCGGAAACAGCTTCCTCATTGTCATCCAAATCATCGTCATCATCGTCCTCATCCATGTCATCGCTGCTAGCGGAGCTGTTTAATATTAGAAATTAGTATTAGCACAATTTGATCAATTAATTGAAGAGCTGACAGTCTCGAGAGTATGCAGAAAACTATTCAAATTTAGCTATTAATTATTTTGATTATTTTTTAATTGCTCACAATTATGTTTCATAACGAGTTTCTATCTGATTTTCCGCTGCCCTTAAAATATAATTACTTCATTGACTTTCCAATTAAATGCCCAATTAATTTCTATAATTGTTAATTGGGACGAGATAAGCTAGGCTTTCAACAACTTTGCTGCATACTTCACGGCTGTCGCTGTCGCTGAATGAAAATTGTAATTGAATCAGCAGTAGACTAACTTACCCATCATCATCGTTGTCCTCGTTGGCTTTGCGAAATGTGACACCACCAGAGACGGCATCTTCATCCTCCAATGGGGCGCCAAAAGCGCGCGACAAACCCGAGTTGAAGAGGTTCGACGAGGAGGAGGATGAGGATGAGGAAGAGTTTGATGCTGGATCGTTTGTGGCACTGTTCCTGCTGTGTGGCACCGAGCGAAACTTGAGCGAATTGAGCTTATCGATGTTGGAGTTCTTGTTGAGTATCTTGGATAGAATCGAGGGACGCACAATGAACTCGCTGCCGCGGCAATAAGCCAGCGGACGATTCAGGCTGTCCTTCTTCATGATGGAGACGAGGGGCACACGGTTGTCGGGATTGTAGAAACGCTTCACCACCGACTTGTCATCGCTCGTCTCGAGTATGTTCTTGAAGGTGACCGTTTTCTTTTGCTTCTGTGTCGATGTTGAAGACGTCGCAGCTCCTCCTGCTGTTGTTGTTGCTGCTGATGAAGTTGATGACGCAGTTGCCGCATTGGACGCTGATGGCGCCCCTGCGGCACTTGTGGAAGCCCCAGTGCCATTTGAAGTGCATTCGCTCGATTTGTTGTTAACGCTGTTGTTGCTGCTGGTGTTTGTGGTGAGGGCTTCCGTTGCCGCCTCATTGGTCATTTGTTCGTTGGAAGCCATCAACTGCGAAAAAGTAAACGACAAGTTAGTCTCCCTCTCTCTCTCTCTGCTCCCACCAGGTAATCAATAATTCATGCAACTAAACTACATGCATGCTCGTAAAAACTAAAGCAACCAACCACCACAAGCTAAGAAGCATGCAACAAGAGTAAAAACAAAAGCAGGGCCACAACAGAAGGGATAGCAAGAAGTGCAGGAGCAAGTGCAAGTTTTGGGGGAAAACAAGTTATGTGCAGCCAGGTACAGGCTAACCTGGCAAGGTAAGCCAGCCAGCCAGCCAGTCATCCAAGGCAGGGGCCAAGCGCGAAAACGTCATAAGAGCCAATTAAGCAGGTAAGCAAGACAGTCAAGCAGAGATGGGGGGAAGTTATATGTAGGAGGGGGGGAGAGCTTAAAGGAAGGTGCAAGTGTAAGTAAGTGCAACTCTGGGGCGCATAATTTAGTGTGTTGTATTTACATTTGCCTCAAAAGCAAATAACACGCGAGACACTCAAAATCACTGAGGAAAATCGGCTTAAACTTATCGTATCGTGTGTATATATAATAAATGTGTTTTGTATATACATATATATATATATAGTTTACATATAATTGTGTGTATTTGTCTGTAAGCACATGTGTGTATATTTATAAAAAGCGTTTCGCGAACCAGCAAAGCAAAAAAAAATAAAGTGAAGCAAGAAAACAATCAACTTACCATTGCAACGTCTTCGTCGCCCTTTGCTGCAACAGCAGCAGCAACCGTTGCTGCGGCTGCATCGACCACTTTTGCTTCAACTGTGGCAAAGGGGTTTGCAGCTGCACCTCCCCCGCCCCCTCCTGCTGCACTCGCAGCCGTCACTATTGGCGACGACGACGACGACGACGCAGGCGTCCCAATCCCATTCCCTGTTTGAATCGCAGTCGCTGTTGTTGGTGTTGCTGCTTCAGTTGTTGTTGTTGTTGTTGTTGACGTAGGAGAAGTTGATGATGAAGGGCAATTAAGTTGCAATTGTTGTTGTTGCTGTTGCTGCTGCTTGAGTTTCGACGTTGAGGGCAACATCACCTCAGCTCTGGCCAGATTCAAGTTTTTGAATTTTTTATTGCCTCCTTTGCGTGCACGTTGCAACGAGGCAAAGGCGGCAACTGCTGCCGCCGTCGACGACGACGACGTTGATGTTGCTGCTGCTGGCTTCTTGTCATTGCTGCTGTCATCGTCGTCATCGTTGTTTGTGTCCTCGGCGACATCAACAGCAGAAGTAGAAGTTGAAGTTGAGGCTGAAGCAGACGCAGCATGTCCCGCGGCATTCACTTCGATATTGTGGCTTGTGTTGTTGCCTTGATTTTTGCATTCCTTGACCTCTGTGCCACCCCCTGCCGCTGTACTCCTGCTGTGTTGATGGCTGCTGCTGCTGCCTTTGTCATTGCTGCCACCGTTTACACTGCCACCATTTGTTGTGCTGCCATTGCCGGTGTTGCTGCTGTTGTTAGAATCGCCCACATTGCTGCTGCTGGCGGCTGTTGCACTATTGTTGCCACTTGTGGCAAGTGTACCGCCAGTTGGCGCATTATCATCATCATCGTTATCACAATTGTTGCTCTTCTCCCGCGTTGAACCAGAGCCAGCGCTCTGTTCACTTTGCTGCTGCTGCTGTTGTTGTTGCTGTTGTTGCTCTGTTGCAGCGGCTGCTGTGGCTGCCGTTGCACCGCCGCCCACCGCAGAATCATCCTCAAGTTGCAGCACACTTATCCGCTTGCGATTAATCGACTTGGATGGTTTCCCGGGGAACTTGGAGCGGCCCATAATAAACACGCACTTGCTGCCACACTTTTTATTCGCATTTGCATTTGCAATTCGTTGCGTTTGCCACTAAGTTTCCTTGCTTGCTGTTTGATGTTGCTGCTGCTACTGCTGCTGCAGAAAATCAAAAAAATTAAACACCACTTTTTTTGTACTTGTATAAATAACAACAATGTTCACGTGAGGCCAAAAAAGACCGGTATTATAGCCAGCGACAACGACAACAACACACGACGTTTGGAATGCGTCAATTTTCCCCCTTTTGCTTACTCTCTCACAACTCGTTGTAGTTGTTGTTGTTGTTACTCTGGTAACTGATTCCACTCGACTCCCCACTCAATAGCACACACATACACACACTCACACACTGAGTACACGACAAAAGCCGATGCGACGCCACTCGTTTCGTTTCGTTGTGTTTGCGATTCGGTTCGCTGTTCGTGTGCAGTTTCGTTTCGTTTCGCTTCGCGTTGTTCATTCCTCGGGTTTTTCGTTTAGCTCGTTTTCGCGCGCGTTCCTCGCTCCTTGCTTTGCGAATTACAACTACTAAGCCCGAATGTGACGTCGGAACGCGGCAGCCGCCTTTACCTTTTGCAATTGCTCTAGCGCTCTCTCGCGCCACTCTCTCTCTCCCCGCTCTCTCACACATTCATACGCGCGCTCTCTCTGTGTGTGGAATTGCGCTCTCTCGAGCTCCTGACACTCGAAAGGTGCAATTGCAGCTGCCTTTGTCTGGTCGTTGTTATTGGTTCAGTTCTAGTGCTGCCGCTGCTGCTTCACAGCTCCTGCTGCCATGTCTTGCGTGACCACCATCACACACCACCACCACCTTTTTTTTCACGCTGCCTACCACTAAATATATATAGTTAAAAGTACAACAACAA
The DNA here is from genome assembly GCF_023558535.2 of Drosophila nasuta. NCBI lineage: Eukaryota > Metazoa > Arthropoda > Insecta > Diptera > Drosophilidae > Drosophila > Drosophila nasuta. The sequence goes on from NC_083456.1 coordinate 31,029,686, forward strand.
CACAAAAAAGGAGAAATAAATGTAAAAACGTCACAACTGACGCTATGTCGCTGCCTCTGCTCCTTAGCACGCGCTCGTTTTTGTCTTTGCACTGCATATACATGTATGCAGACTCCTTGTGTGTGCTCTCTCTTCTTTCGCCTCTCTCATTCACTCACTCACATTCACACTATCTCGCTCTGGCCGCTGTTACGCTCCCGTCAACGTTTCATCGACGTTTTAAGTGGTTTTTCTACTTCAGACTTGAACTTTTTCTACTTCGGAGGATTTTCTTGTTATTTTTTTTTCACTCCTGCTCTCGGTGTTGTTGTTGTTGTTGTTGTAGTTGACGCTGCTAGAAATTAAAATTCTTACGTTTTTGTTGTAGTTGTTGTTGTTGGTGCTGTTATGGCCCACACTACCCTTGGCATGTAGCTAAGTGGTGGGTTTTCCTTTATGACTCTGCCCAGTTTACGACAGCAGCGTTTGTATTTTGTGTGTGTTTCGTCGGTTTTTGTTTTTGCGTTTTTGCGTTTGTTGTTGTTTTTTTTTTATGGCAAGTCGAGAATGAAAATTCTTCTTTTTGCGCGTTTAGTTTTTCTGCGTTTTGAGTTTTTGCTCGTCGTATTTACAATTTTCCACATTGCTGTACTTTCGCGGCACGTTGCTCAACTATGGTTGTTGTTGTAGTGGCACTGTTTGCTGCTGTTGTTGTAGTTGTTGTTGTGGCTGCCTCATCAACAGCAACATCATTTGTATGTTCATCATTATCATCGTTATCATTATTACGATGATGATGTGCCGCATCAACTACATCATCATCATCATCATCATTAAATACTATTCGTACACACACACACTCACAACAACAATTTCCTAGCACACTTTTTGCGCATCGGCTTTTAACAGTAGTCTTGTTGTTGTTGTTGTTGTTGTGGCGAATTTTGTCTTGGCTTGATTTTCTTGAATCTGGAAAAATGATTGAAAAAGGGGAGCAGCGAGCGGTGGGAGGAAGAGGAAGAACGGTTGAGGAGGATAAGGGGGAAAACAAAGTAGAAATTTATTAGTTCGCTTCGTCGCAGTTGGCAAACAAGTTGAGTGTGTGTGTCTTTCTATGTGTGTGTGTGATGAGTGGGTGTGAATATGTGCATGTGCATGAGTATGAGTACGAGTAAGTATTTGTATTTGTGTGTTTGTGTATTTTGTGGCAACAGGAGCTGCATGTGACGCTGGTTAACCATGTTTGTGAAATACTTAATGGCTGATGGCATGAGTATGAGAATGAGACTGAGAATGAGGTGAAAAACGTTTCGTTCTGCCCACCCCACAACACACACAACTCCTCCCCCTCTCTCTCTCTCTCTTTCTTTGTGTGTCTCTCTAACTCGTTCACATTTCCCCCACTTTTGAGCGGTGACTTGCTATGGCTTTTTCCTTTTGTTTTGAGTTTAGTTCAGTGTTTGCTGCATGCATGACTCAGTTTCGTGCATAGGTGATTGTTTTTCAGACCTGTTCACTTTTGAGGAAAGGTCTAGTAAGTCCCTGAGGCAATAGAAGACATCCTCGATTATTTATAGAATATAATATGTACTAAATAAACATCAACAGACAATTTGTCTATTTTGTATCTATATTTCATATCAGAAGATATAAGAGATAGAGTCACCATATAATATTTTATTTAAATAGTTTAACACATCCTTTTAATGACGAAACCAATTAAATGAGCAATTTATATTACAAAAGTGGACAGGTCTAAAAAACAATCACATTTTTAGACCTGTTCACTTTTGAAGAAAGATCTATTAAGTCTGTCAGGCAAAAGTAGACATACTCGATCTCATAAAGTATATAATATATTCTAAATCTATTTTGTATATACTTTCATATCAGCCACTAAGCTATATATTTTATTTAAAAGGTTTAATATATAATTTTAATGACGAAACCAAGGTAATGGGGAATTTAATTTAATATGTGATTGTTTTTAGACCTGTTCATTTTTTAAGAAAGGTCTATTATGTCAGCCAGGCAAAAGAAGATATCCTCGTTGCCACAAAGTATATAATTTAAACTACTTGCCTATCAGCACTCAAGATAATCTATCTATTTTATATCTAACTTTCATATTAGCAACTTTAAGAGACAGATACCTAATATTTTATGGTATTCTCCACACTTTTGTTTCAGGTCTTAAGTATATCTTTTCAATGACGTATCAAAGTTAATAAGAAATTTATGTTAATGCATTGCATTAAAAGTAAACGAACGGTTAACTATGATTAAATCAAGATTGTGAATTAGGTTTTATCATAACTTTCATATTTATTGTTGTAAAATTTACTTTGTAAATGAAATGTGAAAAGATCTTTAAATATGACTATATCACAATTATGAATTAGGTTCTATTTTAAGTCTCATACTTTAAAATCGTAAAATTTAAATGAAATCTGAACAGGTCTCTAACAGTCATAAGTTTAAATATGACTATTTCAAGATTATAAATTGGGTTTAACCTCAACTTTCATACTTTAAAATTGTAAAATTAGCATTGTAAATGAAATATTAAAAGGTCTCTTGCAGTCAACCTGACTATATCGAGATTATGAATTAGGTTTTATATCAACTTTCATACTTTAAGATTTTAACATTTACTCTGTAAATATGAACAAATCTCTTGCAGTTTAAATATCTTTTTTACTTTAAGATTGTAACTAACTTTCTAAACTAAATATGAACAGGTCTCTAGGAGTCAACAGTTTAATATATGACTATAATATGACTATATCACAATTATGAATTAGGTTTTATCTAATTTTGTATACTTTATTGAAATTTATGCATTGTCAATAAAAGGTGAACAGGTCTCTTGCAATCAACAGTTTAAATATGACAATAGATTAAGATTATTATCTTAACTTTCATACTTTTATCCTAACTTTGATACTTTACGATTGTAAAATTTACTTTGTATATAAAACGTGAACAGGTCTCTTGCAGTCAATACTCGACTGTCGCTTTCTTGTTACCTATTTTTTTTTTTTGAGAGAGGTGTTCGTATTTGCCTAGGGGCACACGACCCGACACAATCAGTTGCCAGTTACAAGTTACTAGTTACAAGTCGCCAACTACAACAACAACAACTACTATATGCTATTTGCTAGTCTCTGGTCAGTCGGTTGGCGGCTAGTTTAGTTTGTTAGTTAGTTATGCAGCTAGTCAATCATGTCAACTGTACTGCACCAAAGTGTTTGTTGTTGTTGTTATTGTTGTGGTTGATTTTTTCTGTTGCTGCTTTTACTAGTTGCTAGTTTTCTAGTTAGTTGGCCCAGACAATAATCATGAGAGAGCGTTGGAATTGTGTTAACGTTTTACATTTTGTAATTGCATTTGCGGCTCAAAGCGTCGCTTAACCGTTGCCTTTTATGTTTTGCGACCGCAAATGCTGAATCTGAATGAATGAATGAATGACGTCAATGACGCTGCGATTGAGTGTGATTGATGAATGATAATTTGATGGAAATGCACACGATTTGATGATGTCCGATTAACACTTCATTATGAATTAACACTTCATTTATGAATTTATACATTTTATTTTAGCTTACACATAATTTGAATTTAACAATTTTGAAATATTACAAAAATTTGTTTTTTTATTTTTCCAAATTTAAGATTATAAAAATTTGAATTTAACAATTTTGAAATTTTACAAAATTCGTTTATTAATTTTTCCAAATTTACGATTCTAAAAATTTGAATTTCGAAATTTTACAAAATTCGTTTCTTTATTTTTCCAAATTTACGATTCTAAAAATTTGAATTTAACAATTTTGAAATTTTACAAATTTTGTTTATATATTTTTCCAAATGTTTACTATTCTAAAAATTTTGTGATATCGCGATTACAATGTTTAATTTGAGCTTAAAGTAATGTTTCAAATTTAGTGAAGCTATTGATATGAAAAGTGATTGATAGTTAAATGATAATTATGATGTTCAATTGTGTAATGATACGGTATTTGATAGAGCTTATAATTATGTTTTCAATCTATAGCTTAGTTCTACAAATAAATTGTGTATTGAGGGGATGAAAGATGAATTGCTTGGGTTCGATGATTGAAAGGTGATGATGATTAATGAGTTGAGACTTCAAATTGGGGTTCAAAACTTGGAATAGTTATTAGCGTCGTAATGTGGCTAATGTGGAAAACTGTTCAGCGTGTGGAGACAGATGGCAGATGACATAACAAAACTAAAGGTTAATTCGCTCAAGCTCAAAACAATTGTCAACAATTTAATACTCAACTTGCCTCGTTTCGGTGCGGCGCACAAACTACGCTTTTAAATTGCAAATTGAACACAGAGAGTGACACATAAAACTAGTATTAATAACAGCGTTGTGTGTCCCTGTATATGAGTGTGTGTGTATGCGCTGACATCAATTAAGTAAATCGCTATAATTATAAACAACACAGACAGAGAAAGAGAGACAAGCGCAAGCTTATGTAGCTGCCACATGGAATATTATTGAACTAATCAATAAAATCTCGCTAAAGATGACAAAATGCGAGAGCTGAGAAATGTGTGCACAAAGCAGAGAGGCGAGAAGAGACACACAAGAGACATCAAATACTAAAAATAAAGCAATTGATGTGAATAATTTGAATGCTACAAATAAATAAGAGTCACGCGAGGTGCGTAGAAGGGGTAAAAAAACGTTTGCGGGGGTGGAAAGGAGGGGGGTTCGCTTGAGCCGGAGATGGAGGTGACTGACAACACACACACACACAGACACATAGATACTTATACGCACATACTTGAGCGGTCGAACGAACTGTGTGCGAATCAAAAACGAGTCAATGCAAAGCCGAATACCGAACCGAGCACGAAGCCGAGGAGGAATCGTGTAAAAACGACAACAACGGCGAGGCGCGAGGCCGCACACACACCTTTAATTTAATTGCCATCAATTATGGTAAAAAGATTAAGAAATCAAAACAAGCGCAAAACGTACAAAAACATGAATAAGGCGAATGAGAAGCAAAACGAAACGAAACGCATACAAACATAGATACAGAGTACATACGCACACACACATCTACAGGCAAGCGCACACAGACGGGCGACGTGTTCAGACAGGTAGGCAACGAGACAAAGACAGAGACGGAGACACAACTTGCAAATTGCGAGTAATTGAGCAGATTAAAGTCAAGCAGCGACAGTGTCAGAGGGAGCAGACAAGACACACACTCGCATACTCACAAAGACAGGCTGGCAGACAGACAGCGAGGCAGAGCAGAGTGTGGTGACGTGAAGTGGGGTGAGTATGCTACAGTGGGGTGAGGCAGGTAATGACGATGCCAAGATGTCGATTGAAAGCCGAATCAACTGACGAACGAACGATTAAAGACGTGAGCATAACAATCACAACGACAACAACAACACTACTAAATACGACAGCTACATATAAACACGATTGACAAGTTGACCAGCAACTAAATACACATGCAAAAGCACACACACACACATACACATATAGGCAGGCAGCCACACATGCATAGATAAGTATGGAAATTTGCATGAAATTATGCAAAAAATTCCCAAAAATACATGTGCACACCGAAATGAGAGCAAATGAGAACGGGAGAGCGGCGAACGAACCAAACGAATCGAATCGAACGAGAGAGCGCCACAACACGAGCAAATGGAGCCGAACAAGAGAAAGCCGAAAACGGAGGCCAAGCGAGGCAGCAGCTGAAGAATTTGAATTAAACAGCGAAAAGACAACAAGCAACAAATGTGTCTCCCCCTCCCACCACCTTACACAGTATGTGAGAGCACCCAAAAGAGAGAGATAGAGATTGAGAGCGGCTAATGAGTTGGGGGGCCAACTGTTCAATATAAGAGAGCGCATTAGCGTGGGTGTGTGTGTGTGTGTAAGTGAGAGAATGAGCGAGCGAAGGTGAATGAGGTGCCCAAAAGACGTTCAAATCAAAACACACGCAACAAAGGTAAAAGAAAATGTGCGCGCCAATATGTGGGAGCAGAGCGGTATTATAATGAGTGTATGTGTGTGTGTGTTTGTGAGAGTGTGAATGAGCAACGAAAAGCTGAGCGTGAAACGCAGTTTGAAGCCCAATTGCCACGAACACGAAAGTAGCAACAACAAACAACAGCAAGAGTAGCTGTTGCTCTGCTTGTTCTTCTTATTTGTTTGATTTGCTTAAGATTTGTTATTGTTGTTGTTGTTTGCTTGTTGGCGGCAGTTGTCGAAGATTATTGTTGTTGTTGTTGTTAATGGTTGTGGTGGTGGGTTCGTTCGTTCGTTCTTCAGCTGGGACGCAGCTGTCACTCGACTAAATTCAACGTATGCATTAGCCATGTAAACTGATAATTCGCTTTGCCGCCCCTTCATACACCAAAAATAACAATGAACGCAAATTCCTTTTCTTCTTCTTCTCTTTTTTTTTGGCACAATTTGCGAGGTGTGTGCCATAAATTATGGCCGAGAAACAATTGCGTCTGTGCAGCGAAGCGTCAAAACAGACGGCAATATTTAAGGCGTATGCAAAAAATTTGTGAGTGTGTGTGAGTAAGTTTTTACATTTGCTTATGAGCAATTACTCGCAAATTTGGCGCGTAGTTTCTCACGCTCATCGACACACTTTAGATTTGATCGACAAAAATGCCAAAAGCAAAGATGGCGTCAAGAGCGCCAGAGAGTGAGAGGGAGACACACACACATTGGTAGATATGCATATTCAAACAGACAAATGTAGCTAATACACAAATGTACAAATATTTCGTAATTATTCATCAAAATTATCAACGCAGCAGCCAAAGCTAACAACGCGGCCGGCCACGGCAATAACAACAACAACAACAACAGCAGCTGCAGAGAGAGCAATAACAACAACAGCAATAACAATAATAATCACAATAACAACGACGACGACAAAACGTTGCGCTGTCGTAAGCACAGCAATTCAACTCGGGCCAATCGATTTAGCTGCTTGGCAGTTTTTCATTTTATTGTCGACACACACACACACACACAGTTGTACACCTACATATACATACAGACAGACAGTCGTATGTACATAATTTATTAAAAGTTTAAAAAAGCAACGCAAATGATCAGCGCAATTTTAGTTATAAATACAAGCACTTGGGTGGGTGCGTGTGTGTGAGCAGGCCAGCACTAGTTAATAGAGTAGAAGAGAGCGAACGTATTTGATTTGAAGTGAGTCGCGCGAGACAGCAACAACAACAACAACAACAACAACAACAGCAGCAACAATAACAACGACGACAGAAACAAAAACAATTAACTGTAGATACTCAATACACACATTAAATGTTATTTATTGATGCTGTGTGTGTGTGTTGATGTTGTTGTTGATTTTTCCCACTTTGCTTTCTATAGTATTGAATTATATGTGTATGTGCTAGTGTGTGTGTGTGTGTTTGCACACTGGGGCAACAACTAATCAATGCACTACTGCAACAACTACACAAAACTACCTTTTTTTTGCAAAACAATACAAATAAATGAAGTGTTAGTTTTAGTGTGTCAAAAATGCAATTTGTTTTGTTAGTTGTTAAAATGAACGATGCGAAATATGTTTGTATGTATGTTTTATGTGATGGTGAATCGACTGACTCATCTGCCAAAAAATAATATAAAAATTCAGCCGATTGAGTCGTCGACGCCTTGTTTATTGAATTGAATTGTTTGTGTGTGTAGGTACCTACATTATTTATTTTAATTACCTTTTTCGATGACTATTTGCAATACGTAGTATATCCAACTTGTTGGGGGCCGAACAGGTGAAGGGACGTTGACAATTTCATGTGTTTAACATATTTTGGCAACAATTACAACACACGCAAGACACGAAAACACGATTTGTTCAATATGTATATTCGGTATTTTTCGTTTTTATTTTCGTTCACTTATTTGTTGGTTTTTGCTTTGCTCTCGCATTCGCCTGCTTGGCGCGCGCTTGTTGTGCTCTCTTTCTCTCACTCTCGCTCACCGAAAGAAGACAACATACAAAACAACATACACACACGCACACAATCACGCTCACAAATGACACTCGCTCTCTCGCTCTTGTACACTCTCGCGCCCGCGCGTTATATATATATCGACATACGTATGTGTATGTGTGAGTGCGGAGAGTATGTCTGTATGTATTTTACGACGATGAAAAAAAGCCCGAGTCTTCAGAAATCAGGTTTGCAGCATTTCATTTTACATTTTTAGGTATTTAGCCGTGCAAATTTCATATCTCAGCACTGCACAGATCACTTATTAACACTTTGCACAATAATTTATCAATTATTTACGACATTTTTCCCGTTTTTTCACGAAATTTCTTGAGCAGCTTCGCAACGCTCGCTGTCGCAAGATGTTATCGCTTATCGATAATAACAACTCGACCCTGGCACATTCCCCTTATATCGATAGTATCGTGAGTTCGATATGTTTATGAAGAAAATTTAGTTGATTTTGGTAAAACATGAGTGAAGAAGATAGCAATTATAATATATATTTGTGTTTAATTTGATTTGAATCAGTATTTTTAACATTCGAATTATTTAGATCACTTAACATGAATTGTGGAACAAAATGCTGTTGTACTCAAAATGGCATAGTTGATAACAGTACCGGAATGTTGTGGCGACCTCTGGCGTCGTATTCTGTAAACAAAATCTTTTGGCGGTTGTTTTGAATTTTCAAAATGTTCCCTTTCTGACAATAGGTTGTATAAAGTATTGTGAAGCATTGCATAATTTCTATATTCATTTTAACTGTATTTAATAATTTTATTAGTGAATGATCATTGTGCTAAAAACATACTAGCATTCTTTGAACATCAGTTATATTTTACAATATTTACCGAAATAAGGAACATTTCTCTCTAGATTCTTCTCGCAAAGATTCTTCTCCAACTCTGCAATGCTGATTATAATGCAACGTAGCTAATCAATTAGTTATGCTAATTTCAAGGCAAAGCCAGCTGGTTGTAGCTTTATATTAAGTTGAAGTTTAGTCATAATTCTAAGCAGTTACTGTTAAGAATGCTTTTCCTCTGTACGTTGATATTTTCACTACTATGTGTTGCAAGTTGCCAATTGGTTGCCACCTCGACACATGATATGCAGCGTGTGTTGGAAGGCGAGGATCATCTGCTCAACGATTTGCGCATGTACATAGATGCTGTAGAGCAGAAATTAAAAAACATTCGCATGTAAGTTCAAGAAAAATGGAATAAAAATCAGGAATAAATTGATGACAAATGCCAACAGAGTACTGAAAGATGCCATGCAGCGGGAGCAGGAAGCTCTGCTTGATCCTCTTGGCTTCGTATCGAATCCTTTGAACAGTTTCCCGATGGTGCGAAGGATGCACAAGGATGTGCCTGCCCTTTACAATTATCTAAAACGCGAGGAGGGCGAAGATCTGCAGCAGATAGCGGATTATAGATTGGAGATTATCGCTGCAGGTGATGTGAAGCATGCTGCCGAAGAATTGCTTCGCATTCAGCGAATCCATGAACTGGATGAACGGGACATGGCCAAAGGATTGCTACAAAACGAGAAATACAAGTTATGTCTTGAACTGTAAAACGTCTCGACCTTGGCTAACATTCTGTTTACGCTTTCCAGGGCCAAGTTGAATACACAGGATTGCATGTACTTGGGCAGACTTCTTAGTAAAAAAGGGGAGCAACAGCTGGCCACCAAGTGGATGGAACTGGCATTGGAACAGTTCAATGAGACACCCGAAATCGTCTTGCAACAGTTTGCTTTGAACCGCAGTTCCATTTTAAAGGAAAGGAATCAGCTGCAGCTGCCACGGGCTCGATTGGAGGAGCTTTAAAAAAGTCATGCCATATAATATATAATTTCTTAATTCCTTTGTTTTGTAATCTTTTTTTCTAGTACACTTTTCCCATGTGTCCCATTGGCATATATAATATAAATGTAAAGATTTAACATAATGATTGTTAAGAATAAAGTGTAAATTAATAATAGAATTGTGAAGATTTAAACATAATTATTTACAAGAATGAAGTGTATGTCATTATGTTTAAATCTTCACATTTCTATTCTATTTTTCCTTTCATATTCCATGTTATTAAACAAAGCATGTTTTTTTGCGGTTTTAGTTGGTGTTTATCTTTATTTTCATCTTTTAGATTTGTTTTTTGAAACAAAATTTTATATGAAACTCTCAAATATCTAGAAAGAAGTCAAATATCTTTAATACGTAGCTGTATATCGGATTTTTATACCCGCTTCCCATAGTGTGGAAGGGTATTATAGAAGAAGGCATCTCCGACCCTATAAAGTATATATATGTATTCTTGATCATCGTCAACTCCGACACGATATTGTCATGTCCGTCGTATAGTATTTGGGATTCCTTAAAATTGTTATATTGTAGTATTTTTGCAGTATATTATTCGGTATATTCTCAAAATAATACTGTATGCCAAATTACTTTTACAGCAATCGAGTTTTCGCTGCTTTTGGCCGACAATCTGATATATTTTTTAATTTGTGGTATATTTTGAGTCACTATATCAATATACCAAAAATAGCTTTTGGTATTTTTTGCAGTATTTGTCGGTATACTAATTTGGTATATTTTAAAGTCAATTCCGCGCTGTTTAGCTTTTATTTGGTATATTTTGCAGTATTTGTCGGTATATTAATTAAGAATATACCACACGGTGTAGCTTTTATTTGGTATATTTTGTAGTATTTGTCGGTATATTAATTTGGTATATTTTAAAGTTAATACTGCACAGTTTAGCTTTTACTTGGTATATTTTGTAGAATTTGGTGGTATATTAATTTGGTATATTTCAAAGTTAATACCGCGCTGTTTATCTTTTATTTGGTATATTTTGCAGTATTTGTCGGTATATTAATTCGGTATATTTTAAAGTTAATACCGCGCTGTTTAGCTTTTATTTGGTATATTTTGTAGCATTTGTCGGTATATTAATTTGGTATATTTTAAAGTTTAGCTTTTATTCACAGTGGGCAGCGGTTATCTCATAATGAAGCACTCTCGACTGTAGCTTTCTTACTTGTTTTATTCTAGTTCAAGCTAATATAACAACTTTAAAGAAAAATACAAACCATAAATCTTCATTCATTTCTTTGCTTTTGAAATTTTTAAGCAATTATAGATAGATAGTGGTTAGAAAACTTTAAAAATAGAGCTAGTCTACTCTTTAACTCTATTCAATCGTAGTTCAGTCATACTTACTTACTACTTAATCTTCTCACATTAACTTCGGTTTAAATCCAACACTTAATAGGCAAACAATCGCCTTGCCACATTGTTGTTCAACGTAAGTTGATAGCTTCGCTTCTGGCTTCCGCTCTCGTTTAATGCACAGTGTGCCTCTGTATATATTCCCCGATATATATAGTCAACCGATGTGCAGCTGGGCGAACTGACATCCTTTCTGAGTTCATCTGCCACAATGGGGCAAGAGCAGACTGAGCTTGTGATAAACGCATGTTGCATGCCGCTTGTCCGGTGCTGCTGGGCACATGATGCAACAGAGCATCTATCGGCATATAAGCAATTTAATTACCTTCTTTTTTGCAATGCCTGCACAGTGGTTCGACATCTAAATAAAAAGTGAGGAAAGGAAAAACACTTTTTTTTTGGTTTTTTTTGCGATAATTTATTCAATAATTTTTCGTTAATTATATTTATGCACTATTTTATAGTATTTCGTGTTTAATTATATGCAATTTAACATTATGCGACATATTTTTTGTTTTTTGTTTATTTTTTGGGGGCAGTTTGGCATTCGATTTGTGTTTTTGTTTTTTGATATCTTTTCGACGTTCGACGGAGGGGAAACAACATTGATCGTGATACGTATGTAAATGATATATGTATTGTATGTACTATATATATATTTTTGTTTTTTTCTTTTGGCATTCACCTTGCATCGATATGGTTCAACAAAAGTTTTTTTTTAGGGAAAAAGGGAAAACTTGAGCGGGAGCTTAAGCTGGAGAGAATTGTTATTATATATTTTTTGTTTTGTGTGTGTTTTTTCAAGGGAGACTGAGGGATAACACCTGTAGGAATACTTGATTGCCGGCTCTCGCTCAGTTTTGATATCACGCGTCCCACGGTGGCAACCGAAGTGGCAGCAACAGCAGCATCGACAACAGCAGCGAAAGCTGCCACGTGGTCGCTTCCCTGCTGGCGGCCAGATTGCGCGTCGCTTCCTCGAGACCTGCAATACAAAATTTCTCTCATTCTCTGTCTCTGTCTCGCATTCTCGCGAGATTTCTCGCCACTTACCGCCTATGTAATTTAGATGCTCATCGTTGCTCGACGAAGCGCCCGGATGTAGCTTGATTTCTGCAACACAAAAAAAAACAGAGATACCGAAAGGGAATTGTTGTTGTTGTTGTGGCTTGACTCGCTGCTGCGATTACGCATACGCACCGTATAGCCGCAGTGTGCCCTCGGCACGACCCAGCGAATTTGTGCTGACGCAGTGATAGGTGCCCACATCGGAGGCTGAAAAGGAACGCACCACAAGCAACATGACGCCGCGATAGCCATCGCGCTTCTCCGTTATCCCATATTTGGGCCTGCCGAAAGCCAACAAATGTTTATTTTATTTATTCAACTTTTAAATGCCAGTCTAAGGACAGTAAATATTGCATAAATAACCGAATTTTGAAGTAATATTTATATATTAGTTCAGGGTCGGTTTCTCAATCTCAAGTTAACACTAAAATAAAACTAAAATAAAAAGCAATTAAGAAAGTTGCTGTTGAGTGAACTCGACTGTCAAATACCTGCTACTCATTGTGAACGAAAACAATGCGGTATTCATTTTAAAATATACCACAAAAATACAAAAAATATACCGAAGACTACATTTCGTATATAAATATATTATTGCATTATATTCCTATTAATTAAAAAATACTTAAATATACCAATCGCTTTATTTGGTATATTGATATAGTAATACATTCAAAATACACCATAGAGTGCAAAAAATACCAGATTGTCAGCTAATGAAACAAAGGCCTGTAGTCATTAGGTATTTTAGTATATTTATGTACTATCACACTGTCAAATACAGTGCAAAACAGTGCGGTATTAATTTTAAAATATACTAAATTATTAATTTACCACACAATACTAAAAATATACCAAACGTTATAGTTGGTATATGAATTACTATTTCATTATATTCCGCATTAATATACTGAAAACTTCTAAAATATGCCGATCGCTATATTTGGTATATTAATATAGTACTACATTCAAAATATACCATAGAGTGTACAAAATACCAGATTGTCAGCTAATGAAACAAAGACCTGTAGTACTTAGGCGTTTTTGCCCGTACAAAAGTATTTTGGTATATGAATATACTATTACATTGAAAGTATATCATAAAAGATTTAAATATGAGATACCCGATATCAACATAGAGCGATAATATATACCGAATTAATATACTAAAATATACCAAAAGCAATATTTGATAAATGAATATACTAATTCATTATATTCTTATATTTGGTATATCAATATACTATTACATTGAAAATACCAAATTTTCAATTATATATAACTATTACTCATATACCTTTCAAAATTTTTATCTGATCGCAATCAATTTTTTAAGAAATCATAAACACTAAGGCCAAAAATTCTGAGTCTAGCCTCAAAATTGTGCTTGTTATTTGATTTTCAGGTCTTGGTAATGTAAACCAAAACATAAAAACCTGATGCGCAGAGTTGCTTTATAACTCAACATAAAAAAGCTATAGTTTATCGTGTTGTTAAGTTTGATACATTGATGAAGCTGAAACGTTTTCATCTGGGCGATAAATTTAACCGAGCGATAACTATCGCCTTAACTTGAACATGCGAAACCAACCCAAATTATAAACAGTAAAGAATAATGACGAAAAAGAAGAGAAAAGTGGAAGAGCACAATGTCTGACTTACCCATCGAGCAACATTTCGGGACCCGGCGAGCCAGACTCGAGGCTCGCTGTTGAGACGCTGGCAAAGCCATTCGAGGTGCGTGCGCCTTTCAGCCAGTAGGAGACGGGCGAGGGGGAAGCCTCCACTTGGCACTCTAGCTGCACATCGGAGCCCAGCGGTGTGCCCAACAGCTGGCTGGGTGCACGCACCATGGGCGCAACTGCAAAACACAGAAAAAACAAGTAAGAAAGCTAGACTCGAGTGTGCTCGACTGTGAGATACCCGCTACCCAGTTTGAGTAAAAGCAAAATATTGCGTTAATATTCTCAAAATATACCTAAAAATACTAAAAATATACCAAATGGTATATTTGGTAGATCGATATAGTACCACATTCAAAATATACCATAGACGGCACAATATACCAGATTGTCGGCCAAAGCAACTAAGACCCCTAGTAAGTAGGCGTTTTTCCCCATACAAAAGTATTTCTTTAATACCTTCCACAGTTTTTATCTGATTGCAACCAAATTTTTAGGAATCACAACTACTATAGTGTATATATTGTATATACCAAAATTCATGACTCTAGCTTTAAAATGACGCTTGTTATTCGATTTTTGTTGATTTTCGGGGGCGGAAGTGGGCGTGGCAAAAATTTGAAACTAACTTGATCTGCGTTGAAACATAACAAATCCGGTCGAAAAAAATTATACCTCTATCTCTTATAGTCTCTGAGATCTAGCTGTTCATACAGACGGACGGACAGACAGACGGACGCAAAGAAAGACATGGCTATATACTTTATAGAGTCGGAGATGTCTCCTTCTGCCTGTTGCAAACATTTCCTGCCAGCACAAAGTTATAATACTCTTTTACTCTATGGGTAGCGGGTATAAAAAGTGGCGGTTAGCAAACGTTGAGTTGTGGTTGCCACTGCAGAAGCAACACTTACATTGCACACTGAGTGAGACGCGCTTGCTGACGGCCGGCGGCACATCGTTGGAGGCAATGCAGAGATAGGCGCCCATCTGACGACGTTCGAGTCGCAGCAGCCGCAGCGATGAGCCATTGTATGTCTCCACTGTGAATGCAGAAAGATAGAGTTTACTTTGTGTGTGGTGGTGGTGTAGAGAGGGGTAGAGAGGGAAGGGAAACTCACCTTTCATGAGCTCGCGACTGCCGGGTTTACGTATGAGAATCATTTCGCCATCCTCGCGTCGCCAAATGACACGCGGCTGCGGATTGCCGGTGGCCTTACATGTGAGTGTCGCATCCTCGCCCTCCTGCACCGCCAAATCCGCCGACGACTCCTCGTTAATGATGTCCGGCGGCACTGCAAAACGCACACACACACGCACAGAGCACACACAAATATTCCCCAGTTAATCTCCTTATTCACTCTCGCGCCTAGCTTGATTTCATTCATTATGCAACAACTCAACACATACCTTGGACATCGATGCAGCCGACCTGCTTCTTCATGGGACTCGTGTTGATCTGGCACATGTAGCACCCTCGATCGCTTTCACGCAGCTTGCTGATCTTTAGTTTCCAGCTGAGGGGAAGAGAAGTTGATGAAGATAAATGTGTCTTATTTATGTTAGATATTGATATTTAAAATTGAGTATAAGTATTGAAACTTTAGCTTATATATATATGATTTAAATTTCATTTGAAAGTTTCCTATTTATTATTATAATAATATTTTTATTATTATTATTATTATTTTATTGAAATAACGAATCCTTATTGCTTTGAGTTGAGCCAAAGCGACAATGGCCTTCAGGCTATTATTAAAATATTGCTCATTACGATTGCAGTGATTAAGTATAAATCCTTATGTGGAAGAAGCAGTAGACTAATTAATTGCAACTATTTCTGAACCTGACAAATTGAAAAGCTTTACTTCTCAACAATAAAAGTCACATTACTGAAACACAAAATGCAGGACTTCCTCTCTTAAGACTGCAATTGAGAATTGTTCACGACAGCTCGACTAATTAAGCTATAAACGAAAGCACTCAAGTCTATATATAACCTTTAAAGAAATCTCGATGGATTACAGAATTTTGTAACCTATATCTTGAACTTTTTTTAACTTATTTAGAAAATTTGTATTTTTTTAGACTAATGTTCTTACTTTTCAGAATTTGATCTTAAAGTAGTCATTTTTCAAGAATACAATTTTTAAGACGAATGATTTTGATCTGAGAACTTGGTATTTTTGTAGTGTACAGAGAAACTAAAACTATCTAAACAACAGTATTTAAGAACTTTAATACAATTGATAAAAAAGTTAAGAAAGAATATTAGCATAAATCATAACATTAGATTTATCTTATAAAATATGAATAGAAACTTTCTTGCCTAGGAACAAATTTAAGACTATCTTTCTTAAGAAATTCAAACTTCAATAGAACTTTTGTTAATATTGTCTTCTGAAATTTAAACCTATATTTAAAGTTTTCTCATATTAAGAATAGTGTAGATTTGATGATTACTTAAAACAATCCTATTTCAGAAATTACCAATCTAAAATTTCTTTTAGAATTTGGATTGCAGAACATTCATGTTCTTGGTTCAACTTTAAAATGAAAAGATCTGTAATTTTTTTCAGAATTTTTATTGAAGAACCTCCATTTTCTTGGTTCAATTTTAAACTGTATGGAAGATTGTTATATTCTTGATTTTGTAAAGTTTTTCTATTTCTCTATAATCATTCACTTCCTCTACAACTATAATTTATTTTAGAATTTATATTTAATATTCTTTAAATAATGTTTATATTTAATGTTCTTTAAAATATTTAGGTTGAGGATTACATTGTTGAATATTGGAAGACTTTTCTCTTTCTCTGTGTTCATTTCTCTACAACTATCATTTCTAGGTATTCAACTTAAAGATGTTTATATTGCAAATTTTAAACTTTGATTTGGGTAGAAGTCTTCCCAAGTCTTCCGTCTGTAGTTATTCACTTCCTCTACACTCCTATTGAGGTTTCTTCCTCTCTAGTCATTCACTTTCTCTACACTTCAAATTTCTAGGTGTTCTAAGTTCATCTAAAAAATGTTTATATTGTTAATATCAATCTTTTGAAGGACTTCTCTTCGTCTTTAGTTATTCACTTCCTCTGCACTCCTATTTAGGTTTCACTGTACTCACGTGTGCATGTCCTGGTGCATGACACTGATCCTGGCGTTGTGCGTCACGACGCGTCCTTGCAAGGCGAGGACCGTTTGATCTGAGGCACGCAGCCAACCCACCTGTTAAGAGATCGAAGTGGCAATTGGGAATTAGAGAAATAGGAGAAAGATGACCAAGAGATAGAGGGGAAAGGTGGTGGAGATGACCTACTTTATTCTTGCCCAGATTGCGCACCGAGCAGGCGAGAACGGCCTCACGACCAGCCGGATACGTGACATTGTTGATGAAGCCAATAAACTCCGGATCCGGATCCAGCTGTGAATTTGACTCTGTGCGGCGCCGCACGTGGCCATTAGATTGAATTAGCATACACGTACAGTGGGGCAAATTGGCCATATTATGCACACTTACCATGATGTTGCTGACTCTGTGGCATGCCATTGCCGCTGCCACATTTGGCGGCCATTATCAAAATGATAAAGAGAGGGCCTAAATGCCACTCCATTTTGTTGCTATTGCTGTTGCTACTGCTGATTGTTGTCGTTGTTTCAATTGTTGTTGCTGTTGTTGTTGCTACTGTGGCTTGTTTTTTGCCGATTTGCAGCTGACGTTTGTTATTTGCTGCAGCTGTTGCCGCCGCTTGTTGTCGTTGCTATTTTATGGCTATTTTTTTGTGTTGCGACCGCCGCAATTTCTATTTGCATTTGAATTTTCGATTTTCTATTTCGATTTCGATTTCTTTTTGTATTTCGATTGCTATTTCTATTTGCCACTTTGTTGTTATTGTTGTGGTTGTTGCTGTTGCTGTGCGTTGTTTGTGCCAATTGCTTTGATTTTACTGCAGCTGCATCAATCCCAAGTGCTGTTGACATCTGCAAGCAAACACAAATAGACCAACAAAAAATGTTTTTAGAGAGCCGCCTGTGAAAAACATCAAAAATTTGCTGCTAAACAAATTTATTTTACAGCATTTCACGCACTCGCACACATCACACACACACACCCATACACTTGCCACACATATGCACTCTTTCACATGGACAGCAACACCAAATGGTGTTCAGTTTAAGTGCTGCAGCTGCAACGCGTTGCAACAATAGAAATAAACAAGAGGGTGCTAAAGGGTAGAAAGACTCTTGTGATAGACTTATCGGATATGCTATAAACTGCATTAAAGTATTTAAAGTAATGTATGCAGAAATATAGATTAAAATTACTCTTAATGTTTTTCATATTTCTTATGTAATGTACAGCTGTGAACATTAAAATAGCAGTGCTTATGGCATACGCGTTTAACATCAAAAAATATTAATGTTTTATTATAAACGCAACTTCGACACAAAATTTAATTATAACAGCTTAATGTACTTATTTTTGAATAATTCAACCATTTTTTTTTATTTTGGGTAGATTAATATTCTAGTAAAAAGGGATTTAAAAATGGATAAATTATGATTCTCATTGACGTTTAAAAATATGAAAATTCCATATAGCTTTTAAATAAATAAATCCCACTAAATTACGAGTTGATAATAAAGAAATTACAAACTTTTGAATCTTTGAATCACATCTGAAAATACTTTTAATTCTATTGATATTTTTGTAATCGTTACTTATTATAGACATTTTTCTCTTGTTAAAGCAATCAAAAAAGTATTAGTAACGAAATTAAAACTTTTGGATATCAGATTGCTAATCACAACTCTTGGTACATAAATTATTTCATACCAAAATAAAACTACAAAGTTGGTATGGAAATGTAAGATTTAAAAAATAGAGATAAACTATAAATCTTAGTATTTTAGTACGGAATATACTAAAAATGTTAGTATTTAAATGCATATTTAATATTTAAATTATGGTACGGAATATACTAAAAATGTTGGTATTTAAATGCATATTTAGTATTTAAATAATGGTATATTCAGTATTTAAATACTAACACAGATTAGTTAGTTAGTTAGTTTTTAAGTACTAAATTTTTTAATACTCACATTTAAATACTAAATTTTTAAATACTAACATTTATGGTATATCAATATTTTTTCTGAAATCTTACAGTTTCATTCTAAAATAAATTGAATTGTTTGAAATTTAAAAACAAAAGTATATAATTTTCATTTAAATGTACTAAAAACTTTAGCTTGATATAATTTTAACTTATTCAATTTAAAAGTGTAGATTACTTAATCTTATTCCTTCATTTCCATTCTCTCTCACAAATCTGTCATACCCGCTTTAACATCTTTTAAATGAGTGCAGGGTATAAGTAAGAGGGGCGAAAGAGAGAGGGGAGAGAGAAAGAGCGAGAGAGGAGCAACGTTTGCTGGCTAACTTGATTATATGCGGCGCGGCGCAGTTTTACAATTTTACGCTGCCTGCTTTTAGGCGCGGCCAATATGGCTCCCTTCAGGCATCGCTCCCGACCTCGAACCCTCCAACCCTGCATTCCTCAACCCCAACCCGACCTCGACCTCTTCGTTGTCGACCCGCGTTGGCAAATGCGAGGCGAAAGGAAAGGCAAGTGTTGGCTCGCTATCTCGCGCAGTTTCTTCATCCGCAGCTCAAAGTAAAGGCAAATGCAATTTTGCAACACAAACACGAATTTATGGCCACCTTTTGCATCCTGCTGGCATGCCGGAAAAGCAGGAAAATACTCGTTTATATATGTATGTTTGTGTGTGTGTTTAAGAGAAGAAGAAAAAAAAGAAGAAAGCGGCGAGTTTTCCGCGTCAGCAAAGCCAAAAGGTGCAAAATATGAATGTAAATATTAAAAAAGTTTCAAGACGCAGAAAACTAACGAGGTGTTCGCTCATTTGCTTTACCTTCGCCTTCTCCCACTGTGTGTGTGTGTGTGCCACGCCCACGTAAAAGCCGCGCTGCAGTTTGACGCGTCTGTAATTTAATTTCTGTGTGAAATTGAGCACTCGGCTAATACTAAATTTGCACTAAAGCAGTTAGTAAGCTCTCTCTCTCTCTTCGCGTGTGCACTCCTTAAGGGAGAGAGTGGGGAAGAAAGATGGAAGGGAGAAGGGGGAAGCAAACTTTTGACGAGGTGTCAATGCGTTTGCCTCTGGGCTTGAAATACGCGACGAATTCCCCCATCTCCAATTCGCTTAAGCGAAAAAGGCAACTTTCAGCTGCGAGAAGGAAATGCGATTTGCTTATTGAATTAGCTTCAGCGTCAGCTTTCAGCTTCAACTGCATTTGCACATAGAGAGCATAAGCGACAGCTGAGCCAGCGAACTGAGAACTGAGAAGTTGGAGTTGTTGACTTCTTCTCTCAATCGCATCAGCTGCCGCTGTTCTCTTCTCTTTCTATCAGCGAAAACCACAATTGATTTATTATATTGTGTTCACTTATTCAAATGCTGATGGTTGGGGTAAAGAACTCTCAACTATCTTGATTTGAACTGCACACAATTGAATTGCTCGAGTTCCATTTAAGACTCTTAACTGCGGTCTATTCTTAGTTAAACAATGTTAAGTTCTGCTTTGGTGGGGATGAATGAAAAGAGCAGAAAGGCAGCAATTATTCACAATGCATTTAAATAACAGAATGATTCTGACCGTAAGATGAGTATGGCACACAAAAAGGGCTTTCTTAGGTATACAAAGTATAGGGATTTAAGATAGAAAAGTAGCTTCATGTTTTTCTTTCCTGCGAAGCCATCAAGTACATATTTTTTATCAGTATCAACAGCTGAGACGATGATGTATTTAAAATTTGACGGCAAAATATACCAAATATACATTTTTGTATATACCAAACATACTTTTGGGTATATATCAAATCAGAATATACCAAATTTACATTTCTGTATATACCAAATAAACTTTGCATAATATACCGCATCAGTATGTACCAAATCAGGAAATACCAAATATACATTTCGTAATATACCAAATAAGTATATACCAAATATACTTTTCGGTATGTACCAACTCAGTATATACCAAATATACGTTTCAGTAAATATCAAATATACGTTTCAGTATATGGCAAATATTCGTTCCAGTATATACCAAATATACGTTTAAGTTTATGTCAAATGAACATTACGGTATATTCATTTGATATATTTTAAAACTATGTTTTAATACTAATAATAATTTCTTTGATCTCAGAGACTATAAGAGATATAATTGCTATAATTGTATTTGACAGAACTTGTTATATCAATATACCGAATATACACTTTGGTATTTTTCAATATACATATGTACACAAACACTATAAGCGGCCTCGTTATAACCGGATTCTACTGTATATATGACATATATTATATGTTATCAATATATCACATACACATCAGTGTTTTTCAGTATGTATATGAATATACCAAACATACATTTCAGAATTTTCGGTATATATATGAATACACCAAATATACATTTCGGTATTTTCGGTATATATATGAATATACCAAATATTCATTTCAATATTTTGTAGTATTTATGTGAATATACCAAATACACTTTTTGGTATTTTTAGGTATATTTGTCAGCATACTAATTTGGTATATTTTAAAGATAATACAGGTTTGTCAGGTATTTTTCAGTATACATATATATGTTATCAATATATCAAATTCACATCTGTGTTTTTCAGTATATATGTATATGAATATACCAAATATACATTTCGGTATTTTCGGAATATATATGAATATACCAAATATACATTTCAATATTTTGTAGTATTTATGTGAATATACCAAATATACCTTTTTGTATATTTGTCCGCATACTAATTTGGTAAATTTTAAAGATGTTACCGGTCTGTCTTACTTTTATAGAGAACAGATAAAGAGTACACTTGAGTGTATCTTTCTTAGATATTTAAGTATAGAAAATATAAAGATTAAAGATAGGTACTCTACTTTATTTATATTAGATAATCGCTCTGGATTTTTAGTAAACTCTAAAGCCAATCTAATAAATAGTGTAGACTATTTACCTGAAGTGTATTTACAATTTAGTATATCTATTTACTCGTAGAAAGCTTCTTTTTAGCTGATTGCCCGCAACACATTTGCAGGAAAATGTGTCTCTAACAATTGTGAATTGAAACACTTGTGCTTTTGAAAATAAGCTGCGATTGCTTTTAGCTTTTTTCCCAACCCAATTTTCATTCATTTTCATTCAATAGCTTGGCCATTTCCACACACTTTGAACTGCTTAAAGTACAGTAGAAAAAAAGAAAACCTTGCAATTCCATTATCAAACACGGGGAAGCTGATACCGATGCGATTTCCACGTGATATTCATTAGATCCGATTATCTGCCTTCAAAAAAAATAACAAGCTCAGCAGCTCAGCGACAAATATTATAGATACAATTTACCTTCATTCGTTGCAACTTTTAGCTAGCGTTATTATTGTTGTTCTACTTGTATTTATTTTTTAAACATTTCATTGGCCATAAAAAGCCAATGATAAGCGGCTTAGCGAGAAGAGAGAGAGAGAGAAATAAAGAAGCATAACGGAAAAAGTGCTTAACTGTAATTATACCTTACAGCAGTTAAACACGATGATGGATACGAGAGCGAACAACTTTTGGATACCTGCCGCATTGTTCTTGAAAAAAGTTGCAGCATTCATTGCGAAATGAAATGTAATGAAAATCTTGTGCTAAATTTTGCTCTGTTTAAACTTCAACTCATTGGGAAAACATTTCTCTATCTCTCGACCATTTTTTTTTGTGCTCGGTGCTTTCTTGTTTTCGCGCTAGTTTTTCGCTGTGCGCGCTGTCAGTGAAAACAAATTTGCATCAGCACTTAAGAAAAGGGAATATTTAAGAAGGATACCGAAAAATGTGCCACAGCGCGCGAACATAAATAAATTTGCCATGTAAACAAAAAACAAGCTGCAAACGAAAAAAAAAACAAGACTGCGCCAAACAAATGAAAAGAAGAAACTGCAAATCAGCGCAGTTTGCTGCAAGGTAAACCAACAGCTGGCCCAGAAAGTGAGAGAGAGAGAGAGAGCGAGAGAAAGAGAGAGAGAGAGAGAGAGAGAGAGAGAGAAGGAGAAGGAGAAGGAGAAGGAATGTCATGATGCAATGAGGCAAAGTGGCAGCTCAGCCAGCGGCGACAGCGAAAGGAGCAGCGACAAAAGCCGTTTGAAGTGCGCCCAGAATAACAACAACAACAGCAACAACAACATGGGCGACAACAGCAAGTGCAACATGCCACGCAGCAGAGGCAGCAACACTTGAGCTATGAACCGGAGTCAGCTGCAAGTGCCAACGCCAACGTCAATCTCTCAACTGGCGGCCAACGCGACGCGCTGTCAAGGCGCATTCACTTTAACGCCTGAACGAGAAACGAACTGGACAGAGAGGGAGAGGAAGGGAGGGAGGGAGATGGACAGCAGCAGGGTCAGGTTGCGTCCCGAGGGAAGGGGCGGACGGGGGAGACAAATGACCGGCTGCTAAGCGACAAAGCAATTTGACTTAAAAATGTGCTGAGCACTTGCATATTCCTGAATGATGACGTCGTCGACATCGTTGCTGCCCATCGTCTGCGTGGGCGTGTCGGCTAAACAACGGCACGCAACGCCCTCTGGCGACGAACGACAACAACTCAGCTGCAGTCAGAGTTGGAGTTGGAGTCGGAGTTGGAGGCCTTAAAGGATCAAGCTTAAGCTCATTTATTTAAATTAAAACAAACACTGCAGGGCCAAAAAGGGCAAAGCGAGCGAGCTCTGTGTGCAAGCGTTGGGCGGGGCACAGTGGTGGCAAGGGGGCGTGGCGTGGAAGCCAGCAGAAAGTCACGACTGAGACTGAGAGTTGCAAGGCTACAAACACAGCGAACACACATGAAGCGAGCATGTGTGTGTGTGTGCGTATGTGTGTATGCCTGCAAGGCAGCTGCTGAGTGTGTGTGTGTGTTGTGTGTGTGTGCGCTGTCTGACTGCCATAGAACTTTGGCAACATTTCCGATTGCCAACGACGGCTTTAGCTGCCGCCATTGTCCTTTGTCCTTTTGCCTCGCTGCCTGCTGCCTTCCTGCCTGTCATTTGTCCACTACACAAACAGGGGCAAATTGTTTGCAATAATGCGCGTGCCAAGTGAGTAGACTACTCTCCATTTCCCTTCCGCTTCTCACTGCTTCATCCACGCCCATTAACACATAGAACTTGCAATGAGCTGACAACAGCATGCTGCAGGTGCAACAACGCGTTGTCTCCGCTCCCTTTTCCCCCACTCTCCACAGCCCACATTTCAACTCACTTGCTCTGTTAGCTGCCTGCCGCTGGCATTAATGATTTTCATTGCAACAACAGCTGCAACAACAACAACTACAACAACATCATCGACAACAACAACGTCGACGTCGACGACGACAATCGCAAACACTGACAAGTGCAATAAATAGCGCTTGCAAAGTTAAAGCACAAAATCACAAAATGAAAATGTTAATTGTTTGTCTCACTTTTTATTTTGTTGTACCCTGTATGATACGGTATAAAATGGGTAGCTTGGCAATGATAAAAAGGCAAACAAAAGTGGAAGAAGACAGGAAATTTAATAGCTAAACCATTATTCAATAAATATCAAGTATTGGTTGCCCATTTTCAAGCACCCCATTTTCTAAAAATATACCAAAAATATACCACAAAAATTCTAAAATATATTGAAGCGTATATTTGTTATATCGATATTATACCCCATTCAAAATATACCAAAAACTTACCACAAAAGTACTAAAATATATCGACATTTATATTTGGTATATCGATATTATACCCCATTCAAAATATACCGAAAACATACCACAAAAATACTATAATATATCTACATTTATATTCGGTATATTGACATTGTACTACATTTAAAATATGCCGAAAATGTGCCACAAAAATACTAAAGTATACCGAAATTTATATTTGGTATACCGATATTGTATTACATTCAAAATATACCAAAAACATAGTAGAAAAATACTAAAATTTCTATTCGGTATATTGATAGTGTACGGCATTTAAATTATACCGAAAATATACCACAATATACTTAAATATACCGAAACCTATATTTGGCATACCGATATTATACTACATTCAGAATATACCAAAAACATACCACAGAAATCTTTACATTTTCTTTTGGTATATCGATATCGATTTAAAATATACAAAAAATATACCACAAAAATATACCGAAACTTATATTTGGTATACTGATATTGTACTACATTCAAAATATACCAAAAATATACCACAGAAATCTTTACCAAACAACCCGAAACTTCTAATTGGTATATCAATATTGTACTACATTAAAAATATACCATAGAGCACAAAATATACCTGTTTGAGATATAAAAACTTGTCTTAGTAATAACCTAAAGTCTAATATATATAAATTAAAATATTTGTTTATAGACATTATATTCGCTGTTTATATTTCTGGCCTTTTTTAAATGTTCTGTTAGTTCAAGAATCTGCATACCAAATACTAGAAATAGTATATTAGTAAATTAGCATTACAAATACATTAAATTTGTATTTTTTGAATACTCTTTAGCGTATCTCTAAGTCGAGCACACTCTACTTCTGCCCAGCTGCTTTTCACTTTTATTGTTATGCTGCTGCTCACTTTCGTGCTGTTTTTTTTTTGTGATTCGTTGTGGAAAGGAAAAAGTTGCTCGTTGAGATTTTTTATTGCAATCGTTGAAAGTTTTTGATGTGGCACCATTAGTAGCCAATTATTGGCGACTTTTTACGCTCGAAGGAACGAGCAAAAGCCGAACTGAAGGCGACAGAAGGCGACGACTTGGAATCTATATAGGAGGATGTCAGCAGCGAGCAACTATTTGACTGACTGCATTAAAAAGTTCCAATAATGAGCGACTAATAACTCAATTTCAGGCCGCTACCCAAATCCAAAAAAAAGTAAAAGAGTTAGGCACTAATTAAAATCGCGCTGACAGTAGAAGCCAACAGTAAAAATGCGACGACTGCATTTTAGCTTAATTAAACATTGGCAGCTCACTTTTAATTGATTGTGAGCAAACTGAAAGAGAGAAGGAGAAACAGAGAGCGAGAGCGAGTGAAGCAAATAAACAATTTAACTAAATGCGCCGCAAAGTAGGCAACGCTTTTAGAACTGCGAACTGACTGCTGAGCTGGCTGCCTCACTGAGACTCTGCTGACTGCTTGCTGCCTGCCACAAAGCCTTGAGCATTAGGCGAGGCATGGAAATGATGCTTGCAAAGTGTAAATGTAAACACAGCAACGGCAACAGCAACGGGAACAGGCAACAAAAGGCCGGCGAAGGCGTCGAGCACGAACAATGCGTAGAGCTGAATGAATGTTGAAATGGAGAAAGCAGGCAGCAGGCAGCAGGAGTAGGGAAAATGTTGTTGTGGAAGTGGCAAGTGGCAAGTGACGCGGGCTGCTACAGGAATGAATGAATGAATAGCAAATGGCAATGATTGTAGGTTCAGTTTTTGTGCAGCGAGTGGCACGAAAGGGGGGGATGAAGAGTGAGAGAGGGGAAGACCGAGTACAATTGTGATAATTGCCGTTGTCTCACACCTTTTTGCCGGCAGCGGGTCGTGAAATGATGACAAGCAAAAGCTCTTCCGGCGGCTGTTTGCCTGCTGCCACTCTCTCCCTCTCCCCCTCTCGTGCCCCATGCCCCATTACCCCCTGCCCCGCATCCTACTGTTTATTCAACAATTTCATTGTTTACATTTATGTTCTGCACACACACACACGAAGACAGACAGATGTGTGTGCGCTTTTATGCCTTTGCACCATGTGTGCGCCTCATCTATGTGGCAAAACTTTCTTGCGCACATACGCCTTGCGCTTCCTATCATATTCCTTACGTCCCCACTCTCTGTCCCCCTCTCTGTGTGCCTTTGCCTTCCCCCCTTGGCCTTGCTAACTGCAGAAATTTTCTTTCATTTTGGCGCTTTCTCAACTTTTTTCGCGCACAATTTGCATGCGAATTTGCCGCTGTCTGTTCGCCCCGAAAAACTTTGCCCCCTGCTCTCTGTTCTCCCCCCGCTGTCCCCTGCTGTCCGCTGTCTGTCCATTCGCTGTCCTCCGGCTTCATGCGCGTGCCTTTTACTGCACGACTGCCACTTGGCAGTTCAGCTGCCCCTTGTGCTCCCTTTTGCTCCTTTTGCTTGCCCCACGTTTGTCGTCTTTGCATCACTTTGCCACCGTTTGGTTGCTTGTTGGCTCGCTGTTCTCTGTTCTGGTCTCGTGCAGTTTTTCTTTTCTACTTTTTTATGCGCCGTTAACAACTTTTGCTCGGTTTACTTTTTCCGTGTTGAGCGGCGTCGTCGCCGGCGTTGCTTCTTTCAAACTTTAATTGTTGTTGCATGTCCTTTTGCGCGCACTCCTCGACATCGTCGTCGTCGTCATCGTTGTGTCCTCCTCATCATCGTTGTGCTTCTAGCTGTTACTCCACTGCTTCTTGTTGTTGTTCTTATTTTTCTGGCGTAAATTGTACGCCTCACGTTTTTACGCCTGCAGCCAAAGGACACCCATCTGCATATGTACATACATGTTTTCCTATCCTTATGTGTATGTGTCTCTGTGTGTGTGTGTGTGTGAGCGTCTGTGGCGACGGAAGTGTGAAACTGAAATTGAGCAACTAAAGGACTAAAAGACTCTGCTGCCAGTTGCCTACTTGCCAGCAATGCACACTGGTTAAATACTATGACAACATTCAGCGAAATGATTAATTTAATTAATTGTACAAATTTAATGTAAATTTCGAGTCGATGGACTTAGTTGCTAGCACTCCCTTCTTTTAGTTATTATATTATTTTGGATAATAATTAGCATGTAAATAAATAAATAATAAATAATAGTGTAATTAAGAAATGGTTATTGGAAAAAAGGAATAGTAATAATTTAGACTAGTTTGAAAAAAGTAATTTCATTAATTATAGATATTTAGACTAGTCAAGAAGATGTTTTAATAAACTACCTAAACTAAGATGATTTAGTAATCTAACTAATAACAAAATTCACTCTTCTTTTCATATATTCCTAGTACCAAATGGCAATTTTCCTTGTTTCTGTTATTATGCAATTGATTAGTTTTAATTTGATTTTGTTGTCAAAATAATAATAACGAAATACTTTTTACTTTTTCATCTTTTTACAGCAACAAAATGGCACTTTGCTTTGCAGTTCTGGTGAGTGAATAAAATATATTTTTATTATAGAAAAACATTTTAATGATATGCAATTTGAAAATGGATAAAAACCACAAATTAGATTTTTTTATTTACAAAATTAAATAGATTTTATGACAAGATGAAAAAACAATTCACTGGCATTTTGGGCGTTCTCTTTATAAATTTTAACTTTCGGCAGGTTATATAAAATCGAAAATTTGGAACTTTAATGATCGATTTATAACTCCAATATTATAATAAGATCTTTAGCTGTTTTCATAAGAGGCAATTCCTATAAAGAATTATGACAAAATATGGGGTTTGTCTATTAATAAATTACATTTTTTGTCCACTTTATGCATTTGAAATATAAATATGCTTTGGAATATAATCAAATTTTGTCAGTGAAGAATACAAATGCATTTGTTGGGTATTCTTTATTCATTTTCTAATTAATTTTTTCTTCATCAGTAGGTTATATTACATTTAATTCATAAACCTTTCCTAATCGATTTATAACAGTATCAATAAGTTGTGAAAGCCTTAGAAACTTGAAGAACTGGAAGCAAACAAAGCGAACCCATTAGCTATTAATAAATTATATTTTTAATGCAGTTTTCTCAACCCGTGACCCACTGTGCGAAGTGCTGTGCATTCATGTTCATTGCCAACGTCTGTTACTGTTAAATGTGCGTGCGTGTAAGTATCTGTGTGAGTGCGAGGGTGAGAGTGTGGATGTGAGTGTGAGTGTGGATATGTGGATGTGGATGAGGATGTGAATGGGAGTGTGAGTGTGTGTGTGCATGTGCTCGACTTTATTTGGTTTTGCGTAGCACTTGGCATTTATTTGCCCACACCGAGACATGCCACTGTGTGCCACTCCCCCGCCCCCGCTTCCCGCCTCTACGCCCCACAAACGACAACGAACAAGCAAAAAACTTCGTTTGCTGTTTTTTCCTTTTTTTGCTGTTTTTACTGTTGTTGCTCGGTTGCAAAAAAAAAAGAGAAAAAAGTTGGTTTCGAAATAGCTTTAGGGAGTTTGTAAAACGCATTGTGCTGAACGCTTTCAGCGATAACTCCATTGAACTGGGCACGCGTGTTCCCCCGCCTCCTCCCCTCCACCCCTTTTCTCCTCCTGCTGTCTGTTGTTTTTATATTTCGTCGATAAGAGCAGGGAAAGAGTGGCGATAAGATAACACATATGGCTTCATAGAGGGCTCTATTTGTTTGACATGTGCTATCTAATAGTCCTCTGATTGCACAATCATTGCGCAAATTTCATTATAATTGAAAGCCAGAGCCAGCAAAGGATGCGAATCAGCAACAGAAACAGAAACAGAATCTGATCTGATGGGAAACACACTTTATGCCATCGATATTGTATCGCATATAATATTCATTGGGCTTGTGGTTTGAGTAGCTTTAGACTAACCTCTTCACTTCCGTAAAGCATTAAAAACTAAAACGGATGCCAAACAATATAATAATTTTAATTTAATTCAAAACATGCCATAAATTTGAATAAAATGTGTGTTGTTTAGCTTAATAGTTGGCGACCACAGATTATTATAATTTAATTCGGTTTTAAGTAAGATAAATTGTGCATTTAAGTGGACAAAACATAACATTGTGGAAAAACAGATTTTAGAAATAATGTTTTTTTATTAAATCACAGACGAAATAATTGTTCAAGAGCAAGAGTTGCAATTAATAGAAATTAAGTGGAGATAATCAGCCAAAATATTGCAGATAAATTTAACTAATTGAGAAGTCTTAAAGCTGATGCTAAAAAGGAAAATGTTTGAGCATAAGCAATATACTACAATAATGCAGTTATGTTAAGTGCTTAAATATTATATTTGTTTAAATTGTTGTGCAAGAATAATCAGTTTGAATTCGATTCATATTCGTATTATTCTTAAAATGTATCAAATTAATATATCGAAAAAGTATTAAAATATACCGAAGGCTACATTTGGTATATCGATATACTATATTTTAAAATAACTTTTTTAATTTTAGAACTATACAACTTTAAACTTAAGATAATCCAATTAATATACTAAAATTAAGCTAAAATATATCGAAAGCTATTTTTGGTATTTCGATATAGTATATTTTTTAATTAATTTCTGCCACTTTTAACTTCTTTAATTTTATACTTAAAATAATCAGAATAATATACTGAAAAAATACTAAATTATACCAAATACTATATTTAGTATATCGATATACTATATTTTTTTTAAACAAACTTCCTTAACTTTTAACATTTAAAATATTATACTTTAAAAATCGAGTTAATATATTTAAAAAAAAAAAATATATATATACCGAAGCCTATATTTAGTATATTGATATACTATATTTTTGAATTAACTTCTTAAATTCTAAACTTCTATAATTGTATACTCAAACATATAAAATAATGCTAAATAAACCGAAGGCTATATTTGGTATATTAATATACTATATTTTTTAAATAACTTCTTAAATTCTTAATTTCTACAATTGTATACTCAATAATAACAAATTAATATACTGAAATAATGCTAAAATATACTGTATGGTATATTTGGTATATTGATATACTATGTTTTTTTAATAACTTCTAAAATTTGTATAGATCACAATCAGGAACCATGAATATTGTTGATAGGATTGTATGTAGCGGGTTATAACAATGAAAGAATTACAGCACAACCAAATTTACTTTATTTGTAATTTGCTTAAATTTCTATTTAAGTAATTTATGCCTGCAACGCACATAAACTCCCCAATAAATTAGAAATGCTAAGCGCAGTCAAGTCTGAAGCATAGAGAAATCTTTCTAGAACTGCCCTAAAAAGTGCACCGCAAACCCGAAAAAGAGGTCTGCACACTAGACATGATTTAAGTACAGACTGAATAATTAGCCCCGCACTCAAAGAAAGAAAGAAAAAAAAACTGCGACTGTTGATATAAAAATATGCAGCTTCTCTTTCTTTTGAGTTTGTTCACACACAAACACATATCGCGTTCCCTTTTACACGCTCTGTTTCGCAAAGAAACATAAAGTTTTTTTTTGCGTGCTGTTCTGAATGTTGTTGTTGTTGGTATCAGACTCGGAGTCTCTGGTAGACTGTTTGTGGCTTTTAGTGCTTTAAGAATGTTGAACAATTGTTGAACTGTAATTGCCGCTGCTTGCTGCATTCGTTACCATAATTGCTGTTGGCTTAATTTCAACTGCCGACTTCCGGACCGGCAACTTCAACTCCTTTTGCTTGTGTACAGTCTCAACTGTAGTCTCAGCTTGAGCCTGAGCCTCAGACAAGCCCCAAAGAGTACGACAACAACGACAACGACAGCAACGACGACGACAACAAGAAAACCCATTTGACTTACAATCTTGCCATGTGTGAGTGTGTGTTTGTGTGTGTATTTGTGTTGCTCATTTGGTTGGCTTTCTTCGCCAACTGCAACTGCTGCCTGCTTTAGCTCCTTCTTGCCTTGCCTTGACTTGACTCGGACTATGGACTCAACGTCTCTTTGCCTGCCTTTTGCCTCCCGCTGCGGCTGCTTTTGTTATTTTTATTGTCGACTGCTGTTTGGACTCCGCCTCCGTCTGTGCCTGACGATGACTTCGACTTTGCCTTCGACTGCGACTGCGACTGCGGCTCTATGGCTTTAAGCTGCGGGTCCTGCCTTTTGTGTGCTCCCAGCTCCAGCTCCGAGCTGCATCGACATTCAACGCTCATCAACGCCACATTTGCGTGCACTACGAGTGTCCGTGTGTGTGTGTGTGTGCTTCCATCTACTTTCTACCCATTCTTTTCCTCTGCATTTTTTTATACTCGCTATCCATAGTATAAAACGGTATTATAACTTTTCGGATCGGATTATAACTACTTTCTCTACTCTATGGAATATTTTAAATGTAATTGTATTTTTTTAGTATTTTTCAGTATATACATTTGGTAGGTTTTCAGCATAATAGTATGGTATATTTTCTACTCTATGGTATATTTGAAATGTAATAGAATGTCAATATGCTAAATATAGTCCTCGGAATATTTTAGTATTTTTTCAGTATGTAAATTCGGTATGTGTTAATTATGATAATCTGGTATATTCTCTACTATATGATATATTTAAAGTGTAATAGTATATTAATATACCATATACCAAAAATTATATTTTAATATTTTTTCAGTATATAAATTGTGCATATTTCAAAAATAATAATGTGGTTCTCAACTCTATGATATTTTTTAAATATCGAAACAAAAAGGGAGGTTTCAGTATATTTCAGTATTTTTCCAGTATATGAATTTAATATGCTTCAATATGATATATTTTAAATATCGATATAAAAACATAGGTTTCGGTATATTTCAGTATTTTTCCAGTATATGAATTTGGTATGTTTTAATAATAATATTCTGGAACTTTATCTACTATTCAATGGTATATTTTAAGTGCAGTAGTATATTGATATACCATATATTGCCTCCGGTATATTTTAGTATTTAAGTGAAAAAAATTTGGTATGTTTTATGAATAGTATATCTAGTTTATTCTCTACTATATGGTATATTTTAAATGTAAAAGTACATCGATATGCCAAATATAGCCAAAGGAATATTTTAGTATTTTTTCAGTAGATTTTTTTTTTATTGAAAATGAGTGTCACGTATCTCGCAGTCGAGTTAGCTCTCTTAGCTTTTTTTACTTATTCTTTCCCTTTCTTGCGCTGTCTGTGTGTCCACAAGCATTTCAACTGTGGCATTTGCCTGCTCGCTTGAACAGCAATTCAGCTGTATGATGCCATCTACACCCACCTCTTCAGTCATCCTTCTCTCCTCTCCTCTCCTCTCCACTTCTCTCCTCTTCTCTGCTGTCTCTGTTTGCATAAATGACTGCGCCTGTGTATTTGGCATGACTCTTGAATTAATTTTGCAACATTTTAAATTGAGCGCAATTAATTGCAAAAATGTTTTATTTTTACCCACTTGCACTCGTTTCATATGAGTATGTGTGTGTGTACGAGTGTGTGTGTGTGTGTGTTTGGGGTTTTTGAATGTGGCTGCTGTGCATTTTGTGTAGTTGCATTTCACTGACTGTTGTTGCTGCCGCTGCTGCTTTTTGTGTGCAAGTGCGAACACGCGCATTCAAGCATATGCACGCTGGCTAGGCTAGGCACACACACACACACACTCGCACACTCATGCATTTTTTATGCAACTGTGTGTGTGTTTCTTTTTGTGTAGCTCTCTTTCGTTCCCCTTCCTTCACTTGCAACTGTTTGGACGTGTTGCCTTTTTGCATTTCTTTTCGCTTTTATGCATTGCTTTTATCGCGTTTTCTACGCGTCTCACCCACACACACACACACACACCAACACACATGCACATACATATAACACGCGCTGCCTAAAAGTATGCAGCATGCATTGAAAGGCTTTTTACATGACACTCTGCATCCTTCTCTCTTTCACTGAGCCCGCTTTACTTCGCTGCCTTTCCCTATTTTTTCCTCTTGTTTTTCTTTTCGTTTTTTTTTTTTTGGCCCATTCTGTCACCATTTCTGGTATTATTCTGCCTGTTGTTGTTGTTGTTGTTTTTCGTGCTGTTGCTGTTAATTTTTCGGACGCTTCTGTTGCATTTTTTTGTGCGAGCATTTTGCAGCGATGCGTTTCATTTTGGTCTCATTCGAGTCACTTTGCATCTCTAGCTGAGTGCGTGCTCTGCTCTCTGTCTCTGTATGTGTGTGTGTTCAAGTGTGTGTGTGTGTCTGGTCGTGCATCGTCGCTTATTTATATCCAATTGTTCATTTGTCTTTGGTTTATGTTACGCATACGTCATGTTTGCCCATATTTTATATTTTTATATGTACGCAGCATGCATTACTCTCTATATGCTGTGTGCACCATGTGTGCACCATGTGTGCGACTGTGTGTGTGTGTGTTGTACTTACAATCAGAGTGGTGCACCACAAATGTAAAATATTTTTCGTTATATTTATGCGTGTTTTCAGTTTTTCCTTTATAAATTAAATGTGTCACAGCACTTTTGAAAGAAAAATTCCACATCGTTCGCTCAGACATGGAAAATGCATTTAATTTGTTGTTCTCATTGTTGTCGTTGTTGCTGCGTCTCTTCTGTTCAAGTTACTCTCTGCATTTATATGAATAATTTCTCGTATTTGTCACTCTCACTTTTGCTCATAATTATTCTTTTTAATTTCACACACTTTATCTTAGTGTAGTGCCAAAAGTTTTCCCTCAAGCATTCATAATTACACATTCTGTTTAAATTTCCCAAAAAAAAAAAAAAGAAAACTTCACCTGTCTTTCATTCGACTTAAAATGTTTTCGCTTTATCTTGGAGGGCATTCATAATAAATTGAATATCTTTGTATTGACTGTTTGACATTTGTCAAAAGATTCTGTGACACTGCGACACTTTTGCATATCTCTACAGCATCTGTCAATCCACAATCGCCACGATTCTATAGGGTATATTTGCTTCTCTCCATTCTTCATTCTTCATCCTCCATCCTTTTCAGGATTCTCTCCTCGCGCATGCACATACAATTTTGCACTTTCGCTCTAGTCGCCAAAAACAAAAATAAATAAAATGTAATTTTTCTTTTCAATGCGAAATTTTTTATCATTTTGTTTGTTCAATTGCTTTCATTTTGCCTTTCGCAATTTTGGCTCTGCTGCTTTTTCTATGTACACACTACTACGTTTGGTTTACCGCGGGCATGTCGCATTCATCATGTTAGATGTGACATATTAGAGGTATCTCTCTCTATCTATCTCTTATAATAAATATATTTGTGTCAAAATGCAAATTTCTTGTATTTTATTTTGTTAATATTTCAAAAACTTGTTTGCCCTGACAAAAACTTAGCATAGCCCAAGCCAAGTTTAATCAACTGCGCAGTGCAACTATGAAACACGACTACCGTCGAAAGCGATTGGTTAAAAAAATGATTTATTGCCTGAAAACGTGTATTTTTGCAACGGCATTTTTTTCGTTGCTACCTCACTCAGACTGCAATTGAATAAATAAAATGGCTAGAGTTATAACGTCTAGCTGCAAGAGTATTCAATTGCCGATATCCGCAGTTAGTTCATGATTTTGCTTGTTTTGTTCCTTCTGTTACTCTATATAAAAAATACTATACAAAGTGTATAGTATTTTTGAATAATTTATGAAATTTTCTACTCTATGTTATATTTTAAAAGTTTTGTATAGAGTACCACATATGCCAAATATAGCCTTCGGAATATTTTAGTATTTTTTCAGCATGTAAATTTAGTATGTTTTAAAAATAACATTCTGGTATATTCATTACTTTATGGTTTATTTTAAATGTTATGGTATATTTATATGCCAGATATATAATTTAAAATATTTTTGGTGTTTTTTTCAGTATATAAATTCGGTATATTTTATGAATAACAATCTTGTATGGCGTATTTTCAATGATATAGTATATTGATATGTCTGATATAAGCTTTCAAATATTTTTGGTATTATTTCAGTATATAAATATGGTATATTTTAAGAATATTATGGTATATTCTCTACTCCATGGTATATTTTAAAAGGTTATTGATATGCCAAATATAGCCTTGATTTCTTAATATTTCGGTATTTTTTAGTATATAAATTTGGTATGTTTTAAGTATAACAATTTAGTATATTCTCTGTTTTATTGTATATTTTAAATATTATAGTATATTGATATACCAGAAATATACTTCAAAGTATTTTAGTATTTTTTCAGTATATGAATTTGGTATGTTTTAAGAATAATAATCTGGAATGGTATATTTTAAATGTTATAATATATTGATATGCCATATATAGACTTCCAAACAAATTGTTTTTTTTTCAGTATATCAATATTGTATGTTTTATGAATAATCATCTGGTATATTGCCTGAAACCGTGTATTTTTGTAAAGGTATTTTGTGGTTAATAAATAAAATAGCTAGAGTTATATCGTTTAGCTGCAAGAGTATTCAATTGCCGACATCCGCAGTTAGTTTATGATTTGCTTGTTTTGTTCCTTTCTGCTACTCCATATAAAAAATACTATATAAAGTATATAGTATTTTTGCATTTTTTATGTAGTTCTTATACGCTTGCAATGGCAACAGAAATAATAACAACAACAACAGCAACAACAATGATGGCAATGGAAACGACAACGACAACAAATTTGTCTTGCAAAAAGTTTATTTTGTCTGTCACATTTTCTTATTGTAGTTGATAAACTTCCCGTTTCGTGCCCCAATCTAGAGTAGACTGAGGAAGCGAGGACCATGTCCAAGTGTCTATGACTGTTTATGGCCCGTCAGTCAGTCTGTCTCTCTGTCAGTGTGTGTGTGTGTCTACGTGTGTGTGTGTGTGTCGACATGTTTTCGTTTTTTATTATTCAGTAAATCAAATCAGTTGCCTAACAACTCAATCCAAACACTTGCAGCACGCGCCATGGACATGGACATGAACGAAACAGTTTTCCTTCTTCATCTATCTCTCTCTCTCTCTTTTTCTCTCTCTCCTGTCTCTGCCTTTCTCCAGGCTCTACTAAAGTTGTTCGCCGGACAATTCACCAACTCCCACAGCTGGGCATTCGACTCATCTTTTAGCTTTCACTCAACTGCAGCATGTATCTGTCTTCTGTCCCTCTCTCTTGCCCTTGCCTCTGACTTGTCATTGTCATTCCTGTCGCTGTTGTTGTTGTTATTTTTACAGTTAAGTCAATATGCAGCCGTCAAAAACAACACTTGATACTTTTGTGTGCTACTTGGCCTGGCTTGGGCCAAGAGGCATTCATTCATCGCCTTGGCTGCCCGTCTCCACTTTGATTACTGGTCACAGTTATTGCGACTTTTCTTTTCTTTCATTTTGTTTGCAAAACTTCTTCTTCCGCAACTGACAGACTTCCTCTTTCCATCTCTGTGTGTGTGTGGCAACGTAACGAATTTATGGTCATATCAGCAAATACAACAGACGAAAACACACACAGAGCTAATACTGGTTAAGCAAAAGGGTCACCATAATCGACTTATGTGCATAAGCCGCTGTCCAAAAAATACGTTCAACTGCAAACATTTTGCTTGAACTATCAACCTAAAAAGAGCGCTCATAATTGCCAGCAAGATGTCGTATCACACAGGATTGCCAGTCAGACAGTTGGACTAAGTCAGTCAGTCAGTCAGTCAGTCGGAGAGTCATCTACATATAGTTGTGATTCAGTTGAATGCGGCTCAGTTGCAATTGCGACAGGCCTTTGGCAAAGCGGATTGTTATCAATCAAAAACAGAGGCCATGAACAGGGTCAACAACAGGTTAAGAGCGACTTACATCGTTCGAGGAGGGCAAGCGAAAGCCAAAGCCAAAGCACGACCTTTAAACACTTGAATCGCATTTAATTTGAGCGCAACACAATTTATGTTCAGAGCGCATTAAATTGTACATTAGATTTATAAACTGCAAGTTGCATGTTGCAAGCTATCTACAGTCGTCACAGTTGCCGTTAAAGCTGCAAAGTTGCCGGGGAAATGTGCTTTTTACAGCGCAGTCAACGAATCTAGTTTATTGTCAGACTAACGTATTGATTTACAGTGGGTTGGAGTCGAAATTATCGAGGATACTTGCTTGGTTAGTATTTTCACTCAAAAACTTTAAAGTAATGCTGAAATTCATTCTGATTTTTGATACGCATAAAATTTGTAGCATACTTTTTGGGGCTGAGAAAATACACTTTTCTGTTTTTGCTAAAAATTCCAATCAACAACTTAATTGAACTAGAATTCTATGTGAGGAGAAATTTACTATATATTTACTAAATTTTTGTCACAACATTCACTGTTGCATTTGAAAACAAAAATACAAAATTGGCTCAAATGATTTTTTAAATAAATACCAAATACTATTTGGGACATTGCATTGAGTTGCAAAATATATTTTTTATTCGAAATTTTAAAAGTGAAGTGCTTGGCTAGTGTTCTCACTCAAAAACTTGGAATTAATGATGAATTTTGTGCTGACTTTTGATACGCACAAAATGTGGAGCATACTTTTTGGGGCTGAGAAAATAAACTTTAATGTATTGGCCAAAAATTCCAATGAAGTTGTGACGTGGACAAATTTAAACGAAGATTCGATGCAAGAATAAGTGAATATTCAGATTTGTCACAAAATTCAGATTTGCATTTAGTGAGAAAGTCACAAGAAAGGTTTTGTTTATAGTAAAATTTCAATACAATTTAGGACATTGCATTAAGCTACAAAATCCATTTCACATATTCCTAAAATAATATTCTAAATTGCAAAAATTAAGTGCTTAGCTAAAATTTTCAGTCAAATACTTAATGGTAATGTTGAATTTTGTTTTGCTTTGCTTATGGCTTTCGAAAAAATTGTCATTTATATATATGCCACAAATTAGAAAGAAGAGGTGTCAGATATATTGTTATTTGATGGTCAAATGAATTAAGAATAAATGAAGAATTATTGTCGAAAAACTCTGGTTTCCATTTAGTAAGACAACTAAAGAATGCCACCAAAAAGATTTTTTAATAAATACGAATTACTATTAAAGACATTGCATTAAGTCGTAAAATATTAAAAATGCCAAAACACTCTTTAAGATATTAAGCTTTAACATCCATTTCACATATCGAATCTAAGCTCTTCGAAGAGTATTCTAAATTTCAATAAATTGCAAATGCAGCCATAAATTCAATGTGTGGACACATTTTTTCCATGCTCGTATAACTATTAGAAGAAATGAAATTATACACAAAAAACCATTTTGAAATTTGTGCTGCTGTTGGTGAATTGAAATTGCCTTTAATATATATCAAAATGTCGGCCATTATCATAATGCTGTTATCGACAAGGCGTTGATGATGACGACTTCGGATGGTCATTTGGACATTTGGCGAAAACATTTTTTGGCCACTGTCTTCTTTTTTGTTTTTTTTTTGTGTTATTTGTGCTGTTGTTGTTGGTCGAAAAACAACAGAAGTTGTCACGTAGTCGAGTCCCAGGGCTGCTGGTGGAACAGGGATGGAAAGCTGAAGCTGAAGCCGAAGCTGGGACTTAGCTGGTGGACTGAGCGCTGTTGGAAAACCTTTTTTACGATTTACGTGCCGTTTCCCAAGGGAGCGGACGCTGCCACTCTCAGATGTCCGCCCACACGTCCACGCCCCAAACTTGCTTGCCTCCATGCATGGCTTTTAATAATGCTCATATTTTTATGGCTGGCCCAGACGATGGGCGATGGCAAAATGTAAGAGGAGAACTGAGGCAAAAAAAAAAAAAATTGGGGAGGCATCATCACATCTTCTCAGTGTGTGTGTGTGTGATTTTTCGTTGTTTGTTTGCAACTTTTGTTACTTAAATTAACAAGCACACACACACACACACACATACTTACACCTATGCACATGTGTGTGTATAGCAAACATTGATGTTTATTCTGTTTGACCCAAATCCAGTTTAATTGAACGCGCAGCAAAGCGTGAAAGCCGCGAGACGTTTTCAGTTAATAATGCCATGAAATTTTAATTATCAAATACGCATTTCGCAATTGGAATTTAAAATGTTTTAGTCGACTTTCGGCTTAGCACAAAGCAAGGCGAAAAAAAATAAATAAACAACGCTCAACCAAAAAAAAAAAAGAGCAAACAAAGCAAAAGTGTTTGCATTAAACCAGCAACCCGCAGTGTTCCACATGTGTGTGTGTTGATGT
This sequence comes from Drosophila nasuta, assembly GCF_023558535.2. Classification (NCBI taxonomy): domain Eukaryota; kingdom Metazoa; phylum Arthropoda; class Insecta; order Diptera; family Drosophilidae; genus Drosophila; species Drosophila nasuta. The sequence goes on from NC_083456.1 coordinate 31,069,732, forward strand.
TGTGTGTGTGTTGTTGTTGTTGTTGTTATTGCTGCCTGTCCCTGGGCTTGTTTGTTGTAATTCAATTTGATTAAACAAATTTTGATCAGCTGAGCTGAACTGAGTTGATTATTTGAGCTTGAGCTTCCCTAAGTTGCCAGGCTGCCAGAGCTCATTTGCTGTTACGTTGCATATTTAATGCAACGCTTTTTATTATCCTTCTGACACACACACTGACACACACACACTTACACTTGCATGCGGCGAAAAACAAAGCGTCAGCCAAGTTTAAATAAACTTTTAACTTGAGGCATCAACGCAAGTTCGGTTCGGATGTCAGGCATCAACAGCCACAGCCACAGAGAACAAGAGAAGTGGAAGAGAAGTAGAAGAAGCTTCCATCTGGGGAGTTGTCAGTGTCGTCCTTTGCAGTGTCCTGTGGCCCATTTGTGTATATATGTGTGTGTGTGTGTGTGAGGCGTCATCATCATTGTTGTTGTTGTTGGGGTTATTTGCGGGGGTTTTCGGTTGGCAAAAATGAAGTTTTTCTTTTGCCATGAATTGATAATGTACACATGTTCATATGTGGTTGGAGAAGGAGATGGGGAGAGCAGGGGGCAAGGGGGCAACTGCTGCTGATACGATGCTGCTATTTGCATAACCATATACAGACCATCTCCAATACTCGTGTGTGTGTGTGTGAATTGGCGTGTGTATTTGCAGATTATTTAGCCAAAAGTTGAAAGGTATTCGAAATTCTGCAACCAAAAACTAAAAACAACAAACGCAAAACCAAAAAATCCTCCTCCCCAGAAGAAAACTTTTATTAAGTTGAAGATATTTTGTTGAAATTTATACACATTTGCCATTCCTCTTCTTACTTTTCTCTCTCTCTTTCTCTCTGCCTTTTCGCACATTGTCTTTGGCCTTTTTTTGCTGTTTGTGTGTGTGTGTTTTTGGTTTTGGTTGCTCGCTTGGCCGTTAAAAAACTACAAGGCAAATGGCTCGGCACAACATTTGGCATTTCTTTCTTCTGCGTGCATTTCGCTTCATGGGGATTTATATTTTTAAATGGAAAGTTAAGCTCATAATAAACTGTGAAGAAAAACTAGCTGCTTATGTTTTCCTTTCTTTCTTTTTTTGCCTTTCGTTTGCAGCGTTCTTTATGAGATTTCTTTGCTTGTACAAAAGTTGCTCAAAACTCAAATATAGCCTCAGTCCAGCTGCTGCTGCTGCCCCAAAAAAAAACAAAAGCTTCTCGCACTAAAGAAGTTTCTTCCCTTTTGGCCATTCGCCATCGCCACAATTCCTCTTGATTTTGATTTCTTTTCTAACATAATAATACCCATAAGTTAAACAAATCGCAATGACCCAAATAGAATCGAGCCAAAAATGAACGAACGAAAAAAAAACAACTGCAATCAAATTAAATCTTCATTTCAAATTGTTAGCGAGCGACGAACGCTTGAAAATACGCAATCAAAATGCGCATATTATTCACAAATGACTCAAAAAACAATTAAATTGTCGATTTACATATGAATTGAATAATAATAAACAAAGGCCAAATACATACCACGTGTTGTTGGGTTGAGGAGAAAGTATGGAGAGTGATGAACGTGAAGCAGATTCAAAGTGTGTGTGAGGCATGTTATTTATTAATTGTTCATCAATTTATGTTTTGTGGTGGAATTTTAGGAATATATTTAAGAGGTGTTTTGACTTTAAAATGCGCCATAATTGAGAGAGCTGAACATTAAAATAATAACTGTTTGCAATACAATAATTTTATGTGACATGTCAATTCTGTATTTTGGTCCGAGTCAACAATTTAATTTGTGTTAGACATAGGACACATGCTTCTGATGAACATTATTATATTCCTGGCTGCTGCAGTCGAGTTTTAACATAGTCTATGGGATATTTTGAATGTAATAGTATATCGATATGGCATATTTCGAATGTAATAGTATATCGATCTACCAAATCTAACTTTCGGTATCTTTTATTCTTATATAGTTTCTAATAATCGATTTACCAAATATAACCTTCGGTTGATTTTATTATTGTTTAATTTCTTATCTATGAGATATTTGGGATATAATAATATATCGATATGAAATATTTTAAATGTAATGGTATGTGGATATACCAATTATAACCTTCGGTATATTTTATTATTGTATAGTTTCTAATTTATGAGATATTTTGAATATAATAGTATTTCGATATACTAAATATAACCTTCAGTACATTTTAGTATAATATAGTTGGTAGTTTTTGCGATATTTAGGATATAATAGTAATATAGCATTTGGTATATTGTAGTATTGTATATCTTGTGGCCTATGGGATATTTTGAATGTAATAGTATACAAATATACCAAATATGTCATTTGGGACATTTTAGTATTTTTAGTATGTATATTAATGTGGTATTTTTTAAAATTAAACCGCATTGTTGTAATTTTAATTAAAACGGTAATAGTATACCAAATATAATATTTGGTATACTTTTAGTATTTTTAGTATATTAATGTGGTATTTTTTTAATTAAACCGCATTGTTGTGACTTTAATGGAAATCGGTAGTGGTATATTTTAGTATTTTTGGTATATTAATGTGGTATTTTTTAAATTAAACCGCATTGTTGTGTATCTCTCAGTCGAGCATACTCGAGTGTGGCTTTCTTACTTGTTTGTTTCTTAACTGTTGTTTTCTGATTGTCTCTTTGCAACTAATGCAACTCTTCTGTCTTTTAACTTACTTTCAGCATACCCCATTCATCAATTTTACTGATTACAGGGTATGCAAACTAAGCGCGTTGTCATTCTGAAATAACAAACATACCACTAGAGATAGGCATTAGGCAAAAACTATAACAGAAACAGCAACAAAAACAACATAAGCAAAAACAACATCAACAATTGCAACAACAACAAAAATTGTTGTAATGAATGTAACATCTAAATCAAACGCAAAACATTCATTAGGGGAAATTTGCATGATATTTTCGCCGAAGTGAAAATCGATAATGAAAAGGCAGGCAATAAATTACGAATTATTATATAAAGCACGAAAAATACAATGTCGCAATGTTTGTGCAAAAACACAGAGAAAGGCTTGTGGCATGTAAAGCTAAAGTGTGGCAGGGAAATGCATATGTGGGGGGAGAGAGATGGCAATAGTGTCATTTGGAAAACATATTTATAAATAATTTGCACGCTAATATGCATTTTATGTAATTAGCGGTTAAAATAATAAATACACTACATAATTATCACCCATTCGTTGACCGCACAACGGCCAGCGACAAAAATGAACTCGACGCGATAGAGCGAAAGAGATAGTAAGGCGAGAAAGAGAGAGAGAGATAGAGAGAGAGTGTGTGTGAGGAAGTGATACAGAGATATAGAATGAATCTAGCTGTATCTCTAGTATAGCACTTATCGCTGCATGTGCAGCCAGCTATGTGTGTGTGTGTGTGTGTGTGTGTGTGTGTATGTGTGTGGCATTAAGGCATTAGCACCGCAAAAACATCAACTAATTGTGCATTTTCGCGATAATAAACACGGGCGACAAGAGTTTATTATTTCAGGCTTGGCCGCATTGCGTATACGCCACGTACGCCACGCGCACAGTTGAAACAAGTGACAAAAGTTTGACACACACACAGTATAGAGTGTGTGCTAGTGTGTGTGGGGAGATATTAATAAGCACCGCATTTATTAGCAGTCAAATAAAGAGATAAATGTCACTCATACGCACCATAGGATGCGCCCTAGAGCAGCTGCTCTGCCAACTCACACTCGCTGTAAAATATTAAAATATTTAATTTGAATGGCAAGTGGCAACTCAACTGTGTGTGTGTGAGTGTGTGTGGCATGCCAGTCAACCAGCTAGCATTTATTGCCACGCCCCTTGCTCGTGGCATATGGCAAATATTTCAAGTAGTTAAGCGCATTAGCGGCACTTTTGGTTGGCTTTGTCACGACGAGCCATCGGGTGCCACAGTGTAGCAAATGTGGCAAGCTGTCTCTGTCCTTCCACCTCTCTGCTCTCGCTCTCTCTGCCCATCTGCCAGTTATCGTTTACATATCGCACATACGCAGCGTGTGCCGCAGCCAATTAAAGTTCTTAAGCCCCTGGGCCACCCTTCTATATCGCTCTCTGTCTGTCCACGCCACGTAAAAGCTTTTGCATTATCCATTGCAATTGTTTAATGAACTTTTGCACGCTCTAATGACTTCATTAACAAGAATCAAAAATGCCAAAATGAAAAATGAATGAAGCTCCTAACTTTGCTTGTTGTCAAATGCTGCAAAATGTTTTCCATGCATTTTTCATATTCGTATGCCGTAGAGATGCAGCTAAAAATTGTTTTGAGCGCACGAGAATTGCAAATGCAACAATTAAATAAATCATGTACTGTTTTAGTAATGAGCCACAGCACACACACAGCGGTGGCAGCTCAAATATTAATGTCATGTCAAACAGCAATTACAACATGTAACAACAATAACAAGAACAACCTCGAATAAATGACATAAATGTTGCAGAACGTTTCTTTGCTCAAATGCACACACTTGAGCACACATTTGACAAATACGCATATATCATTATTATTTCATCAAATTTGTCATTGATAATGTTCCGAGGGCAGCTCTTAAATTTTGTTTCTGAAATTTGCATATTTAATGCATTTCATAATCTTTTGCAGCAGCCACAGCAGCAGCAACAATAAACTTGCCTCACTGCAGCAACTGCAGCAATTGCAGATAGCAATGCATGTTAACAAAATTGCTGACAATTATCGTGTTGCACATGCAACACATACACATGTGGCACACAGTTCATACAAATTGCAATTTAATAGCAAAATGGTTGGCCTGTGCTTCGTTGTCCGTCTGGACCGATTGAATTAGCCAGAGACAGAGACAGAGACAGAGTCAGAGACTGGCCGAAAATGGGTTATTAAATTTACATAGCATCTCGTATCTTTTCGGTTGACTTTCATTAGTTGATTTCATTTTCGGTTAATGCGCATTCCCAAATTTGCATGCAACGTTCTTCTTGTAATATTCATTACTCGCAAAATGTCAACTTAACTTGTTCTCTTCCCTTTCCCTTCTTCAGTTATCTATAGTTGAGTTCATTTGTAGCACATTTTCGCAAGCACTAAATTAAATTAATTTATCAAAATGCTGTGTGTGTGTGTGTGTTTACTTGCCACAAACAACATTCAAGAGAGAGAGAGCGAGGCATTACTTAAGCATATTCTGGAATTCGATTCGTACATATTTACGTTGATTCATTTAAATAAATATTCATTCTCATATTGATATTCTAAATGCATTTCGTAATTTTGTTGTGTCTAGCTTTTGGTCTTTGCAATATGTATTTTGATTTTGATTTTGATTTCTTTAAGTAGTTTGCTCTTTATCATAATTTAGCATGTTTTGGCATAAGTCAGCATTATTTCGTGGGTAGCAAAAACGTGCCTAAGAGAGCTTTACATTGTTGCTGTTAAAACGGTTTCTATTTATATATTTATGGGGAATCTATTACTGACGCCTTTTTGAAGTGGTTTTATTTTAACATAAGGAATGAGAGTAATTGATGTTTGACAAATTGAAAATAATATACCATAGGATGGGAGGGGATTTTAACTTCTTGCCTTCAGCAAATGTTGTTACATGCATGCAAATACAAAATCGAGTAATAAGTAAACGCTTCAGTATATTTTTGTGGTTTTGGTATATTAGTTTGGTACATTCAACATAATAACCTCACTCTTTTGCTTCGGTGTATATTGGTATGTTCAGTATATTAAATGATAAAAACTCCTTTGGTTTGGTATATTTTATTCTTTTTTGGTATATTAACTCAGTATTTTTTAATCAAATATACCGCTCTGTTTTGATGAAATATGACCTTTGAGTAATTGTATGTAACTGTAATGCATATAAGAAATCTAGTATATCTATATACTTCAGTATATTTTAGTATTTATTGGTATATATACATAAGTATATATGGTATATTTATTTAAAAATACCCCACATTTTTGCTTTTATTAAAAATGGGAAACGTGTATTGCCTGGAGAACACTCGATTTTAGCTTTTTTGCTTTTTGGTATATTAATTTGGTATATTTAATCAAATATACCGCTCTGTTTTGCTGTGGAAATGAATGATAACTTTGTGTTTTTAGTAATTGAATGTAACTTGTAAATGTATATAAAAGATGTAGTAAGAAGTATATTCTTCAGTATATTTTAGCATTTATTGGTATATAAATATGGTATATTTATTTACAAATACCTCACACTTTTGCTTTTATTGAAAATGAGCGTATATTGCTTTGAGAGCACTGGACTTCAGCTTTCATGATTGTTCTGTATTTTTATTTGGTATATTTAATAAGAAATACTGCGGGTATCTCACACTTGTCTGTAGCTTTCTTGTTCCCTTCTTTTACATGCTTCTAAGGAACAATTATATCCTTTGATATATTATATTTTTGTTTTCTTTTCGGTATATCAATTTGGTATATTTCACAAGAAATACCGCCAGCTAAAATCTAAGCTTCAATCAGTTTCACTTTCTCTAGCAATCTCAGTCGTACACTTTCCTGACAAATTTTCACTTAGATTCCTTTGCAACTTCTGTTAAATCTTTTCACATTAAGCAAACTCTGTATATCCATGCAAAAAGGTCAACACACATGTTTTGAGTACTCATCATCATGCCCATGGAATTTATTCATGTAATTTAAGCAGTCGCAAAACAAAGGGAGGCTGCTGCAATGTGCACAAAAAGGAAGCGCCCAAGTAATAATTTATTAGTTTTTGAAGTGCTTATCAAGATTTATGATCTATCGATTTGTGCATAAATAAAACGACAACGACGACTATCTCAGCTCGTTATTTTCTTGATTTTTTCTCGTTTAAGTCGAAGTGTGAGACGCACAGGTGAGCGAAAGTGCTTGCGATAATAATAATAATAATAATTATGAATACGAGGATGAGTGAATAAGTTATTTGCATAATTCATGTGCTCCATTAATGGTGGTTTTGTTGTGTTGTCTCGGTTTCGAAAGTATTTTCGGTGGCAAACAAATCCTTTTCACTTACTCCCGCTCCCTTCTGACAAAAGAGTGTTTGACTGTCTGTCTGTCTGTCTGTCTGTCGCCTTGGAGCACGTTGCACAAGCGGATTTCCGTCAATGCCCTGGCACTTGAGAATTAATATCAATTTGTATTCATTTGTGAATATTACAAAAGGATTATACAAAATTAATTAAAATTTGCACAATTTACGTTCGAAGCAACAGCCGCGACGGCAGCAACATCGACGTTGTGGCAGCAACATCGACCACGGATGCTGATGCTGCTGCTGCTGTGGCATCAACGTTAGCTTTGGCGTCGTCTGCTTGTCGCTGGGATCTGTGGGAAAACTTTTGGACAGCTGGCGAGGCGCGAGTGTTGCCGCTTAATGGAGTTTAATCGCATTGATGAGCATCAATTAATCATGCCGCAAACGCAAATGACATTGCATATACAATACACAAGTATATATAGTATACCACCAAAATACGCTCTCAGCGTTAATCCTAATCGACAAACGGCCCTGCGTACTAAGCCCGCACATTACGCATACGACACGTACGCTCAAGCAGGCGAGCAAAACAAATCGAATTGCCAATTAAAAAGTGTGCGCTGCTTGGGCTCGGGATCGTCTCGAATCTCGAGCTGCGCGGCAATTACAACATAATCGAAAACAAACACAAAACGAGCGAAAAGTCGAGGCGAGGCAACCGCACACTCAATAAACGGAAACTTAAAGCTCATCTTTGTTGTTGTTGTCGCAGCACCTGTCACAGCAGCAGCAACAGCAACAGCAATTGCCCTCTGTGATTGTGACTATATACAAACAAACAAGCCATTATCATAATGCGACACAAAAGATGCCGAAGGAGTGTCTAGAGTAGAGTTGAGTTGAGTGTGTGGTTGAAGCTAAAGTCGACATCGATGACGATGCTGCACACACACACACACTCGCATACGTAATACCTATAGCCATTCTGGTTGAGTGAAGCACGCGATATGATGATGATGGCAGCGATGGCGGTGGCAACAGTTCGTGTTCGCATAACTGAGCATAATCGACGCCTTTCGGTTATAATTAACTCATTAAAGTGAAACGTCAGCCGCAGGATGTGGCATTGCTGACAGAAGGCAAGCAGCCATCAAAGCGCACACGTAATCCGAGACAGAGATTGAGCGTGAGAGAGTGGGGAAGACTCAAAGAAGAAGCAGCAGCAACAGCTGCTAATAGCAAAAATCTGAGGCAAAGAGAGCAGAGTGCGAAAGCTAACCAAGCGTAACCCACACATACTCGTAAATAAGAAATGAAATCAAAGTTAACATTTTGTAAATCTGGTTTTTATAACTTTGCCAACACACACACAAACACACTCTAAGCACACACGAGATGTGAAATTGCAATTAAATTAATGTCACGCATACGCCGCGTATACGCGCGAAACACTCGCGTTCTTCCGCTCTCTCGCTCTTTCTCTCTCCTACTCTCTGTTCTTCTTCCGCTCTTATGCTGCGATATGTTACAGGAAAAGCGGGCGCACATAGCTCAGGTTTTATTGCTGAGCCACAAACAACAACAGCAACAATTAGTGCGTGTTGCCAACCAGCAGCAGCTGCTACACACGCTTGTTATATGGCATTTGGGTGGCTAAAAGGAAGGGGGAGGGACGTAGCTTGTGCGTTGCATATAAATCGATGCTGATGTTGTGAAAATTTGCCAAAATAACTACAGACATACACTTGCCAAAAGCAATTAAACTGCTAAAACCACATTTTGTGCGAGAAATAATTGCAAAAATGCCAAAACATAAAGCCAAAGCCAAAAAACAAGCATGGCTATTGGCAAAAACACAGCCCCCAAAATACATCCAAATAACAGCAGCAGCAACAACAATCGGCAACAACAACAATGAAAGCCCAGCAACAAATACAGAAAACAGCAAAAAAAACAGTCGCAAGCCGCGTTGCCAATTACAATAACATCCTCCAAATACATACGCATGTGAGTGGGCGTGGCTGCCACGAAAGAGGCGCTGCCCACCACACACACTGATCGAAACATAACCCACAAAAAGTCAAGCCGAATAAATAGGCCTGCCCAAAGAGCCAAAAAAAAAAAAAACGAGAATAATGTTGAGGAATGTGTGGGACACTTAAAACGCATGAATCTCAAATGCTCTCACGGCTTTTATCTACTTTCATTTAGAACATAAATACTAGAGGAATTTGTTTGGTATAGTTTTAACATTCAAACAACTTTGCATGCGTCAATTTAATATTGATTTTGAAATTGACAACTGTTTATTGACAGCCATTTCATTCAAGATATATTACAAATTCATTTAGAAGTATATTTATAATACCTCAAATTTAATGTAATATTATTTTATTTTTAAACTACATACTTATTCGAGAATTTCTTATTTACTAATATAGATATGAGAATAATTGCAATGCTAGATAGTTTATTTGAGTTCAAAAAATACTAAAAATTTATATTTGACTATTTTAATACCGCAAATTTCATTTGATACTATTTTAATTTTAATTTAAGTATATGGTCGGACTTTTCATATTTATAATTATAGATAGAAAAACAATTTCCATTCTAAAATGATTAATTTTAATTCAAGAAATACTAAAATTGGTATAAGTATATTTAAATACCGCAAATTTGTATATTATTTAAACTAAGTATGTATTCGAATTTTTCATATACAGAATGTTTAATTTTAATTCAAGAAATACTAAAATTGGTATAAGTATATTTTTATACCATTAAATTTGGATAATATTTAAACTAAGTACGTATATATTCGAGCTTTTCATATTTTCTTTTACATAATCCTTAACAACTATAATTTTAGTTTAGTTATGTAGTTTATTTGAATTCTAGATAGTTAAGTTTAATTAAAATAAGTGCAAAACATTTGGTATTGGTATATTTTAATACCAAAAATACCATTTTATACTATCTCATTTTCAAACCTGGTATATATTCGCACTTTTAATATTTACATATTAAATTCTAGATAGTTTATTCTAATTCATGAAATACTATAAAATGGTATCGGTATTTTTTTCTACATACATAAATATTCGCACTTTATTTATTTTCCGAAACAAATATGAGAACAAGTTGAGTACGAGGATATTTTACATTTCCAATCGTTATTATTTTTACCCCCATCTATAAATATTTCCTGAATACATTAGGTTAAATCCAAAGGCTTCTCAAGTATCTTTATCTTTCTGTGACACGTTTTCTAATCCGTTGGATAGTTATAAAAACGTCGACATTCATCATTATGGACATTTTTATTCTATACAATTTCAATGCCCCAAAACAGCATTTGCCTTTTTTTATTCTTCAAATTAAATGAAGTTATACAGAGTTGAGATATTTGTATAAAACGAATAGTTTTTAATAAAAACATAACTAATATATCTGTGACCTATAATCAATCCCATTACAATGCTTCAATATCGAAGACTTTCTTCATTCTGCACTTTACTAATTCATCTCTTCTAAATCAATGCCAACTTCAACACAAAGTCAAGCTACCTTTGTCGAGTGTAGAGCACAAAAAAACGTATACAAAAACAGCAAATTCCAACAACAAATCAAATATATTATAACGCAAAAACAAACCAAAGTCAACGCCACTTCCAATAACAATAACACACAACAGCCTATACGAATGTATGGGTTGCTCCTCCCTCTCTCTGGCTCCTGCTGCGTGTGGACAGGGAATGAGAGGAGTCAAAAGGGAAGGGAAGGGGGCAGAGAAGGTAGAAATACTGTCAGAATGCCAGCATTCGGTGGCACATTTCGGTTGCGGTGGCTTTGTTTACACTTTACAATAGGATTTTGTGTGGGCTTTTTCACTCTCGACATTTTGGGGCATTGTTTCGACAGTCGGTCGCAGGACGAAACTAATGCGATCTTATATGTGTACAGTGAACGCGTGTAAAATTGTGAAAATCATATGAGTTTCATTAATTAATTAGCGCACAAAAATATTGTGCACATGTGTCAAAAAGGGATTTGCCACTTAAAGCTGAGCGCTGACAAATTTTTTGCTGCTACAACGACAAATATCGATGTCGCAAAAGTAGGCAACGATTTATCAGAGCAGAGAGAAAGAAAGATGCACCAGCTGAGTGACAAATTCCAATCGACTCGCGATTCGCTTCGTAGGGCACAAAGACAAATTCAGGAGACGAAGAAGAGTGCGAATGAAAATGAAAATGAAAACGACAAAACAAAATGAATGGCAATCGCGGTTCAGTCGTCGCCAGTCGCGCGAGTGAAAGACAAATTAAGATTATAAAAAAAAGCGAAATAATAAAAATACAGAGGAAGAGGGAAGCAACCAACAAAACAAAAAAACAAGTAAGAAAGTTACAGTCGAGTGTACTCGACTGTGAGATACCCGCTACCCATTTTTAATCAAGGCAAAGTATTGCGGTATTATTTTCAAAATATACCAAAAACACAAAAAATACTAAAAAATGGTATGTTTGTTATATCTATATAGTACACCATTCAAAATATACCATAGACGGCACAATATACCAGATTGTCAGCCAAAGCAACTAAGACCCCTCATAAGTGGGCGTTTTTGCCTATACAAAAGTATTTCTTTAATAACTTCTACTATTTTTATCTGATCGTAACCAAATTTCAGAAATCAGAAATCACAACTACTATAGTAATTATTGTATATACCAAATTTCGTAACTCTAGCTTCAAAATTATGCTTGTTATTCGATTTTGTTTGATTTGCGGGGGCGGAAGTGGGCGTGGCAAAAATTTTAAACAAACTTGATCTGCGTGCAAACATAAAAAATACTGTCGACAAAAAATTATAGCTCTATCTCTTATAGTCTCCGAGATATAGGTGTTCATACGGACGGACGGACAGACAGACGGACGGAAAGAAAGACATGGCTACATATACTTTATAGGGTCGGAGATGCTTCCTTCTACTTGTTACATACATTTCCTGCCGGCACAAAGTTATAATACCCTTCAACCTTATGGGTAGCGGGTATAAAAACGAAAGCGAGAAATGCGAATTGATTGATTGATCTATCAAAAATATATACACAAACAGACACACAGATGTATATAGGAATCTGTGTGATTGTGTGTGTCTGTGGCATCCCTCGGCGCGTATCTGTATCTGCGACAACGACAACGACAGCGTCGCCTTTGTGATTTGACAGACAAACTGACAGCAAAGACAGCAAAGACGCGGGCTAAGGGCAGCGCCAGACAGTGCGAGCGGGGGAAGGAAGCGGAGGGGGGACAAGCAGCGACCTGTGACTGCCTGTCGCCGTTTATGTATGCGCGTAATTCGCTTCCACCTTCCGCCCACGCACTCTCTGTGTGAAGGCATGTGCCTATGTGTGTGTGTGTGTCTGCGACACGTAGCACATTTTATTTTCCAAGTAATAAATCAATTTTCCGCACCACTAAAAATGAAAACGAAAAACGAATTGAAGCTGAAGCTGACGCGCTTCCTATCGACTGAAGTGTGTATATATTGTATATATGGGGCTAGGCTGTTGTTGAGCTAGCTTCGACTTCGATTGGAGCGGGGAATTGCCACTGAGCATTGAGGTGGTTGCTGCTGGTCACAGCTGCTTGGCCTGAGATGGAGAAGGAGGCAGAGAGAGTTGGGGGCAACAGTTGGTGCACCTGAGAAGAGCGTAAATTAAAGTCACTAAATCAAAAAATTTCGGGAAAAACACAGAGAACACAACGAAGCAAACGAGAAAGTTAACATTTGTTTACGTGGCCGCCTCAAAGGGGGCACAAACTTGGTCAGAGTGGGGAGTGGGGAGCTTCAGTCATTTATTGGCCAAAGTTGGCCAAAGAAACGCATAAAGGAACGGGCAGCAAATGAGCAACTTGGCACAGCAACAAAGCAAGCAAAACAATTTGCCTGATGCTGCTGCTGCTTGCTGTTGTTGTTTTTCTTCGACTTTTTCTACTACGTCTGTGCGTCTGTGGCAGCAACTTGTACTTCTACTTCTACTTCTGCTTCGAGTGAACAGTGCGGCAATTTGTTTTGAGTGGGGTGGCAAGTGGCATGAGCACGCTGCGGCGTCAAAGGCAGCAAAACAAATCAAGTCAACAATCAACAGAGCAGCACACACACACAAATACAAACGTAGCACATAGTATATAGAGACATTGGGGCAGACACTCTGTAAAAGTTAATGTAACGGCGCATTTAATTGCACGCACGGCACGAATCGGACGCCAAGCTGCCACCTGACTGCTGCCTCCTTGCCTCACTCCTTGCTGTTGCCTGCCACAAAGTGGACAAGCGTAACTTTTTTGCCCAGACACTTACTTGGCTTTTTGGCCTCGCTTCGTCCTCGCATTTCAGGTGAGTTCTCTCTGTCTGTGTGTTCTCTCAAGTAAGTAAAAATGGCTATTAGCCAAAGCATTTTATGTGGCTCCTTTTACTTAGAAGGCTGGGTGCCACGCCTCCCTAAGTTGCTCAGTTGCCCAATGGCCAGCTCGAATGCTGCCTGCCAGTGGCAGCTTTTGTTGCCTAATGCGCTTTGCTATTTTTTAATTATAACGAAAGTTACCTGCAAATGAAAAGTAAAAGGGCTGCCAAGACATCGTCGACGTCGTCTGCAACGACAAGAAGCCGAAGCAAAAGTAGTAGACGTTGTCGACAAGGCCGCATCCGCATCCTGGCGCAGGAAACAGTGGCAACGACGGCAGCAGAAGCAACGGCAGCCAAAGACATGAACAGACACACTTAAATGCCTTTTAGCTGCAGCAAACGACAGAGAAAAAAGAAATCGCTGGCAACAATTTTAATTGCGTAAAATGTGCAAGCGCTTCTCTTTCTCTCTGTCTCTCTCTTGTTTCTCTGGTGCATTCTCCTTCATTCTGATTCTGATTCTGTTGTCTGTGCTCTGTCTGGCAAAGGCCAAAAGCTGCAACAAAATTAAATTACTCATTCGCTCAGTTGGTCAGCAGCAGCACTCGAGACTGCAACGGATTTATTGTTAATTGGAAATGAGGCATGCTTCGACTATTTGATGCGCAAAAGATTTCCACTTCCACTTCCGCCACTCAACAAGAGACCGAATCGAAAAACACAAAAAAAACAGCCACTCATTCCCTAACACACAAAAACGCTGACAAATAGCACGCGTAATTAGAAATTAAGTTCTGCTCATTGCTGTGGCCAGCTTTTTAGTTGATTAAGCCCAATGACCAATCGAAATGCTAAACTGCAGATTGACAGAGAGAGAGAGAGCGAGCTTCAGGACTAACTGCAGGCTTAATACCTAATCGATATCTTACACTCATTCCTCCTCCCTCCTCCTTTCCTCTCTTCTGCTCTCCTCCACACTCTTTGCTCGCTTACCAAATTGATCCCTCAGGCTGCTCAGCTGCACTATGCGAAAGTATTTGTAAATTGACGGAGATTTCTCTTTTGCAGCTATCGAGTTGCAACTATTTATTTTGCAAGTAATCGATTTAACCTTTGTAAATATTTTAACTATCAATATCTTAATCGTAGTTAACATTTTTGAAAGGGTTTAATCGCTTGGCTTTTTAATAAGTGGTCACAGAATTGGGAATATATCTGATTTGATAGCTCTAGTTTGTTTCAAATTAAAAACTCGAATAACAAAGGATATTTTAAACTTGAGTCGCGATTACATAAAATACAATAATAACTGTAGTATTTATGATTCCTGAAGAATTTTTTGCGATATTGTAAAAGTTATTTAAAAAATCATAATAATTACTAAGGGTTTAAGTTGCTTTGACTAACAACTTGGTATATTTTGCAATCTATGTTATATTTTCCATCTATGGTACATTTCAGTATATTTGTGGTACATTATGTTGGTATAATTTAATAGCATTGACTGACAATCTGGTATATTTTGCACTCTGTTATATTTTGAAGTCTTTGGTACATTTTAATATATTTGTGGTATATCAATTCGGTATAATTTGACTGACAATCTGGTATATTTTGCGCTTTATGGTATATTTTGAATTCTATGGCATATTTTGAATCCTTTGGTACACTTTAGTATATTTGCGGTATATCAATTCGGTATAATTTAGTTCTTTTGACTGACAATCTGGTATGTTTTGGTATATTTTGAAAACCGTTTGTACATTTTAGTATATTTATGGTATATTAATTCGGTATAAATAAATTGCTTTGGATGACAATCTGGTATATTTTGCATTTTATGGTATATTTTTAATGAACTACTATATCAATGTACCAAATATCACCTTTGGTATATTTTTAGTAATTTTTGTGGTATATTATTGGTAACTTTCTATGTTGTCATTAATGTGTTGAAGAATATGCTGTAAGAAATTGTTTTTAATTCCAATTTTATTCTACATATTATTTATATAAAACATAGTTATTGTGATTAGAGCTCATTAATTATATTCCCTTTTTGCATAAGGTTCATGAAACTTAAAGTAAAAAGACGTCCTGAATATACATACATATACAATTTCTTTACATTCCATTAGCAATATTATTTTTAATGTATTGAAGAACTTATTTCTTCAATTCCATTTTTATGCTCAATTCGATTTATATAAAGTAATTCCATATGAAACTCGAACTCGAGCTGCACGAACTCATTCTTACCTTTACTTTTATTAAGTTGTCTGAATGCAACACTTATGCACACTCATCCATCAATATCAATTCGTTAACGACAGACGGAAAGGAAACCGCAAGAATGCCGAAATGATCACAACATATCGTTATTTATGGCATTAAAAAACTCATGCCAGTTATGGCAGACACATTTTAATTGAAATATATATATTTATCGTGTGCTATATGATAATTAATATGCAGGCGATAAATAAGAGGAAATCTTTCGTGCAAAGTTTTTCTCTCTACTGCTTTTGCTTTTGCTTTTGTACATTGCATTGCACATCGCATCGGCATTTCTGGCCAATTGGTTCTTCTGCTGGAATGGCTAATTGGCTATCGTCTCACAGTTTGCTTTTTTGTTAATTTGAGCGAGGAAAAGAGAGAAAAAGAAGAAGAAGAAAGGGTGGGAAACTCGCCTGTGGCACTTTTTTTGGGAATCCGTAGCATGTCGTTGGCGTTGGCCAGAAGTGGCAAGCAGTTAAATTACTTCTCGTTTATTTTAAATTGTGAAAAATATGTGCGAATGCAGCACACAGACAGTCAGACAGACAGACACATTACAAGATGATGATGATAGCCGAACAATGAGCGAAACTCAAACGAATACCGAAAGCGAATACGACTGTGAAATACAATAAAAAAAAGGAAGAAAGAAGGAGAGAAACTGGTACAAAAGGCAAACGCTTGCAGCAAAGTCAATGCACAAACACACGATGCAAAGTGTTCTACAATTTGCTGTGAAATTTGCGCGCTGTATTTTCAAATAATGCGAAAACTTTTCGCCTATGTAGGAGGAGGTAAAGGAGGCGGAGGAGGAGGAGCAGCTGGAATGGAACTAGTAACCAGAGCAGAGCAGCAACAGAGGCAACGACAGCGGCAGCTTTCAATATACTTTTGTTTCTTTGCCTCTATTGTCCTGCATTTGCGTGCTTTGGCTGCGTGAAATGCAATTTCTCATATTTGCATAACTGCAGACAGCAGATAGCTCAAAATAAAGTTGAAATTTCACAGTGCACTGTGCAGTCTGCAGTGCCATTTGCCATAGCCGAGGCACTGACTACTGCTTTCCATATAGCTGCGGTTGCAGCATCACTAACAACAACAACAACAACAACAACAACTTAGTTGAGTGTGCTCAACTCTGAGATACCCGCTAAACCGCTTTGCATTTTCAGCATATTAAATTGTTAATCTCTTCAAGTTGATTCCGCGTTCGTAATTAAATTTTTAGTTGCTTTTTAGCACGTGGTTGAACAAAGTTTATTAATGCGCTCCCAACAGGTACTTTTTTATATTTTCGGGTATATTAAGTGAGTGTAGTTAGATTCTAAAACTAACTTTAGCGAACTACATGATTCGGGAGCATAGTCATTAAATTTGGAGTTCATTGCTCTAATGGTTAGATGTTGATTTTTAAGATGGAAACTATAACGTCATTGTTCAATTTAGCTTATATACCAAGATGTATTGTTTTCATGATATACTGCTGCCTCATGATATACTGCTCATGATATACTGCTGCCACATTAAATAGACCTTCTTATTAAAGAAAAACTTTTAGCATCTTTTGCTGAAAATCTGGTATATTTTAACCTCTATATATATAAATAGTCTAAAAATTGAATTAGGTATATTTTAGTGTATATATCAATATATGAAATATAGCATACGGTATATTTTAGTATTTTTCGGTATATTAATTTGGTATATTCTGTAATTTATGGTATATTGTGAATGTAGTGGTATAAAAATACTCCAAAAATTGAATTAGGTGTATTATAGTGTGTAGTATATCAATATATGAAATATAGCATACGGTATATTTTAGTATTTTTCGGTATATCAATTTGGTATATTCTGTAATTTGTGGTATATTGTGAATGTAGTGATATGTATACACTCCAAATATAGAATATGTATTTTTATTCTGAAATTATACCAAATAATATACCGCAAAAATACTAAAATATACCGAATGTTATATTTAATGTGCTGATGTACTGTTAAATATGACATTCGGTATATTTTAGTATTTGTGCAGTATATTATTTGGTATAATTTAAGAATAATGCCGCACTGTTTTATATAAAAAAAAAGAAAAAATAGCATTCCTATTTAAAAATGATTACATTTGAAAATAACAATAGTGTAAAATATAAATTTCTTAAATATTCATGACAAGAATTTTTTGTTGAAAATACTGCAAATTTCATAAAAGTTTATATATTTTATTTAGATACTTTAGGAATCTTACAATACACTTAAATTATTGAGATAGTTTCAACAACTTATTCATTCGTTTTATGAATACTTGGTTGCAAAGCATAACAATATAATTTAAAGAAAGGAGTATGTGTTCCTATAAGTAAACAGGCAGTCTGACAACTCTTCAGTTGAACTAAGCAGCAGATAGTTATTTAATATCTGTTAGTTTGCAAGCTCAGTGCATCCATTGCAGCAGCAGATGTTTTCCGGGTATTAACAACAGCGGCAACAACAACTTTAATATCGCCAGACTGCGCTGCGTAATTGCCCGCGACCCAACTGCTGTCCTGCGCCTCCCCTTCAGCCCTGCGCCTCCCTTTCTGCTCTACCTCACTTTCCCTTCCGCCCTTCAATAGGCAACAGCAGCGGGCCGCAAACGTCCAACAGCCGCGCGAATCCTTCCGCTGGGCGCTCGTCGTGTACACGCGATGCGCAGCGGTTTCCGGCAGCTGCAGCAACAATACGGCGACCAAATTCAAATCAACGGAGTTACGCGCACACACAATGCCCACCAACACACACACACACATACTGTCTGACATATGTATGTGTGTTAGTGTGTGTGCAGAAGACAAAGCATACTTTCGGGCGCAAATAACAGACGCAACAACGAAGCGAGTCAGCCAACAACTGTGAGCTAGCTCGGAACTGCGGCTATTCTATTAGTGCACATCCACGCACACTCACACACACACTCACAGAAATTATAGCGACAGGCAGCATACGAAATTATACGCACAAAAGCAAACAAGTGGAACCAAGAGCTTTGCTGCTGTTGCTGCTGCTGTGCGTCCTTCGGCGGCATCGATGGCCAAAGCAAACATAATTGATATCGTAATCAATTCAAAAATCCAGCAAAACTAAAAACAGCAAATGCTGTGAAAACAACGTCGTCATGTTGGCGTTCTTCCCCTCCCTCCCTTCCTCCCTCTCTCCCATCATCATCATCATCACCATCGTCGTCGTCGTCCTTTTGCTCGTTGTTGTCGTCGTCGTCGTCGTTGGGACATGGCAGCGTATGGCCACAGGCATGTCAGCAATGCGCACGTAGAGCTCGACACTTTGCCACCCCCCACACACACACACACACATACAAACACTCATATGTGTGTGTGTGTGATGTGTGGCAGTGCGTGCCACTCAATCAACTCTGAAAAAGTCTACAAATATTAGCCCCTAATGCCATTGAGACCAAGAGAGCCAAGACGTTGCCGCTGTTGCACAGACGCTGCCCCAACTCCAGGGTTTGCCCCATAAAAAACTGGAATTGTGTATAAAAATGAAGCAGCAAAAAAAAGTGGCAGCTTCAAATAAAATTGTTGCGACAAAGGCTACAGCAACAACAACAACAACAACAACAACAACACAGACCCGACAACTCAGGCAAGGAGCTGGAAGCTGAAGCAGCAGCAGCTAAAGGAGCTGCATCGGGCACGACGATAACATTAAGAAGAAGTATCGAAAAAATGTGTAGTGCCACACACACACACACACATATATACAGCGACAACAAAAAACTGTAAGCAGAAGCAGAGGCAACGACGTCGACAAGGACACAAAAGCAGAATAACAACACAATCAAGCGAGGCAAGCGCGCGCCCAACGAGACTGAGGCTAAGGCTGAGGCTGAGGTAGAGACTGAGACTGAGGCAACGAGTGTGGAGCAGGAGCGGAAGCGTGTCTGGGCATAGGCGGGCACTGCATAACTTGCCAGCGCCAAGCTCCAGCGAAAGCGGCACGTAATAACATTTTTCTAAAGAAAGCAGCAACAACAAAAAATACGAAGACAGGCAAGTGAAGCGCGAAAGCGACAAACCGAATATTGAATGCGCTGCAGAAAGTTTATTTTGAAGTGATCGCTTTGATAATATAAAATGTAGTTTTGACTGATTATAAAGATTAGTATACGCATCAGATTAGTATAAGATTACATTGAAAATATATCATAGACTAATAAATGTTGTCGGTCTATAAATTTAAGATTAATATGAGTATTTTGTGCTTAAATCAATATACCAAAAAACACTAAAATGATATACTACAAAATACAAAATATACCATAGATTAATAACTGTTGCTGGACTATATAAAGATGAGATTAATATGAGAATTTTGTAATGAAATTAATATACCGAACAAATACTAAAATATACTTAAGGCTGTATTTCGTATAGTGATATACTACAACATTCAAAATATACCATAGAGTAATGAATTTTGACTGACTATAAAGTTTACATTAATATGATGATCTTATTCTGAAAATATGATAAATAATATACCAAAAAATTACTAAAAGATGCCTCAAGTTATATTTCGTGTATTGATATACAACTATATTCAAAATATACCATATTAATTTCACATATTTTAAAAAAGCACCGTCATATTATTCTAATCTTTATAGTAAGAAAAAATTAGTTAATATGTGGTATATTTTAAATAAAGTTATATACTTCAAAAATACTACTATATTCAAAATGATTATATTAAAACAATAGTCTTTTGCTGAAAATATACCAAATTAAAATACCAAAAATACTTAAATATACTAAGTCAAAATATACCATAATGTAATTAATTTTGTCTAACTATAAAGATTAGATTAATATGACATACTGGTAGCAAGAAGCCTATTTAAAAAACTTTAATTAAAATAAAAAATAGACAATATACTAAGCTGATCTAAACAAATATGTTAGCTACAACTAAAATACAACTCTGTGCAAAGTTTCATTAAACTAACTTTAAAATTGAGTCAATAGTTAACAATCTAGCAGATGGACAGCCGGCCAGACGGATTGTGTCACATTGCTACCCTCGAGTAGGGCATAAAATAAAGAAGGACTCGGGCACAGATGAAGACGAAGACGTCAAGCGTAACCAAAGCCGAAGCCAGGTCCAGGACAGGACTGAGCAGGAGCAGCAGCATTGATAGAGACTTGGACTGGGGGGCGAAGCGAAGCCGAAACTAAAGCCGTTTGGTAGAACGTGCGTGGCGCTTGTGGAATGCTGTCTGGAGACAAGTTATTGTTTTTGATTTCATTTTTCTTCTTTGTGGCGGCGCCTCTGCCCACTTTACGGCTCTGGAGTGGGAGATGGAGAGAATCTTGCAAATATCTCTATATATGCTGTATGTTGATGTGGATATGAAGCTGCTTATTTCCATATAGGAATGTGTGCTTCGGTCTTCGTCTCGGTCTTGGTCTTGGTCTTGGTCTTGGTCTCCCCTCTATGCCACTTCACAATGCCACTCGAAATTGGTTAGTTTGGCTAATCGAGGTATTTGCCAGCGGCATAAGTTGGATTTTCTTTTGGATTTTCCAGCTTTTCTTCGTTTTTTTTTTATGACCAAATAGAAAATTGGGGTGCCTTAATATTATTACTGCCTAGCATTATTATTATTATTATTATAATCGTAAGCGTTACTGTTATTATTATGAAAAGTGCGTCAATAATTTGAAAGTCAGCTCAAATGGAAATTATTACAATTGTCCAGGTGAGAGAGAGAGAGAGCTGACCACAACTTTCAGGCCTCTTCTCAATCTTAGAGAGTTTGGCCGACAGCATTTCCAAAAAAGAAAGAAACTTAAACCTCCAGCTCAACATTCTAATCTTATCCTGGCCTGACTTGCTCTGGCTGTGGGGCATTCAACAAGCCATCACTTTGTATTTTCGATGAGTGGGCCGTAACACAATTCTAAGGCGTTTCCTTTTTTTGTTTACTTTATAAAGTGCTCAGCATCGGCTTTTTTCATTGCCAGTTTTTGTTGAAGGAGCGGGGCGAGGAGAAAAACAAAAGAAGGCTAAAGGTTATTTCCTGCGTTGAAAGATGCGAGACCGAGTTTAGCATGTCAACTGAAAATGAACGTGGGCAGATAATTGATAGAGCTCACTGGATTCTCCAAGTGATTAAGTTTCGACTGCTGTCGAGTTTGCAGATTTTTTAAAGTTGCATAAATATGTCAATTAGATAGAGTAGCTGTTGAGTTTCAAAATAAATCGATCAAGTCAAGGCATAGTTGTGGAGTTCCACATTAAAGGACAACACTTTTGTAAATTGATTTAATTGTCACTATTAAATATTTAATGTGACTTAACTAGATAAATTAACAAGGAAGAGAGTTACAATGTGGTACTATTTTAAAAATATACCAAATTAATATGCCAAAAATGCTAAAATATACCAAATAATATATTAAACGTATTTATATACTATACACAAAATATGCTTTATTCTATTTTGGAGTATTTGTATACCAGAACGTTCAAAATATACCAGAAAGTACAAAATATACCAAATCAATATACCGAAAAGTACTAAAATATACTGAATGATATATTTTGTGTATTGACAAGGAAGAGAGTTACAATGAGGTCTTGTTTTAAAAATATACCAAATGTATATACCACAAATGCTAAAATATACCAAATAATATATTAAACGTATTTATATACTATACACAATATATGTTTTATTATATTTTTGGAGTATTTATATACCAGGACGTTTAAAATATACCATAAAATGCAATATATACCAAATTAATATACCGAAAAGTACTAAGATATACTGAATGATATATTTTGTGTATTGATGTACTAAGCACTTAAATATATTGAATGCTATATCTGTTAAATTTATATACTATTACACTAAAAATATACCATAGCGTATAAAATATACCAAATAGCTATAGCTGCTGAAATATAGGAGAAATACTTTTAGAGAGTTTGTAAGATGTTTTATTTAGTTGAGGTGTCAATATCTGCAATACAATGTAAAAACAACCTTCATAAATTTGCCATTAAAGCCAAGCTTAGAACAATAAAACCGCTTGATAAAGTGTCATTCCCTTAAAAAAAAACAAATCAAGTTCTCGCCATTGGCTCGAAAGTGCATCTTAAAGGACATCTGAATAGCGTGAGGCAACAACTATGAAACAACAATTGAAAAGCGCTGCAAAATGACTATCAAAGTGTGGCATAAAACTGATCAAACTGCAGTCGGACAATAGTAAAGAAGCGAAAGAATTTTTATAACTTGCGCATAAAAAGATTTATAAAAGTTTACAAAAGAATGGGTAAAGTGAATGCGTAAACATCTGACTTGTAGTTACTACTACGAGTACAGAGAGAAGTCGTGTAGGTGTAGTTGCATATATAGTAGTATATCGCGATAATAGACACTCATCCATATCAATCAATCATTGCCGCCGCGCAATATAACTTGCGCAATTTCTGTTGTCAGACACACAGCGAAGAGGGAGGAGGAGAAGGAGGCAAAGGAGGAGGCATCATTAGGCTTGCAGCATTTCACAATTTCACCCGCAACTCTGGTTGCTGTTACACTCTGCAAAACTAACTTTGCAAACTTTCTAATAAAATAGCCCCGGCCCGAGTTACAACGTAGCTGCTAGGTGAACAGATGGGGGAAGGGGAGAAGGGGGTATCTAAGAAGAAGAAGAATCAGCAGCAGAACAAGAACTCTACTCAACTCATCGGCAACTGCTGCTAATGTCGTTGTTGCCGCCGGCAAGAAGAAGGAACCAACCATAACCGCAACAGCAGCAGCAACGATGGCAACAGCGGCAGCAACACTACTTGCAGCAGCAACAGACAATGATGCCGCATTACATTCAACCCAAAAGCCCAAACCCGAAGCCATACTCAATTGGTGCCCCGTTGCGTTCCTTTCCCTCTCCCTCTGCCTTCCCTCCACTTCTTCACTATCTCTCTCTCTCGCTCGCAGACACAATGCAGTTTCATTTTGCAAGAGAGCGTAAAAGCTTTTACTCTTCTTTTTTTCGTTGTCGCTGTCGTTCGCTCTTTATCTCTTTCCCTCTCTCTTGCTCTGTGCTTCGTTTCCACTTGTTTCAGCACTCACACACACATACATGGCCGCAACATCCGTTACAATTTTTTACGACTCTCGACTCCGTCTGGGCGCTGCTGCTGCTGCTGCTGACGTTGATGTTGATGCTTTTGGCGGCAGCCACTGAGATGCTTTGTGGTTGCTCTATGGCTCTAAGTATGTGTGTGTGTGTATGTGTGTGTGTGTGTGTGGGTGCAGAAGCATGTCGCATTCAAGGATTGAGTAAATTTTTGTGGGTTGCTTCAGTAATGATATGGAATGTGTTGGAATTTCAAGAAGTTACTACAGATTTCTTTATTTATTTAAATGAGCAACCATCCCAACCACCGAGTGGCAGCCACTTCACTTCCCCCCTCCCCTTTGACTTTATATATCTATGCTTATGTGTGTGGGTGTGTGTGTCGGTGTCTCTGTGGTGGGCAGCCAGCCAAGCCAAGCCAAGCCAGCATCTTCAATTGACTGACTCGCTGACTCCGTGTCTGTCTCTCTGTCTGTCTGACTGAACAGCGTACAACTAAATGAGCGTTGTTATCAGTCTCTCTCTCTCTGTCTGCCGCTTCCCATGCGACTCTGACTGTGCGTGTAATTGTAGGAGCGCTGAGCCAGCAACCGGCATCTTGGCCAGCCAACGTCATTGAAATTTATGCACGTTGTACATTCCGTGTAGTGATATTTGTATTGGGAATTAAAACTATGCCCTCGGGATTATAACCTAATTTTGGCACTGTGCGTTTTGGCCTCTTCATTTGTGGCGCCTCCGCTTCCTTTCATTTTCGCAGTCTCCTCTTCTCTCACTGTCTGCTCGTTTTGGCCATTTTTTACTTTTCATTGCGCTTGTTTCCGTGTAATTAAAATAAAGGCGTGGAGTAATTGCTGAGGTCAGTGCGCAGCCAGCCAACTTCCCTACTTTGCTGCTCCCATCGTACATAATGCCAACTAAGCGCACAGCGCTCACTCACAAATTAACACTTTTTTTTCCGTTCGTTCGTTCGTTGGCTACTTTTGGTTTTCTTTCGGGGTTTTGTTTTGGGAGCTGCGTTTGAATTACCGAATTGCAGATAAAATTCTCAGTTTAACACTTTGTTAAAATGCTGCCCCATGCACGCTTCCAGCTTGGGTCATTTTCGACCATAAAAATGTTGCCAGCAGTTGGCCATTTGCGTCAGCTTGTGTACCCAACTAGCCAGGCTATTGTTACTGCTTTCAATTCTTCGATGCGATGTTGTTGTTGCTCTTACTTCTTAGTTGCGGTAAATTTCGTTAACAGGCCCATCAATACTAAGGCACACGCTCGACATGACCTTTCAGACGGACAGACGGACAGACAGACAGATTGAGATTGAGTTTGGGATTGAGATTTGGGGGTAAGTGCGACCTTTTGGACATTCCCATGCTAATTGGTTTGCCAATGTGTACAGGACTTTGGCAAATTGTAAAGCCAGCGCTTAACACGCATTAATTGGGCGACAGCAGCTTGAAAGTGTAATCTGCTCCTTACAATGACCAAATCGGCCCATCGTCCAACGTCGTCCAACGTTGTCCATAGTCCAAACGTACACACCAGCATATATATGAAAGTTGCAAATTGGATTTCGGCAATTGCCAACTGCACAAATCGGCACATTTATCTTTCTCGACTGCTGCAATTCGCTTCGTTTCGATTTCCATTTCAATTCTGATTTTCAATGCCATGTTGTTTTTCTTTCTGTTTCTGTTACCTCACTGCAGTTGCAGCCCTAAATCAGCCACAGTTGAAAGATGCTCTACTTCTTTTTCTCTCACTCTCTCTGCTTGTTATCGAGATATTAACTTGCTCTGACCCGATTCAATAACACAATTCGTTCAGGTAAAGCAGAGTACTAATTGGAACATTTACATCTAATTTGTGTTTCCTTTTTCTGAACGAGATTCATTCTGGACAATTTGAAATTGTGTTTGACTTTTTGATACAAATGAAAATTTAACATTGCATTTTAGTATTCAATAACTATTAATAGTAGACTTAATTGCCCACAACATTACGTATACGCAACGAGCTTAGCAACAAATGAATATAAATGTTGAAAGCAAAAATATATTTAAAATATATTTTTAAATTTGAATTTTCATAAAACAATAAATTTAAATGTATTTTTGAATTTGTATATACATATATCTTTACCAAAATAACAAACATTACGTATACGTATAATTTGAAATTATGTTGCAAACAGAAGTATATTTAATAGTATCTTTAAATGTAATTTCCCCATATTTTCTTATTTATTATTGAATTTATATTTTGTTTTCTACACGAAATAAAGTACAACATACATTGCGTATACGCAACGAGCTTAGCCACAAATGAGTATAAATGCTAAAACTAGATTTATATTTCTAAAATTTAATTTTCATAAAACAATAAATTTAAATGTATTTTTGAATTAATATTTTTATTTTATTTTATTAGTAATAATCCACAACTTACATTGCGTATACGCAACATGCTAAATCTGCCTTCATTTTAAATTCAGTTCGAATGAAGAACGTTAAATGAATTCCATTTTATAATTGACTATTTGGTTTAACTAAAGTTTAATTGAAGCTATTCTGAAGTTAAATCTAAGTATTTTATAAATATCTGAACAAACAATTATATTACGTATACGTATTTTAAAGAAATTTCAAATAAAAGGCTTAACCTCAATTTAATTTGAATTGAGAAAGTTTTAAATACATTTATCAAAATAAAATTCAATAAATTTCTTTAATTTTTGTTGGCAAACACTTTTCTAAGCACAATCTACATTACGTATACGCACTCGTACACGTCTGAATGTTGTACAAATTGGCAATACTGGGAGAACAATAAAAAAAGCAAAGAGGTGTATGCTTTAGGCCTATTTTCAATTTCAATTCCATTTTCTTGTGCTCGTTACTTGAAACAATCTCTTTCATTTTTTTTCCCCAATTTCATGCGCATTCATTCATTCGTTCGCTTTACTTTCTTCTCCCTGTGTTTTGCTGTGTATCCTTTCACTTGCAATCACAATTGCATGTCTCGATTGTCAACACATTTACACCCACATATCAGTGATGAATGCTCCCCATTGAATGGCTCTAAATATCTTTTATCTTTGGCCATCAATCATGTGTGTTGTTGAACCTATCTGGAAGTCTATATTTTGCATCAAATATTTATTTGACTTGCGATGTATTCAAGTAGAAGAAGTGCAATAATAATAACTGCCAAGTCGATCACCTGCCTTTAATAAGCTTTATTGAATATTAGAAACTATTTAAAGGAGAGGTGAAAACTTGGTACGTTGCATAAACTAAAACACAAACAATTCAGCACTTGGGTAAACAATTTGCACAAAGTTTGCGACGAACTTGCATTTAATTATTCATTCATAACACCAAACTAAATTAGCAACTTTTGTGGTAAACGAGAAACGAGCAATGAGAAATGAGAACAGAGAAACAAGAAGTCGGGCAAAAGGTTAACAAAACGCATCGATGAAGGCAATCAAACTGTGATGATGTTTTTGGGGAAATGAAAATCGAAATGGAAGTGGAAATTTTGTGCCACAAAAACGGACAAAAACGAGAAATTAACGAATAAACTAATTGGTATAATGGAGACAAGACAAGGCAAGCTCCACAGAGTGGCATAATTAAACGAGCTTGTTAAGCCGAAAAAGACGACAATTAATCAGCAACATCATCATTTATGGCCATGCAACCAGCTCAAATTCAAATGCAAGTCCCCAAAGCTGAAGCCGAAGCCGAAGCCGGACGAAGGACAACAGCAGCAACAAGGATGAGGATGTAAAGGAGTTGGACACTGAGAACAACCTGCTTATTACTGAGCAAACTAAGCCAAATTGTACGCTCAAGTGCCATAAAGCCATAAAGTAATCAAAGTTGATATCAAAGTACCACACTGCTAACTTATGCTCTCATGTATTCAATTAGGACAGATTTCGAATGGTCTCCTGCTCCTGCTTCTGTTCCCCTTGCTGCTCCCCTTGCCCCTTGGTCCTCATTCATTTTGAAAGAATTAAGCACTTTTGTGGAGCGCAGCTGTTAAGAAATTACCGCAGTCGCTGCTGTCGTTGGCTGCAACAGCTACTGGTATCGCTGCTGGCTCCTGGACGAGGACGAGATCCTGCAGCAGCTCCTTGAAGAACTTTCAACAACTTCCTATGCCCAAAGTTTCCACAAATTAGTTATGCAAATTATGTGAGTCGCCTCTACCTCAACGGAGGCAGCAGCAGCAACAACAGCAGCAGCAGTCAACCGCCAACTACAAAAGCAACAGCAACAGCAACAACAACAAGCAACGGCGACAACAACAAAAATTTAAGGATGCCAAGTTTTGAAATCCGTATTTAAAACAATGGTGGCCCCGGCTCAGTTCATCTAGCTAGCTGACTGACTGCGCTCCCCCCTCCTCACTCCTCTCACACTCCCTGAAATGTGGCCAAAAACTTAACTGAACTCAACTCAACTCGTCTGAGGCCAAGTTGTGTGGATCAAGAGCAGGAGTCGGAGTCGGAGTCGGAGGAGAGATGGCAACTCAATCCAAAGCAATCCCCAGGTCCGATTAGGTCGCATAACAAAGCAGAATTTGTGTAAGTTCCTATTTAACATGCTTTATGCATTCCTCAATTATAAATAGATTAAAGTCCAAAATAGACTAAAGTTAAATGTTAACTTTCCGGCCGAGGCGGACACCATTCACAAAGCAATTAACGCGCCCCGAAGGAAGCGACGCCCCAAAACAGGATGAGACCCCAAAGAGACGAAGAGAGAGAGAGGAAGAGAGAACTGTAGTGGGAGTTGGAGATTTAGCCCGAGAGCGTTGCCCGATGCTGCTCTGCCGACTCAGAACTCAATTTAACTGACTGCCAACTTTCACAATCACTGCCCATCATCAATTTCAGATTTTGCTGTATGTTTTATGTAGGAGCCAGGAGCACAGGAAAAGAGGGAGGAGACCGCCCGTCAAGGCCTCACTCCACACAACAACAACTCTACAGTCAGTCAGTCAGTCAGGACAACAGACAGTCGGACAGGGGCTCAAAAAAAAAAGTGAAAACAATGCTGAAACGTCCAACTCACAAATGGTTGTTGGATGAGGACGCTTGGGGAGAGGAACACACTCGACAGAGACTCTGGACTCTGTGTGTGTGTTTACTTAAGCGTAAGCCTTGGACCGCCCCCTAGCAACGCCTTCGCATTGCGTTTTAACCACACACACAACTCAACACAATGGCAGGCCTGCAGATAAAGCAGCGAAAGGGGCCAGCAAAAAAAAGGGTTTTCTCCCGGTATCCAGCGTCTTAAAGGATTGCTCAAGTTTTCGGTAACCAATATGTAAATGTGCGTGCTGTGATTAAGCACAATAGCCCAAGACCTTGTCTGCCACAGAGACTGGCAGACAGACAGATAAATAGTAGGTTTTTGGGGAGTGTGAGATGATGGACCGGGCTTTGCTTAACCTAAACCTAAAAACCGAAATCTAACCACAATTTGAACGCGCTGAAAATGTGAAACCAAAACAAACCGAAAAACGCAGCCAAGTCAATGGATAGAATGGACAAGGCTAACTTTACACACCTCAAGTGTTTGTTTAGGCTGCTAAAAGTCGGTCGAGCCGAAGGACGTTTCTGAGGATGAGATGAGAGAATGCCTTACAATATGGGGAATGGGAATGGGAAGGTGAATGAAAATGGGATGGGAAAAACAGTC
Organism: Drosophila nasuta; assembly: GCF_023558535.2. Classification (NCBI taxonomy): domain Eukaryota; kingdom Metazoa; phylum Arthropoda; class Insecta; order Diptera; family Drosophilidae; genus Drosophila; species Drosophila nasuta. The sequence goes on from NC_083456.1 coordinate 31,099,379, forward strand.
CTTGGCCATTTGCTTGCCTGGTTGTTGTTGTTGCTGGCCAGCGGCAACATAAATCTTGTCTTGCCAAACAAAAGCCTCCGCCGCCGCTAGATGGCGCCAAAGACAATGTAGCGTCGCCTGCAATGCCCGAAACTATTAGCGAAGAAGGCTTCGTCTTCACCTTGGCGTCGTGAATTTTTAAGGGGCACGCACATAAATTGCAACCGCCAGGTGAGCAATGGTAGTTGCCACACACACCACACACACACATACAGAACTGCCTGCCATCTTCATCTCCATTTCCATTTCCACCTCCACATCGTCGCCTTGTGATGTATCACACAAACAAGACACAAAATGTATTTATGCTGCTCAGTTTCGAGCTTGGGATTCAAGACAGTGCTGCGCTCTCTCTCTCTCTCTCTCTCTCTCTCTCTCTGTCTCCCTCTCTCTTTTCTTATGGGCATCAGCCGCGTTCCGGCCGTAATAAAAACTAAAATCCGCACAACAATATGTGCGAGGATAATGCCATTTCCGTTTTATGTGAAATCCTCTCAGTAGTCCGTGTCCGCATATCCGTCTAACAGCCAACCCCCTTCCCTCCTGCCTCTCTCCCCTCTCTTCTACTCATGTGTGGCTTCTTCAAGGTGTGCTGAACGAGTTGGATACACCGTGGCGAAAAAAGTGTGCGGTACCCAAAAGTTTTTCCGTTATGGCACTTTTGGAATGCGGATAAGCAAATGGATGTGGGAACATCGTCAGCAACGGGTTTTTTGGAGAGGAGATGGCTTTTATGGATTGGCATGTGAAACACCTTCAATACATAGCAGCGACTGCATGCAGATAAACCTAAACTTTTCTTTTCATTTTTTCCTTTTTTTTTATTATTACTGTTCGCTGCCATCTATTGTTGTTGAACCTTAATAAATAAGCTTGAGACGAATGATGGCTGCTCAAAAATTCAGTTACAGATTACTCAAAACTATATCGAGGGTACAGCTGACAAGGCTTTAACTCTTAGAAAATCTGATCTCTTAAAAGATTCTTTACAAAGATTTTAGTAACTTAAACTACTCCTGATATGTATTTGACTTTTACCTCTTTATCATGTGTCTAAAATGTCAAAAGTTTTTTAGACTACATTTTTAGTATTTAAATTTCTACTGATAATTTGGTATTTTTAACAAAAATATACCAAAATGTGAGATTTTACATTTTTAGTATTTAAATTTCTACTGCTGATTTGGTATTTTTGAACTGTGAGATTTCGCATTTTTAGTATTTAAATTTCTACTGATAGTTTGGTATTTTTTCGAACAAAAATATACCAACATGTGAGATATTGCATTTTAGTATTTAAATTTATACGGATGATTTGGTATTTTTTAAACAAAAATATACCAAGATGTGAGATTTCACATTTTTAGTATTTAAAATTGGTATTTTTGAACTAAAATATACCAAAACGTGAGATTTTACATTTTTAGTATTTAAATTTCTAGTGATGATTTGGTATTTTTAACGAAAATATACCAACATGTGAGATTTCGCAATTTTAGTATTTAAATTTCTACTGATAATTTGGTATTTTTTTAACAAAAATATACCAAAATGTGAGATTTCGCATTTGAGGCCAGTTAAAAGATTTAAATTGAACGCCTTTTGACAAATCAGATAAAGATATAGAAAAAGTGAGATATTTATTCAAAAGTTTTAATTCTTTACTATCCAAAATTTTGGAAACTCTAAAAAGTTTCTTTAAATTAAACTACACCCCAGGGTTATAACTTTTTAATTGAATTTTGGAAATTGAAAAAAATTTAAAAATCGGCAAATTTTAGAAATTGAAAAAATTGTAAAAATCGGCAAAATTTTAGAAATTAAAAATAATGTAAAAAATCGGCAAAACGTCTTTCGACAGATCAAAAAAGAAAGAGAAAAAGTTATAAATTGCATTAAAAGTTTAAACTCATAAAAATAATAATAATAATAAAATGAAAAACCAAATCTTGGAATTTATTTTTAAATTTAATAATAATTTAGGAATGGAAAATTTTACTTTATAATGAAAAAGAGAAATAATGTTTCTTGGCATTCAAAAACTAGTCAACCCAGTGACAAATTTGAAATACTTTATAATAGTCATTTAAAATTGCATTACTAAGGATATACTTTGTGGAGTTTTTCGATTGTCTACTTATGAATTAATGTCTTGAGGCAAAAGATTTATGGGAATTAGCATTTAAGTAGAATCAAAACAAAAGACGATCATAAGAAGCAGATTTTAAATGTTCTTGTTGAAAGATAGAGAAGAGATTGAGAAAGAGAGAGAGAGAGAGAGAGAGAGAGAGAGAGAGAAGAGAAGAGAGCTGGAGTTCTTACCTTTTTCAAGATTATGTGACAGCTTTTAGGTCGGATTATGAGGGCCATTCATTAGCAGCATTTGCAGCTTATGGGGCCATCAACAAAGTGCTTGTCTTGTGGCTAACTGAAGTTTTTGGCGCAAAGCAAAAGAAGAGGAAGAAGAAGCAGAAGCAGCAGAAGAAGAAGAGTAACGGCTATAACTGGGCAAATGTAAATGTGGCATAGTTTTTGCACAGTGTGAATGTGTGGCAAGATGAAACAAATGTACAAGTTGTGCGAGTGTGGCAAGCGAATGGAGAAAGGCGAAAGACGAAGGGCGAAGGCAAGGAGTTTGTATAAAAAGCGCAACCAGAAAAGAGAAACGGAAGAAAAACCATAACTAAATCCATTGCCATAGCCAAATCCAAAGCAAAGTCTGCGATGCAAATAGTAGAGATTATGGGACTTCAGCTTCAGCTTCTCTAGCTGCAGATGAATAAGAACAAGGCGCTCTGCGAGGTGCAGCACAAGGTATGTGTGTGTGTGAGTGTGTGGCACAATAAATCTTACAAGGGTGCCGAATGGCCCTCCTCAATGTTGCCCCCGCTCTTTTGGGGCACCAACTGCCGCCAGTGAAAACCAAAACCAAATAAAACTGACATTATGCGAAAAGCGAAAGCCATAACTAAAAGTTGGACTAACGTGTGTATGTGTATGTGTGTGTGTCTCGGTGTGTGTGTGTGTGTGTGGCATGATGGAGCGGCAGTAAAGTTGATACTGGCGCAAAAGCAAAGAAGAAAATAGCAAAATACAAATGATAGCTGCAAGCAGCAGACTCACTAAGTTCTAGACTCCAAATGGAAGGAGTAAAGGTAGAGAGAGGGGGGAAGAGAGGGGGAGTCAAGCTTTATCAGTAAAGTAAAAGGCGTTTCATTGCGAGAGGGCGGAAATCGACTTTGGCAAGGCTTTTACCTGTGTGTGTGTTGCACGTTGAACTTGCAGCCAAGTTATGCAAATGTTCTGCCACCAAATCCAGATTCCAGTCAATGATGCTGCTACCGTTGCAAGTGCGATGCTTCTTCTTATCCTTGTTGTTGTTGTTCCTTCTCGATGTTGTTGACGTGGCGCGTGCTAATGACATTTGCTTTGATTGCGAACTCAACTCAAAACTGTCATTTGAATATCCTATTTCTTTCTTTCTTTCTTGCTTTTTTTTATGCTTTTCTGTTATGATGTTTTTATTGTACTTTTTCTCGAATATTTGTCGCGTTGTCTATTTATTTAATTTGCATGCAATTTTCAATTTTTATGCGAATTACTTTCAATTGACAGCAAACGATGCGCACACACACGCACACACAGCAAGCACACACACACACAATGCACAATAGAAATTGAATTGCAAAATTTGTTTGCCAGTCAATCGTTGCAGAAGAAGAAGAAGCAGGCAACTGGGAGGAGGCAGGGGCAGCTGTTGTGGCGCCACGTTCATGCCAATGTCAGAGCGAAAGCCACACAGCCACAGCCTGAAGAAATCGCACACAATTTGGCGGCGAAAATGTCAAGTATTCAGCATGCCACGACCGCGCGTCGAGGACTTTGACTGTGACTGTGACTGCGACTGAGACTGTCACTACAATAGGCAACGGCAACAACAACAGCAATGCTGAAATGCCGGCAAATTTGCACGCACACACATTTGTCTGTGTGTGTGTTCGAGTGTGAGTCAGTCGCAGCTTGGGGTTGCCTTTTAGCTTTGCCTTTCGCCTGGCCGCAAGTTGCACTAAAAAAGTCGCGCGCGGAAATCTCGCGACACACAAAACTCGCGTCGCGTCTCTCGGCAAAACACACGCGCGACACTCAGCAGTAGAATAATGAAGAGACGACGGCAACTTTTTTGGCGTTCAGCTTCCGTTTAATGCGACCGACTGCAACGACGAGCGCTCTGAAACTGAAACCCCAAAAAGGATGCTGTGAACAACAAAAGCCAGATTGCGATGTCAACGAAGCGACCGCATCGCCAAAACCCGAAGCTGTCAAAAGCACGAAGCCGAAGCCGAGTGTTGACGAAGCCGAAGCTGATGCTGTTGTTGATGCAGGCAGGCAATAAGAGAGTCACACTGAAGAGAGAGAGAGAGTGAGTAAGTGAGAGAGTGGCAAACAAAAGCTGACTGCTTTGTTGGGAGGCTGCTCAGAGAGGCTGGCTGCAATAATAATAACAAGAAGAACGACAACAACAGCAACAACAACAAAGAGGGGAACGACAGAGGCAGCGACTAACGTGTGACTTCGTTAAATTTCTGCGGCGACAGCACACAAAACGGATTCGGAAGCGGAAGTAGCAAGTAAGCGAGCGAGCGAACGACCGAAACGAACAACTGGTAGAAGGGGGAGGAGGGAGGGTAGTGGGGAACACTAGCTGCAAGCAGCAGCATCAGTAGGCGAAGTAACGCGAAGTGCCTACAGTCGAGTGGCAATCGTAGGCAACGCACGCGGCGACTATTTTGGCTCTTGCCAACTACTCGTACATACTTTTGGTTAGCGAGGGTGAAGGAGAGTAGACGAAGAGAGGGGGGAAGGGAGTAAGGGAGTGAGGTTATGGGCGAACAGCATCAATATTCACATTCGCACTTGTGCGAGTATTTTCTGATTTGCTGCAATCGCATTGCCAGCAATCTTTGCAACAGACGCAACAACAACAACAAGCAGCAGCAGTAGAAGATGAAGAGCAGCTAGAGCAAATGTGGCACACACACACATAACACACACTTGGAGCAAATTTTCTAACGGATGTTTAGCAAATCTTTTTGCGCCGGATACTAACGGTGTCTTCAGCACGCCGATACACGGATACAGATGTAGATATAAGCCAGGTGTGTGCTTGTCCGTGTGTGCTTGTATGTGTGTGTGTATATATATCGATAACTAATAATGGCATTACATTTATGCTGTCCCAACAGCAGACAACCTGTCTGTCTGTCTGTGTGTGTGCTTATGTTTGTGACTCGTTAGACGCCCTCTGTCGTCGTGCCATATTTCAGTTTACAATTTCCATTACACACTCTCCGCTCTCTGCTCATTTGCCCTCTCTGTCCCACACATACTGTCATTCTCTCTGTAATTTTATTTTGTTTTTGTTTTGCTTCATTCTTTTTTTTTTGCTTTTAGTTTTCTGTTAGTTTTTGCAATTGCACACAGAGAGACAGACACGAGCAACTAATTAGAAACACTTGCCAGACTCTTCACTTGCTGCTCCGGCTAAACATATATGTGTGCAGTGATTGTAAGAGAAGGGAGTAAACGGGGTCTGGTGTGTGTGTGAGCAGTACAGCTGTATTACGGAGGAATTGGCAATTGCTTAGTTGATTTTCATTGACTGCCCTTTGGCAATGGGGACAGCTATTGCAGTTGTTCGCTGTCATTAATTGGCTGTGGGTTGCTGTCCTTCTGCTCTGTTGTTGTTTCTCTCCTCTCCTTGCCCATTCTTTTCTTTACTTTTTTTTTGCGATTCTGCTGACAACAGCGAACGATCTTACAATGGATAAATGATTGCCAAAAGCGATACGAGGGGGCTTTTAAGCTAATGGAAATCAACTGGATCAAATCCAATTCTCAATATGTTGATTGATTTAATTACACTTTACTATTTTTTACCTTTTGTCAATGAACAGGTGAATTTTAGTTGCTGCTGCTGTTGGCAGCTTAGTTTCTCGTTTATATTTTATTTGTGTGGCTCGACTTCATTTCCAGCAGCTCATAATCAGCTTCCGTGCTGGCAATTTCAAAGTTGCCTTTAAGATGCGGCTTTAGATGAAGGTGCTGCCTGTACTGCTTCTTTTTCTTCTTCTACCTCTGCTTCTTCTTCCTCTGCTCCTGTCAGTCTGTTTTATTATTCAAAAGTATATAGAAGCTCTCTTCAATCGAGAATACTTCCGGTTTTTTGCAACCGCACATTGCAGTTTTTGCCCATCGTGCACTATCGGATGTCTCCTAGAATGAACCAAAGCAACACACACACACACCCCTATAAACACACATACAGAGAGACTCTCGAGTCCAGCCACAGACATCGACACGGACACAGGCAACAAACAAACAGGACATTGAATTTGTTTTGGGTTTTGATTTTTCGATTTAAAATTGTCCGTTTCAATGGCCAGGACGTGTAGCAGGACCTGCCAGAGTCCTGGACTCAAGCAGGCGATCGAATTTGGTCAAAATGGATGCTGGAGGTGTTGCAAGCACATTTATTTTCCTCACAGAATTCCAATTGGCATCTTTCAATGGGCAACATTTCCGAATTATATAGGCTACTCAATAAAGTAATTAAGTGTTATGGCTACAAAAACACAGACAGCACACACACACACACACTCGGTTGAGTGTGTAGCTAATATTTACTATGACAAATTTTAAGAATTACCAAATTTCCGTTCTCTTATTTGCGCATGTAATTTCTAAATTAAATGATATGAAAACTCTGAGATCGGATTGCTTCAATTTCTTATTTTAATTTGCATATTTAACACCTTGCAAAATAATTTTATAGAAGCCATTTCAATTAGCAAGCAACTAACTAACTAAAATATTGTTTTTTTTTTTGTCATAATTGACAAAATGCCATCGCAAAATATAAATCTCGCAATGCAAAATTAATTGAATATTTGCAGCTTTACCCACGCTTAACACACACAGAAAATATTTGGCAAAATATTTGGAAATTATTTCAATGAAAATTGCAGCAATTTCACCTCACTACAATTGACAGCATTCTTTAAGTATTTAAAGCATTTATCTGACCAACCTCAATTTAGTATTTACTGTACGTTTAAATCGTATAATTCATGAGCAATTTTACTTGAGACAATTGCAACTTCTTGACACTTTAATAACTGGCATATTTCATTTAATAATTTCCATTTCATTTGTCAATTTAGAGAGACAGAGAGAGAAAGAGGGAAAGCATTTAATTCTGTCTATTTTTTAACCTCAATTTCACAAATACTTTTGCCAAATTTGCGATTGTATTTGGTATTTTATTTGAGCTTAAGCAAAGTGCGTTTAAGATTTTGTTTGACAATTTAATATTGTGCTCGAGGAGCTTGAGTTTCAGATTCGTTTCTGTCGAAAGCTTTTAAATGCAAAGATGACGTGCAAAAATAAATCGTTGTTAAAGAGATTGATCGACGTGAAGTTGCCCTGCAATTGTTGCTGCTTTAAGAGAACATTTTACTTTTCAATTTATTCATGTTAGACCTGACATTATATATAACTGATGAAATTATTAAAATTTTACGGTAAATTTTTAATAGAAAAAGTATAAAAATTGTACAGTATATTTTTAGTAGACCAAGTATTTATAATTTATAAATTTGCACATAATTCAGTAGTGAAAGTGTAATATACAAAACAATCATATAAATACTCTAAACACATTTTACTTTTTTCTTTAATTTCATAAAAAATTGCTTTGAATTAGATTATAGAGAACCTTTAGTTGAAAATACCCTACAAAATACTCAAAAAAATGTTCAAGCTTTGTTGTATTTTATTTTTATGAATTTCTCTTAATGTCAAACTTAAAAAAAAAACAAAAGAAAATTAAATACCTTTAGCTAAAAATAACAATCAAAGTATTTATAAAAACGCTTAAATTTTGTTGTATTTTTTCATTAATTCATCTTAATGACAAACTTTTCTAAAAAACAAATTACCATGCAAATGAATACAAATGTTTTATATTGGTTGTTTTTTGTTCATTAAAACATCCGAAGGGCAATATTTTCTAAAATACTGTACCTTCAACGCAAAAATATCCTACAAAGTATTTATAAAAATGTTTTTGTTGTATTTTTTTCTTTTATTCATCTTTATATCAGACTTTTCTAAATTACAACTGAAGAATACCCTATCAAATACGTTAAAAATGTTTAGTTTGTGTTGTATTTTATTTCCAATCTTTATGAAAACTCTATCTAAAATATAATCTACAGGAGCTTCAACTAACAAAAATGTATATTCATAACAAATTCTAGAATAACATATGAATATAATATGATATTTATTTTATTTTTATTATTTTATTATATTATTTTTAGATTTTTAAAAATTGATTATTCTGACAATCCATATTTGCAAAGAACAGAAAAAAATATGACTCAATATGGAAAGTACCCTATAACATATTTACAATATTATTCGAATTTATTTATTTAGAATAGAGTAGAAAAACTTTTTTAGAATAACAAACATATGGATATTATATAAAAATAACCCTATAAAATATTTATAATATTTTCGGTATTTTTGTAGTATTTTATTTAAATTTTTTTTTATGATATTTCTTATTATGACAACATATAATATGTATCTTTAGAATATCTTGAAAAATATTTTTGTGGTATTTTTTAATATTATATATTTCTTTTAGACATTTCTTATTATGACAACCCATATTTAAAGTATCTTTACTGTTGCTTTTCAAATTTGGAATTTCCCTGCAAGTCGCAAACACCCCATTTAACAAACCCATTACAGGGTAGATATTTCAACGTAAGGCTGTAATGACCAAAAAGCAAAAAAGAGAGAAAGAGAGAAGAGAAGCCAGCGCAAAGTAATGAACTTTGGTGCTCGCATGTGACCGCGAATGACATGTAGATTAATGTTGCTGCGAGCCAGATGAAAGGACATGTCGATAGTGCGGCATAAAAATAGCAAAGCCAAAGGTCAGCCTTAAAGCGATTTAATTAATATAACGTTGGAGTAAATATGTTAAGGAGACATGTGTTGTGACAATGTTTTTTTGCATTTCTAATGATGATTTCAATTGAGATCGCGACGATAGCTTTCAATGTGTTTGTTTGTTTGTCCTTTGACAAGGAGCAATACTTGAATGAGGCTGAGGTCGCAATAATTGAAGGCAAGCCAAAGGTAAAAAAGCAGCTGAGAAATGTTTCGAGTTGTTTGTGTCCTGTGTTTGTTGTTCACGCTGGATGCATTCGTCATTGCGCTGCGCGTTGTCGGCATCCTTTGAGCCGAGGCGCTTTGACTGCCACAACTAGCATAGTTGTAGTTGCTGTAGAGCAGAAAAAAACAGAGAAAGAGGGAAAGGGAGAGAGAGAGAAAAAATAGTAGTAGTAGAAAACAAGTTAGAAAACTACAGTCGAGTGTGCTCGACTGTGAGATACCCGCTGCCCATTTTGAATAAAAGCAAAATATTGCGGTATTATTTTAAAAATATACCGAAAATACTACAAAAATACTGGAAATATACCAAATAACATATGTGGTATATCGATATAATACTGCATTCAAAATATACCATAGACGGTACAATAGACCAGATTCAAAATATACCGAAAATACTACAAAAAATACTAAAAATACACCAAATGCCATATTTGGTATATCGATATAATACTGCATTCAAAATATACCATAGACGGCACAATATACCAGATTGTCGGCCAAAGCAACTAAGTCTCCTAGTAAGTACACGTGTTTGCCTATACAAAAGTATTTCTTTAATACCTCCCACAATTTTTATCTGATCGCAATCAAATTTTCAGGAGTCACAACTACTATAGTTTTTATTGTACATACATTCGCAGCTCTAGCTTTAAATTTACGCTTGGTATTCGATTTTTTTTAATTTGCGGGGGCAAAAGGGGGCGTGGCAAAAATTTGAAACAACCTTGATCTGCGTAGAAACATAACAAATCCTGTCGAAAAAAAATTATAGCTCTATCTCTTATAGTCTCTGAGATCTAAGTGTTCATACGGACGGACGGACAGACGGACAGACACACAGACGGACAGACGGACATGGCTAGATCGTCTCGGCTGTTGATGCTGATCATGAATATATATACTTTATAGGGTCGGAGATGCCTCCTTCTACCTGTTACAAACATATCCAGGCGGTTATAATACCCTTCTACCCTATGGGTAGCGGGTATAAAAAATAGTAGTAGTAGTAGTGGAAAAAAGTAGAAAGTAAAAACAAAAGATGAAAACTTGTTTACCAGTTTCTATTGCTGGCCGCCTCTGGCTTTGCTTTAGCTATAGTTGGTGTTATTGTTTGTTGTTGCATATCCGAGACCATTTTCAGCATTATGGTCATAATGCACACACATACAGAGAGGAGTGTGAGTGTGTGAGTGTAATACATTTAAACTTCTTAGGGCTCACTCAGAGCCAGCGGGCAGAGAACGCCGCCGCATCCCTGGCAAAGTTTCACTAGCGAGCTTAGCAGCTGGGCTTAGTTTGGAACAGAGCAAGCGAGCGAGTGAGAGCAGAGCGCGCTCTTAGCCACATCCTTCGAGCAGAGCAGAGCAGAGGAGAGCAGACCACATCCTCATCCACAGTTTTTGAGGCAAAGGCCAGGCGAGGCGCAAAAAGGATAAATACGGATTGTACTGAGCTGCATCGACTTTTGCTCCAGCACTTTGGCTCTCTGGCTCTGGCTACTGTTGCCTCTATGGCTCCATGGCCGAACTTTTGTTGCCGTTGCTGTGTTGTTTACCAAGTTTTTCTTCCTTTGCCTTGCAACGCCTTGGACTCGAATCTCGGGTTTGTTTGTTTGCCTGCCTCCTTTCTTCCATCTCCTTCGCTGTCCTCGCACACAATCTGCGTTATCGAGTTGATTGATATTTTTAAATTATGTACCGCAGTCGGCATAAATTTAAATTTTTGGCTGCTGATGCTGCTAATCCAGACCAGCTCAAGGCGACTGACGAGAGCCTGCTGCTGCTGTCCACAACGCCGTGTCAAAATGCCAATCGAGAAACGAAGACGAAGATGACGATGATGATGATGATGATGATATTCGTGTTGCTGTTGAAACTGCTGTGTTGATTGGTATTGGTTGAGATTGTATGTATGTGTGTGAGGTGGCATTTTCTTGGTTACATTTTGCCCGTTGTCGATTTTAGCATAAAATTAACATTAATTTACTTGCGGTCTTTGAAGTTATTGTCAGCAACGGCGGCGGCAACAGCAACAGCAACATTTACAACCACACACAACCGTTGTTGCTTTGTTCTTGTTTTTGAATTATGGAGCGTTTTTGATATTGCGGCACCCCGAAGATTTCTCTGGCCAAACAATGCGCCAGCCAGCCAGCCAGCCAGCCATCCAGCCATTACGCTTCATGCATTTGGATTTCTACAGCGACGCGTCGCTTATCGAAGCGTGGCACAAACGTTATCGGCCATTTCCATTAAGAGGCGGCCGTTTAATGAATTCTAAAGTGATGCCAACGCAGCGATGGCGACTGCGACGTCAGCGTCAGCGGCGACGTCGGCGCCGTTGAAGGATGTGCGTCCGGCTTTGAAAAGATTCGATTTTGGCTTTTTCAATTGTTCGCACGGTAGCAAACGGCGCGCCCCAAAACTAATTTGCGGGTAACGTTTTTCGGGGCCGCTCCGGAAATGGTTGAAGCCATTAGGCTTTCCACAGGGGAGGCGCATTCACTCTCTCTCCATCCATCTCGCTCTCACTCTCTCGCTGACTCTCGCTTTTGGTTGAGGTTTTTAAGGCCAACAGCTAGGACTAGAGAGTTGAGAGTTGAGTGCTCTGGCATCATCGAATGGCTTATGTGAATGCCAATGGCAATGGGGCAAATGCTTGATGTTGATGCCGTTGCTAGTGCACATGACGATTTGGGCATTTTGATAAGCCGGCGGAACAAATTTAACGCTTCGGGTTTTTCGCTGGCATTGATTAACTATTTTACTTGTGAAAGCGCGCGCTAGCCCCAAAAAGTAGGCAATGCTTACTGATTACGTGATGGATTCGAGTCATTTGCATTGTTTTTGTTAGCTTTCACTTTCATCCACACACACACACACACACACTTACCTGACTATGCGTCGTATACGTAATGTGCTCACTTGACGAAGCTGTAAAACTAAATTGCGGCAACTTGTGCTAGCTTACCACAAGCAATACGGGGCGTATACGTAATATGTACACACACAACATTGTGCTGGGCATCTGGTTGATTTCGAATCGAAACATGCAACATATAATAACGCCACATGCAGCCGCATAATGCATGCAAATGCGCAAATCAAATTTGTTGCATATATCCCAACACAAACACACGCACACACACTCACACAGATGCTGCCACACACTCACTTATTCAGATCAACAAAACGACGCAATGCTGCACAATTAAATCAAGTGTCTTTGCACACACATTCTGCTGCTGCTGCTGATGTGTTTCACAATTTTGCGAAATTGAATTCAGAAATAATATTGGCTAATTACCGCCGTCATCTTGGCTTAAAAGTTGCACTAAATTCAACAAACTTTATTCATATTGTATTCATTCGAACTTAACTTATGAATGCAGCTGCATTCGAGTGCATTCAAAAACCGGGGCTATTATGCCTTAATTGCTTGGCTTAAACTATTCAAAAGGCACAAATTGAACTTGCATGTAAATGCTAACTTATTCATGTGTTTTGGGCTAAAACGAAGTTAGATCTTTAGTGCAAACTATTCATAATGTCAAATTTAGCAAATTTCTATTGAGTATGCTTATTTTAATCTGAACGTAAAGTGAGTTAAAATCAATAACTGCAGATTGCATTAGCTTGTGCCAATTAGTTGCAATTGCTGTTCCTGATATAATTGATAAATTCAATTGAATTTGTTGCATTTTATTAGCCCAATTCGTAATTGATTCAATATTTCCTTTTGAATTAAGTATTCTATTCAAATACTTTGAGTAGATGGCAGCAATCAAACCAAACTAGAAGTGTAGCAAATCAAAATTGTTTGACTGAAAATATAGATTACAATTAAGAATGTTCGAGAACAACCGACTGTGAAGTACCCTTCTATTGACAATGGGTATTTCAAACTCGGGTGCGTTCGAACTTACTTAATTATTTTAAAATGTGCGGTATTATTCTTAATAACTACTATATACTATATATACCAAAAAATACTGAAATATACATTTGGTATATTAACAATTATATATTTGGTATATTAACAAAATACTAAAAGATACCGAAGGCTATATTTGGTATATTCACAAAATACTAAAATATACTGAGGGTTATATTTGGTATATTGTTAAAAAAACTAAAATATATCAAAAGCTATAATTAACATATTTACAAAATACTAAAATATACCGAAGGCTATATTTGGTATATTATCAAAATACCAAAATATATATTTGTGCTATATTTGGTATATTAACAAAAATACTAAAATATACTGAAGATTATATTTGGTATATTGACAAAATACTAAAATATATCAAAAGCTATAAATGGCATATTTACAAAATATTAAAATATACTGAAAGCTATATTTGGTATACCTATAGTATATTTAAAAAAAACTAATACATATAGAAAGTCATATTTAGTATATTGATGTACTGCTGCTGGAAAAATATACCATCGAGAACAAAATATACCAGATAGTCAACCAAAGCAATTAATTAAACTTACTCATATTGAACTTTATTGCATCATTTTTTATGGGCTTTATAAAATAAATTTATTTTTCTAAGTGGTAGAGTTGAATATGCTTCAGTTTACACTTAATTAATATCTTAAATTATTTAAAAAGAAATCTTTTAAAAATAAAAGTATAGATTGGAACAAGTAAGAAAGCTGCAGCCGATTGTTCTCGACTATTAGATACCAGTAAGCTGTTTTGAATAATAGTTTACTATTATACTAAAGAAATATACAAAAAAAAAAATACTAAAATATTCCGAATGCTATATTTTGTATAATATTATGCTACTGTGCATTTCGTAGCTGAAAATTATTTTCGAAAGCGGTTAGCAAAATTCTCTATGACTTGCAAATATTGTCACTAGGCAATTAAATGGCCTCGAAGTGTATTAAACACAAATTATTTGCTTAGCTATGGCAATATTTGCTAATAAGCACTCAATTATTGCCGTGAATTATTGAAAAATATGCGAACAATGCAAATTGTTCACTTTAGTTTGGCGCGTTAATCCAAATCCAAATTCAAATGTTGCCTAAAGTATTTTGCGAGATTCTAAGCTTATGTGACTATGACTATGCAAATATTGGCTAATAAGCAGCAATCAATTGTTGCTGCCTTCTGCAATCAATCAAAAAACAATTTGGCGCCGCATTCAATAGAAATTGTTGAGCCTGCAAATAAAGCGATTTAATAAAGGATTAAAGCGGGGGCCAAAAAGTATTTTGCGTGAATCGAATGCTCAAGCACATTATTGAAATAGCTCCAGCGACTTTAGTTATTAGCCACGCTCTGTCGTTTGCCTTGTGGGGAGGAGGAGGAGGTCTGCAAAAAGGTTAGAGGTCGTCGGCATTGCCTTGCAAACAATGCCCAAAATGAACAGTTCAAAGTTTGCCAAAGGGGAAGAAGAGAAAGGAGTGAGAGAGAGATGGCGATGCCAAAGGGCATTGTGGAATGCAGTCAAACAAATGGCAGTTCAAAAGCGATTTGAAAATAATGCCAAAGACAAATAACATTACCTGTTACACACGCACAACCACACACACAAACACAAGTACACACACACATACACACACTTTGAGCTGGGCCTTTGGCGTTGTCGGCTTATTTATTTAATCAACACTCCACAGTTGGCTTAGTCAGGTTTTTTTCGGTATGCCTTTAAGCCAAATAAAGTGCGGCGCTTAATCTTTGCCACATTTTATCAATTTAATTATTTCAATTTGAGCGTAAGCAGCAACAGCGACAACAACAGCAAGAGGAGCAACAACAGCAACGACAACGACAACAGCCAACCGACAATTTCAGTTCCAGATGCGGCCCACACACACACACTTGCGTCTGTGTCCTGTGTGTTTCCCCCTCTCTCACTCTCCAGTGTATTCCTCCTGGCTAAAATGCGCGCAATCTGCGCATCAATAAACGCTTTAATCTCTGCTTGCCTGCCATGTTGCTGCTGCTGCTGTTGCTGCTGCTTCTGTAGTTGTTGCTGTTGCTGACTTGTGTTGTTGTTGTTGTTGTTGTTGCTGGTTGGCTGACTGTCGGGAGTGGCTGTCTGTCCGTCCGTCTGTCTGTCTCTGCCTCTGTGTGTCTGCCGTTGAGCTTTGACCTAAAGCGATTCAATAATCAACTGCCAACAATTTTACCGTACTTTACTTTATTTTCACGCTAAACTATCTCAAAGATGCGAGCTCAAAGATACGCTACAGCGATTTTTTGTGCGGATTGCAAGAGCACAACCCCCCTAAAATGGGGGAGTGTGTGTGTTTGTGTGTGTGTCTGCCTTAGGCCAAAAGTTACCATACTAACTTGTTTTTAGTTTCGAGTTCGTACGACATCATTTTACTTTAAGCACTTAAATATACTTTGTGCCCACACCCAAAAAAAAAAGAAGCAAATAGCAAAAACAGAAAAAAAAAATACTAGAGCGAAGCGAGACCAGCAGCAGCCAAGGGGCATCCTTGTACCCCCTTCTTCTCGCCTCCTTAGCTTGGCTAAGCTATTCCATTCTATTCTATGCTATTCTCTGTTCTGTTCGGTTTGGTTTCGTTTCGTTCAGTTCAGTTCGGTTCGGTTCTCTGTTCTATTTTATTCCATGTCTCTGCTGCTGCGAGAGTCGGCCCACTCGAGGAGTCCGCACTTTTTATATCGGCAAACTTTTGTTGCTCTGCGAGTTGTTTGTGTTTTTCTTTTGCAGTTTTCAGTTTGTTTTCCCCCCCACCCCCCCCAACCGTCCTGCTCCTCGCACTTAATCTCTGCCTCTTTCCATACATATACTCTCTATATAGTATAGAATATATATGTATAAATATCTCGCTCTCTGTCGCCGTGTTTGCCTTCGCTTGATCTAGAGATTTCTATGCAGCTACCTTGGACCAATGACTCGCTTCCTACTTCATACCAGTTTCTTTCTTCTTTTCTATACCCGCTACCCAGAAGGTAGAAGGGTATTATAACTTTGTGCCAGCAGGAAAGGTATGTAAAAGGCAGAAGGAGACATCTCCGACCCTGTAAAGTGAATATACTCTTGATCAGCATCAACAGTCGAGACGATATAGCCATGTCCGTCCGTCTGTCTGTCCGTCCGTCTGTATGAACACTTAGATCTCAGAGACTATAAGACATAGATATATAATTCTTTTTCGACAGCATTTGTTATGTTTGCAGGCAGATCAAATTTGTGTAAAATTTTTGCCACGCCTACTTCCGCCCCTAAAAATTGACAAAACTCGAATAACAAGCGTAATGCTAAAGCTATTATCACGAATATTTGGTATAATAACTAAAGTCTTTGTGATTCCTTAAAATTTGGTAGCGATTGTCGAAGTTATTAAAGAAATACTTTTGTTTGGTCAAAACCGCCAACTTTATTGGGATCTTAGTTATTTTGGCTGACAATCTGGTATATTTTGCACTATACGGTATATTTTGAATGTAGTACTTTATCAATATACCAAATATACCAATTTGGCATATTTTCAGTATTTTTGTGATATATTAATTTTAGTTGCTTTGATTGACGATTTGGTATAATGTGTACTCCATGGTATATTTTGAATGTAGTAGTATGTAAATATACCAAATATATCATTCTGAATATTTTTAGTTTTTTTGTGATATATTAATTTTAGTTTCTTTGGCTGACAATTTGGTATATTTTACACACTATGGTATATTTTTAATGTAGTAGTATACCAATATACCAAATCTACGATTTGGTATATTTTTAGCATTTTTGTGGTATATTATTTTAATATATTTAGAAAATAATACCGCAATTTATTGCTTTTATTCAAAATGTGTATCGAGTATCTCACAGTTGAGCCCACTTTTTTACTTGTGTTTTTTTCGGTGAACTGTTTATGGGGGGCGCCCAGGCAAAAGTGTCCCAGCCGCGTCAGCTTCGTCGAGGCGTATTGAAAATGGCATAAAAATCGCATTTGAATGTACTTTCCCTTCTCTTCTCTCTTCTCCCAATGCGTATGCCGTCGCGTCCACTGCTCCCCAAGGAAAGCAGGAAAGGAGGAAAGGAAGAAGAAGGATGGTTCGGCCTGAACGCGCCACTTTTGGAGAGTGGGGAGGCGGGGGACAGAGGCACGTTAAGTCAACGGTCGGTCGACCCTTTTAGAATCTGCAGCGCATATAAATTTTTGCTGGCGGGCAGCCCACACGATGTTGATGGTGTTATTGTTGCGCTTACAGCTCCCCATTGTTGCTGTTGTTGTTGTTGTCGCTGTTGTTGATGCCCGGCGACATCGGCGAAAGCCATCGCCCATTGCCCATCGCCTGCGTCGTCGTCGTCGTCGTCGTTTTCGGCCTTGTGGGGCATTAAGGCAAATCGGGTTTAATTGAAAATAAAAATTCTTAATGGTCTTTAACCCAAGATTATGGTGCTGTGTGCTCTGTATTGCTTGCTTGTGCTTTTAGTGGCCTCTTTTATTAAATGTGTGTGTGTGTGGGGTAACCCTTTGCATCTTCAGCCTCCTTTGTGCCACGCCCTCTTCAACGAAGAGTTGGTCAGTGCTCTGCGCCATTTTTATGTCGCCGGAAGTGGCGTGTAATCGTTTTTATTTTGTAATTGTTTTAGTGGCACTTCCTTTCGTGTTTTTTATGTGTCGCCAGCTTCCTTTTGGTCCTTTTTTATTCGCTCGTCCTTGTTTTTTTTTTGCGTTCGTCGTTGTCGTTCGCTGTGCTTTGGTTGTTGTTGCGCACTTTTGGGGCAAATAGGTGGCCTCATAAATCAAATATGTCACAGCAATTTAGGTGACAGAATTTTTATTTTCTTATTTTTATAACATTTTTGCTCTGGCCAAGACGATGGCCGCCTTCTAAAAAGGGGCCAAGCCGAAAGGGCAAACCAAATGCGATGCGTAAAACCCACAAAAAAAATATTTAAAGGTCCCTCTCCTCTTCCCTTTTCTCCTTCTCCTTCTCGGAAAAGTGGCCAGCAGTGGGTTAAAGGCGAGAGGTAAGAGATTGAAAGAGGCGAGAAGAAGGTCTCGACCAGCGCACAAAATATTTTTGCCAAGGGTTCGAAATTGCGCACAAGAAAAACGCTAAATTTAATGAAAAAAGTTTCATAAATATGGCAATGAATTTAATTAAACGCACAAAACAACAACAACAACAGCACACACACACACACAAAAAATGTAGGAAAGAAGGCAAAATGCGAAAAGCGGCTGGAGGAAAACACACAACAGCTACAAAGATGGGAAAAATAAAAAACAACAAAAAAATGAAAGAGAATGGGAAAAGCACACAGCATGGAAAACAAGCCGAAAAATGTCGGCGCACTAATTACGCGAATTAAACGTCAATTTGCAAAAACAATTCGTTTACCAAGCATTCAGCGCACAAACCGAATCTAAAGAGAAAAATTGTCAACAACAAGTCGACTAAGCAATGCTCTATCTAAATAAATATTTAAATGACACAATATTTCTGCAGTGAAATTATTCTAAATTATATTAGGTTGATCAAAGAATATATTTAATAGAAAAATGTTTTTAAATTTTAAATTAAGTTCATGAGATTTGAAGCCCATAACTTAATTTTGAATTAGGTCCCATAATTTACCATATTTGATATAATTCCCAACTCGTTTTAATGAAAAAACTCTTATTATTCCCTTATATAAGTAACTTTATTGAATTGAGTGCATTTGCAGTTCGTTTGTGTAGCCTTGAATAAATTGTAGAGATTTTTTGTTTGTCTCTGATATTTTTATTTTTCAAAGGCTCACATGAACTGCGCGTATCAATTCCATAGAATGCGAGGGTAAACTTTAAAGAACTTTATTGCAATATATAGTTGGGTATTTATAAGATTTATTTAAATACTCTGTGGTCTTTTGGATGATGCAAAGGGTATATTATATTAAGACTGGAAATGATTTAAAATATTGATATGAATAATGATAATGATTTAATATAAGAAATATTTCATTTATAAGATTAGATTTTTATTTACTTTTTAATATAATATAATAGTTTTGTCTTTTCTTCTTCTTCGCCTTTGTCTTCTTTTGCTTCTTCTTCTTCTGCTACTCTCCATCTTCTTCTCTTCTTACCTCTTATTATTATTATTATTATTATTATTATTATTATTATTATTATTATTATTATTATTATTATTATTATTATTATTATTATTATTATTATTATTATTATTATTATTATTATTATTATTATTATTATTATTATTATTATTATTATTATTATTATTATTATTATTATTATTATTATTATTATTATTATTATTATTATTATTATTATTATTATTATTATTTTTATTTAAATAAAAATTACAATATTGTGATCCTTTCTTTATTCTTCTTCTTTATTATTTCTTCTTCTGCTTCTTCTTTATTATTTCTTTTTTCCATATAATCCTATTCTTTTTTTAACTATTTTCAACTCAAACTTTTTAATATAACTTCAATTTCGGAACATTACGCAATTCTTTTTGATTGCTTCAAAGTTATAATATTTTCTGACCTTTTTAAGATTTGTATTTATTTATTTTTATTTTTTGAATATAATATATTTATATTCTTAATCTTTGGGAATTATTTCCAACTCCAACTTTACAATACAACTTTTTTATTTTTTTCTGTTTAACGCAATTCTTTTAAACCGAACAAAATTTATAATATTTTCCGATGCCTTTCAATTTATAAATTCAGTCAGCAGCATCTGTTATTCGAGTAATAAGTTCGATTTTATAGGAATCTGTGCGAAATCTCGTTGCATTCATTTCCGAGTGCATACAAATTATTTATGAATATCATTTCGGTAAAATACGTTAAGCGTTCGACTCTTAAACTGATATCATACAATAAATAAATTATGTTTCATGTGTTGCCAAATTAAGTGAAAAATAAGATAAAGATAAATCACAGTTGTTCATTTGGAGTACATAAAATGTATGTGATTAACTGGCAATAAACTAGAACAAGTTATAGACAAACTAGATCAGCTTAATTAAGGCAAAGAGACTCTCGATGGATTGGTGTAAATTGAAATTGAATGCGGAAGCTTACGACACTTGAAAGTTGACGTTGATACTTGGATGCTCTGACTTTGACTTTCACTCTGACTTCGGCTGTTGCTGTTGCTGTTGCTGATATGGTCGTGACTGGATCAAATGTCAGTTGAATTAAGTCAAATTATCTTTGAATAAGTTGCCGTAAATATTTTGGCATACGCCACACACAGAAGAAGGACGACGACGACGATGAGAATGAGGACGAAGTCGCGACGTAAACAAGTCAGAGAAGTGAGAGATGGGGGGGTCAGTGAGGGGACCAGGATAGAGGAGATTCATTAACTGATGGCCAACGCACTGAACACGCCACGTATTCTCTCTCTCTCTCTCTCTGTGTGTGTGTCTTGTTGTTTTGCCCTGGAACTTTTCCTTGACTCTGCGTTGCTGTGTTGGTTTTTCGTTTTTTATACCCGCTACCCATAGGGTAGAAGGGTATTATAACTTTGTGCCGGCAAGAAATGTATGTAACAGGTAGAAGGAGGCATCTCCGACCCTATAAAGTATGTATGTTCTTGATCAGCGTCAACAGCCGAGACGATATAGCCATGTCCGTCTGTCCGTCTGTCCGTATGAAACACTGTATCTCAGAGACTATAAGAGGTAAAGCTATAATTCTTTTTCGACAGCATTTGTTATGTTTGCACGCAGATAAAGTTCGTTTCAAAAATTTTGCCACGCCCACTTCCGCCCTCGAAAATTAAAAAATTCGAATAACAAGCGTAACTTTATAGCTAGGGCAGCGAATTCTGGTATGTACAATAATAACTATAGTAGTTATGATTCCTGAAAATTTTGTTGCGAACAGATAAAAATTGTCGAAGTTATTAAAGAAATACTTTTGTATGGGCAACAGCGCCTACTTACTAGAGGTCTTAGATACTTTGGCCGACAATCTGGTATATTATGTCGTCTATGGTATATTTTGAATGTGGTACTATACAGATAAACCAAATATACCGTTTGGTATATTTTTTAGTGTTTTCTGTATATTTTGAAAATAATACCGGAATATTTTGCTTTGATTCAAAATGGGTAGCGGTCATCTCACAGTCGAGTACACTCTTTCTTACTTGTTTTTTTTTTCGAGGGGGGGGCCTTGGCAAAATGTTAATGAACAACATCACGGCACAGACTCTCAGCTCGGAATCGGAATCGACTCCATTCGACACAGAGATATGGTCAAGAGTCGGAGTCAGAGTCAGTGTTGAGAGTCGGCAGCAGTACATCATTGTAATTGAGTGTTCATTAGCGGGCGAGTCGAATGAATTTTGGCATATTGGTTGCGGGCAGTAAAATCGACAACGAAACACAGCACAACGTCATTAACTTGCAACCTCTTGCCCCCCTCATTCAGGGAGCACAGTCTCATTATCGTCATCAAGTCATCATCTTTATGCGCTAATATTTGTGATGTACGGCGCCAACTTTTGGCCAATTTTATTGTACATTAAAGCCAGCCAGAAGGATAAAGCAACAGCAGCAGCAGGCAGCAATCAAAGGGAAGGAAGGAGGCGAGAAGTTTACAAATATAATTTTGTAAATGTGCGTTATGGCAATGAAAAGGACGGCGCACAACTCTTTGGTGAATGCCAAGTGGACTCCCCTTCCATGGATAGGGGGAAGGGGGAAGGGAAGAGTCGCTGAGATTGTTAAGCACTGACTGCCAAGAATAACAACAAATTGCTGTCGGTGTTTGTTGTGCTCAAGTTTTTTGGCAGCGCGCGCTCTCTCGCAACATCTGACTTGGATTTGATTAATTCTGAAGTCGGTTTAACGGCTAAGCACCAAGGGGCAAGGCGAGGGGAGGCAAAGGACAACGTCAGGAGTTGGGGCACTCATTCATTTTGCTGCGGCTTGTGCGCTGTCTGTTGGGGTAAACTTTGATGAGCAACCAGAGAGAGAGAGTGGAAAAGGGAAGGAGAAGCAACGTTAAGCTGAAAGTAGCACAAGTAACAAGTTTGATTATAAAATGCAACAACTGTAAATGTTATCACAGCAACGGAAATGTGCGTGCAACATGAATACGATGCGGTTGTTGCAACGAGGCAAAGAGACTTAAGAGACGCCTCAGCGTCGCATACTTTCATCCAAGTCCTATGCAGCATTGTTCTATTAGTTAAGCTGCTTCTCTTTCTGTGTTTCTGTGTGTGCAACTGTCAAGTCAAATTAGAGCCATTGAGGTGCTTCACAATCTTGCAAAAAAAAAAATGTAGAATTGTAGAAAAGAAGAAAAAAACTTGGATTACATTTCATAATAAAAAAGCATAAAACATAAAACACATTCCACATTCCACTTGCGCTTTGCTTTATTCATTTACGACTCCCTCACTCTACAATCTACACGATGAGTATTATTTGTTTCGCCTGCTGCTCGAGTCCTGTTGTCCCCTCGAGTAGGCAGACATAAACGACTCCTAGAAGAGCCCTACAAATGCTGCGTTCAGCATAAGCTCGAGCACCTCTCCACAGAATTGAAAGCGCCTTTCATAGTTTTAATACAAATTTATATAAATAAGCAGGGCTATAAAACTCTAAGACGAATAAGAAATACGCTTTGAAAGAAAGTAAGAATTTAATTATTTTGATTAATTCAATATTTATTAGTAGAGTGTCTTCAAAATAAATCAACTTTTATCTATGGCATCCTGTTTTTATTCACAGTATCCTTAATTTTACCTTGAAGATTTGAAAATAAAGAAATAAGCGAGTTTACAAAACCTCAGACGAATAAGAAATACGCTTGCAAAGAAATTAAGATAAGAATTCTTTAAGTAAATAATATATACAAAGATAGAAAAACATCCAGACTTTCGATCTTAAAAACAACATCGTAAAAAAAGGTTTTTATTTTGAAAAAATCTTGAATAAAGATTTTTATGTTAAAATTGGCATTTAAGATTAAAAACATATTCTTGTAAGATTAAAATCTTGATTTAAGAGAGTTTTATTCTAGATTAAAAATATATTTGCAAATCTTGATTTCAGAATAAATATTTTTTGTTCAATTTTCCAATACTGCAATCTGGATATAGTTGCTTTGACTAACAATTTGATATATAATATTTTGACCTCTATGGTATATTTTGAATGTAGTACTTCAACAATATACCAAATATGGCCTTCGGTATATTTTAGTATTTTTGAAAAATATGTACATATGTATATATCGAATGTGGTACATTAACGATATACCAAATATGGTATATTTTAGTATTTTTTACAGTATAATTTTGGTATATTTTTTATTTTTGCTTAGCTTCTATTAAAAATGGTTAGCAGGAATCTTCTAGCTTGTAATCTTACTTGTTTTAATATACTTAATAATATATACTTTATATATATACTT
This sequence comes from Drosophila nasuta, assembly GCF_023558535.2. Taxonomy (NCBI): domain Eukaryota; kingdom Metazoa; phylum Arthropoda; class Insecta; order Diptera; family Drosophilidae; genus Drosophila; species Drosophila nasuta. The sequence goes on from NC_083456.1 coordinate 31,123,083, forward strand.
TAACGATATACCAAATAAGGTGGTATATTTTAGTATTTTTGTAGTATAATTTTGGTATATTTTATATTTTTATTTAGCTTCTACTCAATGGTTAGCAGGAATCTTTCAGCTGAGAATCTTACTTGTTTTAATTTACTTAATAATATATAAATCTATAAATAATATTAATATTATTTTACATTCTGACTTTCTTATAGTTCGAACAATAATTCTAAAACACCTTCTCACAAAAAGTGAAGAAAAAACACTTTGTTCCTAATGCGAAGTCAAAACAATATCAACTGCAATTTAAAAGAGTTCTTAAGGTAAGTGAATTCCCTAAAATTATAAACAAATTTAACACTAACTAGCTGAGGTCTTATTAAAAGCATTAAACTCATATAATATTTAAACAACTTTTCATTTGAATTCATTGCAACCGAAAATTAGAGTTGACTTTGGCAATGAGTTGAGAGATAAACAGTCAGCATTAGTTTCTCATTTAGTGACTATTATAGTTGAAATAAAAAGCCAGACAGTATTAGTTTCTCATTTAGTAACTATTATAGTTAAACTTTTCATTCAGCCTTTGAAATATATATTTTCGCTTTGCAAAGTCGACTTTCCGTAATCGTTCTTCACAATAGGCGGGCCATTAGTGACTCATCCAGTATTTAGAAGAGAGACATTCAAGCATTTTGAGTATTTTTCAGCAGCAAGTTGCTCAGTTCAATTATCGCATCAGACTAATCTTTTGGTAAGCTCACGGACTTATCTTCTAGCAGAAATTTGTAACAATCTAAATGCAAATGTGGGAGGGTGGGAAATGAAAGAATCACATTTGACGCTGACTTTTGCCCACAAGAAGTTTAGTGATAAATCCACTTGGAGAGACACATAATCAAAAAGAACTTTAAAAACTTTGCTAAAACCCTAATGCACTATACGAATAAAGAATGATATTGCTAAGCCCCCGACACGAGAAGAAGACAGACAGAAAAGAGAATCCTCTGATGCTCTCATATTGTTGCAGTTTGTATTTTCTAGTTGTTGCCGTTGTTAGTGCTTCCGTTTTGTTTAGCTGTCAATCTAAAGCAGTCGCAATCGCATTCGCAGTCTCCCAGTCAAGTGGGACTAGTCTCTAGTAGTTGGCCCCCAGTCGCTCAGAAGAGGAGACTGAGAAGTGAGCTCCTCTGTTGATAGTTAATTTCAGTCATTCAGATAGAACTGTGTGCATTTGTTGCTGTTACAAACTTGAATTATGTGCATGTCATTGTGTAACTACACTCGCATAAAACTCATTTGCCATTGCTTCTGTTGCTGCCAACACACAAATAGCAACAACAGACGCTGTCCAGCAGCAACAGACAGAAGTTGGACTTGAAGTCTGTGCTGTGCTGTGTGTCCATCGTCATTATCATTCAACTATCTAACTGCGACAACGATCAAAAAAATACCAGAATATTTTCCCTTTCTGCGCAAACAAAATAAATTAGAATTGAAATAATTCGTAGCAAACTTTGCGTTTTTCCTAGTTTTTAATAAAGCAAACGCCGCTGTGCAAACTTTTGGCCAGCGGCAACGCTGCGTATGGGCAATATGCAAAATGCCAGACTCGAGGATTGGATGATGGGTTGGTAGGTGGAGAGGGTAGGGGGCAGATTTTGCGGTTGGACTCGTAGCTAACAAACAAACAAGCATAACAAAATGAAGGAATAGAACGGAACGTAGCGTAACGAAACGGAAGCAACGGCATCTCGTTCGCTGGATCTGCAGCATTCAAGGCGTTGCGGATGGGGAAGGGGAGAGCAGAGGTAGGAGGAGGACACATTGCGACTCCGACTCCGAGTCGAGTCGGGGACAAGCTCGGCCAGCGAGCGAGCGAGATATAAATAAATAAAATTTCAAGGATGCGTGCGCTTTTATCTTCGCAACTTGCTTTGCCTTTTGCCATTGCCATTGCCATGCTATCTTTTTCATACACTCCTCGCCATGGGTCTTGTGCACTTGTCAAGCGTCATGCGGGACACACGCTAGTCAGCGAAGATGAAGGGAAGAAGGGCAGAAGGGCAGCAGGCGAGAAGCTGGTCCTTGAAGTATTGCATATATTAGATTGAGCAAGTGAGACTTGAAAATCTGTAAAGTACTTTTTTTCGATTTGAATCTATTGCATTGACACTGGTTTACGTATTGAATTAATACACAAGTTTGAAGTGGAAATCAATTATATTTTGAATTCAATTCAACAAGTAATAAGTACACAATATACAAAATATTATATTGCAAGAACAGCTGCAGCTTTTGTGTCTTAATCTAGTATATTTTGTACTCATATATGTATACCATATTAAAAGTAATAATATATCTACATACCAAATACAGCATTTAGTATATATAATGTATTCTTTCAATATATCTTAACGATAATTCAGTTTTCGCATTTAGTCTGTAATCTAAGCCTATAATCTGGTACAATTTGAACTCGTATGGGATAATTTGAATGTACTAGTATATTAATATACTAATTATTGCATTTTATATATTAAAGTATTTTTTCGATAAATTGATTTGGCATATCTTTTGCCCTCGAAGATTTCAGCTGTCGACTCTTAGTTTGGTATATTTTTAACTATATGGTATATTTTAAATGTAATAGTATGTTAATCTACTAATACAGCATTTAAGTTTTTTGATATATTTATTTGGTATATTTCATTAACAATACAGTACTCTAAAGCTACAATTGCCTGTAATCTGGTATATTTCAAACTCTATAGTATATTTTGAATGTAGTAGTATATTCGCATATTAAATACAGCATTTAGTATATTAGGTATAATTCGGTATTTTAATTTGACTTACCTTAAAACTTTCCCACTCGATGGCTGCAGCTATTCTGTATTAATCCGGTATATTTTTGGTTCAACGGTATATTTTAAATGCAGTAGTATATCAATATACCAAATACAGCATTTGTTAAATATGCAGCTGTCTTTAATCTGATATATTTTAAACCTTATAATATATTTAAAATTCAGTAGATCTATATACTAAATATAGAACTTGGTATATTTAAGTATTTTTCGGTACATTTAGTACGTATCTCTAAGGTTTCTTCTGACAGCTGTCTTTAATCTGATATATTTTCAACTTTATAGTATATTTAAAATGTAGTATGTACTAAATATAGAACTTGGTATATTTAAGTATTTTTCGGTATATTTACTACGTATCTCTAAGATTTCTTTTGTAAATCTCAAAATGAATATATCATTAACAACAAAATAATTAGCAAGAGTATTTAAACTTCGCTTGAGCAAAACTTATCAAATGACTATCACTTTTGTTTGTTGTTGTTGTTGATATTTTTTATACTGTTGTTGTATTACGTTTAGCTATGTGCAGTTTTTCATATGTTGTAAATAGCTTTCGCTGGCAACATTTCTACCCAAAAACTTTTTGTGGCAATTCAAACTAATGATTAAAAATTTTTGCAGTTTTGTGTTTGTTGGCCTTTGTGTTTGTGCTATGACATTTCATCATCATCATGATGCTCAGCTTTGCTCAGCTACGATTCATTCATACTTCTATGTGTGTGTGTGTGTGAGTGTCCTCGTCCTTTCACCAGGCTCAACTTGCGAGTCCTTTCATGGCTTGCTTTGGTTTTGGGTTGGGTTCGGTTCGGTTTGGTTGGGGATGGTCAGCAACCGCAATTTGAATATATAAATACATTTTAATGATGTCGCCGCTCATTAATCATAATCTATTCATTAATTTTTCGGACCTCCCCTTCTCTCCCGCTCACAGTTCGCAGCAAGTGGCGGCTGACATGTCAGAAAATCTTGAACAAAATGTAAAATGTTTGGACCTTTGTTTTACATGAAATTTAGATAGGATCGCGGACTCGACAACAACAACAACAACAAACTGAACTGAAAAGCAGTGGGAGACGACGACGGGCGAACAAAAAGCGGAAACAGATACAAATAGAACACGACATGGCAGCTAATTAACGAACAATTTTTTTTCATTTGTTTGTGGCGTCGCTTTTCCTTTTGCTGCCACCTGCCCAATTAGTGAAAAGCGCGGCGACCACACCGCTCAGCTTTTCTTAATGGCAATGACAAATTTTTGTATAAATTATGTATTACTTAGCTCGAGAGATGCTAAACGCTCATCGCGGCTCAGCTCAGCTGAGCGCTGTTAAATATTTGAAAGATAAGTATACGCCCCGTGCTCCTTTCCTCTGCCCAAGGCTGTCTCAAAGATGTCCAAGTATACCATTGGGATGGGCGTGTGTTGTGCTGTGTTGGTCGCCGCTGGGCGTGTCGCCTAACACAGAATGTGACCCATTAGCTGATTTTTATACCCGCTACCCATTGGGTAGAAGGGTATTATGAGTTTGTGCCGGCAGGAAATGTATGTAACAGGTAGAACGAGGCATCTCCGACCCTATAAAGTATATATATTCTTGATCAGCGTCAACAGTCGAGACGATCTAGCCATGTCCGTCTGTATGTCTGTCCGTCTGTCCGTCCGTCCGTATGTAACACTAGATCTCCGAGACTATAAGATATAGAGCTATAATTTTTCTTCGACTGCATTTGTTATGTTTGCACGCAGAACAAGTTTGTTTCAAATTTTTTGCCACGCCTACTTGCGCCCCCTCAAATCAAAAAAATCAAAAACAATAACAAGCGTAATTTTAAAGCTAGAGCTGCGAATTACAACAGTAGTTATGATTACGATATACCAAATATATCATTTGGTATATTTTAGTATTTTTGCAGTATATTCGGTATATTTTGAGAAAAAATACCGCAAAATATATTTCTTTTATTCAAAATGGGTAGCGGGTATCTCACAGTCGAGTACACTCGACTGTAACTTTCTTACTTGTTTTTTTTGCTTTCGTTTTTTTCGTTTTTATTAAATTCAAGCACAGTTGTTCGCTTAGTTTGTCTATTTTCATTTTGTATTTTTATTTTGCGTTTTCTTTTTTTTCTCATCTCTTGATTTGATGGGTCTCGAGAAATCGAAGCGGGATAATTTGTCACCAGAGAGAAAATGGTGAAACATTAAATTTGGCAAATAAATGGACACTTGTTTGTCATAACGCTGCAAATGCGTCCAAATAAAATGAAAATGAAGAACAAAAAAAAAAGGACGATGCCGGCAAATGGCAACACGACGTCACCATCAGCAACGAGGCAGCGACAGCTTCTACTACTCTAGGAAAAAAGAATGAAGAAATTTTTAAAAATGAAAAACAAGACCATTTTCATTTGTGCAATAAAATAGAAAACAACAAAAGCAACTACGATGACGATGACGATGACGATGAAAGAGAGCATGCCATGAAAATCCATAAGGGTATCGCCAACTGAATCGTTGCCCTACTTAAGCTGCCTTTCGTTTCGTTTCCTTTTTGCCCGCTTTATCCTTAAGCGTTTTATCGTAAAAATTTTAACAATTCTTGTAGCTTTCGACTTCGCTTTCGCTGTCAAGCAATAAATTATACACTTTAAGTATATGTTGGAAATATTTAAGTTCATATTTTATGAGCCATTTATGTGGGCGGAATTAAAATGCATTCTTGAGTACACTGATTGTTACTTAAAAGTGAGTGGTTTTATTCGAATTTCTTATTTTTATTTTAGTTCGATTTTAACAGACTTATTTTATTAAGAAAAGTGTTTAAAATTAAAATAAAATATTTAGTTGGATGCTCTGATTTTTACTCGTTTTTAAATTTATCAAAATTATTATTTTGATTGGTGTTAAATATAGAAATGAAATATTGTGACATCATTTTGAGCATTTAAACTAACAGGAAACTTTTTTTGGTATATCTTACTGGTAAGCTGTCGGTTCTAAATCTGGTATATTCAGAACTTTATAGTATATTCTAAAAGTTGTAGTATATCGATTAAATGCAAAATGAAAATGAAAGATTATTATTTTGATTGGTGTATAAAAATCTACAAAAACATTTTTATTTTTTATATTTATTTGGTATATCTTACCGGTAAACTTTCGCTTCTTAATCTAGTATATTCAAAACTTTATAGTATATTTTAAAAGTTGTAGTATATCGATTAAATGGAAAATGAAAATTAAAGATTATTATTTTGATTGGTGTATAAAAAACTAACATAAACATTTTTTTGGTATATTTATTAGGTATATCTTACCGGTAAACTTTCGCTTCTTAATCTAGTATATTCAAAACTTTATAGTATATTTTAAAAGTTGTAGTATATCGATTAAATGGAAAATGAAAATTAAAGATTATTATTTTGATTGGTGTATAAAAAACTAACATAAAAATGTTTTTGGTATATTTATATGGTATATCTTACCGATAAGTTGTCGGTTCTTAATCTGGTATATTCAGAACTTTATAGTACTCTAAAAGTTGTTGTATATCGTTTAAATGAAAAATGAAAATGAAAGACTCAATAAAAATTAAATAAATAATCTAATATATACAAAAAAAGACGAATTAATAGTTTGCCTCAAAGTTTGAAATAAAAAAATAAAGATGACAATAATATTGGCAACTTCTTAGCTAACTAATTCGGAACTAGGAATATAATAATAATAATTTTTATATTATTTTGACCTTTAATACAAAAAAATAGAAGAAGTATCAATTTGGCTTAAAGACTAAACAAAAAATGTTATCAATAATTAATGCAACTTCTTAGCTTTCAATTTTTGAATTATGTTTTTCCGACATTTTTATATATTGAACAAAAATGTATTATTTATTATTTATTTACATGTTTATTATTATACAAAATAATATAATAACTAAAAGAAGGGAGTGCTAGGAACCAAAAAAGTATTAAATGAATTAGAAACTTTTAATTTGGGTTATATATAATTTGTAATTTCTATGATCTAAGCAGAATTATATACTCTATATTTTTGAATTAAACATAAATAAGTCGAATTTAGAGAAGGAAACTCACAGTTTTCAAGCTGATCATAAAATATACATTGATCGCTGTAGCTGAAGTGAAGACATGATTTGAGCGACATTTAATGCCCATAATGTCCATATGCCATTATTTGTTGCTGCAGAGCATTTGGCAGCATAAAAAAAGGGAAATACAACGACAGCGGCAACATCGGTTGAGCATTGCGATGACGAAGGAGTTGCGGAGAGAGATGGCGAGGAAGAGGGAGAGGAAGAGGGAAAAGGAGAGGGAGAGGCGGCGATGGCAAAACGGCAAATGGCAATGGCAAAAAGTAAATAAATCGCTTCAAATTTTCGCATGGGTTGCGAGTCAGGGGAACGCAGCGTGGCACACACACACACACACACACACACACACACACACACATACACAGAGGGAAAACTGCTGAGCACAACGCGACGCTCAACCGAGTTGAGGGCAAGTCACAGAGAGAGATGTGGCAAGTAGCAAGCAGTCGACGCTTGTTTGGTGACCGAGGAGAAGAAGGAGGAGCGGGAGGGGGAGGAGTAAGAGTTTTAGGTGCCTCGAAGCGTGGAACCGTAGAAGTAGAAGAAAGAAAAAGCCGGCGTAACTGCAACGAAACCAGAAGCTGTGGAAGCTTGAAGCTAACACCAAAAAACCCAGCCTCAAACCCATCGTCATTCGTCCTTTGGTCCTTTATTGTTTTTGTTGAATGTTGTTTTCGTTGTTGTTTGCTGGTTTTGGTTGGTGTCGTAGGTTGTAGCCGAGGTTCTACTTCTGTTGGGACATTTCGTACCAGGTGCAATCTATCGATTCACTCACTGCCCGCAACCTCCTTCTTGCTCCTTGCTCCTTGCTCAGCTTCTCAGTTGCTGCTGCTCGTTATTGCTGCTGTCCGTGTTGCGTTGCTGCTGCTGCTGTGTTGTTCCCTAGTTGTTGCAGTTGAAATATTTACGATGTACGTTGGGCTATTTCACTATTTGTAACCACCCCCCCCCTCACCACCTCCCTCAGTTCATTCCCTTGCCACAGTTGGACTTGGAGTCGGAGACACACGCACAAGTGTTGCCATTTGTTGTTCTTGTTATTATTGTTGTTGTTACTGTTGCTGTTGTTGTTGGCTGTGCGTCACCTATTTTATTGTTTTCTGGCTTGTAACGATGAAAACAAAAACAGTTGCACCCAAAATGTATGAAATTATCAAATAAAAAGCACAAGGCATAAAAAAACAAGCTTATAGAATTGTATATACTACAAACAGAGAAAAACTAAAAATAAAAACTCAACTCGCCAGGTCGACTTGCGGATATCCTGCACACTGTATTCATATTTTTTTTCCCTCCAGCTTGCTGCTTGCATAATCAATGAGCAAAGATACTTTTGACAGAGTTTATGTTGTTGTTGTTGTTGTTGTGGGTAGCAAAGTGAAAGCTGAAATGCAAATAGAGGTTAAATTGTGTGAAGAAAGGCAAAAGAGTTGAAAGATTGTGAGCAAACAGTCTGTGATAGACTGCAACATGCAAAAAATACCCTGTAATCAGGGGCGACAAAATGTCGCTTGACTTTGCATCTGCAAATTTGATCTGCATATTCCATTTTGTCAGCCTCTGTCAATATATTACAATTTTTTTCCACCGTGTGCATTTTGGCTTCACCCCCGCCCCGCATAAAAAAGAGTACAAATACTGTCATTTTTTGTAAAACAATTATTAGAGTTGTTTAACACTTTTCTGTGCTGTGCGAAACGAGGTGCAAATGTCAGCATTACTTTTCGATAGCTGAGCTGAGCTGAGCTAAAAAACAATTCGTTCTGGCTGTGTGTGAAAGCAATTCGGTTAACTGATAATTACAAACGAAATTGGGGAATATGCGAGAATTAATGGTATCGGAAAAAAAATTACAGTATCTGTGGTAGTGAAAGGACTTTTCAAAATAAAATGAATGGCAATGCAATTGGGGTATATCTTCTTTGTTATCGTAGTACTATTTTGCTAGGTGAAATGAATATATTCGCTTGAATTTCATTGGCGGCCTAGAAGTATGCAACACTTTTTTAAATGCCAAGCCTAAGCTTGAAAGAATAATTATATTTATACTTACGTATTTTTGGGTAATTATTAATATAAGTACATATATTAAAATATGTTGACATAGATGTATATTTATGTACAAGATTATTTTTTAATTAAACATATCCATTCATATATGCATTTGTATATTTCGTTATTAAATTTGAAGCTGCATCCTAAAAGTATGCAACACTTTTTTTTGAAATGCTTCAAGCCAAGCCTAAGCTTGAAAGTTCTCCGGTCGATGTTAAATATTTGTACACTTATGTATTTATGGGTAATTTTTGAGATTAGTATATTAAAATATACACACATATATGTATATTTATGTATAAGATTATTTTTTAATTAAATATATCCATCAATGTATATCCCTGTATTTAGTAGTAATATTTTGCTAGGTGAAATGAATATATTAGCTTGAATTTCGGAGGCAGCCTAAAGGTATGCAACACTTTTTTTAAAACGCTTTAAGCCAAGCCTAAGCTAGAAAGTTCTCCGGTCGATGTTAAATATTATTGCATTTATGTACTTATTGATAATTATTGAGATTATCATATTAAAATATAAATATATATATCTATATTTATGTATTAGATTATTTTTGAATTAAATATATTCATCCAAGTATATTTCGTAATTAAATTCGTAGACGCATCCTAAAAGTATGCAACGATTTTTTCTAAAATTCTTTGAAGTCAAGCCTAAGCTTTCTCCTTCTTTGCTTTGCAAGAACTTTGCTTCGATATACCCCTCGAAGCAACGAGTTGATTTATAGGGTACAACGAAACGCTGCACGCGTTGCTTTCATTTATAATTTTATTTATTTTCTCAATGCATTTTGTGCAAATAAAGAAATAAAATGCGCGCAAAAAAATATAATAATTTGTGCAAATTTTATTTGCCGGCACTTTTCATTATTTTCCTTTGCTTCGTTTTCATGTTTGTTGTTGTTTTTTTTTTCTTTCATTTTTTCGTTTGTATTATTTGCGACGAAGAAACAGGCGAAACGAAGCGAGGCAAGGCAGACAAGAAAGAAGGAGCTGAAGAGAATAGTGACTAGGGGTAAAGATGAAGGGGAGGAGGAGGAGGAGGAGGAGACTTTTAATAAAACCACAAGCCATACACACGCACATACACACACACAGACACACACACTTTGTTAAAGGCAAAGAAAGCAATTGAGTTGCGTTGAAGTGGCATAAAGTAGTAGCAAGTGGCGGCCGGGTTGTACTCTCTTCTCTTCTCTGCTCCCTCCTCTTGCATCGTTCTGTTCGTAGTAGTTGTTGGTGCTTCGGTTTGCTTTTTAACCATTTTGTTTGGTCTTTGCGTTTTCCCTTTAGGCGCACAAGCGGATCGCAGGTGAAAACGCAGCCCGACTTTGCTGGCAATGAATGCGGTAGTTGAGAGAAGAGTGAGGGAGAGAGAGCGGGAAGAGAGGAGGCTGAGCATTGGTCGGAGGTTGAGGCAAATGTAATGGGAAATGAAATGAATGAATGAGCATAAGCACTTTTTTGTTTGTTTGTGTGTGTGCAAGAGTGTGTGTGTGTGTGTGTTTGTGTGTGTGTGAGTCTGTCTCTCCGGTTTTGTTTGTTTGTCCTGTGTACGTATGCGTGTGTGTGTGTGTGTGTGTGTGTGTGTGTGTGTGTGTTGGTTTGTTTGTGGCCGCAGTCGAAGCAAGAGAGAGAGAGTAAGAGTTGGCAATGCAACGGCAACTGAGATGCTGCACTTCAAATTAAAATGCGAATGCAAGCGAAAACTTCAAAAGAAGCACTAGAACAGAAAACAGAAGCGCAAACGAGATACTAATAGACAATGGCAAAGCCAAGTGGAGCGCGGGGCGAGTTGGAAATGATGAGGAAGCGGCGAAGGAAGAAGGAAGAGAGGAGAGGAGAGGGGAGAGGAAGCTGCTGTACAATGTGCATATGCGCTGCAATTGAAAGGCACATAAACACACTAACACACTGCGCCAGCGAAAGTGTCTGGTTGTCTATGTGTGTGTGTGTGTGGGTGTTGGTGTGTGTGTGTGTAGCCAAGGATAAAGTTAGCGACGACGACAGCAGCAGCAGCAGCAGCAGCGCAGGACATACAAATGCACTTTGGACGTGGACGACGCGCGCTAAATTCGCTTTAATTCACTTTTCATACAAAACAGCAGCAGACAAGTGAAGCGAAGGGGAGGAGAGGGAGAGCGGGGCATCGGCGACGGCGGCACAAAAGCACGCGCCGCACACACAGACACAGACGCAAACTCATGTTTGTTGTAATTAATTTAAAATATTATTACAAGCGCGCGCGAGCGCTAAACTAAGGCAAGGAAACAAGCAAAAGGAGTAGCAACGAGAGCGAGAGAGAGAGAGAGCGAGATAGCGGTAGACACGGACACGCAGCAGCCACAACGTGAGAAGGGGTGAGGGGGGAGAGAGGGGGAAGAACTACTTCGTAGTGGAAGCAGTGACAAGGCAGGGCTAAATAATTATAACCCACGCGAACTGCACACGAAGCGCCAGACAAACAGCCAAACAAGCAAACAAACAAGCCCGAGTATGGAATTACAAGAAGACAGACAGCAAAACAGAGAGAGACAGAGAGTGAGGAAGAGGGGTAGAGGGGGAAACAGCAGCAGATGGGGATAGCAATACACACACACACACTCATACGTACATGCGAAAAACAAAATACCCTCAGTCAAGCTTTTTTAATTGACGTGCAAAACGCGAGCAAGTTAACGTCGACATGCACTAGAATAGTAAGAACAACAAGCGCAAGCAAAAGCAGCAGCAACAACAAATCAACAAGCAGTGACTGCACACACATATAATCACAGTCACACACACACACACAGACACAGAGAGACGCACACATGAAGCAGGGTTGGACATGGCAGACAGTGCGCCAAATGCCAAAAATACCGAAGTCGACGAAATTGAAAAAAGTAATAAACGTAAAGCTATTACAAAATCTGATAATGGTCCACCGCTGGCAATGGAGCGCAAATGCCGGCACACACACACGCACACACAAGCAGAGACAGAGAGCGAGCGACACGGACAGACGGCAAAACAAATGGCACAAAAAAATGCAAAGAGCGTTAAAGAGCCGATAACAACAGCAAGGCAGCGAGGCAGCGAAGAGAGCGTCGCCAGTCAGTCAGCTGCTGCTGCTGTGTGTGGAACGAATTGGCAATGGAACACAACAAAATCAAGTGTGGGGCGAGGGCAGCTGCGACGAGGGGCACATAAAAAACCCTTACAATATGCAGCTGCAGCGTCAGCGTCGCCACAACACAGCATCAGCAACAACAACAGCATCGAGACGTCAAACATAAACATTGTGGCGCGCGTGCTTCTCTGCCGAAACGTAGCTAGCGCAATATTAATTTCACGAATGAACAACCCTTGAATAACCATGCACTTCATGTGTCGTTATTATGGCTTTGCTACGTGAGCAAGAGCGAAAATGCAAGAGAGCACAAATGCAACGGAGGGCAAAAGAAAGAGAGAACACCAAAGAGCGTAAGCTCAGAGAGCGAAAGCTTAAAGCCGAAGTGTAAACGAAGTGAGAGCCGAACAACAAAGTTGCTTCGTTGCGTTTCGGTTCGGCTCGAAGGGCAAACGTATGAATATGTGTGTGTGTGTGTGATATGCGAGTGCGTGCTTGTATGTGTGCGAGTGTGTGTGCAATGCTTTTTCATTGTGCATTTCCCAGAGGTGCATTTTTCTGAAAATCTAATTTGAGAGATTGAGATTGTTTGGTCTTTCAATGTTCTGCCCGCTCGTTCGTTCGTGTTGCGACGCTTGCAATTTTAGCTCAGCCATACAGCAGCAGCAACAACAACAACGAGTACCATTCTTATATTTATGTGTATACACACACAGTTGCACAGTTGAAACATATTGGGGAGTTATTACTCAGAGTCTCTGTCGCCTGTCGTTGTGTTTGCCCCGTTCGCCGCTTACTTTAATTGGACGCGCGGGCGTTACGCTGTCGTAATTTTTGGAGAAATCTACATACACTTGGATGCCCCCCAACTACTACTATATATATATGTATGTATATGTTGTACACTGTACATCCGTCTCGGCATCCGCATCCGTCACATCCGCATCTCAACGATAACGATGCGACGCATCGCATCGCAATGGCTTCAATCATTGCGCGCAGCGCTCACTGCGGTTTGACAAACATTTTTCACTGGCTGTGTGTGTCTCTGTATGTGTGTGTGTGAAGCCAGCAAGCGTCGTCATCCTGCCACAATGCCTGAAACACACACACACACACACACAGATGTAACATACACCCCATCAGAGACGCCCTATATGTTTGATGAGTGTGCGAGAGTTTTATGGCTGTATTGGGAATGAGCTGTTCAGGCCGAAGCAAGCTAACAGCTTCAATAAGATGGAGGTGGAGTGGGAGGGGGGTTGGGTGATTGGGTTATGCTCTGATTTTAATTTTGAAATCATACAAGTGCAGCAAGCAGCAACAGCAAGAGAAGTAAAAGCAGCAACTGCAAAGTGATACATGCGGATTTATTTATTTATGTACGTACGTGTGCATATATATCTAGCTGTAACTGTATTTGTATTGCTATCGAATATACGTATTCTCTCTCTCTCTCTCTCTCTCTCTCACACACTCTCTATGTGTGTGTGTGGCCGTTATGCGATAAAGCGCCTTACAGGATTTGGATGATGGCTGGAAGGCAAGGCCGCTTCTGTTTGCAATTTGATAAGCTCTCTGGCATTATTTTTACGACATTTCGTTTTTTTGACATGCCACTCGCCTGAAAGTATGCAATAAAAATATCAATGCTAAGCCAATGTGTAAATCAGTGAATCTTATTGTTTTACATTTTTACTCCTCTTCTTCGTTTCTTTTTTTTTCTTCTCTGCCTTCTCAGTCTATCATTTGATTATTTTGCATTTCTCTTCAAATCGGCGAAATGGATAACGAAACAAGAGCAAAAACACAATAATACGTTGATAGCATTGTGTTGCAACTCGAGAGTTTGTTTTTGCATTTGGAAAATAGCTTTAGGCTTTAGGTTGAGCATCGCTTTGCTGTGTTTGTGCATTGTGTAAGCCAATATTATGCTAATAAATGTTCAGACTACAGACTAATTATATCAGACCTTTAAATCAATTACTGCAAATATTTAACAAACGAAGAGTTTTTGAATTTTGAACAGCTTTTCAATTAAGAACAAGTAAGAAAGCTACAGTCGAGTGTACTCGACTGTGAGATACCAGCTACCCATTTTGAATAAAAGCAATATATTGCGGTATTATTCTCAAAATATACTGAAAATACTAAAAAAATACTAAAATTATACCAAATTGTATGTTTGGTATACCACATTCAAAATATACCATAGACGGCACAATATACCAGATTGTCAGCCAAAGCAACTAAGACCCCTAGTAAGTAGGCGTTTTTGCCAAAGTACGCAAGTATTTCTTTAATAACTTTGACAATTTTTATCTGATTGCTACCAAAATCAGGAATCATAACTACTATAGTTATTATTGTATATACCAAAATTCATAACTCTAGCTTTAAAATTACGCTTGTTATTCGATTTTTTTTTATTTGCGGGGGCGGAAGTGGGCGTGGCAAAAATTTGAAACAAACTCGATCTGCGTGCAAACATAACAAATGCTGTCGAAAAAAAATTATAGCTCTATCTCTTATAATCTCTGAGATATAGGTGTTCATACAGACGGACGGACAGACAGACGGACATGGCTAGATCGTCTCGGCTGTTGACGCTGATCAAGAATATATATACTTTATAGGGTCGATGATGCCTCCTTCTACCTGTTACATACATTTCCTGCCTGCACAAAGTTATAATACCCTTCTACCCTATGGGTAGCGGGTATAACAAAACATTTCCAACTATTTACTTTTGACATTGGCCATTTCTGGCTGGACTCTTTCAATTAATTGCATTGGGACTAAGAAAAGCTTTAGCTTGACACATAATTTAAAGCCTTTGCTTTGGCTTATTTTATGATTTCTGTCTCTGTGCATTTCATAACATTTTTTTTTCATTTTTAAATTGTTGTGTGAACTTTGCGATTAAAAGAGCAGAGAGCAGAGTCAAAGCTGAAAGGATAAACGATTTTGCTATTGTTGAAATATGAGTTGAGACAAGTTTAATAACTGCAATGTTATGTGTGTGTCAACAGCAGAGGCGACTTTCTGTCTGTCCGTTCGTCTGTCCGTCTGTCTGTCCGCCAGCTTAAACACTTATCAAAAGCAAACTTTAAAAGCTAGAGCATTGAAATTTGTTTTCTTGTCTTATTAAATAGTTAACTAAATACTCAACATAATGTTTCCACTTTAAATTGTTTTGGCGACTTTCTGTCTGTCCGTCTGTCTGTCCGTCCGCCAGCTTAAACACTTATCAAAAGCAAACTTTAAAAGCTAGAGCATTGAAATTTGTTTTCCTTACTCATTAAATAGTTAGCTATTGTTCTTTCCACTTTAAATTGTTTTATTTTCCTGGCAGAACAAAAAACACGTGTTTAGCATGTCCCAAACATATGAAGCGGCTTTTATTGTGATTCGATTAGCTTCAATACATAAATACAAGTAAGTATATACACAGTGTGTGTTACATGATCATTTTTACAAACTAAACTATACAGGATTTTGGATAGAGCGCTGTAACCGACCATAAGACTATACACAATCATGAGTAGAGACTAAAGACTACAACTACAAACTATTTGCGAAAATGATAGAGAGACACAGTATCGATTTTTATAATGAGAAAAGAATATGCATGGTATACTTTCGATATTTTTAGATTTAGATTAAAAGAATATTAGCTTGACCAGTCCGTAGAGCGCCCATAGTGTTAACGAATAGACAATACCAAGAGTGCAATAATGCAGAACCATCATGCTAAAAATTAAAGAAGAATAATCAAATAATGTAGAAAACTTTAAGGGATTGAAAAACTTACCGCTTAATGCGCTTTATCGACTCGGGCAGATTGTTGGGATCATCCTTGACCACATAGAGACGCAGACCGTAGAGACTGACCCTGAAGAGATTTGGCCAGTCAAGATCACGCATATCAAAGGCAAAGAGTCGCTTATCCCGATCATCCAATTTATCGACCAAACGTCGCACGTTTTCGTTGTCGAAGCGAAACTCGTTTGAACTGAAGAACTTGAGCACATTGCTGAACTTGTGTATTTTGCGATAGATTTTCATCATTCTGAGGAAAGCATAAAAGTTAAGAAATTCATTTAGTGGAAGTTAAAAGAAATATGCAAGTCCCGAATGAGTAAAGAAGGCAACACATCAAAATAGTTCATGTTATATTCTCTATAGTATTGATAGTATTTTCATATAAACTTCAAAAATCACAAAAAACAACTTTTTTCACTATTAGAAAAAAATGCGGTATTATTGTATACTAAATTAATATACTAAAAATACTGAAATATACCGAGTTTTATATCAAGTTTATTAATGAAAATGGTAAATATACCGGCTAAATATACTGTAAAAATGCTGAAATATACCGAAATGTGCGTATATCTGGATTATTGATTTTAATGATAGATATACAAAATTAATATACTGAAAAAATAATGAAATAGACCGAGATGTATATCTGGTTTATTGATACAAGTGGTAAATATACCAGAAAAAAAAACTAAAAAAGACTGAATTATACCGAAATGTGCATATATCTGGTTTATTGATTTAAATGATAGATATACAAAATTAATATACTGAAAAATACTGAACTATTCTGATATGTAAATCTGGTTTATTGATAAAAGTGGTGAATTTACCAAACCAATATACTAAAATACTGAAAATATACCGGATAAATATACTGAAAAAATATTGAAATATACCGAAAGGTGTGTATATCTAGTTTGTTATATAGTTATTTAAATGATTTAAATGATTTGGTATACTAGATATACCAAATTAATATACTGAAAAAATACTGAACTATTCTGATATGTATATCTGGTTTATTGATAAAAGTAGTAAATTTACCAAACTAGTATACTAAAATAGTGGAATATACTGAAAATATACCGGATAATATACTGAAATATACCGAGATGTATATCTGGTTTATTAATACGAGTGGTAAATATACCGAACTAATATACTAAAAATACCGAAATATACTGAAATTTATATATGGTATATTGAGATAACAAGTACTGTATAAAAAAGTATGGCGTTATATCTCGTTATATCTTATAGTCTTTGAAATCTAATTGCTCCTGCGGACAGACACATAGACAGATAAACAAGATCAAGAATATATATGCCATATTGCATAAAGTTATAATACCCTTCCACTCTCTTGTTATCGGGTATAAAAATCTTCAAGAAACGCATCATTTTTTATCGCAGCGCCTTCTATTTTCCCCCCGTCCTGAGAGACAGTTAACTCACCTGGGTTTCTTGCCCATCAGCACCATAATCAAGTCCATGAACATGGCGGGCAATGTGTGGTATAAGAAGCAGAGTATGTGATACTGCCACATGTGTGGCACGATGGTGAAGCATGGATACCAGATGGACTTGCGCATCGGGATGTCGTTGACATGCTTAAAGCCCGTCTGCATATAGTTGCGCCAGGTCACCATATTATCCGCATCCGGCACATAGTTGTAGATGGGTGGCGTCTCATATCTGCAGAGAGAAAAGCGCACAGAAAATGTGTGAGTTAGTGCCAATGGGAAAAGTGTTTCACTGGCAACGAGTGTTGAGCTGGTTCAGAAGGAACGCACAAAAATGAGCTATTCATTAAAGTGAGCGAACTGAAGAAGTTTTGCTTCAATGTTCTGTTTTGTCTAGTTGCTAAATTCTAAAGTTGTTTGGTTCGTTCATTTTTCAGTTGTTCACTTTGGATCAGTAGTTTTCGATGTATAATGGAAGAAGGGATAATCTTAATAATAAAATGATAACTATTCTTAATTATTATTATAAGAAACAAATTAGAACGCACAAAACAAACAAACTAACATAGTTTAATGAACGAAAGCAAATGAGTGAACTTCTTTTGCAAATTGTAAAAACGAAGTTGTTCACTGATCAAAAATTAATGTATTCAGTAAATTTAACGATTCGTTGACAATTTACTTGCTTCGATTATTAGTTTTATAGGTCTTTACTTCGTTTTTTGTTTTTGTCAAGGTATTCACTTTGAATCTTAAGTTCGTTTCTTTTCATTGCCTTTGTTCCTCTATTGCTTTTAGCTAACTTCTGTTTACTATAATATTTTCGATGTATTTTGGAAAGAAGGAAAAATCTTCATAATAATATGTCAACTATTATTATATATGTATAACATAATAGAACGCATGAAAAGAGCCAACTAGTGCACTGATTAAAAGTGAACGAACTAGTTCACTAATCAAAAGTTTACAAACTAGTTCAATGATTCAGTAAATTGAACGATTCTTAAATTGAACGATTCTTTAATGCTTCTTCGTTTTGTTTTGAACAGTTGCTTAATTCCATAGTTCTTTAGATCGTAATTTTGTTCAGTTATTCACATTTTGTATCTTTAGTTCAAACTTGTTCATTTAATTTGTCCTTCTAGTGTTTTTAGCTAATTTCCGTTTACTATTTTTGATGTATACGAGAAGGATAAATAATCTCCATATCAATACAAGTATGTCAATTATTGTTAGCATTTTGTTATGAACGAATGAAAAGATCTTAAAAAGTTCAATGATCAAACTCGCATCTATAATTAGAAGGGAACAAACTACGTCAATGATCAAAAGTTAACGAACTAGTTCACTGTTAAAAAATAAACGAACAAACTTATGCTATTCAGTAATGATGATGATGATAATAACAAATGAATGAACTACTTTAGTGATCTACGTATTCAGTAAATTAAATGATTGTTTACAATACAGTGAAACCTACTTATTGCGTGCCACATCCCATGCGCTGGCCAGCAGCGCATTCACGCACATGTCTACGGGCACAATGTGCGCCTTGTTGTCCATGTTGCCGGTGAAAACGCGCAGCACTCCGGAGCCAATGCCCACGATGACGCCACAGGGTCCATACATGTTGTCAATCCAGCCTGTCACTGGTTCCCTATAGCTAGTGATCACTGTAAATACATAGAAGTAGAGATTGTAGTGTTGGGAATATGCTTTGGAGTTTAAAAATGTTACCAATGCCCGGTCGAAATATGGTCACTGGCAATTTCTGTGCATGCTGCTGAATCACATCCTCGGCCAGCACTTTGGTGTAGGTATATGTATTCGGATATCCCTTGATTAACGTCGGCGTCAGCGTATTCAGCGTCTGCTCGTCGAGGCATTCCGTTAATTTGAATGCATTGTCACCCGTCATCGCACAGCTGTAGAACTTCTCCTGAATGTACCGCATGTTGCAATGCGCAAATGCGGTCGAAACGTGCACCAGAGCCTGCCAACAAAATGGGGGGAGAAATGTAGAATTTAGTAATCTTGTTGTAGCTGAGATATACTCGTATTGTACACGCCAAAAAGTATTGCTTTAAGCCTAGACTGTTCAGTTATAGACCTTAAAAAACCTTCTTTTGAATATTAAAATACAAAATTTGAAACTCTTTCCGTTGGGTATTCGAAACGTTAAATAAAATTGTGATAACAGTCCACTTATCTCACATTAGTATATATAAAATTTATGATAATACTTGATTTATATAATACTTATATAGATACAGATGCGAAGAGAATAGTATCTATAGAATATAGACTGTTCAGGTTTAGACCTTAAAAAAACTTATTTTGAATATTAAAACACAAAATTTTAAACTCTTTCCATTGGGTATTCCAAATTATGATAACAGTCCACTTATCTCACATTAGTTTCTATAAAATGTTATGTATTATATAAATACAGATGCGGAGAGAATACTATCTATAGAATACGAACTGTTATTGTAGAATTATATAGACAATAATGATCACATTACTTTCTTTTATCACAATTTTATTTAACCTTTAATAAAGAAGTTAATAATATATACACACACTTATTCATTTTTCAATTTAAGCAACCTTTGTGAATTATTAAAATGTTTGGCAAATTCACCTTAAAAAAAAACAACAATTAGATATTCAAATATTTGCCTAACTTTGGAGTAAATGCTAGATAAAGTAAAGGGCCTTATAATGTCGAATGTTGTAATTATAAAATCAGGCAAAGTCAATTCTTAAAGTAATAGGAATTTCTTTACACTTATTCCTTTATTGCCTTTAAATTTAATCTTTACTTTTATAAGGTGTGAGAATTGTGGAATGTTCAAATTTATAATAACTACTTTTATATTTGCTATACATTCATGCAATGTTTCATTCCTTATTTCAAAACTAATAAAACACTTTGTAGAATATAATTCTATTAATCCTATTCAATTAAGCACATTCGATTTGATTTCAAATCATGTTTAATAATCTAATATGTGTTTTAGTCGTAGAGTATTAACTCTCTTAAAAGATACATTTATTTTAAGCATTTCATCTTATCGAAACTTAAGAGCTACTGTGTAAAAGCAAAAGCATTACTCAATATTGAAATTATTAATCATTAATTGCTATTCACTCTGATAAATGAATTTATAGACGTCATCCAATCAAATCAATCATCAAAGTGCTCTGCAGGTCGTGCTCTCTGTCACTCATTATTTTGCTTGATTACAGCAAACACTTTGATTTTTAAATAAGTGACATAGCATCGGCTTTTATTACCTATTTCTCGTAACTTGAGCATAACATCAGCTATTCTAATTAATACTTATCCCTTGTATCTTATAATTTAATTCTATAGTAATTTGCCAGACTGCGAGCTTCATTAAAATCAAGTTTAATACTCCAACTTATCACTCACCTTGAGGTTGAGAATCTCGTTGGCCAGCTTGATGATCTCCTTGGTGCCGTGCACATTGATGGCAATCGCCATTTTGAGTTTCTCATCGAAACGCACTGTGGCAGCGCTGTGCAGGACAATGTTCACATTCTCCTTGATCGTCTCCCTCTCATGCTGCGAGATGCCCAATCCAGGCAGCGAACAGTCGCCGCTGATGATTGTGATCTGGCAGCGATACTTTGGATTGATCTGTTTCATTTTGGCAAAGACCTGACGGGGAGAGGAAGGAATATTATAGAAAAGATAAGTAAAGAGAAGAAGAAATACAATTAGAAAGAGAAAAAGTAACATTATATGGTTAAATTTAGGGAAAGGCTTCAATTTTTTTTTTTGTTTTTCTAATTGTAGATTATAAAATTAAAAATAAAATAATCTTAAATCAAGATTTTGAAATCTATGCAAAAGAAATGTTATAATTCTTCTTCTAAATTTATATTAAATTGAAATGTTAAATTTTGACTTTAACCTTATTTCAATTTAGAATATATTCTTGAGTTGATAATACTAAATTTCAAGAATTTTTATTATACCCGCTACCCATAGGTTAGAAGGCTGTTATACAATATTTTATACTCCCCTATATATTTAAAATGTAATACTATGTTATATCGATAGACCAAATATAGCATTTGGTATATTTTAGTATTTTTGTGGTATATTTATTGTTTATTTGTAGAATAAAGCTAAAGTACTATATCGATATACGAAATACAGTATTTAGTATATTTTAGTATTTTTGTGGTATAATTTGGGTATATGTGTAGAATTCCTTCGGTGTATTTTAGTATTTTGTGGTATATTTTGGGCATATTTGTCAAATCTGGATATAGTAGATATACCAAATATAGTCTTCGGTATATTTTAGTATTTTTGTGGTATATTTTATAGAATCTAGTTTTAGTACTATATCAATATACCAAATATAGCATTCGGCATATTTTAGTATTTTTATGGTATTATTTTGACATATATGAAGAATGTAGTATATACCGATATACCAAATATAACCTTCGGTATATTTATATACATTTTTGGTATATTTGCTCACAGTCGAATACACCTTACTTTAGCTTTCTTACTTGTACAATTTTGATCTTCACTTAAGATTTGCTGTATATTTTTGGTATATTTATAGAATCTGGTTTTATTGAAAATTGAGCGGATATCTAACAGTCAAAAACGCTTCTTCTTAGCTTTCTTGTATAATTTCATCATTCTTAAATCTATAACTTTTTTATTCCCTGCGTATCTAATTGATTGATACTTACTGGATCATTGAAGAGATCCTCGATGCGGGCGTGGGCATCCTTGCCCTTCTTGGGGCGTATGAGCAAATATATTTGTCCCACCTCCGTGACGCGCAACAGTTTCTCGATGATAACTGGAGGGGAAAGGGGAGAATAATGGGGGGGAAAATGGTAACAAATCAATTTGTGAGTGTCTTTCTCGTTCTCTCACGCTGTGCGTATTCAATTCGCTTCCATTATTCATGTCACGTATTTGCTGCGAGAGAGGTGAAAGGGGGAAGGGGAAGGGGAGTATTCAACTTACTTTTGCCAAAGAATCCGGTGCCGCCAGTGAGGAAGACGCCTTTATCCTTGTAAAACATTTGCATGGGCGACTCATCTGCAAAGATCAATGCAAACAGCCATTAAACAATTAGCCAATTTGATGCGCATCATTGTGCCTGACTGCCTGCCTGGTTGCTTGCCACATGCCCCCCGCTCCCCTCTGTGACTGTGAGTTCGTGCCACAAGCGTTACGTTCACGCTTGTTTGCCACCCACTTGAAGCGCGTCACGAATTTAAATGCGCGCCCCCCAAAAGCCACTTCAATTGCGCATAATTCACGCCAACACACACACTTACATACACACACACACACACACACACATAGTCAGGCTGGGAGTCGCACGTAAAGAGCGTTTGGCATGTGGCTGCATTTTGGCCATATGTCAAAATGGCAACAACAAGAATGAGAGCAGCAGGCAACACTCGAAGTTAACGCCAATGCTGACATTGTTGTCGCTCAGTTGCTGCCTCAGTTTGCTGCCTGCCACTTGTGGGCCACTCATAAATATTTGCAAGTTAGCAGCTCGTCGAGCCATTCATCTAACATACAATGGCAACGCACACACACACTCACATTCCTTGCCTGGCGTTGTCTTGAAGTCCGTCTCTGTCTGTGGCCTAATTGCCAATCGACGACGTAAATCACTGTCACTGAATATGGTTTACACACACACACATAGAGAGTCTCATGCTTGGCCACTCGATAATTGCATAATAAATGCAACATTGTTAAGGATAGCAGCAGAGCAGAGAAGCAGCATCAACATCCATCCAACGACGCGTCAAACACAACAAACTCACACACTCCTCGCATTCATATTCATACAAATACATTGCCTGACACCTAGACGCGACAACACTCACACACATACATATACATACACAGCATGGAGTCGCACTCAAACCAAAAGCACTTGACGCGCTTGCCGCTCACTCAAATGTTTTGTTTACCTATGCTAATTGGCTTAAATGCAACTCAAGCGCACTTCTCATCGCGCCAAGCCGAAACTGAGCCCACTGTGCCTCCCTTCCCCTCTGCTCCTCACTCTGCTGGGCTCTCTCTGACACCATTGTTTATGAGCGCTTCGCAATTGAGCTGCCGCCACCCGCCGCTTGGAGTGCTGCTGACTGCTGACTACGACTGCGACTGCGACTGCGGCGTGCGCATTTAAAGCTTTTCGAGCGCTTTGGGGCATTTGTTCAGCGACAAGCAGCCAGCAAAAATAACAACAACAACAACGACAACAAGCGGCGGCACTTTGAGTGAATTGTCAACAATTGTGTTGGCTCTTTGGATTTGCGAGCCGCCTTCGTCTTCGTCTCCCTCGCTTCCCTCCTTTGCTGCCTTGTCTCGCGCAGACAAAAGTCTGTCACATAATTTGTCAATTTCAACAATTTTCTTAGCCCACCCTCGACAAGACAAATGTAATTCTTCATGAATGCTTATTGTTTTGCTTCTTTTCTTCTCTGCTTCTCTCCTTCTCCTCTCTTCTTCTCTTCTCTTTTCTTTACTTTTTTTTGTTGACGGAACTGGTTCCCCAATTTGCTGCTCTTTGTCGCCTTTTGTCTCTGAACCTGAACTTGCTGCTCTCTCGCTCGCTCACGCCTGAAGGCTTTTGACCCTGGCCTTAGCCTTGGGTCACCCTGTGTTTGTGTGTCGTAGTCGAGTCGTGGTCACTCACCCTGTGTCCCAGTGATAAGCTGACAATGATCATCCATCGCTTTCGCATATCCATTACGAAGGCTTAGCAGTTTAGCCTCCTCCATGCTGACCAGTTGCTTCCTTTGCGGCGCTGCAAGTAAATAAAAACGCGCAATATATTAGAATAATCAGTAAATTATAATACAAGCAAAGGCGCAATATATTAGACTAAAAGGAAATTTGTAATAAGAGAAAAATAAATGCGATATAGATTAGAATAATCAGTAAATTATAATACAAGTAAATTCGCAATATATTAGACTAAAAACAAAGTTGCAGTAAGAGTAAATTAAATGCGCAATATATTAGAACAAAAGGAAATTTATAAAAGGAGAAAAATAAAAGCCCAATATATTTGAATAATCAGTAAATTATAATATAAGTAAAATATATTAGACAAAAGAAAATTTGTAATAAAAGTAAAAACAAATGCGCAATATATTAGAACAATCAGTAAATTATAATAAAAGAGAAACTAAATATATTAGACTAAAACGAATACTGTAATCTGTAAAGTATAATAAAAGCAAAAATAAAAGAGCAATATATATACAGGAAAATTCAAATAAAAGTAAAAACACATGCGCAATATATTAGAATAACTGAAAAATTATAATAAGAGAATAAAAAATGGCCAATATATTGGAATAATCAGTAAATTAAAATAAAAGTAAAAATAACTGCGCAGTATATTAGAATAAAAGGTAATTTGTAATAAAAGTAAAGACAAATGCGCAATAATTTTTAAAATTACAATAAACACACAAAACACTCTTCACGAATAGTCAACTAAATTTACAAATTTGCTGACGTTAGACTGAAATTCCATACAGAGAGGTTAAGTAAAATTTTAGTAGGCAGAACTTTTTAAATTGTTTAGATATTGAGATGAAATTCTCAGAACTTAAAAAACAAATATTAAAGTCTCAACTGTTGAAGTATTGATGCACTTATTCAAATTTTTTTCGATTCTACTAAGATTCGATTATAGTTATTGTCAAGAGCCTAAAAAAACAGAGGAGAAATATAGAATTGCAATAAGCAAAACTTTTCTATTTGTCAAAAGTATTGAAAAATGTTGTTGAAATGTTCAGAACTTAAAATACAAATATTGATGTCATTAGGGTTGAAAAAATTCTTCACTTATTCAAATTATTTTCAATTCTACTAAGTTTTGTCAACAGCCTAAAAATACTTACAGAGGAAATCACTAAAATTTTAATAAGGAAAACTTAACTGTTCATCATGCGATTGTGTTGAAATGTTTATAACTTAAAATACAAATGTACTCGTAAAGAGAAATACTTCACTTATTCAAATTATTTTTAATTCTACTAAGATTACAACTTTGGTGCCAACCATGAAAATACATACAGAAGAGATAAAAGTTCAATAGGCAGAACGTTTATGTTTATTTAAATAAATAATGAACTTATACCTCGATATATTTTCAATTCTATACATTCGATATATTTTCAATTCTACAATTCTATTACAAACTAGTTGTCAACAGCCTAAATATACATACAGAGGAGATATGTAGAATTAAAATAAGTAAAACTTTTCTGTTTGTTTGGCGATTGTTTTGAAATTCTCAGAACTTAAAATACAAATATTGATGTCATTAGAGTTAAGGAAATAATGCACTTATTCAAATTATTTTCCATTCTATTAAGTTCCAAAAGTTCATATACACCAAGTTGAAACAGCTTCAAAGCAATTAAGTTGCAATGGATTTGTTTACTTTATTGAGTAAAGAAAATTTTCCTTAAATGTTGGCTACTTATTATATTTCTAACTGGCAAATAATTCCCAATTACCAATTTACATTTAAGCTAATTGAAATTTCCCAACAGCAACATTTAATTGATATGCGTTGTAATTACGTAGTTTACATCTTAAAGGGTTAAAATGTTGCTTAAATAACTGCTTAACTATTATACAACTTTCGTTGACTTCTGAGCTGCCCACCTCCATAAAGATTTCTAATTGCCAGATGTGGATTTGATTACCTCGATATATAATTTTTAACTGACGAAAATTATAGCTTGCTGCCACTATATTTACACTCTACTATAAAATAACTATCAATGGCTTCAAATATTATATGATTAGTAAACCTTGAGCTTTAGACCAAAAGAACATTACTTCCACAATAATCAATAAAAGTGAATTGTAATTTAACAATTTTTGTACATACGATTTTTAAGCGATATAAAGTCGGGCCTGTCATATCGCTGCAGTTGAATAATTTGTTGTTGTGCCATGTTTGCAAATAGAAGAGGAAAGTGTAATGCTTTTTACACTTGTTGGTGTCGATGGAATCGATCAGGTTGTTGTATTATTTTGTTGTCGACTCGATTCGAGTCCTGACTAATTAGGAATTGTTTCAATTGAAATGGTTTAGGCAATTACAAGACCGGCGGCGGTCTCCATGCGACTGTTTCGTGGCGACTAAAAATCAAATATAAGTGAATTTCGTTTTGTGAAATTTTAATTAAAACTTTGGTATTGCTTTGTGTGCCGTCATAATACAACGAAAACCAAACCAAACCAACCCACTGGCAAATGCCAACAAAAGTGTACAAGGCACTAACAATTTCTAATGAAGTGCCAGGCACACCTGTTGACAAACCCAGAGAGAAAGAGAGAGAGCGGGAAAGAGAGTGCAAATTGAAAATGAAACTCATACAATTTTAATAAAATTTATGTTATGGAGACTGAAGTTTAAAGCGAAACCCAAAGTGTCGATGCCGCTTTTAATTAATGCACAAATTCCCTGTCCCATATTTGCCACAAAACACGGCACAAATAATAAAAACAACAACAACAACAGGAGAGCAAATAAACTACATCGTTCGTGTCAAAGAAGCTATCGAACGCTTTAAATATGCATGCGACCAACCTATATATGAGCAGCACACACACACACACATACACACACAGACACCGTGTAAAAGTTTAAAAATACATATTCATATATCAAGTGCTCGACAAATTGAAAAGAAGCAAACTCATGCTCAGGTAAACAGCATTTTGCAACTAATGGAATACTCTTTACATCAAATTAAGGTCGAAGGTTCTTATTATATTTGATAGTTTTGGGAAATACTTTTAGTTAATGTATTCTTCAGTTCATATTAATTTCATAAAGAATCAAAATTTGTTTTTATACTACAATTTTGAAGCTACATTTTTGATAGCATAAATTTATATTTTGAGTGCTGAAATACCCTTTAAGCTTTTCATATTCACTAAGTATATTTTTTAGACAAAAACTTTGCTTGAAGGAAAGCTGGCGGAAAATAATAGGGATTTCATATTTAATAAGTGAACATGCTCTTAGAGACTATGTCAGAATGTTAAAAGAGTAATTTTCTTGTTTATTTATGACTTCCGAAATTTATTTTATATGTTCTTTATAGTATATTTTGAAAGAAGTAGTATATTAATATACCAAGTACATTATTAAGTATTTATTTGGTATATCTATGCGCTACATGTTAAGTATAATACGGATCTGGATATTGTTTGATATAATATGTTATGTTTTAAGTGTAGTAGTATATTAATATACCGAATATATTCTGAAGTACTTGTTTGTTTTATTATTTTAGTATATTTTTAATGTAGCAGTATTTAATAAGTGAACATGCTCTAAGAGACTATGTCAGAATGTTAAAAGAGTAATTTTCTTGTTTATTTATGACTTCCAAATTTATTTTATATGTTCTTTATAGTATATTTTGAGTTTACTAGTATATTATTCTACATTATAAGTATTTTTTCTGTGTATTCATTTTAAACTTCTAAATTATTTGGTATGCTCATTATGGTATAATTTGAATGTAGTAGTATATTAATCTACCCAGTACATTCTTAGGCATTTTTTTTTTTGGTATATTCATTTGGTATATTTTAAGTGTAATAATGTTCGAATGTTCTAAATTATTTTATATATCATTAGTGATATGTTTTAAGTGGTAGTAGTATATTAATATACCAAAAATATTCTTAAGTACGTGTTTGTATTCTTAAGTACTTGTTTGATATATCATTTTAGTATATTTTGAATGAAGTAGTATATTAAAAATACCAAATACACGTGTAAGTATTTGTTTGGTATTTTAATTTGGTATATTTTAGGCATAATATCGCTCTAGTTTCATTAAAAAAGCGGAACAGATATCTCACAGTCAGTTCTTGAAGAAAAGCTGATGAAAAATATTAAGAATTTCATATTTAACAAGTGAACATTCTTTAAGATAGTGTCGAAAAATATTAAAAGAGTAATTTAGTTGCATATTTAAAAACATTCAAGTTGACATAAAATAATGATGAATATTATTTTAAAGACTTGCTGCACCTTTGGCTATAAAAAGAAATCATTACTACAATTAAAAAAAATGTTTATGCCAGACAAATTATTTTAATAAAATAAAGCAGCTGCTTTACGAGTATAAAGTCAAGTTCGATTAAATACATAGCTTCACAATGAATAGGAATTATACAAATGCGCTTAAAATTATGAATGCTATCATATTCATTTTAATTAAACTCAAATTCAATGAGCAAATTAAGAGCGCAAACCAACTGCAGACAGCAGACACAGAGTTGATCAAAGATAAAGTGTAAACAAAGTGCGCGGTATTTAAGTGCGAGAATGACATTCAGTTTGCCATAAAAGTAGACATATTATGATTCAATTGACCAAACCACCAAACGTAGTGAATAATTAGAGACTCTAAAGTGGACAAAAAAGTATTGTAATGTTCAGCTCGGGTCAGTTTTTGAATAGCAGTTGAGTTGAGTTGCATTTTGTGCAGTAGCTGCTGCGATGACGTTGTGGAATTTTAATTGTGTGCGAAGCCC
Organism: Drosophila nasuta; assembly: GCF_023558535.2. Classification (NCBI taxonomy): domain Eukaryota; kingdom Metazoa; phylum Arthropoda; class Insecta; order Diptera; family Drosophilidae; genus Drosophila; species Drosophila nasuta. The sequence goes on from NC_083456.1 coordinate 31,152,154, forward strand.
AAAACCAGAGAACAACGTAATTACTAATAATGATGATAATGATGATAATGATGATAATTGCAAGCTCGGGCGACAACTAAATGAATTAATTACTTGATTATCATCGAGGCAAGTTCAATGAAAATCTACTTATGTAAATGGCACAGAGCGAGGGAGGGAATATAAAGCCATTGGCGTTCAGGACTCATTCAATAATTGTAAAGCACAAGATGTGAAGCGAATTCATGCTGTGCACAACAACAATAATAGCAGCAAACAAAAGTAGATGGAGGCGGCAGCTTGGTAAACCAAAAGAAAAGAGAAAAGTAAAAGAAATGCAACTGAACATTAAATAATTTGAGTGTCGAAGTCTCGCACAATTAACCCATATTTGCAGACTTGCAATGGAAACGAGTCGAGTCAGTCAGTAGCATGTTGCATTTCACACCAATTGGGGGGATTTTCCCTTTCCCCCCCTCCTCCCCCTCACGCTGTGCTGCCCGCGCTTGGCTTGGCGCGCACTCAATCGTATGAATGACGAAAGCCAGCGGGTGGCAAGGAGGGAGCAGGTAAATGTTGTATGGTCGACTGTGCATGGGCAGCTTGCCAAGCTGCTGACTGACTGACTGACTGACTCAATGACTAACTGACTCAGTGACTGACTGACTGAACTGTGCTGGCAATGTCGGCCAAAAAGCAACCACAGCAACTGATTGCACCACACCGGCGACCACAACGTCGACGCCACCGCCAACAACGACATCACAAACTGAACCGAACTCAACTCAACTCAACTCAACAGAACGCACTCTGCACGAATTTGCCGGCTACTTCAGCAATATGATACACTTTTCAAAGCGATGAGCGGGGCAGGGGAAAGGGGAGGGGAGTATTTTGTATTTTGAGGTGAGGTCGATTTTGCATTCGAATTTATACATTGTTTAACTAGGAGTATGAGAGTATAGGCCACAGCAGTATCTCCACAGCAACAGCAACAGCAATCGCCTGCAGGCGCTGCTTCTGTTCTCCTCCCCCTTCTCCTCCCCCCTCTCTAGATCCCTGTTGTTGCTTTTGCTGTGACTATTGTTGCCTCTTTGTCTGTTGTCTGTTGCCTGTTGTCGACACCAAGTTCCATCGGCGATGCACATCGAAGCGCAGCTAATTGAAACATTCTGTACAGTGGCACAAAACCTATTAATTGACGCCAGAAATGTTTATAAATAAAAGTGAAAACTGGTTTGATAATTAAAGCAGGCAATTATTAGAAGATATTTGTCTGTAGTTATTTAGAATAATTACTGATTATAGAACGATCGAGATGTCTCATTTAATTTAAGCTTGGCTGATTTTGATTAAGCCACATCTTAATTATAAACTAGTTATTAATTTGTATTAGCATCATTATTACCATTAATATATGCAAATATTTCTGAAAATCGAGTTGAGTTATAGATATAGAATGTTTAAACAGCCTATAATTATTTCATAGGGAAATACAATCTTATTAATGACCAGAGGCATTTTTATACCCGGTGCCATAACTCTTATAAAATGTTTGAATTTAATTAAGAAACAATTTCATATGGCAAAAACAGACAAATTGCATCTATTTTTATTTATTTTGCTATACATTTTGAATGTAGCGGTATTTTAGTATTTTTTCAAACTTGTTTTGCTTTTCGTGATAATTGCTAACTGGTATCTCACAGTCTATCACACTCCACATTATTTGTATTTGGTATTCTATGGTATATTTTGAAAGTAATAGTATATTAATATACCAAATATTGTCTTAGGTATATTTTAGTATTTTTTCAAACTTGTTTTGTTTTTCGTGATAATTGCTAACGGGTATCTCACAGTCTATCACACTCCACATTATTTGTATTTGGTATTCTATGGTATATTTTGAAAGTAATAGTATATTAATATACCAAATATTGCCTTAGGTATATTTTAGTATTTTTTCAAACTTGTTTTGCTTTTCGTGATAATTGCTAACGGGTATCTCACAGTCTATCACACTCCACATTATTTGTATTTGGTATTCTATGGTATATTTTGAAAATAATAGTATATTTATATACCAAATATTGCCTTAGGTATATTTTAGTATTTTTTCCAAACTTGTTTAGCTTTTCGTGATAATGGCTAACGGGTATCGCACAGTCTATCACACCCAACATTAGCTGCATTTAGTATTCTATGGTATATTTTGAAAGTAGTAGTATATCAATATACCAAATATTGCCTTGGGTATATTTTAGTATTTTTTTTAACTTGTTTTGCTTTTCATGAAAATGTCTAACGGTTATCTCACAGTCTATCACACTCAACATTAGCTGTATGTCGTATTCTATGGTATATTTTGAAAGTAGTAGTATATCAATATACCAAATATTGTCTTTGGTATATTTTAGTATTTTTTTTAACTTGTTTTGCTTTTCATGAAAATGTCTAACGGTTATCTCACAGTCTATCACACTCAACATTAGCTGCATTTGGTATTCTATGGTATATTTTGAAAGTAGTAGTATATCAATATACCAAATATTGCCTTGGGTATATTTTAGTATTTTTTCAAGTTGGTTTTGCTTTCCTTGAAAATGACTAGCGGGTATCTCACCGTCGAGCACACTCGACTTTAACTCTCTTACTTGTTAAATGTGCTGCAACAATTGCTCATTATAACATAGCATAAAAAACAACTCTTAACAATTAAGCGATGTCACAATTAATGCATTAATTAGTCCGGTTATCGATAGTAATTGCATTAGTGATGGTAACAGAAAAATTATAATTAGCTTTGTGGGCAATTTAAATATGAGTTCGATAGCAATGCGATTGCAATTGCAATTTGCAAATTCACTTGCATGAAATATGCATTATCGGTAATGACGTAGTTTTGCAAAACGAGTTATGCTAATGGAAGTTAAGCAAATGAATGAAATAAACAACTGCAATACTATATGTAGAATTCAGTAAAGTTGTTGGTGTCAGTTTCATTAGAATGGTGTCACTGTGCGGCTAGTAGAAGTTAAATAAATGAATGAAATAAACAACTGCAATGCTATCTAGAATTAAGTAAAGTTCTTGGAGTCAAGTTCGAAGCTAATTCATGCTACAAAATTTGGCAGTTTTCATTAGAATGGTGTCACTGTGCGGCTAATAGAAGTTAAGCAAATGAATGAAATAAACAACTGCAATACTAGCTAGAATTCAAATAAGTTGTTGATGTCAAGCTCGAATCTAATAATAATAGAAATTAAATAAATGAATGAGTTAAACAACTGCAATACTATATATAGAATTAAGTAAAGTTGTTGGTGTCAAGTTTGAAGCTAATTCATGCTACTAAAATTTGGCAGTTTTCATTTGAATGGTGTCACTGTGCGGCATGCTTCTCATCTCGGTATCCTCAGCATAATGCTGCTGCTGGCACTTTTGATACTTGCTACTTCTTGGACTTTGGCGCTTGTTTGCCGCTGCTGTTGCTGCTGCTGCTGCTGCAGAACTCGAAAACAATGGAAACGACACACAAAAGTCTGAGCCGCAACAACAATCGCGCCTGAAAATGAAAGCAATGCAACAAACATTTGCAACATTCGCCAACGTCGTCGCCGTCGTTGTCGTTGTTGTTGCTGTTGCTGCTGCTTCGCATATTTCATTGAAGCCAAATGCGAATCGAAGCGTCAGCCGCAGTCGCCGAGGCTCGTTCGCTTTGAATTTTATTTAATGCTTTTGTAATAAAGTGTAAAATGGTGAAAAAGTGCAAACAAGAGCTGTTCGAGCGAACGAACGAACGAACGCGAACGGAGGAAGCCCCATTGCATAATATCAACAACATCATCATCAACGGCAACGGAGGGAAAACAAGAGTAAGAACTACGGCAACAGCAGCCACATTAAAAGAAGAAGAAATAATTAACAGCAACAGTTTGAAAGTCCATAAAGCGAAAATGGTTGTTGTTGCTCGTTCGTTCGTTCGTTCGTTGCTATTGCCGCTTCTTGTTGCCATCAGAAGTCCTGCCCCACCGCATGTGCCATGGCCATGGTCATACAACTTCCGACTTCCGACTGGCTGACCGAGAACGAAGAGGAGGGAGAGAGCTCAGTGGCCTGCTACAACCGTATTGTTTGTTGTTGTCTCACTGGCAATAGGGATTGAGAGCTGGGAATGATATTGCCAGCCAGCCAGACAGCCAGACAGCTAGCCACATTCTCGCCCACAGAGTGAGGACACCAAGCGAATTCAGTGCGAAAAATGTTCGTTAAATCTATTAAAAGATAATTACGTGAAGACAAATGAACGGTGGCAGGGGCAAACAGAGACGGAGACGGAGACAGCAGCAAACAACCGAGAGAGAGAGAGATGAGAATGGTTGCTGTAGACACACAACCACACACATACATATGTACATTGTTATTATTCGAGTTCAATGATACGATAACGCTAATGGATATGGATATTGATTATAGTTTTTATGCGGCTACTGCGCTATCGTCTCTCTCTGCTCTCTCTGCTTAATGATAATTTTGATTATATTGATGCGTCATTTTATGAGCCGCAATGGTATTGAAATTGAGTGGTTTGTGACAGCCATCGACTTGTTTATGGCACATCGCCCAAGCGATAATGGACCAAGCGAATAAGATATTCATGAAGGAAACTCCAATTATTATTAGCTACTCTAATGTGTGTGGCATCGTCGTCGTCTGGGAGTCTCTGGGAGTCTCTTTCGACTTAATTAATATGACCCAATGCTCACTCGCTGCGTAATTATTTGCAGTTCCCTCCTCCTCTCATGTAGATATTTGCAATTAGAGTGAATTGGGCGCGAAATATGGCGCAAAAACAACACAATTTATATGCAATTAACAGCACAACTTTGCGTATACGTAATTGTTTTACACATCACTTGAATAGCGAATCAAATATTTGCCAGTTGATTGAGAGAAAAGCTCTTAACGATAACGATCATCAAATAAAATAAGTGCTGGAAAATCCCTTAACTTTGATGACAGCAGCAAATTATAAATAGAAAACAGCGCATCAAGAGACTTAAGGCAACATTTAAGGCTTGCACTTGAAGCACTTTAATCAGAACAAAATATTCGAAAGCGGAAAAGAAATTTAATGATAGGGTAAAGTTACCTATTTGTAGATTGAAAACATTAAATAAAAGTTTACCAATCAAAAGGATATACGATAAAAGAAATAATAATCAACTCATCATTAGAATTCAGACAACATTGAAAGCTTCACAGGCTTCCATTATTAAAATTTTTAAATTCAAATATTTAAATGCAGAAAAGCGCATTCAATAGGCAAACTCAACTGTTTGTCGTCTGACAATATTAGATAACAATTGAGCAAAGAAATAAGATCAGGAGTTCACACAAATGCTTGACATTGCGTATACGTAATAATTTACGAAGCTTCTTATTTAAAGTGCTAACAAACAATATTAAATGAAATAATAAATATTACATTTACACGCCGAGTGTCAACATGACGTATGCGTAATATGCACAGACTTCCATTATTAATATATTTAGAATAAAATAATCGAAAGCAGTCAATAGACAAATGCAACTATTAATTGTCTGACAAAGAAATAAACACTCACAATGGCTAGACATTGTGACGTATACGTAATAATTTGCGAAGCTTCTTATTTAAAGTGCTAACGCAGATGAAAGCTTCCAACAAAGTTAGACAATATTAAATAACACAAAGTATGTCAACATGACGTATGCGTAATATGCACAGACTTCCAATTTTAATATATTTAGAACAAAATATGTGAAAGCAGAAGAGAACAGTCAATAGACAAATGCAACTATTCACTGCCCGACAATATTCTACTAAAATTGAGCAAAGAAATAAACACAAACAAATGTTTGACATTACGTATACGCAATAATTTTCAAAGCTTCTCATTTAAATCGCTAACGCAGATCAAAGCAGTTAACAAAGTTAAACAGTATTAAATGAAATAATAAATATTGCATTCACACGCCGTATGTCAACACGACGTATGCGTAATATGCACACTGACTGCAATTAGAGTGTAATTATTGATCGTTTGCGAAGAGAGGAAGTGCACTGTAGCAGCGCATCAAAGCATTTTCTTCTTCGTAAACAAGCAAGTGTTTGTTTGACATTGCGTTTAGCAGGTGGATGCGAAATGGCAATGGTCAGAGGTCAGGGTTATTACAGCTGCTGTGAGATCTTTTCGCAGTTGCCTAACTAACTAAGTAAGTAAGTGAGTACTTATTGATGCTGTTTGCAGTCGAAGTGCGATATAAAAGTGCTTAGCATGTGAATAAAATGCTAATCAAGTTGTGTCGCTAAACTTTAACTCTTCACTTCGCTTCGCTTCTCTAGATGCTCATTATGGCACGTGTGAATATATTTCGGTGTGTGTATGTGTGCGTGCGTTTCTATTATCTAATTAGGAATTTCATGCAGAATGACAAACATTTGCACAATTACAAGTGCTACGTGCTGGATGGATACTCTCGACTCTCGGCGTTTTTCCAATGCCAACACACATTTCGAAGCTGTTATCAGTTTGTTGCATCTTTGGTGTGTTGCGCATGCGTAGAGAAGAGCGAAGAAGTGGAGGAGAGTGGAATGAGGTCAGCTAATGAGCATTAGCTACAGCTTCAGCTTCAGCGTCAGCGTCGACATCACATTGTTGATATGCCTCATTGATGCCATTGTGGTTCTCCATTGCCTCTGCCTGCCACGCCCTGCTGTCTGCACACACACACACTGGCACACTCACGCACACTTGAACACATTGTGCGCACCTGAGTGTAACCAAATTGTTGTTGCTGGTTGCCATTGTTGATAATGGGCCTGGCCATAACATTTATGTATGAGTTAGGCAAATATTAATAGGCATTGCCTCGCATTCGGTCTCCCACTCACACTTGCACTCTCTCCCTCACACTCACACTCGCTCTCACATTACCACATACCCAATAACAATCACATCAAATCAAATAAGCCAAAATGCTCATTTACTCTGCAAGTTTAAAGTTTAAGCTGTTTGGCAATTGTGCGAGCCAAAATTCGACACGTTCCAATTGTAATTGCTAATTATGAGCTGGGTTAGACAAAAGCATTTCCATTTTCAGCTCAAAGCAATTGAAACAAAGCATTAAACACAGCCAAAGATATATCTGCAGTCCGACTGATAGATAGATAGATTACAACACATTTCGCATTGCAAGTGAAAGCTAATGCAACCGCATATTAAGCATACGCAGCGTTGCACAATGCTTTGAATCAATTTCATGCTTTCGCTCTCTCTTTATTAACTGCTTATCTACGATTAAAGCAAAGCTTCTTAATGCCACAGATTTGCTAATGTCGTCCCACTGCCACATTAAGTATTCGCAACGTGTTGCAGTGGCAATTCAGTGCAGCACATTTAATTAGCATTAATTATTATTAATTAAACTGATTTGCTTCGCTTTTTTTCTACGATTATGATTACAAAAGCCAAGCCATGTAATTAATGTAATTTAATATCGCGCGCTTATTAAATTTCGCATTTCATTTGGCGCCAAGCATTTTCTAAATCAATTTCAACCGCGTGCGCATTGCGATTTTATAACTTCAATTAATTTATGGCTAGTATTTCCAAATAAAAAGCAAAAACTCCAATTGTAAATCCAAATGGCCGCAAAAGTCGTCGACTGAAATTGTAATTACATAATTCGCGCATTATCAATGACAGCGAAATAAAACAAACACACACAGAGAGAAACCTTACAAAATCGATGTATAACAGCAATAATTGCAAAGCAACAATATATACATATGTATATGTATAAATAAACACAACAATATCAACCCGTTATACTCGTAATTTATATTAATTAATCGGTTTTTTGCTCGACCCACGCGCCAAATCGCTTCGATTGCCCGAGGCCTAAAATCAAAGCTTCAACAATTGACGGCTCTGTTTGCCAATAAATTTCCTAAAAAAAAAACCAAAGTAAAATATATTAGACTTTTAAATACTCTCTAAATATTTTGAATAGCAACTTGAGTCGCAGTCTCTAAACTGCCCTTCACTTCGGTTTCTAGGGTATGCAAAATTAAATAAATTTATGCGCTAATAAATTAATGCATTTTTCGAGCGTTTGCAGCTTGAAGTCCCATTTGAATTGCAATGTTTTTCACATTTTTGTATTATTGTTTTCATTTTTGTTTTGTGCTCGCTCGTTGTTTGTTTTGTTAATATTTATGTGTACATAATTTAATAACATTGCTAAGTGTTGCATGACTGACTTTTTTGCTGCCTTTTTTCTGTGTTGCATTTAATTTATGTTGAAGAGCAATGCGCTGATTTGTGTAGCCACAACTACAGTTAACTATTTTCCTCTTATTTACACAAAAATGTAATTTATTGCTTTAAGGTATTTCTTATAAACGTTTAATAATCTTTCTAATTGGAAAGGCAATTTGGTGGCACGCTGAGCGCATTTAATTTTAAATATTTTCCTCTCTCTTTTGTTGGCCAAACTTATTTCCCATTCTTGCTGAAAACTTTATTAACACAGTTTTTGCAATATATTTAACTAGCTTGCAAAACATTATTTAATTGTTATAAATTGATGCATTTAATTTATAAATTATGTAATTTAAAAGTCAACTTTTATTGCATTTATTTATTACTTTCTCCACTGACCCGAATTAAATGTCATTTAAATAAAAACATCAATTGCAATAATATTTCTCTTAAATTTCAGATCAAATGTATTTGAATTGCATAAATTTGTAATCAATAAGTATTTACTTCATTCACAAAATCAATCAATACTTTTTTCATGTAATGTATACAATTAATAAATTGTACAATTTATTAACGTCAAAACTTCAGTCATACTTCCAAGCACTTTTTTTAATGAATTAAATTGCATCGGAATAATAATGAAATTAATGCTAATTGAATAAAGTTGTACTTGCTTTAGGGAAACGATATTTTGGCATGTAACAAACTGGCTTATTCCGGTTTCGCATGGCCATAAAATTGCACTTAGTGACTATGGTATTTTTATAACCGCTATTTAGAGGGTAAAAGAGGAATATTATTATTATGTAACAGGCAGAAGGAGGCGTGTTTTATCGGTTTGTCATATTTTATCCATATACCACATATACACATTGGTATATTTCAGTATTTTTTTCGGTATAATATTTGTGTCATATTTTATCCATATACCAAATATACACCTCGGTATATTTCAGTATGTTTAGTATATTATGCTTCTCATTCTTCATTTCGAATGTAGTAGTATATAAATATACCAAATATACACTTCGGTAAATTTCAATATTTTCTCGCGTATGATTTTTGGCATATTTCATACACATATATACCAAATTTACACTATTTTTTGGTATATTATTTTTGTCATATTTTATCCATATACCAACTATACAGTTCAGTATATTTCAGTATTTTTCTTAGTATATTATGCTTCCCATTCTACATTTTGAATGTAGTAGTATATAAATATACCAAATATACATGTCGGTATATTTCAATATTTTCCAATACATTATTTTTGACATTTTCCATCCATATACCAAATTTACACTTTTGCATATTTCAGTATTTTTTTTGGTATATTAATTTGGTATATTTTAAACACAACACTGCACAGTTTTACATATTATTCTAAATTGTTAGCAGGTATCTCATAGTCGTGCACATCCACCTCTTGCTTTCTTCCTTGTTTTTTATTAAATTCAATGCGAGTAAACAAATAATAAACTTGCTTAAATCCAAGAGAGCAACAACAACAACAAGAAAGCAGGCCGATTGCTATTATTTATGCACTTACAAGTGCACAAATAATGGCGCATAATGTGCGATTACTTCAATATAATCACTAAGTCAGCTTTATGTATATACTATATATTGTATATGGTGGCTTGACGGTATTAGCATTTTCCGGTATTTTCCAAAATCCCCGTCATCAAATCATAAACTGCAGCCGCAGACGCGTTGAATGAGTCGCATGTGCCTCTCAGGTTTCAAGTTCTTTTGCAATGCGAAATGCGAGACGATGAGGTGGAGGTGGAGTGGGGGAAGGTGGAGGGGAAGGGGGAGGGGGAGACAAGGAAGGCAGGTAGTTGGGGGGCTGGCTGGCTGAAGAAATCACGTCATAAACGTGGCGGGCACGAATTATTTACAAAGCAGGCGAAAGCCCAAAAGAGGTCCCAATAAAATAACAATAAACTATGTCACACTTTGCTGCTACGGAGCAGAGGAAGAGGAGAGGTGTGTGTATGTGTGTGTGTGTGCCATAAAAACAACGACGACGACAACAAGCCACAAAAGCATAAACAATTGTATTACAAATACGACTACAAATGCATAAAGCAGCAGCAGCAGCAGCGCCTACAACAACGAATGTCGCTCGCTTATAGACGATTATTTATTGTTAACGATTTATATTCGTTGTTGCTATTGTTATTGTTGTAGCGCTCAGATTTCAAAGCAACACACACACACACACACACAGACTGCGTAGTATAGTGTTCGTGTGTGTGTACGTGCGAATGCTTGAGTGCGAAAGCCAGATTGCAGGCAGAATTGGGATGAGGATGGAGATGGAGATGGGAAGTGTTGCCTCTGCCTACACATCGATTGAGCCTGATTGCCGGCTCAAGTGTCGGTCGCGTCACACGGATATAAAGGGCGTTGAGGGCGTGGCCAAGTGGGGGCAGTGGGAGGCTCTCGGTTAAGCTACCTCTGCAGAGTCACAAAGTCAGAGCAGGCCAGCTTGGGCCGGCTTGACTTTGGCCCTGGCCAAAACATCATCAGGCACAAGTGTTACAGTTTGTTTTCCCACACGTCGCCATCGTCGTCGTCGCATCGCTTTTCGTCATCGTCATCGTCAACTGTGCGGCATGTTTGACAGCAATGAGTGCTTGACACGTACAAAGGCTTTTGTTTGGCCTAAGTGTTGCTGTTGTTGTTGCTGTTCGTGTTGTTGCTCATCTGGCAGTTTATCTTGCCATTGTGCATGTTATTTAGTGTTCGCTGTGCCATCTTCTTCTACTTTTCTTTTGGCCACTGTCTGTGCATGGAACGCATCTCTACTCTCTGTATCTTCTGTGCTTGTCAATTGTTTATCTCGGCTGTTTTGTGTTGTGTGTTGTGGGTTCAAATTTCATAGAAATTCATTTGCTATGCTCTCGCTTAAACGACAATTTGTTGCTTTTGCGGCCCGCACTAGTTATGTTTGTCTACTTGTTGTTGTTGTTGTTGTTGTTGACGCCCAATTCATTGACTGTCCCCGCCCCAGTTGGCAAGCTGCCATTGCCCTGAGGCTCAACTACTGCTGCTGCTGCTGCTGCTGGCTCGTCAACAACCGAAACCAATCTCTGCTGGGAACAACCCCATCGACAAGACCAAACCAAACCAAATAAGCAACCGAGTGACCCAGACAAAGTAGCACAAAGATGTTTTACTACCCGACTGTTGTTGCTACAATTTGCTCATTACTTTTTATCACTTGTACGTCTCCACATCAACCTCAGTCTCCCCCGCTACAAACAGAAACCCATATAACAGACATTGGCCCTTAGCCCCAAAGTAAATTGTTGCCCCTTTTTCGACTGATTTTTCTTCTTTTTATACCCGTTAACCATATAGGATAGAAGGGTATTATAATTTTGTGCCTGCAGGAAATGAATGTAACAAGCAATCGGGTTCTAGTTGCTTCAGGTGAAAATTTGATATATACCAAATACAGCCTTCGGTATATTTTTGTATTTTTTCGTTTTCTCTTTGGTGTTGCTTTATCTGTCAATTATCAATGTATGCATGTATCGATAAACCATATATAGTCTCCGGTATATTTTAGTATTTTTTCGGTATATTTATTTGGTACACTTACTGACTATATTTTGTACCGTACGGTATATTTTGAATATATACTATATCGATATTCGAAATATACAAACTACGGTATATTTTAGTATTTTTTCGGTATATTTATTTGGTAACGTTGCTTATAATTCGGTATGTTTTTAATATAGTACTATATCGGTATTTCAAATATATAAACTGCGGTATATTTTAGTATTTTTGGTATATTTTGTAATATAGAATATTTTGAATATAGTACTATATCGATATTCCAAAAATACCATTCAGTATATTTTAGTATATTTCGGTATATATTTTTGGTATATTCTATTAGTTTGGTATATAAGTATGGCATATTCTATATTTCAAATATACGTTCCGGTATATTTTTTGTATTTTTTAGTATATTTTTAAAATATGGTTTTATTGAAAATAGGTATCGAGTATCTCACAGTCGAACACACTCGACTGTAGCTTTCCCACTTGTTTTGTTGCTCTGTATGGTTGGACTACTTCCCTCTGCTCATCTATTGTATTTTTATAGCTCTTTCGCTGATTTTTCCATTGTTAATTCCTATGATTGCGTTGCTGTTGCACCCTCAAAGCCAAAACGAACTGCAAATGGAGCAGAGCAGAACATCGCCGAATGCTGAACGCAGCCACAAACAGCAATCATAACTACAGCAACAGCAGAGCTCTAGTTATGCTTGTAGTTACAACTTTTTTTTGTTGTTGTGGCCACCAGCAATTTCCCTTCCCTTCCACCCTTTGCCTTCCTTAAGCGTTTTTCAACCCAAAAACATATAATTATGCAATTGTGGATATGGATACACTTGAAACAGCGAACAAGCGAACGAACAAGAGCGAGAGAGCGACAGCTGGACAGTTAAATTTATTTAGCTCATTTTTATGCGACCCACAAATTGCATACAATTTATTTCGCTTGTTGCAAATCAAAAATTTCCATAAAATCAAATGTTTGGCACAATGTTTGCCCAGGGCATAAACAAGAGAGAGCCACACACAAACAAAAAAGTATATTTAATGCGGCATAAAAGTTATTACTTCATTTATTTTCAAATGCAAATAAATCTGTTTGTGGCCTTTTGATTTCATTTTACAGATTTCATTACACGCTCTTGACTCTCGACGCTTGACTCTCAACTTCTCTCTTTCTCGTATTTGTTTATGGATTTTAAAGTATGCTGCATATTAAATAAATTAGAATGTTTAGCCCCAAAATGTTTTGCAACTGATTCAATTATGCACGTACACATTCACAATCACATTCACATTCGAATTTATATTCAAACATGATGCTGATGATGCCACGCTTCAATTCAATTACATTTAATTCAATTAAATTTACTTTTGCCGAATATCTTTCTTCTTGATAATTATTTTACGTTATCAATTCAAAAGAGTTTCAATTCGGGTTTCCATTTTACAGCTCGTTGTTTTTTTAATACTTATTAAAAGCATTCATTTGGCCAATATGCATATCTCGATATCTATCTCATCGTCTATTGGGAAGGTACTTGGCTGAGTTTTCAACTACGCGTTTGTAACTCTGCAAGGCCAGCTACGTGAATGCATACAAATGAGTTTATTTGACTGCTAGAGTAATCGAATATCAATTTGTTATGGCAACAACGCATGTAACAACTGTAAAGAATGTGTCAAATAGTCTTAGGTCGACTATATGATATCCTATAAAAGTTTGTTTAGCAGTTTTCAAATTCTTTTGAAGTGATTTACTTTGGTGATGGTATTTTAAGATTTATTATGCATGTTTTACTTCTTCAATACTAAAATGCGGTTTTCTCGATTATTTCCCAACTTTCTCAATAAGGAAATATAAAGTAGTAAAAACTTAATAGACCCTTTTTACATTGTGAATAAATGCATTCTTCGATGATAACTATTTCTATCCCCTTAGTATCTTTCTTAGTACAATGCATATTTCTAGATTTATTCTCAACGTTTTTAATATTAATAATACCACGAAATATAAAGTAGAACAATCATTATGGACCCTTTTTAATCCTAAGATTACAACCCAGATTAATGACATTATGTTCCTTATTCCTATTAGCGATATTTTTAGACATATTCTCAAATTTCTTTTCATAATCAAATTATAAGATTTAGAAAAAAGAAGCGTAATAAACCCTTTCTTTAAATTATAAATTAATTCCGTCTGTGGTGATGTCTAATATTAGTTCTATTACATAAACATCTTTATTATCATTTAAGATATATCTCAAAATATTTCTAAATTTCTCGATTTCAAGTAAATGCGTAAATATACAAATTTAACAAGCTTAATAGACCCTTTTTAAATGTTACTTAAATTCATCCTAAGATTGAAAAAACATTTATTGCAATCGATTGGTCTGCTTAATCTTAACTTTATACTCCACAAAGATGTAGCCAAATCTTTTTTATATATCAAAGTGATTTATAATCTTCAAAGGTAGCATACCCTTTTGGTTGTTTCTTTAGCCTTAGGGTATTCGAAAAACCAAGAGCAACAATTGAAAGTCATAGGTTAGAATTACACATCCAGCTGGCAGTTTTCCAAGTCTTATTGTTTTTCTCTTGTTATCTTTTGATTTTTAATAAATGCTTAAGTAAAATCCGAGTATTCTCATGTACGAGTCAGTGGCTTTAACTCAAATAAAACTCACCCACACACACATACACACACACACACGCACTCACACACCCCGTTTGAGGGGGGGAAGCAAGTAAAAATGGAAAATGCTTTGCGTATTTGCATAAGAAAACTAAGTTGAACCGAAATCAATGATTGCTTGAGCAATACTTGAGAGAACTACAAATGCCACGCCCCCCGCTGCCGCCTCCTCCGCTTGCCTCTGGCCAGACTTATATTGAAACATTGGACGGACGAGTAGAAAGAGGAGGAGGAAAGAACGGAAGCTGACGGGGTGGCTGGCTTGTGGTGCCTTGGTGCCTTTCATATTATTACTTTATGGTTGCCTCCAGTTATGCATACTATAACCATAAATATGCTCCAACTGCGATGCTGCTGCTGCTGCTGCTGTTGGTCGAAGCAGTGGGAGCAACAAAAGCATGTGAATAATATTTTGTGCTTGTATTAATGCATCCTCATATTTATACTATAGCTCAAAACAATAAATAGTAAAAGCTGGATTATGATTAAATCGATTTCATGCGAGCGTATTTGCCGGATGCCTCCCCCTCTCTCTCTCTCTCTCTCTCTCTCTGTCTCGCTCGCTTCACCCGCTCGTCTTGCTTGTAATCCCATAGATACATGTGCATGTGTTTTCTCTTTGTATGTGTGTGTGTGTAGCTATTGGTTGGCTGCCTCTTTGAGTGCAATACGCCCAAAGATAGGCAACGCCCACGCACGTTTATCGATTGCACTTGCTCGCTTTTTACACACACACAAACAAAATAAAACCCAAACATTGAAACAATATATCGAGAAGACACTTTTTATCTTTTGCATGTCGAAGATTTAATACTCTGCACAGCAAAGGGAAAATTTGAGAGCAAGAGCATGAACTATTCTATAATATTTTTACTTAATTCTCATGAAATTTGAAAAATTATTCCATGATATTTTCACTTCATTCTCAACTTAAGTTAAAAAATATTCTATGATATTTTCACATAGTTCTCAAGAATTTTAGGCAGCTTAAGGGACAAATTATTCTACGATATTCATTCTCAACTTAAGTTGCAAATTATTCGCTGTTAATTCTCAAGAAATTTGAGGCAGCTTAAAGTACAAATTTGTTCTATGATATTTTCACTTCATTCTCAACTTAAGCAAATTATTCTTTCTTATTTTCACTTAGTTCTCAAGAAATTTGAGGCAGCTTAAGGGCCAAATTATTCTATGATATTCATTCTCAACTTAAGCTACAAATTTTTCTATGATATTTTCACTTAATTCTCAAGAAATTTAAGGCAGCTTAAGGGACAAATTATTCTCTGATATTTTCCCTTAGTTCTCAAGAAATTTGAGGCAGCTTGAAGTACAAATTATTCTATGATATTTTCACTTTCTTCCCAACTTTAGCTACAAATTTTTCTATGATATTTTCACTTAGTTCTCAAGAAATTTGGGCAGCTTAAGGGACAAATTATTCTATGATATTTTCACTTAGTTCTCAAGAAATTTCTGGCAGCTTAAAGGACAAATTATTCTATGATATTCATTATCAACTTAAGCTACAAATTATTCTATGACATTTTCACATAATTCTCAAGAAATTTAGACAGCTTAATCTACAAATATTTCCCATTTCAATACTTAATTAATGTTGTTAACAAACGTGCAGACTTTTGCTACCCTATCAATGCAATTTACGAGTGCACACAGAATATAGAAAGGCGCAAGATACCATAAAAGTAACAGCTCGCTTTATGCGCGATGGAGGGGCAAAGGAGAGGGGGAAAGGAGGGAAGGGAGACTGCATGGATACGCATATTTATTAATGCAAACATAAATGTTTGTATTACTTACATACAAAACACTTTGTGCACAAAATAAATACGTATACGTAGCGTAACGTAACGTATACGCAATATTCGAGCGAGAACATAACTGAATGAATTGCTCGCAATTCGAATGAATGAATGGGAATTCAAAGTGCAGCAGCAGTCCAGTCAGAAGCTGACCAGTTTCAGTTTCAGTTCAGTTTTTGTGACAGTCTTTTTTTATGTGATATTTCATGGTGAATATTCATGGGCTTGGCTTCCCTTCTCATCTGCTCATCCTCTTCTCTGCTCGTTTTGGTTGTTGGCTTTTTGGCACCCGCACAACTAACTTCCGCTAAGGCTGTAGCTCAAACGGAAACTTTCGTTGATTAAGCATCAAGTTGTGAAGCACATCAATTAGCATTAATCTTGTTGACAGAGAACTGTTAGCACAAATCATACCTGGAATTCAAGTACGTTCGTTTAGTTGCTGTTCTATTTATATAACTCTTAAAGCCACACACACAAACGAACTCATAGCTGAGTTCCGTCTCTGCTCTCACGTGGCCAGTGGCCAGTGGCTATATTCCATCCGCTTGCCATGTGTGGTTATAATAAACTTAACCTCCGTCCGCCCAACTGTATTCCGATATAATACTCTGGACACTCCTCCCTTCCCCTCTCTCTACTTCCCTCTTTCGGAATACCGCACCGACACTCTTTGATTTTATGATTTAGCATCGGGCGAAATTCGAATTGATTTCTGCTTTATTTCGTTTATTATTATTGTACATTTATTTTTGCTCTCTCACTCTTTCTCATACAAAATATATATATATATATGTGTGTGTGTATAAATTCCAGCCCAGAGCACTTTGCATTGCGATATGATCAGCATGTTATCCGCTTTCGCGGTTTCCATTTTCATACCCTACTATAAAATGCATATTTTACGACCATTGTTCAGCTTGCAACGCTTTGCGAATCTCCACGTCTCACGTCTCTTCGACAAGGTCGCAGATAAAATTACAGCTAAAGTTTCGCACTGCAAAGTTCAATTTCAGTCATCAAAATTATGGCAAAATAGGTCTTAAAGATTTCACTTTAATTTGATGACAACACATTATAAGAATAGTATTTTGAAAAGTTCAATTTCAGTCATCAAAATTATTATTCTATACATTTAAATATGTCTTAAGGATTTCATTTTAATTTGATGGATTAATATTATAATAAAATGTATTTCTAAGTTCAATTTCAGTCATAAAAATTATCATCAAAATAATGGCATTTTCTATACATTCAAATGAATCTTGAAGATTTCATTTTAATTGGATGGCAACATATTATTAGAAGAGTTCAATTTCAGTCATCAAAATTATGGCAAATTTGGTTTTGAAGATTACACTTTAATTTAATGACAACTTATTATTAGAAGAGTATTTTGCGATGTTCAATTTTAGTCTTTAAAATTATGGCATTTTCTATACATTTAAATGAGTGTTAAAGATTTCATTTTAATTTGATGGCAACTTATTATTAGAAGAGTATTTTGCAAAGTTCAATTTCAGGTCTTAAAGATTTCACTTTAATTGTATTACAAAATATTATTAGAAGTGTAATTTGCAAAGTTCAATTTCAGTGTCAAAATTATGGCATTTTCTATAAATAGGTCTTAGGCATTTCACTTTAATTTAATGACTGCTTATTATTAGAAGAGTTCAATTTCAGTCATCAAAATGATGGCAAAATATGTCCTCAAGATTTCATTTCAATTTAATGACAACTTATTATTAAAAGTATATTTTGCAAAGTTCAATTTCAGTCATAAAAATTATGGCATTTCCTATACATTTAAAACGGTCTTAAAGATTTCACTTTAATTTTATTAGAACACATTATTAAAAGAGTATTTTACCATCGTTATTATTCAGTCAGTCAATAGTCAAGCTTATTGTTTTTTGTGGCTTCTTTTGATTCGGTGCATTTTGGCCAGCGGCTTCTGGTTACACTCATAGCATTCGATTGACTTTATCTGCACAGTCCATGAGAGAGAGAGCTCTGAATGCACCCGTAATAAATTTCATTTGATATGCTTGTTGTTGTTGTTGTTGTTGCTGCTGCTGATCAAACACAAACATATAATTAAGCTGTCAGACCCTTTATTAGCTAAATAATAGTGCAAATTTGAAATATAGAATTAATTATTTGTAATTATTTTTAGACGACAGCCGTTGGCAACCGACAAGCTTTGAAATGTTATCACGTTTGGTGACGAAAAAATTTGAATTTGGGAGATTTCGAAATCTGGGACTGAGACTGGGTCGCGATTGGTAATCAAAGCACAGGAAGAAAACTCGCACACACGTCTCAACATCAACCAAATGCTGCGTAATGCATAACAATAAAGTATCGAATAAATACGTTATGTTATATATGGAAAGCCCCTCGATCAGAGCACGTTTGCGTTGCGGAACCGTTAAGAATGACCTAGGTACCGTATATCGAAGAAGAAGCAGCACTTTATGTTTGGAAAGTCTCAAAAAACGTATGTAGAAGGGCCTTAGATTTTAGTGGCAAGTTTTTGCTATGAGAGTTTTATGAGAACCTCACTCTGAAACCAACTACTAACAACAAGCAACAACCAACACACAAACACACACAGTGAGTGCAAACAACTTTTATTTTCACATGTATCTGTTAGATGCCACGTACAAATGTGTACGTGTGTTGTCGTGCGTTTTGATATTTTAAACAAATATTTAAAACAAATTACCAAAGCGCAAAAGAAGCACGCAAATGTGGAGAAGCAAAAGGAGGTAAAAACCGACAAAATAAAACTGACTGAATAAAAACTGACAGTTGTCCAAGCAACGCACAGTGGGTGCTGTCAGTAAACCAACGATAGTAGACAATCAAAGTTAGTTGTAAATGAAATACAGAGGCAATTATTAAAATAGAGCGAGAAGTGAAGCGAAAAATGTTATGAAAATGCTTAACGATCTGCAAAAGGAATGCAGCAAAGAATGCGAGAGGCGAATGGTTGAATAAAGAGTCGAAAAGTGAGAAAGAGAATGCAAGAAGAGCTATAAATAGAGAAGCGACAAAAGTAAACAGCAATTGCAGAAGAAAAAGAAGTACGACTAAAAGTGAATTGAAGCAAGAAGCAAAGAAAGCACTTCAGGAAATATTTCTGTACAGGTATTTTAATAAGACTAAAAAGAAACGAAAAGCGATCAAAGAACGTTGTAAGCAAAAAAAAACAAACAAACAAGAAAGCTGTAGCTTGAAAAATATGCTTGTTATTCGATTTTATTGATTTGCGGGGGGCGGAAGTGGGCGTGGCAAAAATTTTAAACAAACTTGATCTGCGTGTAAACATAACAAATGCTGTTGAAAATTATAGCTCTATCTCTTATAGTCTCTGAGATCCAGTGTTTCACACGGACAGACAGACAGACGTCAGACACACAGACACACAGACGGACAGACGGACATGGCTAGATCGACTCGGCTGTTGACCCTGATCAAGAATATATATACTTTATAGGGTCGGAGATACCTCCTTCTAGCTGTTACATACATTTGGGTAACGGGTATAAAGAGAATGCAAGAAGAGTCATAAATAGAAAGATCACAAATGTGAAGTACATTTAGAAAATAACTGAAACGAGTAGCTAGGAAAGCAGTTTCAACTATTTCTAGGATGAATTTAATGTGGAAATATTTGTGTACAAGAATTAAAAATTTGAATACAACTGAAAAGAAAAAGAAAGAATGCAAAAAGCGATAAGAGAGAAGAATTCAAGAAGAGCCTTAAATAGCCTCAGTTCAAATGTGAAACGAGAAGCTAAGAATGTTATTTTAGTTTCTTGTCTAGGCCTAATTTGATAAGGAAATATTTGTGTACAACTATAATACAATTTAATAAAACTATCAATAAAAGAGAAGCAAGCAAAACCATACACAAAAGGAAAGAAGAAATAATGCAAGAAGAGCCGCACAAATGTGGCTCAAGAAAAAGAGAAGTACTGAAGAAAGCAGTTTTATATAATTATAGACTCCAAATATGATTAAATTTATTCAAACTAGAAAGAAAGAAGCAAGAAGAAACTAGAAAAAGAAGCCACTAAAGCGGCAAAGAAAAGTAATATTCTAATAGAAGCAAATCAAGTTTTTAAAAACAGCGAAGTTATTTTTGAATAAACAAGTTCAGAAAAGGGAAGCTGTAGAAAATGAAAGTAATTTATTAATAAATAAACAATGAAATGAAAAGTTAATAAAGCGGTAACAAAAAGACAAGCAATTTCCTACTAAATAACGAATTAAAAAACAAACAAATCAAGTTGTGCAAAAAATAATTTCCTAATAAATAAATCGAGACTAAAGAGTTAAATGAAAACTGTCAATCGAGTGACAAATGTTCGATAGCAAAATCGATAAATCTTATTCCAGAAAAAAAGCCTATTTCATTGATTATAGACTTTTAATAGCTAATGAATTGGAATTGACAATAAACCCGCTAAAATGGCGTGGTAAACTTGTTAAACCCGTCAATTAGCTGGCCAAATAATGTTGACTATTTTGTTGGCTTTGACCCACTGTGACTGGTGGCATTGCTTTGATTTATTTACGAGCTGAAAGTTGGAAGCCACCATGGTGTTGGCTTTTAGTTAGTATCAGTGCTGCCACCAAATATATATATGCATAGAGAGGCTCCCAACACACATTCGTACTCGTAGTTGTTGTTGTTGTAGTTTTGAGTGTGGTCACTGTGGCTAATATGCGCACACACAGGCACGCACGCCTTGTGGCTTAGAAATTTGGGGAAAAGAAACAAAGTTGTGTGTACTTTTTTTGGACAGTCGTAGAAGGGGGGGAAGCGAAGGGGGAGCAGCGACTGTTGCGCATAAATTGTGCAAACAAAGCGAGCCGAATTGACCGAAATGGTTGTGGGCTAAACACGAATGTTAAATGTGCTACAAGGTACTTGCTTTTGGGTATCCATGAGATACAAATAAGCTGCGACCGAAGTGAGTGAACGCTTGCTAGATGCGTCTCATCAGCAGCAGCAGCAGAAGCAGGCTGTGGAACCTGTCGCCTGCCACTTAAGTGACCAGCCTGCCAATCTGTCCGTCTGTTCGTCTGTCCGTCTGCCCGTCTGTCTGTTCGTCTGCCTGTCTGTCTGTCCGTCTGCCCGTTTGTCTGTCCGTCTGCCTGTCTGTCTATCAGTCAGTTGGCTTGTCGGCTTTTGGCCACATACAAATATTATGTCAAACCAGTTTCAAAGTACGTGTTGTTGTTGCCGCTGCCCGCTGCTGCAATTGATTTGAAACTCTAAAAATTGCCATGGCGTAAAATTTTTGTTTGGTCTCGCGGTATTTATTGTGGTGCAACCAACATGATCTAACCAGCAACAGCAGCAGGTGAAGTCATGTTTACCCTCCTCTCCTTGCTCTTATTATATGCAATCACATTGCCAGTTTTGCTGCGTTCGTAACAAATCCGAAATAGGAAGACGGTTTTTTTTTGCTATTTTCTTTTTTCTGTTTTCCGGAAGTTTACCCGAAAAACCGGCTGTGCAAAAAAACACTCTGTTACAGTTTATACAATATACTTGTATTAAATTTCCATTATTTAAAAGATTTCATGTATCGATACAAAACGAAGGAAAAAAAATAAAAGCGTGTGACAAAAAACAGATATGCAAACTGCATAAATGCTTCCTGAATCGAATTTAATTGTATTTGGTATGTCCATATGTGGAAGTCTGTGTGGAAGTCTCTCTGCAACTGCATCCGTATCTGTAATCTATATATACATATATATATACAATATCTGTAACTGTATCAGACGAGTTGTCCATCCATCTGTCAGACATGTCTGGTGTTTTGCATACTCCGCTCAACTCAACTTCACTTCATGATACACGTTGGGATGCAAAGCGACGTTGCGGCTTTCAGGTTTAATTGGCTGCGGAAATATTCCGTGTGATTACTTAATGAGACCCAGCTCGTGTTTATTACGCGATGGTTCAGCGCGGTTCTCAACTAAAGTGCACAAAAGTTAAAAGGTTAACAAATTAAGCACGCAACATCAACAACAACAACTACTCTATCAGCCTACATTTATAGCACAACAACAACAACAACAAAAAACGACAAAAAAACAATATATAGATAGAAGGGGGCGTGTTCATGTAGTTTATTATTCAATTATGCATTCATTAAGGTACATAATTATTAATTTAATTAAAGGTAACAACATTACTCGATTCGGTTTCCCTATTACTCATACTCCAACTGCAATCTCATCGCATTTTGTATCTGATGAACACAAAAGCATGTCTTTAATTAGCTACCTAAGGGCTACATACAAAAATTGTATCTACAACGTTTTAGTGTTTAACCATTTGACCTTAAACTGAAATGATGAATCACAGTTTAGCATACTTTAAAATGGTTCATTGGATTTATCAATTTCAAAGTGATTCACAAGAGGAAAAAGAAAAAACAATTTATAAAACTAGGAAACGTGGAAATTAAATGGAAAACTTAAGCTAGCAAAATAAAAATAATTGTTGTACCTTTTTAGGAAATGAGAATAGGAAGTAATGCTCGTATTATTTTTTTATTAGGCAGAATCTAATGCTCGACTGACCTTAATCTACAATAGAGTATAGCTCAATATTCCTAATACTAATTAGTATTCGCTAAACGCTATTAAAATAGATAAGGAAGGGAAGTAAAACAATGTGGTTAAAGACATCTACTTGCTTTGCTTGAAAATATGGTATATTTTGTATATTTTAGTATTCGTGTAGTATATTATTTGGTATATTTTCGTATTGTTTTACTTTTAGAAAAAATACTAGTCTTTATACAAATTTGAGTTGTAGAAATAGGAAGTAAAGCTCGTTAACTTTATTTAATATTAGGGTTAATTGAATGCTCGGCAGACCTTAATCTACAATAGAGCATAGCTCAATATTCCTAATACTAATTAGTATTCGCTAAACACTATTAAAATAGATAAGGAAGGGAAGTAAAACAATGTGCCTAAAAACATCTACTTGCGTCGGCTGACAATCTGGTATATTTTGTATCAATATACCAAAAAATGCCTTCGGTAGACTTTAGTATGTATGCGGTATATTAATTGGTATATTTTCAGTATAATTACGCTAAAATCATGCAGATTAAATAATAGTCTCTATACAGATTTGAGTTGTACCTTTAAGAATACAGAAATAGGAAGTAAAGCTCGTCAACTTTATTTAATATTAGGCCTAATTAAATGTTCGACAGACCTTAATCTATAATAGAGCATAGCGCTTTATTCTAATTATAATTAGTATTCATTTAGTGCTCTTAAAGTACAGGAAAAAACAGGGAAGTAAAACTTTACAAAAATAAGTTAAGATAATTTGAGACAACGTTACACTGTAAATAGAGCTCACTAAAAATCAATTATTAGAAGTATCTGATATTAATAAACAATAATTCTTTTTTATTTGGATTATTTGGATTATTTATTATGTTTCTTTTGAAATCTGTATTTAAATTATTTTCTATAATCATATAGAGACAGTGTCTCCTTACAAATCATAATTTGGATTATTGATTGTTATTTGCTAAAAATCAAATTAGATACAATTTTTCCTCTCAAATCATTATTTGAACTCTAAGTAAACCAATTCATGTTAAAATACAAGGAGACAATATAAATACTACAATTAAAGAGACAAAGTAAAAGTAAATAAAACTAAGCAAAACCGGCAATCGTTTGAAAACTTTGCCAGCCAAGCGACACAAATAACACCCTGAAATTGACATTTGGACAGCTGAGAGAAAGGCAAGCAGGAACTGTGGAAATTTGTAGAGAAGCCAGTTTACAAGCTAAAGCAGAAGCCGCGACCCACAATCAGCGGATTCGAAATTATTTAGCCAACTACTTGCATATCGCATTACCTTGAAGCGAAATGAAATGAATCTCTCAATTAGGTGTAAACTGTTGCTATCATTGTGCATTGTTTTGTGATGTAAATAAGATGCGATTAGTTAAGCTTTAATTTGCTGTTTAGATACCTTAAAAGGCATATTTAATTTCCACAAAATAAACTATATGATTGTCACTACCCCTTTCTAAAAGAAATACACAACATCGAATTAGTTTTCAATATAACTTTTATATTCAATACTTCTTGAATGTTTAGTCAAATGAAGTTCAGATTAAGTGTGACCATACAACAAAGTGAAGGATTTTTAATGCTAAATACGGTCACGTTTAATTATGTCGGTAATCTGGGCACACTTACAACATAAACAAACGAAAACTGTTTTGATCTTGCAGAAGATGAAATCAATTCTTTGGCTCACCTTGAGACTCAAGTCTCAGACATCTTTTAATGGCTGAAAAGACTCCTTAACTGCCATGTCGATGGATGGATGAGTACACGCATCTTAAAGCACATAACCTTTTTGAGGGGTAAGTACAACGCGTTATCTAACGTTTGATGACCTGTAAATCTCGGTTTTATGTTCACGTTTTAGTCAAGGTTTCAGTGGCATCTTAGTCGTCGGGCATGTGGTAATGACCTAATTGCTTATGCTGGCCAAAATGTTTATGGGCAGATGCATAATTAAGAAGCCGTTATAGAGCCAGATTAAGTGCTCATAGTTTTCGGCCAGATAAATGTGTGTGCGACACAATTGAGTTGAAGGGAAAACAGAAACCGAAACCGAAATGAAAATGAAATTTAACGCATTTAACCTTTTGAGGCATAAATAATTAAATTGGCCAACAAGTGGCCACAATGATAGCTGGCAAATTTGTGGCTGCCAATGTCGCACTTCTCTCTCTCAGTCTCTGAGATTCAATTGCTCTTTTCTTCAGCTCATTCAAGTGCATGATGCATGAGGCACAGTCTCAAGGTATTCAGGTGCATTTATTGCAATTAAACACTTGTTAATGCCAAATGCTGTTGGCCACAAGCAGCAACATCTGAAAAGAAGCCAGCTGAATAGAAGCTAGTTTCGAATGTGTGTGTGTGTGTGTTCGACAAATCGCTTAGAATTTCAATGGCGACCAGCAGCAAGCATCGGCAGAGACCCCAAATAAAAGCCATGCGCTGACCTTGTCAATAGTTGCAACTGCTTCAACTGCAGCTACTTGCCACCGTTGTTGCCGTTGTTGTGGTTCAAGTGGTTTTCCTTGTGTTTGATTTTTCAATTTTTGCGAACAGAAAAGCTGGTCCACACAACACACAACAGCAGTCAGGCTGCAATTCAGCTATATAATTAAAGTGCCAAGAGAGTGTGTAGAGTGTAAGAGCAAGCAAGATACAAATGTATCTTGTAGGTCGTGTGCAAATCGGCAAATCGCCAAACCAAAAAACCAAATGCTTTTGTGTTGTGTGCTGTTGCTGTTGATTTAAACGTTAGCGCAATATTCGTACATTTATCGATTACAAATCAATTTCATACAATTGCGCATCTCACGTAGCGACCTCGACTTGAGTTTTGTTGCCACAGCGCACAAGCATTTTGGGGTCGTGCTTGCCCGTCTCAGAGCAAAGCAGAGAGTGGAGAGTGAAGGGTAGAGAGAGGGTGGAGGTGCTTGCCAACTGTGTGCAACGCATTGCTGCCGGATTACACGATTAACGCCACTTGCATACAAATTGGCGCATTTCATTGCACGTGTATGTGTGTCTGTGTATATTTGTTACCTGCGCTATCCGTAAGATACAGAAACACGCCTGCACTCGTTAGCGACTTGCCTGGCTGCCTGCTCGGCTGTCTGCTTGCCTTGCATACCTTCTCAATCCGTATCCGTATCTGTAGCTATTTTGCTATATATCCGTATCTCCAGACTCGAGACTGGGAGACTCTCGCCATTTGGTTTCCTTTTGGACGCCGCTTGCAAATTGCATAAACAACGAAGCAAACGAAATGAAAACTGTGCGCAAGGTGCGAAATATAAATTACACCTCGATAAAAGCGCAAATGCAAATGCAGCTCAACATGCGACAATGCCAATGCCAACTCTTTACATGCATTCACATATATATACGTATATATCTTTATATATAGTATGTGCTTAGCGAATTTCACTGTCAGCCGCAGCTTCCTGCAATCCTCCTCCTCTTAGAAGCTGACATCGCTGGACGTGAACTCCATCGCAGAAGGAGACAGAGATGGAGATGGAGTTTTGGAGTAGTCCGTATCTTGACGTGACGACAGCATAAGTAAGCAGCGCATTCGCGGGATTTGTCAAATATTTGCGCTACGCTGCGCTCATTCATAAAACCTTAGCCCAAAAGCCTTGGCTTCAACCTCAACCTCCTCCATCTCCTCCCATCAATATCTCTCACTCGCTCTCTTGCAGTTTTTACGCCTTTTCGCAAGGAAAAACAAACTTTTCAGACACTGTGCAAAGTTCGGCAAGTTTAATGCTGTTTGACTTTGATTCAATATTTGCATCGATTAAGTTTTTCAAGTTTTCGTACTTGGCTTCAAAAAATCTATCGCCGCCACTTGAAGCAAGAGCAACACAAACTATCAGCGTGACAGCGAAAAAATATGAGAAATATATATTTCTCAATACAGAGCTCAAGGCAATGGTAGCATAAATTTTTAAAAAGAATGCAGTTTATTGCTTTTTTTTTAATCTATTTAAATATATCGGTCATTAGTGCGCAAATTCTATAGCAGTGCAGTTGCACAACATGGCGTATGATTAACTTGCCTGTCAAGCCAAAAACAATGCCTACACTTATTTGCTTTTTTTTTGGCTGTTCACTCGTTTAAAAGTTTGTTGCAAAACTTTCGGGGTAAAAATTAATTTCTGTTGATGTCTTGCATTGATATAAGTTTTGGCTTTGCGAAACTTACAATCTGTAATGAACATCGCTACTCTCTCTCTCTATATATCTCTCTCTCTTTCTCGCATTTTATTAATAAAGCGTTAAGTGTCTCTCAACTGAAACTGAAACTGGCACGTGCTTAAAGCACTTGGCTTTAAGCCATTTATACTCTCAACTTGACACACCTTTCATTATTATATTTTTCGTATGCTGATTGAATGTAAACATTGTTATATTTCTTGTATTTTTTTTCTGCCTAAGCTTTTGACAACCCGAGTGTAAAAGGATGGAGCTTTACAGAGCTAGAATAAGCAGCTTTGATTAACGTTAATTATCGATATTTACAATTGTACTTCTTCAGTTTTTCTAAAACACATTTGAGATTCCAATGAAATTTCTCACAACAATGCTAGTTATGTTTTTATACCCTCACCCATAGGGTAGAAGGGTATTATAACTTTGTGTCTTTAATACAGGTCTTTGTTGATTTGGCTGATAATCTGATATATTTTGCACTCTATGGTATATTTTGATTGTAGTACTATGTAAATACACCATATATAATGTTTGGTATATTTTTAGTATTTTGTGGTATATTATTTTGGTATATTTTTACATTAATACCGCACTATAACTATAGTTTTTATCATTCCTGACTTTTGGTTGCCTTGGCTGACAATTCGGCATATTTTGCACTCTATGGTATATTTTGAATATATATCGTATATCAATATACCAAATATATTTGACTAACAGTCTGGTATATTTTGAACTCTATGGTATATTTTGAATGTAGTCCTATATCAATTTACCAAATAAAGTCTTTGGTATATTTTTAGTATTTTTGTGGTATATTATTTTGGTATATTTTTACATTAATACCGCACTATAACTATAGTTTTTATCAATTCAGATTTATTCCTACACTTTGTTGCTTTGGCTGATAATTTGGTAGATTTTTCACTGTATGGTATATTTTTAATGTATCAATATACCAAATATATTTGTCTGACAATCTGTTTTATTTCGTGATATATTGTTTATTTTGATTCTACTATAAAACAAAAGTATTTTTTAATATATTTGTAGTATATTTGTGGTATATAAATTGACATATTTTAATATTAACACCGCACTGTTTTGCTTTTATTCAAAATGAGTAGCAAATATCTTACAGTCGAGCACACTCGACTGTAGTTTTCTTTCTTGTTTTTACCTAAGCTTTTGACATCCCAATCGCAAAAGGATTGCAGTGTTTTACAGAGTTAGAACCCAAGCAAATAAGCATCTTTGATTAACATTAATTATCGATCTTTACAATTGTACTTCTTCATTTTATCTAATGCTCAAAGAAACACACTTGAAATTTCAAAGAAATCTCTCACATCAGCGCTATTTATGTTGTTTTATCTTTCTTTTTTTATGAATCATAAAGGTATTGGAAATGTAAGCTGGGTAAAACACACAAGCTTGGCTTACTCACGTATAACAAAAACTGTAGCTCGTTGTCGGCTGTCGGTTGCACAGTAGGTTTTGATCTGGCCAATTTAATTATATTGTTTACAAAATTTTTTGCCGATCAAGTGCTGTCGATTAGCCGCGTTTGAATCGGGAGTTGGAGCTGAAGTTGGAGTTGGAGCTGAAGTGCACTGCTCATGTATCCCAAATAGTATTCGCTGCAATTGGCTGCGCACTTTCGAAAGTTTTTCCACGTTTTTCACGCAGCGCGCGCTTCGAGTGTTGTCCGTGTGTTGCACAACAATCAGCTGCGAAACTTACTACAAATCGGAAAAATTGGTAAAAGCCAAAAGCAACTTGGAATGTTTTTTTCGCGCCAAACCGAACGAACCGGGCTTTTGGGTAATTAATATATTTATGGGGTACCAAGTGTGTTTGCAGCTAATTATTATATATAGTGTAGTGTATCGTGTGTGTACGCGTTCCAGAACCGCGTTGCCTGGCAGACGAAAACAGACTCAGCTCGAGTGCGGCTTGCAAAAACGACAACACCTGACAGCGGCCCAAAGCGGCCTGACCGCGGCTCAGCAGCTGCCGTCGCCGTCGACGCTGCTGCTGCGGCTCTGAAGTCCGTCGCAGTCGCTGCCTCAGTTGACGTCGCTGCTGCGGTCGCTGCGCTTGTCTATGAAATAGGCGACGTAGGCGGCATAAGCCAAGCTTATAAAGCGGTCGCAGTTGGCGTCGCTGCTGACGTCAGCTGAGCTGTCAACGCCAGGCGTTGCTGTTACAACAACAACGACAAGCAGCCAAATTGAGTGGCGTTGTCAATAAGCAACAGCAACAGCAGCGGCAGCGGCAGCAAACGAAACTGTTAATTAATTACCTCAGCTAAAGTGCGACTGTTATACGGCACTTGACCAGCGCTTGATAGCCGCTGACCAAAGTGTAAAAAAGTCATCAAAAGTCAAGTCAAAATAAAGGACAAATAGCAGAAAGGTAGAAAAGAAAATAAACAAAGATTTTGTTCAACACTTTTTCAACTTTAACAATACAAATTTCAAGTTGAAATGCTAAAGAAGTTGATTTTAAAGAAAGCACTCATTTTAGCAGGGCTTTATAAAAATATATAGGCTCAACTTAAGTAATATATGTTTAGAATTAAAATTCAAGAAGTTTATAAATCTTAAAATACTTTCAACCATAATAAAAGAAAAACTGTGCGGTATTTATTTTAAAATATACCAAATGAATATACCACAAAATACTAAAAATATACAAAAGGCTATATTTTATATATCGATATAGTATTGTATTCAAAATATACCATAAAGTGAAAATATACCAGATTGTCAGTCAAATATATTTGGTATATTGATATATTACTACATTTAAAATATATATATAGAGAGAGTAAAAATATACCATATTTGATATATTGATATATTACTACATTTAAAATATACCATAGAGAGCAAAAATATACCATATATATATAACTACTTTTAAAATATACCATACAGAGTAAAAATACACCATATTTGATACATTGATATACAATAAATACATTTAAAATATACCATAGAGAGTAAAAATATACCATAGTATCAGTCAAATATATTTGGTATATTGATATAGTACTACACTCACAATTTACCATATAGTGTAAAATATACCAGATTGTCAGCCAAAGCTAATAAGACCAGTAATAAGTAAGGAATCATCAAAAGTATAGTTATTTATATTTATTTTGGTGTTATCTAAATAAAATGAAAGTAATTGCTTAGAACTTCTTTAACTTCAACATTGAGAAAAAATTAAATTTAGCAACTATTTAGTATAAAGGCAACTCAAATAAAGCAACTCTAGCAATTAAATCTATGTTTAGATGTATAATTAAGCAACTCTTTAAAAAATATAGCGCAAACTAAGAAAAAGAATAAAAAAAACCCCTGCCATGGAATCTATTTTTAGATTTATATTAATTGCTGGCAGTAAAAATACTTTGAATAATAAATAAATACATTACATCTATAAAGTCCATATAAGAGAAAATTGTAAAATCAATTGTGACTAGCACAACAAAATTTAAGCGTGATCTGCCAGTAATAAATATAAGTAATATATATAGCTATTATATACAACGTAATCAATTCCGTCAGTCCGTCCGTCTGTCTGTCCCTTCGTTTAGACACGCTTATCTCCGAAGTGAAAACAGTTAGAGCTGCCAATTTTGCTGTCAATGTTCTTACTAAGTACAACTTAGATTATGTTTGTTTTACAATTTAACTGTGGCCATTAACACCTTAGTAAATCGATTTTAACATTGTAAGGTTGGACTATAAAAATGTTTAACGAGTTACTTAAAGTTGCGTTGTCTCGCTTGTTGCTTCACAGTCTTTAAGTCAATTACAGATTAAAAGTAATTGCAGACAGCCTCAGCGAGTTCGATTGCAATTGAATCATCAGTTCGATGTCGAGTTCGAGTTGCCGTCCAGAGAATATGGCCACACATCCGTCAGCAAACTGGATGCTACTTTGTATGCCTTGCATTGTGCGAAACCGAAACGTCGTCGTTTGGCGTTGTTCGCTCATAAATTTAGCAGGTTTCTTGTTGTTTCGCTACTTTTTTTGCTGTTTGGTTGTGTTGTGTGTAATTTTCCTTTATTTTCTTTCCACTGCGATTGCGATGCGATGCGTTGCGAATCGCTTTTTTTTTTGTGTATGTCTGTGTGTTGCTAGAGAGACACGAATATTCTCCAGGGGGGGGTTCTACAACAGACATTGATTCTGAGTACACTCACTCTTAAAGCCTTAATCGCGTCGCTGCAATCAATCACGTAATTGCCAGCGTGTTTGTTACGCCGTTTGCATCTGTATCTTGTCATTGTATCTTTTCACACACAACAAAAGCGCACAAATCTATTAACTGAGATACACATGTATTGTACTCGTATGTATGAGACGCTCTCTGAAATAAATGACAAACAAAAGACGCATTAATTAAATTTTGTATATATTCTTGTTGTTGTCAATGTCTCCGGTCATTGTTGTTGTATTTTAATGATGCCTTTATATCGAATTATTCGCTTATATCAATTCTGCATGTGCCACGTGCAGTACCACATTGAACTGCTTAGCTACTTGCCACACACACACAAACAGGCACACACACACTCGCATTTCACAATTGGTTGTAACATTAAATTGTAACACATTACTCATACGTCATGTGGTCGCTAGCTGGAGACTTGAACCTCAAGTGATGCGTAACTAATTGCCATTGTTTTACGCATCAACTTAAGATCGAAGACGTCAGCTTTGTGAGGGACGAAAAGGAGGGAAGAGAGAGAGGCAGAGAGATGAATGGGAATGAAGAATGAGAGAATTATGTTTACATCTTCAATCTAGAACATTTTAAAAAAGAACAAATAAAGATTTATACTTATTGCTTTATTAAATTAGTTAAAAGGAATAGTAATAACAAATCAAGATTTATACTTATTGCTTTATTAAATTAGTTAAGCGGAAGCGCCTCTGTTATTTGAATTCAATTAAGTATACATCTTTCATCAAGAAACTGTTATATTCCCTGCCTGACAGTGATAAATTAAAATCAAAACACAATTAGGAAATACCTGAGATCGATAATACGCATTCTGAAGTGGAGCAACGTTGTCCCTCTTGCATATAACTAGCTTCATTTTTGACGCACAGTGCCACCCAAATTGCCAAGATGTTGATAGACGTAGACGGGGCGACTATTATCAGCAATTATGATGAATAATGTTAAGTATTGGTTTCGACAAGTCATCATGCCTTTGGAATACCAAGTTCGGCGCAAAAGTAAATAAACAAACAAACGAGCTAAGAGGCAGACAGACGGAGATAGAAATCAGACAGAAAGATAGACAAGCAGACAGAGTAACATATAAAAAGTCAAAGTCTGAATTAGCAACATTTCGGTGAGTTACTCGACGTCGTCGTAGTTGAAGTTCTCGTAATTGCCATTGCGGATTTTGTACGCAAATACGCAAAGAGACAGAGACACTAGACAGAATACACGGATACAGATGCAAGATACGAATATAGATACAGATAGTGAGATACATTTAGCTACGATGGAGTGTGTGTGTGTAGTCTGCTTGTCACTGCATAATTATCACCGGCTCTTAACGATGCCAGAGGATGAGAATGAGGATGAGGATGAGGGGTCAATACAGCGTAGAACGCATTGGCGTGATTTAACATCGACGCCTGTGTCAAGCTGGCTGATTTATTTTATGACTCAACACATGAGCCGTATGGCGTACGACTTTAATTCCCTCCATATAAAAATACCTGTCATGATAGAATGGCAAAAATTACCAACACTTGGCCACATTCTACAGCTGTGTGTGTGTACATACCGAAAAATCCATTGAAATTCAGAGCGAGAGTTCAGCATTGGCCACAGCTACAAATCGCGCGCAAACAACTCGACTACATTTCGCATCGCATCGCATCGCATTGAATCGCATCGCATCGCGTTGCCATCTTTCACTAGGGGCTCAGAGAGAGAGAGACCCGGAGCTAAGCTTAGTCGATATGCCTTCCTGGCCAAAAGGGAGCGGAACACAAGCAGCGAACCAATAAAGTCCCAAATGCGATTTTTCTAAATGCATTCGAGTGTTTTATTTATTGAACTGCTTGCGTGTGTGTGTTTGAGTGTAGGACGTAAATATCGCGATAACTATTCATTTTCGCAAGTAAACAAATGTATTTCAAGTGCAATTAAGCGGCCACAAGTTGATTACCCAAAACAACTTAACATGGAATTTAATTCAAAACTTAAGTTCCAAAGCGAACATTTTCCACTCTAGAAACTCTCCGGAGTCATCGTCGCATAATCACATTTGTATGCCGTGAGGCTGAAGCACACATAAATTACGAGCACAATATATGTCTTAGTTTTAGGGGAATTTCCTGGATGCAAGTATGGAATACTTAATTTCGCATCGCATCGGAAATACGTCTCTCGGTAGTTGGGTAACAAGTTTGACCTTTCCACTTGCAAATAAATATTAGAAAAGCGTGTAAAATATGTTTACTTTCATATTCCCTAATATAATATAAAAAAAAAGGTAAAAACACATCAAGCAAGCTGTGCAAACAGCGTGTTCGTACTTGATTGTGTAAAGAGAAAAACCTCTTTAAATGCCCTTGAATCGCAACTGAAGTGTGCAGTTCTCTTACTTGTATTTATTTGAGTTGTGAGCAGGATGTGCATACTACTAATTGCTACCTTATAGAGTAAGTATTTGCTTAGCCATTTTCAAAGGAAATTCTATTCTGTGCCGAGACAAGAAATCATCTCGTGTGTGTCAATGAATAATTGATGTTTTAACGCTTTGTGACCGCGGCTCATTAAAATATTATTATTATTATTATTGTTCTTTTAAGTGTATTGCTCAAACAAAAGGTCAACTAGTTAGTGCAGTTAAAAGATGCTTCCTCAAAACCATTAAAATAACGCTTTCAAGTTGAAAATAGAACTGGCTTACGTTATGCTTGAATGCAAATTGTTTTAACAGCACTTTGAATTTAGCTTAATTATGAATTATGAGTTGTGAAAATACTTTTGGCAATTGCTGAGACGGGCAATGTGATTGAAAAAGTATAGCATACTTTTAGATGCAACGATAATTCGCTGGTCTAACAAAATTAACAAAATTAAAGCATACTTTTAGGTGCAAAGATATTGCGGTGGGCTTGCAATTGTAATTACTTAAAAAACTAAAGCATACTTTTAGGTGCTAATTCGCTTGCCTTACAACTCATGTCGATGTCGAAGATGTAATCTACATTTACTTTGTGTTTATGTTTGTCAATTTAATTAGAAGCTGTCTGTGGTGATTATAAAAACATTATATAAACATCTAGCTAATGGCTTTTAACCAATTTAATTGCTAATAAGTTAATTGAAAAATAATTACCGTAAACACATGAAGTTAATCGAATTGTGTTGACCAAATGCAAACCACAAACAACTCTAAGCTCAATCGAGCGCAGCTCCTGGAGATGGAAAGATGACAGCTCGCCTGACAATTTCAATTTTACTCTTGCTACAGTTGCAGTTGCAATGTGTATGAAACGAGTCGCAAATCGAAGACAACTTAAATAACAATTTTCGGTTTTGGTTTATTTGCAGAGTACGACTGTCTTTAAATTGACAAATGCCGTGTGCGAGTCGTTCAACAAATCGTGGGTGGAGTTCGAGCTGTGTCGCCTTAGAGCTGTGAGCCGCCACAAGGTCTACCTCAATCTAAATGTCACTCTGCATCAGCCAATTAATGATATACACATTAAGGGGCAGCTGATGAAGAAAGAGAATGGCTATAAGCCCTGGCTCTACAGTGTATCCTTTAATGGTTGTCAGTTTATTCGTCGTCGAAACAATCCGCTCATTAAACTCGTCTGGGATCTCTTTAAGGAATATTCAACCCTCAACCACACCTGTCCCTATGTGGTAAGTACTTTGTGTGCTCAACACACACACAGACACATAGAGAGCATACTTAATTGCATAACTAATTGTTCATTTGTTTGACGTTGTCACATAATAGGGACAGCAATTGATAAAAGATTTTTACCTCAGAAGTGAGAAGCTTCCCACTCCAATACCCACAGGTGAATATTTGGTCCAACTGACTTGGATAATCAACAAGAAGCCAATAGCTGCAACTAATTTTTATTTCATGTTCGTGGAAGATCTCTAAGAAAATAAAGATATTAATGTACATAACAAAAACTGGCTTTAAAGTATTGTTAAATTCAACTAAAATTCAAACTACTCTCTTGATACAATCTACTCTTTTATAATATATTTTGACAATTCATATATTTTGCCATGCACAATTTAAAGAATTAATTGCACATCATTTGTCATTAAGAATTAAAATACATGTACAATTTTAAATCAATTATTGGGATTTATAGATTTGCAAATTTCATAGATTTCAATTTGTCATTCACAATTGAAGCAATGGGAATCAAAGTCATAGCTTTTATACCTTTGCTTTCGCTTCTGATAGGTCTAAGTCATAGCGTAAGGAAGTCCAAAGATTATATATTTTGTATTATAATTTATATATTTCCAGACTGGACTTGTCTTTAAAATGACAAACGCTGTTTGTGAGTCCCGCAACAAATCTTGGGTGATTGTCGAAACTTGTCGATTGCACGCATTGCAAAGGAATAAAACTGTTCTCAATCTAATGGTCAATTTTTTACATCCCACAAATTATATTTCAATGCGAATGCAAGTCATGAAAAAGGCAAATGGATATAAGCCTTGGATCTTTGACATAACATTTGATGCTTGCAAATTTATGAAAGACAAATCAAACAAAGCCGCTAAAGTTGTATTCGATCTCTTCAAGGACTTTTCAACTGTCAACCACTCGTGTCCTTATGTGGTAAGTCATGGATCACTTAGTGCGTCACTTATATCAAATTTACTATTCTTTCTTTAGGGTAGAAATGGTCTATGGGGCTTTTATCCAGCAGCCGATAAGCTTCGACTTCCGCTGCCAACTGGCGATTACCTCATTTTAATATCATGGAAATTTTATAATAGGCTTCAACTAGTGACAAATGTTTACTTTACATTTGTAGAGGATTATTAAATTGCATATCAACGAATGAAATGTAAAAGCGTTTTATCACTAATTATACCCGCTACCCATAGGGTAGAAGGGTATTATATCTTTGTGCCGGCAGGAAATGTATGTAACAGGTAGAAGGAGGCATCTCCGACCCTATAAAGTATATATATTCTTGATCAGCGTCAACAGCCGAGACGATATAGCCATGTC
Organism: Drosophila nasuta; assembly: GCF_023558535.2. NCBI lineage: Eukaryota > Metazoa > Arthropoda > Insecta > Diptera > Drosophilidae > Drosophila > Drosophila nasuta. The sequence goes on from NC_083456.1 coordinate 31,188,687, forward strand.
CGTCTGTCCATCTGTGTGTCTGTCCGTCTGTCCGTATGAAACACTGGATCTCAGAGACTATAAGAGATAGACCTATAATTATTTTTCGACAGCATTTGTTATGTTTGCACGCATATCAAATTTTTTTTCAAATTTTTGCCACGCCCACTTCCGCCCCCGCAAATCAAAAAAATCGAATAACAAGCGTAAATTTAAAGCTAGAGCTGCGAATTTTGGTATATACTATAATTGCTATAGCAGTTATGATTCCTAAAAATGTGGTTACGATCAGATCAAAATTGTGGAAGTTATTAAAGAAATACTTTTGTATGGGCAAAAACGTCTATTTACTAAGGGTCTTAGTTGCTTTGGGTGACAATCTGGTATATTGTGCCGTCTATGGTATATTTTGAATGCGGTACAATATCGATATACCAAATATACCATTTGGTATATTTTTAGTATTTTGCAGTACATTTGGTATATTTTGAGAATAATACCGCAAAATATATTGCTTTTATTCAAAATAGGTAGCGGGTATCTCACAGTCGAGTACACTCGACTGTAGCTTTCTTACTTGTTTAATAATATATATTTAAGAATTTTTTATAACCGATTATCTATTATTTTGCCATGCACAATTTAAAGAATTAATTGCACATCATTTGTCATTAGGAATTAAAATATATGTTCAATTTTAAATCAATTATTGTAATTTATAGATTTGCAAATTTCATAGATTTCAATTTGTCATTCACAATTGAAGCAATGGGAATTAAAGTCATAGCTTTTATACCTTTGCTGTCGCTTCTGATAGGTCTAAGTCATAGCGTAAGGAGTCAAAGATTATTATATTTTGTATTATAATTTATATATTTCCAGACTGGACTTGTCTTTAAAATGACAAACGCTGTTTGTGAGTCACACAACAAATCCTGGGTGATAATCGAAACTTGTCGACTTCGCGCTTTGCAACGCAATAAGACGATACTCAATCTCTATTTAAATGTTTTGCATCCTACGAATTCTGTTTCAATACGATTGCAAATCCAGAAAAAGTTCAACGGATATAAGCCTTGGATTTTTGATACCACATTCGATGCTTGCAAGTTTATGAAGGACAAATCAAACAAAGCAGTTAAAGTTATATTCGATCTTATAAAAGAATATTCGAGTCTTGACCATCCATGTCCCTATGTGGTAAGTGAAGAATCGTTTATTAATATGTCGTTTAATACATTTTATTTTATAGGGACAACAATATCTTAGAGGATTCTACCCAGCTATCGATAAGCTTAGGCTTCCGCTGCCAACTGGCGATTATCTGCTATTAATGACCTGGAAATTCTACAATAGAATTCAATTAGAAACCAATGTTTACTTTACATTTGTAGAGGATTTTTAAATGGAGTTTTATGACGAATCATTAAAGTGTCTAAACATGCTAAATATAGCAAAAATATAACTACTTTAGCGTAAACGTTTAAACATCATAAATTCGCATTAAACGCAGATGACTCCAGAGTTCGCAAAATTATTTACTGATTAAAATCACAGCTTCGCAATTACTTTAGTTTCGAATGGGAATTTAATAGATTTGAGTAAATCATTCCCAATCGAAGCTTTGCTTTGGACAGACGCTGTTTTTGTATTTTTGCTGCCGCTTTTGTTTGTCGTAAGAAGAAGATTCAGAAAATAGATTTTATATAATATTTTGCAAATTAATTTATATACTTTAAGAATGGAGTTGTCTTTAAAATGACGAACGCTGTTTGTGAATCGCAGAACAAATCTTGGGTGATTGTCGAAACTTCTCGATTGCACGCATTGCAAAGGAATAAAACTATTCTGATTCGAATGGTCAATATTTTATATCCCACAAATTCTACTTCAATGCGAATGCAAGTCATGAAAAAGGCAAATGGATATAAGCCTTGGATCTTTGACATAACATTTGATGCTTGCAAATTCATGAAGAATAAATCGAAGTTGTATTCGATCTCTTCAAGGACTTTTCAGCTATAAACCACTCGTGTCCTTGTGTGGTAAGTCATGGATCACTTAGACCTTCATTTATTTCAAATTTCTTTACTCTCTTTAGGACAGAAATGGTCTAGTGGGTTTTTATCCAGCACCCGATAAGCTTAAAGTTACGATGCCAACTGGCGATTACCTCATATTAATATCGTGGAAATTTTATAATAGACTTCAATTCGTGACAAATGTTTACTTTACCTTTGTAGAGGATTATTAAATTGCAAATCGACGAATGAAATATAAAGGCGTTTTTATCACTAATAATATGTCACCACATTGCTAATTAGGGCAAATACAACTACTTAAGCGTGAAAGGTATAAAATCATTTAAAATGAATGCTTTATAAATACAAATTAAAAGGAGATTTGCAAAATTTATTGCTCATCATTAGAATTCAAATCAATTTTTTTCAATTTGCGAACTTTAAAATGAAAATTTAACACATTTATATTTTTGTTATTCGCAATTTAAACTTTTCTTGGAATACAACGCAATGACAAGCTACGCCTCAGTAATTGTTTTTTTGCTGTCTCTTCTGTTGATTATAAGCTTTATAGATAAAAGCCTTGGATTGTTGATTTCACATTCGATTCTTGCAAGTTTATGAAGGATAGATCGAACAAAGCAGTTGAAGTTTTATTCGATCTTATTAAAGAATATACGAGTATTGACTATCCATCTCCCTATGTGGTAAGTGATGAATCGTTTATTAATATGACGTTTAATATAATATCTAAGAGGTTTCTATCCGGCCATCAATAAGTTCAGACTTCCGCTGCCAACTGTCGAATATCTTCTCTTGATGACCTGGAAGTTCTACAATAGAATTCAATTAGAAACAAATTATATTTGTGGAGGATATCAATGGAGTTTTATGAAGAATCATTAAAGTTATTACATATGAAAAAGCAAAACTATAAATACTTAAGCGTAAAAGTTATAAAATCGTAAATAAACATTAAAAGCACATTACACTAGAATTTGCAGAATTAATTACCGATTGAAATTACATTTTTTCAATAATTTTAGTTTAAAATGAGAATTTAATAGATTTGAGTAAATCATTCCCAATCGAAACTTTGCTTTGGATAGACGCAATGAAATACATAATCTCTGTTTTTGTATTTTTGCTGCCGCTTCTGTTTGTCGTAAGAAGATCCAGAAAGTAGAATTTATGTTTTTAAATTAATTTATATACTTTCAGAATGGAGTTGTCTTTAAAATGACGAACGCTGTTTGTGAGTCACACAACAAATCTTGGGTGATTGTCGAAACTTGTCGATTGCACGCATTGCAAAGGAATAAAACTGTTCTCAATCTAATGGTAAATCTTTTACATCCCACCGATTCTGTTTCGTCGCGAATGCAAGTCATGAAAAAGGCAAATGGATATAAGCCTTGGATCTTTGACATAACATTTGATGCTTGCAAATTTATGAAAGACAAATCAAACAAAGCCGCTAAAGTTATATTCGATCTCTTCAAGGACTTTTCAACTGTCAACCACTCGTGTCCTTATGTGGTAAGTCACAGATCACTTAAAGCGTCACTTATATCAAATTTACTATTCTTTCTTTAGGGTAGAAATGGTCTAATGGGCTTTTATCCAGCAGTCGATAAACTTCGACTTCCGCTGCCAACTGGCGATTACCTCATTTTAATATCGTGGAAATTTTATAATAAACTTCAATTCGTGACAAATGTTTACTTTACATTTGTGGAGGATTATTAAATAGCAAATCGACAAATGAAATGTAAAGGCGTTTTTATCACTAATAATTAATATGACACATTGCTAAATAGGGCAAATATAATTACTTAAGCGTGAAAGATATAACATCATTTTAAATGCATGCTTTGTAGAAACGCATTAAAAGGAGATTTGCAAAATTAATTGCTTATCGTTAGAAGTAATAATCCAAATCCATTTTTTTTTCAATTTGCGAAATTTAAAATGAAAATTTAATATATTTATATTTGTTATTCGCAATTTAAACTTTTCTTTGATTACAACGCAATGACAAGCTACGCCTCAGTATTTGTTTTTTTGCTGTCTCTTCTGTTGGTTATAAGCTTTACCGTAAGGATAAAAACAAGTATTCAATATATTGGTTTAGTATTTTGTATATTTTCAGAATGGAGTTGTCTTTAAAGTGACGAATGCTGTTTGCAAGTCACACAACAAGTCTTGAATAATCGAAATTGAATGATAATCGAAACTTGTCGACTGCATGCATTGCAACGCAATAAGACTATTCTCAATGTAATGGTCAACTTTTTGCATCCTACGAATTCTGTATCGATGCGAGTTCAAATCTTGAAGAAGGCCAATGGTTATAAGCCTTGGATCTTCGACGTTACGTTCGATGCATGCAAGTTTATAAAAGACAAGTCCAACAAAGCCGTTAAGGTCATATTCGATCTCTTTAAAGACTTTTCATCTCTCAACCATACTTGTCCTTATGTGGTAAGTAAAGGATACCTTCAGCGACTCATGCATTCCCAACTTATCTTATTTATAGGGTACAAATGGTATACTTGGTTTTTATCCGAAGGCGGATAGATTAAGTGTTCCGATGCCCACTGGAGACTATCTTTTATTAATGTTTTGGAAGTTTTACAATAAACTTCAGTTCGAAACAAATGTGTACTTTACATTTGTTGAGGACTTTTGAAGCGAGCAAGGCCTAAATGAAGTATCAAATTATAAACGTTATTTTAAAAATAATCTACGTAAATGTTTTTACAGGTACTTGAACTATTTGAACTAAATTAACAACTGCGTATACTTCCTATTTAAATAAATCGGGTAAATGAAATAAAAACGATACCAAGAACTCGATAAAACGCAACTTCGATATGCTGGCAATGCAAGAACATATCGAGCAGACAGTGCGAACTAGTTCGGAACTTAGAGCTACACCCTAGGTATCGATTTTCTGTTGAAACGAAAGCCAAAATGGTTCTTCACAACACAGAAAAAATGTTTATTAAGGCCGCGCTTATTTACTCACCTTACTTACCTTCTTAGAATTTTTTAATAATTGCCCATCGACATCGATATTTTAAAGAACTTGCAAAAACATCGATACATCGATTCTGATGGCATCGATGTTTCTCCACCTCTACTATTGATTACTAAAACAAAAAGAATTTGGCAAAAACACTGGGGCGATTGCTGCAAGGCTGCTTAACATATTACTAGCTTACTAGCAATCATCATGGATGTGATTAACAAATTCTATTCGTCAGCCGTGCAGACAGTGTCGCAGCTTTCTGGCGTGCTGCCAGGAAATAATGTGACACGAGAATACGAAGTACTGGAACAGGTTTGCACAGCAGGTGTGGGTGAGTAAAACAAGTTGTATAAACAATTTAATGCGCTGGCATATTGCAACTGAATAAAATGAATTCCTTGTACAGGTCTGATGTGGAAGGTCTACAATGGCCACAAGAAGAGCACCAAGCAAGAGGTATCTGTGTTTGTGTTTGAGAAAAAAGTGCTGGAGCGCTGGTCCAAAGATGATCGCGAAACGATGCTCGAAACCCTGCGACGCGGTGTCCAGCAATTGACCAAGATACGTCATCCACATGTGCTCACGGTGCAGCATCCGCTTGAGGAGAGTCGCGACTCCTTGGCCTTTGCCACCGAGCCTGTGTTCGCCTCCCTGGCCAATGTTGTGGGCGATGCTGTAAGATCCGATAAGAAACTCTACGATGTGGAGATACGTCATGGTCTGCTGCAGCTCTTCGATGGTCTGCAGTTTCTGCACAACGATGCCAAGATCGTGCATCGCAATATCAGCGCAGAAACGATTGTGATTAACAAGAATCGCAGCTGGAAACTGTTTGGCTTCGACTTTTGCATAGCCAATCAGCCCTCAACGAATGGCACGCCTCATTGGCCTTGCCGAGAGCACAGCACCTCGCTGCATGTGCTCGCCCAGCCAAGCTTGGAGTATACGGCTCCAGAATTGGCACTAAACAGTATCAACACGCCAGACAGTGATCTCTTCTCATTGGGTAAGCACATGAAATACTTCTCAATGCCTAACTAAAGATTTTCGTGCTTCCAGGTGTGCTCATCTTTACCATTTACTCCGGCAAGCCTCTGAAAATGTTTGGCAGTGATTATAGCGGCTTTCGACGCTACGCCAACGAATTGAATCAACGAAAGTATCCACCCATGAACACCATACCCAGCGAGCTCACCGAGAGTCTGAAGGCTTTGCTGCATCCCAGCGCTAGCTTGCGACCGAAATTGCATGAGCTCAAACAGATCGCTTACTTCCAGGATGTGGGCGTCAAGACTCTTAGTTATCTGGACTCGCTATATCAATGGGACAATTTGCAGAAGTCGAAATTCTACAAGGGTTTACCGCAGATCATTCCCACGCTGCCACATCGCGTTAATCTCCACTCCATATTGCCGTATTTGATCAAGGAGTTTGTCAACTCGCCCATGATTCCATTTGTGCTGCCCAATGTGCTGCTGATTGCAGAGATGAGCAGCCAGCGAGAATACTGTGATCACATTCTACCGCATCTGAAGCCCATTTTCAAGCTCACGGATCCCATACAGATTCTCTTGATATTCATGCAAAAAATGGACTTGCTACTGAAGCTGACGCCAGCGGAGGAAGTGAAGCAGAGTGTGCTGCCATTGTTGTATCGTTCACTGGAGTGCGACATGCCACAGATTCAAGAGCTGTGCCTGGGCGTGTTGCCCACATTCTCCACGCTCATCGATTACAATGCCATGAAGAATGCGGTGATTCCACGCATCAAGAAGCTGTGTCTCAACAGCAACAATGTGTCGGTTAAGGTGAACTGTTTGATCTCGATTGGCAAGCTGCTAGAGAATCTGGACAAGTGGCTGGTGCTCGACGAGATTCTGCCCTTCCTGCAGCACATACAAAGTCGTGAGCCGGCGATTGTCATGGCCATCATAGGTGAGTTTTTATAGATTACCTTTCATGGAAAGCAATCTTAGCTTATAATATATTTTAGGCATTTACAAAATTGCCATGACAAACACGAAGCTGGGCATCACTAAGGATGTGATGGCGCACAAATGCATTCCATTCCTGGTGCCACTGAGTGTTGAGAATGGTCTCACCATTGCTCAATTCAACACAATCATAGCGTTGATCAAAGAGATGCTGGGCCGCGTAGAGCAAGAACAGCGCGAGAAGCTGCAGCAATTGTCGACCATACAACGAGACAACAAGTATGGAAATGATTGAAATAGAAAATTGTAAATATTCATTACGTAATATACCATCCACAGACCCAAAGATGCTTCCGAAATCTTGGCCAATGAGCTGGAGAACAATGCAAGCTATGGCGGCGGCAGCAATGGCAACAAGAGCGACGACGACATGTTCTCTGGCTTCAGCGTGGGACAACCATCGCCAACTGCTGCTCCAAAGCCAATTGCCACAACACTGGCGCCTGTCAAGACAAAGGAGCAACTCAAGTACATAATCAAGAAGTAGCTGCAAAGCTTGGCAACTAAGCAAGTTTTTCTTATTTGCAGAATATCGCACAATGCAGCTAATGATATGGCATCGAAGCCAGACATGTTCTCCTCGCTGATGCAGAGCAACCTCAGTGGCTTGTCCATTAACCAAGGCACAACAGCAGCAGCAGCAGCGAGTGCAGTTCCAGCCATAGCCGCTCCTCCTCACTGGCATAGCGCAAATCCGCTGGTAATGAATCATCAATTGGCCTCACCACAGGCAGCTAGCAGCAACAACAATTTCTCCTCGCTGGACGACTTGGATCCCTTCGGATCTGCAGCCTCCAATGCAGCCAATCAGGCTGCCAAACCGAACAATGCTAACGGTGCCAACATGTACACGCTGCAGCAGCCGACAGTCAACTACATCTATCCAACGGGCTACAATGCAGTCAACAACAGCATGAACAGTATGCAGCAGAGCAGGCCGATGAATTTGGGTGCCACGCCCACACCGACGGCCACGTTGATGCCGCAAACGACGACGGACAGCAAGAATCTAAATACGCTGTCGCAGCAGGACATACTTAATTTCTTAAACTAGAGACAAAAAACATTCCCCCAGACCCGGTCAAATAGCCAATGTTTTTAACCAACTATTCCGTAATATGTTTAAATTATTGTACAAGTTTGTGTGTGAGTGAATGTCCTGAATGTGTGTCTGTGTTAGTTAGCAAAAGTTTTGCTCGTTCGTTGCAACGTTCAACAAATATCAACAATTTTGTAATGCGAAAGTGTGCGTGTATTTTAATGTAATTTATTGTTAGCAAATAGGCCAAACAGTCAACCAACCTACTATTATTATTACTATTATACACATATATATATATCTTTATACATATACATATATATATATACTAACTAATGTATGTGCAATTTGCTCCTTAGTGTATTACAAGTACACACAAACTAGTTAAAACAAATATATATACTACAATACCTATAATCGAAAACATTTAAAGCCATTTGTTGTTATACATCGTTTATTCAATAATAATTCATTATCATCTGCTATTACAATTAAGCATAATCAAAAAAACCTACAACAAATTTAAAATATGCATTATGCTATAACAGTGCTGTTTGTATCTTATCTTTTTTTTCTTTTGGTTGACATTCATTTCATTCTATATGTTTACGAGATATATATTTCTTTAAGTATTAAGTTGTCACTAAAAGCTAATTAACAAATTGTTCCAGTGTCGCAAAGCTGAAGGCAAGTTGTATCTTTGAGTGTGTGTGTGTGTCTTGTACTCCTTTTCCTAAGTCTCCACCAGAATGTGCGTAAAGAGGCTGTGCATCCTGCGCTCAACTTCCTTGTAAACAAGTGAGTTGAGACCATCGGAGTGCATGCGCAGCGAAGCAGCTCGCAGCAGTGCCAAGCGATTCTCATTGGGAGTCTCCTGTTTGTGCTTCAGCATTGTGTATTCACTGTACGCCGGATCGAAGCGACAAATATCCACGCCAAGCACTTTCAGGCGCTCATACAGATCATCATCCTCGCCGCCCCAGCCGTGATATAAATTGGACATGCCATTAACCATGTTGTACTGTGACATACTCATGGCCACGACGCCACCAAAGAGCGTTCGATATGGCAAATGGAAGCGCCAACTGTCGAGTGCGGAGCTCATGTGACGCGGCAGCTTGGAGCACGCATAGATCTGGCCGGAATTCAGTGGCATCAAGTCCACATCATGCAGTATTAAGCAAGGATAGTCATAGCTAGCTGCCACCTTAGCGCCAATGTTGAAGAGCATGGCTCTGTTGAAGGGCTTTCGATCGCTTTGCTCCACCACAAAGATTCGATAATGGATGAACTGCATTCGCAGATAGTTGTGCATGTAGCTGAGAAACGCCGCTAGCTGCTCCTGTCGATCCCGATACGGCACTATGATGGCTGTGCTGAAACGTGGACGGCAATCCTCCGGTTGGTATTCGCCACCCAGTCGGATTTCCTCGCCACGATGAATCTTCTCGCGATGGAAAGCATCGTAGACAAAGCGGCTGTCGGCAATCACCTCCTTGTAGCTGCAGTCGGGTGCCAGTTGCGAGGCGGAGATGTTGGGTGTGGTCGCCGCCAGCAGCGACTCCTCGAAGTGCTCCTGGGGAATGTAGTCATAGCGTAGTGCAAATCGTTGAGGTAGCGAAATGTAGACTATAAGCGTTATGGCAGCGCTGAAAACAAGCAGGTCGAATATGTGAAAGTTATGTTGGCACAGCCTAATTAACATTATTCACGATTATATATGTAATTAAAGCAATTGAAACGCGATGCCTCATTGCTATTGACAATTAAGTAAATATTATATGTGGAAATTCTTTTGCACAGCCAACCCAACAAGCACGGTTTGGTTCGCGTTCTTATCGAGCGAACTGCTGTGTTGTCCGATATCCAGCTATCGATATTATGCAAATGTGGTTTGCTACCATATCGATAAGCAGCTTCAAAACTCATTCACATTATCTTTAGTAAACATTGTGTTGTACAATTGTCAATACAATAATAATATATTCAGATACGTACAATAACTTACATTGTTAATTCAAAAAGGGAGAACTGTTTCTACTTCGAAGTCCCAGACCAGACTAAGCAATATTTGGCTACGACAAACCTATTGATTATTTTATTTTCTATTATAAATACACCAATATACAATGCGATAAGATACCACAAAAGTCATTATAAGCTGATTGATTGATAAGACTGGGGAAAAGTTTTTGCACACAACAATGTTAATTGCCCCAACACTTGTATACTAATTGACTGCAACAATCGAAAGCTAAATATACATACAAATGTAAATGGAATTCTTGTATGCAAATCAAATATGTATATAACCATAAATACTATTAGCACTGCATCATATGTAAAGTAGCAAATATACATATGTATTTGACAAGATAATACACATACAATTATCGATAAGATAGAACGCTTAGCTCAGATCGCGACAGTCACTCGTTGGACGTTAAACTGTTTGCACCTACATATGCCACTGATATTTGTATTTGATCAAGCGAAATGTGCAAGGTATTCATTTATATTGCTTACATAGCTCTATGCAGTGGTTATATATTTGGATTAAACGCCCAGGAAGATGACAGTTTAAACTGTTAGTAAAAGTAGAGCATCCGATGCAATTGTAATTAAACTACTTTGTATCTCTTCACAGTCAAAAACTGCACCGTTCTCATGGAGTGCCCGGATAACGCCATTTGCACAAGAGTAAACGCCCATTTGCAATGTGTCTGCTGGCAAGGATATCATCAGAATCCCGAATGGCGACCAGGTGGCTTCGATACCACAGAAGCGGACTATTGTGCGAAGGGAGCGGCGAATAAAACAGTTGTTTACAATCGCCCGCCTGCAAGGAAGGCAGATCTAGCTGTTGCTATTGTCTTAGTATTATTTGGTGTCATTGTAGTCACCGTGATAGTTTACTGCCTGGTTGTTATGCGACCTATAAAACGCACCCAGGCGGTTTATCATCGTATTCAAGTGCGGCGCAAAAACCACCGACGACTGGAAGAATTTGACGATATTGACATGACTTTTCGCAATGGTATCGCTGATCTATCATAATGGCCAAATACTTAAGAAGAGCTCCAAGACTGTAAACTACCAAAAATATATTATTTACGTACAAAGATTTAGATCTTTTGAATTAGTCACTTGTTAGTAGCGGGAACAATTTAGCTGATCGATTAGTGCAATATGAATAGTTGAGCAATCGATACATCGCTCATTATTAAATTTTCAATCGATTAGTTAGAAGTGATGCGCGATTGGGCCATTACTCGATTAATCGTATTTGTTACACCTCTATGAATATCGCGTACTTCGATTCATCGTGGATTACCGGCTGATGCACGCAGCTCATTTCATTTGTTTATTAACGAAATAAGCAAATGTATTGCACTTTTCCTGCAATTTCTCTCAAAATACCTTCAAAATGACATCTATTATTAAGTTGCACACCATCTCGGGTGCAATGGACGAGTCGCCGCCCTGCTATATTCTACAAATCGACGACGTGCGAATATTGTTGGATTGCGGCTGGGACGAGAAATTCGATCCGAACTTTATTAAAGAATTGAAAAGGTAAGTGCTGCTATGACAATAAAGCAAATGCCTTAACATACTCTTTGGCAGACAAGTGCACACTCTCGATGCCGTTCTACTCTCCCATCCGGATGCCTATCATCTGGGTGCTTTGCCGTATCTCGTTGGTAAACTGGGACTCAATTGTCCCATCTATGCCACGATACCGGTGTTCAAGATGGGCCAAATGTTCATGTACGATCTATACATGTCACACTTTAACATGTATGAGTTTGACTTGTTTTCGCTGGATGATGTGGACACCGCGTTCGAGAAGATTACACAGCTCAAGTACAATCAAACGGTTTCACTCAAGGGCAAAGGATACGGCATCTCTATAACTCCGCTAAATGCTGGTCACATGATTGGCGGCACTATCTGGAAGATTGTTAAGGTCGGCGAGGAGGATATTGTCTATGCCATTGACTTCAATCACAAGAAGGAGAGACATCTCAGCTGCTGCGAACTGGATCGACTGCAGCGTCCATCGCTGCTCATCACCGATGCCTACAATGCACAATATCAGCAGGCGCGTCGTCGAGCACGCGACGAGAAACTAATGACCAACATCCTGCAGACGGTGCGCAACAATGGCAACGTACTTATTGCGGTGGATACGGCTGGTCGTGTCCTGGAGCTGGCGCATATGCTGGATCAACTGTGGAAAAACAAGGAGTCGGGACTGATGGCTTACTCCTTGGCGCTGCTCAACAATGTCAGCTACAATGTGATTGAGTTTGCCAAGTCGCAGATCGAGTGGATGAGCGACAAGCTGACCAAAGCCTTCGAAGGCGCACGCAACAATCCTTTCCAGTTTAAGCACATTAGTCTCTGCCACACTCTAGCGGACATCTATAAACTGCCAGCGGGACCAAAGGTGGTCCTAGCCAGCACTCCTGACTTGGAGAGCGGCTTCACTAGGGATCTCTTCATTCAGTGGGCTGGAAATCCCAACAATAGCATTATATTCACTACAAGAACAGGGCCGGGTTCGCTGGCTATGGAGCTGGTGGAGAACTACACGCCTGGCAGACAATTGGAATTGGATGTACGGCGACGTGTTGAGCTGGAGGGCAATGAGCTGGACGAATATCTGCGCACTCAGGGAGAGAAACTGAATCCACTCATTGTCAAGCCTGAAGTGGAGGAAGAAAGCAGCTCAGAATCCGAGGATGACATTGAAATGAGCGTCATCACGGGCAAACATGACATTGTAGTGCGTGCCGAGGGTCGCCATCATTCTGGCTTCTTCAAGTCCAATAAAAGGCATCATGTAATGTTTCCCTATCACGAGGAGAAGATCAAGTATGATGACTATGGTGAGGTGATCAATCTGGATGACTATCGCATTGTGGACGCTGGCTACGATTATGCGAATGCCGACGAGCAAAACAAAGAGAATGTCAAGAAGGAGGAACCACATGTGGAGCAGCAAACGAATGGCAACGTGGACAACGATGTGCAGTTGCTGGAGAAGCCCACCAAGCTGATAAGTCAACGCAAAACCATCGAGGTCAATGCACAAATTCAACGCATCGATTTCGAGGGACGTTCCGATGGCGAATCGATGCTCAAGATTCTATCACAGCTGCGGCCGCGTCGCGTTATCGTGGTGCATGGCACCGCCGAAGGCACTCAAGTGGTAGCCAAGCACTGTGAGCAGAATGTGGGTGCTCGTGTCTTTGCGCCCCAAAAGGGCGAGATCATCGATGTGACCACCGAAATACACATTTACCAGGTGCGCCTGACCGAAGGCCTCGTCTCGCAGCTGCAGTTCCAGAAGGGCAAAGATGCCGAGGTGGCCTGGATCGATGGTCGCCTTGGCATGCGCCTTCAAGCCATCGATGCGCCCAATCAATCCGAGGTCACCGTTGAGCAGGATGTCGCTGTACAAGAGGGCAAAACGCTGACGCTGGAGACACTCGAGGTGGACGAGATTCCAGTCCACAACTCTGTGCTGATCAATGAACTCAAATTGTCCGACTTTAAGCAGGTTCTCATGCGCAACAACATCAACTCGGAGTTCTCCGGCGGCGTTCTCTGGTGCTGCAATGGCACGTTGGCGCTGCGGCGCGTCGATGCTGGCAAGGTGGCCATGGAGGGCTGCATTTCCGAGGATTACTACAAGATTCGCGAACTACTTTACGAGCAATATGCAATTGTCTAAGAAATACACAAATTACAAACCAACTTAAATGGTATTTTTATTTAAAAAGTCTTTAATTATTTGAATTTAACGAACGCTTAAAAAGTCAAAGGCTACAACGGCCGAATTTCAAATTAAATGTACAACTAAAGCAGCTGCTTGCTGCTCATTTCTGTTTGCCTGGTATTTTAGCAAGAAATCCATACGAAATTCGAGCTTCGCAAGCCGCACATATTCATACAAACCTTACATGCATCACACACACACACATACATACCTCACACATACATACATACACACACACACACACATACAGACAACATTCACCCAACCACCCACTCGGTTGGCAGTCGCTGCAACGGCCGAAAAGACCCCTAGTTGCCAGTTGAAATACCAGGCGAACAGAAATTTCAGCAGGCTGCAAAATTGCATTAAAGCAGAATTCGTTTTGAGTGAAGTTCTCTTTCGAGTGAGTGAGTTTCTCGACTTGAGTGCTTTTGGCTTGCAGTGCACGTGAAATTTATATTGCATACTTTTAGGTATTTGTAATTTCTGCTCGATTTGACAAATTAAATGGGCACTTTTTGGACTTTATGAATAAATCTAAAATCTGCCTAGCAATTTTAAAGAAATATCGCGTATGGTATCGGTTTCTAAATATATGTATATATATTTTCCACTATATAAATCTATGTACAATAATATAAGTACTATTATATGATTTATTACAAATATATTAGTGAAATAATTAAATGAATTAAACAAAGCGATTCATATAAAATTAAATAAACTGAATTATAAACTTATTCAATGCTATGTAACTCTGATATTGAGCTACATTATAGGATTAGCCTAAAGAAATTGCAGCATGGGATCTTCGGTGCGCGTTCGTTTCTTTTTCCACTCCTCGATCTCATCCTCGGTGGGCGCTTTGACATCGTACATGCTGTTGTATGGTCGCTTCCTGTCGTCCAACTCCTCAGGCACGGTCTTAGAGGAACGACTTGATTTCGCCACCTCTTTTTCCTTTTCTTTAGCCTCTTTGTGCTTCTTTTTGTTCTTTCGCTGCTCCTTGGCCTTCTTTTTCTTCTCACGCTTCTTTGACTTTTTCTTGGACTTTTTGGTCTCCTGCACGACTTCCTCTTCCTCCTCTGAAGATTCTGAGCTGGGCGCCGAGTCAACTTCAGATTCAACGGTTGCCTTCTCCGTCTGCTGCTCTTCCGCTTGCACTCTTGCCAATGCATCAGGATTGGCGACAGCAACAGGTGGATTCATTGTACCTTCTGAGTAGCCCTCGGGTTCCTGCATGCCCACGCAGTAGGAGTTCTTGATGAAGCTCTTGCAACATTTGTAGCCCCAGCGACCAGCATTCCAGTAGCTGCCCCAAATGGTCGTATGGTTATTGATGTACACATCCTCTTCGTAGATGCTGCGTGCCTTGGGCTTCTCAATGCCCTTGATGACTTTACCGCTGCGCGAATACTCCACATACTCCTCGGTCTGGGCGAGCAGCAGTGACTTCGAAGGCACCTGCAGATGCTCCTCGCCGCCATACTTTTCCACAATGTCTGTCTTGGTCTGCAAAATGGAGATTATTAAATATATTGTGAAATAAGTAAACTATTCTACTTACGCTTGACTTGAACTGTTCCTTCTTCTGCTCATACTCCTTCTGCAGCAGCTCCAGTTTGGTAGGTTCGGCCAAAAGATGCACATCGACGCCTTTGCCATGTGCCTCCCAAGCAAATAATTGTGCGGTTGCCTGTGCTGTGGTGTCTCCAGAAAAGCGTACAAAGTTCTCGCCAGCAAATTCGGCTCTAGAAATTGAATTAGAAATGTAAATAGTGCATTTGATTAAAGCGATTGCACTTACTCTTCAGCTGGAACTGCAGGATTGGGATTGTCTCTCATAGAGCGCGTCTTGGGATCATAGTACGCCGAGTTAGGATCCAAGTTTCGCAGATATTTCGCTGTGTCCTCACGTATGCGCAAGTTTCGTACCGTAATACGCTGTTTGGAGTCCACTTTGGTGCCCGGCATGTCAACCTCGTCCACATACTTGTCCTCGTTGCCTTCCTCATCCGAAATCTCCGCATCGGGATCTGCAAGGTTAACACATTAAATATTTTGTTTGCCTTTTTCAATAACGTTTCACTTACCATTCTTGAGTTTCTCCGCCTTCAGCTGTCGCTTGGCCTCCTCCACTTTTTCATATTCCTCAATAATCTCTCGATGATTCGCCGGATCGTAGGAACTCCAGCGATCGCGTTTCTCATCGTAGTTTATAGAGGCATCCGACACAATGTGCTCGTCGTGCACCACAATGGACTCCGCATACTTGGCCTGCACTTTGCGTGGGCGCTCCAAGCAATCCTTGCGCTTGTGTGTCATTGCGCCACAATTTTCGCAGGCTCCTTTGCGAAACTTGGTAACCAGCCGCGTGGTGTCTAAGCCCTTGGGCGCTCTATTGTCTAGCTGGCCGCGTTCATCCTCGTGCTGTGGACGCTGATGCTTCAGTGTGGGTCCCTGGGAGCCGTAGTACCACGGTGCATTCGATATGTATTGGGGAATGTGCGGATTGATGTCGCGACCCTCCTCGTCGACAGCGGCAGGCGCAGTTCCTGCCTTTCGTGCCTCTTCCAACTCCTTGGCTTTGCGCCAGTCCTCACGTGACTTCTTTTTGGGCTCTTCCTCGGCATCTTGGTCATCCTTGTTATGTATGATTTGCGAAACGGGAGTGCGTATAGCGCCCGAACTCATTGTAATGCTTTTTTCGGCACTTTGTTAACAATAAATTAATCAATCTGCTTGTTTTGGCTGCTAGGGATGCAGAATCGAAGGAAATTGCTGCTATCGATAATTTCCGATAACCAAAATAGACAGATGTCCTAAAACGTTTACAGGTGAATGGATCTGAACATGCAGTATATACTTTTTGGTATGCAAAATATATAGAATTTATTTTATGTTAAACTCTGAGTTCTGTGTCATAAACCCTTTCAAAAAATTGTTAAAGAAATATAATATATCGTGCATAGTTAAATCACAGAGATAATCATTAAATTTATAAGAAAAAAACCGAATAAAAGTACTGTTCAAATGCTGGCGCCCATACATACTGCGAATCTGGTATATTTTATTTCGTAAAATAGTACATTTTCTACATACAGCTAACGGTCACGCAGCTCTGACGGCGTCTCATTATTCGTGTAAAAATTATACTACAGTGCAGACGCGTTTTTTAATATCCCAAAAGGGCCACCAAGTTTCGATTTAGTTATTACAATCATTCCACGCACATATAACACAAAAAACAACGACCGTGCCTTGTGCATTTTTCTACACGCAATTATCTACTAAGGAAAAAATCGATTAAATATCAAAATGGTAATTACAACAAAAAAAGAAAAAGTGTTGTTCGCGACTGCGGCGCAACGCAAGCTGCTTTGACTGACATACTGTATGTTGATTGTATGTAGTTTTATTGCGCGTGCCTCGCTCGCATTGGTTGCGACCTAAAATATTAATGCCTGTGTCGTCCATGCATGGAGGACGTAGCGCCGCGAACACTGCTTTTTCAAATAAGGAAAAATCTAAAGTAGCAGCGGCAAAAATTGTTCAGGCTTAACCTCAAAGCTCTGTGCAGTGTCCAAAGTGAATTTTGCCGCCACCATTTTGTCGATTCATTTCGTCGTTTTTAGAGTGTGTGTGATGTTTTGTTGTGTTTAGTAATTCTAATTGTCAATTTTTACTCATTCTCTGTGCAGGCTGGTGGCAAAGCAGGCAAAGATTCTGGTAAAGCCAAGGCGAAGGCAGTTTCACGTTCGGCGCGCGCGGGTCTTCAGGTGAGTTATTTGTTGTTGTCTGTACCAAATACATTTTTGGCGCCTTTTTTACCCAGCACACACACACATACAGTACACATTGTAAACAGGGTGTGTTTGTGTGTGAGAAGAGAGCAAGTTGGGAAATAAATTGTGCCCGCTCATTGTGTGTGTGTGTGTGTGTTGGTATTGGTGTTGATGTTAAGTTGGGGGTAGCAAAACATAAACAAGACATGATGAAATTTTTATCTAATGCGATTTTTATTTTGATTCATGTGCAGTTTCCCGTTGGCCGTATCCATCGCCATCTAAAAAGCCGCACCACGTCGCATGGACGTGTTGGTGCCACCGCTGCCGTTTACTCTGCAGCCATCTTGGAATACTTGACTGCCGAGGTAAGCAATAGAAGCAAATCTCTTTTCCCGCCACATTTAACGTTATGCGCCGCGTAACGGCTTATTGTTTACAAGCCGTTCCAGCAGCCTATTGGAAAGCCATTACGTTTCCAATTGGAAACCGTCGGTTACAATTTCAATTTCTTGCGTTGTTTTAACTTTTTGAGTTATTTTATTACGAATTAAAAGATTCTATTAAAATCTTCAGCAAAATATGATTTGAAATATTACTTAGACTTAATAATTGACTTGTATAAAATTGAGGATTATTTTTCCTGATGCCAAACATAATTATAGTATACAATCTCTATATTAATTTATTAATTGAATTTTAAAAACATTTTCAAATTTAATGATAACCGATGCTAACTTTTTTTATATTTAGAAGAACAATAGTCTACAAATTTAAAAATATATCAGTTATATAATTAAAATTTAGGTCTACATTTATTTTTCGTGGTTGCCTTATCAAAATAGTCGATTTAAATTTGAAAGATTGGCTTTAAGAAAGTATTTGTTATATAGTTTACATAAACTATATCGATCTTTATTGAAAAACTTCATCTTTACCTTATTGACTTCACTTTAATATATTGTTACTCACACAATACTTTCTTTGTTATTGCAGGTGTTGGAGTTGGCAGGCAACGCATCGAAAGATCTGAAAGTGAAACGTATCACGCCGCGTCATTTGCAGCTCGCCATTCGCGGAGACGAGGAACTGGACAGTTTGATCAAGGCAACCATTGCTGGAGGCGGTGTCATTCCGCACATACACAAGTCGCTTATTGGCAAGAAAGAGGAATCCGTGCAGGATCCCCAGCGAAAGGGCAACGTCATTCTGTCGCAGGCTTATTAAACTAATTTCCACCTTCTCTTCTACTTTTCTAATCATTTCGGAATTACAGTTTTTCATCTATGTTTAAAAATATATATTTCAACAAAACCAACCACGACGCCTTGTAAGCTTACAATTACAAGAATACTTCAGTAAATATAAAAAGAAAACCAAAAGGGCCGACTTCGATGGCTTTTCCCTCTCCTCTCTCCCCTCCCTCCTAGCTGTCGACATGCAGACAAACACTCAACTCAACACTCACTCACACACAACTACAACAACATACACAATTGTAAACTTAATTGTCTCGTAAAATGCAATGTTAAAAGAAGAAAAAAAAACCAACAAACAAACAAAACAAAAGAGAATAAGCCTAAAAAATGAAAGCGAAACTTAATTTAGAGCAAAGTAAATTACACAAATACATTTAATAAAAAAAAAAATCTTTAAATAAAAAGAAAAGAACACAAAACGAAAAGAAAACGAATGCCCCAAATTGTTATTGGACAATTTATTAGACAAAATTGTTGAAATAAACTTTGTGCGCAAAAAATAGTAAAATTACACGACAATATGCATAAGTATTATTGAAAACATTCAAGGAAGATCATCTCCGATCCGATCCGATCTTAACCCAAAAGATGCGGCACAGCCTTCTGGACATCGTCGCAACGTTCGTAAAGATCATCGGCATCGAGTTCCAAGCAAGCGCCCCACTCGATCAACGTGATGCGATGATCGTTGTTCGAGTCACACGACTTCAGGAAGGGAGCAATGCAGTGCTCCAGGCTGACGAGGGGAGCACGAATGGGAAACAGTTCGTGAGTGGACACTGAGCGATCGGTGTCGCCATCAAGATCACACCACTTCCAGACGGCAGCATTGGACCAACGACGTGTGTTGTTTGTCTCCGCCTCCAGCTCCATTTGCATGTAGTGATCGGTGAGCTCATCACGCTCGGCCAGATCACGCATCACGTTGAAGAGCCAATCGCGCATGCGACGGGGGAAGTCCTTGAGATCCTCGCCATCGCAAACACGCGACTCGTGGCAGCTGCCGTAGTAATCGATGTGCAAATGCGCATTCTCCGGGTTGAGGCAACCTGGTGCCTTGATGTCGCACCAGCAACGCTGCTGATAGACGGCACAATCGGAGGGCCAGGTCTCGTTCTTGTTGGTGCAAACGAGACGACGTTCATCCTGCTCCTCGGGGCACTCGGGAATGCAGATGCACTCGGGTTTGTCCTTGTTCATCTGGCAGATGCGACCAGCTCCGCAGTGCATCGTCTCGCAGGGATCGATCTCGACCACCGGGTTCAAGATGTTGTGCTGCACATCAGCCAGCTTCTGGGCCAGTTCGTTCTCGCGCTCCAGATCTTGGTTCTAAGCGATTGAATAGGATAATATAATAATTTGGTTTATATTTTATAGGAAAATTTTCATAAACTTTGATTACGATCTTAACAGCTTTCCTCAACGATAATTTATTTCATGTAATTTAATAATATTTAGAGACTTTTCATTTTAAGATTTGTAATACTTTTTCATTTAATTTTTTTAAATGTTCTAAGCCGTAGAATGTAGAATGAGAATAGCTAGGAAATAATGATAATTTTTTTGTAGAAAAATGAAATAGGCTTTAATATTTTAAACTTTGGTTACGATATTCAAAGCTCTTTTTAACGAGAATGCTTTATTTCCTGTTATTTCATAATATTAAAAGCCTTTTAATTTTTTGATTTTTATTTTCATTTAATGTTTTGAGTGGTAAAAGTGTAGAATTCTTAGGAAATATTGATATTTTTGATCATTTTTCAGAGCAAATTGAATTTGACTAATATCGTTTTCTTTAGGATTTCGATCTTAAAAGCTTCCCTTATCGAAAATTATTTAAAGCTTGTTCTCTTTTAAATTTGTATTTGTTTTTCATTTAATATCCTTATTTATTATAGAAATTAGAAAATTTAGTTAACCATTATAGTTGGTTTCATTTTTAATTTAAAATGATCCAAATCTTAGGAAAGTATTAAGAAGTAAAGATTATCTCTGAAGTTTGGGGAACTACTAATAATTAAACATTATCGTTGAGGAAAAATCCCAATTCAAACATTGCAATATCAAATTTTGGGAAACTATTAAAAATTAAGCATTATCTTTGAAGTTTTGGGAACTATTAAGAATTAAAAATTATCGTTGAGGAAAAATCCAAACAAATTTTAGGAAACTACTAAGCATTAAACATTATCGCTGAGAAAGATGATAAAATTCTAAACATAATCCACTGCCATGTTAGTTTTTTCATTCCCTGATGATATTCACATACCTTAGCCTTCTGTTCGAGCAACTGCAGGAATGCCTCGTCATTGTCGTCGAACTCCTCAATGTTTTCCAAATCAATGTCCGACAGGATATCCAAATCCTCCTCAGCGCGCACTTGCGATGCTATCGCCAGCAGCCCCAAACAGAGCAGCAGCCAAATGGAACGCATCTTGCTTTGTATTTAACTCACAACTGAAACAGAGTCAAGTTTTGTATTCAGTCTAAAATTCCACATTTGCTAATCTTCAAATATGTATTTTGGGGGTCAACTTGGGGCAGCGATTAAGTGCGGCCTTCAATTTCTTTTGCGCGCTCAATTTTCAAATTTCTTGCCAAGCTTCTTTGCTTTTACGGGACGGAACTGTACAAGGATTAACGTCTCTCTCAGGCTGTAACTGTAAAGCAACCCCCTTTACAGGGTGGTACACCTCAAATGCAAGAGAGTGTGAGTGCAGTGTGTTATCGAGTTCAAAAGGTCACTTCACAGGAAGTGGCGAAATCCGAAGTAAACAATGCTCACTTATTGTTGGCATAGGCAAAGCAGAAGCTGCCGCAGTGAAGATTGGGATGAACCAAATGCTACATTAGATAGCAATGCACTGAGAGATCTTAAGATCGTAAAAACACACCCCAAAGAAATGGGTTTTTGACTTTGAGGCTAAATATGTACAGTCATAGTTGACTAAAGCGATTCCATTGGAATTTCTTGTGGGAAACAGGCAAAAGTCTTGAAAACATATATTGAAAAATATGAAGTAATATTTCAAATGCTAAACATGTACAGTCATAATTGACTAAAGCGAATGCTTACTGTATACATTGGAATTCATTTTTGTAAACTCTTGCTAGTTGTCAAAACGTCTATTCGAAAATACGAAGTAATGTCAATAGTTTTACTGACATTACGTAAAGTTATACGAACATATGTATATGGAGTTACAGAAATAATAAGAATTTTCTCAAGGAGTATAATTAAAAACATAAGTAAAGGACCAATTTTGAATGCATTCTTAATATTTTCTACATAAATGGAAATTTTTCAAACACTAACCAAATTTCCTTAATGTTTGATCTGGAATTTTCGAATTGTATGATATCCTTTTATAACTAAGGGTTATTGACCTTTCTAATTCGCCAATTATATTGCATTTAAAGAAAAAATCTTAAGCAATTGGATTACTAATTCATATTTCATTTCAAATTTCCGTTCTAAAGAAATTTCCTTGACTTTTGCTCGGGAATTTTCGAATTTTATAAAATCGAATTCTTATTGTCATCATTACTCGCTCTCAAAATAACTGAGGGTCAATAACCTTTCTAATTAGCAAATTTCATTAAATTTTAAGGGAACATTTTAAGCAATTGAATTGCTAATTCATATTTCATTTCAAAATGCTGATCTAAAGAAATATTTGCGTTGATTTTGGTCCACACCAAGCAGAGATTTCTATCTTTTTTTCAGTTTGAGGCATGTCGAACACATGTTCTCTAGTTTACGAGTAAATAATATGAAATTTGGTTTGTGAATCAAAGATAGAGAATATGAAAGATGACTGAAGTCAGAACTGTATATATAAGTATAAACATGTGCTACATATTTAGGTGAATAGTATAGAACTCACACATTTATGTCGGACTGATTAAGCTTGACCTTAATGCTGGGGTAAAAACTAAAAATATGGGCTAATATTCAGCCTCATTTTAATCAGCACAAGTTGTCACCAATAGTATATAGAATCTATATACTACATACGTGCTCATAGTTCATTGCACAACGAACTCGAACTAAATGTGTAGCTATCGCCAAAGCATGGATCGCTCGGTCGGTCAGTCCAGAGCTTATCTGTCGCCTGAGTTTCCGTTTTGGGGACTCTTCGCAAGACGACGATGTCGAGGTTTGCTTAATCGCCACATTTTATGTACTCTCAAATCTGAAACTGGCACATCAGTTCCTATACCACATTATATATATATATAAAAGTATGAATTCAGTTCGCTGAGTACATTGCAACAAGTTCCTGGAATATTTCTCTGTTGCAGTTGATGCTGTATGTTTATGGAAGAATTCTCTCATCTCACTCGCTCTTGCAGTTTAATTATATCGAGCTGCCGACAAAGAATGACGTGATGCATCGCATATAGCCTTAGATACAGATACATATGTGTTATGTTTGCATTGGCGAGAGCAAACCTACATTTTCATTGTAATCGAAAACTACACAGCGCCAAAAAGTCTAGGCAAAAATAAATATTGAATCAACCTTTTAGGAAACTTTGAAAACAGAAAGTTAAAGAGTTAAGTTCAGAGTTTAAGCAGAAATCTTCAGGAACTTAAGAACTGAATATGATTTATTTATTTTTAAAAACTGTCGTCTACTTTGAAGTTAGAAACTTTAAAAACAGATAGTTAAGTTTCGAATTTAATCAGAAATGTTCAGGAACTTGACTTCTATTCATTTTTAAAAACTTCCGATGTCTTTTAAGTTCGGGATTTTTAAAAACAGATTGTTGAATTCCGAATTTAATCACAAATCTTCAGGCACTTTAAAAACTAAAGTGTTTTATACTTTTTCTATAACTTCCGTCTACTTTTATGCGATACTATTTCTAGCTGAACTTTTGTAAAGTGTAACATTTAATTCACGGAACTGCACTTTGATGATGATGATGACACTTCTGGTTCTCCTATCCATAACCTTGTCAAAGAATATGACACTCTTGTTGTCAGTTTGCAAAATCAAAGAATTTGAAATGTTCACAAATTGTGCAAATTAATTGGCGATACCAACTGGAGAATTGAGTTCAATTAACTTTCATTTCGCGGATTATTGAACTTAAATATCAAATATCAGAATATATATTTTGTCGAATACGCAAATATTTCACTCTCTCGTATTTCCTTCAGCATTTGCTATAGAGCGGAACAGGTAGTCCATAAATTGTTCATTAAAATACTTACAAAATAATCTTTCTTTTTGTATTCCTGAATTTCGATCCAATCGCGACGACAGCCGACGAAAGACTATTCTTTAGCCACAGCGTTCGCCAGCGATTATAGTTGGGGGTCGATTCGGATTGAGATCGGAATCCAACTTGTTGGCTCCCAACATGTTCGTTGCAATAGCAACAACATCCATAATAATACACAGATTTTCTTGCTCAAATACGATTTGATTTTATTGCATCCATTTATATCAATCAAATACAGGCATGAGGTAGTTGGAAATAAACTTACCTAAACGTCGAGAATAGGTTTTAAAGAGGACTCTGTGATTTGGGTTGAGTATTCGTCCCGAGGTGCTCAAGGATTTGAATGTTGGAAACGAAAAACAGTAATAGAATTAGATGGATATTTGTAAGACTAATATTATTATAATTGATAGCGTTACTTAAGCATTGGGTAAATTTGTTGGGATAAGCCAAGAGAAGTGAAAAACCGAATTACTTACCTTTCTATACATACGAGAAGTTAAAACTATGGAAAAGTATAATTTGCTTGCGGTTGAATCTAGATCTGGGATATGCATACGATACGATTAACTAAACTGTTTTAACTAACTGTTAAGTTAAGTAGTAGTAGTAGTAGTAGTAGTAGACTTACTTAAATAGTCAGCTATTTTATTGGACAGCTCAAATAAATATTGATACATAGTGTGGGTTTTAATTTATTTATTTATTTAAAAATAAATATATATATATTCATATGTTTTTTTGTATTTTTTTGCTTCATAAATTTATATTATATAGTTGAATCATTATCATTATTATTAGTGCTAAATTAAGCTGCGAAAATAGGGACTACGCTCTCTTAGTTACCCCATACATAATTAATAGATCGAAATCGGTTAAATACATATGCATATTGTGTAATTTACGTTGTAGAACTCATTTTGAAAAAGCCTTTGGCGTGCGCTACAAAACTTAAGCATATCAATAATATCGAGAGATTAAGACGATACATATGTGTATATATAAGAGAGATAGATAAAGCAAACATCTATACTTCAGTAGTTCTATGATTATCGAAATTAATTCTAAACTTAGAGTTCAATGTCGTGGTTCATTCATTTCATATAACACAATAATAAATACTCGTACATTAAATAATTTCATCAATTGTCGCACATCTTAGTTAATTCATTTCATTTGTGTTTTATATCATTTTTTTCTTCTTTTTCTGTTTATTTGTTAATATTAATCGAAGTTGCGTTTCTTTGCAAAATGAGTTTCAGTGTGAGGAAACCGTTCAGAGCTTAACATAATGTTCGGGGGAAGGAGGAGTAGAGTGTATTCTATATATATATTATCATCATCAGACAGTCATATACATATGCGTATATATACAGTTTATGGTTTTGTAAAAAAATTGACATTAATTTTGATATCAACTCCTTATTTTAGTTATACATATATGTAAATATTTGTGGATCCACAAAGAGTGCGTGGCTCACCAAGTTTTCCGTTTGATTTGATCATGTTATATTACTGGACGTATCTTTACTTGTTTTTCTTTTTTGTTTTTGTTTTGCTCGAAGTTGATCCCGATTCGAGTTTATTTTAAGGCTTCTAATAACTAAAATACTATAGAATAAGCTCTGGCTAAAGCTGAGTGTGAAACGTGTCTTTTAGCTGCTAATGCTAATTTTTTTTGTATTGCTTTCATTTTAGCTTTGTTTTTTTTGTTAATTTGTTTACAAAAATACGAGTGGCATTTTGTTGATGAGCCTCGCACTGTTTGGATCGGGTTTTGCTTCATTTGATTTGCTTTGATTTCAATTTATAGACTGAGTTACATTTTAGAGGCATACTTAAACATTATAATACATAATATAATGAAAAGAGAGTAAGGTGGAGAGGAATAGAGAGAGAGCACTAATTTGCATAAGTTTACAATAGTAGTAATAGCTTATATGTAATTGTATTGTATTGAAATAAAGCCAAATGGTGTTTCAAAAAAAAAAGAAAGGCATGGCAAGTTAATCTCTAAATTAAATGTTTGTGTGTGTGTAACGCAATTCACGGCTACAACTTGCAGTTGTAGTCTCGGGCAAAAAATAAAGTAATAGATAATTGTAGATCTTATAAATACTTTCTTTTGTTATCAAATATTTGGTGTCTTATAATTATAATTCATACATATATATGCATAGATTGGGTATCAATCATTTAATAAATAACATGAGAGCTTAAAAAAGTGTTTAAAAACTGTAGTTAGTTGTCCTAGTCTCAGTTAGATAAATAGATAGAGAGACAACGCTGTTAATATATAGATAGATCCTTTTTTTGTATTGTTTTCTTTTCGTAATTGTTTAGTTTAAGTTTAAGTTACTAAGCGAGTGTGTGTCCTAGCTTATAGCAAGCCTATTTTGTTTTTGTTTTTTTGTTTTAGTAACAGTAACTGTATCTTGTATCTTGTAATTTGTATCTTGTATCATGTATC